>NC_092009.1:5303221-6644295 GCF_044704955.1 Pristiophorus japonicus
CGCTGTGTGGGCCAGAGCATACCCGACTTTGTGGCGGAACTTCGGACGTTGGCTAGTTTATGTGTGTTCTCCAATGTACTAAGGAGAGAAGTACTGAGAGACTTTTTTATTGAAGGAATAGGCCACGCAGGCATATTCCGAAAGCTTATAGAGACCAAGAACTTGACCCTAGAGGCAGCAGCACTGATTGCACAAACATTCTTGGCAGGAGAAGAAGAAACAAGGTTGATCTACACTGCGGGTACGACAACTAACGAAACATCGCAACAAGGGGTTCACAGCTTGAAACAAGCCGCTACCCACACACACAGACAAAGGCAGGAGAGCAGGGCTTCACAGCAGGCAGTGGCGCCATGAGCCGATAAAGGGCCAAATGAACGGCCATTCACACCTCATAAACCCACAATGCGAGCAATCAACTTCAGAATGAGAGAAGCTCAAGAGAGATCAGCCAGACGCAGCTCATCCTTCGAAACAAAGGAAGCGGTCTGTGCTAGAGATGTGGGGCAAGGCACTCAACAAGGGGGTGTCGATTTCAGCATGCTGTTTGCAGAAACTGCAACTTTCCAGGACGTCTGGCTCACGTGCAAAAAACAGCAGCTCGGCTGTTATACGAATCAGAAGGGTCGGAAAGCGGACCAGAAGAAGGTGGGGACAGTGCCCGGGACACCGAGGCAACACGATCAATGTCCACTGTTCTTACAACAAGACGCCTCCAATAATCATGAGGGTCCTACTCAACGGGATACCCGTCAACATGGAACTGGACACGGGAGCTAGTCAATTTCTCATGAGCGTTCAACAACATGAACATCTGTGGCCGCACAAAAGCTACAGACCAAAACTCACAAGTATCGACACCAAACTAAGGACCTATACCAAATAAATCATCCTAGTCCTTGGCAGCGCCATGCTCCCTGTCACACACAAAGGGACAGTGAACCGATTTTCATGTGGATTGTCCCCCAAGATCTCCCAACATGTTGGGAAGAAGCTGTCAGGCAAAACTAAATTGGAAATGGGATGATGTTCACACCGTGTCGTCAGAGGAACGGACCTCCTGCTCAACAGTTCCAAGTCGTTTTGAACATAATTTTCAGCCTTCAAAGGGGCGAAAGTTAAAATCTACGTCACACAGGATGCCAGACCGGTCCATCACAAGGCTAGAGCTGTGCCTTATGTGATGAGGGAAAAGATTGAACACGAACTGGACAGGCTTCTGCGGGAAGGCATTATCTCACCCGTGGAATTAAGCGACTGGGCAAGACCCATCGTCCCCGTCATGAAGACTGATGGATCCGTAAAAATCTGTGGGGATTATAAGTCTACCATAAACAGAGTCTCCCTACAGGACCAGTACCCGCTGACCAGAGCGGAGGATCTATTTGCCACATTGGCTGGAGGAAAACTTTTCTCGAAACTAGATCTCACATCTGCGTATATGACGCAAGAACTGACCAAAGAGACTAAGCTACTCACCACCATCAACACACATCGAGGCCTTTTCATGTACAATCGATGCGCATTCGGCATCAAGTCGGCAGATGCTATATTCCAGCACAAAATGGAGAGTCTGCTCAAGTCCATCCCGGGGACGGTTGTATTTCAAGACAACATACTTATCACGGGCAGTGACACCGACTCCCATCTCTGCAATTTGGAGGAAGTACGAAGTCGATGGGATCGGGTAGGCCTAAGAGTTAAGACATCCAAGTGTCTGTTTCTCGCGCCCGAGGTTGAATTTTTGGGCAGAAGGATGCCGCTGATGGAATCTGCCCAACAGAATCCAAAACAGTATCAATTCGCTTGGCACCCAGGCCCGGAATGTCTCAGAACTGCGCGCCTTTCTCGGGCTACTCAATTACTTTGGGAACTTTATGCAGACATTAAGCACGCTGCTGGAGCCTCTGCATGTGCTACTCAGGAAGGGGTGCGATTGGTTTTGTGAGGAGACCCAGGAACGCGCCTTCAATAAGGCATGCAACCTTCTATGTTCGAACAGTGTTTTGGTTTTCTTTGATCCAGGTAAAAAGCTAGTTCTCACATGTGATGCGTCAGCGTATGGGGTCGGGTGCCTTTTACA
The DNA here is from genome assembly GCF_044704955.1 of Pristiophorus japonicus. Classification (NCBI taxonomy): domain Eukaryota; kingdom Metazoa; phylum Chordata; class Chondrichthyes; family Pristiophoridae; genus Pristiophorus; species Pristiophorus japonicus. The sequence goes on from NC_092009.1 coordinate 5,305,305, forward strand.
ACATTTCAATGATGCGGGTAAATTACAACCCATAGCTTCCGCCTCCAGGTCACTTTCGGGGCGGATCTCGGGTACTGTATGGTTGAGAGGGTGGCGCTCGTGTGCGTGTACGGTGTCAAAAAGATGCACCAATACCTTTTCGGGGCCAAGTTCGCGTGAGAAACTGACCACAAACCCCTCACGTCCCTGCTATCCGAGTGCAAGGCAAGAAACGCCAACGCCTCGGCGCGCATTCAGCGGTTGGCACTCATGCTAGCGTCTTACGACTATACAATAAGTCACAGACTTGGCACAGACACCTGTGCCGACGCGCTTAGCAGGCTATCACTGGCGACCACGGAAGGGTCCGACGAACAGGACTGTGAGATGGTGATGGCAATCAATGCCTTTGAATCCACAGGTTCACCCATGACGGCTCGCCAAATCAGAGCTTGGACGACCAGCGACCCAACGTTATCCTTCGTCAAAAGATGTGTTTTAACTGGTGACTGGGCAGAGACTCGTGATGCCCGCTCCGAGGAGATCAAACCTTTCCATAGGCGCATGCATGAACTATCACTACAGGCAGACTGCCTGAAATGGGGCAGCCGAGTAGTTATGCCCTTGCGAGGTAGACAGCGTTTGTCCCGGAGCTCCACTGCGAGCACCCAGGGATCGTCCTGATGAAGGCCATAGCCATATCTCACGTCTGCTGGCCTGGCATTGACGCGGACTTGGAGCTCTGCGTCCGTCGATGCACCATTTGTGCCCAACGCAGTAATACCCCCAGTGAGGCCGCCCTAAGCCCTCGCCATCGCACACCAAACCGTGGTCGCTGGTGCATGTAGACTATGCGGGCGCATTCATGGGCAAAATGTTCATCGTAGTCGTCGATGCATTTTCAAAGTGGATCGAATGCACCATTTTAAACTCGAGCACCACCTCTACCATTCAGGAGAGCCTTAGGACCATGTTTGCTACGCCCGGAATCCCTGACATATTGCTCAGTGATAATGGTCCGTGCTTCAACAGCGCAGAATTTCAAGATTTCATAGTTGACCACGGCATAAATCACGTTCAGACGGCACCATTCAAGCCGGCCTCCAATGGCCAGGTGGAGCGAGCAGTGCAAATCGTGAACCAAGAATGCTAAAAATCCAAGGTCCCACGCTACAGAGCCGCGACTGTTGCTGACATACAGACCTCGTCCACATTCGTTGACTGGGGTTCCCCCCGCGCAACTATTGATGAATCGAACCTTAAAGACGAGACTCCCTTTAATCCTCCCAGATAAGCATGAAATTGTCGAGGCAAAGCGCCGGAAGCTAACTGAGTACGATGACCGAAATTTGAGGGGGAGGTGGAATGTGATAGAGGACAAATTGTTTGTGCTGACCTATGGCCGGGGTCCCAAATGGTTTGCAGGGACAGTAACAGATAAGGAAGTAAACAGGCTACTGTGGTACAAATGGACAATGGCCAAACCTGCCGGACGCATGTAGGCCAAGTAAAAAGTAGATTCACTGATAACACTGCAGAACCAGAGGCAGACTACAAATTGGAACTCACACCACACCTGGTGGACAGACAAAGGGAACAACCTGATAAAAGGGCAGTCTCAAAAGACAGCCCAGGCGAGATACCAGCAATCACACCGAAAGAAAAATAGGCACCAAGGCAAACAACTGAACCACAACTAAGACGCTCCACGCGAGAGCGGAGACCACCTGAGAGACTGAACCTATAAAGAGAATAATACCTTGGGGGAGGGTTATGTTAGGTATCTCACATTACTATATATAACTGTACCTTACCATGCTATACATGACTGTAACTAGATATGACCTGTAACCAAAGCGTACTTTACCACCAGGGTGCACTTGCAGGAGACACTGCATATCTGTTCCACACAGGTATATAAAGGCAGGTCTCAGGCAAGACTGGCACTTGAGAGCTGTGAAATAAAGGTGCAGGTCCAGAGTGACCTTGACTTCAGCAGGTGTCTCGTGCATGTCTGTGCTGCAAGGGTCAGGATTTTACAGGCAGAGGAAACGTTTCGGGCACACACACCTGGTGCTGAAGTTTGTTCATTCTTTTGTAGACCATCAATCATATATTTTGCTCTGAGCATGTGAGGAACTTTTATCCCGATCTCATTGGGTTTAATTTTGGTAATCTGATGCTGAAAGTGGAGATGTTTCCGCAGTGTAATGGTTAACACATTCGCCACACACGCGAAAGCACCTCAGGGAGAAATATTTTCTGGAGCTTTATCATGCATGTTCAGAGGAGAGTTTGTTCTTCTGTAAAAGGTCAAGAGATCATCAGAACGTAAGAGTTAGGAACAGGCGTCAGGTATTCGGCCCATTTTCAAGTTTTCAAGATCTTTCCGCCCGGTTTCGGACCGAGGACCTTTCGTGTGTGAGGAGAATGTGATAACTTCTACACTACGGAAACACTATGGTCGAATCTATCGTAGGATAAAACCACAGCTCTAACCTACACAGCTAGCCGAGAATTAGGAACTTGTTTTAAGAAAATAGAATAAGGGTGCTATATTTAGGAAGGCTGCAAGTGCCTTTTCCACGTCTGTGGAACCTTTTCCATGCCTCGGGAACCTACTATCAGCAAGGGCAGACATCGATGACGAGTTCCAACACCGCCTCCAGTGTGCCAGCACAGCCTTCGATCACCTGAGGAGGAGAGTGTTTGAAGACCAGGACCTCAAATCTGGCACCAGGCTTATGGTCTACAGGGTGGTGGTGATACCTGCCCCGCGGTATGGCTCCGAGACATGGACTATTTACAGCAGACATCTCAAATCACTGGACAAATAAATACCAGGGCTGTCTCCGCAAGATCCTGAAAATCCCCTGGGAGGACAGACGCACCAACATCAGTGTTCTCGCTCAGGCCAAAATCCCCAGCATTGAAGCACTGACGTCACTCGACACGCTCCGCTGGGCAGGCCACATTGTCCACATGCCCAACATGAGACTCCCTAAGCAAGCGCTCAACTCAGAACTCCGACACGGTAAGAGAGCCCGAGGTGGGCAGATGAAACGTTTCGGGCACACCCTCAAAGCCTCCCTGATAAAATGCAGCATCCCCAGCGGCACCTGGGAGTCCTTGTTCTTCGGGTTGAGTTGCCTCTGCTGCGTGATCCATGCCGGATCGATCATCCTCTGCCACGTGGTTTGTCACAGCACGTTTGCACATTCACTGGAGGTGCCCCATCATTGTGCAGCCTTTGCAAACGTAGTGCTTGAATCGACATTGATGGGCACGATGATTAACCCCGCAGCACCAACACGGTGCTCATAGATTCACATTCACCCCCGATGGCGCACTCTGAGCCATCACAGGTCTTGCAGCCACAGACGTTTCGGCCCTGCCATATGCAGTTCGGACTGCTAGCGACATCATTTTATGCACAGTATTTGCCGGTGAGCTTCGATGTTGAGAAGGTATCTGTTTGGTGTTATCGTCCGTGGCCATGTATGTCTGGGCGATCGCGATGGCCCTGCTCAGGTCTAGGGTTTCAGCAGCCAGCAGCTTTCGAAGAATGACCTCGTGGCTGATGCCCAGCACGGAAAAGTCCCACAGCATTTGCCCCAACGCAGCTGCAAAATCGCAAGTTCCCGTGAGGTGTCTCAGGTCGGTGACATAATCCCTGGAGCGATGGTGCGTGTAAAAACGATATCTGACCATGAGGATACTCTCCTTCGGCTTGAGGTAGTCGCAAACCAGTGTGCACAAATTTCAATATTCCTTCTCCGTTGGTTTTGTCGGTGTGAGCAAATTCTTGATGAGGCTGTATATTTTAGGTCCACAGACGGTGAAGAGAACCGAACTGTGCTTGGCCATGTTAGTGTCTCCTTCCAGCTCGTTGACCACAAAGTACTGGTAGAGCTGCTCGTCGAAGGCTTCCCAATCCTCACCCTCGACGTATCTCTCTAATATTCCAACAACAGCCATGGTTGCGTGAAGGTTCGTATTCTGTTACTCGTCGCCAATTGTTGTGTATAGAAGAACTCCCCGAGGCTGAGTACTGTGACCTAAACTTAGTGTGACCTTAGTCTTCTTTATTCCAACTCCAGAGTTTCTGAACAACATGGCAGCCCACCTTTTATATTGGCCCTGTGTGGGCAGGTGACCATTAGGACTCCAACAGTCGCGCCCTCTGGTGGCAAGTATTACAGAGTTACATACATCACATAATTGTTATCGTTAAGAAGCTATAATTCCAATGAAAGCCTATATCGTGCGAAATGAGCCTGTTTGTAGGACAAGGCTACATATCAGGAAGGAGTGTAGTTAGATGACAAGGGAAGTGATACTCTGATTATAAGTTTGATGAATTAAAGAGTAAATGCTGGAATCAATGAGCACGCCAGGCAGCATCTGTGGAGAGAGAAACAGAGTTAACGTTTCAGGTTAATGACCTTCCATCAGAAGTTGGGCAGTTGTGTTCGGTAATACTATTAAAAGTTTCAATTGTCACGTAGCAGGGGTAAGGAAAATATATAAAATGTGGCATTTGGAACAGATAGTTTAGAATCCGTTTAATGTTTGATCAATTTGTACACCGACCTGGGAAATGTAACGTGTTTGAGTTCTTCGGCTAACATTCGCAAGGTTTGGGTGTAAGTACTGTTGTTAAGTGTATGTTTAATTATTGTCTGCTTAATAACTCTGACATTTAAGGTTACGGACCCTATTACTGCACTGCGCGTGTTCCAGCTCTGTTTGGAGCACCACTTCAATCCGTTGCTTACAGGGACAGTTGGATTAACCGTCTCTTTGTTTGGTGAAATTTCAAAGATTGAAAGCGGCGCACCTCAATCTGGTCACCGACTCACTAACCGCTACACGCTGCTCCCGTGAGATGGAAGCCCAGTTACTGTTTCAAGCTTGAACGCAGGTACAAGCAGAACTCATTCATAGAAAGTCCAAGTCCCTGAGGCATCTGATTATTTGCACCGAACTCCTTCGCAAAGAGTTGCAGTTCGTGTGGGGTGATTCGGGCACATCTTTCCCCACACGACAACACTTCAAACATAACTCAACGGCTGTAAAGCGCTTTGGGGCGTCATGAGTTCCTGAAAGGTGTTGTAGAAATGCAAGTTCTTCTTGCAAAAGTTCGATGCAATTTCAAAATTCTTGGCTGAATTGAGGGCTCGTCCAGGATTTGAACCCGGGACATCTCGCAAAATTTAAGTAACAACCCCAAAGCAAGAATCATATCCCTAGACCAAAGAGCCAACTGTTTAACGAATGTGTAGATAAGGTGTAACCATTATTGAAGCATTTTTCGTCTGTTGCTGTTCTTGATCGAAGGAGCACATGAGACGGAATCAGTGACTTTGCTTTTTCGACCTGTCTTCTGAAGCACCGCACTGTTCCACTCCGACAGTCAATGAGCTGTTGGGACATCAGTGTATCCAGGCTGCAAGTGGTCACCCCGAGCGCAGCAGAGGGGTTTCTTCATTAGTTCTGGGTGGGGACAGTATATTTCCCCTTCTCTCTTCCTCTTGTCAATATCTCTGTGCTTTGGTTTCTCTATTTATTCCCCTGTCTCAGTTTCTAGTGTTTAAAAGGGAACAAAAGATGAAATGATTGTCACTGTGGAACAATTTCTCTCACTCAAAGTTAGACCCACTAACGTTGCACCATGAGGTCTAGGTAGGTAGCCGTTGATAATCAGGTTCATATATAAATATATATAAATATATCGGCATGTATCGTAACTGTTCCCTGGTGGTCGAGGGGTTAAGATCTGGCGCACTAACCTGGTTTCAATCCTCGATCAATTCATCGCATAAAAATAATTGAGGTCTGTGAGACGATTAATAATTGCTGTAATCACCATGAATATCAGTACTGTCATGTATCTCACACTACTGTACATAACTGGACCTTACCATGCCATACATAACTGCAACCAGAGATGACCTGTAACCACAACCTTACCTTACCACCAGGGGTGCATTTGCAGGAGACACTGGATACCGTTCCCAGACAGGTATATAAGGACAGGTCTTAGGCAAGTGTGGCATTCGAGAGCTGTGTAATAAAGGTGCAGGTCCTGAGTGACCTTGACTTCAATATGTGCCTCGTGTGAGTCTGTACTACAGGGTCAGGACTTTACAGTGGCGAAGAGTTACGGGATTACAGAATCCACAGAATGGCGACCAACGTCTCAAATGTAAAATACAATGCTGGAGATAATTGGGAGGACTTTATAGAAAGGCTCCAGCAAAGCTTTGTAACCAAAGACTGGTTCGCAACAATAAGGCAGACAAGAGATGTGTCCAGCTCTTGACCTGCTGTGGCTCGAAAACATACGCTTCAATGAAGGATCTGCTGGCACCCGAGAAAGCAGCAAGCAAGTCGTTTGAAGAATTGAGCACACTGGTAAGAGACCACCTGATGCCAGCAAGCAGCCTACACATGTTAGCTACCTCGGACCCGTGCCAATAGTCCCCGTACACCGAGCACAGGCTCAGGAAAACCCCGGGGGTTCATTGGGCCTGCCAGCAACATTGAACAAGTGCCCGGTCTGAAACTTTCCAGTGTAATAACTTGCAACTGGAACATCTAACAGTCAGGTTGGCCGAGCGGTCAAAAGCGCTGCGTTCAGGTCGCAGTCTTTTCTGGAGGCGTGTGATCAAATCCCACTCCTGACATTTAGTATTTTTAATTACAAACTCATTTGTTTGGACACCACTCTCAAGTGCTTTGGGACATCCATTGAACTTAATAAAATGACCCCACTTCAATTGCAAACAGTGATATCAAAGTTACTTCCCAAACCGGGAATCGATTAAGGGTGGCTGTAACGAAAGGAATGTTTTTGTGAAGCATTGAAAGGTGCCCTCGAAATGTCTCGCACTGCTCATTTCAAAACACGGTTATAATTTGTTTGAGTGCAAAAGAAGGCAGGCTCGAAGGGCCAAACGGCCGACTCCTGCTCCTGATTCTTGTGTTCTTATACAGAGCACAGAACAAATGATTAAATGATCAACTCTCCCTCAGTCGCATTTCTTTCATTGTGCAAAATAATTTATGGGTTAATTAATGATGTTTTCCTGTGAAAGCAACATAAAAATTTAAGGAAAATAAATCGGCCAACGTGGGGCTTGAACTCACAACCCTGAGATTAAGAGTCTCATACACGACCAACTGAGCTAACCCGGACGGCTTAAGTTGCGTCTTCCTGTCGCTGATCGCTGCCAGGGGCTTGTTGGCTCCGCACCATGGGTTTATCTCGAACTTCAAACCTCGAAACTGGTTCTCCTGATTTCCAAGCCACTTGCATTGCGGAACCTTCATTTCGAGGAACATCTCCAGCTCAATGTATAGGCCTCGTGGCGGAACGGTCGTGTGTCTTACTTTAGATCCGAAAGTTGTGTGTTCCAATCAGGTCGGGGTCACTGTTCTGTCAGGCATTTTTTTTCCAGAATTAATATTTTTTTTTGCTGTTTGGCAATAACCAGACCCTTGCTCCAAGGTCTCTCTCACTATTTCCCCGGTGTCAGGCAGAGATACGCCTGCTGTCCTCATTTATTTCATGTGACAGGAGACAAAAGTTCAAAATCAACCTGCAGGTGGCCACACACAGCACTGAATAGTCAGGGTGGCCTGACTATTATCCCTACCACAGTGGACAACCTCATATTTCATACATTATACTCCATCTGACAAATTACTGCCCAGCCACTGAGCCTATCGATATCGCTTTGCAGATTGTTTGTGTCCTTCTCACAACTTGCTTTCCCACCGATCTTTGGATCATCTTGGCTACATTACCAACATGCAGAGCACAGAACCAATTATTGACCGACTGACTTTCCGTCAGTTTGCATTTATTTCATTGTGCAAAAGCAGATTATCGATTCATTAACGATGTTATACCATGAAAGCAAAATAAAAGTTAAACGAAAATAATTTGCACACTTGAAAGGAATATTTTTGGTTGGTGCAGTTCTGGTCAGAGAAATGTTGTGAAAGGAACTTTTTGCAGAGAGAGGGATAGAGTATTTCAGCTTATTGCTGCACACTTCTCTCTGGGCATAGAACTAGGCACCAGTTTCTTCTCGTGTAGCAGTTATCACATTTGCCTCACACGCAAAAGTTCCCCGGTTCAAGCCTGGGCCGAAACATTATTTCTGAAACAAAAACTGGTTTTAAATGTTCATTGTTCATGTGACAATGGCCTCCTTCCGTGCTGCAAACTTCTCTGATTCCATGATGAGCAACGAACATTTATAACCAGTCTCCTAAAATACAGAGTATGTAAAATCAGAAAGTGAATAAAACTTCCTCAATAATTCAAGTTTCACAAATTATTAAAATTAAGTTGTTGAAGTTTCGACTGTCCCTCAGTGATCATGTTCGCATTTCTTACAATCTGCTAAACAATGCTATCGGTTAATACCAGCAGATACAAGCCGCATTTCAAACCCGGAATCAACTTTTTCATTGTTCACCCTTCCCAGTTCAACTGCACAGATGGTTATTTATACTCCATCCCAGAAACTCAAATCCAACTTCTGACATTCCTTATTTCGAATTACCAACTCATTTGTTTTGACACCACTCTGAAGTGCTTTGGGTCATCTGCGTAATTTAATTAAATTACTTCACTTTAATTAAAAACGGTCGTAGCAAAATTACTTATCCAACTGTGAATCGAACCCCGGTAGCTGTCGTGATCAGAATGTTTTTGTGAAGCATTTAAATATGCTCTCTAAAAATCTCGCATTCCTAATTTACAAATAGGGTTACCATTTGTTTCAGTGTGAAAGAAGGAGATTGAAAATGACAACAAAAACACCAGGCAGCGACGACATTAAGAAAAATTCAAACTTTTCACAAAGTTGGTTTTACGAAGTAACGGCTGAGCTAAAGTTGGCACTAACCAGTCCCATCAGAATTTTAAATGTTTCTATGAGGTCCCCGCTCATCCTTCTAAATTCTAATGTATAAAGGCCCAGTTGATCCAGTCTCTCCTCATATGTCAGTCCGGCTTGCCCCTTATCCTTAGACTGTGTCCCCTGGTTCTGGACTTCCCCAACATCGGGAACATTCTTCCTGCATCTAACCTGTCCCGTCCCGTCCAAATTTTAAATGTTTCTATGAGTTCCCCTCTCATCCTTCTAAACTCCATTGAATACAGGCCCAATTGATCCAGTCTCTCCTCATATGTCAGTCCTGCCATCCCGGGAATCAGTCTGATGAACCTTCGTTGCACTCCCTCAATAGCAAGAAGGTCCTTCCTCAGATTAGGAGACCAAAACTGAACACAATATTCCAGGTGGTGCCTCACCAAGTCCCTGTACAACTGCAGTAAAAACTCCCTGCTTCTATACGCAAATCCCCTCGCTATGAAGGCCAACATACCATTGGCCTTCTTCATCGCCTGCTGTACCTGCATGCCAACTTTCAATGACTGATGAACCATGACACCCAGGTCTCGTTGCACCGCCCCTTTTCCAAATCTGCCGCCATTCAGATAATATTCTGCCCTAGTGTTTTTGCCCCCAAAGTTGATAACCTCACATTTATCCAAAGTGTACTGCATCTGCCATGCATTTGCCCACTCGCCTAACCTGTCCAAGTCACCCTGAAGCCTCCGAGCGTCCCCCTCACAGCTCACACCTCCACACAGTTTATTGTCATCTGCAAACTTGGAGATATTACACTGTTACATGTTCATTACATGTTACAATGAACATTCTTAATTAGACACCTCTAGTAAAGTGCGTGCAATGGGCAATGATTCAACAATTAACATAAGTACGCAAGTAGCAGGAGTCGGCCATTCGGCCCCTCGAGCCTGCTCCACCATCCAATAATATCGTGGCTGTTCTGATCCTGCACGTCTGCTCTTTTTATACTCCTCTCGAGTTTCTGCAGTGTCGAGTTCTCGCTATCTGTCCTAAGCTTCCCTTTTTCCTTTATCTTACCCTGTGTGTCCCTTGAGGAAATTTTATCCCCCATCTGACTTTACTCACTCTGTGTTTTAGGAGACTGGTTTAAAATGTTAATTGCTCATCATGGAATCATGAAATTTACAGCACGGACGGAGGCCATTCGGCCCATCGTGTCCGTGCCAGCCGACAAACAGCTCCCCAGCCCAGACCCACTTTCCAGCTCTCGGTCCGTAGCCCTGTAGAGTACGGCACTTCAGGTGCACATCCAAGTACTTTTTAAATGTGCTGAGTGTTTCTGCCTCTATCACCCTTTCAGGCAGTGAGTTCCAGTGATTTCCCCTCGAATCCCCTCCAAACCGTCGACCAATTACTTTAAATCTGTGCCCCCTGGTTGTTGCCCCTTTTCTAAGGGAAACAGGTCCTTTCTGTCCACTCTATCCAGGCCCTTCATAATGTTATACACCTCAATCAGGTCTCCCCTCAGCATCCTCTGTTCCAAGGAAAACAAACCCAGCCGATCCAATCTCTGCTCAGAGCTAAAATTCTCCAGTCCGGCAACATCCTCATAAACTTCCTCTGTATCCTCTCCAGTGCAATCACGTCCTTGCTGTAATGTGGTGAACAGGACTGCATGCAGTACTCTAGCTGTGGCCGAACAGTTCAAGAATAACCTCCCTGCTCTTGTATTCCAAGCCTCTGTATAATCGATCTGGACAGGCAGCCTATACTGTCGAGAGGTGATCATGGGAGGCTGAGCCATCGTGGAATCGGAAAGGAGGAAGCTCTCTGCTGATCAACATGCAGTCACCCAAAATTCCTCATTCTTTAGGCGGGACTGTGTTACTGTAAGTTGGGGTGGATTCGTGAAAGAGACCATGTCATTACTGGCTTGCAACAAAATCTATTTACCCAACGTGGGGCTCAAACCCCCAATCCTGAGATTAAGAGCTTTATGTTTGACCAATTGAGCTAGCTGGGCTTGGCAAAGCTATGGATCATTGTTGTATCTCAAATGTTGCGAGTGGATTGATGATTGAAATAATGATTGAGTATCTCACAGACTTGAATTATTTTTGCCAACTTGCCATCGGGAACATTCTTCCTGCATCCTCGTGAACCTTGTCTGAACTGCCTACAATGTAAGTATATCCCTCCTTAAATATGGAGACCAAAACTGTTAGCATGTCTTTCATTGTGCAAAAGTAGATTAATTCTCGTGAAAGCAACATAAAAGTTTAAGGAAAATAATTCAACCGACGTGGGTCTCGAACCCATGACCCTGAGCGTAAGAACCTCATGTTCTCCCGACTGTGCTAGCCGGGCTTCTTAACATCTCTCCAGTCAATCCCCTTCAGTTAGTGTTCAATGGTGATCCCAGGCTGTTGATGGCGGGGGATTCGGCGATGGTAATGCCGTTGATCGCCGGGCCTGCTGAAGTTGCATCTTCCTGTTGCTGATTGCTGCCAGGCGCCTGTTGGCTCCGCCCCGTGGGTTTATCTCGAACTTCAAACCACGAAACAGGTTCTCCTGAATTCCAAGGTGTGTACGGAGATCAACCATCAAAAGCTCTGTCATTAACCACAGGGGGTCCGCCAATTTTCTGATAGCAATGCGCTTTCAGTCCTTGTCCTTAAAATTGCGGACGTGTAAATTGGGGAGTTTAATGACTTTGAAAGGAACATTGTTGTTTTGTGCAGTTCCGGTCAGAGAAATGTTTGTGAAAGGAACGTTTTGCAGAGAGAGGGATTGAGCGCTTGTTGGCGGAAACATTTTTGAAATGAAAACTTGTGGACGATATAATGGAATAAGAGCAGTCCGGGGTACATTGTCACATTATGCAAGCTATCTCGGACCCGGACCAAAGCTCCCCGTACACCGAGCACAGGCTCAGGAAAACCCCGGGAAGAGGATATCCCGGTCACTGGGCCTTCCAGCAACACTGAACAAGTGCCCGGTCTGAAACTTTCCAGAGTAATAACTTGTAACTAGAGCATCCAACAGTCTCTTGGGATCCCTTGGAACTTCAGGTGATGCGCTCCCTGGTGGTGGAACATGGGAGTGCATGCTTTACAGAGACACAACATAACTCCCTCGCCAAAGTCAAAGTAAAAAGTTTTTACATGTTGAGGCGGTCTGGAGCTTTTCTTTCCCTGGTGGACGACCTCGGTACAAATGTCTGTTCTGGTGTGTTGGCTGTGCCCTCGCTGGGCTGGTGTGTTGTTAGCCCTGCAGGGCTGCTGGGTGTGTCTGGACTTGCTGGGCTGTTGGGTGTGATGGGTTCGATTTCCTGGTCCGTGGTGGTGTCGTTTATCCTTTGGGTGTGTGTTGCGGGTTCGAAAAAGGTGGTGTCTGCTGTGGTTGTTCAGGGCAGCCTGTGAACCACAGCCACGTTTGGTCCAGGTGCTTTCTGCAAATTTATCCATTGTCGAGTTTGACGACAAACACCCTTCTCCCTTCTTCAGCGATCACCGTGCCCGAGGTCCACTGGGGACCATGGCCATAGTTTAGCACATACACAGGGTCATTCAGATCAAGTTCCCGTGACACAGTGGCGCGACCATCATTTACATTTTGTTGCTGACGCCTGCACTATATCTGATCATGCAAGTTGGGGTGGACCAGCGAGAGTCTGCTTTTAAGTGTCATTTTCATGCGTAGCTCAGCCGGGGGCACCCCTGTGAGCGAGTGGGGTCTCGTGCTATAGCTGAGCAGTACTCGGGACAGGCGGGTTAGGAGTGAGCCTTCTGTGACTCGTTTGAGGCTCTGTTTGATTGTTTGTGCTGCCCGCTCTGCCTGCCCATTGGAGGCTGGTTTAAACGGGGTCGAGGTGCTATGTTTGATCCCAATGCGGGTCATGAATTCTTTAAATTTGGCACTGGTGAAATATGGCCCGTTGGCACTGACCAGAATGTCACGCATGCCGTGCGTGGCAAACATGGCCCTCAGGCTTTCAATGGTGGCGGTGGCGGTGCTTCCCGACATTATTTCACATTCAATCCATTTTGAAAAATCATCCACCACCACCAGGAACATTTTACCAAGAAATGGGCCTGCATAGTTGACATGGATCCTCGACCCTGTTCTGGAGGCCAGGACCACAAACTTGGTGGTGCCTCTGTGGAGGCGTTGCTCAACTGAGCACAAACACTGCATTGCCGTACACAGGACTCGAAGTCAGAGTCGATACCGGGCCAGCACATGTGGTATCTCGCTATCGCTTTCATCATTACTATACCCGGGTGTGTGCTGTGGAGATCCGAGATGAACGTCTCCCTGCCTTTTTTTGGCAGCACTACGCGGTTACCCCACAACAGGCAGTCTGCCTGACTGGACAGCTCGTCCTTTCGCCGCTGGAACGGCTTGATTGGCTCTTGTATTTCAACGGGGATGCTGGCCCAGCTCCCATGCAATACACAGTTTTTTTTACTAGAGACAGCAGAGGATCTTGGCTGGTCCAAGTCCTAATCTGGCGGGCCGCAAAAGGTGATTTATCATTTTCAAACGCTTCCATGACCATCAACAAGTCAGCGGGCTGCGCCCCCATCAATAAGTTTGCAGGCTGCGCCATGTCTAACCCTGTGGTGGGCAATGGTAGCCGACAGAGCATCCGCAACATTCTCAGTGCCTGGCCTGTGGTGGATTTTCTAGTTATACGCTGAGAACGTGAGTGCCCACCTTTGTATGCGGGCTGAGGCATTAGTATTTATCCCCTTGTTTTCAGCGATCAGGGATGTGAGGGGCATGTGATCGGTTTCCAGCTCAAATTTGAGGCCAAACAGAAACTGATGCATTTTCTTGACCCTGAACACACACGCTAATGCCTCTTTCTCAATCATGCTGTCGGCCCTCTCGGCCTTAGACAAGCTCCTGGAAGCATTGGCGAAAGGTTGCAACTTCCCCGCAATGTTAGCTTGTTGTAATACACACCCGACTCCGTACGACGACACGTCACATGTTAGCACAAGTCTTTTACACGGGTTATACAATACAAGCAGCATGATGGAGCATAAAAGGATGCTGGCTTTGTCAAAAGCAAACACTTGTTTTTTTTTCCCCATACTCAATTCTCACCTTTGTGCAATAACACATGTAGAGGCTCTAAAAGTTGCTTAACCCCGATAGAAAGTTACCAAAATAGTTGAGGAGTCCAAAGAACGAGCGCAGCTCCGTGATGTTCTGTTGCCTGTGCGCGTTCATGATAACATCTTTATTGGCGTCTGTGGGCCGAATGCCGTCCGCCGTTATCTTTCTCCCCAAAATCTCCACTTCTGTTGCCATGAAGACGCATTTCGACCTCTTCAGCCGCAGCCCTACGCGATCCAGTCGATGGAGGACCTCCTCCAGGTTTTGTATTTGTTCGGCTGTGTCCAGACCCAAAACCAATATGTCGTCCTGAAAGACCACCGTGTGTGGTACCGACTTGAGTTGGCTCTCCATGTTTCTCTGGAAGATAGCTGCAGCCGACCGAATTCCAAACGGGCATCTGTTGTCGCTGAACGGTCCCTTTTGCATGTTGATGCAGGTGAGGCCCTTCAAAGACTCCTCCAGCTCCTGCGTCATGTAGGCCGAAGTCAGCTCAAGCTTGGTGAAAGCCTTGCCTTCTGCCAGCGCGCCAAATAGGTCGTCTGTCTTAGGTGGCGGGTATTGGTCCTGTAGCGAGAAACGATTAATGGTTACTTTATAATCGCCGCAAACCCTGACGGTGCCATCACTATTGAGCACTGAAACAATCGGGCTGTCCCACTCGCTGAATTCCACTGGGGAGATGATGCCCTCGTGTTGCAGCCTGTCCATCTCGATTTCCCCTCTCTCCTCATCATGTGAGGTACCGCTCGCGCGTTGTGGTGAATGGATCGTGCCTCTGGGACCAAGTGGATCCGCACGTTCGCCCCGGAAAAGTTTCCAATGCCTGGCTCAGAAAGGGAAGGAAATTTGTTCAGAACTTGGGTACATAAGGCCTCATCGATATGTGATAGCGTTCGGATGGTATCCCAGTTCCAGCGGATTTTCCCCGCCAGCTCCTTCCAAGCAGTGGGGGACATCGCCCGGGACAATCCAGAGTGGCAGTTCGTGCACCGTGCCCTCGTAGGTGACCTTGACCATGGCGCTGCCCAGGACAGTGATAAGCTCTTTGGTGTACATTCTCAGTTTCATGTGGATGGGGCTTCGGGCTGCTCTGAATGCCTTGTTGCACCACAGTCTCTCAAACATCTTTTTACTCCGGATGGATTGGATAGCGCCAGAGTCCAGTTCCATGGTTGGGGGTAAGCCATTCAATTTTACATTTAGCATTATAGGTGGACATTTCGTCGAAAATGTGTGCACCCCGTGTACTTCAACATCTGCCTCCTCTCTCTGAGGCTCGAAATTGCTTTGATCCACCATGGACCGATATTCCTCTGCCACATGGTGGTTCGCAGCTTTTCCAGAGCTTGCAGCATATTCGCAAGCTCGTTGGAGATGCCCCATTGTTCCACAGCTCTTGCAAACATACCCTTTGAAGCGGCATGAATAGGCTGAATGGAAGCCTGCACAACGCCAACAAGTTGTGAATTGCCTTGCACTCATCCTTTGTTGGGGGCACTGACTCATCTGGGTCACCTGAGGCCTGCTGGCAGTTGCAGACTCGTGGGTTCTGCCCTGTACATTTCTGCTCACAAACGCAGTTCCAGTTAATTTATGAACATTGCTAGAACTTGTGTGCTGAGAGATTTGTTTGGTGTTATCACTGGTGGACATAAATACCTGTGTTATCACAATGGCCTTACTGAGGGTCGGTGTCTGTACAGCTAAAGTTTTTCGTAGGATGGTCTCGTGGCCGATGCCCAGTACAAAACAGTCTCTGAGCATTTGCTCCAGGTAGCAATAAAACTTCACATTATCCTGCAAGTCGCCTTCGCTCCGCGATGTAACTCGCCACTTCCTGACCTTCAGATTGCTGCCACGTGTAGAACAGATACCTCGCCATAGCACGCTCTCCCTCGGGTTAAGATGCTCCCGAACCAGTGTACACAGCTCCTCATACGATTTGTCTGTGGGTTTCACCGGAGCCAGAAGATTCTTCATGAGACTGTATGTCTGAGCCCCACAGACAGTGAGGAGGACAACTCTCCTTTTTGCAGCACTTCCTTCTCCGTCCAGCTCGTTGGCTACAAAGTACTGGTTTAGCCATTCGACATAGGCTTCCCAGTCCTCACCTTCCGAGAATTTCTCCAGGATGCCCACAGTTTGCTGCAAGTTTGTGCTGGATTCATATACTCGTCGCCAGTTATTGTGTTCCTAACACAGATGATGCTGCACATGGGAGGTTAAAGTAACATTGCCTCAGTCTTTCATAAGACACGCCAGACTGAGGAACTGGCCGTAGGGGCCGGCTTATATACAGTGCTCCCAAATGGTGCTGGGATCCCTTGGGACTTCAGGTGATGAGCTCCCTGGTGGCGGAACATGGGAGTGCATGCTTTACAGATATACAACACATACGTTGCCTCAACTTTGATTTCTGCCATCATCCCTTGTGTTTAACCTTCGCCGCACCTCCGCCACGATCTCTCACCGTTCCTCCATCACGATCTCACACCGTTCCTCCACCACGATCTCTCACCGTTCCCCCAGCACGATCTCTCACCGTTCCTGCACCACGATTTCTCACCGTTCCTCCGCCACGATCTCTCACAGTTCCTCCACCACGATCTTTCACAGTTCCTCCATCACGACCTATCACCGCTCCTCCACCACGATCTCTCACCATTCCTCCGCCATGATCTCTCACCATTCCTCCACCACGACCTCTCACCGTTCCTCCACCACGATCTCTCACCGTTTCTCCACCACGATCTCTCTTCTCTCCTCCACCACGACCTCTCACCGTTCCACCACCACCATCTCTCAACTTTCCTCCACCACGACCTATCACCGCTCCTCCACCACGATCTCTCGTCACTCCTCCCCCACGATCTCTCACCGTTCCTCCAACACGATCTCTCGCCGTTCCTCGACCAGGACCTCTCACCGTTCCTCCACCACGATCTCTCACCGCTCCTCCACCACGATCTCTCACTGTTCCTCCACACTGACCTTCCCGCTCCTCTGCTGTACCTGGGTCCGCCGATGTTCCTGCCCACGCACCAAACGGCGACCTGGGTTTTGATGACGTGCAGCACTGGACCAAGGCCTCGCTCTGTCAATCCCGTGTGGTGGCTGGTGTGCAATGGTCACACAACGTTAAAACAATCCACCCACAGGCATCTTCCACCCTTTGATTGGAGTTCAGAACTGGAACATCGGGTCCTTCATTGAATCACCTGTGAACCCATGTGGAATTAAGCCTTCCTCGGTCGAGGACCCGCCTATTATGATGATGATGATGATGTGTGGGTCCTTACCAAATGCCTGCTGGAAACCATCAGATTAAATCTAGTAAGACCCGTCCCTTGATTCAGTTTTCACTGACCTTGCCTTAGGAAGGCTATATTGGCTTTGGAGGGAGCACTGTGTCGGATTTCCAGAATGATACCTGGATTCCAAGGTTTAAATTAAGATATGAGATTACACCCACTGGAAATTAGAGGGTCGAGCAGTGATTTGATCAAAATTTTCAAGATAATAAGGGAACAGCTAGAGTAGATAGAGAGAAATGATTCCCGCTGGTTGGGGAGTCCCAGACTAGTGGCCATAGTCTAAATATTAGAGCCAGATGTTTCAGGAGTGAAATTCGGAAACATTCGAACACACACAGGGTGGGAGAGGTTAGGAACTCCCTTCTGCAAAGGTCAGTTGGTGCTGGGTCAGTTGTTCATTTTACATCTCATTTTGACCAAACGTATTAAGGAA
Source organism: Pristiophorus japonicus (assembly GCF_044704955.1). Lineage (NCBI taxonomy): Eukaryota > Metazoa > Chordata > Chondrichthyes > Pristiophoridae > Pristiophorus > Pristiophorus japonicus. The sequence goes on from NC_092009.1 coordinate 5,323,055, forward strand.
TATGGGCCAAAGGCGGGTATATGGAGTTTGCTCACAGACCAGCCATGATCTCATTGAATGGCGGAACCGGCTCAAGGGGCTGAATGGACCTCCTCCTGTTCCTGTGTAACAGGCTTGAGGGGCTGAATGGCCTCCTCCTGTTCCTGTGCAACAGGCTCGAGGGGCTGAATGGGCCTCCTGCTGTTCCTGTTTATCAGGCTCGAGGGGCTGAATGGGACTCCTCCTGTTCCTGTGTAAAAGGCTTGAGGGGCTGAATGGCCTCCTCCTGTTCCTGTGCAACAGGCTCGAGGGGCTGAATGGGCCTCCTCCTGTTCCTGTGTAAGGCTCGAGAGGCTGAATGGGCCTCCTCCTGTTCCTGTGCAACAGGCTCGAGGGGCTGAATGGGCCTACTTCTGTTCCTGTGTAACAGGATCAAGGGGTTGAATGGGCCTCCTCCTGTACCTGTGCAACAGGCTCGAGGGACTGAATGGGCGTACTCCTGTTCCTGTGTAACAGGCTCAAGGGGCTGAATGGGCCTATTCCTCTTCCTGTGCAACAGGCTCGTGGGGCTGAGTGGGCCCACTCCTGTTCCTGTGTAACAGGCTCGAGAGGCTGAATGGGCCTACTCCTCTTCCTGTGTAACAGGCTCGAGGGGCTGAATGGGCCTCCTCCTGTTCCTGTGTAACAGGCTCAAGGGGCTGAATGGGCCGCATCCTGTACCTGTGTGCAAGGTCTGGGAAACAAAGGGAGGTGATATGAGAAAACATAAACGAAATGGTATTGTGTTAAAAGGGAAGCAGAAGGATTGAGTGATTTACACACAGAAATCTTTGAAGCTGGGGAGATAAGTTGCTAAGTTGTTTAAAAAGAATACAGGGCCCTTGGCTTGAAATGTAGTGAAATAGAGGACACCAGCGAGGAAGTTATACCATACATTTTCAATCCCGGTTTAGGCCTCAGTTGGAGAACTGTTTACAGTTCTGAGCACCACAATTTAGGAAGGATATCAAGGCATTGGAGAGAACGTAAGAAATATATCAGAAACATTTTCTATTGGTGTTGAAGACACAAACACAGGCATTCATCGAGAATGAACCTGCAGGTGACCACACACAGATTAAAGAGCCAGAGAGACCGAAAGAATCGGGAAACACCGGCAAATAGACAAGAGATATTGAAAAGGACTGAAATCATTGTGCGATCAGAAAATTGACGGCCCAGCTGTGGTTAATGACACGGCTTTTGATGATTGATCTCCGTACAAGCCTTGAAATTCAGGAGAACCGGTTTCGTGGTTTGAAGCTCGAGATAAACCCACAGCGCGATGCCAACAGGCGCCTGGCAGCAATCAGCGACAGGAAGATGCAATTTATGCAGGCCCGGCTAGCTCAGTCGGGAGAGTATAAGACTCTTAATCTCCGGGTCGTGGGTTAGAGCCCCATGTTGGGTGAATTAGTTTCCTTAAACTTTTATGGTGCTTTCCCAGGAAAACATCATAAATGAACCCAAAATCTTCTTTTGCACAATGAAAGAAATGCGAACTGAGGGAGAGTTGATCATTTAATCATTTATTCTGTGCTCTGCAAAAGAAAACAAGAAACAGGAGCAGGAATCGGCCATTTGGCCCTTCGAGCCTGCCTTCTTTTGCACTGAAACAAATTATAACCGTGTTTTTAAATGAGCAGTGCGAGATATTTAGAGGGCAAATTTCAATGCTTCACAAAACCATTCCTATCGCGACAGCCAACCAGGGTCGGTTCCCAGTTTGAGAAGTAACTTTGATATCACTGTTTGTAATTGAAGTGGGGTCGATGGATGTCCCAAAGCACTTCAGAGTGGTGTCAAACAAATGAGTTTGCAATTAAAAACACTGAATGTCAGGAGTGGGATTTGAACCCAAATTTCCAGAGGAGACTGTGAACTGAACACAGCACCTGAGGCCGCTTGGCCATCCTGACTGGTGGAAGTTTCAGATACAAGTTATTGCTCTGGAAAGTTACAGACCGGGCACTTGTTCAGTGTGACTGGAAGGCCCAGTGACCACGATATTCTCTCCCCCGGAGTTTTCCTGAGCCTGTGCTCGGTGTGTGGGGAGCTTTGGTCCGGATCCGAGGTCGCTTGCATCATGTGACAATGCACCTCAGACTGCTCTTGTTTCATTTTATCGCACATAAGTTTTTGGTTCAAAAATAATATCAGAAGTGGGACATGCACCCACATCTCCAGAGGAGACAATAATCTGAACACAGAACGGCCATCTTGCCGATTCAGTGCTGTGTGTGGCTACCTGTATGTTGATTTAGAACTTTTGTGTCCTGTCACATGAAATAAATGAGGGCAGCAGGCGTATCGCTGCCTGACACCCGGGAAACAGTGAGACAGACATTGCATTGTGATCAGGTTTAATCACAGCAAAATCTGCTGTCAGGAGCTGAAAAGGAGGAAGAGCTGAAAAAACACAAGAAAAAAGCTAAGAAATGTCAGCAATTGTGGTAAACTCTTAAATGTGTTTCGTGCTCGTTTCGTGGTGCGGTGCTCACAGAGGGAGCCCAGATTCAGAAAGTAACTCTTTCATTCAAAATCTTTAAAATAATGACATGCAACTAATTAAACTGTGTGTCGGTGGATGGGGATGGATGAAGATTATTTGTTTTATTCCCCACTCATTAACCGACAGCGTTTTTTTGTAGAATTGCTGCTGAGGGACAGTGGAAACTTCAATATCTCAACTTTAATTATTTAAGGATTTTGAATCATTGATGAAGTTTTATCCCCTATCTGACTTTACTCACTCTGTATGTTGGAGACTGGTTAAAAATGTTCAGTGCTCATGCGACAAGGAACCTGGGGCGACTTTTGTTCAATTTATTTCACAGCAAAAATAGTCTCCAAAATGATGTTTCCACCCGTGCTCGAACCAGAGACCTTTCGCGTGCAAGGCAAACGTGATAACCACTACACTGCAGTTAAAGTAAACTAAGGTATAAAACCAGAGCTTTAACCTACAGAGCTGGCCGATACTTCAGGAGCTGGTTTTACGAGAATAGAATGATGGTGCTATATTTCGGAAGGCTGTGAGTTTGGCAGGAATTGATCTCGGGTTTCACAGACTTTACACATCGGAACAGGAGATGGCCATTTAGCAGCGAGTGGTTAGGATCTGGAATGCACGGCTTGAAAGGGCGGTGGAGGCAGACTCAATCTTATCTTTCAGACGGGAGTTGGATAAGGGTCTGAGGGAAAAACAATTGCAGAGCTACAGAGAAAGAGCGGAGGAGTGGGACTCGCTGAGAGTCGGCACGGGCTCGATTGGCCGAATGGCCTTCCGTGCTGTAACCATTCCATGATTCGATAAGTTAGTGGCACATTTCATAGTGTGGGTGGGAGCACAACATTGCAAGGGGACATGGATTGAGTCGGCAAAACTAGAGGCATCTGATTCAGGAGATTCGTGGCGCGCTGAAATTTCGGAGTTCAATGACTTTGAAAGGAACATTTTTGTTTTGTGCCGTTTCGGTCAGAGGTTTTCCATGAAAGCAACATGAAATGAAAAGAAATACAATCGCCCAACGTGGGGCTCGAACCCACGACCCTGAGATTAAGAGTCTCATGCTCTACCGACTGAGCTAGCCAGGCTTCTGTCCAACGCGGGTTTTTATCACTCATTGCAGCCAGGCGCCTGTTGGCTCCGCCCCAGATGTTGAATCTTGCTGTTGAAGAACTGCCAGGGTCTTCTTGAATGGTGAACCAGGCTCGAGGGGACGAATAGCCAAATCGGCCCCGAATCCTTACGTGTTTATGATTAGCTCCTTCAGGGTAAACGAGCCAAAGGAGTACAGCGGAAACGTTACAAGGACACCCTCAAAGTCTCCCTGGTAAAGTGCGACATCACCACTGACACCTGGGAGACCCTGGCCGCAGACCGCGCGAGGTGGAGAAAGTCCATCCGGTAGGGCGTTGAGCTCTTTGAGTCTCCACGCAAGGAGCATGAAGAGACCAAACGCAGGCAGCGGAAGGAGCACGCGGCAAACGAGTCCCACCGACCCCTTCCCTCGACGTATGTCTGTCCCACCTGTAACAGGGTCTGTGGCTCTCCTATCGGAATGTTCAGCCATCAAAGGACTCACTTTATGATGGAAGCAAGTCCTCCTCGATCCCGAGAGACTTCCTCTGATGGTGTCTATGATTTGTGGTACACTGCGGAAACATCTCCACTTTCAGCACCAGATTACCAGAATTAGACCCAATGGCGACGGCACAAAAGTTCCTCATCTGCTCAGAGAAAAATATATCGTATGACAATAGAATTTTATGAATTAATTAATGATGTTTAAATCAATGCTTCTTTTTTTTTTGCATAGGAGATGCATAAAGATGTGTAAAATAGATGAACTATTTTTTTATAAGGTTTTGAACTAAAAGTACAATTTCCCTGACCACAAACCGCGGCGGTGAGAGCACTAAATCCTAACCACTGGACCATCAGGGAACTCAGTTTGGACACAGAAGCAGTGGTTTTGTCGAGGTTCACATCGAGCAGCTTCGTAACACAGGACTCTGTGCTCTATGGGCTATTAGGAAGAACACACACATCACCTGTTGCTGGAGGGCTATCAACTCAATCAAAGTGACCACGAGGTGATTTGAACACATAATCTTCTGATCTGAAGTCAGACACATTACAGTTGCTCCATCAGAGCTACACAGTGAACTGGAGATGTTTGTCTATATGAAGGTTCTGTAATACAAGGGGCTTTAAAATCTCCGCCCATTCCCACCAGGTATCACAAGCAGAGCTCACCTGACAGGCACCGTATAGTTTCTTCTTAAACTTTTCTTTTGCTTTCACGGGAAACAATCATAAATTAACCCCTCACCTTCTTTTGCACAATCAAACAAATGCTAACTCAGGAACAGTCCATACTTCAATCATTTGTCTTGTGCTTTGCATCTTAACTCGAAACCATATCCCATTTTACTCACTGTATTGTAGCTTTCTGGTTCAAAATCTTTATTGCCGATGACCCCACGAATCTGGGGCAAATTTATCAAATTTAACAGCACCGGTTATTCCTACCGTGCACACAAAATATAATCAGTAGTGAAGATAAAATCCCACCGTGTGTATTTTCAGATTTAACGCAGCAGCATTTCAAATAAAGTTTACACTGAAAAGATTTGCAAGTGTTGCTTGTATTTGTGTCTTTAATTAAACTTTTTGGCGTCTGACTCCCATTCATGCCACTGCTGAATAAGAAAGGAGGGTTTACATTGACCAGACTGCACTGCCCCTGATATTTGTGAGCTCATCCTTTATATTCAGTGGTTACTCACCCTTTGATGGGCTGCAGTGTAGCGGATATCACGTTGGCCTCACATCGAGTACTGTTGAGGGGGATGACTCATCAGGGGAGGGTAGCAGCAGCCAAGTTCATGGCACCATGGCTGGCTCTGCTGCACAGAAGGGCAGGAAAAAGAGTGGGACAGCGATAGTGATAGGGGATTCGATTGTAAGGGGAATAGATAGGCGTTTCTGCGTCCGCAACCGAGACTCCAGGATGGTATGTTGCCTCCCTGGTGCAAGGGTCAAGGATGTCTTGGAGCGGGTGCGGGACATTCTGAAAAAGGAGGGTGAACGGCCAGTTGTAGTGGTGCACATTAGTACCAAAGATTTAGGTAAAAAAAAGGGATGAGGTCCTACGAGATGAATTTAAAGAGCTAGAAGCTAAATTAAAAAGTAGGACCTCAAAAGTAGTAATCTCGGGATTGCTACCAATGCCACGTGCTAGTCAGAGGAGGAATCGCAGGATAGCTCAGATGAATACGTGACTTGAGCAGTGGTGCAGCAGGGAGTGATTCAAATTCCTTGGGCATTGGAACCGGTTCTGGGGGAGGTGGGACCAGTACAAACCACTCGGTCTGCACCTGGGCAGTTCCGGAACCAAAGTCCTAGGGGGGAGTGTTTGCTAGTGCTGTTGGGCAGGAGTTAAACTAATATGGCAGGGGGGTGGGAACCAATGCAGGGAGACTGAGGGAAACAAAATGGAGACAGATACAAAAGACAGAAAGGAGATGAGTAAAAGTGGAGGGCAGAGAAATCCAAGGCAAAAACCAAAAAGGGCCACTGTACATCAAAATTCTAAAGGGTCACAGTGTAATAAAAAGGCAAGCCTGAAAGCTCGGTGCCTCAATGCGAGGAGTATTCGAAACGCAGGAGAGGGCTCTGAGCTAGAGTCGGTGAGAGCGCAGATAAACAGGACCCCAAGAAAGACTGCAAAAGGCAGGAAGCAACAGAGCAGAGTAGCACTGGGGTAATTGTAAACCACAAGGTGATGGGAAGGGACAATATGTATGAATATAACGGGGCTGCAGGAGGGGTCAAATCTAAAAATCATGGATTAAAAACTAGTATTAAATACTTTACCTAAATGCACGCAGCATTCAAAATAAAGTAAATGCGTTGACGGCACAAATCATGACAAATAGGTATGATTTGGTGGCCATTACAGAAACGTGGTTGCAGGGTGGCGAAGACTGGGAATTAAACATACAGGGGTATGTGACAATTCGGAAAGATAGACAAGAAGGGAAAGAAGGTGGGGTAGCTCTCTTAATAAAGGATGATATCAGGGCAGTTGTGAGAGATGATATTGGCTCTAATGAACAAAATGTTGAATCATTGTGGGTGGAGATTAGAGACAGTGAGGGGAAAAAGTCACTGGTGGGCGTAGTTTATCGGCGCCGAAATAATAACTTGACGGTGGGGCGGGCAATAATCAAGGGAATAATGGAGGCATGTGAAAAAGCAACGGCAGTAATCATGGGGGATTTTAACCTACATATTGATTGGTCAATTCAAATCGCACGGGGTAGCCTGGAGGTGGAATTCATAGAATGCATACAGGATTGTTTCTGAGAACAATATGTTACAGAACCTACAAGGGAGCAAGCTATCTTACATCTGGTCCTGTGCAATGAGACAGAAATAATAAACGATCTCCTAGAAAAAGATCCTCACGGAATGAGTGATCACAGTTTGGTTGAATTTGTAATATAGATTGTTGGTGAGGAAATAATGTCTCAAACGAGCATACAATGCGAAAACAAAGGGGACTACAGTGGGATGAGGGCAGAGTTGGCTAAAGTAGACTGGGAACACAGACTAACCGGTGGCACAATTGAGGTACAGCAGAGGACTTTGAAGGAGCTCTTTCATGGTGCACAACAAAAATATATTCCAGTGAAAAAGAAGGGCAGTAAGAGAAGGGATAACCTGCCGTTGATAACCAAGGAAATAAAGGAGAGTATCAAATTAAAAACCAATGCGTATAAGGTGGCCAAGGTTAGTGGGAAACTAGAAGATTGGGAAAATGTTAAACGACAGCAAACAATGACTAAGAAAGCAATAAAGAAAGGAAAGATAGATTACGAAATATAACTTGCGCAAAACATAAAAACAGATAGTAAAAGCTTTTACCGACATATAAAATGGAATAGAATGACTAAAGTAAATGTTGGTCCTTCAGAAGATGAGAAGGGGGATTTAATAATGGGAAATGTGGAAATGGCTGACATCTTAAACAATTATTTTGCTTCGGTCTTCACAGTGGAAGACACAAAAACCATGCCAGAAATTGCTGGTCACAGGAATGTGGGAAGGGAGGACCTTGAGACAATCACTATCACTGGGCGGGTAGTGCTGGACAGGCTAATGGGACTCAAGGTAGACAAGTTCCCTGGTCCTGATGAAATGCATCCCAGGGTATTAAAAGAGATGGCGGAAGTTATAGCAGATGCATTCGTTATAATCTTCCAAAATTCTCTGGACTCTGGGGAGGTACCAGCGAATTGGAAAGCAGCTAATGTTACGCCTCTGTTTAAAAAAGGGGGCAGACGAAAGGCAGGTAACAATAGGCCGGGTAGTTTAACATCTGTCGTGGGGAAAATGTTTGAAACTATCATTAAGGAAGAAATAGCGGGACATCGAGATAGGCTTAGTGCAATCAAGCAGACACAGCATAGATTCATGAAGGGGAAATCATGTTCAACTAATTTACTGGAATTCTTTGAGGATATAACGAGCATGGTGGATAGAGGTGTACCGATGGATGTGGTGTATTTATATTTCCAAAAGGCTTTCGATAAGGTACCACACAAAAGGTTACGTCCGAAGATAGAGGAACGCGGAGTCAGAGGATATGTATTAGCATGGATCGAGATTTGGCTGGCGAACAGAAAGCAGAGAGTCGGGATAAATTGGTGCTTTTCAGGTTGGAAATCGATGGTTTGTGGTGTGCCACAGGGATCCGTGCTAGGACCACAACTGTATGCAATATACATAGATGACCTGGAAGAGGGGACAGAGTGTCGTGTAAAAGAATTTGCAGATGACACAAAGATTAGTGGGAAAGCGAGTTGTGTAGAGGACACAGAGAGGCTGCAAAGAAATTTGGATAGGTTAAGCGAATGGGCTAAGGTTTGGCAGATGGAATACAATGTCGGAAAGTGTGAGGTCATCCACCTTGGGAAAAAAAACAGTAAAAGGGAATATTATTTGAATAGGGAGAAATTACAACATGCTGCGGTGCAAAGGGACCTGGGGGTTCTTGTGCATGAATCCCCAAAAGTTAGTTTGCAGGTGCAGCAGGTAATCAGGAAAGTGAATGGAATGTTCGCCTTCATTGCGAGAGGGATGGAGTACAAAAGCAGGGAGGTCCTGCTGCAACTGTATAGGGTAATTGTGAGGCCGCACCTGGAGTACTGCGTGCAGTTTTGGTCACCTTACTTAAGGATAGTATAGTATTAGGCAGTCCCTCGTATCGAGGATGATTTGTTTCCACTCCAAAAAGTGATGAGTTCACAGGTGTTTCGATGAGGGACCTGACAATCTAGATCCCGAACTACATCCTGAAGGGTGGAAGATGCCTGTGGGTGGATTTTTTTAACGTGGGGTGACCGTTGCACACCAGCCACCACACGGGCTTGACAGAGCTTGGTCTTGATCCAGAGGCAAGGATTACCCAAGACGACCATTGACCAAGCTCTGCTGCATGGACCAATTGTGTACACATGCGCCGACTATCCATCGAACGCAGAGTTGGCTGGCCCGTGCTGTCCCTGTGCCCTCGCCTCTGTTGAGCCCCGATCACAACGCTCCTGGGCCCTGATCTCTCACCACTCCTCCGCCCCGATCAAAAATGGAACAGTCAAAAACAGGACATCAATTAGCCTCTCTTATCTTGGAGACATCAAATATCAACAATGTTATTTGAAATATCAAAATATTAAACTCCAGCCTAGTTGAAGGGTTATTAACATCAGCAGAAACAAACACCAACTTTGTTAATATTGAACCATTAATGTCAATTATTCCATTTTTTCTAATATTTAATTGAACAATGTTGAAAATATTTCCTCCCGGTTTCGAACCGGGGATTTTTCGCGTGTTAGGCGAACGTGATAACCACTACACTACATAAACATTGCGATTGACACACTGCGAGGAACATAACCAGAGCTTTAACCTACACAGCTGGCCGATACTTCAGGAGCTGGTTTTACGAGAATAGAATGAAGGTGCTATATTTAGGAAGGCTGTGAGTGTGGCAGGAATTGATCTCGTGTTTCCCAGACTTTACACATAGGAACAAGAGCAAGTGGTTAGGATCAGGGATGCACGGCTTGAAAGGGCGGTGGAGACAGATGCAATCTTATCTTTCTGATGGGAGTTGGATAAGTGTCTGAAGGAAAAACAATTGCAGGGCTCCGGGGAAAGGGCGGGGGAGTGGGACTCGCTGAGAGTCGGTACGGTCTCGACGGGCCTAATGGCCTTCCGTGCTGTAACCATTCCATGATTCGATAAGTTAGTGGCACATTTCATAGTGTGGGTGGAAGCAGAACATTGCAAAGGGACATGGATTGAGTCGCCAAAACTAGAGGCATCTGATTCAGGAGATTCAGGGTGCACGTAAATTCGGGAGTTTAATGACTTTGAAAGGAACATTTTTGTTTTGTGCCGCTTCGGTCACAGAAATGTTTGTGAAAGGAATTTTTTGCAGAAAGGGATGCAGCATTTAACCTTCTGCCTCAACACTTCTTTCTGGGTGTCAGGTCACATTTCGCTTCAATGTTAATCAATTGCTATAAGAACATAAGAATTAGGAACAGGAGTGGGCCATCTAGCCCCTCGAGCCTGCTCCAACTTCCCCAGCATCGGGAACAATCTACCCACATCTAACCAGTCCTGTCCCATCAGAATCGGATATGTTTCGATGAGATCCCCTCTCATCCTTCTAAACTCCAATGTATAAAGGCCGAGTTGATCCACTCTCGCCTCATATGACAGTCCAGCCATCACGAGAATCAGTCTGGTGAACCTTCGCTCCACTCCCTCAATAGCAAGAACGTAATTTCTCAGATTAGGAGACCAAAATTGAAAACAATATTCCAGTTGAGGCCTCACCAAGGCCCTGTACAACTGCAATAAGAACTCCTTGCTACTATACTCAAATCACCTAGCTATAAAGGCCAACATACGATTTACCTTTTTCCTGCCTGCTGTACCTGTACGCCAACTTTCAGTGACTGATGAACCATGACACCCAGGTCTCATTGCACCTCCCCTTTTCCTAATCTGACACCATTCAGATAATATTCTGTCTTCACGTTTTTTGCCCTCAAAGTGGATAATCTCACATTTATCCACATTATACTGCATCTGCCAAATATTTGCCCACTCACCTAACCTGTCTAACTCACCCTGCAGTCTCTTAGCGTCCCGCTCACAGCTCACACCGCCACCCAATTTTGTTTCATCTGCAAACCTGGAGATATTACACTCAATTCCTTCATCCAAATCAATGATGTATATTGTAAAGAGCTGGGGTCCCAGCACTGAGCCCTGCGGCACTCCACTAGTCACTGCCTGCCATTCTGAAAAGGACCCTTTTATCCCGACTCTCTGCTTTCTGTCTGCTAACCAGTTCTCTATCCACGTCAGTATATTACCCCCAATACCATGTGCTTTGATTTTGCACAGAAATCTCTTGTGTGGACCCTTGTCAACAACCTTTTGAAAGTCCAAATATACCACATCCACTGGTTCTCCCTTGTCCACTCTACTCGTTACAGCCACAAAAATTCCAGAAGATTTGTCAAGCATGATTTCCCTTTCATAAATCTATGCTGACTTGGACCGATCCTGTCACTGCTTTCCAAATGCGATGCTATTTCATCCTTAATAATTGATTCCAACATTTTCCCCACGACTGATTCAGGCTAACCGGTGTATAATTACCCGCTTTCTCTCTCCCACCCTTCTTAAAAAGAGGTTTTACATTAGCTACTCTCTTGTCCATAGGAACTGATCCAGAGTCAATAGACTGTTGCAAAATGATCACCAATGCATCCACTATTTCTAGGGCTACTTCCTTAAATACTCTTGGATGCAGACTATCAGGCCCCGGGGATTTTTCATCCTTCAATCCCATCAATTTCCCACCTCATAAGGATATCCTTCAGTTACTCCTTCTCACTCGACCCTCGGTCCCCGAGTTCTTTTGGAAGGTTATTCGTGTCTTCCTTCGTGAAGACGGAACTGAAGTATTTGGTCAGTTGGTCTGCCATTTCTTTGTTCCCCAATATAAATTCACCTGAATCCGACTACAAGGGACCTATAGTTGTCTTCACTAATCTTTTTCTCTTCACATGTTTACAGAAGCTTTTGCAGTCAGTTGTTATGTTCCAAGCAAGCTTCCTCTCAAAATCCATTTTCCCCCTCCTCATGAAACCCTTAGTCCTCCTCTGTTGAATTCAAAATTTCTCCCAGTTCTCAGGTTTGTTCCTTTTTCTGGCCAATTTATTTTCCTCTTCCTTGGTTTTAACACTATCCTCAATTTCCCTTGTTAGCCACGGTTGAGCAACGTTCTCCGTTCTATTTATACTCCAGACAGGGATGCGCAATTGCTGAAGTCACCCGTGTGATCTTTAAATGTTTGCCATTGCCTATCCACCATCAACCCTTCAAGTATCCTTGGCCAGTCTATTCTAGCGAATTCACACCTCATACCGTCAAATTTACCTTTCCTTAAGTTCAGGACCCAAGTTTCTGAAATAACTGTGATACTCTCCATCTTAATGAAGAATTGTACCATATTGTGTTACTCGTCCCCAAGGGGCCTCGCACAACAAGATTGATAATTAGTCCCTTCTCATTCCACATCACCCAGTCAAGAATGGCCAGATCTCTTCTGGGTTGAGAAAACCATCCATAATACTCTCCATGAAATCCTCCTCCAACACATCACTACCATGTGTTTAGCTCAATCACGATGTAGATAAAATTACCCATGATAACTACTGTACCACCACTGCACACATCGCTTCTTTCTTCTTTGATGATGTCCCCAACCCGACCACAACGAACCAGTGAGACAGACATTGCAGCAAGTGAGTGGTTATTGTGAAACAGCAATTGCTAAAAGAACAGTGACCACGACATGATTTAAACACGCAACTCGTTGATCTAGAATCAGGCGCACTACCGTTGCACCACAAGGTCTACACAGCAGTTAGGGATGTTCGTCTATATGAGGGTTCTGCAATGCAAGGGACTTTAAAATCCCAGCCCATTCCCACCAGGTATCACAAGCAGCGCTCACCTGACAGTCACCGGATGGTTTGTTCGAAAACATTTATCTTGCTTTCACAGGAAAGCATCATTAATTAACCCTTCACCTTCTTTTGCACAATCAAACAAATGCTAACTTAGGGACACTCCATACTTCAATCATTTGGCCTGTGCTTTGGGGAGCGGCCAGGGAAGTGGAACTGAGTCCTTGATCAGATCAGCCATGATCGTATCAAATGGCGGAGCAGGATCGAGGGGCCGTATGGCCTACTCCTGCTCCTATTTCATATGTTCTTATGTATGTTAACCCATTTTACTCACTGTATTTTAGCTTTCTGGTTCAAAGTGTTCATTGCCGATGACACCAGGAATCTGGTGCAAATTTTATCAAATTCATCAGCACAGATTATTCCTACCGTGCACACAAAATACAATCAGTAGTGAAGATAAAATCCCACCGTGTGTATTTTCAGATTTAACGCAGTAGCATTTCAAATAAAGTGAAAGAATTTTACACTAAAAAATTTGCAAGTGTTACTTGTATTTGTGTCTTTAAGTAAACTTTGTGGCGTCTGACTCCCGTTCATGCCACTGCTGAATAAGAAAGGAGGGTTTGACATTGACCAGTCTGCATTGCCCCTGATATTTGTCAGCTCATCCTTTATATTCAGTGGTTTCTCGCCCTTTGATGGGCTGCAGTGTAGCGGATATCACTTTGGCTTCACACGCAAAAGGTCCCCGTGGATCCGTTTTATCTCACTCAAAGTTATCTATTTATTGGTGAAATAAAGAGCAATTAATGAATAAGGGAGCCCTTTTGCCAGGAGAATAAATAGCAAATAAAAACAGCAAATGCTGGAAATCTCAGCAGGTCAGGCAGCATTTGCAGGGAGACTAAACTCGCCTCCGATTGTTCATCCACAGCAAGTTTAAAAATAATGTTTCTGCCTGGGATTGTACTTGGGACTTTTTGCGGGTAAAGCAAACGTGATAACCACTGCACTACAGAAACCTCTGGCGCAACAGCCCCCTCAGCGAGGAGCTGACCAGTGAGCTCCCTCTGTGCTGATCGGGAATGAGTTGCCTCACCTGAAACACATTCTGTCCCACACTGAATGTTCTCAATACTTCTCCTCCACTGCCCTTTGCAGAAATGTCACCGATCACCCAGCCACCGTGTTCACTTCCACATCCTCACAGTGGGGCCACAGAGGCTCCTACCGTCTCCCTGCGATCAGCGAACTCACCCAGTTTACAAAATTAAACCCCGAACACGAGCCCGGTAAAGGGCAGGAGAAGCCAGATAGTCTGTAAGCTCGGTCTATCACAGAAAGTATTGGTATTCATGGTGATTACAGCAATTATTAATCGTCTCACAGTCCACAATTATTTTTATGCGATGAATTGATCGATGATTGAAACCAAGTTAGTGCGCCAGATCTTAACCCCTTGACCACCAGGGAACAGTTACGATACATGTCGATATATTTATATGTGAACCTGAATGTCAATGGCTACCTACCTAGACCTCGTGGCGCCCACGGTAGTGCGTATAACTTTAAGTGAGAGAAACGGTTCCACAGTGACGCCTGTCATGTGTTCGACATGGTTACTGCTTGTACTATTACAAGGTGTGCCACCAGAGGGCACTACAGTGGGAGACTTGTAGCTTACCTGCACAGGTGTGCCTGGCCTAGTATCAAAGGCAGGCCACCAGGTGTGATCCTCACTCTGTGGTTATCAATAAAGAACTCAGGTCACTACAGTTCCAGCACGACACATTGTCTCGTGGAGTCATTATCAGAGCATTTGAAGGTATAACAAGGGAGCCAAATGCCTCAGAAACTGGAAATTCTACCAGAGCGTCGAAGTCATGCTATCGGTGCCTGGGACAACATATTGCTCAAAGTTCTCCACACGTGAAGGCAGAGTGTTTCTTCTGCAGAAAGCTGGACATCTTGTGAAGGCATGCTGACTAGAGGGTAAACCTGTTTTTAAAGCTGTGAGTCCAACGTTCAAAGCTATGAGTAGAAATCCCAAGAGACTACATAGTGTGGAAGAACAACAACAGGACGAGGAGATGTTCGAGTTCTCCATCATCAGGTGCACGATGTTAACGGACAGCGATTCGGAAAGCATCAAAATCCACATAGATGTTGCGGGATTCAAGATACCAATGGAAATTGACACGGGAGCATCCGTGAGTAGAATACCGGAGTCACTGTTCCGCGACAAATTGCGTGATTTCCAACTGGAGAAACCCAAGATAGAGCTGCGAGGCGACTCGGGAGAGTAAATTCCTGTGGTACATCGAAACACTGTACCGGTGAAATATAAAGATCAATTTCAGAACTTGCCTCTAATCGTAGTGAAAGGAGACAAGTCTGCCTTACAAGGAAGAAATTGATTAAGCTCACTGAAGCTGGATTGGAGTACGATTTTCTGTGTGGAAGCGAGATTTTCATCAACGGATGAGGTTATCAAGAAGTATCCAACGGTGTTCTGCGAAACTGGCAGTCCGATCCAAGGCTTCAAGGCGAATGTCGGGGTACAGAAGGACGCTAGATTGGTTTACTACAAGCCCCGTTCCGTACCATGTACAATCAAGGAGAAAGTTGAGCAAGAACTCAAAATACTAGAAGGTGTTAACCGTCACACTGCGGAAACATCTCCACTTAAAGCACCAGATTACCAAAATTAAACCCAATGAGATCGGCAGAAAAGTTCCTCACATGCTCAGTGCAAAATATATGATTGTCGTTCTACAAAAGAATGAACAAACTTCAGCACCAGGTCTGACGGAAATGTTAAGCGAGCATGTGGACTGCTGAATCGCACTTTTAAGGAGTTGGTGGTGACACAACAAATGGGTTTGCCGAATGATTAAATATAAGAAATGTCTGAAATAGGATTCAAACCCAATCTCCAGAGAAGATAGCGATCTGAGCACAGCAACTTAGACCACTCGGCCATCATTACTATTCAGTGCTGCGTGTGGCCACCTGCAGGTTGATTTTGAACTTTTGTGTCCTGTCACATGAAATAAATGAGGGCAGCAGGCGTATCTCTGCCTGACACCGGGGAAACAGTGAGACCGGCCTTGGAGCAAGGGTCTGGTTATTGCCAAACAGCAAATGAAATATTCATTCTGGAAGAATAACATTGAACCGAAATGTGATCCTGACACCCAGAAAGAAGTGTTGAGGTAGAAGGTTAAATACTGCATCCCTTTCTGCAAAAAATTCCTTTCACAAACTTTTCTCTGAACAAAACGGCAAAAACAAATGTTCTTTTCAAAGTCATTAAACTCCCGAATTTCCGCGCCCCGCGAATCTCCTGGATCAGATGCCTCGAGCTTTGCCGACTCAATCCATATCCCGTTGCTCCAAGGTCTGTCTCCCTGTTTCCCCGGTGTCAGGCAGAGTTCCGCCTGCTGCCCTCATTTATTTCAATCTCTGTGAATCTCTCTAATATTCCAACAGCAGCCTTGGTTGCGTGAAGATTTGTATTCTGTTACTCGTCGCAAATTGTTGTGAAAATAAGAACTCCCCGAGGCTGAGTACTGTGAGCTAAACTTAGTGTGATCTTATTCTTCTTTGTTACAACTCTAGAGTGCCTGAACAACATGGCAGCCAACATTTTATACTGGCCCTGTATGTGTGGGCAGGTGACCATTAGGACTCCAACAGTCGCGCCCTCTGGTGGCAAGTATTACATAGTTACATACATCACATAATTGTTATCGTTAAGAAGATATAATTCCAATGAATGCCTGAATCGTGCGAAAGGTGCCTGTTTGTAGCACAAGGCTACATATCAGGAAGGAGTGTAGTTAGATGACAAGGGAAGTGATACTCTGCGTATAAGTTTGGAGAATAAAAAGAGTAAATGCTGGAATCACTGAGCAGGCCAGGCGGCATCTGTGGAGAGAGAAACAGAGTTAACGTTTCAGGTTAATGACCTTCCATCAGAAGTTGGGCAGTTGTCTTAGGTAATACTATTAAAAGTTTCATTTGTCACGTAGCAGGGGTAAGGAAAATATATAAAATGTTGCATTTGGAACAGATAGTTTAGATCCGATTAATGTTTGATAAATTTGTACACCGAGCAAGGAACTGTAACGTGTTTGAGTTCTTCGGCTAACATTTGCAATGTCTGGGTGTAAGTACTGTTGTTAAGTGTATGTTTAACTACTGTCTGCTTAATAACTCTGACATTTAATGTTGCAGACCCTATTCCTGCACTGCGCGTGTTCCAGCTCTGTTTGGAGCACCGATCCCATCAATCTGTCGCTTACAGGGACAGTTGGATTCATCGTTTCTTTGTTTGGTGAAATTTTAAAGATTGAAAGCGGCGCACATCAACCTGGTCACCTGCTCACTAACCGCTACACGCTGCTCCCGTGAGATGGAAGCCCAGTTTCTGTTTCAAGCTTGAATGCTGGTACAAGCAGAACTCATTCATAGAAAGTTCAAGTCCCTGAGATACCTGATTCTTTGCACCGAACTCCTTCGCAAAGAGTTGCGGTTCGTGTGGGGTGATTTGGGCACATCTTTCCCCACACTACAGCACTTCAAACATAACTCAACGGCTGTAAAGCGCTTTGGGGCGTCATGAGTTCCTGAAAGGTGTTGCAGAAATGCAAGTCCTTCTTTGCAAAAGTTCGATGCAATTTCAAAATTCAGAGCTAAACTGAGGGCTCGTCTGAGATTTGATCCCGAGACCTCTCGCAAATTTCAAGTAACAACCCCACAGCGAAAACCATACCCCTAGGCCAACGAGCCAACTAATTGACAAATGTGGATTATTGAAGCATTTTTAGCGTGTTGCTATTCTTGATCGGAGGAGCACATGGGACTGAATCAGTGACTTTGCTTTTTCGACCTGTCTTCTGAAGCACCGCACGGTCCCACTCCGACAGTCAATGTATGTTTTGGACGTTAGTGTATCCAGGCTGCGGGTGGCCAACAGGCACCTGGCTGCAATGAGCGAGTAAATCCAGCGTCAGCCAGAAGCCCGGAGTGCTCCGTCGGTCGAACCTGAGAAACTTAATTACATGGGCGTGGGTTTGAGCCCCATGTTGGGCGATTGCATTTATTTTAATTTAATATTGCTTTCATCGAGAATCATCATTAATGAAACCACAATCTTTTTTTGGACAATTAAAGAAATGCTAACTGAAGGAATTCCATAATTGAATCATTTCTTCTGTGCTCTGCAAGTGTACTCTGAAACCATAAACCATTTTACACACTGTGCTTTCGGGGTCTGGGTCAAAATGTTCATTGCTGGTAACATCAACAGGAGACTGGGGAAATAGTGAGACTGACTTTAGAGCAAGTGTCTGGTTATTGTGAAACACCAAAGAAAATAGCAATTCTGGAAGAATAACATCGAAACGAAATGTGAGCTGACACCCAGAAAGACGTGTTAAGGCAGAAGGTTAAATGCTGCATCCCTTTCTGCAAAAAATTCCTTTCACAAATATTTCAATGACCGAAACGACACAAAACAAAAATATTCCTTTCAAAGTCATTAAACACCCGATTTTCTGCACCCCGCGAATCTCCTGAATCAGATGCCTCTAGTTTTGCCGACTCAATCCATGTCCTTTTGCAATGTTGTGCTCCCACCCACACTATGAAATGTGCCACTAACTTATCGAATCATGGAATGTTTACAGCACGGAAGGCCATTCGGCCCATCGAGCCCGTGGCGACTCTCAGCGAGTCACACTCTCCCGCCCTTCCCCCGTAGCCCTGCAATTGTTTTTCTTTCAGACACTTATCCATTTCCCGTCTGAAAGATAAGATTGAGACTTCCTCCACCGCCCTTTCAAGCCGTGCATTCCAGATCCTAACCACTCGCTGCTAAATGGCCATCTCCTGTTCCTATGTGTAAAGTCTGGGAAACAGGAGATCAATTCCTGCCACACTCACAGCCTTCCTAAATATAGCACCATCATTCTCTTCTCGGAAAACCAGCTCCTGAAGTATCGGCCAGCTGTGTAGGTTAACGCTCTAGTTATATTCCTGAGATTACTTGAATCACAGCGTTGCTGTAGTGTAGCGGTTATCACGTTTGCTTCACACGCGAAAGGTCCCCGGTTCGAGCCTGGGCAAAAACATTATTTTGGAGGCTATTTTTGGCGTGAAATAAATTGAACAAAAGTCGCCCCAGGTTCCTTGTCGCATGAGCACTGAACATTTTAAATCAGTCTCCTAAATGCAGGGTGTGTAAAGTCAGATGATGGAGAAAACGTCATCAATGATTTAAAATCATCGAATTATTAAAGTTCAGTTATTGAAGTTTCCACTGACCCTCAGTAACAATTCTACAAAACAACGCTGTCGGTTAATGAATGGGGAATAAAACAAATAATCTGCACAAACCCCCATCCCCCTACACACAGTTTAATTCATTGCATGTCATTATTTTAAAGATTTTGAATGAAAGAGTTACTTTCTGAATCCGGGCTCCCTCTGTGAGCGCCGCACCACTAAACGAGCAGGAAACACATTAAAGAGTTTACCACAATTGCTGACATTTCTTAGCTTTTTTCTAGTGTTTTTTCAGCTCTTCGTCCTTTTCAGCTCCTGACTGCGGATATTGCTGTTATTAAACCTGAAAACTATGCAATGTCTCACAGCCCCTGCCTCGGTTAATACCTGCAGATTAAGCCGCATTTCAAACGCACAAACAACTCATTAGTTATTCGCTCTTCCCAGTTCCAGAGCTCAGAGGGTTATTGTTCATCCCTGGGATGCAAGCTACCTCGGACCCGGCCCAAAGCTCTCCGTATACCGAGCACAGGCTGAGGAAAACCCCGGGGGGAGGATATTCTGGTGTGGGGGGCTACAGGACCCTCGGACCTTTTAATAATCTCTCACAGCTCATCTGAAAGCAGCCGAAATGTGCCTTCCCCAGCCGGGAGGCTACACTTGTTTATTTATAAAAAGAGAAGCAACTATCCTCATTCAGCAGATATAAGGCAAGATATCATCAAAAGAGGTTTTTGGACATTTTAAGTGATGTGTTTAATGCTTCAGTCCTTTTTGTGTTTAATTCCCACCCCTTCTCTGGCTGTGCCTGCACTGAGCTTACCTCTAGGTAAGGTTGTTCTGAACTTACAAAAGTGGGCACTTACTCCAGCTAAATTTAGTTTGTAGTAGGTTTTCACTGCCGAAACTTGCAAAACAGGCCTGAGTGGCTGGACACAACCCCTTTTGGAAAAAAATACCTTACCTGAAGCCAACCTCGATTAATTCAGTAGAACTGGAGCAAAGTAATATCCGAGAATTGCAATTTCTAACATTCTCCAAACAAAACTACTTGCTACAAAAAACTAGGAGCATCTCCACCCGAAACTTGGGCCCTCAGTGTGGGACAGAAGTTGTTTAAGGTGAGCCAACACATTCCGGATCAGCACAGAGGGAGCTCACTGGTCAGCTCCCCTCTGTTGGGGCTGTTGTACCAGAAGTTTCTGTAAGGCAATAAACGCCAATGCCTCGGGGCGAATTCAACGGTGGGCACTCATGCTGGCGTCCTACGACGATACCACAAGGCGCAGACCAGGTACAGACAACTGGGCCGACGCGCTCAGCATCGTTCCCCCGCCGACCACGGAAGCGTCTGACGAACAGGACAGTGAGATAGTCATGGCAATCAATGCCTTTGAGTCCACAGGTTCGCCCATAACAACTCACCAAATCAGAGCCTGGACGGCCAGCGACCCCACGTTATCCTTAGTAAAAAGATGTGTCCTAACCGGTGACTGGGCAGAGGCTCGTGATGCCTGCCCCGAGGAATTAAAACCCTTTCACAGGAGCATGCATGAGCTATCACTACAAGCAGACTGCCTGATGTGGGGCAGCCGAGTCGTCATGACTCTGCGAGGCAGAGAGCCATTTGTCCCGGAGCTCCACCCCGAGCACCCGGGGATCGTTCTCATGAAGGCCAGAGCCAGATCCCACGTCTGGTGGCCTGGTATTGACGCGGACTTGGAGCTCTGCGTCCGAAGATGCACTATTTGTGCCCAACTCAGCAATGCCCCCAGGGAGGATCCACTGAGCCCCTGGCCCTGGCCTTCCAAACTGTGGTCGCGGGTGCACTTCGACTATTCGGGACCATTCATGGGAAAAATGTTCCTCCTAGTTGTAGATGTATTTTCAAAGTGGATCGAATGCACCATTTTAAACTCGAGCTCAACCTCCACCACTGTGGAGAACCACACGTGAAAGGTCCCCGGTTTGAACCCATGTAGAAACATTATTTGGGAGACTACTTTTGCTGTGAAATAAATTGAACAAAATTCGCCCCAGGTTCCTTGTCGCATGAGCAGTGAACATTTTAAACCAGTCTCCGAAATACAGAGTGTGTAAAATCAGATAGGGGAGATAACGTCATCAATGATTCAAGCTCCTTAAATGATTAACATAAGAACATAAAAAATAGGAACAGACGTCGGCCATTCTGTCTCTCGATCCTGCTCTGACATTTAATAAGATCATGGCTGATCTGACCATGGATTTGAGTTAAGGGACTCGGGGGCCTGTTCTCTCTCCCCTGAGAAGGTTCATGTTCTACATTCCAGCCTCAAAAAGGCACCACTCTATGTACAGTACTTGCCGGGTTTGAGTCCTGAGGATGAGTCATCCTCCGAGAGCCAAAGGTCGAGGTCATGAATGCTTGGCTCATGGAGATGGCCTTCTGCAGTGTGACTGTGGTATCCGCTGACAGTAGCTTATGAAGTAGGCCCTCGTGGCCGATTCCGATGACAAAGATATCCCGCAGTGCTTCGGTGAGGTGGTCACCAAAATCCCACGGTGCCGCCAGCCTCCTGAGGTCTGCAGGATATTTCGTGATCTCCTTGCCTTCGGGCCGTCGATGTGTATAAAACCGCTGTCTGGCTGTGAGGATGCTCTCTTTGGGCTTGTGTTGTTCTTGGATCAGTGTTACAAGCTCCTCGTACGCCTTGGTCGTTGTCTTCATAGGTGCCAGCAAGTCCCTGACGAGGCCGTAGACGGTGGGCCCACAACTGTTTAGCAGGATAGCTCTGCACTTATCAGCCAGTGTGACCGGGTTATCACCTGCCAGGTCGTTTGCTGTGAAGAAATGGTCGAGCCTCTCCTCAAAGACTTCCCACTCATCACCATCAGCGAACTGCTGCAACGTACCAAGGTTAGCCATTTTCGTGTGAAGGTCCGTAATCTCGTCGCCAATTGTTATACCTTCAGATGCCCTGATGATGACTCCACGAGACAATGTGTCGTGCTTGAACTGTAGTGACCTTAGTTCTTTATTGATACCCACAGAGTGAGGATCAAACCTGGTCGCCTGTCTTTTATACTAGGTCAGGCACACCTGTACAGGTAAGCTACAAGTCTCCCACTGCGGTGCCCTCTGGTGCACACCTTGTAATAGTACAAGCAATAACCATGTAGGACACATGACAGGTGTCACTGTGGAAGCGTTTCTCTCACTCAAAGTTAGAAACACTACCTTGGGCACAACGAGGTCTAGGTAGCTAACCATTGACATTCAGGTTCATATATAAATATATATAAATATATCGACATGTATCGTAACTGTTCCCTGGTGTTCGAGGGGTTAACATCCAGCGCACTAACCTGGTTTCAATCCTCGATCAATTCATCGCATAAAAATAATTGAGGTCTGTGAGTCGATTAATAATTGATGTAATCACCATGAATACCAATACTTTCTGTGATAGACCGAGCTTACAGACGATCTGGCTTCTCCTGCCCTTTGCCAGGCACGTGTTTGTGGTTTAATTTTGTAAACTGGGTGAGTTCGCTGATCGCGGGGAGACGGTAGGAGCCTCTGTGGCCCCTCTGTGAGGATGTGGAAGTGAACACGATGGCTGGGTGATTGGTGACATTTCTGTAAAGGGCAGCAGAGGAGAAGGATTGATAATTTTAAGTGTGGGACAGAAGTTGTTTAAGATGAGCCAACACATTCCCGATCAGCACAGAGGGAGCTCACTGGTCATTGTTCTTTTGGATATTGTTCTTCCAGAATTAATATTTCCTTTGCTGTGTCGAAATAACCAAACCTTTGCTCCAAGGCCTGTCTCACTGTTTCCCCGGTGTCAGGCAGAGATACGCCTGCTGCCCTCATTTATTTCATGTGACCGGACACAAAAGTTGAAAATCAACTTGCAAGTGGCCACACACAACACTGGATAGTCAGGATGGGCGATCGGTCTAAAGTGCTGTGATCAGGTCACTGTCTCCTCTGGAGATGTGGGTTCATGTCCTAGTTCTGCCATTTCTTATATTTAAACAATAAGCGGAACCAATTTATTTTGTAACCACCAACTCCTCAAAAGTGCGATTCATCAGTCCACCTGCTCGATGAACATTTCCGTCTGACCTGGTGCTGAAGTTTGTTCATTCTTTTGTAGACCATCAATCATATATTTTGCTCTGAGCATGTGAGGAACTTTTATCCCGATCTCATTGGGTTTAATTTTGGTAATCTGATGCTGAAAGTGGAGATGTTTCCGCAGTGTAATGGTTAACACATTCGCCACACACGCGAAAGCACCTCAGGGAGAAATATTTTCTGGAGCTTTCTCATGCATGTTCAGAGGAGAGTTTGTTCTTCTGTAAAAGGTCAAGAGATCATCAGAACGTAAGAGTTAGGAACAGGCGTCAGGTATTCGGCCCATTTTCAAGTTTTCAAGATCTTTCCGCCCGGTTTCGGACCGAGGACCTTTCGTGTGTGAGGAGAATGTGATAACTTCTACACTACGGAAACACTATGGTCGAATCTATCGTAGGATAAAACCACAGCTCTAACCTACACAGCTAGCCGAGAATTAGGAACGTGTTTTGAGAAAATAGAACAAGGGTGCTATATTTAGGAAGGCTGCAAGTGCCTTTTCCACGTCTGTGGAACCTTTTCCATGCCTCGGGAACCTACTATCAGCAAGGGCAGACAACGATGACGAGGTCCAACACCGCCTCCAGTGTGCCAGCACAGCCTTCGATCACCTGAGGAGGAGAGTGTTTGAAGACCAGGACCTCAAATCTGGCACCAGGCTTATGGTCTGCAGGGTGGTGGTGATACCTGCCCCGCGGTATGGCTCCGAGACATGGACTATTTACAGCAGACATCTCAAATCACTGGACAAATAAATACCAGGGCTGTCTCCGCAAGATCCTGAAAATCCCCTGGGAGGACAGACGCACCAACATCAGTGTTCTCGCTCAGGCCAACATCCCCAGCATTGAAGCACTGACGTCACTCGACACGCTCCGCTGGGCAGGCCACATTGTCCACATGCCCAACATGAGACTCCCTAAGCAAGCGCTCAACTCAGAACTCCGACACGGTAAGAGAGCCCGAGGTGGGCAGATGAAACGTTTCGGGCACACCCTCAAAGCCTCCCTGATAAAATGCAACATCCCCACCGGCACCTGGGAGTCCTTGTTCCTCGGGGTGAGTTGCCTGTGCTGCGTGATCCGTGCCGGATCGATCATCCTCAGCCACGTGGTATGTCACAGCACGTTTGCACATTCACTGGAGGTACCTCATCGTTGTGCAGCCTTTGCACAGGTCGTGCTTGAATCGACATTGATGGGCCCGAAGATTACCCCCGCAGCACCAACACGGTGCTAATAGATTCACATTCACCCCCGATGGCGCACTCTGAGTCATCACAGATCTTGCAGCCACAGACGTATAGACTCTGCCATATGCAGTTCGGCCTGCGAGCAACATCATTTTATGCACAGTACTTGACGGTGAGCTTCGATGTTGAGAAGGTATCTGTTTGATGTTATCGTCCGTGGCCATGCATGCCTGGGCGATCGCGATGGCCGTGCTCAGCTCTCGGGTTTCAGCAGCCAGCAGCTTTCGAAGAATGACCTCGTGGCTGATGCCCAGCACGTAAAAGTCCCACAGCATTTGCCCCAACGCAGCTCCAAAATAGCAAGGTCCCGCGAGGTGTCTCAGGTCGGTGACATAATCTGCCAGGTCCTGGTCCCGGAGCGATGGTGCGTGTAAAAACGATATCTGGCCATGAGGATACTCTCCTTCGGCTTGACGTGGTCCCAAACCAGTGTGCACAACTCTGAATATTCCTTCTCCGTTGGTTTTGTCGGTGTGAGCAGATTCTTGATGAAGCTGTATATTTTAGGCCCACAGACAGTGAGGAGAACCACCCTGTGCTTGGCCATGTTAGTATCTCCTTCCAACTCGTTGGCCACAAAGTACTGGTCGAGCTGCTCTTCGAAGGCTTCCCAAACATCATCCTCGATGGATCTCTCTAATATTGCAACAGCAGCCATGGTTGCGTGAAAGTTCGAATTCTGTTACTCGTCTCCAAATTTGTGTGTAGAAGAACTCCCCGAGGCTGAGTACTGTAAGCTAAACTTAGTGTGACCTTAGTCTTCTTTATTACAACTCCAGTGTGCCTGAACAACATGGCAGCCAACCTTTTATACTGGCCGTGCACGTGTGGGCAGGTGGCCATTAGGATTCCAACAGTCGCGCCCTCTGGTGGCAAGTATTACATAGTTACATACTTCACATAATTGTTATCGTTCAGAAGCTATAATTCCAATGAATGCCTGAATCATCCGAAAGGAGCCTGGTTTGTAGGACAAGGCTACATATCAGGAAGAAGTGTAGTTAGATGACAAGGGAAGTGATATTCGGATTATAAGTTTGGAGAATAAAAAGAGTAAATGCTGGCAACACTGAGCAGGTCAGGCAGCATCTGTGGAGAGAGAAACAGAGTTAACGTTTCAGGTTAATGAACTTCCATCAGAAGTTGGGCACTTGTGTTAGGTAATACTATTAAACGTTTAATTTGTCACATATCAGGGGTAAGGAAAAGATATAAAATGTGGCATTTGGAACAGATAGTTTCGAATCCGATTAATGTTTGATCAATTTGTACACCGAGCTGGGAACTGTAACGTGTTTGAGTTCTTCTGCTAACATTCGCAAGGTTTGGGTGTAAGTACTATTAAGTGTATGTTTAATTATAGTCTGCTTAATAACTCTGACATTTAATGTTGCGGAACCTATTCCTGCACTGCGCGTGTTCCAGCTCTGTTTGGAGCACCGATCCCTTCAATCCGTCGCATACAGGGACAGTTGGATTCACCGTTTCTTTGTTTGGTGAAATTTCAAAGACTGAAAGCGGCGCACATCAACCTGGTCACCTACTCACTAACCGCTTCACGCTGCTCCCGTGAGATGGAAGCCCTTTTGCTGTTTCAAGCTTGAACGCAGGTACAAGCAGAACTCATTCATAGAAAGTCCAAGTCCCTGAGGCACCGAACTCCTTCGCAAAGATTTGCGGTTCGTGTCGGGTGATTTGCGCACATCTTTCCCCACATTACAACACTTCAACCACAACTCAACGGCTGTGAAGCGCTTTGGGGCATCATGAGTTGCTGAAAGGTGTTGGAGAAATGCAAGTCCTTCTTTGCAAAAGTTCGATGCAACTTCAAAATTCTTGGATAAACTGAGGGCTCATCAGGGACTTGAGCTCGGGTCCGCTCGCAAATTTCAAGTATCAACCGCAAAGCAAGAATCATACCCCTAGACCAACGAGCTAACTGTTTAACAAATGTGAAGATAACGTGTAACCAGTATTGAAGCATTTTTAGTGTGTTGCTCTTCTTGATCGGAGGAGCACATGAGACGGAATCAGTGACATCGCTTTTTCGACCTGTCTTCTGAAGCACCGCACGGTCCCACTCCGACAGTCAATGAGCTGTTGGGACGTTAATATATCCAGGCTGTGGGTGGTCACCCCGAGCGCAGCAGAGGGGTTTCTGCATTAGTTCTGGGTGGGGACAGTGTCTTTCCCCTTCTCTCTTCCTCTTGTCTGTATCCCTGTGCTTTGGTTTCTCTATTTATTCCCCTGTCTCAGTTTCTAGTGTTTAAAAGGGAACAAAAGATGAAATGGGTGTCACTGTGGAACAATTTCTTTCACTCAAAGTTAGACACACTACCGTTCCACCACGAGGTCTCGGTAGGTAGCCGTTGATATTCAGGTTCATATATAAATATATATAAATATATTGACATGTACCGTAACTGTTCCCTCCTTGTCGAGGGGTTAAGATCTGGCGCACCAACCTGCTTTCAATCCTCGATCAATTCATCGCATAAAAATAATTGAGGTCTGTGAGACGATTATTAATTGCTGTAATCACCATGAATACCAATACTGTCATGTATCTCACACTACTGTACATAACTGTACCTTACCATGCCATACATGACTGTAACCAGAGATGACCTGTAACCACAAGCTTACCTTACCACCAGGGGTGCATTTGCAGGAGACACTGGATACCTTTCCCAGACAGGTTTATAAGGACAGGTCTCAGGCAAGTGTGGCATTCGAGAGCTGTGTAATAAAGGTGCAGGTCCTGAGTGACCTTGACTTCAGTATGTGCCTCGTGTGAGTCTTTATTACAGGGTCAGGACTTTACAGTGGCGACGAGTAATGGGATTACAGAATCCACAGAATGGCGACCAACGGCTCAGGTGAAAAATACAATGCTGGAGATAATTGGGAGGACTTTATAGAAAGGCTCCAGCAAAGCTTTGTAACCAAAGAATGGTTAGGCGACAATAAGGCAGACAAGAGAAGAGCCCATCTCTTGACCAGCTGTGGCTCGAAAACATAGGCTTTAATGAAGGACCTGCTGGCACCCTAGAAACCAGCAAGCAAGTCGTTTGAAGAATTGAGCACACTGGTAATAGACCACCTTGAAGATTGCAAGCAGCCTACACATTTAAGCTACCTCGGACCCGTGCCAAAGGTCACCGTACACCGAGCACAGGCTCAGGAAAACCCCGGGCGAGAGGATATCCCGGTCACTGGGCCTTCCAGCAACACTGAGAAAGTGCCCGTTCTGAAACTTTCCAGTGCAATAACTTGCAACTAGAGCATCTAACAGTCAGGATGGCCGAGCGGTCTCCTCTGGAGGCGTGGGTTCAAATTCCACTCCTGACATTCAGTGTTTTTTATTACAAACTCATTTGTTTCGACACCACTCTGAAGTGCTTCGGGACATCCATCGAACTGAATAAAATGACCCCACTTCAATTACAAACAGTGATATCAAAGTTACTTCCCAAGCCGGGAATCGTTCCCGGGTGGCTGTCACGAAAGAATGGTTTTGTGAAGCATTGAAAGCTGCCCTCTAAATATCTCGCACTGCTCATTTAAAAACACGGTTCAATTTGTTTCAGTGCAAAAGAAAGCTGGCTCGAAGGGACAAATGGCCGACTCGTGCTCCTGGTTCTTGTGTTCTTCTACAGAGCACAGAACAGATAATTAAATGATCAACTCTCCCTCAGTTCGCATTTCTTTCATTGTGCAAAATAATTTATGGGTTAATTAATGATGTTTTCCTGTAAAAGCAACATAAAAATTTAAGGAAATTAAATCGGCCAACTTGGGGCTTGAACTCACCACCCTGAGATTAAGAGTCTCATACTCTCCCGACTGAGTTAGCCAATACTGCTTAAGTTGCATCTTCGTGTCGCTGATGGCTGCCAGGGGCCAGTTGGCTCCGCACCCTGGGTTTATCTCGAACTTCAAACCTCGAAACTGGTTCTCCTGATTTCCAAGCTCCTTGTATTGCAGAATTTACATTTCGACGAACATCTCCAACTCAGTGTGTAGGCCTCGTGGCGCAACAGTAGTGTGTGTAACTCTAGATCTGTAGGTTGTGTGTTGCAATCAGGTCGACATCACTGTTCTTTCAGACATTTTTATTCCAGAATTAATATTTCCTTTGCTGTTTGGCAATAACCAGACCCTTGCTCCAAGGTCTCTCTCACTATTTCCCCGGTGTCAGGCAGAGATACGCCTGCTGCCCTCATTTATTTCACGTGACAGGACACAAAAGTTCAAAATCAACCTGCAGGTGACCACACACAGCACTGAATAGTCAGGATGGCCTGACTATTATCCCGACCACAGTGGATAACCACATATTTCCCACATTATACTCCATCTGACAAATTACTGCCCAGCCACTGAGCCTATCGATATCGCTTTGCAGATTGTCTGTGTCCTCCTCACAACTTGCATTCCCACCGATATTTGGATCATCTTGGCTGCATTACCAACATGCAGAGCAGAGAATCAATCATTGACCGACTGACTTTCCCTCAGTTAGTATTTCTTTCATTGTGCAAAAAGAAGATTATCGATTCATTAACGATGTTATCGCATGAAAGCAAAATAAAAGTTAAACGAAAATAATTTGCACAATTGAAAGGAATATTTTTGTTTGGTGCAGTTCCGGTCAGAGAAATGTTGTGAAAGGAACTTTTTGCAGAGAGAGGGATTGAGTATTTCAGCTTGTTGCTGAACACTTCTCTCTGGGCATAGAACTAGGCATCAGTTTCTGTAGTGCAGCGGTTATCACATTTGCCTCACCCGCGAAAGGTCCCCGGTTCAAGCCCCGGCAAAACATTATTTCTGAAACAAAAACTGGTTTTCAATGTTCATTGCTCATGTGATAATGGCCTCTTTCCGTGCTGTAAACTCCTCTGATTCCATGATGAGCACTGAACATTTAAAACCAGTCTCCGAAAATACAGATTGTGTAAAATCAGAAATGGAATAGAACTTCCTCAATGATTCAAGTTTCACAAATTATTAAAATTGAGTTGTTGAAGTTTCGACTGTCCCTCAGTGATCATGTTAGCATTTCTTTCATTCTGCTAAACAATGCTATCGGTTAATACCAGCAGATACAAGCCGCATTTCAAACCCGGAAACAACTAATTCATTATTCACCCTTCCCAGTTCCAGTGCACAGAGGGTTATTTATACTCCATCCCAGAAACTCAAATCCAACTTCTGACATTCCTTATTTCGAATTACCAACTCATTTGTTTTGACACCACTCTGAAGTGCTTTGGGTCATCTGTGTAATTTAATTAAATTACTTCACTTTATTTAAAAACGGTGGTAGCAAAATTATTTCTCTAACTGGGAATCGAACCCCGGTAGCTGTCGTGATCAGAATGTTTTTGTGGAGCATTTAAATATGCTCTCTAAAAATCTAGCATTCCTAATTTACAAATAGGGTTACCATTTGTTTCAGTATGAAAGAAGGAGATTGAAAATGACAACAAAAACACCAGGCAGCGATTACATTAAGACAAATTCAAACTTTTCACAAAGTTGGTTTTACAAATTAACGGCTGAGCTAAAGTTGGCACTAACCAGTCCCATCAGAATTTTAAATGTTTCTATGAGATCCCCGCTCATGCTTCTAAATTCCAATGAATAAAGGCCCAGTTGATTCAGTCTCTCCTCATATGTCAGTCCGGCTTGCCCCTTATCCTTAGACTATGTACCCTGGTTCTGGACTTCCCCAACATCGGGAACATTCTTCCTGCATCTAACCTGTCCCGTTCCGTCCAAATTTTAAATGTTTCTATGAGTTACCCTCTCATCCTTCTAAACTACAGTGAATAAAGGCCCAATTGATCCAGTTTCTCCTCATATGACAGTCCAGCCATCCCGGGAATCAGTCTGGTGAACCTTCGCTGCACTCCCTCAACAGCAAGAACGTCTTTCCTCAGATTAGGAGACCAAAACGGAACACAATATTCCAGGTGAGGCATCACTAAGACTCTATACAACTGCAGTAAGAACTCCCTGCTCCTATACTCAAATACTCGAGCTATGAATGCCAACATACGATTTGCCTTCTTCACTGCCTGTTGCACCTGTATGTCAACCTTCAATGTCTGATGACCCATGATACCCAGGTCTCATTGCACCTCACCTTTTCGTAATCTGCCGCCTTTCAGATAATATTCTGCCCCAGTGTTTTTTCCCCACAAAATGGATAAACTCACATTTATCCACAGTATACTGCATCTGCCATGCATTTGCCCACTCGCCTAAATCACCCTGAAGACTCTGAGCGTTCCCCTCACAGCTCACACCGCCACACAGTTTAGTGTCATCTGCGAACTTGGAAATGAACATTCTGAATCAGACACCTCAAGTAAAGTGCGTGCAATGGGCAATGATTCAACAATTAACATAAGTACGTAAGGAGCAGGAGTCGGCCATTCGGCCCCTCGAGCCTGCTCCACCATCCAATAATATCGTGACTGTTCTGATCCTGCACCCCTGCTCTTTTTAGACTCCTCTCGAGTTTCTGCAGTGTCGAGTTCTCGCTATCTGTCCTCAACTTCCCTTTTTCCTTTATCTTACCCTGTGTGTCCCGAAAGGAATTTTTATCAACTATCTGACTTTACACATTCTGTGTTTTAGGAGACTGGTTTAAAATGTTAATTGCTCATCATGGAATCAGAGAAATTTACAGCACGGAAGGAGGCCATTCAGCCCATCGTGTCCGTGCCAGCCGACAAGCAGATCCCCAGCCCAGTCCCACTTTCCAGCTCTCGGTCCATAGCCCTGTCGGTTACGGCACTTCAGGTGCACATCCATGTATTTTTTAAATGTGCTGAGTGTTTCTGCCTCTACCACCCTTTCAGGCAGTGAGTTCCCGTGATTTCCCCTCAAATCCCCTCTAAACCTTCGAACAATTACTTTAAATCTGTGCCCAATGGTTGTTGACCCCTCTTCTAAGGGAAAAAGGTCCTTCCTGTCCACTCTATCCAGGCCTTTCATAATTTTATACACCTCAATCAGGTCTCCCCTCAGCATCCTCTGTTCCAAGGAAAACAAATCTGTGCTCAGAGCTAAAATTCTCCAGTCGCGCCAACATCCTCATAAACCTCCAGTGCAATCACGTCCTTGCTGTAAAGTGGTGACCAGAACTGCATGCAGTACTCTAGCTTTCGCCTAACAGTTCAAGAATAAACTCCCTGCTCTTGTATTCCAAGCTTCTGTATAATCGATCTGGACAGCAGCCTGTACTGTCGAGAGGTGATCGTGGGAGGCTGAGCCTTAATGGAATCGAAGAGGAGGAAGTTCTCTGCTGATCAACATGCAGTCACTCACAATTCCTCATTCTTTAGGCGGGGCTTTGTTACTGTCAGTTGGGGTTGATTAGTGAAAGAATCCATGTCATTACTGGCTTGCAACAAAAGCTATTTACCCAACGTGGGGTTCAAACCCCAACCCTGAGATTATGAGTTTTATGTTTGACCAATTGAGCTAGCTGGGCTTGGCAAAGCTATGGATCCTTTTTGTATCTCAAATGTTGTGGGTGGATTAATGATTGAAATAATGATTGAGTATCTCACAGACTTGAATTATTTTTGCCAACTTGCCATCGGGAACATTCTTCCTGCATCCTCGTGAACCTTGTCTGAACTGCCTACAATGTAAGTATATCCCTCCTTAAATAAGGAGACCAAAACTGTTAGCATTTCTTTCATTGTGCAAAAGCAGATTAATTCCCGTGAAAGCAACATAAAAGTTTAAGGAAACTAATTCACCTGACGTGGCGCTCGAAACCATGACCCTGAAATTAAGAGCCTTATGCTCTACCGACTGAGCTAGCCCGGCTTCTCAGCATCACTCCTGTCAATCTCCTTCAGTTAGTGGTCAATGGTGATCCCAGCCTGTTGATGGCGGGGGATTCGGCGATGGTCATGCCGTTGACAGCCGGGCCTTCTTAAGTTGCATCTTGCTGTCGCTGATTGCTGCCAGGCGCCGGTTGGCTCCGCCCCGTGGGTTTATCTCGAACTTCAAACCACGAAACAGGTTCTCCTGAATTCCAAGGTGTGTATGGAGATCAACCATCAAAAGCTCTGTCATTAACCACAGGGATCCGGAAATTTTCTGATCGCAATGCGCTTTAATTCCTTGTCCTTAAAATTGCGGATGTGGAAATTGGCGAGTTTAATGACTTTGAAAGGAACATTGTTGTTTGGTGCAATTTCGGTCACAGAAATGTTTGTGAAAGGAACGTTTTGCAGAGAGAGGGATTGAGCGCCTGTTGGCGGAAACATTTTTGAAATGAAAACTTGTGGACGATAAAATGGAACAAGAGCAGTCCAGGGTACATTGTCACATGATGCAAGCTATCTCGGACCCGGACCAAAGCTCCCCGTACACCGAGCACAGGCTCAGGAAAACCCCGGGTAGAGGATATTCCGGTCACCGGGCCTTGCAGCAACACTGAACAAGTGCCCGGTCTGTAACTTTCCAGAATAATAACTTGTAACTGGAGCATCGAACAGTCTCTTGGGACCCCTTGGGACTTCAAGGGATGCGCCTCCTGGTGGTGGAACATGGGAGTGCATGCTTTACAGAGACACAACATCACTCCCCCGCCAAAGTCAAAGTGAAAACTATTTACAAGGTGAGGCGGTCGGGAGACTTTCTTTCCCTGGTGGATCGCCTCGGTACAAATGTCTGTTCTGGTGTGTTGGCTGTGCCCTCGCTGGGCTGGCGTGTTGTTGGCCCTGCAGGGCTGCTGGGTGAGTCTGGCCTTGCTGGGCTGTTGGGTGTGATGGGTTAGATTTCCTTGTCCGGGGTGGTGTCGTTGATCCTTTGGGTATGTGTTGTGGGTTCGAAAAAGGTGATGTCTGCTGTGGGTTGTTCAGGGCAGTCTGTGAACCGCAGCCTCGTTTGGTCCAATTGCTTTCTGCAAATTTGTCCATTGTCGAGTTTGACGACAAACACCCTACTCCCTTCTTTAGCTTTCACCGTGCCCGCGATCCACTTGGGACCATGTCCATAGTTCAGCACATAAACAGGATCATTCAGATCAATTTCCCGTGACACAGTGGCGCGACCGTCATTTACATTTTGTTGCTGACGCCTGCTCTCTACCTGATCATGTTGGGGTGGACCAGCGAGAGTCTGCTTTTAAGTGTCTTTTTCAGGAGTAGCTCAGCCGGGGGCACCCCTGTGAGCGAGTGGGGTCTCGTGCTATAGCTGAGCAATATTCGGGACAGGCGGGTTTGGAGTGAGCCTTCTGTGACCCGTTTAAGGCTCTGTTTGATGGTTTGTACTGCCCGCTCTGCCTGCCCATTGGAGGTTGGTTTAAACGGGGCCGAGGTGACATGTTTGATGCCATTGCGGGTCATGAATTCTTTAAAATTGGCATTCGTGAAACATGGCCCGTTGTCACTGACCAGTATGTCAGGCAGGCCGTGTGTGGCAAACCTGTCCCTCAGACTTTCAATGGTTGCGGTGGCGGTGCTTCCCGACATTATTTCACATTCAATCCATTTTGAAAAAGCATCCACCACCACCAGGAACATTTTACCAAGAAATGGGCCTGCATAGCTGACATGGATCCTCGACCATGGTCTGGAGGGGCAGGACCACAAACTTAGTGGTACCTCTCTGGGCGCATTGCTCAACTGAGCACATACACTGCATTGCCGTACACAGGACTCAAAGTCAGAGTCGATACCGGGCCACCACATGTGGGATCTGGCTATCACTTTCATCATTACTATACCCGGGTGTGTGCTGTGGAGGTCCGAGATGAAAGTCTCCCTGCCCTTTTTTGGTAGCACTATGCGGTTATCCCACAACAGGCTGTCTGCCTGAATTGACAGCTCGTCCTTTCGCCGCTGGAACGGCTTGATTGGTTCTTGCATTTCAACCGTGATGCTGGCCCAGCTCCCATGCAGTACACAGTTTTTTACCACGGACAGCAGAGGATCTTGGCTGGTCCAAGTCCTAATCTGGCGGGCCATAACAGGTGATTTATCATTTTCAAATGCTTCCATGACCATCAGCAAGTCAGCGGGCTGCTTCACCATCAACAAGTTTGGAGGCTGCGCCATTTCCACCCCCGTGGTGGGCAATGGTAGCCGACAGAGCATCCGCACAGTTTTCAGTGCCTGGCCTGTAGCGGATGGTCTAGTTATATGCTGAGAACATCAGTGCCCACCTTTGTATGCGGGCAGAGGTATTAGTATTTAGCCCCTTGTTTTCAGCGAACAGGAATGTGAGGGGCAGGTGATCGGTTTCCAGCTCAAATTTGAGGCCAAACACGAACTGATGCATTCTCTATACCCCGAATACACACGCTAATGCCTCTTTCTCAATCATGCTGTAGGCCCTCTCGGCCTGAGACAAGCACCTGAAGCAAAGGCGACAGGTTGCAACTTCGCCGCAATGTTAGCTTGTTGTAACACACACCCGAGTCCGTACGACGACGCGTCACATGCTAGCACAAGTCTTTTACACGGGTTATACAATACAAGCAGCTTGTTGGAGCATAAAAGGTTGCTGGCTTTGTCAAAAGCAATTACCTGTTTTTTTTCCCCATACCCAGTTCTCACCTTTGTGCAATAACACATGTAGGGGCTCTAAAAGGTGCTTAACCCCAGTAGGAAGTTACCAAAATAGTTGAGGAGTCCCAGGAACGATCGCAGCTCCGTGACGTTCTGTGGCTTGGGCGCGTTCATGATAGACTCTGTCTTGGCGTCTGTGGGCCGAATGCCATCCGCCCTGATCTTTCTCCCCAAAATCTCCACTTCTGTTGCCACGAAGATGCATTTCGACCTCTTCAGCCGTGGCGCTACGCGATCCAGTCGCTGCAGGACCTGCTCCAGGTTCTGTATGTTTTCGGCGGTGTCCCGACCCATAACCAATAACTCGTCCTGAAAGACCATCGTGTGTGGTACCGAATTACGTAGGCTCTCCATGTTTCTCTGGAAGATCGCTGCAGCCGACCGAATTCCAAACGGGCATATTTTGTCGTTGAACATTCCCTTTTGCGTGTTGATGCAGGTGAGGCCCTTCAAAGACTCCTCCAGCTCCTGCGTCATGTAGGCAGAAGTCAGGTCAAGCTTGGTGAACGCCTTGCCTCCTGCCAGCGCGCCAAATAGGTCGTCTGTCTCAGGTAGCGGGTATTGGTCCTGTAGAGAGAAACGATTAATAGTTACTTTATAATCGCCACAAACCCTGACCGTGCCATCACTTTTGAATACTGGAACAATCGGGCTGGCCCACTCGCTGAATTCCACTAGGGAGATGATGCCCTCGTGTTGCAGCCTGTCCAGCTCGATTTCCACTCTCTCCTCATCATGTGAGGTACCGCTCGCACCTTGTGGTGAATGGGTCAAGCCTCTGGGACCAAGTGGATCCGCACCTTCGCCCCGGAAAAGTTTCCAATGACTGGCTCAGAAAGGGAAGGAAATTTGTTCAGAACGTGGGTACATAAGGCCTCATCGGCATGTGATAGCGCTCGGATGATATCCCATTTCCAGCGGATTTTACCCAGCCAGCACCTTCCAAGCAGTGTGGGGCCATCGCCCGGGACAATCCAGAGTGGCAATTTGTGCATCGTGCCCTCGGAGGTGACCTTGAACATGGCGCTGGCCAGGACAGTGATAAGCTCTTTGATGTACATTCTCAGTTTCGTGTGGATGGGGCATCGGGCTGATCTGAATGCCTTGTTGCACCACAGTCTCTCAAACATCTTTTTACTCACGATGGATTGGCTCGCGCCAGTGTCCAGTTCCATGGTTTGTGGTAAGCCATTCAATTTTACATTTAGTTTTATAGGTGGACATTTCGTCGAAAATGTGTGCACCCCGTGTACTTCAGCATCTGCCTCCACTCTCTGAGGCTCTAAATTGCTTTGATCCACATGGGCCGATCTTCCTCTGCCACATGGTGGTAAGCAGGTTTTGCAGAGCTTGCAGCTCATTCGCAAGCCCGTTGGAAATGTCACATTCTTCCACAGCTCTTGCAAACATACCCTTTGAAGTGGCATGAATAGGCTGAATAGAAGCCACGACAACGCCAACAAGGTGTGAATTGCCTTGCATTCATCCTTTGTTGGGGACTCTGAGTCATCTGGGTCACCTGAGGCCTGCTGGCAGTTGCAGACTCGTGGCTTCTGCCCTGTACATGCCTGCTCACAAACACAGTTCCACTTAATTTATGAACATTGCAAGCACTTGTGTGCTGAGAGATTTGTTTGGTGTTATCACTGGTGGACATAAATACCTGTGTTATTGCAATGGCCTTAATGAGGGTCGGTGTCTCTACAGCCAATAGTTTTCGTAGGATGGTCTCCTGGCCAATGCCCAGTACAAAAAAGTCTCTGAGCATTTGCTCCAGGTAGCCATCAAAGTCACATTATCCTGCAAGTCGCCTTAGCTCGGCGATGTAGCTCGCCATTTCCCGATCTTCAGATCGCTGGCACGTGTAGAACCGATACCTCGCCATAGCACGCTCTCCCTCGGGTTAAGATGCTCCCGAACCAGTGCACACAGCTCCTCATACGACTTATCTGTGCGTTTCACTGGAGTCAGAAGATTCTTCATGAGGCTGTAGGTCTGAGCCCACAGACTGTGAGGAGGACCGCTCTCCTTTTTGCAGCACTTCCTTCTCTGTCCAGCTCATTGGCTACAAAGTGCTGGTCTAGCTGTTCGACATAGGCTTCGCAGTCCTCACCCTCTGAGAAGTTCTTCAGGATCCCCACAGTTTGCTGCAAGTTTGTGTTGGATTCGTATTTTCGTCGCAAGTTATTGTGGTCCAAACACAGATGATGCTGCATACAGGGAGGTTAAAGTAACAGTGAACTCAGTCTTTCATAAGACACTCCAGAGTGAGAAACTGACCTTTGGGGCCGGCTTATATACAGTGCTCCCAAGGGGTGCTGGGATCCCTTGGGACTTCAGGGGATGAGCTCCCTGATGGCGGAACATGGGAGTGTATGCTTTACAGATATACAACACATACGTTGCCTCAACTTTTATTTCTGCCAACATCCCTTGTGTTTAACCTTCGGCGCACCTCCGCCATGATCTCTCACCATTCCTCCAACACGACCTCTCACCTTTCCACCACCACGATCTCTCGTCACTCCTCCACCACGACCTCTCACCGCTCCTCCACCGCGATTTCTCACCGCTCCTCCACCACGATCTCTCACCGTTCCACCACCACGATCTCAAACCGCTCCTCCACCACGACCTCACACCGCTCCTCCACCACGACCTCTCTTCGCTCCTCAACCACGATTTCTCACCGCTCCTCCACCACGACCTCTCACCGTTCCACCACCATGACATTTCACCGCTCCTCCACCACGACCTATCACCGCTCCTCCACCCCGACCTCTCACCGTTCCTCCACCACGATCACTCACCTTTCCTCCACCACGATCTCTCACCGTTCCTCCACCACGACCTCTCACCGTTCCACCACCACGATCTCTCACCTTTCCTCCACCACGATCTCTCACCGTTCCTCCACACTGACCTTCCCGCTCCTCCGCTGTACCTGGGTCCCGCCGATGTTCCTGCCCATGCACCAAACGGCCACCTGGGTTTTGATGACGTGCAGCAGAGCAGATCTCCAGCCGTCCTGGTTAACCCTTGCCACTTGACCAAGACCTCGCTCTGTCAAGCCCGTGTGGTGGCTGGTGTGCAATTGTCACACCACGTTAAAACAATCCACCCACAGGCATCTTCCACCCTTCCCTTTGATTGGAGTTCAGGACTGGAACATCGGGACCTTCATTGAAACACCTGTGAACCCATGTGGAAGTAAGCCTTCCTCGTTCGAGGACCCACCTATGATGATGATGATAATGATGTGTGGGACCTTACCAAATGCCTGCTGGAAACCATCAGATTAAATCTAGTAAGACACGTCCCTTGATTCTTTTTTCAATGACCTTGCCTTAGGAAGGCTATATTGGCTTTGGAGGGAGCACTGTGTAGGTTTTCCAGAATGATACCTGGATTCCAAGATTTAAATTAAGATATGAGATTACACCCACTGGAAATTAGAGGGTCGAGCAGTGATTTGATCAAAATTTTCAAGGTAATAAGGGAACAGATAGATAGATAGAGAGAAAGGATTCCCGCTGGTTGGGAGTCCCAGACTAGGGGCCATGGTCCTAACATTAGAGCCAGACGTTTCAGGAGTTTAATTCGGAAACATTCCTGCACACACAGGGTGGGAGAGGTTTGGAACTCCCTCCTGCAAAGGGCAGTTAGTGCAGGGTCAGTTGTTCATTTTACATCGCATTTTGACCAAAACTATTAAGGAATATGGGCCAAAGGTGGGTATAGAGTTTCGTCACAGATCAGCCATGATCACATTCAATCGCGGAACCGGCTCGAGGGGCTGAATGGCCTCCTCCTGTTCCTGTGTAACAGGCTCGAGGGGCTGAATGGCCCCCTCCTGTTCCTGTGTCACAGGTTCGAGGTGCTGAATGGCCTCCTCCTGTACTTGTGTAAGAGGATCGAAGGCCTGAATGGCCTCCTCCTGTTCCTGTGTAACAGGCTCGAGGGGCTGAATGGGCCTCCTCCTGTTCCTGTGTAACAGGCTCGAGGGGCTGTATAGGCCTCCTCCTGTTCCTGTGTAACAGGCTGAAGAGGCAGAATGGGTCTCCTCCTGTTCCTGTGTAACAGGCTCGAGGGGCTGAATGGCCTCCTCCTGTTCCTGTGTAACAGGCTCGAGGGGCTGAATGGGCCTCCTCCTGTTCCTGTGTAACAGGCTCGAGGGGCTGAATGGCCTCCTCCTGTTCCTGTGTAACAGGCTCGAAAGGCTGATTGGGCCACCCCCTGTTCCTGTGCAACAGGCTCGAGGGGCTGAATGGGCCTACTCTTTGTTGGGAGTTGGCCCATCTCCACAGCAAGTAGATGTCCACGTCTGCATGTTGCAGACTGGCACAATCCAATATCCAGGATTACATGCTCAGCGACGCACTTAAAATAGGTGTAGTTGCCGCAAAGGCAGGGTGGGGAGGGGCCACAGTTTAAAGCCCTTCTGACACGGTCAACCCCGGGGCAGGAATCAGTATAAAACTCCCCTCGGGCCATACTTGTAACTTCTTTATTGTGCACATGGAGCACCATGATCTGTAAACACCTATGTAGTGCCATGTACAATGTAAGGTCTGTTTCGTTATGCACGTTGAAAAAAAGTGTAAATGTACCTTCACCCATTCCATGTACTGTATAGTGACACGTGTGATGTAATTTGTTGAATGTACTACAAGGTATCCCGTATTGTACCGAATTGTACTGGAACTGAAAACAAGGGAATATATCGACCGGAACTGCCGTCAGCACCCAAATGGAGTGTATGGGATTACTGACCGCAGCTAAATGTACTGAAATGCTTTTGAATGTACTGAACAAATTTTTATATGAATAAAGTATTTTTTTAAATAAAACAAAAATTTCTGCCTGACACCGGGGAAACAGTGAGACAGACCTTGGAGCAAGTATCTGGTTATTGCCAAACAGCAAAGGAAATATCAATTCTGGTAGAACAATGACCCCGACGTGATTTAAACACGCAACCTTCCGATCAGAAGTCAGACACACTACCGTTGCACCATGAGACCTACACAATGAACTGGAGATGTTCGTCTATATGAAGGTTCTGTAATACAAGGGGCTTTAAAATCCCCGCCCATTCCCACCAGGTATCACAAGCCGCGCTCACCAGACAGGCACCGTATGGTTTCATCTTTAACTTTTCTCTTGCTTTCACGGGAAACCATCATTAATTAACCCCTCACCTCCTTTTGCACAATGAAAGAAATGCTAACTCAGGAACAGTCCCTACTTTAATCATTTGTCCTGTGCTTTGCATCTTAACTCGAAAACCATATCCCATTTTACTCACTGTTATTTCGATTTTTGGTTCAAAATCTTCATTGCCAATGACACCACGAATCTGGGGCAACTTTTATCAAATTTACCAGCACCGGTTATTCCTACCGTGTACACAAAATACAATCAGTAGTAAAGATAAAATCCCAACATGCGTATTTTCAGATTCAACGCAGTAGCATTGCAAATAAAGTGAAAGAATGTTACACTCAAAAGATTTGCAAGTATTGCTTGTATTTATGTCTTTAATTAAACTTTGTAGCGTCTGACTCCCGTTCATGCCACTGCTGAATAAAAAAGGAGGGTTTGACATTGACCAGACTGCAGTGCCCCTGATATTTGTCAGCTCATCCTTTTTATTCAGTGGTTTATCGCCCTTTGATGGGCTGCAGTGTAGCGGATATCACGATGGCCTCACTTTGAGTACTGTTGAGGGGGATGACTCATCAGGGGAGGGCAGCAGCAGCCAAGTTCATGGCACCGTGGCTGGTTCTACTGCACAGGAGGACAGGAAAAAGAGTGGGACAGCGACAGCGAAAGGGGATTCGATTGTAAGGGGAATAGAAAGGCGTTTCTGCGGCCGCAACCGAGACTCCAGGATGGTATGTTGCCTCCCTGGTGCAAGGGTCAATGATGTCTCGGAGCGGGTGCAGCACATTCTGAAAAGGGAGGGTGATCAGCTATTTGTAGTGGTGCACATTGGCACCAAAGATTTCGGTAAAAAAATGGATGAGGTCCTACGAGATGAAATTAAGGAGCTCGGAGCTAAATTGAAAAGTAGTGCCTCAAAAGTAGTAATCTCGGGATTGCTACCAATGCCACGTGCTAGTCAGAGTAGGAATCGCAGGATAGCTCAGATGAATACGTGGCTTGAGCAGTGGTGCAGCAGGGAGGGATTCAAATTCCTGGGGCATTGGAACCGGTTCTGGGGGAGGTGGGACCAGTACAAACCGGACGGTCTGCACCTGGACAGGTCCGGAACCAATATCCTAGTAGAAGTGTTTGCTAGTGCTGGTGCGGAGGAGTTAAACTAATATGGCAGGGGGATGGGAACCAATGCAGGAAGACAGAGGGACACAAAATGGAGACAGAAACAAAAGACAGAAAGGAGATGAGTAAAAGTGGAGGGCAGAGAAACTCAAGGCAAAAACCAAAAAGGGCAACTGTACAGCAAAATTCGAAAGGGTCAAAGTTTAATAAAAAGGCAAGCCTGAAAGCTCGGTGCCTCAATGCCAGGAGTATTCAGAACGCACGAGAGGGCTCTGAGCTAGTTAGAGTGGGTGAGAGCGCAGATAAACAGGACCCCAAGAAAGAATGCAAAAGGCAGGAGGCAACAGAGCAGAGTAGCACTGTGGTAAGTGTAAACCAGAAGGTGATAGGAAGGGACAATATGTATGAATATAAAGGGGCTGCAGGAGGGGTCAGAACTAAAAATCATGGTTTAAAAACTAGCATTAAAGATTCTAGCCTAAACGCACACAGCATTCAAAATAAAGTAAATGAGTTGACGGCACAAATCATGACAAATGGGTATGATTTGGTGGCCATTACAGAAACGTGGTTGCAGGGTGGCGAAGACTGGGAATTAAACATACAGGGGTAGCTGACAATTCGGAAAGATAGACAAGAAGGGAAGGGAGGTGGTGTCGCCCTGTTCATAAAGGATGATAACAGGGCAGTTGTGAGAGATGATATTGGCTCTAATGAACAAAATGTTGAATCATTGTTGGTGGAGATTAGGGATAGTAAGGGGAAAACGTCACTGGTGGGCGTAGTTTATAGGCCCACAAATAATAACTTGACGGTGGGGTGGGCAATAATCTAGGGAATAATGGAGGCATGTGAAAAAGGAACGGCAGTAATCATGGTAATTTTAACCTCCATATTGAATGGTCAAATCAAATCGCACGGGGTAGCCTGGAGGAGGAATTCATAGAATGCATACGGGATTGTTTCATAGAACAATATGTTACAGAACCTACAAGGGAGCAAGGTATCTTAGATCTGGTCCTGTGCAATGAGACAGGAATAATAAACGATCTCCTAGTTAAAGATCTTCTCGGAATGTGTGATCACAGTATGGTTGAATTTGTAATATAGATTGAGCGTGAAGAAGTAGTGTCTCAAACGACCGTACTATGCATAAACAAAGGGGACGACAGTGAGATGATGGCAGAGTTCGCGAATGTAGACTGGGAACACAGACTAAATTGTGGCACAATTCAGGAACAACAGAGGACTTTTAACGAGCTCTTTCATAGTGCACAACAAAAATATATTCCAGTGAAAAAGAAGGGCAGTAAGAGAAGTGATAACCTGTCGTGGATAACCAAGGAAATAAAGGAGAGTATCAAATTAAAAACCAATGCGTATAAGTTGGCCAAGGTTAGTGGGAAACTAGAAGATTGGGAAAATTTTAAACAACAGCAAACAATGACTAAGAAAGCAATAAAGAAAGGAAAGATAGATTACGAAATTAAACTTGCGCAAAACATAAAAACAGATAGTAAAAGCTTTTAACGATATATAAAACGGCAAAGAGTGATTAAAGTAAATGTTGGTCCATCAGAAGATGAGAAGGGGGATGTAATAATGGGAAATGTGGAAATGGCTGAGACCTTAAACAATTATTTTGCTTCGGTCTTCACAGTGGAAGACACAAAAACCATGCCAGAAATTGCTGGACACAGGAATGTGGGAAGGGAGGACCATGAGACAATCACTATCACTAGGCTGGTAGTGCTGGACAGGCTAATGGGTCTCAAGGTAGACAAGTTCCCTGGTCCTGATAATATGCATCCCAGGGTATTAAAAGAGATGACGGAAGTTATAGCAGATGCATTCGTGTTAATCTTCCAAAATTCACTGGACTCTGGGGAGGTACCAGCGGATTGGAAAGCAGCAATTGTAACGCCTCTGTTTAAAAAAGGGGGCAGACAAAAGGCAGGTAAATATAGGACGGTTAGTTTAACATCTGTCGTGGGGAAAATGCTTGAAACTATCATTAAGGAAGAAATAGCAGAACATCTAGATAGGCTTAGTGCAATCAAGCAGACACAGCATGGATTCTTGAAGTGGAAATCATGTTTAACTAATTTACTGGAATTCTTTGAGGATATAACGAGCATGTTGGATAGAGGTGTACCGATGGATGTGGTATATTTAGATTTCCAAAAGGCATTCGATAAGGTACCACACAAAAGGTTACTTCCGAAGATAGAGGTACGTGGAGTCAGAGGATATGTATTAACATGGATCGAGAATTGGCTGGCGAACAGAAAGCAGAGAGTCGGGATAAATGGGTGCTTTTCAGGTTGGAAATCGGTGGTTAGTGGTGTGCCACAGGGATCGGTGCTGGGACAACAACTGTTTGCAATATACATAGATGACCTGGAAGAGGGGACAGAGTGTAGTGTAACAAAATTTGCAGATGACACAAAGATTGGTGGGAAAGCGGGTTGTGTAGAGGACACAGAGAGGCTGCAAAGAGATTTGCATCGATTAAGCGAATGGGCTAAGGTTTGGCAGATGGAATACAATGTCGGAAAGTGTGAGGTCATCCACCTTGGGAAAAAAAACAGTAAAAGGTAATATTATTTGAATAGGGAGAAATTACAACATGCTGCGGTGCAGAGGGACCGAGGGGTCCTTGTGCATGAATCCCAAAAAGTAAGTTTGCAGGTGCAGCAGGTAATCAGGAAGGTGAATGGAATGTTCGCCTTCATTGCGAGAGGGATGGAGTACAAAAGCAGGGCAGTCCTGCTGCAACTGTATAGGGTATTGGTCAGGCCGCACCTGGAGTACTGCGTGCAGTTTTGGTCACCTTACTTAAGGAAGGATATACTGGCTTTGGAGGGGATACAGAGACGATTCACTCGGCTGATTCCGCAGATGAGGGTGTTAACTTATGATGATAGATTGAGTAGACTGGGTCTTTACTCCTTGGAGTTCAGAAGGATGAGGGGTGATCTCATAGAAACATTTAAAATAATGAAAGGGATAGACAAGATAGAGGCAGAGAGGTTGTCCAACTGGGAGGGGAGACTAGAACTAGGAGGCACAACCTCAAAATACGGGGGAGCCAATTTAAAACCGA
The DNA here is from genome assembly GCF_044704955.1 of Pristiophorus japonicus. Lineage (NCBI taxonomy): Eukaryota > Metazoa > Chordata > Chondrichthyes > Pristiophoridae > Pristiophorus > Pristiophorus japonicus. The sequence continues at coordinate 5,367,316 of NC_092009.1, forward strand.
GTTGAGAAGGAATTTCTTCTCCCAGAGGGTTGTAAATCTGTGGAATTATCTGCCCAAGGAAGCAGTTGAGGCGAGCTCATTGAATGTATTCAAGTCACAACTAGATAGATTTTTAACCACCATGGGAATTAAGGGTTCCGGGGAGCGGGCGGGTAAGTGGAGCTCAGTCCACGGCCAGATCAGCCATGATCTTGTTGAATAGCGGAGCAGGCTCGAGGGTATGGATGACCTACTCCTGTTCCTAATGCTAATGTTTCTTATGGAGTAGGCGTCTACTACAAACAAAAACATTTTTGAAAGGACCTGCGTAGTCCTCATGGATGCGTGCCCAAGGCTTGGTGGGCCAGGACCAGGGGCTAAGGGGGGCTTCCCTGGGCGCATTATCCAGCTGGGCAAACGTGTTGCACCTGCGAACACAAAGTTCCAGATCTGCGTCTATCCCTGGACACCAAATGTGTGACTTGGCAATTGCCTTCCTCATGACAATGCCCGGGTGCTCATTGTGGAGTTCTCTGATGAACACCTCTCTGCCCATGTGGTTTCTACGCGGTTTCCCCACAGTAGCCAATCGGCCTGAATCGAGAGTTCATCCCTGCGTCTGTGAAATAGTTTAACTTCCTCAGGGCATGCCCTGCACGTGGCTGCCCAGTCCCCATTCAGTACACATTTCTTGACTAGAGACAAAAGCGGGTCTCTATTTGTCCAGATTTTAATCTAACGGGCTATCACGGGTGAGCCTTCGCTTCCGAAAGCTTCAACAGCCATGACCATCTCAACAGCATGCTCAGTAGCCCCCTCAGTGGTGGCTAGTGGGAGCCTGCTGTGTGCGTCGGCACAGTTTTCGGTGCCCGGTCTGTGCCGAATTGTGTAGTCATAGGCGGCTAACGTGAGTGCCCACCTCTGTATGAGGGCCAATGCGTTTGCATTTATGGCCTTGTTGTCGGTCAAAAGGGACGTTAGGGGTTTGTGATCTGTCTCCACCTCAAATTGCCTGCCAAACAGTTACTGGTGCCTTTTCTTTACCGCATATACACATGCGAGCGCCTCCTTTTCTACCATCCTGTAGCCCCTTTCTGCCTGGGACAGACTTCTGGATGCCTAAACTACCGGCTGTAACTGACCCTTGGCATTGACATGCTGCAACACACACCCGACACCATAGGACGACGCATCGCACGTTAAAACAAGTTTCTTACATGGGTGATACTGCGTTAACACATTGTTGGAACATAACAAATTGCGTGCTCTATTAAAAGACCTTTCCTGGCTGTCCCCCCAAACACATTCTTGATCTTTGCGTAGGAGCACATGTAGCGGCTCTAGCAGCGTGCTCAATTTGGGAAGAAAGTTACCAAAATATTTCAGGAGCCCCAGGAACGAACGCAGCTCCTTCGTGTTACGGGGTCTGGGTGCTCTCTGGATCGCTTCCGTTTTGGAGGCAGTAGGGCTGATCCCGTCTGCTGCTACCCTCATCCCCAGGAATTCTACCTCTGGAGTTAGGACGACGCACTTCGCCTTTTTCAGTCGGAGCCCTACCCGGTCCAGTCTGCGTAGCACCTCCTTCAGGTTGTGGAGGTGTTCTTCTGCATCATAACCCGTGATGAGGATGTCGTACTGAAAAACCACCGTCCCTGGAATCGACTTGAGGCTTTCCATATTTCGTTGGAAGATCGCGGCAACCGAGCGAATCCCGAATGGACATCTGTTGTAATCAAACAACCCCTTGTGTGTCGTGATGGTGGTCAGCTTCTTCGACTCATTCGCCTGCTCCTGGGTCATGAAAGCTGAGGTCAGGTCTAATTTTGAAAAAAGGTTGCCACCAGACAGCGTCGCACAGAGGTCCTCCGCTCTCGGTCGCGGGTTCTGGTCTTGGAGTGACACCCGATTGATGGTGGCCTTGTAATCACCACATATCCTGACCGACCCATCCGCCTTGAGCACCGGCACAATCGGGCTCGCTCAGTCAATGAATTCGACTGGCGAAATTATGCCTTCCCTCAGCAGGCGGTCCAATTCGCCTTCTACCTTTTCTCGCATCACGTACGGCACCGCCCTGACGTTGTGGTGTACTGGCCTGGCGTCCGGGTTTATGTGAATCACGACCTTGGCCCCCATGAAAGTGCCAATGCCGGGTTGAAATAATGAGTCAAATTTGTCCAGGATCTGTGAGCATGATACTTGCTCCACAGAGGAAATTGCATTGACATCGCCCCATTTCCTGTTCATGACAGCAAGCCAACTTTGTGGGTTACGACTACCGTGGCGCTGCCTAGCACCGGAATGTCTCCTTTGTGTATGTTCGTAGCTGTGCGTCAATCGGCGATAAATTTGGCCTCCTGGCCTTGGACGCCCACAACTCATCGAACTGTTTGATACCCATCAGGGACTGGCTGGCACCCGTGTCTAGCTCCACTGATACTGGGATGCCATTGAGGAGCACTTTCATCATTATCGGTGGCGTCCTGGTGCATGAACTTTATATGTGCTGGTATTTTGCTCATCTCTGCAAACTCCGGCTGAGTGTGTGCCTCCACGCCTCCAACATGAGCTGCTGTTGGAAACAAAAGGTCTCTTGCCAGTCGATCGTCACTGACTGCCCCTTGATTGTCCTTGAATGCACCATTAACAGGTGTTGATGGCCCGATTACTGGCCGCATTGCCTCTTGCAATGGCGTGAATCGCCGTTCAGCTTGCCATTGTCTCTGTCGAACTCCCCCTCATGGTTCGGCTACATATTGGGGCATGCCTGGTGTGATGCTTTAACAATGCGGAATCTCTGTCGCAACCATTGCTTTACACAGTACCTCTCGTCTGTTCTGCTAGTGGCCATGTTCGCGTGGTTTCAATCCCAGATTCTCGTCGCCATTGATACGTCCTTACTATACAGTGTTAATGCACACGAGACCCATGCTTGAGAGAAGGTGAGTCTGTGACCTGTCCTTTATTCCTTAGCACTCAAGTGATGGGAGTGGGTGGAGCTTGCCCTTTTATATCTGAAGGTCCAGGTTAGGAGTGTCTCCCACAAGTTCACCAGCTCGTGGTCATTGTTCTCACAGTGTACAACTTATTTCAGATTATACATGGGTTACAATGCTGGTTGAATAAATGACTGTCCCGGCCTCACTCACTCTGGAGCTGGGGACGCGCGATTAGTCGATGGGTTGTTTGTGGCTTCGATCTGCTATTGTGAAGCGAGGCGGAGCTGCAGGTTCCTTCAATAACCTCTCACAACTCATCTGAAAGAAGCCGGAACGTGCAGCTATGAGAGGGGCTTTCTGCACCGTCAGGGCTGGAAACGGGAGGGAGTGAGAGACACTGTGTAGAGTTTGAGTGTGTACAGAACTGTTCAGAGAAATCAGCCAATGTAACAGGGCTGTGAGCCACTGCATTTTTTTAATAGTATAGTATTAGACAGTCCCTCGTATCGAGGATTACTTGTTTCCACACTAAAAAGGGATGGGTTTACAGGTTTTTCGATGAGGGACCTGACAATCTAGGTCCAGACAAAGATCCTGAAGGGTGGAAGATGCCTGTGGGTGGATTGTTTTAACGTGGGGTGATCGTTGCACACCAGCCACCACACGGGCTTGACAGAACTAGGTCTTGATCCAGTGGCAAGGATTACCCAAGACGACCATAGACCAAGCTCTGCTGCATGCACCTAGTGTGTACACATGCGCCGACTATCCTGAGATCGGAGTGTGGGCTGGCCCGTGTTGTCCCTGGGACCTCGGCTCTCCTGAGCCCCGATCACGACGCTCCTGGGCCCCGATTTCTCACCGCTCCCCGCCCCGATCAAAAATGGAGCAGTCAGAAACAGGACATCAATTAATCTCTCTTATCTTGGAGACATCAAATATCAACACTGTTATTTGAAATATCAAAATATTAAACTCCAGCCGAGTTGAAGGGTTATTAACATTAGCAGAAACAAACACCAACTTTGTTAATATTGAACCATTAATGTCAATGATTCCATTTTTTCTAATATTTAATTGAACAATGTTCAAAATGTTTCCACCCGGGAACCTTTCACGTGTTCGGCGAACGTGATAACCACGACACGACAGAAACACTGTGATTGACACAGTGCTAGGAACATAACCAGAGCTTTAACCTACACAGCTGGCCGATACTTCAGGAGCTGGTTTTACGAGAATAGAATGACGGTGCTATATATAGGAAGGCTGTGAGTGTGGCAGGAATTGATCTCGTGTTTCCAAGACATTACACACAGGAACAGGAGCTGGCCATTTAGCAGCGAGTGGTTAGGATCTGGAATGCACGGCTTGAAAGGGCGGTGGAGGCAGACTCAATCTTATCTTTCAGACGGGAGTAGTATAAGTGTCTGAAGGAAAAACAATTGCAGGGCAACGGGGGAGTGGGGCTCGCTGAGAGTCGGCACGGGCTCGATGGGCCGAATGGCCTTCCGTGCTTTAACCATTCCATGATTCGATAAGTTAGTGGCACATTTCATAGTGTGGGTGGGAGTACAATATTGCAAAGGGACATGGATTAAGTCTGCAAAACTAGAGGCATCTGATTCAGGAGATTCGCGGGGCACGGAAATTCGGGAGTTTAATGACTTTGAAAGGAACATTTTTGTTTTGTGCCGTTTCGGTTATTGAAATGTTTGTGGAAGGAATTTTTTGCAGAAAGGGATGCAGCATTTAACCTTCTGCCTTAACAATTCTTTCTGGTTGTCAGCTCACATTTCGTTTCGATGTTATTCTTCCAGAATTGCTATTTTCTTGGTGTTTCACAATAACCAGACCCTTGCTCGAAAGTCAGTCTCACTGTTTCCCCAGTCTCCTGTTTATCTTACCAGCAATGAACATTTTGGCCCAGACCCCGAATGCACAGTTTGTAAAATGGTTTATGGTTTCAGAGTTTACTTGCAGAGCACAGAAGAAATTATTCAATTATGGAGTTCCTTCAGTTAGCATTTCTTTAATTGTGCAAAAGAAGATTGTAGGTTAATTAATGATGATTTTCCATGAAAGCAACATTAAATTAAAAGAAATGCAATCGCCCAAGATGGGGCTCAAACCCACGACTCTGTAATTAAGATTCTCATGTTCTTCCGACTGAGCACGCGGGACTTCTGGCTAACGCTGGATTTTATCGCTCATTGCAGACAGGCGCCTGTTGGCCACCCGCAGCCTGGATACAATAACGTGCAGCTCATTGACTGTCGGAGTGGCACCGTGCGGTGCTTCAGAAGACAGGTCGAAAAAGCAAAGTCACTGATTCCGTCCCATGTGCTCCTCCGATCAAGAAGAGCAACATACTAAATATGCTTCAATAATGGTTACACCTGAGCTTCACCTTTGTCAAGTAGTTGGCTCGTTGGTCTAGGGGTATGATTCTCACTTTGGGGTTGTTACTTGAAATTTGCGAGAGGTCCTGGGTTTAAATCCCGGACGAGCCCTCAGTTTATCCACGAATTTTGAAATTGCATCGAACTTTTGCAAAGAAGGACTTGCATTTCTGCAACAGCTTTCAGGAACTCATGACGCCCAAAGCGCTTCACAGCCGTTGAGTTATGTTTGAAGTGTTGTCGTGTGGGGAAAGATGTGCCCAAATCACCCCACACGAACCGCAACTCTTTGCGAAGGAGTTCGGTGCAAAGAATCAGGTATCTCAGGGAATTGGACTTTCTATGAATGAGTTCTGCTTGTACCTGCATTCAAGCTTGAAACAGCAACTGGGCTTCCATCTCACGGGAGCAGCGTGTAGCGATTAGTGAGTAGGTGACCAGGTTGATGTGCGCCGCTTTCAATATTTGAAATTTCACCAAACAAAGAAACGGTGAATCCAACTGTCCCTGCAAGCGACAGATTGAAGGGATTGGTGCTCCAAACAGAGCTCGAACAGACGCAGTTCAGTAATAGGATCCGCAACATTAAATGTCAGAGTTATTAAGCAGACAAAAATTAAACATACACTTAACAACAGTACTTATACCCACAACCTTGCGACTGTTAGGCGAAGAACTCAAATACGTTACACTTCCCAGCTCGGTGTACAAATTGATCAAACATTAATCGGATTCTAAACTATCTGTTCCAAATGCCACATTTTATATTATTTCCTTACCCCTGCTTCGTGACAATTGAAACTTTTAATATTATTACCTAACACAACGGCCCAACTTCTGATGGAAGGTCATAAACCTGAAACGTTAACTCTGTTTCTCTCTCCACAGATGCTGCCTGGCCTGCTCAGTGATTCCAGCATTTACTCTTTTTATTCTCTAAACTTATAATCAGCTTAACACTTCCCTTGTCTTCTAACAACACTCCTTCCTGATATGTAGCCTTGTCTTACAAACAGGCTCCTTTCGCACGATTCAGGCATTCATTGGAATTATAACTTCTTAACGATAACAATGATGTGATGTATGTAACTATGTAATACTTGCCACCCCTGGGCGCGACTGTTGGAGTCCTAATTGTCAGCTGCCCACACAGGGCCAGTATAAAAGGTAGTCTGCCATGTTGTTCAGGCACTCTGGAGTTGTAATAAATAAGACCAATGTCACACTAAGTTTAGCTCACAGTACTCAGCCTCGGGGAGTTCTTCTATACACAACAATTGGCGACGAGTAACAGAATACGAACCTTCACACAACCATGGCTGGAATATCAGAGAGATCCGTCGAGGGTGATGATTGGGAAGCCTTCGTCGAGAAGCTCGACCAGTTCTTTGTGACCAAAGAGCTGGAAGGAGATACTAACGTGGCCAAGCACAGGGCGGTTCTCCTCACCTTCTGTGGGCCTGAAATATACAGCCTCATCAAGAATCTGCTCACACCGACAAAACCAACGGAGAAGGAATATTCAGAGATGTGCACACTGGTTTGGGACTACCTGAAGCCGAAGGAGATTATCCGCATGTTCACATATCGTTTTTACACGCACCATCGCTCCGGGGACCAGGACCTGACGGATTATGTCACCGACCTGAGATACCTCGCGGGACGTTACGATTTTGGAGCTGCGTTGGGGGAAATGCTGTGGGACTTTTACGTGCTGGGCATCAGCCACGAGGTCATTCTTCGAAAGCTGCTAGCTGCTGAAACCCTTGACCAGAGCAGGGCCATCGCGATCGCCCAGGCATGCATGGCCACGGACGATAACACCAAACAGATACCTTCTCAACATCGAAGCTCACCGGCAAGTACTGTGCATAAAATGATGTCGCTAGCAGGCCGAACTGCATATGGCAGGGCCGATACGTATGTGGCTGCAACACCTTTGATGACTCAGGGTGCGCCATCGGGGGTGAATGTGAATCTATTAGCACCGTGTTTGTGCTGCGGGGGTAATCCTCGGGCCCATCCATGTCGATTCAAGCACTACGTGTGCAAAGGCTGCACAATGATCGGGTACCTCCAGTGAATGTGCAAACGTGGTGTGACATAACACGTGGCAGAGGATGATCGATCCGGCACGGATCACGCAGCACAGGCAACTCAACCCGAGGAACAAGGACTCCCAGGTGCCGGTGGGGATGTTGCATTTTATCAGGGAGGCTTTGAGGGTGTGCCAGAAACGTTTCCTCTGTCTGTAAAATCCTGACGCTTGCTGTACAGACTTACACGAGGCAGATGCTGAAGTCAAGGTCACTCTGGACCTGCACCTTTTTTTCACAGCTCTCAAGTGCCACACTTGCCTGAGACCTGCCTTTAGAAACCTGTGTGGAACAGATATGCAGTGTGTCCTGCACGTGCACCCGTGGTGGTAAACTACGCTTGTGGTTACATGTCATATCTAGTTACAGTCATGTATTGCATGGTAAGGTACAGTTATATACAGTAGTGTGAGATACATGACATAACCCTCCCCCAACGTCTTATTGTCTGTATAGGTTCAGTCTCTCAGGTGGTCTTGACTCTCGCGTGGACCGTCTTAGTTGTGGTTCAGTTGTTTGCCTTGGTGCCTGTTTTTCTTTCGATTTGATTGCTGGTATCTCGCCTGGGCTGTCTGTTGAGACTGCCCTTTTCTCAGGTTGTTCCCTCTGTCTGTCCACCAGGTGTGGTGTGAGTTCCACACTGTAGTCTGCCTCTGGTTCTGCAGTGTTGTCAGTGAATCTACTTTTTACTTGGTCTACATGCTTCCGGTAGGTTTGGCAATTGTCCATTGGTACCACAGTAGCCTGCTTCCTTCCTTATCTGTTACTGTCCCTGCAAACCATTTGGGACCCCGGCCATAGGTCAGCACAAAAACTTTGTCCTCTATCTCATTCCACCTCCCCCTCGAATTTCGGTCATGATACTCAGTTAGCTTCCGGCGCTTTGCCTCAACAATTTCATGCATGTCGAGGAGGAATAAAGGGAGTCTCGTCTTTAAGGTTAGTTTCATCAATTGTTGCGCGGGGGGACCCCCAGTCAACAAATGTGGACGAGGTCTGTATGTCAGCAGAAGTCTCGACAGGCGGCTCTGCAGCTTGGGACCTTGGATTTTTAGCACACCTTGTTTCACGCTCGGCCTGGCCACTGGAGGCCGGCTTGAACGGTGCCGTCTTAACGTGATTTATGCCGTGGTCAACTATGAAATCTTGAAATTCTGCGCTGTTGAAGCACGGACCATTATCACTGAGCAATATGTCAGGGATTCCGTACGTTGTAAACATGGCTCGAAGGCTCTCCACAGTGGTGGAGGTGGTGCTTGAGTTTAAAATGGTGCATTCGATCCACTTTGAAAATGCATCGACGACTACGAGGAACATTTTACCCATGAATGGGCCAGCATAGTCTACGTGCACCCGCGACCAAGGTTTGGTGGGCCAGGGCCAGGGGCTTAGGGGGGCCTCCCTGGGGGTATTACTGCGTTGGGCACAAATGGTGCATCGACGGACGCAGAGCTCCAAGTCCGCGTCAATGCCAGGCCACCAGACGTGGGATCTGGCTATGGCCTTCATCAGGACGATCCCTGGGTGCTCGCAGTGGAGCTCCCGGACAAATGCTTCTCTACCTCGCAAGGGTATAACTACTCGGCTGCCCCATGTCAGGCAGTCTGCCTGCAGTGATTGTTCATGCATGCGCCTATGTAAGGTTTGATCTCCTCGGAGCAGGCATCACGAGCCTCTGCCCAGTCACCAGTTAAAAACATCTTTTGACTAAGGATAACGTGGGGTCGCTGGTCGTCCAAGCTCTGATTTGGCGAGCCGTCATGGGTGAACGTGTGGATTCAAAGGCATTGATTGCCATGACCATCTCACAGACCTGTTCGTCGGACCCTTCCGTTGTCGCCAGGGATAGCATGCTAAGCGCGTCGGCACAGTTGTCTGCGCCTGGTCTGTGCCTTATTGTTTCGTAGTAAGACGCTAGCATGAGTGCCCACCGCTGAATGCGCGCCGAGGCTTTGGTGTTTATTGCCTTGCACTCGCATAGCAGGGACGTGAGGGGTTTGTGGTCAGTTTCTCACGCGAACTTGGCCCCGAAATGGTATTGGTGAATCTTTTTTGACTCCGTAAATGCACACGAGTGCCTCCTTCTCAACCATACAGTACCCGCGCTCCGCCCGCGAAAATGACCTGGAGGCGTCAGCTGTGGGTTGTAATTTATCCGCATCATTGACATGTTGTAAAACGCACCCGACTCCATATGCTGACGCATCACATGTGAGAACGAGCTTTTTATTGTATCAAAGAAAACCAAAACTCTGCTGGAACAGAGAAGGTTGCATGCCTTATTGAAGGCGCGTTCCTGGGTGTCCCCCCAAAACCAAACGCACCCCATCCTGAGTAGCACATGGAGAGGCTCCAGCAGCGTGCTGAAGTTCTGCATAAAGTTCCCAAAGTAATTGAGTAGCCCGAGAAAGGCACGCAGTTCTGAGACATTCCGGGGCCTTGGTGCCAGGCGAATTGCTTCTGTTTTGGATTCTGTTGGGTAGATTCCATCAGCGGCAATCTTTCTGCCCAAAAGCTCAACCTCGGGCGCGAGAAACAGACAATGAATTTCTTAACTCATAGGCCTACCCGATCCAATCGACTTAGTACTTCCTCCAAATTGCAGAGATGGGAGTCGGTGTCCCTGCCCGTGATAAGTATGTCGTCTTGAAATACAAGCGTCCCCGGGATGGACTTGAGCAGACTCTCCATGTTGCGCTGGATTATAGCAGCTGCCGACCTGATGCCGAATGGGCATCGATTGTACATTTAAATGCCTCGATATGTGTTGATGGTGGTGTGTAGCTTAGTCTCTTTGGTCAGGTCTTGCGTTATATACGCAGATGTGAGATCTAGTTTCGAGAAAATATTTCCTCCAGCCAATGTGGCAAATAGATCATCCGCTCTGGGCAGTGGGTACTGGTCCTGTAGTGAGGCTCTGTTTATGGTAGACTTATAATCCCCACAGATTCGTACGGATCCATCAGGCTTCATGACGGGGACGATAGGACTTGCCCAGTCACTAAATTCCACGGGTGAGATAATGCCTTCCCGCAGAAGCCGGTCCAGTTCGTGTTCAATCTTTTCCCTCATCACATAAGGCACAGCTCTAGCCTTGTGATGGACCGGTCTCGCATCCTGTGTGACATAGATTTTAACTTTCGCCCCTTTGAAGGCTGAAAGAGATGTTTAAAACGACTTGGAACTGTTGAGCAGGAGGTCCGTTCCTCTGACGACATGGTGTGAACATCATCCCATTTCCAATTTAGTTTTGCCTGACAGCTTCTTGCCACCAATGCTGGGAGATCTCGGGGGACAATCCACATGGAAATCGGTTCACTGTCCCTTTGTGTGTGACAGAGAGCATGGCGCTGCCAAGAACTGGGACGATTTCTTTGGTATAGGTCCTTAGTTTGGTGTCGATCCTCGTGAGTTTTGGTCTGTTGCTTTTGTGCGGCCACAGCTGTTCAAATTGTTGAACGCTCATGAGAGATTGACTAGCTCCCGTGTCCAGTTCCATGTTGACGGGTATCCCATTGAGTAGGACCCTCATCATTATTGGAGGCGTCTTGTTGTAAGAACAGTGGACATTGATCGTGTTGACCCGCTGTACCTCGGTGTCCCGGGCACTGTCCCCACCTTCTTCTGATCCGCTTTCCGACCTTTCTGAATCGTATAGCAGCCGAGCTGCTGCGTTTTTGCACGTGAGCCAGGTGTCCTGTATTGTTGAAGTTTCTGCAAACAGCATACTGAAATCGACACCCCCTTGTTGAGTGCCTTCCCCCACATCTCAAGCACAGACCGCTTCCATTGTTTCCGAAGGATGAGCTGCGTCAGGCTGATCTCTCTTGAGCTTTTCTCAGTCTGTAGTTGATTGCTCGCATTGTGGGTTGATGAGGTGCGAATGGACGTTCATGTGGCCCTTGATGGCTTCTGGCGCCACTGCCTGCAGTTGAAGGCCTGCTCTCCTGCCTTTTGTCTGTGTGTGGGGGTAGCGGCTTGTTTCACGCTGTGAACCCCTTGTTCCGATGTTTCATTAGTTGTCGTACCCGCAGTGTAGATCAACATTGTTTCTTCTTCTCCTGCCAAGAATGTATGTGCGATCAGTGCTGCTGCCTCTAGGATCAAGTTCTTGGTCTCTATAAGCTTTCGGAATATGCCTACGTGACCTATTCCTTCAATAAAAAAGTCTCTCAGTACTTCTCATTTAGTTCATTGGAGAACTCACATAAACCAGCCAACGTCTGAAGTTCCACCACAAAGTCGGGTATGGTCTGGCCCACACAGCGTCTGTAGTTGTAGAACCTGCGTCTGGACATATGTTGGCTGCTCGCTGGCTTCAGGTGATCTCTCACCAGTGTGCTCAACTCCTCAAACGACTTGCTTGCTAGTTTCTAGGGTGCCAGCAGGTCCTTCTTTAAGGCGTATGTTTTCGAGCCAGAGCTGGTCAAGAGATGGGCTCTTCTCTTGTCTGCCTTAACGTCGCCCAACCAGTCTTTGGTTACATAGCTTTGCTGGAGCCTTTCGATAAAGTCCTCCCAATTGTCTTCAGCATTATATTGCTCAGCTGAGCCGTTGGTAGCCATTCTGTGGATTCTGTGATCCCGTAATTCGTCGCCACTGTAAAGTCCTGACCCTGCAGTACAAACTTTCACGAGGCACATGCTGAAGTCAAGGTCACTCTGGACCTGCATCATTATTTCACAGCTTTTGAGTGCCACACTTGTCTGAGACCTGCATTTATATACCTGTGTGGAACAGGTATGCAGTGTCTCTTGCAAGTGCAACCCTGGTGGTAAAATATGCTTGTGTTAACAGTCATATCTAGTTACAGTCATGTATAGCATGGTAAGGTACAGTTATATACAGTAGTGTGAAATAAATGATACTGCTCACCTGGGGCTCGCTTACATTGTCGGAGTTCTGAGTAGAGCGCTTGCTTACGGAGTCTCGTGTCGGGCATGTGGACAATGTGGACCGCCCAGCGGAGCTGGTCGAGTGTGGTCAGTGCTTCAATGCTGGGGATGTTGGCCTGAGCGAGAACACTGATGTTGGTGCGTCTGTCCTCCCAGGGGATTTGCAGGATCTTGCGGAGACAGCCCTGGTGTTATTTCTCCAGTGATTTGAGATGTCTGCTGTATATAGTCAATGTCTCGGAGCTATACCACGGGGCAGGTATCACCACCGCCCTGCACACCATAAGCCTGGGCCAGATTTGAGGTCCTGGTCTTCAAACACTCTCCTCCTCAAGTGATCGAAGGCTGTGCTGGCACACTGGAGGCGGTGTTGGACCTCGTCATCGATGTCTGCCCTTGCTGATAGTAGTTTCCCGAGGCGTGGAAAATGGTCCACGCTGTCGAAGGCCACACTTACAGCCTTCCTAAATATAGCACCCTCATTTTATTCTCTGAAAACAAGTTCCTGAATTCTCGGCGAGCTGTGTAGGTTTAGAGCTGTAGTTTTAACGTAAAATAGATTCTATCACAGTGTTTCCTTAGTGTAGCAGTTATCACATTCGCCAAACACACAAAAGGTCCCCGGTCCGAAATCGGGCGGAAAGATCTTGAAAAGTTGAAAATGGGACGAATGGCTGACTCCAGTTCCTAACTTTTACGTTCTTATGATCTCGTGACCTTTCACAGGAGAATAAACTCTCCTCTGAACATGCAAGAGAAAACTCCAGAAAATATTTCCCCCCGAGGTGCTATCGCGTGTGAGGCGAATGTGTTAACCATTACACTGCGGAAACATCTCCACTTTCAGCACCAGATTTCCAAAATTAAACCCAATGAGATCGGGATAAAAGTTCCTCACATGCTCAGGGCAAAATATTTGATTGCCGGTCTACAACAGAATGAACAAACTTCAGCACCAGGTCAGACGGAAATGTTAAGCGAGCAGAGCGACTGCTGAATCGTACTTTTAAGGAGTTGGTCGTGACAAAACAAATGGGTTCCGCTTAATGATTAAATATAAGAAATGGGACATAAACACACATCTCCAGAGGAAATACTGACCTGAACACAGCACCTTAGGCAGCTCGGCCATCCTGACTATTCATTGTTGCTTGTGGCCACCTGCAGGTTGATTTTGATCTTTTGTGTCCTGTCCCATGAAATAAATGAGGGCAGTAGGCGTAGCTCTGCCTGACACCGGGGAAACAGTGAGACAGTCCTTGGAGCAAGGGTCTGGTCATTGCCAACAGCAAAGGAAATAATAATTCTGGAAGAAAAATATCCAAGAGAACAGTGACCCCGAAGTGATTTGAATACACAGCCCTCTGATTATGAGACCTATTCAGCGAGCTGGAGATGTTCGTCTATATGAAGGTTCTTCAATACAAGGAGCTTTAAAAGCTCCGCCCATTCCCACCAGGTATCACAAGCAGCGCTCACCTGACAGGCACAATTTGATTTCTTCTTAAACTTTTCTCTTGCTTTCACGGGAAACCATCATTAATTAACCCCTCACCTTCTGTTGCACAATCATACAAATGCTAACTTAGGGACACTCCATACTTCAATCATTTGTCCTGTGCTTAGCATCGTAACTCGAAAACCATATCCCATTTTATTCACTGTATTTTAGCTTTCTGGTTCAAAGTCTTCAGAGATCTGGGGCAACTTTTATCAAATTTAACAGCACCGGTTATTCCTATCGTGCACACACAATAGAATCAGTAGTGAAGATAATATCCCACCGTGCGTATTTGCAGATTCAACGCAATAGGATTTCAAATAAAGTAAAAGAATTTTACACTGAAAAGATTTGCAAGTATTACTTGTATTTGTGTCTTTAATTAAACCTTGTGACGTCTGACTCCCGTTCATGCCACTGCTGAATAAGAAAGGAGGGTTTGACGTTGAACAGACTGCACTGCCCCTGATATTTGTCAGCTCATCCTTTATATTCAGTGGTTTCTCGCCCTTTGATGGGCTGCAGTGTAGCGGATATCACGTTGGCCTCACACGCAAAAGTTCCCCGGTGGATCCGTTTTCTCTCAGTCAAAGTGATCCATTTATTGGAGTGAAATAAAGAGCAATTAAGGAATAAGGGAACCCTTTTGCCAGGAGAATAAATAGCAAATAAAAACAGCAAATGCTGGAAATCTCAGCAGGTCAGGCAGCATTTGCCGGGATACTAAACTCACCTCCGATTGTTCATCCACAGAAAGTTTAAACATAATATTTCTGCCCGGGATTGAACTAGGGACCATTTGCATGTAAAGCAAACGTGATAACCACGACACAAGTTTCAACAGCAATTTTCAACATCTGTGGCGAAGCCAACATGCGCCTGGCTGCAATGAGCGATAAAAACCTGCGTTGAGCAGAAGGCCGGCTTGCTCAGTCAGTGAAGTATGAGACTTTAGATCTCAAGGTCGTGGGTCCGTGCCTCACGTTGGGTGATTACGTTTCTTTTAATTTAATGCAGCTTTCATGGAAAAACATCAATAATTAACCCACAATCTTCTTTTGCACAATAAAGAAACGCTAACTGAAGGAACTCCATAATTCAAGTCTGTGAGACACTCAATCATTATGTCACTCATCATGAATCCACCCACAACATTTGACATACGTCAAGGATGCGACATTTGCCAAGCCCGGCTAGCTCAGTCAGTAGAGCATGAGACTCTTAATCTCAGAGTCGTGGTTTAATCCCCACGTTGGGCGAATAAGCTTTGTTAAACTTTTATGTTGCTTTCACGGAAAAACATTTAATGAACTGATCAATTGGAGAGGCTGGGTCTGTTTCCATTGGAACAGAGTATTTGTCCTCCAGGATCGATAGTTTCCTTGCTGAATCACAATAACCAGACCCTTTCTCTCCCTCTGGATGTTCGGGGGTCTCTCGTATATTCCCACTCGTGTGATCGCCCCTTTTCTGTTCTCCAATTCAATCCACATGGCCTCGTTCAAAAAACTGTCTACCTCCACCTTAAATATATTCAATGACCCAGCCTCCACAGCTCTCTGGGGCAGAGATCTCCAAAGATTCACCACTCCCTGAGAGAAGAAATTCCTCCTCAACTCCCTTTTAAATGGGCGACCCTTAAACCTTCAGGGAATAAAGGGTTATGGGGATCAGCCATGATCGTATTGAATGGTGGAGCAGGCTCGAGGGACCATGTGGCCTACTCCTGCTCCGACTTCTTATGTTCTTATGACCCCTTATTCTGAAACTGTGCCCCCAAGTTCTAGATTCCCCCACATGGGGCAAAATAGAAACATAGAAAATAGGTGCAGTAGTAGGTCATTCGGCCCTTCGAGCCTGCACCGCCATTCACGATGATCACAGCTGATCATTCCCTCAGTATCCCTTTCCTGCTTTCTCTCCATACCCCTTGATCCTTTTCGCCATAATGGACATATCGAACTCCTTTTTGAATGTGTGGGTTAATTCCCGTGAAAGTAATATAAAAGTTTAAGGAAAATAATTCATGCAAGGTGGGGCTCGAACGCATGACCTTAAAATTAAAAATCTCATGTTCTACAGACTGAGCTAGCCAGGTTTAACCACATGTACTTTATGAATAGTGACTCCCAGGATGTTGATATGTCTTAGTCAAAGGAACATATGAAATAGGAGCAGGAGTCTGCCATACGGCCCCTCGAGCCTGCTCCACCATTTATTAAGATCATGGCTGATCCGATCATAGACTCAGCTCCACTACCCCGCCCGCTGCCCATATCTCCTTAATCCCTTATTGTTTAAGAAACTGTCTATTTCTGTCCTAAATATATTCGATTTCCCAGTTTCCACAGCTCTCTGGGACAGTGAATTCCACAGATTTACAACCCTCTGAGAGAAGAAATTCCTCCTCATCTCAGTTATAAATGTGCGGCCCCTTATTCTAAGATCATGCCCCTAGTTCTAGTCTCCCCCATCGGTGGAAACATCCTCCCTGCATCCACTGATAGTGAAAATAAATTCACATAGACTCTGGTAAGTTAATAGAGACAACTTTATTGCTAACAGAGCTCTGGGAGAAGAGTTGATATCCAGCGATCTCCCCGAGTGCCTTGTGCCGCGGGGTGATAAGCAGTTTGCAGGGGGCAGAATACAATCATTTAAATTCATTAACATACAACCAATCGATCCATATTGCAAAGCAATTCATTTACATTCAACTTTTTAGTCCTAGTGAAGCCTCATAGCATGGTGCGAGTTTGGGGGCCCTTCCTCTTCATCTTCTTTTGTGGTTAGTTATTCTGTTGCAAAGCTTTCGATGAAACAGTGGCCTGCACCTGGCCAGGAGTCACTTGTTGCTGCAGAGTTCATATCAGGGACAGCAGATAGGCTTCACGGTACAAAGTTCATTTCGTGGTGGCTTACCCCATCATGCTTTGCTATATCTGAAAATCCACTCCAACACCGTCATTCTATTCTCGAAAAACCAGCTCCTGAAGTATCGGCCAGCTGTGTAGGTGAAAGCTCTGGTTATATGCCTCAGATTACTTTAACCACATCGTTTCTGTCGTTTAGCGGTTATCACATTTGCATCACACACGCAAAGTCCCTGGTTCAAGCCCAGGCGGAAACATTATTTTGGAGGCTATGTTTGCTGCAAAGAAATTGAACAAAAGTCGCCCAAGGTTCCTTGTCGCATGAGCAGTGAATATTTTAAACCAGTCTCCTAAATACAGAGTGTATAAAGTCAGATAGGGGAGAAAACTTCATCAATGATTCATGCTCCATAAATAATTAACATAAGAACATAAGAAATAGGAACAGGAGTCGGCCATTCGGCCTCTTGATCCTGCTCTGCCATTCAATAAGATCATGGCTGCTCTGACCATGGACTCTGAGTTAATGGACTCGAGGGCCTGTTCTCTCTCCCCTGAGAAGGTTCACGTTCTACAGTCCAGCCTCTAAAAGGCACCACTCTGTGTACAGTACATGCCGCGTTTGAGTCCTGAGGATGAGTCATCCGCCTGGAGCCAGAGGTCGAGGTCATGAATGCTTGGCTCACGGAGATGGCCTTCTGCTGTGTGACTGTGGTATCATCTGACAGTAGCTTATGAAGGAGGCCCTCGTGGCCGATTCCGATGACAAAGATATCCCGCAGTGGTTCGGTGAGGTGGTCACCAAAATCCCACGGTGCCGCCAGCCTCCTGAGGTCTGCAGCATATTGCGTGATCTCCTGGCCTTCGGGCCATCGGTGTGTATAAAACCGGTGTCTGGCAGTGAGGATAGTCTCTTTGGGCTTGAGTTGTTGTTGATCAGTGTTACAAGCTCCTCGTACATCTTGGTCATTGTCTTCGCTGGTGCCAGCAAGCCCCAGACGAGCCCATAGATGGTGGGCCCACAACTGGTTAGCAGGATAGAACTGCACTTATCAGCCAGTGTGGCCTGTTGTCACCTGCTAGATCGTTTGCTGTGAAGAAATGGTCGAGCCTCTACACAAAGGCTTCCCAATCATCACCATCGGTGAACTGCTGCAACGTACCAAGGTTAGCCATTTTCGTGTGAAGGTCCGTAATCTCGTCGCCAATTGTGAAACCTTCAGATGCTCTGATAATGACTCCACGAGACAATGTGTCGTGCTTGAACTGTCGTGACATTTGTCCTTTTTTGATAACCACAGAGTGAGTATCACACCTGGTGGCCGACCTTTTATACTCGGCCAGGCACACCTGTACAGGTAAGCTACAAGTCTCCCAATGCTGTGCCCACTGGTGCACACCTTGTAATAGTACAAGCAATAACCATGAAGGACACATGACAGATGTCACTGCGGAACCGTTTCTCTCACTCAAAGTTAGACACACTACCGTGGGCACCACGACGTCTAGGTAGGTAGCCATTGACATTCAGGTTCACATGTTAACATATATAAATATATCGACATGTATCGTAACTGTTCCCTGGTGGTCGAGGGGTTAAGATCCAGCGCACTGACCTGGTTTCAATCCTCGATCAATTCATCGCATAAAAATAATTGAGGTCTGTGAGACGATTAATAATTGCTGTGATCACCATGAATACCAATACTTTCTGTGATAGACCGAGCTTACAGAATATCTGGCTTCTCCTGCCCTTTGCCAGGCACGTGTTCGGGGTTTAATTTTGTAAACTGGGTGAGTTCGCTGATCGTGGGGAGACGGTAGGAGCCTCTGTGGCCCCAATGTGACGATGTGGAAGTGAACACGGTGGCTGGGTGATTGGTGACATTTCTGTAAAGGGCAGCGGAGGAGAAGGATTGAGAACTTTCAGTGTGGGACAGAAGTTGTTTAAGGTGAGCCAACACATTCCCGATCAGCACAGAGCGAGCTCACTGGTCATTGTTCTTTTGGATATTGTTCTTCCACAATTAATATTTCCTTTGCTGTGTCGAAATAACCAAACCTTTGCTCCAAGGCCGGTCTCACTGTTTCCCATTGTGTCAGGCAGAGATACGCCTGCTGCCCTCATTTGTTTCATGTGACAGGACACAAAAGTTCAAAATCAACGTGCAGGTGGCCACAAAGAGCAATGGATAGTCAGGTTAGCCGAGCGGTCTAAGGTGCTTTGTTGAGTTCACTGTTTTCTCTGGGGATGTGGGTTCAATCCCAGTTCTTACATTTAATCATTAGCGGAAACCATTTGTTTTGTCACCACCAACTCTTTAAAAGTGCGATTCAGCAGTCCACCTGCTCGCTGAACATTTCCGTCTGACCTGGGGCTGAAGTTTGTTCATTGTTTTGTAGACCATCAATCATATATTTTGCTCTGAGCATGTGAGGACCTTTTATCCCGATCTCATTGGGTTTAATTTTGGTAATCTGCTGCTGAAAGTGGAGATGTTTCCGCAGTGTAAAGGTTAACATGTTCGCCCTCACACGCGAATGCACCTCGGGGGCTTTCTTATGCATATTCAGAGGAGAGTTTGTTCTTCTGTGAAAGGTCAAGAGATCATAAGAACGTAAGAGTTAGGAACAGGAGTCAGGTATTCGGCCCATTTTCAAGTTTTCAAGATCTTTCCGCCCGGTTTCGGACCGGGGACCTTTCGTCTGTGATGCATATGTGATAACTACTACACTACGGAAACACTGTTATCGAATCTATCTTAGGATAAAACCACAACTCTAACCGACACAGCTAGCCGAGAATTCAGAAACTTGTTCAAAGAGAATTGAATAAGGGTGCTATATTTACGAAGGATGTAAGTGCCTTTTCTACGCCTCGGGAACATTTTCCACGCATCGGGAACTTACTATCAGCAAGGGCAGACATCGATGACGAGGTCCAACACCGCCTCCAGTGTGACTGCACAGCCTTCGATCACCTGAAGAGGAGAGTTTTTGAAGACCAGGACCTCATTTCTGGCACCAGGCTTATGGTCTGCAGGGCGGCGGTGATACCTAACCCGCGGTATGGCTCCGAGACATGGACTATATACAGCACACATCTCAAATCACTTGAGAATACGACCAGGGCTGTCTCCGCAAGATCCTGCAAGTCCCCCGGGAGGACAGATGCACCAACATCAGTGTTCTCGCTCAGGCCAACATCCCAAGCATTGAAGCACTGACCACACTCGACATGCTACGCTGGGCGGGATCATTGTCCACATGCCCAACACGAGCATCCCTAAGTAAACGCTCTACTCAGAACTCAGACACGGAGAGCGAGCCACAGGTGGGCAGAGGAAACGTTTCGGGCACACCCTCAAAGCCTCACTGATAAAATGCAACATCCCCACCGGCACCTGGGAGTCCTTGTTCCTTGGGTTGAGTTGCCTGTGCTGCGTGATCCGTGCCGGATCGATCATCCTCAGCCACGTGGTATGTCACAGCACGTTTGCACATTCACTGGAGGTACCCCATCGTTGTGTAGCCTTTGCACACATAGTTCTTGAATCGACCTTGATGGGCCGGAGGATTACCCCCGCAGCACCAACACGGTGCTAATAGATTCACATTCAGCCCCGATGGCGCACTCTGAGGCATCACAGGTCTTGCAGCCACAGACGTATAGGCCCTGCCATATGCAGTTCGGACTGCTAGCGACATCATTTTATGCACAGTATTTGCCGGTGAGCTTCGATGTTGAGAAGTTATCTGTTTGGTTTTATCGTCCCTGGCCATGCATGCCTGGGCGATCGCGATGGCCCTGCTCAGGTCTCGGGTTTAGCAACCAGCAGCTTTCGAAGAATGACCTCGTGGCTGATGCCCAGCACGTAAAAGTCCCACAGCATTTGCCCCAATGCAGCAAGGTCACGCGAGGTGTCTCAGGTCGGTGACATAATCCGCCAGACCCTGGTCCCGGAGCGATGCTGCGTTTATAAACAATATCTGGCCATGAGGATACTCTCCTTCGGATTGAGGTAGTCCCAAACCATTGTGCACAACTCTGAATATTCCTTCTCCGTTGGTTTTGTCGGTGTGAGCAGATTCTTGATGAGGCTGTATATTTTAGGCCCACAGACAGTGAGGAGAACAGTCCTGTGCTTGGCCACGTTAGTGTCTCCTTCCAGCTCGTTTGCCACAAAGTAGCTGCTCGACGAAGGCTTCCCAATCATCACCCTCCATGGATCTCTGTTATATTCCAACAGCAGCCATGGTTGTGTAAAGGTTCGAATTCTGTTACTCGTCGCCAATTGTTGTGCACAAAAGAACTCCCCAAAGCTGAGTACTGTGAGCTAAACATAGTGTGACCTTAGTCTTCTTTATTACAACTCCAGAGTGCCTGAACAACATGACAGCCAACCTTTTATACAGGCCCTGTACGTGTGGGCAGGTGACCATTCGGATTCCAACATTCGCTCCCTCTGGTGGAAAGTATGACATAGTTACATACTTCAAATAATTTTATCGTTAAGAAGTTATAATTCCAATGAATGCCTGAATCATCCGAAAGGAGCCTGGTTTGTAGGACAAGGCTACATATCAGGAAGGAGTGTCGTAAGATGACAAGGGAAGTGATATTCTGATTATAAGTTTGGAGAATAAAAAGAGTAAATGCTGGAAACACTGAGCAGGTCAGGCAGCATCTGTGGAGAGAGAAACAGAGTTAACGTTTCAGGTTAATGACCTTCCATCAGAAGTTGGCACTTGTGTTAGGTAATACGATTAGAAGTTTCAATTGTCACGTAGCAGGGGTAAGGAAAAGATTTAAAATGTGGCATTTGGAACAGATAGTTTAGAATCGGATTAATGTTTGACCAATTTGTACACCGAGCTGGGAACTGTAACGTGTTTGAGTGCTTCGGCTAACATTCGCATGGTTTGGGTGTAATTACTGTTCAGTGTATGTTTAATTATTATCTGCTTAATAACTCTGACATTTAATGTTGCGGACCTTATTCCTGCACTGCGCGTGTTCCAGCTCTGTTTGGAGCACCGATCCCTTCAATCCGTCGCATACAGGGACAGTTGGATTCACCGTTTCTTTGTTTGGTGAAATTCCAAAAATTGAAAGCGGCGCACATCAACCTGGTTACCTACTCACTAACCGCTACACACTGCTCCCGTGAGATGGAAGCCCAGTTACTGTTTGTAGCTTGAATGCAGGTACAAGCAGAACTCATTCATAGAAAGTCCAAGTCCATGAGGCACCTGATTATTTGCACCGAACTCCTTCTCAAAGAGTTGCGGTTCGTGTGGGGTGATTTGGGCACATCTTTCCACACACTACAACACTTCAAACATAACTCAACGGCTGTAAAGTGCTTTGGGGAGTCATGCATTCCTGAAAGGGGTTGCAGAAATGCAAGTCCTTCTTTGCAAAAGTGCGATGCAAATTCAAAATTCTTGGTTAAACTGAGGACTCGTCCAGGATTTAAACTCTGGACCTCTCGCAAATTTCAAGTAACAACCCCGAAGCAAGAATCATACCCCTAGACCAACGACCCAACTGCTTGATAAATGCGGAGATAAGGTGTAACCATTATTGAAGCATTTTTAGTGTGTTGCTATTCTTGATCGGACGAGCACATGGGACAGAATCAGTGACTTTGCTTTTTCGACCTGTCTTCTGAAGCACCGCACGGCCCCACTCCGACAGTCAATGAGCTGTTGGGACATTAGTGTATCCAGGCTGTGGGTGGTCACTCCGAGCGCAGCAGAGGGGTTTCTGCATTAGTTCTGGGTGGGGACAGTATCTTTCCCCTTCTCTCTTCCTCTTGTCTATATCCCTGTGCTTTGGTTTCTCTATTTATTCCCCTTTCTCAGTTTCTAGTGTTTAAAAGGGAACAAAAGATGAAATGGGTGTCACTGTGGAACAATTTCTCTCACTCAAAGTTAGACACACTACCGTTGCACCATGAGGTCTAGGTAGGTAGCCGGTGATATTCAGGTTCATATATAAATATATATAAATATATCGACATGTATCGTAACTGTTCCCTGGTGGTCGAGGGGTTAAGATCTGGCGCACTAACCTGGTTTCAATCCTCGATCAATTCATTGCATAAAAATAATTGAGGTCTGTGAGACAATTAATAATTGGTTTAATCACCATGAATACCAATACTGTCATGTATCTCACACTACTGTACATATCTGTACCTTACCATGCCATACATGACTGCAACCAGAGATGACCTGAAACCACAAGCTTACCTTACCACCAAGGGTGCATTTGCAGGAGACACTGCATACCTTTCCCACACAGGTATATAAGGACAGGTCTTAGGCAAGTGTGGCATTCGAGAGCTCTGTAATAAAGGTGCAGGTCCTGAGTGACCTTGACTTCAGTATGTGCCTCGTGTGAGTCTGTACTGCAGGGTCAGGTCTTTACAATGGCGACGAGTTACGGGATTACAGAATCCACAGAATGACGACCAACGGCTCAGATGAAAAATACAATGTTGGAGAGAATTGGGAGGACTTTATAGAAAGGCTCCAGCAAAGCTTTGTAACCAAAGACTGGTTAACGACAATAAGGCAGACAAGAGAAGAGCCCATAACTTGACCAGCTGTGGCTCGAAAACATACGCTTTTACGAAGGACCTGCTGGCACCCGAGAAACTAGCAAGCAAGTCGTTTGAAGAATTGACAACATTGGTAAGAGATCACCTAAAGCCAGCAAGAAGTCTACACATGTAAGCTACCTCGGACCCGTGCAAAGCTCCCCGAATACCGAGCACAGGCTCAGGAAAATCCCGGGGGAGAGGATATCCTGGTCACTGGGCCTTCCAGTTACACTGAACAAGTGCCCGGTCTGAAACTTTCCAGGCTGTTGATGGCGGGGGATTCAGCGATGGTAATGCCGTTGATAGCCGGGCCTGCTTAAGTTGCATCTTCCTGTCGCTGATTGCTGCAAGGCGCCTGTTGGCTCTGCCCAGTGAGTTTAGCTCCAACTTCAAACCACGAAAAAGGTTCTCCTGATTTCCAAGGTGTGTACGGAGATCAACCATCAAAAGCTCGTTCATTAACAACAGGGGCTCCGGCAATTTTCTGATCGTAATGCGCTTTCATTCCTTGTCCTTAAAATTGCGGACGTGGAAATTGGGGAGTTTAATGATTTTGAAAGGAACATTGTTGTTTGGTGCAGTTCCAGTCAGAGAAATGTTCGTGAAAGGAACTTTTTGCAAAGAGAGGGATTGATTGCCTGTTGGCAGAAACATTTTTGAAATGAAAACGTGTGGACGATAAAAAGGAACAAGAGCAGTACGGGGAACATTGTCACATGATGGAAGCTAACTCGGACGCGGACCAATGCTCCCCGTACACCGAGCACAGGCTCAGGAAAACCTCGGGTAGAGGATATCCCAGTCACTGGGCCTTCCAGCAACACTGAACAAGTGCCCGGTCTGAAACTTTCCAGAGTAAAACTTTCTAGAGCATCCAACAGTCCCTTGGGATCCATTGTGACTTCAGGGGATGCGCTCCCTGGTGGTCGAACATGGGAGTGCATGCTTTACAGAGACACAACATCACTCCACCGCCAAAGTCAGTGTGAAAACTATTTACAAGGTGAGGCGGTCGGGAGCCTTTCTTTCCCTGGTGGATCACCTCGGTACAAATGTCTGTTCTGGTGTGTTGGCTGTGCCCTCGCTGGGCTGGCGTGTTGTTGGCCCTGCAGGGCTGCTGGGTGAACCTGGCCTTGCTGGGCTGTTGGGCATGCTGGGTTCGATTTCCTGGTCCAGTATGGTGTCGTTGATCTTTGTGTGTGTTGTGGGTTCGAAAAAGGTGGTGTCTGCTGTGGGTTGTTCAAGGCAGTCTGTGAACCGCAGCCTCGTTTGGTCCAGATGCTTTCTGCAAATTTGTCCATTGTCTAGTTTGACTACAAACATCCTACTCCCTTCTTTGGCTATCACCGTGCTCGCGATCCATTTGGGACCATGTCCATAGTTTAGCACATACACGGTCATTCAGATCAATTTCCTGTGACACAGTGGCGCGCCCATCATTTCTATTTTGTTGCTGACGACTGCTCTCTACCTGATCATGCAGGTTGGGGTGGACCAGCGAGAGTATGCTTTAAATTGTCTTTTACATTAGTAGCTCAGCCGGGAACACCCCTGTTAGCGAATGGGGTCTCGTGCAATAGCTGAGCAGTACTCGGGACAGGCGGATTTGGAGTGAGCCTTCTGTGACTCGTTGAAGGCTCTGTTTGATGGTTTGTACTGCCCGCTCTGCCTGCCCATTGGAGGCTGGTTCAAACGGGGTCGAGGTGATATGTTTGATCCCATTGCGGGTCATGAATTCTTTAAATTCGGCACTGGTGAAACATGGCCCGTTGTCACTGAGAAGTATGTCAGGCAGGCCGTGGGTGGCAAACATGGCCGTCAGGCTTTCAATGGTGGTGGTGGCGGTGCTTCCCGACATTATTTCACAATCAATCCGTTTTGAAAATGCATCCACCACCACCAGGAACATTTTACCAAGAAATGGCCCCGCATAGTTGACATGGATCTCGACCATGGTGCCTCTCTGCGGGCGTTGGTCAACTGAGCACATACGCTGCATTGCCGTACACAGGACTCGAAGTCAGAGTCGATACCGTGCCACCACAAGTGGGATCTGGCTATCGCTTTCATCATTACTATACTCGGGTGTGTGTTGTGGAGATCCGAGATGAACGTCTCCCTGCCCTTTTTTGGTAACACTATGCTGTTACCCCACAAAAGGCAGTCTGCCTGACTGGACAGCTCGTCCTTTCGCCGCTGGAACAGCTTGATTGGCTCTTGCATTTCAACGGGAATGCTGGCCCAGCTCCCATGCAGTACATTGTTCTTTACTAGGCACAACAGAGGATCTTGGCTGGTCCAAGTCCTAATCTGGTGGGCCGTGACAGGTGAATTATCATTTTCAAACGCTTCTATGACCATCAAAAAGTCAGTGGGCTGCGCCACCATCAACAAGTTTGCAGGCCATGCCATTTCCACATCCGTGGTGGGCAATGGTAGCCGAATGAGAGCATCCGCACAGTTCTCAGTGCCTGGTCTGTGGCGGATGATGAGTGCCCACCTTTGTATGCTGGATGAGGCATTAGTATTTAACCCCTTGTTTTCAGCGAACAGGGATGTGAGGGGCATGTGATCGTTTTCCAGCTCAAATTTGAGGCCAACCAGGTACTGATGCATTTTCTTTACCCCGAACACACATGCTAATGCCTCTTTCTCAATCATGCTGTAGGCCCTCTCGGCCTTAGACAAGCTCCTGGAAGCATAGGCGACAGGTTGCAACTTCCCCGCAATGTTAGCTTGTTGTAATATACACCCGACTCCGTACTACGATGCATCACATTATAGCACAAATCTTTTACACGGGTTATGCAATACAAGCAGCTTGTTGGAGCATCAAAGGTTTCTGGCTTTCTCAAAAGCAATTACTTGTTTTTTTCCCAAACCCAGTTCTCACCTTTGTGCAATAACACATGCAGGGGCTCTAAAACGTGCTTAACCCCGGTAGGAAGTTACCAAAATAGGTGAGGAGTCCCAGGAACGACCGCAGCTCCGTGACGTTCTGTGGCCTGGGCGCATTCCTGAAAGCCTCTGTCTTGGCGTCAGTGGGTCGAATGTCGTCCGCCGTGAACTTTCTACCCAAAAACTCCACTTCTTTTGCCATGAAGACACATTTCGACCTCTTCAGATGCAGCCCTACACGATCCAGTCGCTGGAGGAACTCCTCCAGGTTTTGTATGTGTTCGGCGGTGTCCCGACCCATAACCAATATATCGTCCTGAAAGACCACCATGTGTGGTACCGACTTGAGTAGGCTCTCCATGTTTCTCTGGAAGATCGCTGCAGCCGACCAAATTCCAAACGGGCATCTGTTGTAGATGAATAATCCCTTGAGCGTGTTGATGCAGGTGAGGCCCTTCGAAGACTCCTCCAGCTCCTGCATCATGTAGGCCGAAGTCAGGGGCAAGCTTGGTGAATGCCTTGCCTCCTGCCAGCTAGCCAAATAGGTCGTCTGTCTTAGGTAGCGAATATTGGTCCTGTAGCGAGAAGTGATTAATAGTTACTTTATAATCGCCACAAACCCTGACCGTGCCATCAATTTTGAGTACTGGAAAAATCCTGCTGGCCCACTCGCTGAATTCCACTGGCGAGATGATGCCCTCGTGTTGCAGCCTGTCCAACTCGATTTCCGCTCTCTCCTCACCATGTGAGGTACCGCTCGCGCCTTGTGGTGAATGGGTCGTGTCTCTGGGACCAAGTGGATCCGCACCTTCGCCCCGGAAATGTTTCCAATGCCTGGGTCAGAAAGGGAAGGAAATTTGTTCAGAACCTGGGTACATAAGGCCTCATCGACATGTGATAGCGCTCGGATTGTATCCCAGTTCCAGAGGATTTTGCCCAGCCAGCACCTTCCAAGCAGTGTGGGGCCATCGCCCGGGACAATCCAGAGTGGCAGTTTGTGCACCGTGCCCTCGTAGGTGACCTTGACCATGGTGCTGCCCAGGAGAGTGATAATCTCTTTGGTGTCCGTTCTCAGTTTCGTGTGGTTGGGGCCTCGGGCTGGTCTGAATGCCTTGTTGCACCACAGTCTCTCAAACATATTTTTACTCACGATGGATTGGCTAGCGCCAGTGTCCAGTTCCATGGTTATAGGTGAGCAATTCAATTTTACATTTAGCATTATAGGTGGACATTTATTCGAAAATGTGTGCACCCCGTGTACTTGAGCTACTGCCTCCTCTCTCTGAGGCACTAAATTGCTTTGATCCACCATGGACGGATCTTCCTCTGCCACATGGTGGTTAGCAGGTTTTGCAGAGCTTGCAGCTCATTCGCAAGCCCGTTGGAGATGCCCCATTGTTCCACAGCTCTTGCAAACATACCCTTTGAAGCGGCTGAATGGAAACCTCCACAACGCCAACAATGTGCGAATTGCCTTGCATTCATCCTTTGTTGGGGACTCTGAGTCATCTGGGTCACCTGAGGCCTGCTGGCCGTTGCAGACTGGTTGTTTCTGCCCTGAACATGTCTGCTCCCAAACACAGTTCCAGTTAATTTATGAACATTGCAAGCACTTGTGTGCTGAGAGATTTGTTTGCTGTTGTCACTGGTGGACATAAATACCTGTGTTATCGCAATGGCCTTACTGAGGGTCGGTGTCTCTGCAGCCAAAAGTTTCCGTTGGAAAATCTAGTGGCCAATTACCAGTACAAAAAAGTCTCTGAGCATTTGCTCCAGGTAGCCATCAAACTCACATTATCCTGCAAGTTGCCTTAGCTCGGCGACGTAGCTCGCCACTTCCTGATCTTCAGATCGCTGGCACGTGTAGAACCGATACCTCGCCATAGCACGCTCTCCCTCGGGTTTAGATGTTCCCGAACCAGTGTACACAGCACCTCATACGACTTATCTGTGGGTTTCACTGGAGCCAGAAGATTCTTCATGAGGCTGGAGGTCGGTGCCCCTCAGACTGTGAGGAGGACAGCTCTCATTTTTGCAGCACTTCCTTCTCCGTCCAGCTCATTGGCTGCAAAGTACTGGTCTCGCTGTTCGACATAGGCTTGCCAGTCCTCACCCTCCGAGAACTTGTCCATGATGCCTACAGTTTGCTGCAAGTTTGTGTTGGATTCGTATACTCGTCGCCAGTTATTGTGTTCCTAACACAGATGATGCTGCATAAAGGGTCGTTAAAGTAACAGTGACCTCAGTCTTTCATAATACACTCCAGAGTGAGAAACTGGCCTGAGGGGCCTGCTTAAATTCAGTGCTCCCAAGGGGTGCTGGGATCCCTTGGGACTTCATGGGATGAGCTCCCTGGTGGCGGAACATGGGAGTGCATGCTTTACAGATACACAACAAATACGTTGCCTCAACTTTGATTTCTGCCGACATCACTTGTGTTTAACCTTCGCCGCACCTCCGCCACGATCTCTCACCTTCCTCCAGCACGATCTCTCACCGCTCATCCACCACGACCTCTCACCGTTCCACCACCACGATCTCTCGTCACTCCTCCACCACGACCTCTCACCGCTCCTCCACCACGACCTCTCACCGTTCGACCACCACGATCTCTCACCGCTCCTCCACCACGAGCTCTCACCGCTCCTCCACCACGACCTATCACCGCTCCTCCACCACGACCTCTCACTGTTCCTCCACCACGATCTCCCACCGGTCTTCCACCACGATCTCTCACCGTTCCTCCACCACGAACTCTCACTTTTCCACCACCACTATCTCTCACCATTCCTCCACCACGATCTCTCACCGCTCCTCCACATTGACCTTCCTGCTCCTCCGCTGTACCTCGGTCCCGCCGATGGTCCTGCCCATGCACCAAACGGCGACCCGTACTTTGATGACATGCGGCAGAGCAGGTCTTCAGCCGTCCTGGTTAACCCTTGCCACTGCACCAAGACCTCGCTCTGTCAAGCCCGTGTGGTGGCTGGTGTACAATGGTCACACCACGTTAAAACAATCCACCCACAGGCATCTTCCACCGTTTGATTGGAGTTCAGGACTGGAACATCGGGTACTTCATTGAAACACCTGTGAACCCACGTGGAAGTAAGCCTTCCTCGTTCGAGGACCCGCCTATGATGATGATGATGATGATGTGTGGGACCTTACCAAATGCCTGCTGAAAACCATCAGATTAAATCTTTCAGACCCGTCCCTTGATTCAGTTTTCAGTGACCTTGCCTTAGGAAGGCTATATTGGCTATGGAGGGAGCACTGTGTCGGTTTCCCAGAATGATACCTGGATTCCAAGTTTTAAGTTAAGATGTGAGATTACACCCACTGGAAATTAGAGGGTCGAGCAGTGATTTGATCAAAATTTTCAAGATAGTAAGTGAACAGATAGAGAAGATGGAGAGAAATGATTCCCGCTGGTTGGGGAGTCCCAGATTTGGGGCCATAGTCTAAACATTAGAGCCAGACGTTTCAAGAGTGAAATTCCGAAACATTCCTACACACACAGGGTGTGAAAGTTTTGGAACTCCCTTCTGCAAAGGGCAGTTGGTGCGGGGTCAGTTGTTCATTTAACATCGCATTTTGACCAAATGTATTAAGGAATATGGGCCAAAGGTGGGTATATGGAGTTTGGTCACAGATCTGCCATGATCACATTGAATGGCGGAACCGGCTCGAGGGGCAGAATGGCCTCCTCCTCTTCCTGTGTAACAGGCTCGAGCAGCTGAATGGACTCCTCCTGTTCCTGTGTCACAGGCTCGAGGGGCTGAATGGCCTCCTCCTGTTCCTGTGTAACTGGCTCCAGCGCCTGAATGGCCTCCTACTCTTCCTGTGTAACAGGCTCGAGGGGCTGAATGGGCCTTCTCCTGTTCCTGTGTAACAGTCTCGAGGGGCTGAATGGGCCTCCTCCTGTTCCTGTGTATCGGGCTCCAGAGGCTGAATGGCCTCCTCCTCTTCCTGTGTCACAGGCTCGAGGGGCTGAATGGGCCTCCTACTGTTCCTGTGTATCGGGCTCGAGGGGCTGAATGGCCTCCTCCGGTTCCTGTGTAACAGGCTCCATGGTCTGAATGGCCTCCTCCTCTTCCTGTGTAACAGGCTCGAGGGGCTGAATGGGCCTCCTCCTGTTCCTGTGTAACAGGCTCGAGGGGCTGAATTGGCCTCCTCCTGTTCCTGTGTAACAGGCTAAAGTGGCTGAATGGGCCTCCTCCCGTTCCTGTGTAACAGTCTCGAGGGGCTGAATGGGCCTCCTCCTGTTCCTGTGTATCGGGCTCCAGAGGCTGAATGGCCTCCTCCTGTTCCTGTGTAACAGGCTCGAGCGGCTGAATGGGCCTCCTCCTGTTCCTGTGCAACAGGCTCGAGGGGCTGAATAGACCGACTCCTGTCCTGTGTAACAGGCTCAAGGGGCTGAATGGGCCTCCTCCTGTTCCTGTGTTACAGGCTCAAGGGGCTGAATGGGCCTCCTCCTGTACTTTTGTGTAAGGTCTGGGAAAGAAAGGGAGGTGATATGAGAAAACATAAACTAAATGGTCTTGTGTTAAAAGGGAAGCAGAAGGATTGAGTGATTTACACAGAGAAATCTTTGAAGCTGGGTAGATAAGTTGCTCAGTTGTTTAAAAAGAATACTGGGCCCTTGGCTTTATATGTAGTGAAATAGAGGACACCAGCGAGGAAGTTTTACCATACCTTTTCAATCCAGTTTAGGCCTCAGTTGGAGACATGTTTACAGTTCTGAGCACCACAATTTAGGAAGGATATCAAGGCATTGGAGAGAACGGAAGAAATATATAAGAAACATTTTCTGTTGTTGTTGAAGACACAAACACAGGCATTCATCGAGAATCAACCTGCAGGTGACCACACATAGATTAAAGAGAGCCAGAGAGACTGACAGAATCGGGAAACACCGGCAAATAGACAAGAGATATTGACAAGGACTGAAAGCACTTTGCGATCAGACGATTGACGGCCCAGCTGTGGTTAATGACACGGCTTTTGAAGATTGATCTCCGCACACATCTTGAAATTCAGGAGAACTTGTTTCGTCGTTTGAAGCTCGAGATAAACCCATGGGACGATGCCAACAGGTGCCTGGCAGCAATCAGCGACTGGAAGATGCAACTTAAGCAGGCCCGGCTAATTCATTCGGTAGAGTATAAGACTATTAATCTCCGGGTCGTGGGTTCGAGCCCCATGTTGGTGAATTATTTTCCTTAAACTTTTATGGTGCTTTCACAGGAAAACATCATTAATGAACCCATAATCTTCTTTTGCCCAATGAAAGAAATGCGAACTGAGGGAGAGTTGATCATTTAATCATTTATTCCGTGCTCTGTATAAGAACACAGAACCAGGAGCAGGAGTCGGCCATTTGCCCCTTCGAGCCTGCCTTCTTTTGCACTGAAATAAATTATAACCGTGTTTTTAAATGAGCAGTGCGAGATATGTAGAGGGCACATTTCAATGCTTCACAAAACTATTCCTTTCGTTACAGCCACCCGGGATCGATTCCCGGTTTGAGAAGTAACTTTTATATCACCGTTTGTATTTGAAGTGGGGTCATTTTATTCAGTTCGATGGATGTCCCAAAGCACTTCAGAGTGGTGTTCAAACAAATGAATTTATAATTAAAGACACTGAATGTCAGGAGTGAGATTTGAACCCACGCCTCCATACAAGACTGCGAGCTGAACGCAGCACCTCAGACTGCTCGGCAATACTGACTGTGAGATGTTCCAGTTACAAGTTATTGCACTGGAAAGTTTCAGACCGGGCACTTATTCAGTGTTGCTGGAAGGCCCAGTGACCGGACTATGCTCTCCCACAGGGTTTTCCTGAGCCTGTGCTCGGTGTCCGGGGAGCTTTGGTCTGGGTCCGAGGTAGCTTGCATCATGTGACAATGCACCCCAGACTGCACTTGTTCCATTTTATCGCACATTCGTTTTTGGTTCAAAAATAGTATCAGAAGTGGGACATGAACCCACATCTCCAGAGAAGGCATTGACCTGAACACATAACCTTAGACCGCTCGGCCATCCTGATTATTCACTGCTGTGTGAGGCCAACTGCAGGTTGATTTTGAACTTTTGTGTCCTGTCACATGAAACAAATGAGGGCAGCAGGTGTATCTCTGCCTGACACCGGGGAGACAGTGAGACAGACATTGCATTGTGTTCAGGTTTAATCACAGCAATATCTGCAGTCAGGAGCAGAAAAGGACGAAGAGCTGAAAAAACACACGAGAAAAGCGAAGAAATGTCAGCAATTGTGGCAAATACTTTAATGTGTTTCCTGCTCGTTTCGTGTTGCGGTGCTCACAGACGGAGCCCGGATTCAGAAAGTAACTCTTTCATTCAAAATTTTAAAATAATGACATGCAAAAATTAAACTGTGTGTCGGGGGATGGGGAAGGGTGAAGATTATTTGTTTTATTCCGCATTCATTAACCGACATCGTTGTTTTGTAGAATTGTTACTGAGGGACAGGGGAAAATTCAGTAACTGAACTTGAATTATTTAAGGTTTTTGAATCATTGATGAAGTTTTCTCCGCTATCTGACTTTACACACTCTGTATTTAGGAGACTGGTTTAAAATGTTCAGTGCTCATGCGACAAGGAACCTGGGGCGACTTTTGTTCAATTTATTTCACAGCAAAAATAGTCTCCAAAACAAAGTGTTCACCTGGGCTCGAAACGGCAACCTTTCGCGTGTGAAGCAAACGTGATAACCACTACACTACTGAAACACTGTGGTCAAAAAAAACTTACGTGTATAACCAGAGCTTAAACCTACACAGCTGGCCGATACTTCAGGAGCTGGTTTTACGAGAATAGAATGACGGTGCAATATTTCGGAAGGCTGTGAGTATGGCAGGAATTGATATCGTGTTTCCCAGAATTTACACATAGGAACAGGAGCTGGCCATTTAGCAGCGAGTGGTTAGGATCTGGAATGCACAGCTTGAAAGGGCGGTGGAGGCAGACTCAATCTTATCTTTCAGACGGCAGCTGGATAAGTGTCTGAAGGAAAAACAATTGCAGGGCTACGGGGAAAGGGCGGGGGAGTGGGACTCGCTGAGAGTCGGCACGTGCTCGATGGGCCGAATTGCCTTCCGTGCTGTAACCATTCCTTGATTCGATAAGTTAGTGGCACATTTCATAGTCTGGGTGGGAGCACAACTTTGCAAAGGGACATGGATTGAGTCGGCAAAACTAAAGGCATCTGAATCAGGAGATTCGCGGGGCGCAGAAATTTCGGAGTTTAATGACTTTTGAAGGAACATTTTTGTTTTGTGCCGTTTCGGTCAGAGGTTTTCTATGAAAGCAACATTAAATGAAAATAAATGCAATCGCCCAACCTGGGGCTCTAACCCACGACCCTGAGATTAAGAGTCTCATGCTCTACAGGCTGAGCTAGCCGGGCTTCTGTCCAGCATGGGTTTTTATCACTCATTGCAGCCAGGCGCCTGTTGGATCCGCCCCAGATGTTTAAACGTGCTGTTGACGAACTGCCAGCGTCTTCTTCAATGGTGGACCAGGCTCAACGGGGCCGAATGGCCAACTCCAGCCCCTAATCCTTACGTGCTTATGTGGAGCTCCTTCTGGGTAAACGAGGACGGCGGAACGTTACAAGGACATCCCCAAAGCCTCAAAGCCTCAAAGCCTCTCTGGTAAAGAGCGACACCAGCACTGACACCTGGCAGACCGCCCGAGGTGGAGAAAGTCCATCTGGGAGGGCGTTGAGCTCTTTGAGTCTCGACGCAAGGAGCATGAAGAGGCCAAGCGCAGGCAGCGCAAAGAGCATGCGGCAAACCAGTCCCACCGACCCCTTCCCTCGACGTATGTCTGTCCCACCTGTAACAGGTTCTGTGGCTCTCGTATCGGACTGTTCAGCCATCAAAGGACTCACTTTGGGAGTGGAAGCAAGTCCTCCTCGATCCCGAGGGACTGCCTCTGATGGTGTCTATGATTTGCGTGTGAGGCAAACGTGTTAACCGCTACACTGCGGAAACATCTCCACTTCCAGCACCAGATTACCAGAATAAAACCCAATGGGATCGGGAGAAAAGTTCCTCATATGCTCAGGGCAAAATATATCATATGACAATATAATTTTATGAAATAATTAATGATGTTTAAAACAATGCTTCTTTTTTTTTTTGCACAGGAGATGCATAAAGTTGTGAAAAATAGATTAACTATTTTTTTATAAGGTTTTGAATTAAAAGTACAATTTCCCTGAACGGGAATGGGACCAGGGCAGCGGCGGTGAGAGCGCCAAATCCTAACCACTAGACCATCAGGGTACCTGATTTGAAAAGCGATGCCGTGGTTGTGTCGAGGTTCATCCCGAGCAGCTCCGTAACACAGGACTCTGTGCTCTGTGGGCTGTTCCCACGGACACACACCGAGACAGACATCATCTGCTGCTGGAGGGCCATCAACTCGGTCAAAGACGCTCTTTGGTCTTGCCGAAACTTGCTGGTCTTCCAGAGCAAGGAGATGTCCACGTGTGCGTGTTGCAGACTGGCGAAATCCAAGATCCAGGATTACGGGCTGAAGGACACAATTAAAATTGGTGTCGTTGCCGCAAAGGCACGGTGGGGAAGGTTCTGCAATACAAGGGGCTTTGAAATTCTCGCCCATTCCCATCAGGTATCACAAGCAGCGCTCACGTGACAGGCACCGTATGGTTTGTTCTTCAACTTTTCTCTTGCTTTCACGGGAAACCATCATTAATTAACCCTTCACCTTCTTTTGCACAATCAAACAAATGCTAACTCAGGAACAGTCCATACTTCAATCATTTGTCCTGTGCTTTGCATCTTAACTGGAAAACCATATCCCATTTTACTCACTGTATTATAGCTTTCTGGTTCAAAATCTTCATTGCCGATGACACCACGAAAAGGGACAACTTTTATCAAATTTAACAGCACCTGTTATTCCTACCGTGCACACAAAATGCAATCAGTACTGAAGATAAAATCCCAACGTGCGTATTTTCAGATTCAACGCAGTAGTATTTCAAATAAAGTGAAAGAATTTTACAGCGAAAAGATTTGCAAGTGTTGCTTGTATTTGTGTCTTTAATTAAAATTTGTGGCGTCTGACTCCCGTTCATGCCACTGCTGAATAAGAAAGGAGGGTTTGACATTGACCAGACTGCACTGCCCTTGATATTTGTCAGCTCATCCTTTATATTCAGTGGTTTCTCGCCCTTTGATGGGCTGCAGTGTAGCGGATGTCACGTTGGCCTCACATTGAGTAATGTTGAGGGGGATGACTCATCAGGGGAGGGCAGCAGCAGCCAAGTTCATGGCACCGTGGCTGGCTCTGCAGCACAGGAGGGCAGGAAAGAGAGTGGGACAGCGGTAGTGATCGGGGATTCGATTGTAAGGGGAATAGATCGGCGTTTCTGCGGCCGCAACCGAGACTCCAGGATGGTATGTTGCCTCCCTGGTGCAAGGGTCAAGGATGTCTCGGAGCGGGTGCAGCACATTTTGAAAAGGGAGGGTGAACAGCCAGTTGTAGTGGTGCACATTGGTACCAAAGATTTAGGTAAAAAAAGGGATGAGACCTACGAGATGAATTTAAGGAGCTAGAAGCTAAATTAAAAAGTAGGACCTCAAAAGTAGTAATCTCGGGATTGCTACCAATGCCACGTGCTAGTCAGAGTTGGAATCGCAGGATAGCTCAGATGATTACGTGGCTTGTGCAGTGGTGCAGCAGGGAGGGATTCAAATTCCTGGGGCATTGTAACCGGTTCTGGGGGAGGTGGGACGAGTACAAACCAGACGGTCTGCACCTGGGCAGGTCCGGAACCAATGTCTGAGGGGGAGTGTTTGCTCGTGCTGTTGGTGAGGAGTTAAACTAATATGGCAGGGGGATGGGAACCAAAGCAGAGAGACAGAGGAAAACTAAATGGAGACAGAAACAAAAGACAGAAAGGAGATGAGTAAAAGTGGAGGGCATAGAAACCCAAAGCAAAAACGAAAAAGGGCCACTGTAGAGCAAAATTCTAACGGGTCAAAGTGTAATAAACAGGCAAGCCTGAAAGCTCGGTGCCTCAATGCGAGGAGTATTCAGAACGCAGGAGAGGGCTCTGATCTAGTTAGAGTGGGTGAGAGCGCAGATAAACAGGACCC
Source organism: Pristiophorus japonicus (assembly GCF_044704955.1). Taxonomy (NCBI): domain Eukaryota; kingdom Metazoa; phylum Chordata; class Chondrichthyes; family Pristiophoridae; genus Pristiophorus; species Pristiophorus japonicus. The sequence goes on from NC_092009.1 coordinate 5,403,670, forward strand.
CAAGAAAGAATGCAAAATGGCAGGAGGCAACAGAGCAGAGTTGTACTGGGGTAAGTGTAAACCACAAGGTAATAGGAAGGGACAATATGTATGAATATAAAGTGGCTGCAGGAAGGGTCAAAACTAAAAATCATGGTTTAAAAACTAGTATTAAACACTCTACCTAACCGAACGCAGCATTCAAATTTAAAGTAAATGAGTTGACGGCACAAATCATGACAAATGGGTATGATCTGGTGGCCATTACTTAAACGTGGTTGCAGGGTGGCGAAGACTGGGAATTAAACATGCAGGGGTAGCTGACAATTCTGAAAGATAGACAAGAAGGGAAAGGAGGTGGGGTAGCTCTGTTAATTAAGGATAATATCAGGGCAGTTGTGAGAGATGATATTGGCTCTAATGAACAAAATGTTGAAGCATTGTGGGTGGAGATTGGAGATAGTAAGGGGAAAAAGTCACTGGTTGGCGTAGTTTATAGGCCCCAAATAATAATTTGAAGGTGGGGTGGGCAATAATCAAGGGAATAATGGAGGCATGTGAAAAAGGAACGGCAGTAATCATGGGGGATTTTAACCTACATATCAATTGCTCAAATCAAATCGCACGGGGTAGCCTGGAGGAGGAATTCATAGAATGCAAACGGGATTGTTTCTTCGAACAATATGTTACAGAACTTACAAGGGAGCAAGCTATATTAGATCTGGTCCTGTGCAATGAGACAGGAATAATAAACGATCTCCGAGTAAAAGATCCTCTCGGAATGAGTGATCACAGTATGGTTGAATTTGTAATATAGATTGAGGGTGAGGAAGTAGTGTCTCAAACGAGCGTACTATGCTTAAACAAAGGGGACTAAAGTGAGATGAGGGCAGATTTGGCTAATGTAGACTTGGAACACAGACTAAACGGTGGCACAGTTGAGGAACAGCCGAGGAATTTTAAGGAGCTCTTTCACAGTGCACAACAAAAATATATTCCAGTGAAAAAGAAGGGCAGTAAAAGAAGGGATAACCTGCCGTGGATAACCAAGGAAATAAAGGAGAGTATCAAATTAAAAACCAATGTGTATAAGGTTGCCAAGGTTAGTGGGAAACTAGAAGATTGGGAACATTTTAAACGACAGCAAACAATGACTAAGAAAGCAATAAATAAAGGAAAGATAGATTACGAAATTAAACTTGCGCAAAACATAAAAACAGATAGTAAAAGCTTTTACCGATACATAAAATGGCAAAGAGTGACTAAAGTAAATGTTTGTCCCTTAGAAGATGAGAAGGGGGATTTAATAATGGGAAATGTGTAAATGGCGAAGATCTCAAACAATTATTTCCCTTCGGTCTTCACAGTGTAAGACATACAAACCATGCCAGAAATTGCTGCTCACAGGAATGTGGGAAGGGAGGACCTTGAGACAATCACTATCACTCGGCGGGTAGTGCTGGACAGCCTAATGGGACTCAAGGTAGGCAAGTTCCGTGGTCCTGATGAAATGCATCCCAGGGTATTAAAAGAGATGGCGGAGTTATAGCAGATGCATTCGTTATAATCTTCCAAAATCTTCTGGACTCTGGGGAGGTACCAGCGGATTGGAAAGCACCTAATGTAACGCCTCTGTTTAAAAAAGGGGGCAGTCAAAAGGCAGGTAACTATAGGCCGGTTAGTTTAACATCTGTAGTGGGGAAAATGCTTGAAACTCTCATGAAGGAAGAAATAGCGGGAAATCTAGATAGGCTTAGTGCAATCAAGCAGTGGCAGCATGGATTCATGAAGGGGAAATCATGTTTAAAACTAATTAACTGGAATTCTTTGAGGATAGAACGAGCATGGTGGATAGAGGTGTATCGATGGATGTGGTGTATTTAGATTTCCAAAAGGCATTCGATAAGGTACCACACAAAAAGTTACTTCTGAAGGTAGAGGTACGCGGAGTCAGAGGATATGTATTTGCATGGATCGAGAATTGGCTGGCGAACAGAAAGCAGAGAGTCGGGATAAATGGGTGATTTTCAGGTTGGGAATCGGTGGTTAGTGGTGTGCCACAGGGATCGGTGCTAGGACCACAACTGTTTGCAATATACATAGATGACCTGGAAGAGGGGACAGAGTGTAGTGTGACAAAATTTTCAGATGACACAAAGGTTAGTGGGAAAGCGGGTTGTGTAGAGGACACAGAGAGGCTGCAAAGAGGTTTGGATAGGTTAAGCGAAAGGGCTAAGATTTTGCAGATTGAATACAATGCCAGAAATTGTGAGGTCATCCATCTTGGGAAAAAAAACAGTAAAAGGAAATATTATTTGAATAGGGAGAAATTACAACATGATGCGGTGCAGAGGGACCTGGGGGTCCTTGTGCATGAAACCCAAAAAGTTAGTTTGCAGGTGCAGCAGGTAATCAGGAAGGTGAATGGAATGTTCGCCTTCATTGCGAGAGGGATGGAGTACAAATGCAGGGAGGTCCTGCTGCAACTGTATAGGGTATTGGTGAGGCCGCACCTGGAGTACTGCGTGCAGTTTTGATCAGCTTACTTAACGAAGGATATACTGGCTTTGGAGGGGATACAGAGACGATTCACTCGGCTGATTCCGCAGATGAGGGGGTTACCTTATGATGATAGATTGTGTAGACTGGGTCTTTACTCGTTGGAGTTCAGAAGGATGAGGGGTGATCTCATAGAAACATTTAAAATAATGAAAGGGATAGACAAGATCGAGGCAGAGAGGTTGTTTCCACTGGTAGGGGAGACTAGACCTAGGAGGCACAGCCTCAAAGAACGGGGGAGCCAATTTAAAACCGAGTTGAGAAGGAATTTCTTCTCCCAGAGGGTTGTGAATCTGTGGAATTATCTGCCCAATGAAGCAGTTGAGGCGAGCGCATTGAATGTATTCAAGTCACAGATAGATAGATTTTTTACCACTAAGGGAATTAAGGGTTGCGAGGAGCGGGCGGGTAAGTGGAGCTGAGTCCACGGCCAGATCAGCCATGATCTTGTTCAATGGCGGAGCAGGCCCGAGGGTCTAGATGGCCTACTCCTGTTCCTAATTCTTATGTTTCTTATGTTTCTTTTGGAGTAGGCGTCGACTAAAACCAAAAGCATTTGTGAAAGGACCTGCGTAGTCCTCATGCATGCGTGCCCAAGGCTTGGTGGGCCAGGACCATGGGCTAAGGGGGACTTCCCTGGGCGCATTACGCAGCTGGACAAACGTGTTGTACCTGCGAACACAAAGTTCCAGATCTGCGTCTATCCCTGGACACCAAATGTGTGACTTGGCAATTGCCTTCCTCATGACAATGCCCGGGAGCTCATTGTGGTATTCTCTGATGAACACCTCTCTGCCCATCTGGTTTCTACACGGTTTCCCCACAGTAGGCAATCGGCCTGAATCGTGAGTTCATCCCTGCGCCTGTGAAATAGTTTAACTTGCTCAGGGCATGCCCTCTACGTGGCTGCCCAGTCCCCATTCAGGACACATTTCTTGACTAGAGACAATAGCGGGTTTCTATTTGTCCAGACTTTAATCTGACAGGCTGTCACGGGTGAGCCTTCGCTTCTGAAAGCTTCAACAGCCATGACCATCTCAGCACCATGCTCGGTAGCCCCCTCAGTGGTGGCTAGTGGGAGCCTGCAGAGTGCATCGGCGCCGTTTTCGGTGCCCGGTCTGTGCCGAATTGTGTAGTCATAGGCGGCGAACGTGAGTGCCCACCTCTGTATGCTGGCCGATGCGTTTGCATTTATGGCGTTGTTGTCGGCCAAAAGGGACGTTAGGGGTTTGTGGTCTGTCCCCAGCTCAAATTTCCTGCCAAATCGGTACTGGTGAATTTTCTTTACCGCATTTACACTTGCGAGCACCTCCTTTTCTACCATCCCGGAGCCCCTTTCTGCCTGGGACAGACTTCTGGAGGCCTAAGTTAACGGCTGTAACTGAACCTTGGCATCGACAAGCTGCAACTCACACCCGACAACATAGGACGACGCATCGCACATTAACACAAGTTTCTTACTTGTGTCATATAGCGTTAACAGAGTGTTGGAACATAACAAATTGCGTGTTCTATTAAAAGCCCTTTCCTGGCTGTCCCCCCAGACACATTCGCGACCTTTGCATAGGAGCACGTGTAGCGGCTCTAGCAGCGTGCTCAATTTGGGAAGAAAGTTACCAAAATAGTTCAGGAGCCCCAGGAACGGATGCAGCTCCGTCGTGTTACGGGGTCTGGCTGCTCTCTGGATCGCTTCCGTTTTGGAGGCAGTAGGGCTGATCCCATCTGCTGCTACCCTCCTCCCCAGGAATTCTACCTCTAGAGCTCGGAAGACGCACTTCGCCTTTTTCAGTCGCAGCCCAATCCGGTCCAGTATGCGTAGCACCTCCTCCAGGTTGTGGAGGTGTTCTTCAGTATCGCAACCCGTGATGAGGATGTCGTCCTGAAAAACCACCGTCCCTGGAATCGGCTTGAGTAGGCTTTCCATATTTCATTGGAAGATCTCGGCAACCGATCGAATCCCGAACGGACATCTGATGCACTCAAACAACCCCTTGTGTGCCGTAAAGGTCGTCAGCTTGTTCGACTCACTCGCCAGCTCCTGGGTCATGTAAGCTGAGGTCAGGTTTAATTTTGACAAAAGTTTGCCACCGGATAGCGTCGCAAAGAGGTCCTCCGCTCTCGGTCGCGGGTACTGGTCTTGGAGTGACACCCGATTGATGGTGGCCTTGTAATCACCACATATCCTGACCGACCCATCCGCCTTGAACACCGGCACAATCGGGCTCGCTCAGTCACTGAATTCGACTGGCGAGATGATGCCTTCTCTCAGCAGGCGGTCCAATTCGCCTTCTATCTTTTCTCGCATCACGTACGGCACCGCCCTGACCTTGTGGTGTACTGGCCTGGCGTCCGGGTTTATGTGAATCACTACCTTGGCCCCCATGAAATTGCCAATGCCGGGTTGAAATAATGAGTCAAATTTTTTCCAGGATGTGTGAGCATGATACTCGCTCCACAGAGGAAATTGCATTGACATCGCCCCATTTCCAGTTCATGACAGCAATCCAACTTTGAGGGTCACGACTACCGCGGCGCTGCCGAGCACCGGAATGATCTCCTTTGTGTATGTTCGCAGCTGTGCGTCAATCGGCGATAATTTTGGTCTCCTGGCCTTGGACGCCCACAACTTTTTGAGCTATTTGATACCCATCAGGGACTGGCTGGCCCACGTGTCTAACGCCACTGATACTGGGATGCCATTGAGGAGCACTTTCATCATTATCGGTGGCGTCCTGGTGTATGAACTGTATACGTGCTCCACATGAACTCGCTGAACTTCAGCTTCCAGCGATTTCCCCCAGTGTCCATTTCTGCAATTTCTGCAGGTATTTTGCTCATCTCTGCAAACTCCGGCTGAGTGTGTGCCTCCACGCCTCCAACATGAGCTGTTTTGGAAACAAAAGGTCTCTTGCAAGTCGATCGTCACTGACTGCCCCGTGATTCTCCTTGAGTGCACCATGAACAGTTGTTGATGGCCTCATTACTGGCCGCATTGTCGCTTGCAATGACGTGAATCGCCGTTCAGCTTGCCATTGTCTCTGTCGAACTCCACCTCTGGGTTCGGCTACATATTGGGACACGCCTGACTGCCCTTGGCTGCCTGGAGAAGTGTGATGCTTTAACAATGTTGAATCACAGTCCCAACCATTGCTGAACACAGTACCTCTCGTCTGTTCTGCAAGTGGCCATGCTCGCATGGTTTAAATCCTAGTTTCTCGTCGCCATTGATACGTCCTTACTAGACAGTGTAAATGCACACGAGGCCCATGCATCAGAGAAGTTCATGATGTGACCTCTCCTTTATTCCTTCGCACTCAAGTGATGGAAGTGGGTGGAGCTTCCCCTTTTATACATGAATGTCCAGGTAAGGAGTGTCTCCCACAAGTTCACCACCTAGTGGTCATTGTTCTCACAGTGTACAACTGAGATCAGATTATACATGAGTTACAATGCTGGTTGAATACATGACAGTCCCGGCCTCATTCACTCTGGAGCTGGGGACGAGCGATTAGTCGATGGGTTGTTTGCGGCTTCGATCTGCTGTTGTGAAGTGAGGCGGAGATGCAGGATCCTTTAATAATCTCTCACAAATCAACTGAAAGCAGCCGGAACGTGCAGCTTTGAGAGGGGCTTTCTGCACCCTCAGGGCTGGAAACAGGAGGGAGTGAGAGGCACTGTGTAGAGTTTGAGTGTGTACAGAACTGTACAGAGAAACTAGCCCATGTAAGAGGGCTGTGAGACACTGCATTTTGTTAAAAGTATAGTATTAGGCAGTCCCTCGTATCGGGGATGACTTGTTTCCACACTAAAAAGGGATGGGTTTACAGGTGTTTCGATGAGGGACCTGACAATCTAGGTCCCGAACTACATCCTGAAGGGTGGAAGATGCCTGTGGGTGGATTGTTTTAACGTGGGGTGACCGTTGCACACCAGGCACCACACGGGCTTGACAGAGCTAGGTGTTGGTCCAGTGGCAAGGATTACCCAAGACGACCATAGGCCAAGCTCTGCTGCATGGACCTAGTGTGTACACATGCGCCGACTATCCATAGTTCGCATTAATCTCCTCTTTAACCAGCAATGCGACCCCACCTCCTTTTCCTTTTATTCTATCCTTCCTGAATGTTGAATACCCCTGGATGTTGAGTTCCCAGTCCTGATAATCCTCGAGCCACGTCTCCGTAATCCCAATCACATCATATTTGTTAACATCTATTTGCACATCAAATATCAACACTGTTATTTGAAATATCAAAATATTAAACTCCAGCCTAGTTGAAAGGTTATTAACATCAGCAGAAACAAACACCAACTTTGTTAATATTGAACCATTAATGTCAATTAATCCATTTTTTCTAATATTTAATTGAACAATCTTCAAAATGCTTCCACCCAGTTTCAAACCGGGGAATTTTCGCGTGTTAGGCGAAGGTGATAACCACTACAGTACAGAAACACTGCGATTGACACAGTGCTAGGAACATAACAAGAGCTTTAACCTACACAACTGGCCGATGCTTCAGGAGCTGGTTTTACGAGAATAGAATGACGGTGCTGTATTTAGGAAGGCTATGAGTGTGGCAGGAATTGATCTAGTGTTTCCCAGACTTTACACATAGGAACAGGAGCGAGTGGTTAGGATCTGGGATGCACGGTTTGAAAGGGCGGTGGAAACAGACTCAATCTTATCTTTCAGATGGGAGTTGGATAAATGTCTGAAGGAAAAACAATTGCAGGGCTACGGGGTAAGGGCGGGGGAGTGGGACTCGCTGAGATTCGGCACGGGCTCGCTGGGCCGAATGGCCTTCCATGCTGTAGCCATTCCATAATTCGATAAGTTCGTGGCACATTTCATAGTGTGGGTGGGAGCACAACATTGCAAAGGGACATGGATTGAGTCGGCAAAACTAGATGCCTCTCATTCAGGAGATTCGCGGGATGCGGAAATTCGGGAGTTTAATGACTTTGAAAGGAACATTTTTGTTTTGTACCGTTTCGGTCAGAGAAATGTTTGTGAAAGGAATTTTTTGCAGAAAGGGATGCAGCATTTAACCTTCTGCCTTAACACTTCTTTCTCGGTGTCAGGTCACATTTCGTTTCAATGTTATTCTTCCAGAATTGCTATAAGAACATGAGAACATACGAATTAGGAACAGGAGTCAGCCATCAGCCCCTCGAGAGCCTGCTCCAACTTCTCCAAAATAGGAAAAAATATACCCGCATCTAACCAGTCCTGTCCCATCAGAATCTTGTATGTTTCGATTAGATCCCCTCTCATCCTTCTAAACTCCAATGTATAAAGGCCCAGTTGATCCAGTCTCTCCTCATATGTCAGTCCAGCCATCCCGGGAATCAGTCTGGTGAACCTTCGCAGCACTCCCTCAATAGCAAGAACGTCCTTCCTCAGATTAGGAGACCAAAATTGAAAACAATATTCCAGGTGAGGCCTCACCAAGGCCCTGTACAACTGCAGTAAGACGTCCCTGCTCCTATACTCAAATACTATTTCTATGAAGGCCAACATATCATTTACCATTTTCCTGCCTGCTGTACATGCATGTCAACTTTCAGTGACTGATGAACAATGACACCCAGGTCTCGTTGCACCACCCCTTTTCCTAATCTGCCACCATTCAGATAATATTCTGTCTTCACGTTTTTGCCCTCTAAGTGGGTAACCTCATATTTATCCACATTATACTGCATCTGCCATGAATTTGCCCACTCACCTAACCTGTCTAAGTCAGCCTGCCGTCTGTTAGCGTCCCCCTCACAGCTCACACCGCCACCCAGTTTAGTGTCATCTGCAAACATGGAGATATTACACTCAATTCCTTCATCCAAATCATTGATGTACATTGTAAAGAGCTGGGGTCCCAGCACTGAGCCCTGCGGCACTCCACTAGTCACTGCCTTCCATTTTGAAAAGGACCCTTTTATCCCGATTCTCTGCTTCCTGTCTGCCAACCAGTTCTCTATCCACGTCAGTATATTACCCCCAATACCATGTGCTTTGATTGTGCACCCCAATCTCTTGTGTGGACCCTTGTCAAAAGCCTTTTGAAATTCCAAATACAACACATCCACTGGTTCTCCCTTGTCCACTCTACTAGTTACATCCTCAAAAATTCCAGAAGATTTGTCAAGAATAAATCCGTCCCTTTCATAAATCCATGCTGACTTGGGCCGGTCCTGTCACTGCTTTCCAAATGCGCTGCTGTTTCATCCTTAATAATTGATTCCAGCATTTTCCCCATGACTGATGTCAGGCTAACCGGTCTATAATTATTCGCTTTCTCTCTCCCTCCCTTCTTAAAAAGTTGTTTTACATTAGCTAACCTCCAGTCCATAGGAACTGATCCCGAGTCAATAGACTGTTGGAAAATGATCACCAATGCATTCACCATTTCTAGGGCGACTTCCTTAAGTTCTCTTGGATGTAGACTATCAGGCCCCAGGGATTTATCATCCTTCAATCCCATCAATTTCCCACCTCATAAGGATATCCTTCAGTTCCTCCTTCTCACTAGACCCTCGGTCACCTAGTACATTTGGAAGGTTATTCGTGTCTTCCTTCGTGAAGACGGAACTGAAGTATTTGTTCAATTGGTCTGCTATTTCTTTGTTCCCCATTATAAATTCACCTGAATCCGACTGCAAGGGACATACAGTTGTCTTCACTGCTCTTTTTCTCTTCACATATTTACAGAAGCTTTTGCAGTCAGTTTTTAAGTTCCAACAAGCTTCCTCTCTTCATCCATTTTCCTCCTCCTAATGAAACCCTTAGTGCTCCTGTGTTGAATTCTAAATTTCTCCCAGTCCTCAGGTTTTGTTCCTTTTTCTGGCCAATTTATCTGCCTCTTCCTTGGTTTTAACACTATCCTTAATTTCCCTTGTTAGCCACGGTTGAGCAACGTTCTCCGTTCTATTTTAACTCCAGACAGGAATGTGTAATTGCTGAAGTCACCCGTGTGATCTTTAAATGTTTGCCATTGCCTATCCACCATCAACCCTTTAAGTATCCGTGGCCAGTCTATTCTCGCCAATTGACACCTCATACCGTCAAAGTTACCTTTCCTTATGTTCAGGACCCAAGTTTCTGAATTAACTGTGACACTCTCCATCTTAATGAAGAATTCTACCATATTATGTTACTCTTCCCCAAGGGGCCTCGCACAACAAGATTGCTAATTTGTCCCTTCTCATTACACATCACCTAGTCAAGGATGGCCAGCTCTCTTCTTAGTTGAGAAAACCATACAAAATATACTCAATAAAATCCTCCTCCACCACATTACTACCATGTGGTTAGCCCAATCACTACGCAGATTAAAGTCACCCATGATAACTGCTGTACCACCACTGCACACATCCCTTCTTTCTTGTTTTATGATGTCCCCAACTTTAGCACGAATAACCAGTGAGACAGACATTGCAGCAAGGGTCTGGTTATTGTGAAACAGCAATTGCTAAAAGAACAGTGACCCCGACATGATTTGAACACGCAACCCGTTGACTTAAAGTCAGACGCACTACCGTTGCACCATAAGGTCTACACAGCAGTGAACGGATGTTCGTCTATATGAAGGTTCTGCAATATAAGGGGCTTTAAAATCGCCGCCCATTCCCACCAGGTATCACAACCAGCGCTCACCTGACAGTCACCGAATGGTTTGTTCGAAAACTTTTCTCTTGCTTTCACAGGAAAGCATAATCAATTAACCCATCACCTTCTTTTGCACAATCAAAAAAATGCTAACTCAGGGACACTCCATACTTCAATCATTTGTCCTGTGCTTTGCATGTTAACTGTTAAACCATATCCCATTTTACTCACTGTATTTTAGATTTCTGGTTCAAAGTCTTCATTGCCGATGACACCACTAATCTGGGGCAAATTTTTATCAAATTTAACAGCACCGGTTATTCCTACCGTGCACACAAAATACAATCAGTAGTGAAGATAAAATCCCACCGTGCGTATTTTCAGATTCAACGCAGTAGGATTTTAAATAAAGTGAAAGAATTTTACACTGAAAAGATTTGGAAGTGTTCCTTGTATTTGTGTCTTTAATTAAATTTTGTGACGTCTGACTCCCGTTCATGCCACTGCTGAATAAGAAAGGAGGGTTTGACGTTGACCAGACGGCACTGCCCCTGATGTTTGTGAGCTCATCCTTTATATTCAGTGGCTTCTCGCCCTTTGATGGGCTGCAGTGTAGCGGATATCACGTTGGTCTCACACGCGAAAGGTCCTCGGTGGATCCGTTTTCTCTCACTCAATGTTATCTATTTATTGAAGTGAACTAAAAAGCAATTAAGGAATAAGGGAGCCCTTTTGCCAGGAGAATTAATAGCAAATAAAAACAGCAAATGCTGGAAATCTCAGCAGGTCAGCCAGCCTTTGCAGGGAGATTAAACTCGCCTCCGATTGTTCATCCACAGCAAGTTTAAACATAATGTTTCTACCCAGCATCAAACCAGGGGACTTTTGCGTGTAAAGCAAACGTGATAACCACTACACCACAGAAACCTCTGGCGCAATAGCCCCAACAGACCAGTGAGCTCCCTCTGTGCTGATCGGGAATGTGTTGGCTCACCTACAACAACTTCTGCCCCACACTGAAAGTTCTCAATCCTTCTCCTCCGCTGCCCGTTACAGAAATGTCATGGATCACCCAGCCACCGTGTTCACTTTCACATCCTCACAGTGGGGCAGCAGAGGCTCCTACCGTCTCCCCGCGATCAGAGTACTCACCCAGTTTACAAAATTAAAGCCCGAACACATAACCGGCAAAGGGCAGGAGAAGCCAGATACTCTGTGAGCTCGGTCTATCACAGAAAGCATTGGTATTCATGGTGAGTACAGCAATTATTAATCGTCTCACTGACCTCAATTATTTTTATGCGATGAATTGATAGAGGATTGAAACCAGCTTCGTGCGCCAGATCTTAACCCCTTGACCACCAGGGAACAGTTACGATACATGTCGATATTTTTATATATATTTATATATGAACCTGAATGTCAATGGCTACTTACCTAGACCTCGTGGTGCCCACGGTAGTGTGTCTAACTTTGATTGAGAGAATTTGTTCCACAGTGATACCTGTCATGTGTTCTACATGGTTAATGCTTGTACTATTAAAAGGTGTGCACCAGAGGGCACTGCAGTGGGAGACTTGTAGCTTACCTGTACAGGTGTGCCTGGCCTAGTGTAAAAGGCAGGCCACCAGGAGTGATCCTCATTCTGTGGTTATCAATAAAGGTCTCAGATCACTACAGTTCAAGCACGACACATTGTCTCGTGGAGTCATCATCAGAGCATCTGAAGGTATAACAATTGGCGACGAGATTACGGACCTTCAGACGAAAATGGTTAACCTTTGTATGTTGCAGCAGTTCGCTGATGGTGATGATTGGGAAGCCTTTGTGGAGAGGCTCGACCATTTCTTCACAGCAAACGAAAGCGGATACCACAGTCACACTGCAGAAGGCCATCTCCGTGAGCCAAGCATTCATGACCTCGACCTGTGGCTCTAGGCGGATGACTCATCCTCAGGACTCAAACCCGGCAATTACTGTACACAGAGTGGTGCCTTTTAGAGGCTGGACTGTAGAACGTGAACCTTCTCAGGGGAGAGAGATCAGACCCCCGAGTCCCTTAACTCAGAGTCCATGGTCAGATCAGCCATGATCTTATTGAATGGCAGAGCAGGATCGAGAGACCGAATGGCCGACTCCTGTTCCTATTTCTTATGTTCTTATGTTAATCATTTAAGGAGCTTGAATCATTGATGACGTTTTCTCCACTATCTGACTTTACACACACTGTATTTCGGAAACTGGTTTAAAATGTTCCATGCTCATGCGACAAGGAACCTGGGGCGAATTTTGTTCAATTTATTTCACAGCAAAAGTAGTCTCCAAAATAATGTTTCTACACGGGTTCAAACCGGGGACCTTTCACGTGTGGTTCTCCACAGTGGTGGGGGTTGTGCTCGAGTTTAAAATGGTGCATTCGATCCACTTTGAAAATGCATCTACAACTACGAGGAACATTTTGCCCATGAATGGGCCCGCATAGTCTACGTGCACCCGCGACCACGGTTTGGTAGGCCAGGGGCTCAGTGGATCCTCCCTGGGGGCATTGCTGAGTTGGGCACAAATAGTGAACCTTCGAACGCAGAGCTCGAAGTCCGAGTCAATACCAGGCCACCAGACGTGGGATCTGCTATGGCCTTCATGATAATGATCCCCTGGTGCTCGCGGTGGAGCTCCCGGACAAATATCTCTGCCTCGCAGAGTCATGACTACTAAGCTGCCCCACATCAGGCAGTCTGCTTGTTGTGATATCTCATGCATGCTCCTGTGAAAGGGTTTTAATTGCTCGGGGCAGGCATCATGAGCTTCTGCCCAGTCACACGTTAGGACATATCTTTTTACAAAGGATAACGTGGGGTCGCTGGCCGTCTAGGCTCTGATTTGGTGAGATGTTATGGGCGAACCTGTGGACTCAAAGGCATGGATTGCCATGACTATCTCACAGTCCTGTTCGTCAGACCCTTCCGTGGTCGCCAGGGGTAGCCTGCTGAGCGCGTCGGCAAAGTTGTCTGTACCTGGTCTGTGCCTTATGGTATAGTCGTAGGACGCCAGCATGAGTGCCTACCGTTGAATTCTGGCCGAGGCGTTGGCGTTTATTGCCTTACAGAATTTTCTGGTACAACAGACCCAACAGAGGGGAGCTGACCAGTGAGCTCCCTCTGTGCTGATCCGGAATGTGTTGGCTCACCTTAAACAACTTCTGTCCCAAACTGAGGGCCCAAATTTCGGGTGGAGTTGCTCCTAGTTTTTTGGAGCAACTAGTTTACTTTGGAGAATGTTAGAAATTGCAATTCTCGGATATTAGTTTGCTGCAGTTCTACTGAGTTAGTTGAGGTTGGTTTCAGGTAAGGTATTTTTTTTTCAAAAGGGGGTGTGTCCAGCCACTCAGGCCTGTTTTGCAAGTTTCGGCACTGAGAAATTCCTACAAGGTAACTAAGGCTGGAGTAAGTGCCCACTTTTGTAAGTTCAGAACATCCTTACCTAGAGGTAAGCTCAGTGCAGACACAGCCAGATAGGGGGTGGGAATTAAACACAAAAAGGACTGAAGCATTAAACACATCACTTAAAATGTCCAAAAACCTATTTTGATGATATCTTGCCTTATATCTGCTGAATGAGGATATTGCTACTCTTTTTATAAATAAAAAAGTGTAGACTCCCGGCTGAGGCAGGCACATTCCGGCTGCGTTCAGATGAGCTGTGGAGATTATTAAAGGGTCCGAGTGTCCTGCAGCCCCCCGCAATAGGATATCCTCTCCCCCGGGATTTTCCTCAGCCTGTGCTCGGCGTACGGGGAGCTTTGGCCCGGGTCCGAGGTAGCTTGCATCCCAGGATTGGACAATGACGCTCTGAGCTCTGGAACTGGGAAGTGCGAATAACGAATGAATTGTTTGTCAGTTTGAAATGCGGCTTAAATCTGCTGGTATTAACCGAGGCAGGGGCTGTGAGACATTGCATTGTGTTCAGGTTTAATCACAGCAATATCCGCAGTCAGGAGCTGAAAAGGACGAAGAGTTAAAAAAACACAAGTAAAAAGCTGAGAAATGTCAGCAATTGTGGTAAACTCTTTAATGTTTTTCCTGCTCGTTTAGTGTTGCGGCGCTCACAGAGGGAGCCCGGATTCAGAAAGTAACTCTTTCATTCAAAATCTTTAAAACAATGACATGCAACGAATTAAACTCTGTGTCGGGGGATGGGGGTGGGTGAAGATTATTCGTTTTATTCCCCATTCATTAACCGACAGCGTTGTTTTGTAGAATTGTTACTGAGGGACAGTGGAAACTTCAATAACTGAACTTTAATCATTCAATTGTTTTGAATCATTGATGAAGTTTTCTCCGCTATCTGACTTTACACACTCTGCATTTAGGAGACTGGTTTAAATTGTTCAGTGCTCATGCGACAAGGAACCTGGGGCGACTTTTGTTCAATTTATTTCACAGCAAAAATAGTCTCCAAAATAATGTTTCCGCCCGGGCTCGATGCGGGAACTTTTCGCGTGTGAAGTGAACGTGATAACCGCTACACTACAGAAACGTTGTAGTCAAAGTAGTCTTAGGAATATAACCAGAGCTTTAACCTACACAGCTGGCCGTACATCAGGAGCTGGTTTTACGAGAATAGAATGATGCTGCTATATTTAGGAACGCTGTGAGTGTGGCAGGAATTGATCTCGTGTTTCACAGACTTTGCACACAGGAACAGGAGGTGGCCATTTAGCAGCGAGTGGTTAGTATCTGGAATGCACGGCTTGAAAGGGAGGTGGTGAAAGACTCAATCTTATCTTTCAGACGGGAGATGGATAAGTGTCTGAAGGAAAAAGAATTGCAGGGCGACGGGGGAAGGGCGGGGGTGTGGGACTCGCTGAGAATCGGCACGGGCTCGATGGGCCGAATGGCCTTCCATGCTGTCACCATTCCATGATTCGATAAGTTAGTGGCACATTTCATCGTGTGGGTGGGAGCACAATATTGCAAAGGGACATGGATTGAGTCGGCAAAACAAGAGGCATCTGAGTCAGGAGATTCTCGGGGCGTGGAAATTCGGGAGTTTAATGACTTTGAAAGGAACATTTTTGCTTTGTGCCGTTTCGGTCATTGAAATGTTTGCGAAAGGAATTTTTTGCAGAAAGGGATGCAGCATTTAACCTTCTGCCTTAACACTTCTTTCTGGTTGTCAGCTCACATTTCATTTCGATGTTAAGTTCCTTCAGTTATCATTTCTTTAATTGTGCAAAAAAAGATTGTGGTTTAATTAATGATGATTTTCCATGAAAACAACATTAAATTAAAAGAAATGCAATCGCCCAACATGGGTCTCAAACCCACGACCCTATAATTCAGTTTCGCATGTTCTACCGACTGAGCACGCCGGGCTTCTGGCCAACGTTCGATTTTATCGTTCATTGCAGCCAGGCGCCTGTTGACCACCCGCAGCCTGGATACACTAGCGCCCCAACAGCTCATTGACTGTCGGAGTGGGACCGAGCGGGGCTTCAGAAGACAGGTCGAAAAAGCAAAGTCACTGATTCCGTCCCATGTGCTCCTCCGATCAAGAATAGCAACACACTAAAAGTGCTTCAATAAAGGTTACACCTGAGCTCCACATTTGTCAATTAGTTGGCTCGTTGGTTTAGGGTTATGATTATAGCTTTGGGGTTGTTATTTGAAATTTGCGAGAGATCCCGATTTCAAATCCCGGACGAGCTCTCAGTTTACCCACGAATTTTGAAATTGTATCGAACTTTTGCAAAGAAGGACTTGCATTTCTGCAACACCTTTCAGGATCTCATGACGCCCCAAAGCGCTTTACAGCCGTTGAGTTATGTTTGAAGTGTTGCAGTGTGGGGAAAAATGTGCCCAAATCATCCCACATGAACCGCAAATCTTTGCGAAGGAGTTCGGTGCAAAGAATCAGGTATCTCAGGTACTTGGACTTTCTGTGAATGAGTTCTGCTTGTACCTGCGTTCAAGCTTGAAACAGTAACTGGGCTTCCATCTCACGGGAGCAGCGTGCAGCGGTTAGTGAGTAGGTGACATGGTTGATGTGCGCCGCTTTCAATCTTTGAAATTTCACCAAACAAAGAAACGGTGAATCCAACTGTCCCTGTAAGCGACAGATTGAAGGGATCGGTGCTCCAAACAGAGCTGGAACACGCGCAGTGAAGTAATAGGGTCCGCAACATTAAATGTCAGAGATATTAAGCAGACAATAATTAAACATACACTTAACAACAGTACTTACACCCAAATCTTGCGACTGTTATCCGAAGAACTCAAAAACGTTACAGTTCCCAGCTCGATGTACAAATTGATCAAACATTAATCGGATTCTAAACTATCTGTTCCAAATGCCACATTTTATATCTTTTCCTTACCCCTGCTACGTGACAATTGAAACTTTTATTACCTAACACAACTGCCCAATTTCTGATGGAAGGTCATTAACCTGAAACTTTAACTCTGTTTCTCTCTCCACAGATGCTACCTGGCCTGCTCAGTAATTCCAGAATTTACACTTTTTATTCTCCAAACTTATAATCAGAGTATCACTTCCCTTGTCATCGAACTACACTCCTTCCTGATATGTAGCCTTGTCCTACAAACAGGCTCCTTTCTCACGATTCAGGCATTCATTGGATTTATAACTTAACGATAACAATTCTGTGATGTATGTAACTCTGCAATACTTGCCACCAGAGGGCGCGACTGTTGGAGTCCTAATGGTCACCTGCCCACACAGGGCTAGTATAAAAGGTAGGCTGCCATGTTGTATTTTAGCTTTCTGGTTCAAAGTCTTCATTGCCGATGACACCACGAATCTGGGGCAACTTTTATCAAATTTAACAGCACCGGTTATTCCTACCGTGCACACAAAATACAATCAGTAGTGAAGATAAAATCCAACTGTGCGTATTTTCAGATTCAACGCAGTAGGATTTCAAATAAAGTGAAATAATTTTACACTGAAAAGATTTGCAAGTGTTACTTGTATTTGTGTGTTTAATTAAATTTTGTGGCGTCTGACTCCCATTCATGCCACTGCTGAATAAGAAAGGAGGGTTTGACGTTGACCAGACTACACTGCCCCAGATATTTGTCAGCTCATCCTTTATATTCAGTGGTTTCTCGCCCTTTGATGGGCTGCAGTATAGCGGATAGCACGTTGGCCTCACACGCAAAAGGTCCCCGCTGGATCCGTTTTCGTTCACTCAAACTTATCTATTTATTGAAGTGAAATAAAGTGCAAATAAGGAATAAGGGAGCCCTTTTACCAGGAGAATAAATAGCAAATAAAATCAGCAAATGCTGGAAATCTCAGCAGGTCAGGCAGCATTTGCATGAGACTAATCTCGGAATCGAACCAGGGACATTTCCGGTATAAAGCAAACGTGATAACCACGATACTACAGAAACCTCAGTTACAGTAATCCCAACAGAGGGGAGGTGACCAGTGAGCTCCCTCTGTGCTGATCTGCATTGTGTGTTGGCTCACCTGAAACAACTTCTGTCCCACACTGAAAGTTCTCAATCCTTCTCCTCCGCTGCCGTATACAGAAATGTCAGGTATCACCCAACCACCGTGTTCACTTCCACAACCTCCCAGTGGTGCCACAGAGGCTCCTACCGTCTCCCCACGATCAGCGAACTCAACCAGTTTACAAAATTAAACCCGGAAAATACGTGCCCGGCAAAGGACAGGAGAAGCCAGATAGTCTGTAAGCTCGGTCTATCACAGAAAGTATTGGTGTTTATGGTGGTTACAGCAATTATTAATCGTCTCCCAGACCTCAATTATTTTTATGCGATGAATTGATCGAGGATTGAAACCAGGTTAGTGCGCCGGGTCTTAACCCCGCGACCACCAGGGAACAGGTATGATACATTTGAAGAACCTGGAAGAGTTTCGAAGTCAGCTTGACCGCTTGGGACTCAGGTTGAAACACTGGAAGTGTGTTTTTCTGGCACCAGAGGTCGAGTTCTTTGAGTGAAAAATCACGGAGGCCATTAAGAATGCACCGAGACCACAGAACTTGACAGAGCTTTGTCATTCCTGTGGCTCCTCAACTATTTGATAATTTCCTATCTGTGTTATGCACCTTGCTAGAACCCATACCTGCGCTGCTACGCCAGTAAGATGACTGGGTATGGTGGAAATCACAAGAGGCTGCTTTTGAGAAAGTAAGAAATCTGTTGTGTTCCGACAAACTGCTTGTTCTGTATAACCCATGTAAACATTTACTGCTAGCTTGCGATGTATCTTCATAGTGTGTTACAGCAAGTAAACAAATCAGGAACATTGCAACCAGTCGCCTATGCATCTAGGAGTTTGTCCAAGGCCGAAAGGGCCTCCAGCATGATTGAAAAAGAAGCTCTGGCATGCAGTTACTGGGTGAAAAAAATGCACCCGTATCTGTTTGGTCTCAAGTTTGATTTAGAAACCGACCATAAGCCGCTCATATTGCTACTCTCAGAAAACAAAGGGATTAATACCAAAGCCTCTGCCCGCATCCAAAGATAGGCGCTTACGCTGTCTGCCTATAACTATGTAATCCGCCACAGACCAGGCACAGAGAACTGTGCTGATGCTCTGTCGGCTACCATTGCCCACCACTGGGGTGGAAATGGCACTGCCTGCAGACTTGCTCTTGGTGATGGATGCATTCGAAAATGAAAAGTCACCCATTGCGGCCCGCCAGATCAGGACCTGGACCAGACAGGATCCTTTACTGTCCCTTGTAAAAAAAACTGTGTCCTCCATGGGAGCTGGTCCAGCGTCCCAGCGGAGATGCGTGAAGAGATCACGCTGTTCCAGCGGCGCAAAATGAAATGTCCATACAGGCGGAGTGTCTTTTATGGGGCAATCACGTGGTTCTGCCGAAGAAAGGCAGGGAGACATTCAAACGCGACCTACACAGTACCCATCCAGGCATAGTAATGGTGAAAGCTATAGCCAGATTCCATGTATGGTGGCCCAGCATTAACTCAGATTTGGATCCATTCGTGCGCCAATGCAACACTTGCTCTCAACTGAGCAATGCACCCAGGGAGGCAGTTTGTGGTCATGGCCCTCCAAACCGTGGTCTAGGATCCACGGTGACTTTGCGGGCCCGCTTCTAGGCAAAATGTTTTTGGTTGTTGTGGATGCTTATTCAAAATAGATTGAGTGTGTAATAATGTCTGTAAGCACGACCACTGTCACCATTGAAAGCCTATGAGTCATGTTTGCCATGCAAGGCCTGCCTCTTGTCCTTGCCAGCGACAATGGGCCGTGCGTCACCAATGCTGAATTCAAGGAATTTATGACCCACAATGGGATCAAGCATGTCACATCTGCCCCGTTGAAGCCCACATCAAACGGCCAGGTAGAACGGGCAGTCCAAACCATCAAGAAAAGCTTGAAACATGTGTTGGAAGGCTCCCTGCAGACCCACCTGTCCCGAATCCTGCTCAGCTGCTGCACCAGACCCCACTCACTCACCAGGGTCTCCCATTCCAGCTGCTCATGAAAAGGGTGCTCAAAACAAGGCTCTCGCTTGTCGAGCCTGATCTCCATGATCACGTCGAGGACAGGCGGCATAGACAAAGCATGTACCATGATCACGCAAACTTGTCACACAATATTGGAGTTAATGACCCTGTATTTTTATTCAGCTATGTACATGATCCCTAATGGTTTGCTGGCACTGTCATAGCCAAAGAAGGGAGTAGGGTGTTTCAGGTCAAACTTGCGAATGGACAAACTTGCAGAAAGCATTTGGACCAATCCAAACTGCGATTCACAGACAGCCATGAGCAACCCGAAGAAGCCACCAACAACTTCGGCCCTCCAACACACACACAAGTGGCAAGCGACATCACGGTTGACCACAAAGCTGAACTCACCATTCCCAACACCCCAGCAAGGCCAGCTGCCCAGCAGCCCAGCGAAGAACAAACCAACTCACCCACACCTGCATTTGTACCGAGACGATCGACAAGGGAGCAAAAAGCCCCAGATCGTCTCACCCTGTAAATAAGTGTACTGTTGACTTTGGGAGGGAGTGATGTTATGTATGCAACCTGTATCATACCACCACCAGAGGGCATACCTGTTGGAGTCCCAATGGATCCCAACATCCCTTTGGAGCACTGTATATAAGCAGGCCTCTCATGTTGTGCCATCACTCTGGAGTGTGAATAAAGAAGCTAAGGTCACATTTACTCATGTTCACAGTACTCAGTTATATTGCTTTATTATGAACATAACAACATTGGCCTTTACTACAAGAGGATTTGAGTATAAGAGTAAAGATGTCTGACTGCAATTATACAAGGATCTGGTGAGACCGCACCTGGAGTATTATGCACAGTTTTGGTCTCCTTACCTCAGGAAAGGTAAACATGCTATAAATGGAGTGCAAAGAAGGTTCACCAGACTGATTCCTGGGATGTAAATATTGTCCTATGCGAGATTGAGTAGACTAGGCCTATATTCTCTAGCATTTAATGCGAGGCAATTCCCACATCCCATTAACTAATTTTAAAAAGAGATGAGTGAGATGTTTAAATTTGATCAAGGACAGCAGACAAATTATTAGAGACACTCACTGTCCTTCAGGACCTGTGTCCAGGGGAGAAGCTGACGGGTTTATCCAGTCGGGCACAGTACGACTTAGATACAGAGTGCACCCATCAGTCGCTCCCCAGCACAGATACTGAGGGACAGGGAGTGTCCGGACAATAACATTTCTCACTCAATAAGGTATAAATTGATCCTGTACCACTCCCCATTAATCCTGGGCTCCATTCGGGCCGAATCCTGCTCCTGTTATCCTTCCTGCAACATAACTGATCTCAATCCAGCCCATAATGAGCAGGGCTCAGGGAAGGTGGTTGCTAGGTACTGCAGTGAAGTCATAAAGCAGGGCCATTCAGCCCAGCGGGTCCTCTCCTTGTCCCTTTAAAGGTGGAGAGCTGGGACATCCTGTCTCAACACACATCCCCCCTGTTCATACTGAGAATCCCCGGGGAAGGCCCAAGGCCTAGAGTGTGAAACACAACGAAGGGGGAAAGAGAAGGAGAGAAGGGGATGTAAATCAAGGAGTCGGGACTGAGGGCCACCAAGCTTCATTTTTGGAGCCTATAGACTTCAGGAGGGGAAGAGTGAGTGCTGTAGTTTCAGGATCCAGGGAGAGAACAAGAAACAGATGGGTAACTGGTGTGGATTCCAGCACACTGAGGATGTAGGGGGAGGGAGATTATGTCGGGCCGTGTATTCGGGTTGTAAGAGGGACAAGAGAGGAAAGGTCAGAGGAGCAATTACTGCAGCAGTGTCCATCAATAGTGAGAGAGAGAAGGTGGGAGTCAGAGTGGGCCCTGGAAAGAGCGGTAAATTGTTTGTTTGTTGTGACCAGCTTTTCTTCTGTCACAAATAGCCTCCTGTAGCCCAGTGACACAAACAGCCTATTAAACGCCACCAATGTCCTTTGGTCTTGTGAGGTCTCCCTTTCTGAAACATCGGTTGTTGTTAAAGCTTCTCATTCTGACTCGCTCACTGTCCATTTTATTCCATGGGCTTCATCTTTGCTGGTATTGGTAAAACAACCGGGATCACTAAACACAAAACCTAGACTGTTAATCACTACCTGCTACTGGACATAGCAGGTGCCCCACAGCATCTCTTACACGTTCAATGTATGAATAGAGCATCATACCTGCAAAACTGGCTTAAGTTTATATCCACGCAGCAAATATATTTGAGAAAAGACTGTCGGCCGATGAGGCACTATTCAGGTGCCAGTGGGCTGCGAGTTTGCCCGGCACTTTGCCTGTAATGGAGAATAACTGAACATTTCTCCCTTTGCTGTAATTAAATGTGTCTTTTAATAAGCCTCAGATCCTTGCTCATGTCTGCAGCAATTGTGTAGAAAGGGGATGTGTGAAGTGATGGTGTTTGTAAGGAGATGTGAAGCAAGGAAACGCTATCTGTGTATGGCAGTGACACAGCCTTGTGGTCACAGGCAGAACAATGCAGCGATATCCTTCTGGTTATTGTTTGAGCAGAATCAGTTCATGAATGGTGAAGCTAAGAGGTGGCAGGGATTGGGAGCAGCGGCAGTAAATACAATGTAATAACTTTTGCTGAATGTGGCCCACGCCAAGTGCCAGTATTTTGGATCAGGCCCACCATAGGTATTGAGTTTGACAGCCTGAGGTAGACAATGTCAAACAGATTTCCCCATCCACCAACTTAACAACTTCTTTACAAACTCAAGCTAGTTTGTAAGACATGACCATGTTTACCCGAATCTGTGTTCAGTATCTCTAATGGCCCCTTCCCTTTGCCCATGATCAAAAACAGCATCTCTCAGGATCCCTTCAAGCATTCTCCCGATGATCGAGGTCATGTTGATGGGCCTTCAGTTCCTGAGCTCAGACTTGTGCCCAATTTGGAAAATGGGAACTACGCGTGCTGGCTTCCAATCTCAGAACAATCCCTGACTCGAGTAAGCTGCTGGGAATTATGGGCAAGGGTCTGACAGAGCACCCGTTTCATGTCTTTAAACACCCTTGGGTGGATATCATCTGCACCTTACATACATCAAGAATAACCCGCACGGCGACTTTGCTGTTTGTGATGAGAGACGAGAGAGACCAAAGTGCCATTTGCCCCTCTCAGTGTGACCCTGAAGGACTGTGTCCAGGCTGAAGTTCTCCCCAATACGATCCCCTCCCTCTCCCCCGCAGATTGTCCTCTCTGAGCTCCAGCCAGCTGATGCTAAACACTCAGATGGGAAAGACAAAAATCTGCAGCAATGTGTTGAAAGCAACACTCATTTATTTGATTATCCCAAATATTAACCTCCAGTCCAGTTAGAGGAGTTATTATAAGCGGAAACAAACCCAACTGTCAGAATGAACACGATTTACTCCTGGATGTAATTAACAGCAGCGATAACAGCAGATTCCAACCAATATAGTCACTTGTGAACTCGCTGGTGTGTCAACAGGTGGGATGACCGAATGAAACCCTTCCCACACTCAGAACAGGTGAACGGCCTCTGCCCAGTGTGAACTCGCTGGAATATCAGCAGGTTGGATAACCGAATAAATCCCTTCCAACATTCAGAGCAGAGGAACAATCTCTCCCCAGTGTCAACTCGCTGGTGTTCCAGCAGGTTGGATAACTGAGCGAATCCCATCCCAAAATCGGAGCAGGTGAATGGCCTCTCCCCATTGTGAATTCGCCGATGTGTTTCCAGCTGGGACGGGTAGTTGAAACGTTTCCCACAGTCCGCACATTTTAACAGTTTCTCTTCAGTGTGACTGCGTTTGTGTCCCTCCAGGTTGGATGATCGGCTGAAGCCTTGTCGACACACAGAGCACGTGTGCAGTTTCTCCCCGCTGTAAACGGAGCTTTTTGCTTCAATGGTCAAAGGCTGATGATATTCCATTCCCGATAAATCGATTGACTCCGTCAGATCTTACTGTGATGTTTGGTTAGAGCCTCCGGTCGACAAATCCTCCCCTTTTAATACCCTGTAAAGTGAATTTCAAACAGGAAAAAGGGTGGATGAGAGGGAAGCCACAAAAACATAAAGACAGGTTGTGAAATTGAACTTCGTGAACCGGGTCATTTTTGGGGCCGGCACTAGAAACTTTGACCATGACAGCTGCCAGTTTGTGGTAAAATCCAAATGTTTCATTAATGTCTTTTAGGAAAGGGAGCCCACCTCCATTGAAAGCCCCACATGTGGAATTGTTGGTCCCACTGGGCCCAGAAGTACTGCGGGTGAAACCCAGCAGCTTCTCCGCCACCTCCACTCCAGCTCAAACTGATGCAACAAACAGACCCACACAGGAGGCCAGATATCCAAAGCGTCTTTGTTACATTTGTAGCATAGGTGAGCGGCGATCTCCTCTAAATTGCCCTAGATGTGGAGACTTGAGAGTATAGATTTTGCTTTGAACCAGAATCCAGATCACCGATTGGAGCATGGGCAGGACCATCGGAATGTCCCAGGTACAGCAGGTGATGCAGCAAGCAGCAGAGAAGCGGTGAGGTTGAGGTGGAGTAGAGGTGAGAGTTTGGGGCAGAGTGATTGGGGCCAAGGATAGGAGAGGGTTCAGGGTGGAGAGATTGGGCCCACGAGAGGCGAGAGTTCGGGGCGGAGAGATTGGGTCCCACGAGATGCGAGATTTCGTGGCCCAGAAGAGGCGGGCGTCCAGGGGCAGCACGGGCCAGCCCACACTGTGATTTGTGGGCAGTAGGAGTATGTGCGCCAGGTCTGTGCAGCAGAGCTTCGTCTACAGTTGTCTTAGTTAACCCTTTCCACTGGATCAAGATCTAGCTCTCTCCTGCCCGTATGGTGGTCGGTGTGCAGCAGCCACCCACGTTAAAAGAATCCACGCACAGGCGCCTTCCATCCTTCAATATGGAGTTGTGCACCTGGAATATCAGCTCCCATATTGAAACACCTGTGAACTCATCCCTTTTTGCTGTGGAAGCGTGTCATCCTCGATACAAGGGACTTCCTAATTCTATACTATGCAGGAGGTCAGGGAGCGACGTCCGCATCCAGCGTCCACCCTAACCCAGAGCGGCTGGGAATTTCTGAGCCCGCTGTATAAATTGAAGTTTTGTTTTTCTGGTTTGGGGGAGAATCTACCCTCAGGGTTTGCTGGTGCCGGGCCCGGCGGCTCTGACTCGGGGACTGAGAGCCGCACTCGGTGTTGCCAGTGGTTCGAGAGTCACACTCGGTTTTGCCCGGGGCCCGAGAGCCGCATTCGGTGTTGCCCGGGGCCTGAGAGCCGCACTCGGTGTTGCCCGGGGCCTGTGAGTCGCACTCGGTGTTGCCCGGGGACTGAGAGTCGCACTCGATGTTACCCGGGTCCTGAGAGCCGCACTCGGTGTTGCCCGGGGCCCAAGAAAGAAGGAACCATAGAAAATAGGTGCAGATGTAGGCCATTCGGCCCTTCGAGCCTACACCACCATTCAATATCATGGTTGATCATTCACCTCAGTACTCATTTCCTGCTTTCTCCATTAGCTGTAAGGGCCATAGCTAACTCTCTCTTGAATATATCCAATGAACTGGCATCAACACCTCTCTGCGGCAGGGAATTTCACAACTTAACAAATCTCTGTGTGAAGAGGTTTCTCCTCATCTCATGTCCTAAATGGGTTACCCCTTATCCTTAGACTATGTCCCCTGGTTCTGGACTTCCCTAACATTGGGAACATTCTTCCTGCATCTAACCTATCCAGCCCTATCAGAATTTTATATGTTTCTATGAGATCCCCTTTTATCCTTCGAAACTCCAGTGAATACAGGCCCAGTCGATCCAGTCTTTCCTCATATATCAGTCCTGCCATCCCGCAATCAGTCTGGTGAACCTTCGCTGCACTCCCTCAATAGCAAGAACGTCCTTCCTCAGATTAGGAGACCAAAACCGAACACAATATTTCAGGTGAGGCCTCACTAACGCCCTGGACAACTGCAGTAAGACCTCCCTGCTCCTATACTCAAATCCCCTAGCTATGAAGGCCAACATACCATTTGCCTTCATCACCACCTGCTGTACCTGCATGCCAACTTTCAATGACTGATGAACCATGTCAGCAATGTCTCGTTTCACCTCCACTTTTCCTAATCTGCCGCCATTCAGATAATATTCTGCCTTCGTATTTTTGACACCAACGTGGATAACATCACATTTATCCACATTATACTGCATCTGCCGTGCATTTGCCCACTCACCAAAATGTCCAATTCACCCTGCAGCCTTTTCGCGTCCTCCTCACAGCTCACACTGCCACCCAGCTTAGTGTCAGCTGCAAACTTGGAGATATTACACTCAAATTCCTCATCCAAATCATTACTGCATGTTGCAAATAGCTGGGGTCCCAGCACTGAGCCTTGCAGCACCCCACTAGTCACTGCCTGCCATTCTGAAAAGGATCCATTTATCCCGACTCTCTGCTTCCTGTCTGCCAACCAGTTCTCTATCCACGTCAGTACATTACCCCCAATACAATGTGCTTTAATTTTGCACACCAATCTCTTGTGTGGGACCTTGAAAAAAGCCGCACTTGACGGTGCCCGGGACCTGAGAGCCACACTTGGTGTTGACCGGCGCCTGAGAGCCGCACTCGGTGTTGCTGGGGCCTGAGAGCCGCATCTGGTGTTGCCCGGGGCCCGAGAGTCGCACGCGGTGTTGCCCGGCGCCCGAGAGCCGCACTCGGTGTTTCCCAGCGCCCGAGAGCCGCACTCGGTGTTGCCCGGCGCCTGAGAGCCGCACTCGGTGTTGCCCGCCGCCTGAGAGCCGCACTCGGTGTTGCTGACGCCGTGCTCACTCTGTTCAGTCCCCGGGAGCCGCTCCACACAGGGAGGTGCTCTCCAGGGACTAGCCCTTCCCGTGCGCTGCCCCCCTGCTGATGAAGATAGAGCGTATTACCCCAGGCGGAGCACTCTGGGAAGATCATCCGCCATTGTTTGGGAGTGGTACAGCACAGGAGGCCATTTGGCCTATCGTGTCTATGCCGGCTATTTGGTTGAGCTGTTCAATGAGTCTCACTCCTCTGCTCTTTACCCATGGCTCGGTATATTTCTCCCTTCAAGTCGTTATCCAATTCCATTTTGAAAGTTACTATTGAATCTGCTTCCACCACCCTTTCAGATCATAAAAATCCGCTGGGTAACAACTAACCTCTAATTCTTTTGCCAATCATCGGAAGTCTGACTCCTCTCGTTACCTACCCTAATGCCACTGGAAACACTTTCTCCATATTTACTCTGTCTAAATTGTTCATAATTTGGTACATTTCCACCAAATTTCCTTTTACCCTTTCCTGCTCTTTGGAGAAAACTTCACCAGTCTCTCCACATAACGGAAGTCCCTCATCTCAGGCACCGTTCCTTCTGCACCCTCTGAAAAAGCTTGGCATCATTCCGAAAGTTTGGAGCCCAAACTTGAACACAAAACTCCAGCTGAGGCCCAACCAGTGTTTTATAATGATTTAGAAAACTAAACATCAAATGCTGATATTTCTCTGATGCGGTTTAAAGGGTGAGGTCCATCCTGTCTGTTGGATGTGTCAATAAGACTGTGAACCTAAAGAAGCTCATTTGCAGTGGAGAGCCAGACACACGCTGTGTAACTGGGCACAAACACTCCCGCACAGCCCAGACATCACTTCTTCCCATTTGGCATGTAAGTAATGTGTTATTTGCAACAAATCATTTGATTTGATTTCAAATAGTTTAGTGTATAAATTGAATCATGCTTCCATGATTTTTTTTTCCAAATTCATATTAAATGCCTCAATTTTTCTCTTCATCTGTCTACAGTCACAGGATTAAAACCCTGGGACTGTGCATGGGGATTCCAATCCTGGGACTGTACATGGGGATTCCAACCCTCGGACTGTACTTGGGAATTCAAACCCTGCGACTGTACCTGGGGATTCTAACCCTGGGAATGTACGTGGAAATTTCAACCCTGGGACTGTACATGGAAATTCCAACCCTGGGACTGTACATGGGGATTCTAACCCTGGGACTGTACATAGGGATTACAATCCTGGGACTGTACATGGGAATTCCAACTCTGGGACTGTACATGGGGACTCTAACCCTGGGACTGTACATAGGGATTCTAACCGTGTACTGTACATAGGGATTCCAGCCCTGGGACTGTACATGGGGATTCTATCCCAAGGAGTAAACAGTTCTGGGGCGTCTTTGTTACAATTGTGTGAGACGTAAACCATAAGATCGGCACTAAGCAGCGCCTTTGGGAGAGATGGTGAGAAATCCGTGGTGTGAAGAGTGAGAATAAAATATCTGTGCCAGGACTTTAACCACGAAGACCTGGTTGGAAACAGATTGACATCGCTCACTTTGTTTTATGCACCAAGATGGCCACGCATGCACTGTGCTACTGACCGAAGCAAAATGGCGGAGCGCTGAACCTGCCTTCCTGCATCAAGATGGCCGCTGCTAGTCTGGGCCTGTGACTAGAGGAAAGCTTCGAAGTTGTAACCGCCGATATTCCGGTTATTATTCGGGGCTTGCGGCGGGCACCAGTTGTTTATGAAGCCTACCCGGCGACCCGCTGGTCCATTACTGCCCTCCGCTCCGCTGAATATGAACGCTTTTGCGGAACACACATTTAGTGCATGTATCCTCCGCCATTACATGCATCAGGCATGCTCCAAACCCAAGCAGGATCCGCGCCTGCGCACTGAGCTCCTCTAGTCTGGGATCGGCACATTCTTTCGCGTCCGGCATGCTGGGTAAATGTCCTGCCATTGAAGGGCATTAGTGAATAGCACACTCTTTCCTGGCATTGCATTGGGCACTGAACCATGTTCATTCTGGCAGTTATTGTTTGTTTCTGATGATCTTAATAATCCCTATACACGAGCTGGAGATTGATGTTCTGTATAAATATTGAATAAATCAGCTTGCTTCAAACACAGTGTGTCAAATATTTGATTTCTCCATAATATGAGGAGACCAATTAATGTTCTGTTACTGACTTTTCCATTTTGGGCATTTTCTTACTCGAGATTACTTCACTTCTCAATCAGTTCATCATTTAACACTTCAAATCCCAAGGTTGTTCTGTTTGAGTGTTCTTGTGGGTGTCATAGACTGAACATGGTGTGCCTCACTTTACACTCATCTGACGTTCCTTTAAACCAACCATTGAAAGAACTATCTTGCTTAAGACCGAAAATCTATTATTTTGTATATTGTTTCACGCTTTTTGAATGTAATTACTGCATGTAATAGTCGATGAAATGTCTGATCTTTGTAATTGTCTTTGCTGATTTTGATAGGTTTGTTGATATAATTACTTGTTACTAACATACCTTGCAGTATTTCTTGCATCAAGATAATCGTTTAAATACTTCCATTATCAGGTCTTTAGATCCTCAACTGATCCCTGTCAACAATCTTTGGTTAGGGGCTGGCGTTTGGGTACAGGTTTAGGGTTAGTGGTTGCAGTTATTTGTTAGAAATGGGCTTAGTGATTGGGGTAGTCAATAGGATATTAGGCAGCTGGGCATCCCTGGCCCAAGATCACCATAAGTGGAGGAAGAGCATCGAGGAAGGCGCTGAACACCTTGAGTCTTGTCGCCGAGCATGCAGAAAACAAGCACAGGCAGTGGAAGGAGCATGTGGCAAACCATCCCACCCACCCTTTCCTTCAACGACTATCTGTCTCACCTGTGACAGCAACTGCAATTCCCAGATCGGACTGTACAGTCACCTGAGAACTCACTTTTAGAGTGTAAGTAAGTCTTCCTCGATTCCGAGGGATTGTATATGATGATGATGATGGAGGCTTAGGAGATAGTGATTAACTTAGAAAGCATTATTGACAATATAAGTGTCATTTTCCATTTCATGCATTTAACCTCATGCAGACGCGTCATAAAACAGACTCATAAACTGTTCATTCAAGGAACCTATATTCCTGCAAGCCTCATTTCCTCCCTTCTTACGCATCTCGACAAATCTCACCGAACACTTAATTAGGGACATTAGATTTTGGGATTTTGGAACAAATCCTCTGGTCCTGATGAAATGTATCCCAGGGCATTAAAAGAGATGGCGGAAGTTATAGCAGATGCATTCGTTATCATCTACCAACATTTTCTGGACTCTGGGGAGGTACCAGCGAATTGGAAAGCAGCTAATGTAACGCCTCTGTTTAAAAAAGGGGGCAGACAAAATGCAGGTAACTATAGGCCGGTTAGTTTAACATCTGTAGTTGGGAAAATGCCTGAAACTATCATTAAGGGAGAAATAGCGGGGCATCTCGATAGGAATAGTGCAATCAAGCAGATGCAACATGGATTCATGAAGGGGAAATCATGTTCAACTAATTTACTGGAATTCTTTGAGGATATAACGAGCATGGTGGATAGAGGTGTACCGATGGATGTGGTGTATTTAGATTTCCAAAAGGCATTCGATAAGCTGCAGAAGATAAAGATACGCGGAGTGAGAGGAATTGTATTAGCATGGATAGATAACTGGTTGGCTAACAGAAAGCAGGGAGTCAGGATAAATGGGTCCTTTTCGGGTTGGAAATCGGTGGTTAGTGATGTGCCACAGGGATCGGTTCTGGACCAGAACTGTTTACAATATACATAAGTGACCTGGAAGAGGGGACAGAGTGTAGTGTAAAAACATTTGCAGATGACACAAAGATTAGTGGGAAAGCGAGTTGTGTAGAGGACACAGACACGGTAATGGGCTAAGTTTTGGCAAATGCTGTCATCCACCTTGGAAAAAAAAACAGTAAAAGGGAATATTATTTGAATGGGGAGAAATTACAACATGCTGCGGTGCAGAGAGACCTGGGGGTCCTTGTGCATGAATCCCAAAAAGTTAGTTTGCAGGTGCAGCAGGTAATCAGGAAGGCGAATGGAATGTTGGCCTTCATTGCGAGAGGGATGGAGTACATAAGCAGGGAGGTCCTGCTGCAACTGTACAGGGTATTGGTGAGGCTGCACCTGGAGTACTGCGTGCAGTTTTGATCACCTTACTTAAGGAAGGATATACTAGCTTTGGAGGGGGTACAGAGACAATTCACTAGGCTGATTCCGGAGATGCGGGTGTTACCTGATGATGATAGATTGAGTAGACTGGGTCTTTACTCGTTGGAGTTCAGAAGAATGAGGGGTGATCTTATAGAAACATTTAAAATAATGAAAGGGATATACAAGATAGAGGCAGAGAGGTTGTTTCCACTGGTGGGGGTGACTAGAACTATGGGGCACAGCCTCAAAATACGGGGGAGCCAATTTAAAACCGAGTTGAGAAGGAATTTCTTTTCCCAGAGGGTTGTGAATCTGTGGAATTCTCTGCCCAAGGAAGCAGTTGAGGCTAGCTCATTGAATATATTCAAATCTGTGATAGATTTTTAACCAATAAGGGAATTCAGGGTTCTGGGGAGCGGGCGGGTAAGTGGAGCTGAGTCCAGGGCCAGATCAGCCATGATCTTGTTGAATGCGGAGCAGGCTCGAGGGGCTCGATGGCCTAGTCCTGTTGCTAATTCTTATGTTCTTATGTTCTGCACTGTGCAGTGATTGTAAAGCTGTCTATTTCAGTGACTTGAGCCTTTCTAAAATGTCTCACTGTGTTTGATGGTCCATTTAACATGCTTGTATAATTTGGTAAGACTTCAGAATTGTGCAGTGTAATGAAGGTTCCCTTTAAAGGTGGAGTAAAACTTGTCTCAAAATATTCTGTTCTAACCCTCCCCCAACGCCCCAAATTTTATAACACTGCAGTACTGACTGGGAAGGTCCCAAGTTCGATCCTTGATCTGGGCCGTGAGCTAATCTCAGCCAAGGCAGCAGTTCAGGGGTTATAATTGTCCTCAGTATCACTGGGCTAAATACAAGTAAAAATCAGACAGTCACCCTGCTCTTCGTACCGATCCAGTGACCTCAACTGGGAAGTGTGTGGATATCATTTGAGGGCAGGGTTGTGATGCCCACCACAGTGGAAATCTGCTGACACTCACTGATTCGACTGATGGTAAGTTACTAGACGTTAACTCATATGCGGTCCCTCAAAATAAGGAAGACTTGCTTCCATGCCCCCAAAAAAGGAGTTCACAGGTGTTTCGAAAGAAGAACCCGAACTACATCCTCAAGGGTGGAAGAGTCCTGTGCGTGGATTTTTTTAACGTGTGGTGGCCGTTGGACATCAACCACCACATGGGCTTGACAGAGGTAGGTCTAGGTCCCATGGCAAGGATTACTCAAGACAACTGGAGACCTGCTCTGCTGCACGGACCCAGTCCGCACCCATATCGCACTGTGGGCTGGCCCGTGCTACCCCTGGGCCCCTGGCCCCAAATTCATGCCTCCCCTGGGCTCCGATCACATCCCTCCAGTCTCTCGCCGCTCCTTCGCCCTCATATCATCACTCGTGCTGCACCTGCCCACGCGCCAATCACCATCCTGGACCTTGCTGACGTCACTCTTCGCTGCTGTTGTCTTCCTGCACATGCTCGTGCTGTACCCTGTAGTGGCATGCCTCTATACTGCTCCCTGGGCCGTCACTCACCGCTCCTTTTATTGCCCCGAGCTGCCGCTGATGGTCTCTTGCAGTTCGGGGCCCCTACGCTGCGTACATGAAAACGTGAAAAAATCACGTTAAAACGTGCATTAGGCTGGCTAATTCCGGGCTTTATGACTCCCAGTTCCAAACTCTCCAACCGGGGAAAAAACAGCCTCAGCATCTACCCAGACAGCCCCTCTCAATCTCAGACATAAGGATACACGAGTTCAGTTCTCTTTTAAAATACAAGTCCTGTTTCCTGCAGGCAAGAGAGTTCATGATAAATTAAGAGTCAAATAAGGGTCTGTTATGAGCGTTATTGCAGCAACTGTTTTAAAGATGAAAGCACTGGCACAAAAACCGATGGGACCAAACAGGGCAGTTTTATGGACTGGGAAAATATGTTAAAGGTTAAGATTGCAGAAATGCAGTGGCAAATATTTGAGGAGATATTTCATAATCACAGCAAAGATTTATTCAAGTGAGAGATAAAGATGCTAACAGAAGGATGAACCATCCCTGGCTAACTAAGGAAGTAAAGAATGGTATCAAATTGAAGCAAAGGCATACAATGTTGTTGAAGGACAGTGGATTGGGAAATTTCTATAAACCAGCAAAGGACGACTTAAAAAAAATTATAAAGACAGAGAAGATAGCATATACATATAAAGACAGACAGTAAGAGATTCTACAGGTGTATAAAAAGAAAACGAGTAGCTAAAGTAAACGTTGGTCCCTTAGAGGGGGAGATTGGAGAATTAATGGGAACATGGAAATGGCAGAGATTTTGAACAAATATTTTGTATCAGTCTTTACGGTAGAGGACACTAAAAACATCCCAACAGTTGATAATCAAAGGGCTATTTGGGAGGGGGGCTGGTGAGGGAAGTAGACTTAAAACAGATCACTATCACTAGAGATAAGGTACTAAGCAAGCTAATGGAACAAAGGTCCCCTGGACCTGATGGCTTGCATCCTAGGTCTTAAAAGAAATGGCTGCAGTGATAGTGACAGCATTGGTTGTAATCTACCAAAATTCCCCGAATTCTGGAGAGATCCCAGCGGACTGGAAAACTGCAAAAGTAACACCCCTGTTCAAGAAATGAGGGAGTCAGAAGGCAGGAAACTATAGACCAGTTCGCCTACCATCTGTCATTGGGAAAATACTGGAGTCCATCATTATGTTGTAATCGTAGCAGGACATTTAGAAAATCATATTTCAGTCAAGCAGTGCCAGCATGGTTTTATAAAAGGGAAATCATTTCTGACAAATTTGTAGGAGTTGTTTGACGACGTAACGAGCAGAGTGAATAAAGGAGAACCAGTTGATGTCATATATTTGGATTTCCATGAAGCATTCGATAAAATGCCACATAAAAGGTTACTATATAAAAGTTCACGGGGTTGGGGCTAATATAACAGCATGGATAGAGGGGATTGGCTAACTAACAGAAAATAAAGAGTCGGGATCAATGGATCATTTTCAGATTGGAAAACTGCTACTAGTGGGGTGCTGAAGAGATCAGTGCTGGGGCCTCAACTATTTTATTTTATATTAATGACTTGGATGAAGGGACCGAGTGTAATGCAGCCAAATTTGCTGATGATACAAAGGTAGGTGGGAAAGCAAGTTGTGAGGAGGATGCAAATAATCTACAAATGGATATAGATAGGCTCAGTGAGTGGGCAAAAATCTGGCAAATGGACTATAATGTGGTAAAATGTAAGGTTACCTCCTTTGGTCGGAAAAAAAAAGGAAATTATTATCTAAATGGGATAATTACAAAATGTGGCAGTAGAGGGATCTGGGGGATCTTGGTGCATGAAACTCAAAACGTTGGCATGCAGGTACAGCAATATTCAGGAAGGCAAATGGAATGCTGACCTTTATTGCAAGGGGGATGGAGTATTAACGTAGGTAAGACCACACCTGGAGTACTGCACACAGTTTTGGTCCGGCCTTTTCTCCATTCCCGTGCTTCGGGGATTGCTACACCAGATGGGAAGGGCAACATTTGGGGACATTGATTCCCCACCAATTCCCATTTCCATTCTTTCTGGTGGATAATGGTGGGGCCACTGTCTGTAATGTGCAAGTGAGTAAGAATTGCCAGCAAGCTCTTTCAGTAGCAACTTTGACACTATTGTAGATTTTGAACAAAGATCAATTTAGCATTGTAGTAAAAGTTCATAATTTTATTGCAAACTAAACTTCGGTTGGCAGTCGCTGAATTAAGGGGAAAGATAACACACAGCGTTTCTTAAATGGACATTTCAACCCCAAGAACACAATCAGCAATATATCCAGAATATTAAAGTCCAGCCCAGTTATAGGGTCATTATCATCAGAAACAAACCCCAACTGTCAGAATGAACGTGGTTCAGTCGGGATGTGATTAACAGCAGCAATAACAGCAGATTCCAACCTCTGCAGTCACTTGTGAACTCGTTGGTGTCTCAGCCGGAAGAAGATCAAGTGAATCCCCTCCCACAGTCTGAGCAGGTGAACGGCCTCTCCCCAGTGTGATTATTTCGATGAATTTCCAGCGTAAACGGTGATCTGAGTACCTTCCTACAGTCACCACATTCCCACGATTTATAAATGGTGGGGTTATCCGTGTGACTCTCCATGGTGGGGCGATCAGTTGAAGTTTCGTCCACACACACAACACGTTTTTGTGCGATGTTTTTTTCAGGTTGTTTAACTGATTAAAGCTCTTTGCACAGGCAGTGCACTGGAACACTCTCAATTCCAGTTACAGTGACGTTTGAAATCGTTCCCCACAGGCAGAACAAATAAATATTTCTCCTTCCACTTTCAAAGGCCGATGATATTCAGGTCCTGATGAAACGATTGACTCCGTCAGATCTTGACGGAATGTTTGGTTCCTGTTTCTTGTCTGAAAATCTCCCCTTCTAATACTCTGTAAAAGGAACCAACAAAACACATATCTGTTAGCACAAGACAGAAATTCATAATAGACAAACTGTGAGGAATAAATTGTAAGAGTTGCAAATAGGTGGTCAGAATTATGCTGAAGGTAGTGAACTTGTTTGTATTATGATGGTCTGTATAATTGCCTATTTATGTAGGTATAGCACAAATGTACAACGCATTAAACTGAATCCGTAATCTCTAGTAATTAAACAGCAAACTCAGCAGTTGTTGATAAGAAGTCTCTGAGGAAGAGATAAGGAAGCCAGTTTAGGCATCTATTATACTGTGGCAAAGTGCAAGTCATGGAACAACACCATCGAAGATGGGAATTGCATCTACTGCTCAGAGACAGTTTGATAAGAGTCGACAAATCAATTTAACTTTGCTGATAGAATTAGACCTATCGAGGATTTTGTAGGAGGGTTTTCCTCTCCAAAACCAGTATAAATTGTACTTGAAACCTCTTGTATTTCGCAGGTTTTAGGCTGAACCTTCCCGTGCATTTCTCATAATAAAACCGGTAAACCTGAGGTTTCGTTTGTTTACTTCCGTGGTCGTTATACAGTGGGAGCTGGGCGAGGTGTCGATTAACTATATCAGTTAATCCACCTTGAGGGAAAGAAGCCTCCTTTTACCCCAACTGACGGGCAGGTGTCAATTAACTTTATCAGTTAGTCCACCTTCGAAGGAGAGAAGCCTCCTTTGTACCAATACATTTGGCGTAGTCAGCAGGATATCGACCCTCCAACCTTGATGATGTGACAGCTGAATGGCAGTGAGTATGATTTTGTATCCCTGCAGTTGTAGCATTGACGGGGAAGGAGGCAATCTGTATAAAGAATTAGAAGGCGTAATCTGTAGAACAAGTTATAGCGAACCACAGAAGGACAAAAACCAAGGTCGGGGATAAGCGTATTGCCTGAAAAAGAAGGAATACAACCTAAGGGGGAGAGGACCCCAGCGATCGTTGGAGGAAAAATAAAGTCAATGTCCCGAAGCGTGCCATGTAATAACAAGGAGAAACCGGTATTGATCGTGCTAAGCGCAAACAAAGAAGAAATACAACCTAAAAAGTGGGGTGGGAGACGAGGATCCTAGGAAAACTGGCCAATGGGAAAAAATGTTAGCTGAGTAAAATGGAAAATAAATAAAAGAAAATAAAAATGGTGGAAAAATATATTGAATTTACAAAGGACAGCGTCTTTTTATCAAAAGATAAAAATCCGACCTTGAAAGCTGCAGCTGCTGGAAAGAGAAACAAAGATATTTAGGAAAATGGACTGGAAGAAGATCATCAAAATACAAAACCGAATTTGAAGAAAGGAGATTTAAATTGGCT
Source organism: Pristiophorus japonicus (assembly GCF_044704955.1). NCBI lineage: Eukaryota > Metazoa > Chordata > Chondrichthyes > Pristiophoridae > Pristiophorus > Pristiophorus japonicus. The sequence continues at coordinate 5,440,163 of NC_092009.1, forward strand.
GTGAAAAAGCTATTGGTTTAAATATAAAAACTTACGAATTAAACCCGACACAGACGTTTTGTGCCGAGAAAGAGAAACAAAGATGTGTAACTATGGACTAGAGGAAGCTCATCAAAAGTTTATTACCTTCGGATTCAAAAGGAAAAAAAAATCTAAGCTGTGCAAACTCAGCAAAGGAAGGAAAAAACTGGGAATGAGAGAATTCTTAAAAAAGATGGAACCAGCACGGAAGTTTAGATTTTAAGCCAAGGGAAATAAAACACAAGATTTGCTCAGTGAAATGTTGGAATGTATGTAGCTTGTGTGAAAATTGGATTTCCTTAAACAAAGCAGCTATTAAAAATGTGTGGTCTCGTTTTAAATCAATGAAAATATCTTTGGCTAGTATTTGAATTGGAAGTTTGGAGAAATTTGAGTTTAATCTAAAACGCTGTCTTTCCCAATGAGAAGATTTTATTATGACAACTTTACTGATGATTTCTGCTGTGTTAACGGATTCCGAAGTTCTAAGCAAGTTTTGAAAGCACAAAGATTTGGGGAAAATGTTTTGGATGATTATGCGAAATCAGGTAATGACGTCAGGCCTTCTTACAAACCTGTAAAGGAGTTAACCCTTTCCATTGACAGCTTTTTTATACTGGACATGATTAATTTGGATTTCTTAATAAAAGAAAGAAGACTCACCTGAAAGACAGAGGAAATAGTGGGATAGTCAGAAAAAAAATAAAATGAAGAAAGCCTATGTAATAATACTCGCCTGCAGGAGGACAGATAGATACTGAAACAAAACAAATGAAAGAATTAGAAGCTAAGATCAATAAGCTGGAAGAGATAAAGACAGGACCAAACGGAGAGAGTAGTGCTCAGCCATTGCACCATCACCTATGGTATAAGACCAATGTAACCCACGGTGGGTAAGTGTTTGTCTACAAACACAACCTTACAGTAAAGCAGTCTGGGATAACGAGTGCGGAGAAAAGTGGCCCCCGGCACATGATAATGGCTTTTTATCAGTGGCACCGATACGCACTACCAACATTCCCACCAACGGACATAGAGCAGCTCACATTATCATACAGGAGGTACCCCTCAACCCACTGGAGAGATATATTCTATTGAATAAGTTACCACCCCCTAAAGCAAAATAGTAGAAATACAGAATTCTGACAAATCATTAGAGTAGAATACAGTGACTCAAAAGGCATGTGAGAGGGTAGGGGAGGACAGGGAACAAAAGTGGATTGAATACAAAAAACATTCTGGGGCTGATGACCCCAACAAAAATGATGCAGCGTTCTTGAAAATGTTTAAAGATGGACGAGGTGTTGCACATCAAAAGATAATCATGTTAGTATTTAAGATAGGAGATGATTACGATGCAACTTTGGAATGGACAGAACATGAAGACGAGTTGAAGTCAAAACAAAGGGAAAAGGTAGCAGCAGAGACGAAGGGGGTGGAGACACACCCCCGCGCAGCTCGCCTGATGTTTTAGCTGCAATAAGGGAAGAGGCGCAGGAAGGTGAGGCCTACTCCAGGCGAAGAACGGAGCACACGTTTGCAGTATGTGGATGAAATCCTTATTGCCTCCAGCACAGAACAACACCTATTAGCTGCAACTATAATGCTAGGAGCTGTACAGAGCGCAGGGTTTAAAATAAACCCTAGGAAGGTGCAGGTGGGAAGGAGCTAAGTAATATATCTAGGATTCATAATATCACAAAGGAAGAGACAGATGCCCAAGGACAGAAAGGAAGCAATTCAATCAATGCCCAGGTCAGGAATCGTGAAAGTGGTCAGGTAGGTACAAGGGATATTCAACTACTGCAGAAAGATCAGGAAATTGTGGTTGTAAGTTTAAAACTAGCTCTCACAGGTGCTCCAGCCTGGGATTACCCGAACAGAATAGGCCCTTCCACATCTGTTCCCATCACAGTGAGGATCATTACATGGGGACAGGCATAGGCCAGTGGCATAGGAATGTCGGGACACAAACCCAGCAAACCTTAGTAGAATTGCTTAACACAAGAAAGCTAAAACTGGTATCCGACACACGAAGGGCAAGGTGGGAAGCATGTTCTTACCCCCCCCAAACAGGACGGTAACAATAAAAGACAACTGTAACAACCCTGCAGGATGGACCATTACGCAGTGGAAGGAGCAGCAGTGTAGCCCGACAGGAGAAGACGAGGGAAGTATTCAGGATTGAGAAGGCAGACATGGATCTATATGTAGATGGGTCTCGGCACTATGTGGGACACTACGGTCGGGCCGTGGTAGATAGCAGCGAACAGGTCAAAAGTGATGGACGGTTTGAAGGGGGTCAATCAGCTCAAGTGGCTGAATTAGTGGCTCTCACTGAAGCGTTTAGGCTGGCTCGGGGAAACGGAGTAAACCTCTATACAGACACTCGATATGCTTTTGGAGTAGTGCATGAATATATGATAGCCTGGAGCAAACGGGGATACATGATCTCAGGAGGAGGGCCGATTGTTAAACACTTGGTGGAAGCCTCCCTCCTACCCAAAAAGTGGGCGATCAACATCAACAGGGGAATGCATGGGCAGATGAAGCAGCCAAGCGAGTGGCAGAGACAGGTACACTGGCTGGGGAAGCCCAAGTCGGAGCATGTACAATTAGGCCTGAGGAAGTAAACATGCTTAAGGCACAGGGAGAAGCCACTCCACAGGAAAAGGAGGGGTGGAAGCAGAGGGGCCCAACAAGAGACCGACGGGATATGGAAGAAATAATGGGAATGTGGTTGCCCCGGAATGCATCCAGGGGAGACTGTTAAATTTATACCACGGGTATGTCCATACAGATAGAACCAACATGATGAGCTCGATATCCAGATGCCGGTGGTGGAAGGAAATGGGTAGAGAGATAGAGGACCACTGTAGAAGGTGCGTGATATGCACAAAATACAACGCGGGGGGGAAAGTAAAGCTCAGAATGAGGCGTCAGCCACAATCGAAAGGACCCTGGGAAAACTTGCAGATATATATAACTGGACCGTTACCCAGCAACAAAGGGAAGACATACTGCCTAGAAGTAATAGACCAGTTTTACGAAGTGGGTAGAGGCTTTCATCACTCGAAATTGTTCAGCAGAAATCATGGCCAGGATCCTAGCAGAAGAAATAATACCACTACAGTAGACTTAAACCCAGGTACATACTTCACAGGGAAGATAATGAAACTGGCCTGCGCTTTACCAGGGATCAGGTACAAATACCCCATATCAGAGACTGGAAAGGGCAGAGTAGACAGGATACCCTGAGTACTAATGAAGCTCAAGGCAAACCCTAGTTGGACGACAGGACTGACACCCTTTGAACTAATAGAGACAGGATACGGAAATTTGTAATGGAACTCTGTAAACAGTTACATGATTTAAAGACACAGGCTAGAGATTAGCAAATCAAGGACTTAGAGAACGACACGAAGGAACCGAAGGTCCAGCACCCCAAATAGGCAGTCAGGTGATTACCCCAGAGAGGTCCAGGCTGGCACCCAAATGGACCGCACCCTATCAGTTAATAATGTCATGTTATGTTGTTAGAAGGGGTATCGGCAAATGGAAACACTGGACCCAGTTAAAAAAGCATGGTCACTAGCTAACCGGTGACGACCAGGAAATATTGTTTTTTTGCCGGACTCTAATGCTCGTGGAAACAACGTGGGGTAACGCTGCCTCATATCAAGGACAACAGGCTGAGGGACGGCAAGGCCTGTATTACAGGGACTTGAGTGACATTAGTTTAAAAAGAATCAAAAACACTGATGGTGAAGCATGGAGCAACAGTAGACTTAAATAACGGGCATAAAACAACGTAACAAGGAAACGAGACAACATTGGGGCTGGGCCAGTAATACGGGACCAATAATTAGTGTGAATAAGACTAGCGTGTGTTTTAAATCAGGAGGGACAGAGATACTGCAACCGGGGAAAGGGGGTGCAGATTTTCCTCAACATCTATTAATGGTGGAGGAGGGATATCACCCGAGATAGACTCACCAAGACGGCCTTACCGACCACTTCAGCAAAAGTGAGCACGACCAGGGCCCCGACTATCACACCCCCAGTGCCACAAACATGTCCAACTATGAACGCTGGGGCAAAAGGGGGATTGATAAGGCAGACCAAGGCTAAGATACACTTTGGAATACGTGGCGGGAGTTACAACGGTAAACACTACAGACCTACACACGATAGATAATCTAGTTAACGCTCCAACACACACCTTACAGGGATTGCTGGAAAGGGATGAGGATAATGAAAAGATACAGGCACAACTGGGTAATGGTGCAGAAAGGGTATAATTACAAGTGGCCCACACATTGTGAGACCACGCCAGAACTATAAATTCGATGAATAGAGCAGAACGGAACTTATGTAAAACCATACAGACAGAATTAGTATGTACAGCGTATGGAATACAACATAACCTGGAGCAGCTTCAGAATGGAAAGGTGCCGGATTGGATAACACTTTATGTATTTACCAACTGGACCTTGGACAAAAACATGACTCATGCCTGCGAGGTACGTAGAAACATTCATGCTTGGGTCCAAAGGCCTGATGTGTAACCGGACATTTAAATACAATCGGTTTTGTATTATCGATACCACAGTATGATGTGACAAAGGAAGGTCCTCCAAACCAAACAATTGCGGGAGAAATAAGAAATTAAACTCGCGTGGGGTACCATGACAAACCACAAATGTAACTGAAGAGAACAGGACTAAAAGTCTCAGCATAGATGATTGTTGTACAAATCACCCACCTAACACAGGATTACTAAATATAAACGGGTTTATTATAACCCCTGAACTTAAGGAGGAAAGATCGATGGGACGATGATGGACATTACCTGAGCAGGTTATGCGAAGGCCATCGGGCCACAAGGAAAACCGATACTTGAACTGAAAGAGGAACAAACTCGACTGAATTGAACACCATTCGACAACATAGAGGATATCCCAGGCGGGGCAGAAAATCGGCAGAATAGAGAAGATCCCAAGTGGAGGAATGATAGAAGAAACAGAGGATACCCCAGGCGGGGCATAATTCGAACACAGATAATGTTTGGTAAAAAGGACTTATACACGAACTATGCTGGACTAAATGTACTGGTTCTGGTGCAAGGGAACTCATCTTGCTAGTATTATCCTGTAAAAAGGTGTAACCGACGTAAGAGGCAGGTCCTAGCCCGTACTATAGTTAAAACATTGAATAAAGGGAAATCAAGCAGTCCGGCAGAAAGGACTTACTTAGTATAACCTTGATGGGAAATCCAACAGGTACATCCTGCAGCTCAGGAAGTAGCGCTACCCAAGCGAATGGACAACCCTGGAAGCTTATCCGTGAGGTATTAATTGGGAAATGGCCTATCTTGGGCATATAGCCAAGAGCCATTTGGGGGGGAATTGTAAGGGATACATTGTAAGAGTTACAAATAAGTGGTCAGAATTATGCTGAAGGTAGTGAACTGATCTGTATTTGGAGAGTCTGTTAAATGCCTATGTATGTAACAGTTGCTTATGTAGGATTAGCACAAATGTATAACGCATTAAACTGAATCCGTAACCTCTTATACTTAAACCGAAAAATCAGCAGTTGTTGATTAGAAGTCTCGAAGAAAGAGATAAGGAAGCCACTTTAGGCGTCTGTTATACTGTGGCAAAGTGCAAGTCATGGAACAACACCATAGAAAATGGACAATTGCATAGCAATTGCATATACCACTCAGACATTTGATTAAGAGTCGACAAATCAATGTTACTTCGCTGATAGAATTTGACCCATCAAGGATTTTGTAGGAGGGTGTTCCTCTCCAAAACCTGTATAAATTGTACTTGAAACCTCTTGTATTTTGCAGGTTTTAGGCTGAACCTTCGCGTGCATTGCTCGTAATAATACCGGTAAACCTGAGGTTTCGTTTGTTTACTTCCGTGGTTTATATACAGTGGGAGCTGGGCGAGGTGTCGATTAACTATATCCGTTAATCCACCCGAGGAAGGGAAGCCCCCTTTTACCCCAACTGATGGGCAGGTGTCGATTAACTATATCAGTTAATCCATATTGAAGGAGAGAAGCCTCCTTTCTACCCCGACACAAACCTCGTTTCCATTGAACATTCTTTCCTCTCTTGTTCTTCCAAAGCTGTAAATCCCTGTCCCATACATTGTCCCTCCTGCTGTGCAGAAATCCAAACCCATTGGACGTCTCTAGACTGTTTCTCCTCCCAGTTTTCACCACCAATTCTGGCTGGGTTCAGTTCTGCACTGACTGGTTCCCCTGCCTCTCCTCCCCTGAAGGTGCTGACTCTGTCTGGGTTCAGTTCTACACTCACTGGTTCCCATCCCCTGAATGTGCTGACTCTGTCTGGATTCAGTTCTACACTCACTGGTTCCCCTCCCCTGAAGGTGCTGACTCTGACCTGAGTTCAGTTCTACACTCACTGGTTCCCCTCCCCTGAAGGTGCTGACTCTGGCTGGGTTCAGTTCTACACTCACTGGTTCCCCTCCCCTGAAGGTGCTGACTCTGGCTGGATTCAGTTCTACACTCACTGGTTCCCCTCCCTCTACTCCCTGAATAAGCTGGATCTTGCTGTGTTCAAGTCCACACTCAATGGTTCCTTCCCCTCTCCTCTCCTCCCCTGTATTGTGCTGACTCTGGATGGTTTCAGTTCTACACTCACTTGTTCTCCTCCCTCTCCTCCCCTGAAGGTACTGACTCTGTCTGGGTTCAGTTCTACACTCACTTGTTCCCCTCCCTCTCCTCCCCTGAAGGTGCTGACTCTGGCTGGGTTCAGTTCTACACTCATTTATTCCCCTCATTCTCCTCCCCTGAAGGTGCTGACACTGGCTGGGTTCAGTTCTACACACATTGTTCCCCTCCCTCTCCTCCCCTGAAGGTACTGACTCTGTCTGGGTTTAGTTCTACACTCACTGGTTCCCCTCCCTCTACTGCCCTGAATAAGCAGGATCTGGCTGAGTTCAAGTCTTCACTCAATGGTTCCTTTCCCTCTCCTCTCCTCCCCTGTCGGTGATGACTCTGGCTGGATTCAGTTCTACACTCACTTGTTCCCCTCCCTCTCCTCCTCTGAAGGTGCTGATTCTGGCTGGTTTCAGTTCTACACTCACTTGTTCCCCTCCCTCTCCTCCCCTGAAGCTGCTGACTCTGGCTGGGTTCAGTTCTACACTCACTTGCTCCCCTCCCCTGAAGGTGCTGACTCTTGCTGGGTTCAGTTCTTTAATCACTGGTTCTCCTCCCCTGAAGGTGCTGACTCTGGCTGGGTTCAGTTCTACACTCACTTGTTCCCCTCCCTCTCCTCCCCTGAAGCTGCTGACTCTGGCTGGGTTCAGTTCTACACTCACTTGCACCCCTCCCTCCCCTCCCCTGAAGTTGCTGACTCTGGCTGCGTTCAGTTCTATACTTACTGGTTCTCCTCCCCTGAAGGTGCTGACTCTGGCTGGGTTCAGTTCTACACTCACTTGTTCCCCTCCCTCTCCCTCCCCTGATCGTGTTGACTCTGGCTGGGTTTAATTCTACAATCATTCGTTTCCTCTCCCTCTCCTCCTCTGAAGTACTGGCTATCTTCGATCTGGTCCTGTGTAATGAGACAGGATTAATAAACAATCTCCTTGTAAAGGATGCCCTTGCAATGAGTGAGCAAAGCATGATTGAATTTCAAATTCAGATGGCGAGCGAGAAAGTTGGATCTCAAACCAGAGTACCAAGCTTAAATAAAGGAGATTACAAAGGTATGAGGGCAGAGTTGGCCAAAGTGGACTGGTAAAATAGATTAAAGTGTAAGACGGTTGATGTATAGTGGTGTACATTTAAGGAAATTTTTCACAACTCTCAAGCAAAATATATTCCAGTGAGGAGGAAAGGGTGTAAAAGGAAAGATAGCCATCCGAGGCGAACTGAAGAAATAAAGGATGGTATCCAATTAAAAACAAGGGCATACAAAGTGGCCCAAACTACTGGGAGGACAGAAGATTAGGAAGCTTCTAACAGCCAGCAAAGAATGACAAAAATATGATTAAGAAAGGGAAGATATGTTATGAAAGTAAACTAGCACGAAATATAAAAACAGATAGCATGAATTTCCACAGCTTTATAAAAAGGAAAAGAGTGGCTAAAGTAAATGTTGGTCCCTTAAGAGGATGAAACCGGGGAATCAGTGATGGGGAACATGGAGATGAACAAATATTTTGCATCAGTCTTTATGGTAGACGAATAAAACAATCCCAACAGTCGATAGTCAATGGGCTGTAGGGGGGTGGGGAAGGAACATACCACAATCACAATCACTCACTGGTTCCCCTCCCTCTCCTCCCCTGCAGGAGCAGTGCAGATGGAGCTTTACTCTTTATCTAACCCGTGCTGCACCTGCCCTGGGAGTGTTTGATGGAACAGTGTAGATGGAGCTTTACTTTTTATCTAGCTCTTGCTGTATCTGCTGGGAATGTTCGAACGGACAGTGCAGAAGGAACTTTGCTCTGTATTTATCCTCTGCTGTACCTGCCCTGGGAGTGTTTGGTGGGACAGTGTAGAGTGCGTTTTGCTCGGTATATATCCCGTGCTGTACCTGCCCTTGTAATGCTTGCGACGACAATGTAGTGTGATCTTTGCTTTGTATTTAACGCGAGCTGTCCCATCCTGGGAGTGGTTAATGGGACCGTAGATGGAGCTTTACTTTGATTCTAACTCTTGCTGTATCTGCCTGGGAATGTTGGATAGGACAGAGCAGAGGGAGCTTTAATCCGTATGTAATCCGTGTAGTATCGGCCCATGAAATGTTTCATGGGACAGTGTAGAAGGAGCTTTACTCTTTACCTAACCCATGCTGTACCTGCACTGGGAACAGTTGAAGGGCCAGTGTAGAGGGAACTTTATGCCATATCTGTACGTAAACCATGCTGTATTTGCCCTGGGAGTGTTTGATGGTAATTACAGAGCAAGCTTTGCTCTATATCTAAACTGTGCTGCACCGACCCATGGAGTAATTGATGGGAATAATGATGGGTATAAATGGAGCTTTAATCTGTATCTAACCCTTGCTGTACCTGACCTGGAAATGCCTAATGAGTGAGTGTAGAGCATAAGCACAAACAAACATAAGAAATAGGAGCAGAAATAGGCAATAAGGCCCATTGAGCCCTGCTCCGCCACCCAACACGATCATGGCATATCCGATCGGGTCCACTTCCCTGCCTGCTCCCATAACCCTTTGTTCCCTTATCGGTTAAGAAAATGTCTCTCTCTGTCCTAAATTTATTCAGTGTCCAGCTTCCACAGCTCTCTGAGGCAGCGAATGCCACAGGTTTATAACCCTCAGAAGAAATTCATCCTCAGCTCAGTTTTAAAAGGGTGGCCCCTTATTCGAAGATTATTCCCCATTGTTCTACTCTCCCCCATCAGTGGAAGCAGCCTCTCTGCATCCACTTTGTCAAGCCCCCTCATAATCATATGTTTCGATAAAATCACCTCTTATACTTCTAAATTCGAATGAGTAGAGGCCCAACCTACTCAACCTTTCCTCAAAAGTCAACCCCCTCATCTCTGGAATGAATCTAGTGAACCTACTCTGAACTGACTCCAAAACAAGTGTATCCTTTCATAAATATGGAAACCAAAACTGTGTGCAGTATTCTAGGTGTGGCCTCACCAATACCCTGTAATACTGTAGCAAGACTTCCCTGCTTTTATACTGCATCCCTTTGCAATAAAGTTCAATATTCCATTGGCCTTCCTGATCACTTGCTGTACCTGCTAATAACCTTTAGTGTTTCATGCACCAGGACCCCCAGTAGGTATCCCTTATAATTATTGTTGCCAAATTAATTAATCCAAGTGTTAAATCATGGCAGGAAAGTTCGGACACGTGTCATGCTCCTCCTGTGCTGTGTGGGAACTCAGGGACGCTTCCAGTGTCCCTGACGACTACATGTGCGGGAAGTATGTCCTGCTGCAGCTCCTGATAGGCCGCATCGCAGCACTGGAGCATGCGCGATGCTGAGGATGTTGTGAATATCACGTTTAGTGAGTTGGTCTTGCACAGACAGATAGTGAATGGATGAGTAACAAGAAGAACGGTGGAAGGAAGGTAGTACAGAGGACCCCTGCGGTCATCCCTCTCCAAAACAGATACACCGCTTTGGGTATTGTGGCGGGGGGGGATGATTCATCAGGGCAGGGCAGCAGCAGCCAAGTCCATGGCACCATGGGTGGCTCTGCTGCACAAGAGGGCAGGAAAAAATGTGGGAGAGGTATAGTGATAGGGGATTCTATTGTAAGGGGAATAGATAGACGTTTCTGCAGCCGCAATAGAGACACCAGGATGGTATGTTGCCTCCCTGGTGCAAGGTTCAAGGATGTCTCAGAGCAGTTGCAGGACATTTTGCACCAGTTGTCGTGGTGCATATAGGTACCAAAGATATAGGTAAAAAAGCGGGATGAGGTCCTACAAGCTGAATTTAGGGAGCTAGGAGTTCAATTAAAATGTAGGACCTCAAAAGTTAGTAATCTCAGGATTGCTCCCAGTGCCATGCGCTAGTCAGAGTAGGAATCGCAGGACAGCTCAGTTGAATAAGTGGCTTGAGCAGTGGTGCAGAAGGGAGGGATTCAAATTCCCGGGATATTGGAACCGGTTCTGGGGGAGGTGGGACCAGTACAAACCGGACGGTCTGCACCTGGGCAGGACCGAAACCAATGTACTAGGGGGAGTGTTTGCTACTGCTGTTGGGGAAACGGTAAACTAATATGGCAGGAGGATGGGAACCTATGCAGGGAGACAGAGGGGAGTAAAATGGGGGCCGAAGCAAAAGATAGAATGAAGAAAAGTAAAAGTGGAGGGCAGAGAAACCCAAGGCAAAAATCAAAAAGGGCCACATTGTAGCAAAAAAACTAAACGGGCAAAGTGTGTTAAAAAGACAAATCTGAAGGGTCTGTGCCTCAATGGGAGGACTATTCGTAATAAGGTGGACGAATTAACTGCACAGGCAGCAATTAATGAATACGATATAATTGGCACCACGGACACATGGCTCCAGGGTGACCAAGGCTGGGAAATCAACAATCAAGCGTATTCAACATTCAGGAAGGATAAACAGAAAGGAAAAGGAAGTGGGATAGCGTTGCTGTTTAAAGAGGAAATTATCGTAATAGTAAGGAAGGACATTTGCTTGGATGATGTGGAATTGGTATGGGTGGAGTTGCGGAATACCAAAGGGCAGAAAACACTAGTGGCAGTTGTGTACAGACCACCAAACAGTAGTAGTGAGTTTGGGTACAACATCAAACAAGAAATTAAGGATGCATGCAATAAAGGTACAGCGGTCATCATGGGCGACTTTAACCTACATATAGATTGGGCAAACGAAACTGGTAGCAATACGGTGGAGGAGGATTTCCTGGGGTGTATTAGGGATTGTTTTCTGGACCAATATGTCGAGGAACCAACCAGAATGTTGCCCATCCTAGACTGGGTGATGTGTAATGAGAAAGGACTAATTAGCAATCTTGTTGTGCGAGGCCTCTTGGGGAAGAATGACCATAATATGGTAGAATTCTTTATTAAGATGGAGAGTGACACAGTTAATTCAGAGACTAGGGTCCTGAACGGAAGGAACGGTAACTTCGATGGTATGAGACGTTAATTGGCTAGAATAGACTGGCAAATGATTCTTAAAGGGTTGACGATGGATAGGCAATGGAAAACATTTAAAGATCACATGGATGAACTTCAACAATTGTACATCCCTGTCTGGAGTAAAAATAAAATTGGGAAGGCGGCTCAGCAAGGGAAATTAAGGATAGTGTTAAATCCTAGGAAGAGGCATATAAATTGGCCAGAAACAGCAGTAAGGCTGAGGACTGGGAGAAATTTATAATTCAGCAGATGAAGACAAAGGGTTTAATTCGGAGGGGGAAAATAGAGTATGAGAGGAAGCTTGCCGGGAACATAAAAACTGACTGCAAAAGCTTCCATAGATTTCTGATGAGGAAAAGATTAGTCTTGGAGCGGATTTTTGGACATATATTTGATTGTATACGGGACCAAACATTTGTTTTATTTTTCCCTTAAAATTAATTTTGTAAGGGACAATACTGATGCTTTAAACAGTTAGACTTTAAGTCATGCTGGCCTTGAGTTAATGCAGATTGGAAAGTGAGATAATGGACACTGGAGAGTTAAGTACTAGGTATGTTTGCTTAAATCGGTGTCAAAGGCCTGCACTTGTTTATACTGCCCTGTCACAGTGCAGGATGGGTTATATATCAAAAGCTTAGCCTTCGATAGTAACAGCTTTGTAGTGCGAAAGCATGTGATGTAAAGTGATGTTATTTGTAAGATAAAAGGACTTCACTGCAGATAACAATTTGAGAAGATGGTTAAAAGACATGGTTCGTTAACACTTCTCCCAAAGCTTTGTCCCCGATTTAATAAACCTCTCTTTATATATATATATTATACAGTCTCGGAAATATTTTTCCACAACAAAATGGTGTCAGGAACAGGATACTGTCTGGTCAGACGTGATCATGTAAGACAGTATCTGGAATCTGGTGTTAGAGACTGAAAAGTGAGGTGTACGGGCACGGCGGGATAGTGCATAAGATACGAGTAAACAGATAGCTGGAAGAGGCTGACTAACCAGTTTGAATTGTCCCTTTCGTAAATAAGGTCGGTGCGGAAGGGAACTGATCGATCCAACCTGGAGCCGAAAACTCCGGTGGTAAGGAAACACGCTAGCTTTGTTGCAAAGACAAAGGGTCTCCACAGAATAGTCGTGGCCGTGATTATTACAGAAACAAAGGGAAACGTCCGAGACTGGCGAACATGGAAGGTAAGGAAGGGAATTTAAAAGGCGGGCCGCCCGGGTCATTAATTAATTCCTATCATTAATTGTAACTTACGTAATTATGTAATGCCATAAAAAAAGCTGATAGTGACTATCTTAAGTGACAAATGGATCCAGACATAAGCTTTGTTGAATGAAGAGAGACTTTTGTGAGTGTCCATTTTGAATGAAGAGAGTACTCAAGTAATTTTGACTGTGGAATGAATGAAAGCCTGTTTTGAGAAGGTGTGGAGTTGCCTGCCTGTTTTAGCTCCACCCACTCTTTCAAAACAGAGTGAAATGTTTCTTTTTAACCCTTCGTAGTGTTGTGCTGTCTGTGGGAAGTTTAAGAAACTGTGAACATTATTGTATTACATTTTAAGTTATAAACGAAGGTATGGATATAAGTTATGGAGCGAGGAAATGCACAAAGGATAGGTTTGTTGAGAAAAAATAAAAATACATGGTTCCGGTCGTAAAAAAAAAAACAATTTGACTTGTTTGTCGAAAGAAAACATGCAATTGGGTGGAAGACATAAATTTAGTCCAGGAATGAGATAAAGAATGACTTTTAAAACGCTCCCATTTTCCTTTGTGTAAAACCTTGACACGAAAGCTTCTAGCTCAGTAAAAAAAAATAATTTTAAATTTAGAAATATCTTCAGGGATTAGGTCAAACTCCTGGGCGAGTGCTGAGCTACCTGTGAAGGTGTAAAAGGGACTTTTGAAAAAGGCTAAAACAGTAAGCTTTAGCAGTTTAGAAAAGAAAAAGGTAAAGCAGGAAAAGGTCTCTGCCACGGGAACAGGAGGAGGGCAGAAAAGGGGACTTGCCACAATACCCTATAAGACCTGAAGCTAGAACAGCGGTTGTAGAAAGGGTTACCGAAAATAAACAGTTCGCACCACTAACTCCCCAAAAAGGCCCAGGTAGGGTAATCCCAGGTCCTGTACCTAGGGTACTGCCTCTCAAGGGGCTGAAAGAAATGCCCTCGAATAGGAAAAAGGCTGTCAATGACATGCCTAGACCAGTAACTGTAAAGGGGGTGAGGAATGTACTGGCCCTCTTTAATTACAGTCGGAAATTTATCCCTGATTTTGCAAAAATTGCTGAGCCAATACAAAGATTAGTGAAAGGGGCGAAACCGGCCCTAGACCTCATAGAGTGGGGCCCTGAACAAGAACAGGCATATAGTAAACTCAAGTCAGAACTAGTCTTCGCACCTGGATTGGGACTGCCTGACATGAGTAAGGATTTCCACATCCACTCTAACAATGAAGGTGGGTTCTATATGGCCGTGGTCACCCAAGATCACGGGGTAAAAGGAGACCTATAGCCTATTACTCTACCACCGAAAGCCCGGTGGTGACTGGGTTATCCAGATGTATAGCCACGCTAGATTGCGCAGCTTGGGCGGAAAAAATAGCTAGCCTGTGGTGATGACTGGAAACATCATTCTCCACAATAAACACACATTGGTAGAAATGTTAAACACAGGAAAACTGAGAATCGCATCTAATATGAGACGGGCAAAGTGGGAAGCAGTCCTCTTAACACCCAACAAAGCGGAAACCATAAAATAAAAGATGCCCCCCTTCAAACCGCAGAACAAACCTTGTTTGTGGACAGCTCACGAAAATGACAGCATGGGGGAGAAAGAGTGTTTGCGATTGAAAGAAAAAGAATTTGAAGAGGTAAAAAAAAAACACTCTCCATTGATTATGATTTTAAATTATAAAAATTAAGTCAGTGCCGCTGGGGCCCGAGACGACCAGATAAGTATTGAGAAACGACAGCAGGACACTTCTGAAGAGGAAATAGGTATGTGGACAAAGCAGGGTGCAACGCAAGGGAAGGATAATGTTTGGAGACGAAACGACAAGGTGATGGCACCTGAATATATACAGAATACCTTATTGGAGTTGCATCATGGCCTGTCTCATTCAGGATGAGAGGCCATGACCGGGAGTCTTGGAAGAGATTGGTGGTGGAAAGTGATGGGGAGAGCTATTGCTAAATATTGACATCGATGCATTACGTGCGCACAATATAATCCAGGCAGGCCCATTAAAATTAAAATGGGACACCAGCCCCGTCCACGGGGGCCATGGGAACACGTACACATTGATTTCACAGGTGCTTTGCCCCCATCCCATGGAAAAAGATTTTCCCTAGTATTATAGATCAATTTACCCGGTGGGTGGAGGCTTTTCCCACACCTAATTGCACTGCCTCAACAGTGGCAAGGATATTGACCGAGCAGGTGATTCCCCGATGGGGAGTGCCTCAACAGTGGCAAGGATATTGACCGAGCAGGTGATTCCCCGATCGGGAGTGCCTCAACACTGGCAAGGATATTGACCGAGCAGATGATTCCCCGATGGGGAGTGCCTCTTCAAATAGATTCCGACCAAGGCACCCACTTAACGGGAAAAAGTGTAAAAACAATATGCCAGCTGATGGGCATAAAACAAATATTTCACATCCCCTACCACCTGCAGAGTTCTGGGATGGTAGAGCGCATGAACCGTACCCTTAAGAACGCCCTGGCAAAGGCCATGCAAACGTCAGGAAAAACATGGACAGAAGTATTGCCCATTATATTGATGAAGTTAAGAGCCACGACAAACCGGACATCCGCATTAACTCCTTATGAACTAATGACAGGAAGGCCGATTTGATTACCAGAGAACATCATAACAGGGGGGCGGGGGGGGCGATGTAGGCACGTTAAAAGACAAAATGTTTTGGAATTAAGTAATCAATTAAAAGGGATGCGTAAATTAGTTGGGGACAATTAGGAAGAAAGAGACGCGGAAGCAGAGCTTACAAACCTCCCTGAAGTCCCGTTAGCGGGAAGTCGCGTTATGGTAAGGGTCCTCCCGGGAAAACCGGGGTTTGCCCCAAAAATGGATAGGACCGTATGAGGTTATAATCAGCAGGGACACTTGTGCCTGCATCGATGTTAAAGGGAATGGACAATGGAAGCATTGGACCCAGCTTAAGGTTTTTGAACCAGCCGTTTAGCACACGTATTAGCTGTTGTTTGTCTATTGACAGATTGACAGCGAGAGATTCTTCAAGCAAGCCATACGGCCATTTTGCCTTTGACTATTTGTTAAATGTAGAGTAATAAGATGATGAAACTATATATTGTGATCGGTGAGATTATCATAGTTCGTGTTAGGTCCGGCCTGCTAGCTAGACCGAAACGAGAGTTACATGTGAATACCTTTTTGTACATGTCTTATGCTTATGCGCAAAATAAGAACTGTTCCAGTTGCTGGGTATGTTCGCACATCCCCATACATAGCAAAGGAGGCATCCCTTTGATGTCAATCTCCCTTAACATCTCGGAAGTAGCGGAGTGGGTAATGCGCCAAAACGGTACAGGGGAAGTAAATGATAATTGGAACCAGAGTGGGAATAAAGAAACGTGGAGATCTGGGGGTTACTTTTTGGATGCATTTGACGGAGGGTACCAGCCGGAATAGGTCGGTACGACCCCCGTTCCTCGTTTTGACCAACAGCTCAGGAGTTGGAAGGCCCACCGCTGACATATGTTTCACTAGAGATCTGACTGGTGAGGAAACAGGTTTTGTAGCAGGATATAGCAAATGTACGCAATAATTTAACCTCACCAGGTGGAACATAATAGCCAGCGAAACAACAAACCAGGGGTTCTTTGAAATAGAGGGTTTGAAGAATCAGACAAGTAGCCAGGACTGGGACCCTAAGTTTAGGTGGCGACGGGGGCTGAGAGAGAGATTGGGATCGAATCAACAGCATACAATTGCACTTATTTTGTGTGTGGGCATAAGGCCTATCCCTGGTTGCCTCCGAAATGGAGGGGGTCCTGTTATTTGGGATATGTGGTCCCTTTTGTCAGACGGGTAATTACTTTAGCAGAAGTACAGATACCAGGTCGACTAAGACGAGATCTTACCCCGGTAGAGAGGCAGTTTGGGGTCATGATGCTCCCATTCAGGATAGGACGCACCATGGATGAATTACGTAACCTCGAGAGGGTACTGGAACAGACAGTTAACGACACTGCTGAAGCAATAGAGGGTATAACGGCTGAATTGGTAGCCATACGCACAATGGTACTCCAGAACAAAATGGCCCTCGATAACAGCACAATGTGGGGGCACATGTGCCTTAATTGGAGCTGAATGTTGCACTTACTTTCCCGATAATTCAGAAAATATAACCAACCTCGTTGATCACATAAGAAGGGAGGTAAAGAATTTATCCATGATAGCAGGAGGATCTAGCTTGTTTGACTGTCTATTAGGTGGATCCTGGGGGTCCTATCTGATGCATGGAGTAATTATTCTGGTTGTAATAATAATAATTACTTGCTGTGTGATTATCGAGTGTTTTGATATCTGCTGTAAAGTTATGATGGCTCGACTGATGCCAGTAGCCAGTGTAATCGCCGAAGAAGAAGAAGCACACCTGATGGAAATACCTGAAGACACAAGGATGAAGAAACAGACGACAATGACACCGACCACTATCTTTGATGGGTGGCCTAGAGCTACAGGCAAGGTGGACATACGGAACATCAGGGAAGTAACATACCCCAAAGGACGAATAAATGAAAATATGATAATATAATTGTGGTCATCTGGATTTCCTGAACATCCTCCAGGACCAAAAGGAGGAATATTGTTGGAGCGGATTTTAGGCCATAAACTTGACTAGTATACGGGACCAAACATCTGTTTTTATTTTCCCCTGTAATTAATTTTGTTAGGGACAATACTGATGAATTATGCTCTATAAATAAAAAAACACAGTTAGACTTCAAGGTATGCTGGCCTTGAGTTATGGAGATAGGAAAGTGAGATAATGAACGACTGGAGAGATAATTAAATGGCATGTTTGTCAATACCGGTGCCAAAGAGCCTGCCCTTGTTTATAATGCCCTGTCACAATTAAGGCTGGTTTATATCAAGAACTCAGCCTTGGATGAAAAGCTGTTCAAACGTTGTCATGCGATGATTAGACTTAAGTACTAGTGCTAAAGTATGTGATGTAAAGTGACGTAATTTGTAAGATAAAAACACCTCACTGGAGATAACAAATTGAGAAGCTGGTTGAAAGACAGGGGTCTTTAACACTTCTCCCAAAGCTTTGTCTCCGATTTAATAAACCTCTCTTTATATATTATACAGTCTCGGAAATATTTTTCCAGAAAAGTGTCATCCGGAAATTTGTAGATACTACATTTAATCCCCTCGTCCAAATCATTAATTTACAATGTAAATAGCTGGGGCCCCAGCAAAGAACCTTTGGTACCACACTAGTCACCGCCTGCCATTCTGAAAAGTACCCATTTACTCGTACTCTTTGCTTCCTGTCTGACAACCAGTTCTCAATCCATGATAGCACACTACCCCCAATCAAATGTGCTTTAACTTTGCACATTAATCTCTTATGTGGGACCTTGTCGAAAGCCTTCTGAAAGTCCAAATATACCACATCAACTGGTTCTCCCTTGTCCACTCTACTGGAAACATCCTCAAAAAATTCCAGAAGATTTGTCAAGCATGATTTCCCTTTCACAAATCGATGCTGACTTGGACCTATCATGTCACCTCTTTCCAAATGCGCTGCTATGACATCCTTAATAATTGATTCCATCATTTTACCCACTGCCGATGTCAGGCTGACCGGTCTATAATTCACTGCATTCTCTCTCCCTCCTTTTTTAAGGAGTGGGGTTACATTGGCTACCCTCCACTCGATAGGAACTGATCCAGAGTCAATGGAGTATTGGAAAATGATTCTCAATGCATCCGCTAATTCCAAGGCCACCTCCTTTAGTACTCTGGCATGCAGTCCATCAGGCCCTGGGAATTTATCGGCCTTCAATCCAGCAATTTTCCCAACACAATTTCCCGCAGTTCCTCCCCCTTATTGGACCCTCTGACCCCTTTTATATCCGGAAGGTTGTTGGTGTACTCCTTAGTGAATACCGAAACAAAGTACTTATTCAATTGGTCCGCCATTTCTTTGTTCCCCATTATGACTTCCCCTGATTCTGACTGCAGGGGACCTACGTTTGTCTTTACTAACCTTTTTCTCTTTACATATCGATAGAAACTTTTGCAATCCGTCTTAATGTTCCCTGCAACTTCTTCTCGTACTCCATTTTCCCTGCCCTAATCAAACCCTTTGTCCTACTCTGCTGAGTTCTAAATTTCTCCCAGTCTCCGGGTTCGCTGCTATTTCTAGCCAATTTGTATGCCACCTCCTTGGATTTAATATTATCCCTGATTTCCCTTGATAGCCACGGTTGAGCCACCTTCCCTTTCTTATTTTTATGCCAGACAGGAATGTACAATTGTTGTTGTTCATCCATGCGGTCGCTAAATGTCTACCATTGCCCATCCACAGTCAACCCCTTACGTATCATTCGCCAATCTATCCGAGCCAATTCACGCCTCATACCTTCAAAGTTACCCTTCTTTAAGTTCTGGATAATGGTCTCTGAATTAACTGTTTCATTCTCCATCCTAATGCAGAATTCCACCATATTATGATCACTCTTCCCCAAGGGGCCTCGCACAGTGAAATTGCTAATTAATCATCTCTCGGTGCACAACACCGAGTCTAAGATGGCCTCCCTTTAGTTGGTTCCTAGACATATTGGTCTCGAAAAGCATCCCTTATGCACTCCAGGAAATCCTCCTCCACCATGTTGCTTTCAGTTTGGCGAGCACAATCTATGTGCATATTAAAGTCACCCATTATAACTGCTGCACCCTTATTGCATGCCCCCTTGATTTCCTGTTTGATGCCCTCCCCAACATTATTACTACTGTTTATAGGTCTGTACACAACTCCCACGAACGTTTCTTGGCCTTTGGTGTTCTGCAGCTATACCCATATAGATTCCACATCATCCAAGCTAATGTCCATGCTAACTATTGCATTAATCTCCTCTTTAACCGGCAATGCTACCACACCTCCTTTTCCTTTTATTCTATCCTTCCTGAATGTTGAATACCCCTGGATGTTGAGTTCCCAGCCTTGATCAACCTGGAGCCAAGTCTCCGTAATCCCAATCACATCATAAGTTTTAACATCTATTTGCACAGTTAATTCATCCACCTTATTACGGATACTCTGTGCATTAAGACACAATGCCTTCAGGCTTGTTTTTTTAACACCCTTTATCCATTTAGAATTTTGCTGTACAGTGGCTCTTTTTGTTCTTTGCCTTGGGTTTCTCTGCCCTCCACTTTTCCTCATCTCCTTTTTGTCTTTTTCTTTTATCTCCTTTTTGTTTCCCTCTGTCTCCCTGCATTGTTTCCCATCCCCCTGCCATATTTGTGCAACTCCTCCCCAACAGCACGAGCGAACACTCCCCCGAGGACATTGTTACTGGTCCTGCCCAGGTGCAGACCATTCGCTTTGTACTGGTCCGACCTCTCCCAGAACCGGTTCCAATGCCCCAGGAATTTGAATCCCTCCCTGCTGCACCACTGTTCAAGGCACGTATTCATCTGCGCTATCCTGCGATTCCTACTCGGCCTAGCACATGGCACTGGTAGCAATCCCGATATTACTTCTTTTGAGGTCCCACTTTTTAATTTAGCTCCTAGCTCGTTAAATTCGTTTCGTAGGACCTCATCCCTTGTTTTACCTTTGTCTTTGGTACCAATGTGCACCACGACAATTGGCTTTTCTCCCTCCCTTTTTAAAATGTCCTGCACCCGCTCCGAGACATCCTTGACCCTTGCACCAGGGATATAACATACCATCCTGGAGTCTCGGATGCGGCCGTAGAAACGCCTACCTATTCCCCTTACAATTGAATCCCCTATCACTATCGCTCTCCCACTCTTTTTCCTGCCCTCCTGTGCAACAGAGCCAGCCGCGGTGCCATGAACTTGGCTGCTGCTGCCCTCCCCTGATGAGTCATCCACCCCAACAGTACTCAAAGCAGTGTATCTGTTTTGCAGGGTGATGACCACAGTGAACCCCTGCATTACCTTCCTTGAACTGCTCTTCCTGCTGGTCTTCCATTCCCTATCTGGCTGTGGACCCTTTCCCTGCGATGAGACCAACTCGCTACAAGTGCTACTCACGTCATTCTCAGCATCGTGGATGCTCCAGAGTGAATCCACCCTCAGCTCCAACTCCGCAACGTGGTCCGTCAGGAGCTGGAGGCGGATACACTTCCCGCACACGTAGTCATCAGGGACACTGGAGACGTCCCAGAGTTGTCACATGGTACAGGAGGAGCATAAGACGTGACCGAGCTGTTCTGCCATCACTTAACCCTTCGATAGGCAACAACAATGCTAAAGTTTACTCATTGTTATGGAAGAGAAAAAAGAAAACTACTCACAAATCACCAGCCAATCACTTACCCCATTGGTTGTGACGTCACCTTTCTGTTTCTTTCTACTTTTTTGCCTTCTCCCTGTAACTGCACCGGCTCGCCTTTTATAGGCCTCACCAACGGAACTACTCGACGCTGTTCCCGACTGCCGCCGACGCTGGGCCCCGGACTCCCTGCTGTGCCTTTTATAGGCCTCAGCAACGGAACTCCTCGACGCTGCTTACGACTGCCGCCGACGCTGGGCCCCGGGCTCCCTGCTGTGCCTTTTATAGGCCTCACCAAAGGACCTCCTCGACGCTGCTCCCGAAAGCCGCCGATTTCAGCTGCGATGACCTCCTTCCTCCTTATTGTCAAATAAAAATCAAATCAAGACAAGACAAGAGAAGACATGACAGACTGACTGACTTTGTTTATATTTATATAAATGTATAAAAAAATACCCTCCCCACTTGCGAACATTCACAATAAATATGCTTTTTCTGTTCTGCCTGCACTGGGCTCTATTACCTTTGCCCTCTTTCACAGCACAAGCAGCTGCTGTCAGATCCAGCAGAAAGGCACTACCGACTTTAAAAGATCGCATTTGTTGCCCACATCTTCCCTCGTGGCTTGTCCTCCACCATGGGCTTGCTGAGTTTGTGTATTTACTGACTGCACTACCTGATTTCCAGTGGAATTCATCCAGTCACACAGCCTTCGTTCAATCAAAAATATACAGATTATGAAACAATTATTTCTTTATTTAAATCAAATCAAATTCAATTTTTTAAAATAAAATTGTAAATTTATTTATTTTCTTATTATGATAAATATATATATATTTCAAATTGGCTTTTTGTCTGGGTTGGTTTTACTTCCCTCCCTCCTTTCTACCGTCAGAATCTGTGGCTTCAACAACCGTCCCAGCCCCGCGTGGTCCTGAGCCCCACACTCACTCACGCACAGCACAGTTGCCTTCAGGAATGATAGAAATCCCACTTTATTCTTTTGAAACGGAAATACTGTCAGTCAAGAGTAATTTTCATCTCTAAGAGGGATGTACTTGCAGTCCCGGATCATTCGGTGTCTGTTTAAACGGGGTGGTTGTCAGTTCAGGTTCATAATTTCTCCTTTTTAGACGTATTTGCTCAGAATGCCGGATCATCCAGTATAGTTTTAAAAGGCGTTTTATATCGCAGCGCAACTATTCATTCCTCGAAATATGCTCATGTTTTTCGAAATCCACTCCTTGATACAAACCTTGTCCCAAATTTACTCTCAATATAAAATACAACAAATGTTGCGTCAAAAGCAGCGGCCACTTTCCCGAATGGATAAGGCGTCTGACTTCTGTTATGACGGCGATGTTATCAGAAGATTGCAGATTCGACTCTTGCCGCTGTCAACTTACTCGCCTCGTGAAATTTTATATTTTTTATTTTGATTCTGCCTCAAAACCAACCATCTCGTACAGTCAGTAACCTGAAGTGAAGGAAGTCTGTTTGCTTTTAGAAGCCAATAGCACATTTTCATCACTGCCTATCTGGTTGCACGAGCAGAACAGGCGGTGAAGTAGACTTTCTTGCAAATTATTTCTGTTTTGATGCAAAAAGTAGGGGATAGATATCTGTCGTTGCTGTAAATAGGAGACGAAGTGGCCGAGAGGTTCAGGGGATGGACTTCGAGTCCAGCGGCTCCCATCCTCGTCGTTATTTTGTTAACCATTTGACCTCTCTGCTTTTTTTTATCAATCACATTTAACCTCATTGCCAAATTCAACCTTTACTGACAAGGATGCAGCTCTTTGGTAATGTAATGTCTCAAATTAATAATATATTCATCAAAGGGAAAACATTAGCAGGACTATGGAGAGGGGGACTCATTAGATCGGCCTCTGAGAATCTGCACAGGAACGATGGGCCTAATAGTAAACTACCGTCAGAATCTGAGAGCTAAGCTCTTCGTTGTCGGCGGGTTGTTGGTCGAGGGATATGATTCTCGCTTTGTGATTTTCTTAATTGGAAAAGCGAGAGGTCCCGGGTTCAAATGCCGGATGATCCCTGCCAACTTTTTCTCAAAGAACCGCTTCTGAGCCGGTCGACATATGAGAAAACAGACATATTTCAAATTAAATCATGTGATTTCGCTCCATTGTTCCCACATCATCCAAATCCTGGAGTTTCCCAGGAGCAAAGTGAAACTCACCTAACTGAGTAAAGTAAAAGTATCTCAGATATACGCAGCTCTGTGTCCCATTGGAGAAACTAAACCCGTGTTTGGTTCCTGCGAAAACTTGATCAGTATATCTTCATTTCTGCATGCATGAGCTCACCTCCATTGGGATAATCATACATTTGGCGTCAATCTCCACTTCAACGTGAAACATACTCTGCTCTAAATATGAGTGCGTCCTGTTTCTCTCGCGCCGAAAAATTGTAAAAAGCTGGCTTTTGAATGAGTCCCTTGGCTGCCGAATTCAAACCGTACAGGAAATCAATCCGGGGTGGCCAAGCTGCCTGGTCTGATAAAAAGGCGCTCACACGCTATATTTCAGGCATGTTATAGTCTTCTGGCCTCAACATTCGGTTCAACGTATCGGATCATAAAACTGCTCCCATTGTCTGGTAATGGTTCTGCTGTTCCCGCTAACACCTCCTCTGGTCCATCCTTTGTTACTTCATTGCCCGCTTACCGGCCACTTTGCCTTTTCGCATTGTGTCACTTATTATTCAATCACTCCAGCGCTCCTCTGTATCACAGATATTCCTTCCTGTCCTTCCTCGCTGCCTATTTTTTCCAGGCGCTATTTTTGTTGAAAACATCTGTAAACTTTACATTTTTCCTAAAGTATTGGAATGATCATCTGACTGAACGTCAACCAGGGATCTTCATCCACAGAATTTGCACGACCTGCTGAGTTTTACAGAATTCTTTGTTTTTGTTAATTCTCTTTCCGTATCCCTTTTAAGGTGATGTGCTGATGGTCGGGGTCATTCTCTGTCTCTCTAAAATGGTGTGCTATCAGTCCTGGTTCGTTCTGTGTCTGTTTACAAGGGATGTGCTGTCTGTCCCGGATTTCACTTTTCAAATTTCAAAAACTGCGTTTGGAGGGTGCAGGAATTTTAATTTGTTTGTGTGTTTGTGAAAGCGAGAGAGTGCGTGAAAACGTGCTGCGCGATCTTACTGTACATTTCATGTCATATATACATAGAAACATAGGAAATAGGTGCAGGAGTAGGCCATTCGTCACTTCTCGCCTGCTCCGCCATTCAATGAGTGCATGGCTGAACATGCAACTTCAGTACCCGATTCCTGCTTTCTTGCTATAGCCCTTGATCCCCCTAGTAGTAAGGACTTCATCTTACTCCTTTTTGAATATATTTAGTGAATTGGCCTCAACAACTTTCTGTGGTACACAATTCCACAGGTTCACCACTCTCTTGGTGAAGAAGTTTCTCCTCATCTCGGTGCTAAATGGCTTAACCCTTATTCTTTGACTGTGACCCCTGGTTCAGAACTTCCTCAACATTGGGAACATTCTTCCT
Source organism: Pristiophorus japonicus (assembly GCF_044704955.1). Classification (NCBI taxonomy): domain Eukaryota; kingdom Metazoa; phylum Chordata; class Chondrichthyes; family Pristiophoridae; genus Pristiophorus; species Pristiophorus japonicus. The sequence goes on from NC_092009.1 coordinate 5,464,904, forward strand.
GCATCTAACCTGTCTAAACGCATCAGAATGTTAAACGTTACGATGATGTCCCCTCTTATTCATCTGAACTCCAGTGAATACAAGCCCAGTTGATCCAGTCTTTCTCGAAATGTCAGTCCCGCCATCCCGGGAATCAGTCTGGTGAACCTTCGCTGCACTCCCTCAATAGCAAGGATGTCCTTCCTCAGTTTAGGAGACCAGAACTGTACACAATACTCCAGGTGTGGCCTCACCAAGGACCTGCACAACTGTAGCAACACCTCCCTGCCCCATGTACTCAAATCCCCTCGCTATGAAGGCCAACATGCCATTTTGTTTCTCAACCGCCTGCTGTACCTGAATGCCAACCTTCAATGACTGATGAACCATGACACCCAGCTCCAGTTGTACCTCCACTTTTCCTAATCTGTCACCATTCAGATAATAGTCTGTCTCTCTGTTTGTACCACCAAATTGCATAACCTCACATTTATCTAAATTATACTTCATCTGCCATGCTTTTGCCCACTAACCGAACCTATCCAAGTCGCTCTGAAGCCTCATAGCATCCTCCTCGCAGCTCACACTGCCACTCAACTTAGTGTCATCCGCATATTTGGAGATACTACATTTAATCCCCTCGTCTAAATCATTAATGTACAGTGTAAACAGCTGGGGCCCCAGCACAGAACCTTGCAGTACCCCACTAGTCACTGCCTGCCATTCTGAAAAGTCCCCATTTACTCCTACTCTTTGCTTCCTGTCTGACAACCAGTTCTCAATCCATGTCAGCACATTACCCCCAATCCCATGTGCTTTAACTTTGCACATTAATCTCTTGTGTGGGACCTTGTCGAAAGCATTCTGAAAGTCCAAATACACCACTTCAACTGGTTCTCCCTTGTCCACTCTACTGGAAACATCCTCAAAAAATTCCAGAAGATTTGTCAAGCATGATTTCCCTTTCATAACTCCATGCTGACTTGGACCTATCATGTTACCTCATTCCAAATGCGCTGCTATGATATCCTTAATAATTGATTCCATCATTTTACCCATTACCGATGTCAGGCTGATCGGTCCATAATTCCCTGTTATTTCTCTCCCTCCTTTTTTAAGAAGTGGGGTTACATTGGCTACCCTCCACTCCATTGGAACTGATCCAGAGTCAATGGAATGTTCGAAAATGACTGTCAATGCATCCGCCATTTCCAAGGCCACCTCCTTAAGTACTCTGGGATGCAGTCCATCAGGCCCTGGTGATTTATCGGCCTTCAATCCCATCAATTTCCCCAACACAATTTCCCGACTAATAAGGATTTCCCTCAATTCCTCATCCTCACAAGACCCTCTGACCCCTTTTATATGCGGAAGTTTGTTTGTGTCCTCCTTAGTAAATACCGAACCAAAGTACTTGTTTAATTGGTCCGTCATTTCTTTGTTCCCCGTTATGACTTCCCCTGAGTCTGACTGGAGGGAACCTCCATGTGTCTTTACTAACCTTTTTCTCTTTTACAAATCAATAGAAAGTTTTTCAATCCGTCTTAATGTTCCCTGCAAGCTTCTTCTCGCACTCCATTTTCCCTGCCCTAATCAAACCCTTTTTCCTCCTCTGCTGAGTTCTAAATTTCTCCCAGTCCGCGGGTTCGCTGCTATTTCTGGCCAATTTGTCGGCCACTTCCTTGGCTTTCATACTATCCCTGATTTACCTTGATAGCCACGGTTGAGCCAACTTCACTTTTATATTTTTACACCAGGCACGAATGTACAATTGTTGTCGTTCATCCATGCGGTCTCTAAATGTCTGCCATTGCCCATCCACAGTGAACCCCTTAAGTATCATACGCCAATCAATCCTAGACCATTCACTCCTCATACCTTCAAAGTTAGCCTTCTTTAAGTTCTAATAAAAACATAGAAACATAGAAACATAGAAACATAGAAACATAGAAAATAGCTGCAGAAGTAGGCCATTCGGCACTTCTAGCCTGCACCACCATTCAATGAGTTAGTTGCTGAACATGCGACTTCAGTACCCCATTCCTGCTTTCACGCCATACCCCTTGATCCCTTGAGTAGTAAGGAATTCACCTAACTCCTTTTTGAATATATTTAGTGAATTGGCCTCAACCACTTTATGTGGTAGAGAATTCCACAGGTTCACCACTTTCTGGGTAAAGAAGTTCCTCCTCATCTCCGTCCTAAATGGCTTACCCCTTATCCTTAGACTGTGACCCATGGTTCTGATCTTCCCCAACATTGGGAACATTCTTCCTGCATCTAAACTGTCTAACCCCGTCAGAATTTTAAACGTTCCTAGGAGGTCACCTCTCATTCTTCTGAGCTCCAGTGAATACAAGCCCAGTAGATCCCGTCTTTCTTGAAATGTCAGTCCCGCCGTCCCGGGAATCAGTCTGGTGAACCTTCGCTGCACTCCGTCAATAGCAAGAATGTCCTTCCTCAGGTTAGGAGAACAAAACTGTGCACAATACTCCAGGTGTGGCCTCACCAATGCACTGTACAACTGTAGCAGCACCTCCCTGCCACTGCACCCAAATCCCCTCGCTATGAAGGCGAACATCCCATTTGCTTTCTTAATCGCCTGCTGTCCCTGCATGGCAGCCTTCAATGACTGACGTACCATGACACCCAGGTCTCTTTGCACCTCCACTTTTCCTAATCTGTCACCATTCAGATAATAGTCTGTATCTCTGTTTTTGCCACCAAAGTGGATAACCTCACATTTATCCACATGATACTTTATCTGCCATGCATTTGCCCACTCATCTAACCTATGCAAGTCGCTCTGCAGCCTCATAGCATCCTCCTCGCAGCTCACACTGCCACCCACCTTAGTGTCATCCGCAAATTTGGAGATACTACATTAAATCCCCTCGTCTAAATCATTAATGTACATTGTAAACAGCTGGAGCCCTAGCACAGAACCTTGCGGTACTCCACTAGTCACTGCCTGCCATTCTGAAAAGCCCCATTTACTCTTACTCTTTGCTTCCTGTCTGACAACCAGTTCTCAATCCATGTCAACACACTGCACCAAATCGTATGTGCTTTAACTTTGCACATTAATCTCTTGTGTGGGACCTTGTCGAAAGGCTTCTGAAAGTCCAAATATACCAGATCAACTGGTTCTCCCTTGTCCACTCTACTGGAAACATCCTCACAAAATTCCAGAAGATTTGTCAAGCATGATTTCCCTCTTACAAATCCATGCTGATTTGGACCTATCATGTCACCGCTTTCCAAATGCGCTGCTATGACATCCTAAATAATTGATTCGAGCATTTTACCCACTACTGATGTCGGGCTGACCGATCTATAATTCCCTGTTATTTCTCTCCCTCCTTTTTTTAAAAGTGGCGTTACATTGGCTACCGTCCACTCCATAGGAACTGATCCAGAGTCAATGGAATGTTGGAAAATGACTGTCAATGCTTCCGCTATTTCCAAGGCAACTTGCCTAAGTGCTCTGGGATGAAGTCCATCAGGCCCTGGAGATTTATCGGCCTTCAATCCCATCAACTTCCCCAGCACAATTTCCCGACTAATAAGAATTTCCCTCAGTTTCTCTTCCTTACTAGACCCTCCGACCCCTTTTATATCCGGAAGGTTGTTTGTGTCCTCCTTAGTGAATACCGAACCAAAGTTCAATTGGTCTGCCATTTCTTTGTTCCCCATTATGACTTCTCCTGATTCTGACACAGGGGACCTACGCTTTTCTTCCCTGATCTTTTTCTCTTGACTTATCTATAGAAACGTTTGCAATCCTTCTTAATGTTTCCTGCAAGCTTCTACTCGTACTCCATTTTCCCTGCCCTAATCAAACCCTTTGTCCTCCTCTGCTAAGTTCTAAATTTCTCCCAGTTCCCGAGTTCGCTGCTGTTTCTGGCCAATGTGTGTGCCACTTCCTTGGATTTAATACTATCCCTGATTTCCCTTGATAGCCACGGTTGAGCCACCTTCCCTTATTTATTTTTATGCCAGACAGGCATGTACAATTGTTGTAGTTCATCCATGCGGTCTCTAAATGTCTGCCATTGCCCATCCACAGTCAACCCCTGAAGTATCATTCGCAAATCTATCCTAGCCAATTCACGCCTCATACCTTGAAAGTTAGCCTTCTTTAAGTTCTGGATCATGGTCTCTGAATTAACTGTTTCATTCTCCATCCTAATGCAGAATCCATCATATTATGGTCACTCTTCCCCAAGGGGCCTCGCAAAACGAGATTGCCTATTAATCTTCTAAAATGTCACAAACCCAGTCTAAGATGGCCTCCCCCCAGTTGGTTTCTCGACAGATTGGTCTAAAAAACCATCCCTTATGCACTCCAGGAAATCCTCCTCCACCGTATTGCTTTCAGTATCGTTAGCCCAATCTATATGCATATTAAATACACCCATTATAACTGCTTCACCTTTATTGCATGCATCCCTAATTTCCAGTTTGATGCCCTCCCCAACATCACTACGACTGTTTACAGGTCTGTACACAACTCCCACTAACGTTTTTTGCCGTTTGGTGTTCTGCAGCTCTACCCATATAGATTACACATCATCCAAGCTCATGTCCTTCCGAACTACTGCCTTAATCTCCTCCTTAACCAGCAATGCTACCCCACCTCCTGTTCCTTTTATTCTATCCTTCCTGAATATTGAATACCCCTGGATGTTGAGTTCCCAGCCCAGATCATCCTGGGGCCATGTCTCCGTAATCCCAATCAAATCATATTTGTTAATATCTATTTGCACAGTAAATTCATCCACCTTATTGCGGATACTCCTTGCATTAAGACACAAAGCCTTCAGGCTTGTTTTTTAACACCCTTTGTCCTTTTAGAATTTTGCTGTACAGTGGCCCTTTTTGTTCTTTGCCTTGGGTTTCTCTGCGCTCCACTTTTCCTCATGTGAGAAAAAAATAATTATTTGCAATTTGAAGCCGAACTGATTTGCTTGAACACGCATTCGAGGATTGCCTGACAGGAGAAGAATCTGCTGTGGGATTTTGCTATTCCACATCTGAAAGAAGGCAAGTTACATAAGGTAGAAACATAGCGGTTTTAGCGAGAGCTTGTGTGTGGGCTGTGTGGCATGATGACCTCCTTCCCGCTTATTTTCAAAAACAAATCAAGACAAGACAAGACATGACAGACTGACTGACTTTGTTTATATATATATATATATGTAAATATTTACATATATGCATTTTTATATACATTCCCTACTTGCTAATTTTCACAGTACATGATCTTTTGCTGTTCTGCCTGCAATCGGCTCAATTACATTTGACCGTTTTCACAGCACAAGCAGCTGCTGTCAGATCCAGCAGATGGCACTCGCGACTTTAAAAGATCGCATTTGTTGCCCACAACTTCCCTTGTCGCTTGTCTTCCACCATGGGTATTTACTGACTGCACCCCCTGATTTCCAGTGGAATTCATCCAGTCACACAGCATTCGTTCAATCAAAAATATATAGATTATCAAAAAATTATTATTTATTTAATCAAATCAAATTCAGTTTTTTGAAATAAAATTGTAAATTTATTTATTTTCTTATTATGATAAATATATATATATTTCAACTAGGCTTTTTGTCTGGGTTGGTTTTACTTCCCTCCCTCATTTCTGCCTGTCGATCACCTGTGGCTTCAACAACCGTCCCAGCCCCGCATGGTCCTGAGCCCCACACTTACTCACGCGCATCACAGTTGCCTTCAGGAATGATAGAAATCCCACTTTATTCTTTTAAAACGGAACTGCTGTCAGTCAAGAGTCATTCTACATCTGTAAGGGGGAAGTACTTGCATTCATTCGGTGGCTGTTTAAACGGGGTGGTTGTCAGTTCCATTTTATGTTTTGCCCTTTTAAGACGTATTTGCTCAGAATGCCGGATCATTCTGTATAGTTTTAAAAGGACTTTGATTTCAGCTGCGTTGACCGAATAGTTAAACTGTTGTGTTTCAAGCTATATTGACGTTGCCTGTGCCCGTGAGCATCTATATCACAGTGCATCTATTCATTACTCGAAATGTACTCCTGTTTTTCGAAATCCTCTCCTTGATATAACCCTTGTCCCAAATTTACTCTCAATATAAAAAAACAACAAATGTTGCGTCAACGGCAGCGGCCGCTTTCCCGAATGGATAAGGCGTCTAACTTCGATTATAACAGCGATGCTATCAGAAGATTGCAGTTTCGAGTCTTGCCACGGTCAACTTACTCGCCGCGTGAAATATTATATTTTTTCTTTTGATTTTGCCTCAAAACTAACCATCTCGTACAGTCACTCACCTGAAGTAAATGAAGGCTGTTTGCTTTAAGAAGCTAATGGCACATTTTCATCACTGCCGATTTGGTTGCATGGGCAGAACAGGCGGTGAAGTCGACTTTCTTGCACATTATTTCTGTTTGGATGCTCAAAGTAGAGGATCGATTTCTGACGAGGTTCTGGCGATGGACTGCTAATCCATTGTGCTCCCACCCTCGTCGTTATTGTGTTAAACATTTGACCCCTCTGGTTTTTTTGGCAATCACTTTTCACCTCATTCCCAAATTCACCATTTACTGACAAGGATGCAGCTCTTTGGTAATGTAATGTCTCAAATTAATAATATATTCATCAAAGGCAAAACAATAGCAAGACAAGGGTGAGGGGGACTCATCAGATAGGTCTCTGAGAGTCAGAACATGTACGATGGGCCGAATAGTAAACTACCGTCAGAATCTGTGAGCTGCGCTCCTCGTTATTGGTGGCTCGTTGGTCTCAGGTTATGATTCTCGCTTGGGGATTTTCATAATTGGAAATGCGAGAGGTCCCGGGTTCAAATTCCGACGAGCCCTGTCAACTTTTAGGCAAAGAAGCGTTTCTGAGCCGGTCGACATATGAGAAAACAGACATATTTCAAATTAAAACGTGTGATTTCGCTCCGTTGTTCCCACATCGTCCAAATCCTGGAGTTTCCCAGGAGCAAAGTGAAACTCACTGAACGGACTAAAATTAAAGTATCTCAGATGTACTTGGCTCTGTGTCTCATTTGAGAACTTAAACCCGTGTTTGGTTCCGGCCAACACTTGATCAGGAAATCTTCATTTCTGCATGCATGAGCGCACCTCCATTGGGATAAGCATACATTCGGCGTCAATCTCCACTTCAACGTGAAACATTCTCTGCCCTGAATATGAGTGCGTCCTGTTTCTCTCGCGCCGAAAAGATGGGAGAAGCCGATTTTTGAATTAGTCCCTTGGCTGCCGAATTTAAACCGTACAGGAAATCAATCCGCGGTGGCCAAGCTGCCTGGTCTGATTAAAAGGCGTCCACACCCTATATTTCAGGCATGTTATAGTCTTGTGGCCTCAACATTAGGTTCAGCATATCGGATCATAAGCACCGAATCCATTGTCTGGCAATGGTTCTGCTGTTCTCACTCACACCTCCTCTGGACCATCCTTTGTTACATTATTGCCCGCTTACCACCCACTCTGCCTTTTTCGCCTTGCGGCATTTATTATTCAATCATTCCTGTGCTCCACTTTTGTCCTTCCTCGCTGCCTATATTTTCCAGGCGCTATTTTTGTTGAAAAAATCTGTAAAATTTACATTTTTCCCAAAATATCGGAATGATCATCTGACTGAACTTGAACCCGGGATCTTCATCCACAGAATCTGCACGACCTGCTGAGTTTTGCAGAATTCTCTGTTTTTGCTCATTCTGTTCCCGTATCCCTTATAAGGTGATGTGCTGATGGTCGATGACATTCTCTGTCTCTCTAAAATGGTGTGCGATCAGTCCCGGTTCGTTCTGTGTCTGTCCCGGATTTCAAATTTCAAATTTCAAAATCTGCCTTTGGAGGGTGCAGGAATGTTAGTTTGTTTGTGTGCTTGTGTATGCGAGAGAGTGCGTACCAACATGCTTCGCGATCTTACTGTGCATTTCATGTCACCTGAGAAAAAAGGCATTATTTGCAACTTGAAGCCATACTGATTTGATTCAACACGCATTCGAGGACTGCCTGGCAGGAGAAGAATCTGCTGTGGGATTTTGCTCTTCCTCATCTGAAAGAAGGCAAATGACATAAGTTAGAAACATAGCGATTTTAGCGAGTGTTTGCCTGTGGGCTGTGCGACATGATGACCTCTTTCCCCATTATTTTCAAATGCAAATCAAATCAAGACAAGACAAGATATGACTGACTGACTGACTTTGTTTATATATACGTATATTTAAATACATTCCCTACTTTTTTAATTTTACAATAAATGTACTTTTTCTGTTCTGTCTGCTTTGGCTCTATGACATTTGACCGCTTTCACATCACACGCAGCTGCTGTCAGATCCAGCAGAAAGGCACTCCCGACTTTAAAACATCGCCTTTGTTGCCCACATCTTCCATCGTGGCTTGTCTTCCACTATGGGCTTACTGTGTTTGGGTATTTACTGACTGCACCACCTGATTTCCAGTGGAATTCATCCAGTCACACAGCCTTCGTTCAATCAAAATATATAGCTTAAGAAACAATTATTTATTTATTTAAATCAAATCAAATTCAATTTTTTGCAATAAAATTGTAAAATTATTTATTTTCTTATTATGATAAATATATAGATATTTTAAAATGTCATTTTGCCTGGGTTGGTTTTACTTACCTCCCGACTAATAAGGATTTCCCTCATTTCCTTCTCGTTCCTAGACCCTCCGACCCCTTTTATATCCGGAATGTTGTTTGTGTCCTCCTGAGTGAATACCGAACCAAAGTTCAATTGGTCCGCCATTTCTTTGTTCCCCGTTATGACTTTCCGTGATTCTGACTGCAGGGGACCTACGTTTTTCTTTACTAACCTTTTTCTCTTTACATATCTATGGAAACTTTTGCAATCCGTCTCAATGTTCCGTGCAAGCTTCTTCTCGTACTCCATTTTCCCTGCCCTAATCAAAACCTTTGTCCTCCTCTGCTGAGTTCTAAATTTCTCCCAGTCCCCGAGTCCGCTGCTATTTCTGGTGTAAAGGAAGGCTGTTTGCTTTAATAAGCGAATGGCACATTTTCATCACTGCCGATCTGTTTGCACGGGCAGAACAGACGGTGAAGTAGACTTCCTTGCACATTATTTCTGTTTGGATGCAAAAAGTAGGGGATGGATGTCTGACATTGCTGTAAATAGGAGACGAGGAGGCCAGAGTTTCAAGCGATGGACTGCTAATCCAGTGTGCTCCCACTATCGTCTTTATTGTGTTCAAAATTTGATCGCTCTGGTTTTTTTGTCATTCACATTTAACCTCATTGCCAACTTCACCTTTTACTGACAAGGATGCAGCTCTTAAGTGATGTAATGTCTCAAATTAATAATATATTGATCAAAGGGAAAACATTAGCACGACAGTGGATAGGGGCACTCATTAGGTAGGTCTGTGAGAGTCAGCACAGGCACGATGGGTCGAATAGTAAACTACCGTCAGATTCTGAGAGCTACGATCTTCGTTGTCGGCGGCTCGTTGGTCTAGCGGTATGATTCTTGCTTTGGGATTTTCAAAATTGAAATGGGAGAGATCCTGGACGAGCTCTGCCAACTTTTGTTCAAAGAACCGCTTCTAAGCCGGTCGACATGTGAGAAAACGGACATATTTCAAATTGAAACGTGTGATTGCGCTCCGTTGTTCCCACACCGTCCAAATCCTGGAGTTTCCGAGGAGCAAAGTGAAACTCACCAAACTGAGTAAAGTTAAATTATCTCAGATGCACTCGGCTCTGTGTCTCATTGGACAACCTGAACCCGTGTTTGATTCCAACCAATAGTTGATCAGTATATCTTCATTTCTGCATGCATGAGCTCACCTCCATTGGCATAAGCATACATTCGTCGTCAATCTCCACTTAAACGTGAAACATACTCTGCCCTGAATATGAGTGCTTCCTGTTTCTCTCGCGCCGAAAAGATGTGAGAAGCTGGCTTTTGAATTAATCCCTTAGCTGCCGAATTTAAACCGTACAGGAAATCAATCCGGATTGGCCAAGCTGCCTGGTCTGACTAAAAGGCGTTTACACCCGATATTTCAGACATATTATAGTCTTCTGGCCTCAACATTAGGTTCAGCGTGTCGGATCATAAGCACCGCTCCTATTGTCTGGTAATGGTTCTGCTGTTCCAACTCACACCTCCTCTGGACCATTCTTTGTTACTTTATTGCCCGCTTACCACCCAATTTGCCTTTTCGCATTGTGCCATTTATTATTCAATCACTCCTACGCTCCACTGTATCACAGACATTATCTTTTGTCCTTCCTCGCTGCCTATTTTTTTCCAGGCGATATTTTTGTTGAAAAAATCTGTAAACTTTACATTTTTCCCAAAATATCGGAATGATCATCTGACTGAACTTGAACCCAGGATCTTCATCCACAGAATCTGTACGACCTGCTGAGTTTTACAGAATTATCTGTTTTTGTTCATTTTGTTCCCGTATCCCTTGGAAGGTGATGTGCTGATGGTCGATGACATTCTCTGTCTCTCTAAAATGGTGTGCGATCAGTCCCGGATCATTCTGTGTCTGTTTAAAAGGGATGTGCTGTCTGTCCCGGATTTGAAATTTAAAATTTCAAAAACTGTCTTTGGAGGGTGCAGGAATGTTAATTTGTTTGTGTGTTTGTGTATGTGAGAGATTGCGTGCCAACGTGCTTCGCGGTCTTACTGTGCATTTCATGTCACCTGAGAAAAAAGGCATTATTTGCAACTTGAAGCCATATTGATTTGATTGAACACGCATTCGAGGATTGCCTGGAATAAGAAGAATCTGCTGTGGCATTTTGCTCTTCCACATCTGAAAGAAGGAAAATGACATAAGTTAGAAAAATAGCGATTTTAGCGAGAGGTTGCTTATGGGCTATGCGAAATGATGACCTCCTTCCCCATTATATTCAAATAAAATCAAATCAAGACAAGACAAGACATGACTGACTGACTGACTTTGTTTATATATATGTATATTAATATTGATATATATGTATATTTATATACATTCACTATTTGCCAAATTTCACAATAAATGTGCTTCTTCTGTTCTGCCTGCACTGGGCTCTATTACATTTGATCACTTTGACAGCACAAGCAGCTGCTGTCAGATCCAGCAGAAAGGCACTCGCGACTTTAAAAGATGGCCTTTTTTGCCCACATCTTCCCTCGTGGCTTGTCTTCCACCATGGGCTTACTGTGCTTGGGTATTTACTGACTGCACCCCCTGATTTCCAGTGGAATTCATCCAGTTCAACAACAGTCTTAGCCCCACGTGGTCCTGAGCCCCACGCTCACTCACGCACAGCACAGTTGCCTTCAGGAATGACAGAATTTCCACTTTATTCTTTTAAAACGGAACTGCTGTCTGTCAAGGATCATTCTACTTCCGTAAGAGCGATGTACTTGCAGTCCCGGATGATTCGGTGTCTGTTTAAACGAGGTGGTTGTCAGTTCAGGTTCATAATTTGCCCTTTTAAAACGTATTTTCTCAGAATGCCGGATCATCCAGTCTAGTTTTAAAAAGGAGTTTGATTTCAGCTGCGATGACCGAATTGTTAAACTGTTGTGTTTCAAGCTACATTGACGTTGCCTGATCCCGTCCGCATCCATATCGCAGCGCATCTACTCATTCCTCGAAATATGCTCATATCTTTCGAAATCCACTCCTTGATATCACCCTTGTCCGAAGTTTACTCTCACTATAAAAAAACAACAAATGTTTCGTCAACGGCAGCAGCCGCTTTACCTAATGGCTAAGGCGTCTGACTTTGGTTATAACCGCGATGCTATCAGAAGATTGCAGGTCCGAGTCTTGCCATGGTCAACGTACGTGAATTGTTATACATATTTTTTTGATTCTGCCTCAAAACCAACATCTCGTACAGTCACTCACCTGAAGTAAAGGAAGGCTGTTTGCTTCAAGAAGCTAATGGTACATTTTCATCACTGCCGATCTGGTTGCATTTGCAGAACAGGCGGTGAAGTAGACTTTCTTGCACATTATTTCTGTTTGGATGCAAAAAGTAGGGGATGGATGTCTGACGTTGCTGCAAATAGGAGACGAGGAGGCCGAGAGGTTCAAGCGATGGACTGCTAATCCAGTCTGCTCCCACTATCGTCTTTACTGTGTTAAAAATTTGATCCCTCTGGTTTCTTTGTCAATCACATTTAACCTCATTGCCAAAGTCATCTTTTACTGACAAGCATGCAGCTGTTTGGTGATATAATGTCTCAAATTAATAATATATTCAACAAAGGGAAAACATTAGCACGACTATGGATAGGGGCACTCATTTGGTCGGTCAGTGAGAATCAGCACAGGCACGATGGGTCGAATAGTAAACTACCATCAGATTCTGAGAGCTACGCTTTTCGTTGTCGGCGGCTCGTTGGTATAGGGGTATGATTCTCGCTTTGGGATTTTCAGAATTGAAATGGGAGAGATCCCGGACGAGCTCTGCCAACTTTTAGTCAAAGAACCGCTTCTGAGCTGGTCGACATGTGAGAAAACGGACATATTTCAAATTAAAACGTGTGATTGCGATCCGTTGCTCCCACAACGTCAAAATCCTGGAGTTTCGAGGAGCAAAGTGAAAGGCACCGAACTGAGTAAAGTTAAAATATCTCAGATGTACTCGGCTCTGTGTCTCATTGGACAACCTGAACCCGTGTTTGATTCCGGCCAATATTTAATCAGTATATCTTCATTTCTGCATTCATTAGCTCACCTCTATTGGGATACGCATACATTCGGCGTCAATCTCCACTTCAATGTGAAATATACTCTGCCCTGAATATGAGTGCGTCCTGTTTTTCTCGCGCCGAAAAGATTTGAGAAGCTGCCTTTTGAATTAGTCCATTGGCTGCCGAATTCAAACCGTACAGGAAATCAATCCGGGCTGGCCAAGCTGCCTGGTCTGATTAAAAAAATCTGTAAACTTTACATTTTTCCTAAAATATCGGAATGATCATCTGAATGAACGTGAACCCGGGTTCTTCATCCACAGAATCTGCACGACCTGCTGAGCTTTACAGAATACTCTGTTTTTGTTCATTCTTTTTCCCTATCCCTTTTAAGGTGATGTGCTGATGGTCGGGATCATTCTCTGTCTCTCTAAAAGGTTGTGCTATCTATCAGTCCCAGTTCCTTCTGTGTCTGTGAAAAGGGATGTGCTTCGCGATCTTACTGTGCATTTCATGTTTTGTGAGAAAAAAGGCATTATATGCAACTTGAAGCCACACTGATTTGATTGAACACGCATTCGGGGACTGCCTGACAGGAGAAGAATCTGCTGTGGGATTTTGCTATTCCATATCTGAAAGAAAACAAATGATATAAGTTAGAAACATAGCGATTTCAGCGAGAGCTTGCGTATGGGCTGTGGGGCATGATGAAACATAGAAACATGGAAACTTAGAAAATAGGTGCAGGAGTAGGCCATTCGGCACTTCTAGCCTGCACCGCCATTCAATCAGTTCATTGCTGAACATGCAACTTCAGTACCCCATTCCTGCTTTCTCGCCATACCCCTTGATCTCCCTAGTTGTAAGGACGACATCTTACTCCTTTTTGAATATATTTAGTGAATTGGCCTCAATAACTTCCTGTGGTTGAGAATTCCACAGGTTCAGCACTCTCTGGGTAAAGAAGTTTCTCCTCATCTCGGTCCTAAATGGTTTACCCCTTATCGTTAGACTGTGACACCTGGTTCTGGATTTCCCCAACATTGGGAACATTCTTCGAGCATCTAACCTGTCTCAACCCATCAGAATTTTAAACGTTTCTATGAGGTCCCCTCTCATTATTCTGAACTCCAGTGAATACAAGCCCAGTTGATCCAGTATTTCTTGATAGGTCAGTCCCGCCATCCCGGGAATCAGTCTGGTGAACCTTCGCTGCACTCCCTCAACAGCAAGAATGTCCTTCCTCAGGTTAGGAGAGCAAAACTTTACACAATACTGCATGTGTGGGCTCACCAAGGCCCTTTCCAACTGTAGCAACACCTCCCTGCCCATGTACTCAAATCCCCTCGCTATGAATGCCAACATGCCATTTTCTTTCTTCACCGCCTGCTGTAACTGCATGCCAACCTTCAATGACTGCTCTACCATGACACCCAGGTCTCGTTGCACCTCCCCTTTTCCTAATCTGTCACCAATCAGATAATAATCTGTCTCTCTGTTTTCACCACCAAAGTGAATAACCTCACAATTATCCACATTATACTTCATCTGCCATGCATTTGCCCACTCACCTAACCTATCCAAGTCGCTCTGCAGCCTCAGTGCATCCTCCTCACAGCTCACACTGCCACCCAACTTTGCATTGTTGGAGCTGATTTTTGGACATATACTTGACTAGCATACGGGACCAAACATTTGTTTTTATTTTCCCCTTTAATGAATTTTGGAAGGGACAATACTGATGCATTATGCTTTATATATACAAAAACACAGTTAGACTTCAAGGTATGCTGACCTTGAGTTATGAAGACAGGAAAGTGAGAAAATGAACGATTGGAGTGATAATTAAGTGAGATGTTTGTCTATACCGGTGCCAAAGAGCCTGCACTTGTGTACAATGCCCTGTCACAATGAAGGCTGGTTTATATCGAGAACTCTGCCTTGGAGGAAAAGCTTTGCAAACCTAGTAATGCGATGATTCGACTTCAGGACTAGTGCTAAAACATGTGATGTAAAGTGACGTCATTTGTAAGATAAAAGAACCTCACTGGAGATACCAAATTGAGAAGTTGGTTCAAAGACAGGGGTTCGGGTTCGGGTTAGGGTTAGGGTAAAGCATGCACTCCCATATTCCGCCACCAGCACCCCTTGGGAGCACTGTATTTAAGCCGGCCCCTGAGGCCAGTTTCTCACTTTGGTGTGTCTTATGAAAGACTGAGGTCACTGTTACTTTAACCTCACTGTATGCAGCATCATCTGTGTTAGGAACACAATAACTGGAGACGAGTATACGAATCCAACACAAACTTGCAGCAAACTGTAGGCCTCCTGCAGAAGTTCTCAGAGGGTGAGGACTGGGAAGCCTATGTGGAACAGCTAGACCAGTACTTTGTAGCGAATGAGCTGGACGGAGAAGGAAGTGCTACAAAAAGGAGAGCGGTCCTCCTCACAGTCTGTGGGGCACCGACCTACAGCCTCATGAAGAATCTTCTGGCTCCAATGAACCCCTCAGATAAGTTGTATGAGCAGCTGTGTACACTGGTTCGGGAGCATCTTAACCCGAGGGAGAGCGTGCTATGGCGAGGTATCGGTTCTACACGTGCCAGCGATCTGAAGATCAGGAAGTGGCGAGCTACGTCGCCGAGCTAAGGCGACTTGCAGGATAATGTGAGTTTGATGGCGACCTGGAGCAAATGCTCAGAGACTTTTTTGTACTTGGCATTGGCCACGAGACCATGCTACGAAAACCTTTGGCTGTAGAGACACCGACCCTCAGTAAGGCCATTGTGATAACACAGGTTTTTATGTCCAGCAGTGATAACGCCAAACAAATCTCTCAGCACACAAGTGCTAGCAATGTTCATAAATTAACTGGAACTGTGTTTGTGAGCAGACATGTACGGGGAAGAAACCACGAGACTGCAACTGCCAGCAGGCCTCAGGTGACCCAGATGACTCAGAGACCCCAACAAAGGATGAATGCAAGGCAATTCACACCTTGTTGGCGTTGTGGAGGCTTCCATTCAGCCAATTCATGCCGCTTCAAATGTTATGTTTGCAAGAGCTGTGGAAGAATGGGGCATCTCCAACGGGCTTTCGAATGAGCTGCAAGCTCTGCAAAACCTGCTCACCACCATGTGGCAGAGAAAGATTGGTCCATGGTGGATCAAAGCAATTTCGAGCCTCAGAGAGAGGAAGCAGATGCTGAAGTACACGGGGTGCAAACATTTTCGACGAAATGTCCAACTCTAATGCTAAATGTAAAATTGAATGGCTTACCCGTAACCATGGA
Source organism: Pristiophorus japonicus (assembly GCF_044704955.1). NCBI lineage: Eukaryota > Metazoa > Chordata > Chondrichthyes > Pristiophoridae > Pristiophorus > Pristiophorus japonicus. Next base: position 5,480,883 of record NC_092009.1, read on the forward strand.
ACTGGACACTGGCGCTAGCCATCCATCGTGAGTAAAAAGATGTTTGAGATACTGTGGGTGAAACAAGGCATTCAGACCAGCCCGAAGCCCCATCCACACGAAACTGAGAATGTACACCATAGAGTTTATCACTGTCCTGAAAACGCCATGGTGGAAGGTCACCAACGAGGGCACGGTGCACAAACTGCCACTCTGGATTGTCCCGGGCGATGGCCCCATACTGCTTGGAAGGAGCTGGCTGGGCAAAATCCGCTGGAACTGGGACACCATCCGAGCGATATCACATGCAGATGAGGCCTTATGTACCCAGGTTCTGAACAAAGGCATTTGAAGCTTTTCCGGGGCGAAGGTGCGGATCCACTTGGTCCCAGAGGCACGACCCATGCCTCACATGATGAGGAGAGAGTGGAAATCGAGCGGGACAGGCTGCAACACGAGGGCATCATCTCCCCAGTGGAATTCAGCGAGTGGGCCAGCCCGATTGTTCCAGTACTTAAAAGTGATGGCACGGTCAGAGTTTGTGGCGATTATAAAGTAACTATTAATCGTTTCTCGCTGCAGGACCAATACCCGCTACCTAAGACAGACGACCTATTTGACGCACATACAGGAGGCAAGGCGTTCACCAAGCTTGACCTGACTTCGGCCGACATGACGCAGGAGCTGGAGGATTCTTCGAAGGGCCTCACCTGCATCAACACGCACAAGGGTTTATTCATTTACAACAGATGCCCGTTTGGAATTCGGTCGGCTGCAGCGATCTTCCAGAGAAACATGGAGAGCCTACCCAAGTCGCTACCACACACGGTGGTCTTTCAGGACGACATATTGGTTATGGGTCGGGAAACCGCCGAACATATACAAAACCTGGAGGATATCCTCCAGCGACTGGATCGTGTAGGGCCGCGGCTGAAGAGGTCGAAATGCGTCTTCATGGCAACAGAAGTGGAGTTTTTTGGGGAGAAAGATCACGGCGGACGGCATTCGGCCCACAGATGTCAAGACAGAGGCTATCAGGAATGCTATCAGGCCACATAACGTCACGGAGCTGCGGTCGTTCCTGGGGCTCCTCAACTATTTTGGTAACTTCCTACCGGGATTAAGCACCTTTTAGAGCCCCTACATGTCTTATTGCAAAAAGGTGAGAAATGGGTATGGGGAAAAAAAACAAGTAATTGCTTTTGAGAAAGCCAGAAACCTTTTATGCTCCAACAAGCTGCTTGTATTATATAACCCGTGTAAAAGACTTGTGCGAGCATGTGATGCGTCGTAGTACGGAGTTGGGTGTGTATTACAACAAGCTAACATTGCGGGGAAGTTGCAACCTGTCGCCTATGCTTCCAGGAGCTTGTCTAAGGCCGAGAGGGCCTACAGCATGATTGAGAAAGAGGCATTAGCATGTGTGTTCGGGGTAAAGAAAATGCATCTGAACCTGTTTGGCCTCAAATTTGAGCTGGTAACCGATCACATGACACTCACATCCCTGTTCGCTGAAAACAAGGGGTTAAATACTAATGTCTCAACCCGCACACAAAGGTGGGTCCTCACGTTCTCTGCGTAGCCCTACACCATCAGCCAAAGGCCAGGCACTGAAAACTGTGCGGATGCTCTCAGTCGGCTACCATTGCCCACCACGGGGGTGGAAATGGCGCAGCCTGCAAACTTGTTGATGGTGGCGCAGCCCGCTGATTGTTGATGGTCATGGAAGCGTTTGAAAATGAGAAATCACATGTCACGGCCCACCAGATTAGTACTTCTACCAGACAAGATCCTCTGCTGTACCTATTAAAAAACTATGTACTTCATGGGAGCTGGGCCAGCATGCGCGTTGGAATGCAAGTTCCGATCAAGCCGATCCAGCAGTGAAAGGACGAGCTGTCCATTCAGGCAGACTGCCTGTTGTGGGGTGACCGCATAGTGCTACCAAAAAAGGGCAGGGAGACGATCATCTCGGATCTCCACAGCACACACCCGAGTATAGTAATGATGAAAGCGATAGCCAGATCCCACGTGTGATGGCCCGCTATCGACTATGACTTCGAGTCCTGTGTACGGCAATGCAGCGTATGTGCTCAGTTGACCAACGCGCCCAGAGAGGCACCACTTAGTTTGTGGTCCTGGCCCTCCAGACCATAGTCGAGGATCCATGTCAACTATGCGGGCCCATTTCTTGGTAAAATGTTCCTGGTGGTGGTGGATGTTTTTTCAAAATGGATTGAATGTGAAATAATGTCCGGAAACACCGCCACCACCACCATTGAAAGCCTGAGGGCCATGTTTGCCACCGACGGCCTGCCTGACATACTGGTCTGTGACAACGGGTCATGTTTCGCCAGTGCCAAATTTAAAGAATTCATGACCCGCAATGGGATCAAACATGTCGCCTCGACCCCATTTAAACCAGCCTCCAATGGACAGGCAGAGCGGGCAGTACAAACCATCAAACAGAGCCTTCAACGAGTCACAGAAGGCACACTCCAAACCCGCCTGTCCCGAGTACTGCTCAGCTATAGCATGAGACCCCACTCGCTCACAGGGATGCCCCCGGCTGAGCTACACATGAACAAGATACTTAAAGCAGACTCTCGCTGGTCCAACCCAACCTGCATGACCAGGTAGAGAGCAGGCGTTAGCAACAAAAAGTAAATGATAGTCGCGCAACTGTGTCAAGGGAAATTGATCTGAATGACCGTGTATGTGCTAAACTATGGCCATGGTCCCAAGTGGATCGCGGGCACGGTGATAGCTAAAGAAGGGAGTAGGGTGTTTGTCGTCAAACTGGACAATGGACAAATTTACAGAAAGCACCTGGACCAAACGAGGCTGCGGTTCACAGACTACCCTGAACAACCCACAGCAGACACCACCTTTTTCGAACCCGCAACACACACCCGAAGGATCAACGACACCACGCCGGACCAGGAAATCGAACCCATCACACCCAACAGCCCAGCAAGGCCAGGCTCACCCAGCAGCCCTGCAGGGCCAACAACACGCCAGCCCAGCGAGGGCATAGCCAATATACTAGAACAGATATTTGTACCGAGGCAGTCCACCAGGGAAAGAAAGGCTCCCGACCGCCTCACCTTGTAAATAGTTTTCACATTGACTTTGGCGGGGGAGTGATGTTGTGTCTCTGTAAAACATGCACTCCCATGTTCCACCACCGGGGAGCGCATCCCCTGAATTCCCAAGGGATCCCAAGGCACTGTTGGATGCTCTCGTTCCAAGTCATTACTCTGGAAAGTTTAAGTCCGGGCACTTGTTCAGTGTTGCTGGAAGGCCCAGTGACCGAATATCCTCTACCCGGGGTTTTCCTGAGCCTGTGCTCGGTGTACGGGGAGCTTTGGTCCGGGTCCGAGATAGCTTGCATCATGTGACAATGTACCCCGGACTGCACTTTTTCCATTTTATCGTCCACAAGTTTTCATTTCAAAAATGTTTCTGCCAACAGTCGCTCAATCCCTTTCTCTGCAAAAAGTTCCATTCACAAACATTTCTCTGACCGGAACTGCACTCAACAACAATGTTCCTTTCAAAGTCATTAAACTCCCCAATTTACACATCCGCAATTTTAAGGACAAGGACTGAAAGCGCATTGCGATCAGAAAAATGCCGGATCCGCTGTGGTTAATGACAGCGCTTTTGATGATTGATCTCCGTACACACCTTGGAATTCAGGAGAACCTGTTTCGTGGTTTGAAGCTGGAGGTAAACCCACGGGGCGGACCCAACAGGCTCCTGGCAACAATCAGCGACAGGAAGATGCAACTTATGCATGCCCGGCTATCAACGGCATTACCATCGCTGAATCCCCGCCATCAACAGCCTGGAAAGTTTCAGACCGGGCACTTGTTCAGTGTTACTGGAAGGCCCAGTGACCGGGATATCCTCTCCCCCGGGGTTTTCCTGAAACTGTGCTCGCTATACGGGGAGCTTTGGCACGGGTCCGAGGTAGCTTACATGTGTAGGCAGTTTGCTGGCTTCAAGTGGTCTCTTACCAGTGTGCTCAATTCTTCAAACGACTTGCTTGCTGGTTTCTCGGGTGCCAGCAGGTCCTTCATTAAAGCCTATGTTTTCGAGCTACAGCTGGTCAAGAGATGGGCTCTCCTCTTGTCTGCCTTATTGTCGCCTAACCAGTCTTTGTTTACAAAGCTTTGCTGGAGCCTTTCTATAAAGTCCTCCCAATTATCTCCAGCAATGTATTTTTCATCTGAGCCGTTGGTCGCCATTCTGTGGATTCTGTAATCCCGCAACTCGTCGCCACTGTAAAGTCCTGACCCTGTAGTACAGACTCAGGCACATACTGAAGTCATGGTCACTCAGGACCTGCACTTTTATTGCACAGCTCTCGAATGCCACACTTGCCTGAGACCTGTCCTTATATAACTGTCTGGGAATGGTATCCAGTGTCTCCTGCAAATGTACCCCTGGTGGTAAGGTAAACTTGTGGTTACAGGCCATCTCTGGTTACAGTCATGTATGGCATGGTAAGGTACAGTTATGTACAGTAGTGTGAGATACATGACAGTATTGGTATTCATGGTGATTAAAGCAATTATTAATCGTCTCACAGATCTCAATTATTTTTATGCGATGAATTGATCGAGGATTGAAACCAGGTTAGTGCGCCAGATCTTAACCCCTCGACCACCAGCGAACAGTTACGATACATGTCGATATATTTATATTCATTTATATATGAACCTGAATATCAATGGCGACCGACCTAGACCTCATGGTGCAACGCTAGTGCGTCTAACTTTGAGTGAGAGAAATTGTTCCACAGTGACACCCATTTCATATTTTGTTCCCTTTTAAACACTAGAAACTGAGACAGGGGAATAAATAGAGAAACCAAAGCCCAGGGATATAGACAAGATGAGGAGAGAAGTGGAAAGATACTGTCCCCACCAGAACTAATGCAGAAACCCCTCTGCTGCGCTCGGGGTGACCACCCACACCTGGATACACTAACGTCCCAGCAGCTCATTGACTGTCAGAGTGCGGTGCTTCAGAAGACAGGTCGAAAAAGCAAAGTCACTGATTCCGTCCCATGTGCTCCTCCGATCAAGAATAGCAACACACTGAAAAGGCTTAAAAAATGGTTACACCTTACCTCCATATTTATCCAGCATTTGGCTCGTTGGTCTAGGTGTATGATTATTACTTCGGGGTTGTTGCTTGAAGTTTGCGAGAGGTCCTGGGTTCAAATCCCAGTCCAGCTCTCAGTATATCTGCGAATTTTGAATTTGCATCGAACTTTTGCAAAGAAGGACTTGCATTTCCCCAACCCCTTTCAGGAACTCATGACGCCCCAAAGCACTTTACAGCCGTTGTGTTATGTTTGAAGTGTTGGAGTGTGGGGAAAGATGTGCCCAAATCACCCCACACGAACCGCAACTCTTTGCGAAAGTTTTCGGTGCAAATAATCAGGTGCTTCAGGGACTTGGACTTTCTATGAATGAGTTCTGCTTGTACCTGCGTTCAATCTTGAAACAGTAACAGGACTTCCATCTCACGGGAGCAGCGTGTAGCGGTTAGTGAGTAGGTGACCAGGTTGATGTGCGCCGCTTTCAATCTTTGAAATTTCACCAAACGAAGAAACGGTGAATCCAACTGTCCCTGTAAGCGACGAATTGAAGGGATCGGTGCTCCAAACAGAGCTGGAACACACGCAGTGCAGTAATAGGGTCCACAACATTAAATGTCAGTGTTTTAAGCAGACAATAATTAAACATTCATTAACAACAGTACTTACACCCAAACCTTGCGAATGTTAGCCGAAGAACTCAAACACGTTATAGTTCCCAGATCGATGTACAAATTGGTCAAACATTAATCGGATTCTAAACTATCTGTTCCAAATGCCACATTTTATATATTTTCCTTTCCCCTGCTACGTGACAATTGAAATTTTTAATACTATTACCTAACACAACTGCCCAACTTCTGATGGAAGGTCATTAACCTGAAAGGGTAACTCTGTTTCTCTCTCCACAGATGCTGCCTGGCCTGCTCAGTGATTCCAGCATTTACTCTTTTTACTCTCCAAACATATAATCAGAGTATCACTTCCCTTGTCATCTCACGTCACTCCTTCCTGATATGTAGCCTTGTCGTACAAACAGGATCCTTTCGCACGATTCAGGCATTCATTGGAATTATAACTTCTTAATGATAACAATTATGTGATGTATGTAACTCTGTAATACTTGCCACCAGAGGGCGCGACTGTTGGAGTCCTACTGGTCACGTGCCCACACAGGGCCAGTATAAAAGGTAGGCTGCCATGTTGTTCAGGCACTCTGGAGTTGTAATAAAGAAGACTAAGGTCACACTAAGTTTAGCTCACAGTACTCATCCTCGGGGAGTTATTCTCTACACAACAATTGGCGACGAGTAACAGAATACGAACTTTCACACAACCATGGCTGCTGTTGGAATATTAGAGATATCCGTAGAGGGTGATGATTGGCAAGCCTTCGTCGAGGGCTAGGCCAGTACTTTGTGGCCAACGAGCTGGAAGGAGACACTAACGTGGCCAAGCACAGGGCGGGTCTCCTCTCCGTCTGTGGGCCTAAAATATACAGCCTCATCAAGAATCTGCTCACACCGACAAAACCAACGGAGAAGGAATATTCAGAGTTGTGCACACTGGTTTGGGACTACCTCAAGCCGAAGGAGAGTATCCTCATGGTCAGATATCGTTTTTACACGCACCATAGCTCCGGGGACCAGGACCTGGTGGATTATGTCACCGACCTGAGACACCTCGCGGGACCTTGCGATTTTGGAGCTGCATTGGGGCAAATACTGTGGGACATTTACATGCTGGGCATCAGCCACGAGGTCATTCTTCGAAAGTTGCTGGCTGCTGAATCCCGAGACCTGAGCATGGCCATCGCGATCGCCCAGGCATGCATGGCCACGGACGATAACACCAAACAGATACCTTCTCAACATCGAAGATCACCGGCAAGTACTGTGCATGAAATGATGTCGCTAGCAGGCCGAACTGCATATGGCAGGGTCTATACCTCTGCGGTTGCAAGACCTGTGATGACTCAGATTCACCATCGGGGGTAAATGTGAATCTATTAGCAGCGTGTTGGTGCTGCGGGGGTGATCATCGTGCCCATCAATGTCGATTCAAGCACTACGTGTGCAAAGGCTGCACAACGATGGGGTACCTCCAGTGAATGTGCAAACGTGATGTGACATACCACGTGGCAGAGGATGATCGATCCGGCATGGATCACGCAGCACAGGCAACTCAACCAGAGGAACAAGGACTCCCAGGTGCCGGTGGGGATGTTGCATTTTATCAGGGAGGCTTTGAGGGTGTGCCCGAAACGTTTCCTCTGCCTGTAAAATCCTGACACTTGCAGTACAGGCTTACTCGAGGCACATGCTTAAGTCAAGGTCACTCTGGACCTGCACCTTTATTTCACAGCCCTCAAGTGCCACACTTGCCTGAGACCTGCCTTTATATACCTGTGTGGAACAGATATGCAGTGTCTCCTGCAAGTGCACCCCTGGTGGTAAAGTACGCTTTGGTTACAGGTCATATCTAGTTCCAGTCATGTATAGCATGGTAAGGTACAGTTATATACAGTAGTGTGAGATACATGACATAACCCTCCCCCAAAAGGTCTTATTGTCTTTATAGGTTCAGTCTCTCAGGTGGTCTACGCTCTCGCGTGGAGCGTCTTAGTTGTTGTTCAGTTGTTGCCTTTGTGCCTGTTTTTCTTTCGGTGTGATTGCTGGTATCTCGCCTGAGCTGTCTGTTGAGACAGCCCTTTTCTCAGGTTGTTCCCTCTGTCTGTCCACCAGGTGTGGTGTGAGTTCCACAATGCAGTCTGCCTCTGGTTCTGCAGTTTTATCAGTGAATCTACTTTTTACTTGGTCTGCATGCCTCTGGCAGGTTTGGCCATTGTCCATTTGTACCACAGTAGCCTGTTTAATTCCTTATCTGTTACTGTCCCTGCAAACCATTTGGGACCCCGGCCATAATTTAGCACAAACTCTTTGTCCTCTATCTCATTCTACCTTCCCCTCGAATTTCGGTCATGGGACTCAGTTAGCTTCCGGCGCTTTGCCTCAACAATTTCATGCATGTCTGGGAGGATTAAAGGGAGTCTCGTCTATCAGGTTCGTTTCATCAATAGTTGCGCGGGGGAACCCCAGTCAACGAATGCGGACAAGGTCTGTATGTCAGCAGCAGTCGCGACAGGCGGCTCTGCAGCGTAGGACCTTGGACTTTTAGCATACCTTGTTTCAAGATTTGCACTGCTCGCTCCACCTGGCCATTGGAAGCCGGCTTGAACGGTCCGTCTTAACGTGATTTATGCCGTGGTCAACTATGAAATCTTGAAATTCTGCGCTGGTGAAGCACGGACCATTATCACTGAGCAATATGTCAGGTATTCCGTGCGTTGCAAACATGGTTCTAAGGCTCTCCACAGTGGTGGAGGTGGTGTTCGAGCTTAAAATGGTGCATTCGATCCACTTTGAAAATGCATCGACGACTACGAGGAACATTTTGCCCATGAATGCGCCCGCATAGTCTACATGCACCCGCGACCACGGTTTGGTGTGCGAGGGCCAGGGGCTTAGGTGGGCCTCCCTGGGGGTATTAGTGCATTGGGCACAAATGGTGCACCGCCGGACGCAGAGCTCCAAGTCCGCGTCAATGCCAGGCCACCAGACGTGGGATCTGGATATGGCCTTCAACAGGACGATCCCTGAGTGCTCGCGGTGGAGCTCCCGGACAAACGCCTCTCTACCTCGCAAGGGCATAACTACTCAGGCAGTCTGCCTGTAGTGATAGTTCATGCATGCGCCTATGGAAAGGTTTGATCTCCTCGGAGCAGGCATCACGAGCCTCTGCCCAGTCACCAGTTAAATCATATCCTTTGACTAAGGATAACGCGGGTTCGCTGGCCGTTCAATCTCTGATTTGGCGATCCTTCATGGGTAAACCTGTGGAGTCAAAGGCATTGATTGCCATGGTCATCTCACAGTCCTGTTCGTCGGACCCTGCCATGGTCGCCAGGGATAGCCTGCTAAGCGCGTCGGCACAGTTGTCTGTGCCTGGTCTGTGCCTTATTGTATAGTCATAAGACGCTAGCATGAGTGCCCACCGCTGAAAGCGCCGAGGCGTTGGCGTTTATTGCTTTGCACTCGGATAGTAGGGACGTGAGGGGTTTGTGGTCAGTTTCTCACGCGATCTTCGCCCCGAAAAGTTATTGGTGTATCTTTGTGACACCGTACAGGCACACGAGCGCCTCCTTCTCAACCATACAGTACCCGCGCACCGCCCGCGAAAGTGACCTGGAGGTATAAGCTATGGGTTGTAATTCACCCGCATTATTGACATGTTGTAAAACGCACGCGACACAATGCGCTGACGCATCACATGCGAGAACTAGCTTTTTACCTGGATCAAAGAAAACCAAAACACTGTTGGAACATAGAAGGTTGCGTGCCTTATTGAAGGCTGTTCCTGGGTGTCCCCCAAAACCAATCGCAACCCTTGCTGAGTAGCACATGGAGAGGCTCGAGCAGCGTGCTTAAGTTCTGCATAAAGTTCCCAAAGTAATTGAGTAGCCCGAGAAAGGCGCACAGTTCTGAGACATTCCGGGGCCTGGGTGCCAGACGAATTGCTTCTGTTTTGGATTCTGTTGGGCAGATTCCATCAGTGCCAATCCTTCTGCCCAAAAATTCAACCTCGGGCGCGAGAAAATAACACTTGGATTTCTTAACTCTGAGGCCTACCCGATCCAATCGACTTAGTACTTCCTCCAAATTGCAGAGATGGGAGTCGGTGTCCCTGCCCGTTATAAGTATGTCGTCTTCAAATACAACCGTCCCCGGGATGGACTTCAGCAGACTCTCCATGTTGTGCTGGAATATTGCAGTTGCCGACCTGATGCCGAATGGGCATCGATTGGACATGAAAAGGCCTCGATGTGTGTTGATGGTGGTGAGTAGCTTAGTCTCTTTGGTCAGTTCTTGCGTCATATACGCAGATGTGAGATATAGTTTCGAGAAAAGTTTTCCTCCAGCCAATGTGGCAAATAGATCTTCCGCTCTGGGCAGCGGGTACTGGTCCTGTCGGGAGACTCTGCTTATGGTAGACTTATAATCCCCACAGATTCGTACGGATCCATCAGGCTTCATGACGGGGACGATGGAACTTGCCCAGTCGCTAAATTCCACGGGTGAGATAATGCCTTCCCGCAGAAGCCGGTCCAGTTCGTATTCAAACTTTTCCATAATTACAAAAGGCACAGCTCTAGCCTTGTGATGGACCGGTCTGGCATCCTGTGTGACGTAGATTTTAACTTTCGCCTCTTTGAAGGCTGAAAGAGATGTTCAAAACGACTTGGAACTGTTGAGCAGGAGGTCCGTTTCTCTGACGACATGGTGTGAACATCAAACCCATTTCCAATTTAGTTTTGCCAGACAGCTTCTTCCCAACAATGCAGGGAGATCTCCGGGGACAATTCACATGGAAATCGGTTCACTGTCCCTTTGTGTGTGACATAGAGCATGGCGCTGCTAAGGACTGGGACGATTTATTTGGTATAGGGCCTTAGTTTGGTGTCGATCCTTGTGAGTTTTGGTCTGTTGCTTTTGTGCGGCCACAGCTGTTCAAATTGTTGAACGCTCATCAGAGATTGAGTAGCTCCCGTGTCCAGTTCCATGTTGACGGGTATCCCGTTGAGTAGGACCCTCATCATTATTGGAGGCGTCTTGTTGTAAGAACAGTGGACATTGATCGTGTTGACCCGCTGTACCACGGTGTCCCGGGCACTGTCCTCACCGTCTTCTGGTCCGCTTTCCGACCCTTCTGATTCGTATACCAGCCGAGCTGCTGTTTATTTGCAAGTGAGCCGGATGTCCTGTATAGTTGCAGTTTCTGCAAACAGCATGCTGAAATCGACACCACCTTGTTGATTGCCTTCCCCCACATCTCTAGCACAGACCGCTTCCATTGTTTACGAAGGATGAGCTGCGTCTGGCTGAACTCTCTTCAGCTTCTCTCAGTCTGTAGTTGATTGCTCCCATTGTGGGTTGATGAGGTGTGAATGGCCGTTCATTTGGCCCTTGATGGCTTCTGGCGCGACTGCCTGCTGTTGAAGGCCTGCTCTCCTGCCTTTGTCTGTGTGTGGGGGTAACGGCTTGTTTCATGCTGTGAACCCCTTGTTCCGATGTTTCGTTAGTTGTCGTACCCGCAGTGTAGTTCAACATTGTTTCTTCTTCACCTGCCAATAATGTCTGTGCGATCAGTGCTGCTGCCTCTAGGGTCAAGTTCTTGGTCTCTATAAGCTTTCGGAATAAGCCTGCGTGGCCTATTCCTTCAATTAAAAATTATTTCAGTACTTCTCTCCTTCGTTCATTGGAGAACTCACATAAACTCGCAAACATCCTTAGTTCCGCCACAAAGTCGGGTATGCTCTGGCCCACACAGCGTCTGTAGTTGTAGAACCTGTAGGCTGCTTGCTGGCTTCAGGTGGTCTCTCACCAGTGTGCTCAACTCCTCAAACGACTTGCTTGCTGGTTTCTCGGGTGCCAGCAGGTCCTTCATTAAGGCGTATGTTTTCGAGCCACAGCTGGTCAAGAGATGGGCTCTTCTCTTGTCTGCCGTATCGTCCCCCAAACGAATCTTTGGTTACAAAGCTTTGCTGGACCCTTTCTATGAATTCCTCCCAATTGTCTCCAGCATTATATTTCTCATGTGAGCCGTTGGTAGCCATTCTGCGGATTCTGTGACCCCGTAACTCTTCGCCACTGTAAAGTCCTGACCCTGCAGTAGACTTACACGAGGCACATGCTGAAGCCAAGGTCACTCTGGACCTGCACCTTTATTTCACAGCTCTTGAGTGCCACACTTGCCAAAGACCTGCCTTTATACACCTGTGTGGAACAGGTATGCAGTGTCTCCTGCAAGTTCACCCCTGGTGGTAAAGTATGCTTGTGGTTACAGGTCATATCTGGCTATAGTCATGTATAGCATGGTAAGATACAGTTATATACAGTAGTGTGAAATAAATGACACTGCTCACCTGGGGCTCGCTTACCGTGTTGGAGTTCTGAGTTGAGCGCTTGCTTAGGGAGTCTCGTATCGGGTATGTGGACAATGTGGCCCACCCAGCGGAGCTGGTCGTGTGTGGTCAGTGCTTCCATGCTGGGGATGTTGGCCTGAGCGAGAACACTGATGTTGGTGGGACTGTCCTCCCAGGGGATTTGCAGAATCTTGCGGAGACAGCCCTGGTGGTATTTTTCCAGTGATTTGAGATGTCTGCTGTGTATAGTCCATGTCCCGGAGCCATACTGCGGGGCAGGTGTCACCACCGCCCTGCACACCATAAGCCTGGTGCCAGATTTGAGGTCCTGGTCTTCAAACACTCTCCTCCTCAGGTGATCGAAGGCTGTGCTAGCACACTGGAGGCGGTGTTGGACCTCGTCATCGATGTCTGCCCTTGCTGATAGTAGGTTCCCGAGGCGTGGAAGGTCAACGCTGTCGAAGGCCACACTTACAGCCTTCCTAAATATAGCACCCTCATTCTATTCTCTTAAAACAAGTTCCTGAATTCTCGGCTAGCTGTGTAGGTTTAGAGCTCAGGTTTTATCATAAGATCGATTCTATCACAGTGTTTCCGTCGTGTAGTAGTTATCATATTCGCCTCACACACGAAAGCTCCCCGCTATGAAACCGAACGGAAAGATCTTGAAAACTTGAAAATGGGACGAATGGCTGACTCCTGTTCCTAACTCTTACGTTCTTATGATCTCTAGACCTTTCACAGGAGAACAATCTCTCCTCTGAACATGCATGAGAAAGCTCCAGAAAATATTTCCTCCCGAGGTGCTTTCGCGTGTGAGGCGAACGTGTTTTCCATTACACTGCGGAAACATCTCCACTTTCAGCACCAGATTACCAAAATTAAACCAAATGAGATCGGGATAAAAGTTCCTCACATGCTTAGGGCAAAATATATGATTACCGGTCGACAAAAGAATGAACAAACTTAAGCACCAGGTCAGACGGAAATGTTAAGCGAGCAGGTGGACTGCTGAATCGTACTTTTAAGGAGTTGCTGGTGACAAAACAAATGGGTTCCGCGTAATGATTAAATATAAGAAATGTCAGAAGTGGGAAATAAACCGACATTTCCAGTGAAAACAGCGACCTGAAAACAGCACCTTCGCCCGCTCGGCCATCCTGACTACTCAGTGCTGCATGTGGCCACCTGCAGGTTGATTTTGAACTTTTGCGTCCTGTCACATGAAATAAATGAGGGCAGCAGGCGTATCTCTGCCTGACACCGGGGAAACAGTGAGACAGACCTTGGAGTGAGGGTCTGGTTATTGTCAAACAGAAAAGGAAATAATAATTCTGGAAGAAAAATATCCTAGAGAACATTGACCACGAAGTGATTTGAACACACATCCCTCTGATTTGGAGTCAGACACACTACCGTTGCACCATGAGACCTACACAGTCAGTTGGAGATGTTCGTCTATATGAAGGTTCTGCAATACAAGGGGCTTCAAAATCTCCGGCAATTCCCACCAGGTATCACAAGCAGCGCTCACCTGACAGGCACCGTATGATTTCTTCTTAAACATTTCTCAAGCTTTTACGGGAAACCATCATTAATTAACCCCTCACCTTCTGTTGCACAATCAAACAAATGCTAACTCAGGGACACTCCATACTTCAATCATTTGTCCTGTGCTTTGCATCTTAACTCGAAAACCATATCCCATTTTATCACTGTATTTTAGCTTTCTGGTTCAAAGTCTTCAGGGATCTGGGGCAACTTTTATCAAATTTAACAGCACCGGTTATTCCTATCGTGCACACGAATACAATCAGTAGTGAAGATAAAATCCGACTGTGCATATTTGCAGATTCAACGCAATATGATTTCAAATAGAGTGAAAGAATTTTACACTGAAAAGATTTGGAAGTGTTACTTGTATTTGTGTCTTTAATTAAACATTTTGACGTCTGACTCCCGTTCCTGCCACTGCTGAATAAGAAAGGAGGGTTTGACATTGACCAGACTGCACTCCCCCTGATATTTGTCAGCTCATCCTTTATATTCAGTGGTTTCTCGCCCTTTGATGGGCTGCACTGTAGCGGATATCACGTAGGCCTCACACGCAAAAGGTCCCCGGTGGATCCGTTTTCTCTCAGTCAAAGTTATCCATTTATTGAAGTGTAATTAAGAGCAATTAAGGAGTAAGGGAGCCCTTTTGCAAGGAGAATAAATAGCAAATAAAACCAGCAAATGCCGGAAATCTCAGCAGGTCAGGCAGCATTTTCCGGGAGACGAAACTCGCCTCCGATTGTTCATCCACAGAAAGTTTAAACATAATGTTTCTGCCCGGGATTGAACCAGGGACCTTTTGCGTGTAAAGCAAACGTGATAAACACGACACAAGTTTCAACAGCAAGTTTGAACATCTGGGGCGGAGACAACAGGCGCCTGGCTGCAATAAGTGATAAAAACCTGCGTTGGACAGAAGCCTGGCTAGCTCAGTCGGTACAGTATGAGACTCTTAATCTCACGGCCGTGGGTCCGAGTCCCACGTTGGGTGATTACATTTCTTTTAATTTAATGCAGCTTTCATGGAAAAACATCATCAATTAACCCACAATCTTCTTTTGCACAATGAGAGAAATGCAAACTGAAGGAACTCCATAATTTAAGTCTGTGAGATACTCAATCATGATTTCAATAATCATTAATCCACACACAACATTTGACATACGTCAAGGATCCCATATTTGCCAAGCCCGGCTAGCTCAGTCGGTAGAACATGAGACTCTTAATCTCAGGGTCGTGGGTTCAAGCCCCACGTTGGGCGAATAAGTTTTGTTAAACTTTTATGTTGCTTTCACGCGAAAACATAATTAATTAACTGATCAATTGGAGAGGCTGGTCCGTATCCTTTGGAACAGAGTATTTGTCCTCCAGGATCGATAGTTTCCTTGCTTAATCACAATAACCATACCCTATATCTCCCTCTGGATGTTTGCGGGTCTCTCGTACATTCCCAGTCGTGTGATCGCCCATTTTCCGTTCTCCAATTCAATCCATATGGCCTCGTTCCAAAATCTGTCTATCTCCACCTTAAGTATATTCAATGGCCCAGCCTCCACAGCTCTCTGGGGCAGAGAGCTCCAAAGATTCACCACCCTCTGAGAGAAGAAATTCCTCCTCATCTCCGTTGTAAATGGGCGACCCTTAAACGTTCAGGGAATAAGGGGTTATGGGGAGCAGCAATGATCGTATTGAATGGTGGAGCAGGCTCGAGGGACCATGTGGCCTACTCCTGCTCCGACTTCTTATGTTCTTATGACACTTTTTTCTGAAACTGTGCCCCCAAGTTCTAGATTCCCCGACAAGGGGAATCATAGAAACATCGAAAATAGGTGCAGTAGTCGGCCATTCGGCACTTCGAGCCTGCACCGCCATTCACTATGATCATAGCTGATCATTCCCTCAGTACCCCTTTCCTGCTTTCTATCCATACATCTTGATCCTTTTCGCCATAAGGGACATATCTAACTCCTTTTTGAATGTGTGGGTTAATTCCCGTGAAAGTAACATAAAAGTTGAAGGAAAATAATTCATAACAGGTGGGGCTCGAACGCATGACCTTAAAATTAAAAATCTCATGCTTTACAGACTGAGCTAGCCAGGATTGCCCACATTTCTTTTGTCAATGGTGACGCCCAAGATGTTGATGTGTATTATTCAAAGGAAAATAAGAAATAGGAGCAGGAGTCGGCCTTGCGGCCCCTCGAGCCTGCTCCACCATTTAATAAGATCATGGCTGATCCGATCATGGACTCAGCTCCACTTCCCCGCCCGCTGCCCTTAACCCCTTATTGTTTAAGAAACTGTCTATTTCTGTCCTAAATATATTGAATTTCCCAGCTTCCACTGCTCTCTGGTACAGTGAATTCCACAGATTTACAACCCTCTGAGAGAAGAAATTCCTCCTCATCTCAGTTTTCAATGGGCGGTCCCTTATTCTAAGATAATGCCCCTAGTTCTAGTCTCCTCCATCGGTGGAAACATCCTCTCTGCATCGACTGTTATTGAAAATAAATTCACAAACACTCTGGTAAGGTAAGAGAGAGAAATTTATTGCGAACAGAGCTCTGGGAGAAGAGTTGAGATACAGCGATCTCCCCGAGTGCCTTGTGCCGCAGGGTTATAAGCAGTTTACAGGGGGCGGAATACAATCATTTAAATTCATCTACATACAACCAATCGATTCATATGGCAACGCAATTCATTTACATTCAACTTTTTAGTCCTAGTGAAACCTGACAGCATGGTGCGAGTTTGGGGGCCCTTCGTCTTTATTTTCTTTTGTGGTTAGTTATTCTGTTGGAAAGCTTTCGATGAAACAGTGGCCTGCACCTGGCCAGGAGTCACTTGTTGCTGCAGAGTTCATATCAGGGTCAGCAGATAGGCTTCTTGGTATAAGTTTATTTCGTGGTGGCTTACCCCATCATGCTTTGCTATGTCTGAAAATCCACTCCAACACCGTCATTCTATTCTCGTAAAACCAGCTCCTGAAGTATCGGCCCGCTGTGTAGGTTAAAGTTCTGGTTATATTCCTAAAATTACTTTAACGACAAAGTTTCTGTAGTGTAGCAGTTATCACATTCGCCTCACACGTGAAAGTTTTTGTTCAAGCCCAGGCGGTAACATTATTTTGGAGGCTATTTTTGCTGTAAATAAATTGAACAAAAGTCACCCAAGGTTCCTTGTCGCATGAGCAGTGAACATTTTAAACCAGTCTCCTAAACACAGAGTGTATAAAGTCAGATAGGGGAGAAAACTTCATCAATGATTCAAGATCCTTAAATGATTAACAAAAGTACATAAGAAATAGGAACAGGAGTCGGCCATTTAGCCTCTCGATCCTGCTCTGCCATTCAATAAGATCATGGCTGATCTGACCATGGACTCTGAGTTAAGGGACTCGGGGGCCTGTTCTCTCTCCCCTGAGAAGGTTCACGTTCTACAGTCCAGCCTCTAAAAGGCACCACTCTGTGTACAGTACTTGCCGGGTTTGAGTCCTGAGGATGAGTCATTCACCGAGAGCCACAGCTCGAGGTCATGAATGCTTGGCTCACGGAGATGGCCTTCTGCAGTTTAACTGAGGTATCCGCTGACAGTATCTTGTGAAGGAGGCCTTCGTGGCCGATTCCGATGACAAAGATGTTCCGCTGTGCTTCGGTGAGGTGATCACCAAAATCCCACAGTGCCGCCAGCCTCCTGAGGTCTGCAGCATATTTCGTGATCTCCTGGCCTTCGGGCCGTCGGTGTGTATAAAACCGGTGTCTGATTGTGAGGATGCTCTCTTTGGGCTTGAGTTGTTCTTGGATCAGTGTTACAAGCTCCTCGTACATCTTGGTCATTGTCTTCGCTTGTGCCAGCAAGTCCTTGACGAGGCCATAGACGGTGGGCCCACAACTGGTTAGCAGGATAGCTCTGCACTTAACAGCCAGTGTGGCCGGGTTGTCACCTGCCAGATCGTTTTCTGTGAAGAAGTGGTCGAGTCTCTCCACAAAGGCTTCCCAATCATTACCATCGGCGTACTGCTGCAACGTACCAAGGTTAGTCATTTTCGTGTGAAGGTCCGTAATCTCGTCACCAAATGTTATACCTTCAGATGCTCAGATACTGACTCCACGAGACAATGCGTGGTGATTGAACGATAGTGACCGTAGTACTTTATTGATAACCACAGAGTGAGGATCACACCTGGTGGCCTGCCTTTTATACGGGGCATGGCACACCTGTACAGGTAAGCTACAAGTCTCCCACTGCAGTGCCCCCTGGTGCACAACTTCTAACAGTTCAAGCAAAAACCATGTCGGACACATGAGAGGTTTCACTGTGGAACCGTTTCTCTCACTCAAAGTAAGACACACTACCATGGGCACCACGCTGTCTAGGTAGTAGCCATTGACATTCAGGTTCATATATGAATATATATAAATAGATCGACATGTATCGTAACTGTTCCATGGTGTTCAAGGGTTAAGAACAGCACACTAACCTGGTTTCAATCCTCGATCAATTCATCGCATAAAAATAATTGAGGTCTGGGAGACGATTGATAATTGATGTAGTCACCATGAATACGAATACTTTCTGTGATAGACCGAGCTTACAGACTATCTGGCTTCTCCTGCCCTTTGCCAGGCACGTGTTCGGGGTTTAACTTTGTAAACTGGGTGAGTTTGCTGATCGCGAGGTGATGGTATGAGCCTCTGTGGCCCCACTGTCAGTTAGTGAACACGGTGGCTGGGTGATTCGTGACATTTCTGTAAAGGGCAGCTGAGGAGAAGGATTGGGAACTTTCAGTGTGGGACCGAAGTTGTTTAAGGTGAGCCAACACATTCCCGATCAGCACAGAGGGAGCTCACTGGTCATTGTACTTTTTGATATTGTTCTTCCAGAATTAATATTTCCTTTGCTGCGTCGAAATAACCAAACCCTTGCTCCAAGACCAGTCTCACTGTTTCCCCGGTGTCAGGCAGAGACACGCCTGTTGCCCTCATTTATTTCATGTGACAGGACACAAAAGTTCAAAATCAACCTGCAGGTGGCCACACACAGCAATGGATAGTCAGGATGGCCGAGCGGCCTAAGGTGCTTTGTCCTGGTCACTGTCGACTCTGGAGATGTGGGTTCAAGTCCCATTTAGTCATTAAGCGGATCCCATTTGTTTTGTCACCACAAACTCCTTAAAAGTACGATTCAGCAGTCCACCTGCTCGCTGAACATTCCCGTCTGACCTGGTGCTGAAGTTTGTTCGTTCTTTTGCAGACCATCAATCATATATTTTGCTCTGAGCATGTGAGGAACTTTTATCCCGATCTCATTGGGTTTAATTTTGGTAATCTTGTGCTGAAAGTGGAGATGTTTCAGCAGTGTAACGGTTAACACGTTCGCCTCACAGGCGAAAGTACCTCGGGGGGAAATATTTTCTGGAGCTTTCTCATGCATGTTCAGAAGAGAGTTTGTTCTTCTGTGAAAAGTCAAGAGATCATAAGAACGTAGAGTTAGGAACAGGAGTCAGGTATTCGGCCCATTTTGAAGTTTCCAAGATCTTTCCGCCCGGTTTCGGACCGGGTCCTTTCATGTGTGATGCAAATGTGATAACTACTACACTACGGAAACACGGAGATCGAATCTATCTCAGGATAAAACCACAGCTCTAACCTACACAGCTAGCCGAGAATTCAGGAACTTGTTTTAAGAGAATAGAATAAGGGTTCTATATTCAGGAAGGCTGTAAGTGCCTTTTCCACGCCTCGGGAACATTTTCCACGCCTCGGGAACCTACTATCATCAAGGGCAGACATCGATGACGAGGTCCAACACCGCCTCCAGTGTGACAGCACCGCCTTCGATCACCTGTAGAGGAGAGTGTTTGAAGACCAGGACCTCAGATCTGGCACCAGACATCTGGTCTGCAGGGCGGTGGTGATACCTGCCCCGCGGTATGGCTCCGAGAAATGGACTATATACAGCAGACATCTCAAATCACTGGAGACATACCACCAGGGCTGTCTCCGCAAGATCCTGCAAATCCCCTGGGAGGACAGATGCACCAACATCAGTGTTCTTGCTCATGCCAACATCCCAAGCATTGAAGCACTGACCACACTCGACAAGCTCCGCTGGGCGGGAACATTTTCCACATGCCCAACATGAGACTCCCTAAGCAAACGCTTTACTCAGAACTCCGACACGGATAGCGAGCCACAGGTGGGCAGAGGAAACGTTTCGGGCACACACTCAAAGCCTCACTGATAAAATGCAACATCCCCACCGGCACCTGGGAGTCCTTGTTCCTTGGGTTGAGTTGCCTGTGGTGCGTGATCCGTGCCGGATGGATCATCCTCAGCCACGTGGTATGTCACAGCACGTTTGCACATTCACTGGAGGTACCCCATCGTTGTGCAGCCTTTGCACACATCGTGCTTGAATCGACATTGATGGGCCCGAGGATTACCCCCGCAGCACCAGCACGGTGCTAATAGATTCACATTCAGCCCGATGGCGGACTCTGAGGCATCACAGGTCTTGCAGCCACAGACGAATAGGCCCTGCTATATGCGGTTCGGACTGCTAGCGACATCATTTTATGCACAGTACTTGCCGGTGAGCTTCGATGTTGAGAAGTTATCTGTTTGGTTTTATCGTCCCTGGCCACGCATGCCTGGGCGATCGCGATGGACCTGCTCAGGTCTCGGGATTCAGCAGCCAGCAGCTTTCGAAGAATGACCTCGTGGCTGATGCTCAGCACGTAAAAGTCCCACAGCATTTGCCCCAACGCAGCTCCAAAATATCAAGGTCCCCGAGGTGTCTCAGGTCGGTGACATAATCCGCCAAGTCTTGGTCCCCGGAGCAATGGTGCGTGTAAAAAAGATATCTGGCCATGAGGATACTCTCCTTCGGCTTGAGGTAGTCCCAAACCAGTGTGCACAGCTCTGAACATTCCTTCCCGTTTGTTTTGTCGGTGTGAGCAGATTCTTGATGAGGCTGTATATTTTAGGCCCACAGACAGTGAGGAGAACCGTCCTGTGCTTGGCCACGTTAGTGTCTCCTTCCAGCTCGTTGGCCACAAAGTACTGGTCGAGCTTCTCGACGAAGGCTTCCCAATCATCACCCTCGATGGATCTCTGTAATATTCCAACAGCAGCCAAGATTCTGTTAAGGTTCGAATTCTGTTACTCGTCACCAATTGTTGTGCACAAAAGAACTCCCTCAGGCTGAGTACTGTGAGCTAAACTTAGTGTGACCTTAGTCTTCTTTATTACAACTCCAGAGTGCCTGAACAACATGACAGTCAACCTTTTATACTGGCCCTGTCTGTGTGGGCAGGTGACCATTAGGATTCCAACTGTCGCGCCCTCTAGTGGAAAGTATTATATAGTTACATACTTCAAATAATTGTTATCGTTCAGAAGTTATAATTCCAAAGAATGCCAGAATCATCAGAGAGGAGCCTGGTTTGTAGGACAAGGCTACATATCAGGAAGGAGTGTTGTAAGATGACAAGGGAAGTAATATTCCGATTATAAGTTTGGAGAATAAAAAGAGTAAATGCTGGAAACACTGAGCAGGTCAGGCAGCCTCTGTGGAGAGAGAAACAGAGTTAACGTTTCAGGTTAATGACCTTCCATCAGAAGTTTGCCACTTGTGTTAGGTAATACGATTAAAAGTTTCAATTGTCACGTAGCAGAGGTAAGGAAAAGATTTAAAATGTGGCATTTGGAACAGATAGTTTAGAATCGGATTAATGTTTGACCAACTTGCACACCGAGCTGGGAACTGTAACGTGTTTGAGTTCTTTGGCTAACATTCGCATGGTTTGGGTGTAAGTACTGTTAAGTGTATGTTTAATTATTGTCTGCTTAATAACTCTGACATTTAATTTTGCGGACGCTATTCCTGCACTGCGCGTGTTCCAGCTCTGTTTGGAGCACCGATCCCTTCAATCTGTCGCTTGACAGGGACAGTTGGATTCACCGTTTCTTTGTTTGGTGAAATTTCAAAAATTGAAAGCGGCACACATCAACCTGGTCACCTACTCACTAACCGCAAAACACTGCTCCCGTGAGATGGAAGACCAGTTACTGTTTGAAGCTTGAATGCAGGTACAAGCAGAACTCTTTCAAAGAAAGTCCAAGTCCATGAGGCACCTGATTTTTTGCACCAAACTCCTTCTCAAAGAGTTGCGGTTCGTGTCTCAACGGCTGTAAAGTGCTTTGGGGCGTCATGCGTTCCTGAAAGGGGTTGTCGAAATGCAACTCCTTCTTTGCAAAAGTTCGATGCAAATTCAAAATTCTTGGTTAAACTGAGGGCTCGTCCAGGATTTGAACACGGGACCTCTCGCAAACTTCAAGTAACAACCCCGAAGCTGGAATCATACCCCTAGACCAACGAGCCAACTGCTTGATAAATGCGGAGATAAGGTGTAACCATTATTGAAGCCTTTTTAGTGTGTTGCTATTCTTGATCGGACGTGCACATGGGACAGAATCAGTGACTTTGCTTTTTCGACCTGTCTTCTGAAGCACCGCATGGTCCCACTCCGACAGTCAATGAGCTGTTGGGACGGTAGTGTGTCCAGGCTGTGGGTGGTCACCCCGAGTGCAGCAGAGGGGTTTCTGCATTAGTTCTGGGTGGGGACAGTATCTTTCCCCTTCTCTCATCCTCTTGTCTATGTCCCTGTGCTTTGTTTTCTCTATTTATTCCCGTGTCTCAGTTTCTAGTGTTTAAAAGGGAACAAAAGATGAAATGGGTGTCACTGTGGAACAATTTCTCTCGCTCAAGTTAGACACACTACCATTGCACAATGAGGTCTAGGTAGTTAGCCGTTGATATTCAGGTTCATATATAAATATATGTAAATATATCGAAATGTATCGTAACTGTTCCCTGGTGGTCGAGGGGTTAAGATCTGGCGCACTAACCTGGTTTCAATCCTCGATCAATTCATCGCATAAAAATAATTGAGGCCTGTGAGACAATTAATAATTGCTTTCATCACCATGAATACCAATACTGTCATGTATCTCACACTACTGTACATAACTGTACCTTAGCATGCCATACATGACTGCAAACAGAGATGACCTGTAACCACAAGCTTACCTTACCACCAAGGGTGCATTTGCAGGAGACACTGGATACCTTTCCCAGACAGGTATATAAGGACAGGTCTCAGGCAAGTGTGGCATTCGAGAGCTCTGTAATAAAGGTGCAGGTCCTGAGTGACCTTGACTTCAGTATGTGCCTCGTGTGAGTCTGTACTACAGGGTCAGGACTTTACAGTGGCGACGAGTTACGGGATTACAGAATCCACAGAATGGCGACCAACGGCTCAGATGAAAAATACAATGCTGGAGAGAATTGGGAGCACTTTATAGTAAGGCTCCAGCAAAGCTTTGTAACCAAAGACTGGTTAACGACAATAAGGCAGACAAGAGAAGAGCCCATAACTTGACCAGCTGTGGCTCGAAAACATACGCTTTAATGAAGGACCTGTTGGCACCCGAGAAACTAGCAAGCAAGTCGTTTGAAGAATTGAGCACATTGGTAAGAGATCACCTAAAGCCAGCAAGCAGTCTACACATGGAAGCTACCTCGGACCCGTGCCAATGCTCCCCGAATACCGAGCACAGGCACAGGAAAATCCCGGGGGAGAGGTTATCCCGGTCACTGGGCCTTCCAGTAACACTGAACAAGTGCCCGGTCTGTAACTTTCCAGGCTGTTGATGGCGGGGGATTCAGCGATGGTAATGCCGTTGATAGCCGAGCCTGCTTAAGTTGCATCTTGCTGTTGCTGATTGCTGCCAGGCGCCTGTTGGCTCTGCCCAGTGGGTTTATAACCAACTTCAAACCACGAAAAAGATTCTCCTGAATTCCAAAGTGTGTACGGAGATCAACCATCAAAAGCTCTGTAATTAACAAGGGGCTCTGGCAATTTTCTGATCGCAATGCGCTTTCAGTCCTTGTCCTTAAAATTTCGGACGTGGAAATTGGGGAGTTTAATGATTTTGAAAGGAACATTGTTGTTTGGTGCAGTTCTGGTCAGATAAATTTTTGTTTAAGGAACTTTTTGCAGAGAGAGGAATTGATTGCCTGTTGGCAGAAACATTTTTGAAATGAAAACGTGTGGACGATAAAATGGAACAAGAGCAGTCCGGGGTACATTGTCACATGATGGAAGCTAACTCGGACCCGGACCAATGCTCCCCGTACACCGAGCACAGGCTCAGGAAAACCTCGGGTAGAGGATATCCCGGTCACTGGGCCTTCCAGCAACACTGAACAAGTGCCCGGTTTGAAACTTTCCAGAGTAAAGACTTGTACCTAGAGCATCCAACAGACCCTTGGGATCCCTTGGGACTTCAGGGGATGCGCTCCCTGGTGGTGGAACATGGGAGTGCATGCTTTACAGAGACACAACATCACTCCCCCGCCAAAGTCAATGTGAAAACTATTTACAAGGTGAGGCGGTCGGGAGCCTTTCTTTCCCTGGTGGACCACCTCGGTACAAATGTCTGTTCTGGTGTGTTGGCTGTGCCCTCGCTGGGCTGTTGGGCGTGCTGGGTTCGATTTCCTGGTCCAGCATAGTGTCGTTGATCTTTGGGTGTGTGTTGTGGGTTCGAAAAAGGTGGTGTCTGCTGTGGGTTGTTCAGGGCAGTCTGTGAACCGAGCCTCGTTTGGTCCAGATGCTTTCTGCAAATGTGTCAATTGTCTAGTTTGACGACAACCACCCTACTCCCTTCTTTGGCTATCACCGAGCTCGCGATCCACTTGGGACCATGTCCATAGGATAGCACATACACGGTAATTCAGATCAATTTCCCGTGACACAGTTGCGCGACCATCATTTCCATTTTGTTGCTGACGACTGCTCTCTACCTGATCATGCAGGTTGGGGTGGACCAGCGAGAGTCTGCTTTAAAATGTCTTTTACATTAGTAGCTCAGAGGGGGGCACCCCTGTGAGCGAATGGGGTCTCGTGCTATAGCTGAACAGTACTCGGGACAGGCGGATTTGGAGTGAGCCTTCTGTGACTCGTTGAAGACTCTGTTTGATGGTTTGTACTGCCCGCTCTGCCTGCCCATTGGAGGCTGGTTCAAACGGGGTCGAGGTGATATGTTTGATCCCATTGCGGATCATGAATTCTTTAAATTCGGCACTGGTGAAACATGGCCCGTTGTCACTGACCAGTATGTCAGGCAGGCCGTGGGTGGCAAACATGGCCCTCAGGCTTTCAATGGTGGCGGTGGCGGTGCTTCCCGACATTATTTCACAATCAATCCGTTTTGAAAAAGCATCCACCACCACCAGGAACATTTTACCAACAAATGGCCCCACATAGTTGACATGGATCATCGACCATGGTGCCTCTCTGGGCGCGTTGGTCAAGTGAGCACATACGCTGCATTACCGTACACAGGACTCGAAGTCAGAGTCGATACCGTGCCACAACACGTGGGATCTGGCTGTCGCTTTCATCATTACTATACTCGGGTGTGTGCTGTGGAGATCCGAGATGAACGTCTCCCTGACCTTTTTTGGTGACACTATGCGGTTACCCCACAAAAGGCAGTCTGCCTGACTGGACAGCTCGTCCTTTCGCCGCTGGAACAGCTTGATTGGCTCTTGCATTTCAACGGGAATGCTGGCCCAGCTCCCATGCAGTACATTGTTTTTTACTCGGGACAGCAGAGGATCTTGGCTGGTCCAAGTCCTAATCTGGTGTGCCGTGACAGGTGATTGATCATTTTTAAACGATTCCATGACCATCAACAAGTCAGTGGGCTGCGCCACCATCAACAAGTTTACAGGCTCCGCCATTTTCACCTCCGTGGTGGGCAATGGTAGCCAACTGAGAGCATCCGCACAGTTCTCAGTGCCTGGTCTGTGGCGGATGATGAGTGGCCACCTTTGTATGCGGTATGAGGCATTAGTATTTAATCCCTTGTTTTCAGCGAACAGGGATGTGAGGGGCATGTGATCGGTTTCCAGCTCAAGTTTGAGGCCAACCAGGTACTGATGCATTTTCTTTACCCCGAATACACATGCTAATGCCTCTTTCTCAATCATGCTGTAGGCCCTCTCGGCCTTAGACAAGCTCCTGGAAGCATAGGCGACAGGTTGTAACTTCCCCGCAATGTTAGCTTGTTGTAATATACACCCGACTCCGTACTACGATGCATCACATGTTAGCACAAGTCTTTTACACGGGTTATACAATACAAGCAGCTTTTTGGAGCATAAATGTTTTCTGGCTTTCTCAAAAGCAATTACTTGTTTTTTTCCCAAACTCAGTTCTCACCTTTGTGCAATAACACATGCAGGGGCTCTAAAAGGTGCTTAACCCCGGTAGGAAGTTACCAAAATAGGTGAGGAGTCCCAGGAACGACCGCAGCTCCGTGACGTTCTGTGGCCTGGGCGCATTCCTGAAAGCCTCTGTCTTGGCGTCAGTGGGTCGAATGACCTCCGCCATGATCATTCTACCCAAAACCTCCACTACTTTTGCCATGAAGACACATTTCGACCTCTTCAGATGCAGCCCTACACGATCCAGTCGCTGGAGGACCTCCTCCAGGTTTTGTATGTGTTCGGCGGTGTCCCGACACATAACCAATATGTCGTCCTGAAAGACCACCATGTGTGGTACCGACTTGAGTAGGCTCTCCATGTTTCTCTGGAAGATCGTTGCTGCCGACCAAATTCCAAACGGGCATATGTTGTAGATGAATAGTCCCTTGAGCGTGTTGATGCAGGTGAGGCCCTTCGAAGACTCCTCCAGCTCCTGCATCATGTAGGCCGAAGTCAGGTCAAGCTTGGTGAACGCCTTGCCTCCTGCCAGCGCGCCAAATAGGTCGTCTGCTTAGGTAGCGAATATTGGTCCTGTAGCGAGAAACGATTAATAGTTACTTTATAATCGCCACAAACCCTGACCGTGCCATCACCTTTGAGTACTCGAACAATCGGGCTGGCCCACTCGCTGAATTCCACTGGGGAGATGATGCCCTCGTCTTGCAGCCTGTCCAACTCGATTTCCACTCTCTCCTCATCATGTGAGGTACCGCTCGCGCCTTGTGGTGAATGGGTCGTGTCTCTGGGACCAAGTGGATCCGCACCTTCGCCCCGGAAGTGTTTCCAATGCCTGGCTCAGAAAGGGAAGGAATTTTGTTCAGAACCTGGGTACATGAGGCCTCATCGACATGTGATAGCGCTCGGTTGGTATCCCAGTTCCAGCGGATTTTGCCGAGCCAGCTCCTTCCAAGCAGTGTGGGGCCATCGCCCAGGACAATCTAGAGTGGCAGTTTGTGCATCGTGCCCTCGTAGGTGACCTTGACCATGGTGCTGCCCAGGACAGTGATAAGCTCTTTGGTGTACGTTCTCAGTTTCGTGTGGATGGGGCTTCGGGCTGGTCTGAATGCCTTGTTGCACCACAGCCTCTCAAACATCTTTTTACTCACGATGGATTGGCTAACGCCAGTATCCAGTTCCATGGTTATGGGTGAGCAATTCAATTTTACATTTAGCATTATAGGTGGACATTTCGTCGAAAATGTGTGCACCCCGTGTACTTCAGCTACTGCCTCCTCTCTCTGAGGCCCTAAATTGCTTTGATCCACCATGGACCGATCTTCCTCTGCCACATGGTGGTTCGCAGGTTTTGCAGAGCTTGCAGCTCATTCGCAAGCCCGGTGGAGATGCCCCATTGTTCCACAGCTCTTGTAAACATACCCTTTGAAGCGGCTGAATGGAAGCCTCCACAACGCCAACAATGTGTGAATTGCCTTTCACTCATCCTTTGTTGGGGACTCTGAGTCATCTGGGTCACCTGAGGCCTGCTGGCGGTTGAAGACTCGTGGTTTCTGCCCTGTACATGTCTGCTCCCAAACACAGTTCCAGTTAATTTATGAACATTGCAAGCACTTGTGTGCTGAGAGATTTGTTTGCTGTTATCACTGGTGGACATAAATACCTGTGTTATCGCAATGGCCTTACTGAGGGTCGGTGTCTCTGCAGCCAAAAGTTTCCGTTGGATAGTCTCGTGGCTAATTACCAGTGCAAAAAATTCTCTGAGCATTTGCTCCAGGGAGCCATCAAACTCACATTATCCTGCAAGTCGCCTTAGCTCGGCGACGTAGCTCGCCACTTCCTGATCTTCAGGTCGCTGGCACGTGTAGAACCGATACCTCACCATAGCACGCTCTCCCTCGGGTTAAGATGTTCCCGAACCAGTGTAGACAGCTCCTCATACGACTTATTTGTGGGTTTCACTGGAGCCAGAAGATTCTTCATGAGGCTGTAGTTCGGTGCCCCTCAGATTGTGAGGAGGAACCCTCTCCTTTTTGCAGCACTTCCTTCTCCGTCCAGCTCATTGGCTACAAAGTACTGGTCTAGCTGTTCGACATCGGCTTCCCAGTCCTCACCCTCCGAGAACTTCTCCATGATGCCTACAGTTTGCTGCAAGTTTGTGTTGGATTCGTATACTCATCGCAAGTTATTGTGTTCCTAACATAGATGATGCTGCATACAGGAAGGGTAAAGTAACAGTGACCTCAGTGTTTCATAAGACACTCCAGAGTGAGAAACTGGCCTGAGGGGCTTGCTTAAATTCAGTGCTCCCAAGGGGTGCTGGGTTCCCTTGGGAATTCAGGGGATGAGCTCCCTGGTGGCAGAACATGGGAGTGCATGCTTTACAGATACACAACACATACATTGCCTCAACTTTGATTTCTGCCAACATCACTCGTGTTTAACCTTCGCCGCACCTACGCCACAATCTCTCACCGTTCGTCCACCACGGCCTCTCACCGTTCCTCCACCACAATCTCTCACCGTTCCTACACCACGATCTCTCATCACTCCTCCACCACGACCTCTCACCGTTCCACCAGCACGATCTCTCGTCACTCCTCCACCACGACCTCGCAACGCCCGTCCACCACGACCTCTCACCGCTCCTCCACCACGACCTCTCACCGTTCGACCACCACGATCTCTCACCGCTCCTCCACCACGAGCTCTCACCGCTCCTCCACCACGACCTATCACCGCTCCTCCACCACGATCTCTCACTCTTCCTCCACCACGATCTCCCACCGTTCTTCCACGACGATCTCTCACCGTTCCTCCACCACGATCTCTCACCGCTCCTCCAGACTGAGTATCCTGCTGCTCCGCTGTACCTCGGCCCCGCCGATGTTCCTGCCCATGCACCAAACGGCGACCTGTATTTTGATGACGTGCGGCAGAGCAGGTCTTCAGCCGTCCTGGTTAACCCTTGCCACTGTTCCAAACCTCGCTCTGTCAAGCCCGTGTGGTGGCTGGTGTACAATGGTCACACCACGTTAAAACAATCCACCCACAGGCATCTTCCACCGTTTGATTGGAGTTCAGGACTGCAACATCGGGTCCTTCATTGAAACACCTGTTAACCCATGTGGAAGTAAGCCTTCCTCGTTCGAGGACCCGCCTATGATGATGATGATGATGATGTGTGGAACCTTACCAAATGCCTGCTGAAAACCATCAGATTAAATTTATAAGACCCGTCCCTTGATTCAGTTTTCACTGACCTTGCCTGAGGAAGGCTATATTGGTTTGGAGGGAGGACAGTGTCGGTTTCCCAGAATGATACCTGGATTCCAAGGTTTAAGTTAAGATATGAGATTACACTCACTGGAAATTAGAGGGTCGAGCAGTGATTTGATCAAAATTTTCAAGATAATAAGGGAACAGATAGAGTAGATAGAGAGAAATGATTCCCGCTGGTTGGGGAGTCCCAGACTTGGGGCCATAGTCTAAACATTAGAGCCAGACGTTTCAGGAGTGAAATTCGGAAACATTCCTACACACACAGGGTCTGAGAGGTTTGGAACTCCCTTCTGCAAAGGGCAGTTGGTGCGTGGTCAGTTGTTCATTTTACATCGCATTTTGAGCAAAGGTATTAAGGAATATGGGCCAAAGGTGGGTATATGGAGTTTGCTCACAGTTCAGCCATGATCACATTGAATGGCGGAACCGGCTCGAGGGGCAGAATGGCCTCCTCCTGTTCCTGTGTAACAGGCTCGAGCAGCTGAATGGACTCCACCTGTTCCTGTGTCACAGGCTCGAGGGGCTGAATGGCCTCCTCCTGTTCCTGTGTAACAGGCTCCAGGGCCTGAATGGCCTCCTCCTGTTCCTGTGTAACAGGCTCAAGGGGCTGAATGGGCCTCCTCCTGTTCCAGTGTAACAGGCTCAAGGTGCTGTATGGGCCTCCTCCTGTACTTGTGTGTAATGTCTGGGAAACAAAGGGAGGTGATATGAGAAAACATAAACTAAATGAATGATCTTGTGTTAAAAGGGAAGCAGAAGGATTGAGTGATTTACACAGATAAATCTTTGAAGCTGGGTAGATAAGTTGCTCAGTTGTTTAAAATGAATACAGGGCCCTTGGCTTTATATGTAGTGAAATAGAGGACACCAGCGAGGAAGTTATACCATACCTTTTCAATCCAGGTTTAGGCCTCAGTTGGAGACCTGTTTACAGTTCTGAGCACCACAATTTAGGAAGGATATCAAGGCATTGGAGAGAACGTAAGAAATATATATGAAACATTTTCTGTTGTTGTTGAAGACACAAACACAGGCATTCATCGAGAATCAACCTGCAGATGACCACACACAGATTAAAGAGAGCCAGAGAGACTGACAGAATCGGGAAACACCGGCAAATAGACAAGAGATATTGACAAGGACTGAAAGCACTTTGCGATCAGAAGATTGACGGCCCAGATGTGGTTAATGACACGGCTTTTGAAGATTGATCTCCGTACACACCTTGAAATTCAGGAGAACTTGTTTAGTCGTTTGAAACTCGAGATAAACCCACGGGACGATGCCCACAGGTGACTGGCAGCAATCAGCGACTGGAAGATGCAACTTAAGCAGGCCCGGCTAGTTCAGTCGGTAGAGTATAAGACTATTAATCTCCGGGTTGTGGGTTCGAGCCCCATGTTGGTGAATTATAATCCTTAAATTTTATGGTGCTTTCACAGGAAAACATCATTAATGAACCAATAATCTACTTTTGCACAATGAAAGAAATGCGAACTGAGGGAGAGTTGATCATTTAATCATTTATTCTGTGCTCTGTATAAGAACACAAGAACCAGGAGCAGGAGTCGACCATTTGGCCCTTCGAGCCTGCCTTCTTTTGCACTGAAACAAATTATAACTGTGTTTTTAAATGAGCAGTGCGAGATATTTAGAGGGCACATTTCAATGCTTCACAAAACCATTCCTTTCGTTACAGCCACCCAGGATCGATTCCCGGTTTGAGAAGTAACTTTGATATCACCGTTTGTCTTTGAAGTGGGGTCATTTTATTAAGTTCGATGGATGTCGCAAAGCACTTCAGAGTGGTGTCCAAACAAATGAGTTTGTAATTAAAAACACTGAATATCAGAAGTGGGATTTGAACCCACGCCTCCATACAAGACTGCGACCTGAACGCAGCACCTTAGACTGCTCGGCAATACTGACTGTGAAATATTCCAGTTACAAGTTATTACACTGGAAAGTTTCAGACCGGGCACTTATTCAGTGTTACTGGAAGGCCCAATGACCGGAGTATCTTCTCCCTCAGGGTTTTCCTGAGCCTGTGCTCGGTGTCCGGGGTGCTTTGGTCCGGGTCCGAGGAAGCTTGCATCATGTGACAATGTACCCCAGACTGCACTTGTTCCATTTTATCGCACATTCGTTTTTGGTTCAAAAATAGCATCAGAAGTGGGACATGAACCCACATCTCCAGAGAAGACATTGACCTGAATACAGAACCTTAGACCGCTCGGCCATGCTGATTATTCAGTGTTGTGTGTGGTCAACTGCAGGTTGATTTTTAACTTTTGTGTCCTGTCACATGAAATAAATGAGGGCAGCAGGTGTATCTCTGCCTGACACCGGGGAAACAGTGAGACAGACATTGCATTGTGTGCAGGTTTAATCACAGCAATATCCGCAGTCAGGAGCTGAAAAGGACGAAGAACTGAAAAAACACAAGAAAAAAGTGAAGAAATGTCAGCAATTTTGGCAAAGTCTTTAATGTGTTTCCTGCTCGTTTAGTGTTGCGGTGCTCACAGACGCAGCCCGGATTCAGAAAGTAACTCTTTCATTCAACATCTTTAAAATAATGACATGCAACTAATCAAACTCTGTGTATAGGGATGGGGATGGGTGAAGATTATTAGTTTTATTCCCTATTCGTTAAGCGACAGCGTTGTTTTGTAGAATTGTTTCTGAGGGACAGTGGCAAATTCAGCAACTGATCTTTAATTATTTAAGGATTTTGAATCATTGATTAAGTTTTCTCCGCTATCTGACTTTATACACTCTGTATTTAGGAGACTGGTTTAAAATGTTCAGCGCTCATGCGACAAGGAACCTGGGGCGACTATTGTACAATTTATTTCACAGCAAAAATAGTCTCCAAAATAAAGTGTTCACCTGGGCTCGAACCGGGGACCTTTCGCGGGTGAAGCAAACGTGATAACCACTACACTACTGAAACACTGTGGTTAATTAAATCTTATGTATATAACCAGAGCTTTAACCTACACAGCTGGCAGATACTTCAGGAGCTGGTTTTACGAGAATAGAATGACGGTGCTATATTTCGGAAGGCTGTGAGTGTGGCAGGAATTGATCTCGTGTTTCCCAGACTTTACACATAGGAACAGGAGCTGGCCATTTAGCAGCGAGTGGTTAGGATCTGGAATGCACGGCTTGAAAGGGTGGTGGAGGCAGACTCAATCTTATCTTTCAGACGGGAGTTGGATAAGTGTCTGAAGGAAAAACCATTGCAGGGCTACGGGGAAAGAGCGGGGGAGTGGGACTCGCTGAGATTCGGCACGTGCTCGATGGGCCGAATGGCCTTCCGTGCTGTAACCATTCCATGATTCGATAAGTTAGTGGCACATTTATAGTGTGGGTGGGAGCACAACATTGCAAAGGGACATGGATTGAGTCGGCAAAACTAAAGGCATCTGATTCAGGAGATTCGCGGGGAGCGGAGATTTCGGAGTTTAATGACTTTGAAAGGAACATTTTTATTTTGTGCCGTTTCATCAGAGGTTTTGTATGAAAGCAACATTAAATAAAAATAAATGCAATCGCCCAATCTGGGGCTCTAACCCACGACCCTGAGATGAAGAGTCTCATGCTCTACAGGCTGAGCTAGCCGGGCTTCTGTCCAGCAGAGATTTTTATCCCTCATTGCAGCCAGGCGCCTGTTGGCTCCGCCCCAGATGTTTAAACTTGCTGTTGAGTAACTGCCAGGGTCTTCTTGAATGGTGGACCAGGCTCGAGGGGCCCAATAGCCATCTCCGGCCCCTAATCCTGACGTGTTTATGCGGAGCTCCTTCTGGGTAAACGAGTCAAAGGAGGACGGCGGAAACGTTACAAGGACACTATCAAAGCCTCTCTGGTAAAGAGCGACATCAGCACTGACACCTGGGAGACACTGGCCGCAGACCGCCCGAGGTGGAGAAAGTTCATCTGGGAGGGCGTTGAGCTCTTTGAGTCTCGACGCAAGGAGCATGAAGAGACCAAGCGCAGGCAGCGCAAGGAGCTCGCGGCAAACCAGTCCCACCGACCCCTTCCCTCGACGTATGTCTGTCCCACCTGTAACAGGTTCTGTGGCTCTCGTATCGGACTGCTCAGCCATCAAATGACTCAATTTGGGAATGGAAGCAAGTCCTCCTCGATCCCGAGGGACTGCCTCTGATGGTGTCTATGATTTGCGTGTGAGGCGAACGTGTTAACCGCTACACTGCGAAAACATCTCCACTTCCAGCACCAGATTACCAGAATTAAACCCAATGGGATCGGGAGAAAAGTTCCTCATATGCTCAGGGCAAAATATATCATATGACAATAGAATTTTATGAAATAATTAATGATGTTTAAATCAATGTTTCTTTTTTTTTTGCACAGGAGATGCATAAAGATGTGTAAAATAGAGGAACTATTTTTTTATAAGGTTTTGAATTAAAAGTACAATTTCCCTGAACGGGAATCGAACCAGGGCAGCGGCGCTGAGAGCGCCAAATCCTAACCACTACACCATCAGGGAAATTAGTTTGTAAAGCGAAGCAGTGGTTGTGTCGAGGTTCATCCCGAGCAGCTCCGGAACACAGGACTCTGTGCTCTGTGGGCTGTTCCCAGGGACACACACCGAGACAGACATCATCTGCTGCTGGAGGGCCATCAACTCGGTCAAAGACGCTCTTTGGTCTTGCCGAAATTTGCTGGTCTTCCAGAGCAAGGAGATGTCCACGTCTGCGTGTTGCAGACTGGCGTAATCCAAGATCCAGGATTATGTGCTGAGGGACGCAATTAAAATTGGTGTCGTGGCACGGTGGGGAAGGTTCTGCAATACAAGGGGCTTTGAAATCCCCGCCCATTCCCACCAGGTATCACAAGCAGCGCTCACGTGACAGGCACCGTGTGGTTTGTTCTTCAACTTTTCTCTTGCTTTCACGGGAAACCATCATTATATACCCTTCACTTTCTTTTGCACAATCAAACAAATGCTAACTCAGGAACAGTCCATAATTCAATCATTTGTCCTGTGCTTTGCATCTTAACTGGAAAACCATATCCCATTTTACTCACTGTATTATAGCTTTCTGGTTCAAAATCTTCATTGCCGATGACACCACGAAAAGGGGCAACTTTTATCAAATTTAACAGCACCGGTTATTCCTACCGTGCACACAAAATACAATCAGTACTGAAGATAAAATCCCAACATGCGTATTTTCAGATTCAACGCAGTAACATTTCAAATAAAGTGAAAGAATTTTACACTGAAAAGATTTGCAAGTGTTGCTTGTATTTGTGTCTTTAATTAAATTTTCTGGCGTCTGACTCCCGTTCATGCCACTGCTGAATAAGAAAGGAGGGTTTGACATTGACCAGACTGCACTGCCCCTGATATTTGTCAGCTCATCCTTTATATTCAGTGGTTTCTCGCCCTTTGATGGGCTGCAGTGTATCGGATGTTACGTTGGCCTCACAGTGAGTAATGTCGAGGGGGATGACTCATCAGCGGAAAGCAGCAGCAGCCAAGTTCATGGCACCGTGGCTGGCTCTGCTGTACAGGAGGGCAGGAAAAAAAGTGGGACAGCGGTAGTGATCGGGGATTCAATTGTAAGGGAAATAGATAGGCATTTCTGCGGCCGCTACCGAGACTCCAGGATGGTATGTTGCCTCACTGGTGCAAGGGACAAGGATGTCTCGGAGCGGGTGCAGCACATTCTGAAAAGGGAAGGTGAACAGCCAGTTGTAGTGGTGCACATTGGTACCAAAGATTTAGGTAAAAAAAGGGATGAGGTCCTACGACTTGAATTTAAGGAGCTCGGAGGTAAATTAACAAGTTGGACCTCAAAAGTAGTAATCTCGGGATTGCTACCAATGCGACGTGCGAGTCAGAGAAGGAATCGCAGGATAGCTCAGATGATTACGTGGCTTGAGCAGTGGTGCAGCAAGGAGGGATTCAAATTCCTGGGGCATTGGAACCGGTTCTGGGGGAGGTGGGACCAGTACAAACCAGACGGTCTGCACCTGGGCAGGTCTGGAACCAAAGTCCTAGGGTGGAGTGTTTGCGAGTGCTGTTGGGGAGGAGTTAAACTAATATGGCAGGGGGATGGGAACGAAAGCAGAGAGACAGAGGGAAACTAAATGGAGACAGAAACAAAAGACAGAAAGGAGATGAGTAAAAGTGGAGGGCATAGAAACCCAAGGCAAAAACCAAAAAGGGCCACTGTACAGCAAAATTCTAACGGGTCAAGTGTCATAAAAAGGCAAGCCTGAAAGCTCGGTGCCTCAATGCGAGGAGTATTCAGAACGTAGGAGTGGGCTCTGAGCTAGGTAGAGTGGGTGAGAGCGCAGATAAACCGGACCCCAAGAAAGAATGCAAAAGGCAGGAGGCAACAGAGCAGAGTAGCACTGGGGTAAGTGTAAACCACAAGGTGATAGGAAGGGACAATATGTATGAATATAAAGGGGCTGCAGGAGGGGTCAAAACTAAAAATCGTGGTTTAAAAACTAGTGTTAAACACTCTACCTAAACGAACGCAGCATTCAAATTTAAAGTAAATGAGTTGACGGCACAAATCATGACAAATGGGTATGATCTGGTGGCCATTACAGAAACGTGGTTGCAGGGTGGCGAAGACTGGGAATTAAACATACATTGGTAGCTGACAATTCTGAAAGATAGACAAGAAGGGAAAGGAGGTGGGGTAGCTCTGTTAATAAAGTATGATATCAGAGCAGTTGTGAGAGATGATATTGGCTCTAATGAACAAAATTTTGAAGCATTGTGGGTGGAGATTACAGAGAGTAAGGGGAAAAAGTCACTGGTGGGCGTAGTTTATAGGCCCCCAAATAATAACTTGACGGTGGGGTAGGCAATAATCAAGGGAATAATGGAGGCATGTGAAAAAGGAACGGCAGTAATCATGGGGGATTTTAACCTACATATCGATTGGTCAAATCAAATCGCACGGGGTAGCCTGGAGGAGGAATTTATAGAATGCATACGGGATTGTTTCTTCGAACAATATGTTACAGAACTTACAAGGGAGCAAGCTATCATAGATCTGGTCCTGTGCAATGAGACAGGAATAATAAACGATATCCTCGTAAAAGATCCTCTCGGAATGAGTGATCACAGTATGGTTCAATTTGTAATATAGATTGAGGGTGAGGAAGTAATGTCTCAAACGAGCATACTATGCTTAAACAAAGGGGGCTACAGTGAGATGAGGACAGAGTTGGCTAATGTAGACTGGGAACACAGACTAAACGGTGGCACAGTTGAGGAACAGCAGAGGACTTTTAAGGAGCTCTTTCACAGTGCACAACAAAAATATATTCGTGAAAAAGAAGGGCAGTAAAAGAAGGGATAACCTGCCGTGGATAACCAAGGAAATAAAGGAGAGTATCAAATTAAAAACCAATGCTTATAAGGTTGCCAAGATTAGTGGGAAACTAGAAGATTGGGAACATTTTAAACGACAGCAAACAATGACTAAGAAAGCAATAAAGAAAGGAAAGATAGATTACGAAATTAAACTTGCGCAAAACATAAAAACAGGTAGTAAAAGCTTTCACCGATACATAAAACGGGAAATAGTGACTAAAGTAAATGTTGGTCCCTCAGAAGATGAGAAGGGGGATTTAATAATGGGAAATGTGTAAATGGCTAAGATCTTAAACAATTATTTTGCTTCGTTCTTCACAGTGTAAGACATAAAAACCATGCCAGAAATTGCTGCTCACAGGAATGTGGGAAGGGAGGACCTTGAGACAATCACTATCACTAGGCGGGTAGTGCTGGACAGGGTAATGGGACTCAAGGTAGACAAGTCACCTGGTCCTGATGAAATGCATCCCAGGGTATTAAAAGAGATGGCGGAAGTTATAGCAGATGCATTCGTTATAATCTTCCAAAATCTTCTGGACTCTGGGGAGGTACCAGTGGATTGCAAAGCAGCTAATGTAACGCCTCTGTTTACAAAAGGGGGCAGACAAAAGGCAGGTAACTATAGGCCGGTTAGTTTAACATCTGTAGTGGGGAAAATGCTTGAAACTCTCATGAAGGAACAAATAGCGGGGCATCTAGATAGGCTTAGTGC
The DNA here is from genome assembly GCF_044704955.1 of Pristiophorus japonicus. NCBI lineage: Eukaryota > Metazoa > Chordata > Chondrichthyes > Pristiophoridae > Pristiophorus > Pristiophorus japonicus. The sequence goes on from NC_092009.1 coordinate 5,518,174, forward strand.
AATCAAACAGAGACAGCATGGATTCATGAAGGGGAAATCATGTTTAACTAATTTACTGGAATTCTTTGAGGATATAACGAGCATGGTGGACAGAGGTGTACCGATGGATGTGGTGTATTTAGATTTCCAAAAGGCATTCGATAAGGTACCACACAAAAGGTTACTTCTGAAGATAGAGGTACGAGGAGTCAGAGGATATGTATTAGTATGGATCGAGAATTGGCTGGCGAACAGAAAGCAGAGAGTCGGGATAAATGGGTGCTTTTCAGGTTGGGAATCGATGGTTAGTCGTGTGCCACAGTGATCGGTGCTAGTACCACAACTGTTTGTAATATACATAGATGACCTGGAAGAGGGGACAGAGTGTGGTGTAACAAAATTTATAGATGACACAAAGATTAGTGAAAAAGCTGGTTGTGGAGTGGAAACAGAGAGGGTGCAAAGAGATTTGGATAGGTTAAGCGAATGGGCTAAGGTTTGGCAGATGGAATACAATGCCGGAAAGTGTGAGGTCATCCATCTTGGGAAAAAAAACAGTAAAAGGGAATATTATTTGAATATGGAGAAATTACAACATGCTGCGGTGCAGAGGGACCTGGGGGTCCTTGTGCATGAAACCCAAAAAGTTAGTTTGCAGGTGCAGCAGGTTATCAGGAACATGAATGGAATGTTCGCCTTCATTGCGAGAGGGATGGAGTACAAAAGCAGGGAGGTCCTGCTGCAACTGTATAGGGTATTGGTGAGGCCGCACCTGGAGTACTGCGTGCAGTTTTGGTCACCTTACTTAAGGAAGGATATACTGGCTTTGGAGGGGATACAGAGACGATTCACTCGGCTGATTCCGCAGATGACGGGGTTACCTTATGATGATAGATTGTGTAGACTGGGACTTTACTCGTTGGAGTTCAGAAGGATGAGGGGTGATCTCATAGAAACATTTAAAATAATGAAAGGGATAGACAAGATCGAGGCAGAAAGGTTGTTTCCACTGGTAGGGGAGACGATAACTAGGAGGCACAGCCTCAAAGAACGGGGGAGCCAATTTAAAACCGAGTTGAGAAGGAATTTCTTCTCCCAGAGGGTTGTGAATCTGTGGAATTATCTGCCCAAGGAAGCAGTTGAGGCGAGCTCATTGAATGTATTCAAGTCACAGATAGATAGATTTTTTACCACTAAGGGAATTAAGGGTTGCGGGGAGAGGGCGGGTAAGTGGAGCTGAGTCCACGGCCGGATCAGCCATGATCTTGTTGAATGGTGGAGCAGGCTCGAGGGTCTAGATGACCTACTTCTGTTCCTAATTCTTATGTTTCTTATGTTTCTTATGGAGTAGGCGTCTACTACAACCAAAAACATTATTGAAAGGACTTGCGTAGTCCTCTTGGATGCGTGCCCAAGGCTTGGTGGGCCAGGACCAGGGGCTAAGGGAGGCTTCCCTGGGCGCATTACCCAGCTGGACAAACGTGTTGCACCTGCGAACACAAAGTTCCAGATCTCCGTCTATCCCTGGACACCAAATGTGTGACTTGGCAATTGCCTTCCTCATGACAATGCCCGGGAGCTCATTGTGGAGTTCTCGGATGAACACCTCTCTGCCCATCTGGTTTCTACGCGGTTTCCCCACATTAGGCAATCGGCCTGAATCGAGAGTTCATCCCTGCGCCTGTGAAATAGTTTACCTTGCTCAGGACATGCCCTGTACTTGGCTGCCCAGTCCCCATTCAGGACACATTTCTTGACTAGAGACAATAGCGGGTCTCTATTTGTTCAGACTTTAATCTGACGTGCTGTCACGGGTGAGCCTTCGCTTCCGAAAGCTTCAACAGCCATGACCATCTCAGCAGCATGCTCGGTAGCCCCCTCAGTGGTGGCTAGTGGGAGCCTGTTGTGTGCATCGCCGCCGTTTTCGGTGCCCGGTCTGTGCCGAATTGTGTAGTCATAGCCGGCTAACGTGAGTGCCCACTTCTGTATGCGGGCCGATGCGTTTGCATTTATGGCCTTGTTGTCAGACAAAAAGGACGTTAGGGGATTGTGGTCTGTCGCCAGCACAAATTTCCTGCCAAACGGGTACTGGTGCATTTTCTTTACCGCATATACACTTCCGAGCACCTCCTTTTCTACCATCCCGGAGCCCCTTTCTGCCTGGGACAGACTTCTGGAGGCCTAAGCTAACGGCTGTAAATGACCCTTGGCATCGACATGCTGCAACTCACACCCGACACCATCGGACGACGCATCGCACGTTAACACAAGTTTCTTACATGGGTCATATAGCGTTAACATAGTGTTGGAACATAACAAATTGCCTGTTCTATTAAAAGCCCCTTCCTGGCTGTCCCCCCCAGACACATTCGCGACCTTTGCATAGGAGCACATGTAGCGGCTCTAGCAGCGTGCTCAATTTGGGAAGAAAGTTACCAAAATAGTTCAGGAGCCCCAGGAACGGATGCAGCTCCGTTGTGTTACGGGGTCTGGCTGCTCTCTGGATCGCTTACGTTTTGGAGGCAGTAGGGCTGATCCCATCTGCTGCTACCCTCCTCCCCAGGAATTCTACCTCTAGAGCAAGGAAGACGCACTTCGCCTTTTTCAGTCGCAGCCCTATCCGGTTAATTCTGCGTGCCACCTCCTCCAGGTTGTGGAGGTGTTCTTCAGTATCGTAACCAGTGATGAGGATGTCGTCCTGAAAAACCGCCGTCCCTGGAATCGACTTGAGGAGGCTTTCCATATTTCATTGGAAGATCTCGGCACCCGAGCGAATCCCGAACGGACATCTGTTGTACTCAAACAACCCCTTGTGTGTCGTGATGGTGGTCAGCTTCATCGACTCACTCGCCAGCTCCTGGGTCATGTAAGCTGAGGTCAGGTCTAATTTTGAAAAAAGTTTGCCACCGGATAGCGTCGCAAAGAGGTCCTCCCTCTCGGTCGCGAGTACTGGTCTTGGAGTGACACCCGATTGATGGTGGCCTTGTAATCACCACATATCTTGACCGACCCATCCACCTTGAGAACCGGCACAATCGGGCTCGCTCAGTCACTGAATTCGACAGGCGAGATGATGCTTTCTCTCAGCAGGCGGTCCAATTCACCTTCTATCTTTTCTCGAATCACGTACGGCACAGCCCTGACCTTGTGGTGTACTGGCCTGGCGTCCGGGTTTATGTGAATCACTACCTTCGCCCCCATGAAATTGCCAATGCCGGGTTGAAATAATGAGTCAAATTTGTCCAGGATGTGTGAGCATGATACTCGCTCCACAGAGGAAATTGCATTGACATCGCCCTATTTCCAGTTCATGACAGCAATCCAACGTTGTGGGTCACGACTACCGCGGCGCTGCCGAGCACCGGAATGATCTCCTTTGTGTATGTTCGTAGCTGTGCGTCAATCGGCGATAATTTTGGCCTCCTGGCCTTGGACGCCCACAAATTTTGAGCTATTTGATACCCATCAGGGACTGGCTGGCCACGTGTCTAACGCCACTGATACTGGGATGCCATTGAGGAGCACTTTCATCATTATCGGTGCCGTCCTTGTGTATGAACTGTATACGTGCTCCACATGAACTCGCTGAACTTCAGCTTCCAGCGATTTCCCCCAGTGTCCATTTCTGCAATTTCTGCATGTATTTTGCTCATCTCTGCAAACTCCGGTGAGTGTGTGCCTCCACGCCTCCAACATGATCTGCTGTATAAACAAAAGGTCTCTTCAAGTCGATCGTCACTGACTGCCCCGTGATTGTCCTTGAGTGCACCATGAACAGTTGTTGATGGCCCCATTGCTGGCCGCAATGTCGCTTGCAATGACGTGAATCGCCATTCAGCTTGCCATTGTATCTGTCGAACTCCCCCTCTGTTTTCGGCTACATATTGGGGCATGCCTAACTGCCCTTGGCTGCCTGGAAAACTGTGTGATGCTTTAACAATGTTGAATAACAGTCCCAACCATTGCTTAACACAGTACCTCTCGTCTGTTCTGCTAGTGGCCATGCTCGCGTGGTTTAAATCCTAGTTCCTCGTCGCCATTGATACGTCCTTACTAGACAGTGTAAATCCACACGAGGCCCATGCTTCAGAGACGTTCAGTCTGTGACCTGTCCTTTATTCCATAGCACTCAAGTGATGGAAGTGGGTGGAGCTTCCCCTTTTATACCTGAAGGTCCAGGTTAGGAGTGTCTCCCACAAGTTCACGACCTAGTGGTCAATGTTCTCGCAGTGTACAACTTAGATCAGATTATACATGGGTTACAATGCTAGTTGAATACATGACAGTCCCGGCCTCACTCCCTCTGGAGCTGGGGACGAGCGATTAGTCGATGTGTTGTTTTGGGCTTCAATCTGCTGTTGTCAAGCGAGGCGGAGATGCAGGACCCTTTCATAATCTCTCACAACTCAACTGAAAGCAGCCGGAACGTGCAGCTTTGAGAGGGGCTTTCTGCACCGTCAGGGCTGAAAACGGGAGGGAGTGAGAGACAATGTGTCGAGTTTGAGTGTGTCGAACTGTACAGAGAAACCAGCCAATGTATAGGGGCTGTGAGACACTGCATTTGTGTTCATAGTAAACTATTAGGCAGTCCCTCGTATCGAGGATGACTTGTTTCCACACTAAAAAGGGATGATTTTTACAGGTGTTTCGATGAGGGACATGACAATCTAGGTCCTGAAAAAGATCCTGAAGATTGGAAGATGCCTGTGGGTGGATTGTTTTAACGTGGGGTGACCGTTGCACACCAGCCACCACACGGGATTGACAGAGCGAGGTCTCGGTTCGATGGCAAGGATTAGCCAAGACGACCAGAGACCAAGCTCTTGTGCATGCACCTAGTGTGTACACATGCGCCGACTATACATAGATCGCAGTGTGGGCTGGCCCGTGCTGTCCCTGGGCCCTCGCCTCTCCAGAGCCCCGATCACGACGCTCCTGGGCCCCGATCTCTCACCTCTCCTCCGCCCCGATCAAAAATGGAGCAGTCAGAAATAGGACATCAATTAGCCTGTCTTATCTTGGAGACATCAAATATCAACACTGTTATTTGAAATATCAAAATATTAAACTCCAGCCTAGTTGAAGGGTTATTAACATCAGCAGAAAGAAACACCAACTTTGTTAATATTGAACCATTAATGTCAATTATTCCATTTTTTCTAATATTTAATTGAACAATGTTCAAAATGTTTCCACCCGGTTTCAAACCAGGGACTTTTCGCTTGTTCGGCGACCGTGATAACCACTACACTATAGAAACACTGCGATTGACATGGTGCTAGGAACACAACCAGAGCTTTAACCTACGCAGCTGGCCGATACTTCAGGAGCTGTTTTTACGAGAATAGAATAATGGTGCTCTATTTAGGAAGGCTGTGAGTGTAGCAGGAATTGATCTCGTGTTTCCCAGACTTTATACATAGGAACAGGAGCGAGTGGTTAGGATCTGGGATGCACGGCTTGAAAGGCGGGTGGAGACAGACTCAATCTTATGATTCAGACGGGAGTTGGATAAGTGTCTGAAGGAAAAACAATTGCAGGGCTACGGGGAAAGGGCGGGGGAGTGGGACTCGCTGAGAGTCGGTACGGTCTCGACGGGCCGAATGGCCTTCCGTGCTGTTACCATACCATGATTCGATAAGTTAGTGGCACATTTCATAGTGTGGGTGGGAGCACAACATTGCAAAGGGACATGGATTGAGTCGGCAAAAGTAGAGGCATCTGATTCAGGAGATTCGCGGGGCACGGAAATTCGGGAGTTTAATGAATTTGAAAGGAACATTTTTGATTTGTGCCGTTTCGGTCAGAGAAATGTTTGGGAAAGGAATTTTTTGCAGAAAGGGATGCAGCATTTAACCTTCTGCCTTAACACTTCTTTCTGGGTGTCAGGTCACATTTCGTTTCAATGTTATTCTTCCAGAATTGCTATAAGAACATCAGAATTAGGAACAGGAGTGGGCCATCTAGCCCATCGAGCCTGCTCCAACTTCCCCAACATCGGGAACAATCTACCCGCATCTAACCAGTCCTGTCCCATCAGAATATTATATATTTCGATGAGATCCCCTCTCATTCTTCTCAACTCCAATGTATAAAGGCCAAGTTGATCCAGTCTCTCCTCATATGTCAGTCCAGCCATCCCGGGAGTGAGTCTGGTGAACCTTCGCAGCACTCCCTCAATAGCAAGAACGTCCATCCCTCAGATTTGGAGACCAAAATTGAAAACAATATTACAGGTGAGGCCTCACCAACGCCCCGTACAACTGTAGGAAGACTTACCTGCTCCTATACTCAAATCCCCTAGCTATGAAGGCCAAAATACCATTTACCTTTTTCCTGCCTGCTGTACCTGCATGCCAACTTTCAGTGACTGATGAACCATGACACCCAGATCTCGTTGAACCTCCCCTTTTCCTAATCTGCCACCATTCATAAAATATTCTGTCTTCACGTTTTTGCCCTCAAAGTGGATAACCTCACATTTATCCACATTATAATGCATCTGCCATGAATTTCCCACTCACCTAACCTGTCTAAGTGACCCTGCACTCTCTCAGCGTCCCCCTCACAGCTCACACCGTCACTCAGTTTAGTGTCATCTGCAAATATGCAGATATTACACTCAATTCCTTCATCCAAATCATTGATGTACATTGTAAAGAGCTGGGGTCCCAGCACTGAGCCCTGCGGCACTCCACTAGTCACTGCCTGCCATTTTAAAAAGGACACTTTTATCCCGACTCTCTGCTTCTTGTCTGCCAACCAGTTCTCGATCCACGTCAGTATATTACCCCCAATACGATGTGCTTTGATTTTGCACACCAATCTCTTGTGTGGACCCTTGTCAAAATCCTTTTCAAAATCCAAATACACCACATCCACTGGTTCTCCCTTGTCCACTCTACTAGTTACAAGCTCACAAATTCCAGAAGATTTGTCAAGCATAATTCCATCCATTTCATAAATCCATGCTGACTTGGACCGATCCTGTCACTGCTTTCCAAATGCGCAGCTGTTTCATCCTTAATAATTGATTGCAACCCTTTCCCCATGACTGATGTCAGGCTAACCGGTCTATAATTAGTCGATTTCTCTCTCCCTCCCTTCTTAAAAAGTGGTTTTACTTTAGCTAATCTCCAGTCCATAGGAACTGATCCCGAGTAAATAGACTGTTGGAAAATGATCACCAATGCATCCACCATTTCTAGTCCGACTTCCTTAAGTACTCTTGGATGTAGACTATCAGGCCCCAGGGATTTATCATCCTTCAATCCCATCAATGTCACACCTCATAAGGATATCTTTCAGTTCCTCCTTCTCACTAGACCCTCGGTCCCCTAGTACTTTTGGAAGGTTATTCGTGTCTTCCTGCGTGAAGACGGAACTGAAGTATTTGTTCAATTGGTCTGCGATTTCTTTGTTCCCCATTATAAATTGACCTGAATCCGACTGCAAGGGACCTACAGTTGTCTTCACTAATCTTTTACTCTTCACATATTTACAGAAGTTTTTGCAGTCAGTTTTTATGTTCCAAGCAAGCTTCTTCTCATAATCCATTTTCCCCCTCCTAATGAAAACCTTAGTCCTCCTCCATTGAATTCTAAATTTCTCCCAGTCCTCAGGTTTGTTCCTTTTTCTGGCCAATTTATCTGTCTCTTCCTTGCTTTTAACACTAGCCTTAATTTCCCTTGTTAGCCACGGTTGAGCAACGTTCTCCGTTCTATTTTTACTCCAGACAGGGATGTGCAATTGCTGACGTCACCCGTGTGATCTTTAAATGTTTGCCATTGCCTATCCACCGTCAACCCTTTAAGTATCATTGGCCAGTCTATTCTGGCCAATTCACACCTCATACCGTCAAAATTACCTTTCCTAAAGTTCAGGACCCAAGTTTCTGAATTAACTGTGACACACTCCATTTTAATGAAGAATTCCAGCATATTATGTTACTCTTCCCCAAGGGGCCTCGCAAAACAAGATTGCTAATTAGTTCCTTCTCATCACACATCAGCCAGTCAAGGATGGCCAGCTCCCTTCTTGGTTGAGAAAACCATCCATAATACACTCCATGAAATCCTCCTCCACCACATTACTGCCATGTGGTTAGCCCAATCACTTTGTGGATTAAAGTCACCCATGATAACTGCTGTACCACCACTGCACACATCCCTTCTTTCTTGTTTGATGCTGTCCCCAACCTTACCACGACTGACCAGTGAGATAGACATTGCAGCAAGTGTCTGTTATTTTGAAACAGCAATTGCTAAACGAACAGTGACCCCTAAATGATTTGAACACGCAACCCTTTAACCTAACGTCAGGCGCACGACCGTTGCACCACAAGTTCCACACAGCAGTTAAGGGATGTTCGTCGATATGACGGTTCTGCAATACAAGGGGCTTTAAAATCCTCGCCAATTCCCACCAGGTATCACAAGCAGCGCTCACCTGACTGTCACCGGATGGTTTGTTCGAAAACTTTTCTCTTGCTTTCACAGGAAAGCATCATTAATTAACCCCTCACCTTCTTTTACACAATCAAACAAATGCTAACTCAGGGACACTCCATACTTCAATCATTTGTCCTGTGCTTTGCATCTTTATTCGAAAACCATATCCCATTTTATTCACGGTATTTTAGCTTTCTGGTTCAAAGTCTTCATTGCCGATGACACCACGAATCTGGGGCAACGTTTATCAAATTTAACAGCACCGTTTATTCCTACCGTGCACACAAAATACAATCAGTAGTGAAGGTAAAATCCCACTCTGCGTATTTTCAGATTCAAGGCAGTAGGATTTCAAATAAGGTGAAAGAATTTTACACTGAAAAGATTTGGAAGTGTTCCTTGTATTTGAGTCTTTAATTCAACTTAGTGACGTCTGACTCCCGTTCATGCCACTGCTAAATAAGAAAGGAGGGTTTGACGTTGACGAGACTGCACTGCTCCTGATATTTGTCAGCTCATCCTTTATATTCATTGGGTTCTCGCCCTTTGATGGCCTGCAGTGCAGCGGATATCACGTTGGCCTCACACGTGAAAGGTCCTCGGTGGATCCGTTTTCTCTCACTCAAAGTTATCTATTTATTAAAGTGAAATAAAAAGCAATTAAGGAATAAGGGAGCCCTTTTGCCAGGAGAATAAATAGCAAATAAAAACATCAAATGCTGGAAATCGCAGCAGGTCAGGCAGCATTTGCAGGGAAACTAAAATCGCCTCCGATTGTTCATCCACAGCAAGTTAAACATAATGCTTCCACCGAGGATCGAACCAGGTACCTTTTGCGTGTAAAGCAAACGTGATAACCACTATACTACAGAAACCTCTTGTACAACCGCCCCCACAGCGAGGAGCTGACCAGTGAGCTCCCTCTGTGCTGATCGGGAATGTGTTGGCTCACCTTCAACAACTTCTGTCCCACACTGAAAGTTCTCAATCCTTCTCCTCCGCTGCCTTTTACAGAAATGTCACGGATCACCCAGCCACCGTGTTCATTTTCACATCTTCACAGTGGGGCCACAGAGGCTCCGACCGTCTCCCCGCGATCAGCCATATCAACCAGTTTACAAAATTAAACCCCGAACACGTGCCCGGCAAATGGCAGGAGAAGCCAGATAGTCTGTAAGCTAAGTCTATCACAGAAAGTATTGGTATTCATGGTGATTACAGCAATTATTAATCGTCTCACAGACTTCAATTATTTTTATGCGATGAATTGATCGAGGATTGAAACCAGGTTAGTGCGCCAGGTCTTAACCCCTTGACCACCAGATAACAGTTACGATGCATGTCGATATATTTATAGATATTTATATATGAACCTGAATGTCAATGGCTAGCTACCTAGACCTCGTGGTGCCCACGGTAGTGTGTCTAAATTTGAGTGAGAGAAATTGTTCCACAGTGACACCTGTCATGTGTTCTACATGGTTACTGCTTGTACTATTACAAGGTGTGCACCAGAGGGTACTGCAGTGGGAGACTTGTAGCTTACCTGTACAGGTGTGCCTGGCCTAGTGTAAAAGGCAGGCCATCAGGTGTGATCCTCACTCTGTGGTTAACAATAAAGGACATATTGCCTCTTGGAGTCATCATCAGGGCATCTGAAGGTATAACAATTGGCGACGAGATTTCGGAACTTCACACGAAAATGGCTAACCTTGGTACGTTGCAGCAGGTTGCTGATGGTGATCATTGGGAAGCCTTTGTGGAGAGGCTTGTCCATTTCTTCACAGCAAACGACCTGGCTGGTGACAACCCGGCCACACTGGCTGATAAGTGCAGAGCTATCCTGCTAACCAGTTGTGGGCCTATCGTCTGTGGCCTCGTGACGGACTTGCTGGCACCAATGAAGGCAACGACCAAGGCGTACGAGGAGCTTGTAACACTGATCCAAGAACAACTCAAGCCCAAAGAGAGCATCCTCACAGCCAGACAGCGGTTTTATACACACCGACGGCCCGAAGGGCAGGAGATCACGAAATATGCTGCAGACCTCAGGAGGCTGGCGGCACCATGGGATTTTGGTGACCACCTCACCGAAGCACTGCGGGATATCGTTGTCATCGGAATCGGCCACGAGGGCCTTCTTCATAAGCTACTGTCAGCAGATACCACAGTCACATTGCAGAAGGCCATCTCCGTGAGCCAAGCATTCATGACCTCGACCTGCGGCTCTAGGCGGCTGACTCATCCTCAGGACTCAAACCCGGCAAGTACTGTGCACATTGTGGTGCCTTTTAGAGGCTGGACTGTAGAACGTGAACCTTCTCAGTGGAGTGAGAACAGGCCCCCGAGTCCCTGAACTCAATGTCCATGGTCAGATCAGCCATGACCTTATTGAATGGCAGAGCAGGATCGAGGGGCCGAATGGCCGACTCCTGTTCCTATTTCTTCTGTTCTTTTGTTCATCATTTAAGGAGCTTGAATCATTGATGAAGTTTTCTCCCCTACCTGACACTACACACTCTGTATTTAGGAGACTGGTTTACAATGTTCAGTGCTCATGCCACAAGGCACCTGGGGCGAATTTTGTTCAATTTATTTCACAGCAAAAGTAGTCTCCAAAATAACGTTACTACACGGGTTCAAACCGGGGACCTTTCACGTGTGGTTCTCCACAGTGGTGGAGGTTGTGCTCGAGTTTAAAATGGTGCATTCGATCCACATTGAAAATGCATCTACTACTACGAGGAACATTTTGCCCATGAATGGGCCCGCATAGTCTCCGTGCACCAGCAACCACGGTTTGGTAGGCCGGGGCCAGCGGCTCAGTGGAGCCTCCCTTGGGGCATTGCTGAGCTGGGCACAAATAGTGCACCATCGGACGCAGAGCTCCAAGTCCGCGTCAATACAAGGCCACCAGACTTGGGACCTGGCTATGGCCTTCATGAGAACGATCCACGGGTCCTCGCGGTGGAGCTACCGGACAAATGCCTCTCTGCCTCGCAGAGGCATGACTGCTCGGCTGCCCCACATCATGCAGTCTGCTTGTAGTGATAGCTCATGCATGCACCTGTGAAAGGGTTTTAATTCCTCGGGGCAGGCATCACGAGCCTCTGCCCAGTCACCGGTTAGGACACATCTTTTTTATAAGGATAACGTGGGGTTGCTGGCCGTCCAGGCTCTGATAAGGTGAGCTGTTATGAGCGAACCTGTGGACTCAAAGGCATTGATTGCCATGATTATCTCACAGTCCTGTTCGTCAGACCCTTCCGTGGTCGGAAGGGGTAGCATGCTGAGCGCGTCGGCACAGTTGTCTGTGCCTGGTCTGTGCCTTGTGGTATAGTCGTAGGACATCAGCATGAGTGCCCACCGTTGAATTCGCGCCGAGGCGTTGCCGTTTATTGCCTTACAGAAACTTCTGGTACAACAGCCCCAACAGAGGAGAGCTGACCAGTGAGCTCCCTCTGTGCTGATCGGGAATGTGTTGGCTCACCTTGAACAAATTCTGTCCCACACTGAGGGCCCAAGTTTCGGGTGGAGTTGCTCCTAGTTTTTTGGAGCAACTAGTTTACTTTGGAGAATGTTAGAAATTGCAATTCTCGGATATTAATTTGCTCCAGTTCTACGGAGTTAGTTGAGGTTGGCTTCAGGTCAGGTATTTGTTTTCAAAAGGGGGCGTGTCCAGCCACTCAGGCCTGTTTTGCAAGTTTCGGCAGTGAAAACTTACTACAAACTAACTTCGGTTGGAGTAAGTGCCCACTTCTGTAAGTTCAGAACAACCTGACCTATTTCTTCTGTTCTTATGTTAATCATTTAAGGAGCTTGAATCATTGATGACGTTTTCTCCCCTATATGACTTTATACACTCTGTGTTTAGGAGAATGGTTTAAAATATTCACTGCTCATGTGACAAGGAACCTTTGGCGACTTTTGTTCAATTTATTTACAGCAAAAATAGCCTCCAAAATAATGTTTCCGCCTGGGTTTGAAACAGGGACTTTCATGTGTGACGTGAGTGTGATAACCGCTACACTACAGAAACGTTGTGGTTAAAGTAATCTTAGGAATATAATCAGAGCTTTGACCTACACAGCTGGCCGATACTTCAGGAGCTCGTTTTATGAGAATAGAATGACGGTGTTGGAGTGGATTTTCAGACAAAGCAAAGCATGATGGGGTAAGCCACCACGAAATGAACTTTGCACCAAGAAGCCTATCTGCTGTCCCTGATATGATCTCTGCAGCAACAAGTGACGCCTGGCCAGGTGCAGGCCACTGTTTCATCGAAAGCTTTGCAACAGAATAACTAACCACAAAAGAAGATAAAGAAGAAGGGTCGCAAACTCGCAACATGCTGTCAGGTTTCACGAGGACTAAAAAGTTGAATGTAAATGAATTGTGTTGCCATATGGATCGCTTGGTTGTTTGTAAATGAATTTAAATGATTGTATTCCGCCCCCTGTAAACTGCTTAGAACCCTGCGGCACAAGGCACTCGGGGAGATTGCTGGATCTCAACTCTTCTCCCAGAGCTCTGTTTGCTATAGAGTTGTCTCTCTTACCTTCCCAGAGTCTTTGTGAATTTATTTTCACTAACAGTGGATGCAAAGAGGATGTTTCCACCGATGGGGGAGACTAGAACTAAGGGCATGATCTTCGAATAAGGGGCCACCCATTTAAAACTGAGATGAGGAGGAATTTCTTCTCTCAGAGGGTTGTAAATCTGTGGAATTCACTGTCCCAGAGAGCTGTGGAAGCTGCGACATTGAATATATTTCGGACAGAAATAGTCAGTTTCTTAAACAATAACGGGTTAAGGGGTTATGGGCAGCGGACGGGGTAGTGGAGCTGAGTCCATGATCGGATCATCCATGATCTCATTAAATGGTGGAGCAGGCTCGAGGGGCCGTGTGGCCGACTCTATCTCCGATTTCTTATGTTCCTTTGACTAATACACATCAACATCCTGTGGGTCACCATTGACAAAGTAGATGTGGCCAAGCCTGCCTAGTGCAGTCTGTAAAGCATGAGATTTTTAATTTTAAGGTCATGCATTCGAGCCCCACCTTTCGTGAATTATTTTCCTTAAACCTTTCTGTGACTTTCACGGGAATTAACCCACACATTCAAAAAGGAGTTAGATATGTCCCTTATGGCTAAAAGGATCAAGGGGTATGGAGAGAAAGCAGGAAAGGTGTACTGAGGGAATGATCAGCTGTGATCATAGTGAATGGTTGTGCAGGCTCGAAGGGTCGAATGGCCGACTACTGCACCTATTTTCTCTGTTTCTGTGTTTCCCCTTGTGGGGGAATCTAGAACTTGGGGGCACAGTTTCAGAATAAGGGGTCATAAGAACATAAGAAGTCGGAGCAGGAGTAGGCCACATGGTGCCTCGAGCCTGCTCCACCATTCAATACGATCATAGCTGATCCCCATAACCCCTTATTCCCTGAAGTTTTAAGGGTCGCCCATTTAAAACGGAGATGAGGAGGAATTTCTCCTCTCAGATGGTCGTGAATCTTTGGAACTCTCTGCCCCAGAGAGCTGTGGAGGCTGGGTCATTGAATATATTTCAGGTGGAGATAGACAGATTTTTGGAAGAGGCCATATGAATTGAATTGGAGAACAGAAAAGGGGCGATCACACAACTGGGAATGTACGAGAGACCCCCGAACATCCAGAGGGAGATATAGGGTCTGGTTATTGTGATTCAGCAAGGAAACTATCGATCCTGGAGGACAAATACCCTGTTCAAAAGGAAACGGAACCAGCCTCTCCAATTGATCAGTTAATTAATTATGTTTTCGCGTGAAAGCAACATAAAAGTTGAACAAAACTTATTCGCCCAACCCTGAACCCACGACCCTGAGATTAAAAGTCTCATGCTCTACCGACTGAGCTGGCTGGGCTTGGAAAATGTGGGATCCTTGACGTATGTCAAATATTGTGGGTGGATTAATAATGATTGAAATCATGATTGAGTATCTCACAGCATTGAATTATGGAGTTCCTGCAGTTGGCATTTCTTTAATTGTGCAAAAGTAGATTGTGGGTTCATGAATGATGTTTTTCCATGAACGCTGCATTAAATTAAAATAAACGTAATCACCCAACGTGGGGCTCGGACCAACGACCCTGAGATTAAAAGTCTCATACTCGACCGACTGAGCTAGCCGGGCTTCTGCCCAACGCAGGTTTTTATCACTCATTGCAGCCAGGCGCCTGTTGGCTCCGCCCCAGCTGTTGAAACTTGCTGTTGAAACTTGTGTTGTTGTTATCACGTTTGCTTTCCAAGCAAAAGGTCCCTGGTTCAATCCCGGGCAGAAACATTATGTTTAAACTTTCTGTGGATGAACAATCGGAGGCGAGTTTAGTCTCTCGGCAAATGCTGCCTGACCTGCTGAGATTTCCAGCATTTGCTGTTTTTATTTGCTATTTATTCTCCTGGCAAAAGGGCTCCCTTATTCATTAATTGCTCTTTATTTCACTTCAATAAATGGATAACATTGACTGAGAGAAAACGGATCCACCGGGCACCTTTTGCGTGTGAGGCCAACGTGATATCCGCTACACTGCAGTCCATCAAAGGGCGAGAAACCACTGAATATAAAGGATGAGCTCACAAATATCAGGGGCAGTGCAGTCTGGTCAAAGTCACAGCCTCCTTTCTTATTCAGCAGAGGCATGAACGGGAGTCAGACGCCACAAAGTTTAATTAAAGACACAAATACAATAACACTTGTAAATCTTTTCAGTGTAAAATTCTTTCACTTTATTTGAAATCCTATTGCGTTGAATCTGCAAATACGCACGGTGGGATATTATCTTCACTGCTGATTGTATTTTGTGTGCACGATACGAATAACCGGTGCTGTTAATGTTGATAATACATTTGCCCCAGATCCCTGAAGACTTTGAACCAGAAAGCTAAAATACGGTGAGTAAAATGGGATATGGTTTTCGAGTTAAGATGCAAAGCACAGGACAAATGATCGAAGTATGGACTGTTCCTGAGTTAGCATTTGTTTGATTGTGCAACAGAATGTGAGTGGTTAATTATTGATGGTTTCCCGTGAAAGCAAGAGAAAAGTTTAACAAGAAATCATACGGTGCCTGTCAGGTGAGCGCTGCTTGTGATACCTGGTAGGAATGGGAGGGGATTTTAAAGCCCCTTGTATTGCAGAACCTTCATATAGACGAACATCTCCAGCTCACTGTGTAGGTCTCATGGTGCAACGGTAGTGTGTCTGACTCCAGATCCGAAGGTTTAGTGTTCAAATCACTTCGGGGTCACTGTTCTCTTGGATATTTTTTTCCAGAATTATTATTTCCTTGGCTGTTTGGCAAGAACCAGACCCTTGCTTCAAGGTCTGTCTCACGATTTCCCCGGTGTCAGGCCGAGATACGCCTTCTGCCCCCATTTATTTCATGTGACAGGACACAAAAGTTCAAAATCAACCTGCAGGTGGCCACAGGCAGCACTGAATATTCAGGATGGCCGAGAGGTCTAAGGTGCTGTCTTCAGGTCACTGTTTCCTCTGGAAATGTTGGTTTATGTCCCACTTCTGACATTTCTTACATTCAATCATTCAGCGGAACCCATTTGTTTTGTCACCACCAGCTCCTTAAAAGTACGATTCAGCAGTCCACCTGCTCGCTTAACATTTCCGTCTGACCTGGTACTGAAGTTTGTTCATTCTTTTGTAGACCGTCAATCATATATTTCGCCCTGAGCATGTGAGGAACTTTTATCCCGATCTTATTGGGTTTAATTTTGGTAAACCGGGGCTGAAAGTGGCGATGTTTCTGCAGTGTAACGGTTAACACGTTCGCCTCACACGCGAAAGCACCTCGGGCGGAAATATTTTTTTGGAGCTTTCTCATGCATGTTCAGAGGAGAGTTTGTTCTCCTGTGAAAGGTCAAGAGATCATAAGAACGTAAGAGTTAGGAACAGGAGTCAGCCAATCGTCTAATTTTCAAGTTTTCAAGATCTTTCCGCCTGGTTTCGGACCGGGGTCCTTTCGTGTGTTCGGCAAATGTGATATCTGCTACACTACGGAAACACTGTGATAGAATCTATCTGAGGATAAAACCACAGCTCTAAACAACACAGCTAGCCGAGATTTCAGGAACTGGTTTTAAGAGAATAGAATTAGGGTGCTATATTTAGGAAGGCTGTATTTGTGGCCTTCGACAGCGTGGACCATTTTCCATGCTGCGGGAGCCGACTATAAGCAAGGGCAGACATCGATGACAATGTCCAACACCGCCTCCAGTGTGACAGCACAGCCTTCGATCAACTGAGGAGCAGAATGTTTGAAGACCAGGACCTCAAATCTGG
Organism: Pristiophorus japonicus; assembly: GCF_044704955.1. NCBI lineage: Eukaryota > Metazoa > Chordata > Chondrichthyes > Pristiophoridae > Pristiophorus > Pristiophorus japonicus. The sequence goes on from NC_092009.1 coordinate 5,534,941, forward strand.
CACCAGGCATATGGTGTGCAGGGCGGTGGTGATACCTGCCCCGCAGTATGGCTCCGAGACATAGAAACATAGAAAATAGGTGCAGGAGCAGGCCATTCAGCCCTTCTAGCCTGCACCGCCATTCAATGAGTTCATGGCTGAACATGAAACTTCAGTACCCCCTTCCTGCTTTCTCGCCATAACCCTTGATCCCCCGAGTAGTAAGGACTTCATCTAACTTCCTTTTGAATATATTTAGTGAATTGGCCTCAACTACTTTCTGTGGTAGAGAATTCCACAGGTTCACCACTCTCTGGGTGAAGAAGTTTCTCCTCATCTCGGTCCTAAATGGCTTATCCCTTATCCTCAGACTGTGACCCCTGGTTCTGGACTTCCCCAACATTGGGAACATTCGTTCTGCATCTAACCTATCTAAACCCGTCAGAATTTTAAACGTTTCTATGAGGTCCCCTCTCATTCTTCTGAACTCCAGTGAATACAAGCCCAGTTGATCCAATCTTTCTTGATAGGTCAGTCCCGCCATCCCGGGAATCAGTCTGGTGAACCTTCGCTGCACTCCCTCAATAGCAAGAATGTCTTTCCTCAAGTTAGGAGACCAAAACTGTACACAATACTCCAGGTGTGGCCTCACCAAGGCCCTTTACCACTGTAGCAACACCTCCCTGCCCCTGTATTCAAATCCCCTCGCTATGAAGGCCAACATGCCATTTGCTTTCTTAACCGCCTGCTGTACCTGCATGCTAACCTTCAATGACTGATGTACCATGACAGCCAGGTCTCGTTGCACCTTTCCTTTTCCTAATCTGTCACCATTCAGATAATAGTCTGTCTCTCTGTTTTTAACACCAAAGTGGATAACCTCACATTTATCCACATTATACTTCATCTGCCATGCATTTGCCCACTTACCTAACCTATCCAAGTCACTCTGCAGCCTAATAGCACCCTCCTCGCAGCTCACACTGCCACCCAACTTAGTATCATCCGCAAATTTGGAGATACTGCATTTAATCCCCTCGTCTAAATCATTAATGTACAATGTAAACAGCTGGGGCCCCAGCACAGAACCTTGCGGCACTCCACTGGTCACTGCCTGCCATTCTGCAAAGTACCCGTTTACTCCGACTCTTTGCTTCCTGTCTGACAACCAGTTTTCAATCCACGTCAGCACACTACCCCCAATCCCATGTGCTTTAACTTTGCACATTAATCTCTTGTGTGGGACCTTGTCGAAAGCCTTCTGAAAGTCCAAATATACCACATTAACTGGTTCTCCTTTGTCCACTTTACTGGAAACATCCTCAAAATATTCCAGAAGATTTGTCAAGCATGATTTCCCTTTCACAAATCCATGCTGACTTGGACCTATCATGTCACCATTTTCCAGATGCACTGCTATGACATCCGTAATAATTGATTCCATCATTTTACCCACTACTGAGGTCAAGCTGACCGGTCTATAATTCACTGTTTTCTCTCTCCCTCCTTTTTTAAAAAGTGGGGTTACATTGTCTACCCTCCACTCCATAGGAACTGATCCAGAGTCAATGAAATGTTGGAAAATGACTGTCAATGCATCCGCTATTTCCAAGGCCACCTCCTTAAGTACTCTAGGATGCAGTCCATCAGGCCCTGGGGATTTATCGGCCTTCAATCCCATCAATTTCCCCAACACAATTTCCCGACTAATAAAGATTTCCCTCAGTTCCCCCTCCTTACTAGAACCTCTGACCACTTTTATATCCGGAAGGTTGTTTGTATCCTCCTTAGTGAATACCGAACCAAAGTACTTGTTCAATTGGTCTGCCATTTCTTTGTTCCGCGTTATGACTTCCCCTGATTCTGACTGCAGGGGACCTACGTTTGTCTTCACCAACCTTTTTCTCTTTACATACCTATAGAAACTTTTGCAATCCACCTTAATGTTCACTGCAAGCTTCTTCTCGTACTCCATTTTCCCTGCCTAATCAAACCCTTTGTCCTCCTCTGCTGAGTTCTAAATTTCTCCCAGTCCCCAGGTTCGCTGCTATTTCTGGCCAATTTGTATGCCACTTCCGTGGCTTTAATACTATCTCTGATTTCCCTAGATAGCCACGGTTGAGCCACCTTCCCTTTTTTATTTTTACGCCAGACATGAATGTACAATTGTTGTAATTCATCCATGCGGTCTCTAAATGTCTGCCATTGCCCATCCACAGTCAACTCCCTTAGTATCATTCGCCAATCTATCCTAGCCAATTCACGCCTCATACCTTCAAAGTTACCCTTCTTTAAGTTCTGGACCATAGTCTCTGAAATTACTGTTTCATTCTCCATCCTAATGCAGAATTCCACCATATTATGGTCACTCTTCCCCAAGGGGCCTCGCACAATGAGATTGCTCATTAATCCTCTCTCATTACACAACATCCAGTCTAAGATGGCCTCCCCCCTAGTTGGTTCCTCAACGTATTGGTCTAGAAAACCATCCCTTATGCACTCCAGGAAATCCTCCTCCACCGTATTGCTTCCAGTTTGGCTAGCCCAATCTATGTGCATATTAAAGTCACCCATTATAACTGCTACACCTTTATTGCATGCACCCCTAATTTCCTGTTTGATGCCCTCCCCAACATCCCTATTACTGTTTGGAGGTCTGTACACAACTCCTATTAACGTTTTTTGCCCTTTGGTGTTCTGCAGCTCTACCCATATAGATTCCACATCATCCAAGCTAAGGTCTTTCCAAACTATTGCATTAATCTCCTCTTTAACCAGCAATGCTACCCCACCTCCTTTTCCTTTTATTCCATCCTTCCTGAATGTTGAATACCCCTGAATGTTGAGTTCCCAGTCCTGATCATCCTGGAGCCACGTCTCCGTAATCCCAATCACATCATATTTGTTAACATCTATTTGCACAATTAATTCATCCACCTTATTGCGGATACTCCTTGCATTAAGACACAAAGCCTTCAGGCTTGTTTTATTAACACCCTTTGTCCTATTAGAATTTTGCTGTACAGTGGCCCTTTTTTGTTCTTTGCCTTGGGTTTCTCTGCCCTCCATTTTTCCTCATCTCCTTTCTGTCTTTTGCTTTTGTCTCCTTTTTGTTTCCCTCTGTCTCCCTGCATTGGTTCCCATCCCCCTGCCATATTAGTTTAAATCCTCCCCAACAGCACTAGCAAACACTCCCCCTAGGACATTGGTTCCGGTCCTGCCCAGGTGCAGACCGTCCGGTTTGTATTGGTCCCACCTCCCCCAGAACCGGTCCCAATGCCCCAGGAATTTGAATCCCTCCCTGCTGCACCACTGCTCTAGCCACGTATTCATCTGCGCTATCCTGCGATTCCTACTCTGACTATCACGTGGCACTGGTAGCAATCCCGAGATTACTACTTTTGAGGTCCTACTTTTTAATTTAGCTCCTAGCTCCTTAATTTCGTTTCGTAGGACCTCATCCATTTTTTTTACCTATGTCGTTGGTACCAATGTGCACCACGACAACTGGCTGTTCTCGCTCCCATTTCAGAATGTCCTGCACCCGCTCCGAGACATCCTTGACCCTTGCACCAGGGAGGCAACATACCATCCTGGAGTCTCGGTTGCGGCCGCAGAAACGCCTATCTATTCCCCTCACAATTGAATCCCCTATCACTATCGCTCTCCCACTTTTTTTCTTGCCCTCTTGTGCAGCAGAGCCAGCCACGGTGCCATGAATTTGGCTGCTGCTGCCCTCCCCTGATGAGTCATTCCCCTCAACAGTACCCAAAGCGGTGTATCTGTTTTGCAGGGGGATGACCACAGGGGACAACTGCACTACCTTCCTTGCACTACTCTTCCTGCTGGTCTTCCATTCCCTATCTGGCTGTGGACCCTTTCCCTGCGGTAAGACCAACTCACTACACGTGATACTCACGTCATTCTCAGCATCGTGGATGCTCCAGAGTAAATCCACCCTCAGCTCCAATTCCGCAACGTGGACCGTCAGGAGCCGGAGGTGGACAAACTTCCCGCACACATTGTCGTCAGGGACACCGGAAGTGTCCCTGAGTTCCCACATGGTACAGGAGGAGCAAAACACCCGACCGAGCTCTCCTGCCATGTCTTAACCCTTAGATACACTTAAACTGGTAATAACAATGTTAAAAGTTACTGACCAATATAAGAAGAAAAAGAAAAACTACTCACCAATCACCAGTCAATCACTTACCCCCTAGGCTGTGACGTCACCTTTGTATCTTTGCCTTCTCCCTGTAGCTGCACCGGTACGCCTCTCGCCGACCCCGGACTCGCGCTGCTCCGAGCTCCCGCCTCCTCGACTGACTGCTCGAACTGCTCGACTCCCGCTGGCCTTTATAGGCCTCTCGCCGACCCCGGACTCGCGCTGCTCCGAGCTCCCGCCTCCTCGACTGACTGCTCTATATACTATATGGACTATATACAGCAGACATCTCAAATCACTGGAGAAATACCACCAGGGCTGTCTCCGCAAGATCCCGTAAATCCCCTGGGAGGACAGTCCCACAAACATCAGTTTTCTCGCTCAGGCCAAAAACCCCAGCAATGAAGCACTGACCGTACTCGACCAGCTCCGCTGGGCGGGCGACATTGTCCACATGCCCGACACGAGACTCCCTAAGCAAGCGCTCTACTCAGAACTCCGACATGGTAGTCAAGCCCCAGGTGAGCAGTGTCATTTATTTCACACTACTCCATATAACTGTACCTTACCATGCTATAAATGACTGTAACTAGATATGACCTGTAACCACAAGCATACTTTACCACCAGGGGTGCACTTGCAGGAGACACTGCATACCTGTTCCACACAGGTATATAAAGGCAGGTCTCAGGCAAGTGTGGCACTCAAGAGCTGTGAAATAAAGGTGCAGGTGCAGAGTGACCTTGACTTCAGCATGTGCCTCATGTAAGTCTGCACTGCAGGGTCAGGACTTTACAGTGGCGACGAGTTACGGGATCACAGAATCCACAGAATGGCTACCAACGGCTCAGATGAGAAATATAATGCTGGAGACAATTGGGAGGAGTTTATAGAAAGGCTCCAGCAAAGCTTTGTAACCAAAGGCTGGTTGGGCGAAGATAAGGCAGACAAGAGAAGAGCCCATCTCTTGACCAGCTGTGGCTTGAAAACATACGCCTTAATGAAGGACTTGCTAGCACCCGAGAAACCAGCAAGCAACTCGTTTGAGGAGTTGAGCACACTGGTGAGAGATCACCTGAAGCAAGCGAGCAGCCTACATATGGCCAGTCACAAGGTCTACAACTACAAACGCTTTGTGGGCCAGAGCATACACGACTTTGTGGCGGAACTTCGGACGTTGGCGAGTTTATGAGTGTTCTCCAATGAACTAAGGAGAGAAGTACTGAGAGACTTTTTTATTGAAGGAATAGGCCACGCAGGCATATTCCGAAAGCTTATAGAGACCACGATCCTGACCCTAGAGGCAGCAGCACTGATCGCAGAGACATTCTTGGCAGGAGAAGAAGAAACAAGGTTGATCTACACTGCGGGTACGACAACTAACGAAAAATCGGAACAAGGGGTTCACAGCTTGAAACAAGCCGCTACCCCCACACACATAGAAAGGCAGGAGAGCAGGCCTTCAACAGGAGGCTGTGGCGCCAGAAGCCATCAAGGGCCAAATGAACAGCCATTCACACCTCATCAACCCACAATGCGAGCAATCAACTTCAGAATGAGAGAAGCTCAAGAGAGATCAGCCAGACGCAGCTCATCCTTCGGAAACAATGGAAGCGGTCTGTGCTAGAGATGTGGGGGAAGGCACTCAACAAGGGTGTCTCGATTTCAGCATGCTGTTTGCAGAAACTGCATCTTTCCAGGACATCTGGCTCACGTGCAAATAAACAGCAGCTCGGCTGGTATTCGAATCAGAAGGGTCGGAAAGCGGACCAGAAGAAGGTGGGGACAGTGCACGGGACAGCGAGGTACAGCGGGTCAACACGATCAATGTCCACTGTTCTTACAACAAGATGCCTCCAATAATGATGAGGGTCCTACTCAACGGGATACCCGTCAACATGGAACGGGACACGGGAGCTAGTCAATCCCTCATGAGCGTTCAACAATTTGAAAAGCTGTGGCCGCACAAAAGCAACTGACCAAAACTCACGAGGATCGACACCAAACTAAGGACCTTTTCCAAAGAAATCGTCCCAGTCCTTGGCAGCGCCAGGCTCTCTGTCACACAAAAAGGGACAGTGAACCGATTTCCATGTGGATTGTCCACCGAGATCGCCCAACATTGTTGGGAAGAAGCTGTCTGGCAAAACTAAATTGAAAATGGGATGATGTTCACACCATGTCGTCAGAGGAACGGACCTCCTGCTCAACAATTCCAAGTCGTTTTGAACATCTCTTTCTGCCTTCAAAGGGGCGAAAGTTAAAAGCTACGTCACACAGGATGCCAGACCAGTTCATCACAAGGCTAGAGCTGTGCCTTATGTGATGAGGGCAAAGATTGAACACGAACTGGACTGGCTTCTGCGGGAAGGCATTATCTCACCCGTGGAATTAAGCGACTGGGCAAGTCCCATCGTCCCCGTCATGAAGCTTGATGGATCCGTACGAATTTGTGGGGATTATAAGTCAACCATAAACAGAGCCGCCCTACAGGACCAGTACCCGCTGCCCAGAGCGGAGGATCTATTTGCCACATTGGCTGAAGGAAAACTTTTCTCGAAACTCGATCTCACATCTGCGAATATGACGCAAGAACTGACCAAAGAGACGAAGCTACTCACCACCATCAACACACATCGAGGCCTTTTCATGTACAATCGATGCCCATTCGGCATCAAGTCGGCAGCTGCTATATTCCAGCACAACATGGACAGTCTGCTCAAGTCCATCCTGGGGACGGTTGTACTTCAAGACAACATACTTATCACGGGCAGGGACACCGACTCCCATCTCTGCAATTTAGAGGATGTACTTGGATCGGGTAGGCCTAAGAGTTAAAAAAATCCAAGTGCCTGTTTCTCGCGCCCGAGGTTGCATTTTTGGGCAGAAGGATTGCCGCTGATGGAATCTGCCCAACAGAATCCAAAACAGAAGCAATTCGCCTGATACCCAGGCCCCGGAATGTCTCAGAACTGCGCGCCTTTCTCGGGCTACTCAATTACTTTGGGAACTTTATGCAGAACTTAACCACGCTGCTGGAGCCTCTCCATGTGCTACTCAGGAAGGGGTGCGAATGGTTTTGCGGGGACACCCAGGAACGCGCCTTCAATAAGGCATGCAACCTTCTTTGTTGCAACAGTGTTTTGGTTTTCTTTGATGCAGGTAAAATCTAGTTCTCACATGTGATGAGTCAGCTTATGGGGGTCGGGTGTGTTTTACAACATGTCACTGATGCGGGTAAATGACAACCCATAGCTTACGCCTCCAGGTCACTTTCGTGGGCGGGGCTCGGGTACTGTATCGTTGAGAAGGAGGCGCTCGTGTGCGTGTACGGTGTCAAAAAGATGCACCAATACCTTTTCGGGGCCAAGTTCGCGTGAGAAACTGACCACAAACCCCTCACGTCCCTGCTATCCGAGTGCAAGGCAATAAACGCCATCGCCTCGGCGCGCATTCAGCGGTGGGCACTCATGCTAGCGTCTTACGATTATACAATAAGGCACAGACCAGGCACAGACAACTGTGCCGACGCGCTTAGCAAGCTATCCCTGGCGACCACGGAAGCGTCCGACGAACAGGACTATGAGATGGTCATGGCAATCAATGCCTTTGAATCCACAGGTTCACCCATGACGGCTCGCCAAATCAGAGCTTTGACGACCAGCGACTCCACGTTATCCCTCGCCAAAAGATGTGTTTTAACTGGTGACTGGGCAGAGAGTCGTGATGCCTGCTCCGAGGAGATCAAACCTTTCCATAGGCGCATGCATGGAATATCACTACAGGCAGACTGCCTGCTGTGGGGCAGCCGAGTTGTTATGCCCTTGCGAGGTAGAGAGGCGTTTGTCCGGGAGCTCCACCGCGAACACCCAGGGATCGTCCTGATGAAGGCGATAGCCGGATCCCACGTCTGGTGGCCTGGCATTGACGCGGTCTTGGAGCTCTGCGTCCGGCGGTGCACCATTTGTGCCCAACGCAGTATTACCCCCAGGGAGGCCCCACTAAACCCCTGGCTCTCGCACACCAAACCGTGGTCGCTGGTGCATGTAGACTATGCGGGCCCATTCATGAGCAAAATGTTCCTCGTAGTCGTCGATGCATTTTCAAAGTGGATCGAATGCTCCATTTTAAACTCGAGCACCACCTCCACCACTGTGGAGAGCCTTAGAACCATGTTTACAACGCACAGAATCCCTGACATATTGCTCAGTGATAATGGTCCGTGCTTCACCAGCGCAGAATTTCAAGATTTCACAGTTGACTACGGCATAAATCACTTTCAGACGGCACCGTTCAAGCCGGCCTCCAATGGCCAGGTGGAGCGAGCAGTGCAAATCGTGAAACAAGAATGCTAAAAATCCAAGGTCCCACGCTGCAGAGCCGCGACTGCTGCTGACATACAGACCTCGTCCGCATTCGTTGACTGGGGTTCCCCCCGCGCAACTATTGATGAAACGAACCTTAAAGACGAGACTCACTTTAATCCTCCCAGACATGCATGAAATTGTTGAGGCAAAGCGCCGGAAGCTAACTGATTACCATGACCGAAATTCGAGGGAGAGGTGGAATGAGATAGAGGACAAAGTGTTTTTGCTAAACTATGGCCGGGGTCCCAAATGGTTTGCATGGACAGTAACAGATAAGGAAGTAAAGAGGCTACTGTGGTACAAATGGACAATGTCCAAACCTGCCGGAGGCATGTAGAACAAGTAAAAAGTAGATTCACTGATAACACTGCAGAACCAGAGACAGACTACAAATTGGAACTCACACCACACCTGGTGGACAGACAGAGGGATCAACCTGACAAAAGGGCAGTCTCAACAGACAGCCCAGGCGAGATACCAGCAATCACACCGAAAGAAAAACAGGCACCAAGGCAAACAACTGAACCACAACTAAGACGCTCCCCGCGATAGCGTAGACCACCTGAGAGACTGAACCTATAAAGACAATAAGATCTTGGGGAAGGGTTATGTCATGTATCTCACACTACTGTATATAACTGTAACTTACCATGCTACACATGACTGTAACTAGATATGACCTGTAACCATAGCTTAATTTACCACCAGGGTGCACTTGCAGGAGACACTGCATATCTGTTCCACACAGGTATATAAAGGCAGGTCTCAGGCAAGTGTGGCACTTGAGAGCAGTGAAAGAAAGGTGCAGGTCCAGAGTGACCTTGCCTTCAGCATGTGCCTCGTGCATGTCTGTACTGCAAAGGTCAGGATTTTACAGGCAGAGGAAACGTTCGGGCACACACTCAAAACCTCACTGATAAAATGCAACATCCCCACCGGCACCTGGGAGTCTTTGTTCCTCGGGTTGAGTTGCCTGCGCTGCGTGATCCATGCCGGATCGATCATCCTCAGCCACGTGGTTTTTCACAGCACGTTTGCACATTCACTGGAGGTGCCCCATCGTTGTGCAGCCTTTGCACATGCAGTGCTTGAATAGACATTGATGGGCCCGATGATTACCCCCGCAGCAACAACAGGGTGCTCATAGATTCACATTCACCCCCGATGGCGCACTCTGAGTCATCACAGGTCTTGCAGCCACAGACGTAGACCCTGCCATATGGAGTTCGGCCTGCTAGCAACATCATTTTATGCACAGTACTTGCCGGTGAGCTTCGATGTTGAGCAGGTATCTGTTTGGTGTTTTCGTCCGTGGCCATGCATGCCTGGGCGATCGCGATGGCCCTGCTCAGGTCTACGGTTTCAGCAGCCAGCAGCTTTCGAAGAATGACCTCGTGGCTGATTCCCAGCACAGAAAAGTCCCACAGCATTTGCCCCAACGCAGCTGCAAAATCGCAAGGTCCCGTGAGGTGTCTCAGGTCGGTGAAATAATCCGCCAGGTCCTGGTCCCCGGAGCGATGGTGCGTGTAAAAACGATATCTGACCATGAGGATACTCTCCTTCGGCTTGAGGTCGTCGCAAACCAGTGTGCACAACTCTGAATACTCCTACTCCGTTGGTTTTGTTGCTGTGAGCATATTCTTGATGAGGCTGTATATTTTAGGCCCACAGACGGTGAGGAGAACCACCCAGTGCTAGGCCATGTTAGTGTCTCCTTCCAGCTCGTTGGCCACAAAGTACTGGTCGAGTTGCTCGACTTAGGTTTCCCAATCATCACCCTCTGCGGATCTCTCTAATATTCCACCAGCAGCCATAGTTGCGTGAAGGTTCGTATTCTGTTACTCGTCGCCAATTGTTGTGTGTAGAAGAACTCCCCGAGGCTACGTACTGTGACCTAAACTTCGTGTGACCTTAATCTTCTTTTTTACAACTCCAGAGTGCCTGAACAACATGGCAGCCTATCTTTTATACTGGCCCTGTGTGGGCAGGTGACCATTAGGACTCTGGTGGCAAGTGTTACAGAGTTAAATACATCGCATAATTGTTATCGTTAAGAAGTTATAATTCCAATGAATGCCTATATCGTGCGAAAGGAGCCTGTTTGTAGGACAAGGCTACATATCAGGAAGGAATGTAGTTAGATGACAAGGGAAGTGATACTCTGATTATATGTTTGGTGAATTAAAGAGTAAATGCTGGAATTACTGAGCAGGCCAGGCAGCATCTGTGGAGAGAGAAACAGAGTTAACGTTTCAGGTTAATGACCTTCCATCAGAAGTTGGGCAGTTGTGTTCGGTAATACTATTAAAAGTTTCAATTATCACGTAGCAGAGGTAAGGAAAATATATTAAATGTTTTATTTGGAACTGATAGTTTAGAATCCGATTAATTTTTGATCAATTTGTACACCGACCTGGGAACTGTAACGTGTTTGAGTTATTCGGCTAACATTCGCAAGGTTTGGGTATAAGTACTATTGTTAAGAGTATGTTTAATTATTGTCTGCTTAATAACTCTGACATTTAATGTTGCGGACCCTATTACTGCACTGTGCGTGTTCCAGCTCTGTTTGTAGCAGCGACCCCTTCAGTCCGTCGCTTACAGGGACAGTTGGATTCACCGTTTCTTTGTTTGGTGAAATTTCAAAGATTTAAAGCGGCGCACATCAAACTGGTCACCGACTCACTAACCGCTACACGCTGCTCCCGTGAGATGGAAGCCCAGTTGCTGTTTCAAGCTTGAACGCAGGTACAAGCAGAACTCATTCATAGAAAGTCCAAGTCCCTGAGGTACCTGATTATTTGCACCAAACTCCTTCGCAAAAAGTTGCGTTCGTGTGGGGTGATTTGGGCACATCTTTCCCCACACGACAACACTTCAAACATAACTCAACGGCTGTAAAGCGGTTTGGGGCGTCATGAGTTCCTGAAAGGTGTTGTAGAAATGCAAGTCCTTCTTTGCAAAAGTTCGATGCAATTTCAAAATTCTTGGCTAAACTGAGGGCTCGTCCAGGGTTTGAACCCGGGACCTCTCGCAAAATTCAAATAACAACCCCGAAGCAAGAATCACATCCCTAGACCAACGAGCCAACTGTTTAGCAAATGTGAAGATAAGGTGTAACCATTATTGAAGCATTTTTAGTGTGTTGCTGTTCTTGATCGGAGGAGCACATGAGACGGAATCAGTGACTTAGGTTTTCGACCTGTCTTCTGAAGCACCGCACGGTCCCACTCCGACAGTCAATGAGCTGTTGGGACATTAGTGTATCCAGGCTGCGGGTGGTCACCCCGAGCGCAGCAGAGGGGTTTCTGCATTAGTTCTGGGTGGGGACAGTATTTTTCCCGTTCTCTCTTCCTCTTGTCAATATCCCTGTGCTTTGGTTTCTCTATTTATTCCCCTGTCTCCGTTTCTAGTGTTTAAAAGGGAACAAAAGATGAAATGGGTGTCACTGTGGAACAGTTTCTCTCACTCAAAGTTAGACACACTACCGTTGCACCATGAGGTCTAGGTAGGTAGCCGTTGATATTCAGGTTCAGATATAAATATATATAAATATATCGACATGTATCGTAACTGTTCCCTGGTGGTCTAGGGGTTAAGATCTGGCGCACTAACCTGGTTTCAATCCTCGATCAATTCATCGCATGAAAATTATTGAGGTCTGTGAGAGGATTAATAATTGCTGTAATCACCACGAATACCAGTACAGTCATGTATCTCACACTACTGTACGTAACTGTGCCTTACCATGCCATATATGACTGTAACCAGAGATGACCTGTAACCACTAGCTTACTTACGACCAGGGGTGCATTTGCAGGAGACACTGGATACCGTTCCCAGACAGGTATATAAGGACAGATCTTCGGCAAGTGTGGCATTCGAGAGCTGTGTAATAAAGGCGCAGGTCCTGAGTGACCTTGATTTCAGTATGTGCCTCGTGTGAGCCTGTATTACAGGGTCAGGACTTTACAGTGGCGACGAGTTACGGGATTACAGAATCCACAGAATGGTGACCAACGGCTCAGATGGAAAATACAATGCTGGAGATAATTGGGAGGACTTTTTCGAAAGGCTCCAGCAAAGCTTTGTAACCAAAGACTGGTGAGGCGACAATAAGGCAGACAAGAGAAGAACCCATCTGTTGACCAGCTGTGGCTCGAAAACATACGCTTTAATGAAGGACCTGCTGTGACCCGAGAAACGAGCAAGCAAGTCGTTTGAAGAATTGAGCACACTGGTGAGAGACCACATGAAGGCAGCAAGCAGCCGACACATGTAAGCTACCTCGGACCCGTGTCAAAGCTCCCCGTACACCGAGCGCAGGCTTAGGAAAACCCACGGGGAGAGGATATCCCGGTCATTGGGCCTTCCAGCAACACTGAACAAGTGCCCGGTCTGAAACTTTCCAGTATAATAACTTGCAACAAGAGCATCCAACAGTCAGGATGGCCGACCAGTCGAAGGCGCTGCGTTCAGGTCTCCTCTAAAAGCATGGTTTCAAATCCCACTCCTGACATTCAGTGTTTTTAATAACAAACTCATTTGTTTGGACACCACTCTGAAGTGTTTTGGGACTTCCATCGAACTTATCAAAGTTACTTCACAAGCCGAGAATCGATCCCGGGTGGCTGCAACGAAAGGAATGGATTTGTGAAGCATTGAAAGGTGCCCTCGAAATATCTCGCACTGCTCATTTAAAAACACGGTTATAATTTGTTTCAGTGCAAAAGAAGGCAGGCTCGAAGGGCCAAATGGCCGACTGCTGCTCCTGGTTCATGTGTTCTTTTACAGTGCACAGAACAAATGATTAAATGATCAACTCTCCCTCAGTTCGCATTTCTTTCATTGTGCAAACTAATTTATGGGTTAATTAATGATGTTTTCCTGTGAAAGCAACATAAAAATTTACGGACAATAAATCGGCCAACGTACGGCTTGAACTCACAACCCTGTGATTAAGAGTCTTAAAATCTACCGACTGAGCTAGCCACGACTGCTTAAGTTGTATCTTCCTGTCGCTGATGGCTGCCAGGGACCTGTTGGCTTCGCACCATGGGTTCATCTCCAACTTCAAACCTCGAAACTGGCTCTCCTGATGTCCAAGCCCCTTGTATTGCAGAACCTTCATTGCGACGAAGATCTCCTGCTCACTGTGTAGGTCTCGTGGCGCAACGGTAGTGTGTCTGACTCTAAATCCGAAAGTTGTGCGTTCAAATCAGGTCGGGGTCACTGTTCTTTCAGACATTTTTTTTCCAGAATTAATATTTCCTTTGCTGTTTGGCAATAACCAGACCCTTGCTCCAAGGTCTGTCTCACTATTTTCCCGGTGTCAGGCAGAGATACGCCTGCTGCCCTCATTTATTTCATGAGACAGGAGACAAAAGTTCAAAATCAACCTGCAGGTGGCCACACACAGCACTGAATAGTCAGGGTGGCCTGACTATTATCCCTACCACAGTAGATCACCTCATATTTCTTACATTATACTCCACCTGACAAATTACTGCCCAGCCACTGAGCCTATCGATATCGCTTTGCAGATTGTTTGTGTCCTCCTCACAACTTTCTTGTCCACCGATCTTTGGATCACCTTGGCTACATTACCAACATGCAGAGCACAGAACCAATTATTGACCGACTGACTTTCCGTCAGTTAGCATTTCTTTCATTGTGCAAAAGAAGATTATCGATTCATTGACGATGCTATACCATGAAAGCAAAATAAAAGTTAAACGAAAATAATTTGCACACTTGAAAGGAATATTTTTGTTTGGTGCAGTTCCGGTCAGAGAAATGTTGTAAAAGGAACTTTTGGCAGAGAGAGGGATTGAGTATTTCAGCTTGTTGCTGAACACTTCTCTCTGGGCATAGAGCGAGGCATCAATTTCTGCAGTGCAGCAGTTATCACATTCGCCTCATCGCGAAAGTTCCCTGGTTCAAGCCCGGGCGGAAACATTATTTCTGAAACAAAAACTGGTTTTAAATGTTCATTGTTCATGTGACAATGGCCTCCTTCCGTGCTGTAAACTTCTCTGATTCCATGATGAGCAACGAACATTTAAAACCAGTCTCCTAAAATACAGAGTGTGTAAAATCAGAAAGGGAATAAAACTTCCTCAATGATTCAAGTTTCACAAATTATTAAAATTAAGTTGTTGAAGTTTCGACTGTCCCTCAGTGATCATGTTAGCATTTCTTACATTCTGCTAAACAATGCTATCGGTTAATACCAGCAGATAAAAGCCGCATTTCAAACCCGGAAACAACTCTTTCATTATTCACCCTTCCCAGTTCCAGTGCACAGAGGGTTATTCATACTCCATCCCAGAAACTCAAATCCAACTTCTGACATTCCTTATTTCGAATTACCAACTCATTTGTTTTGACACCACTCTGAAGTGCTTTGGGTCATCTGTGTAATTTAATTAAATTACTTCACTTTAATTAAAAACGGTGGTAGCAAAATTACTTCTCCAACTGGGAATCGAACCCCGGTCACTGTCGTGATCAAAATGTTTTTGTGAAGCATTTAAATATGCTCTCCAAAAATCTCGCATACCTGATTTACAAATAGGGTTACCATTTGTTTCAGTGTGAAAGAAGGAGATTGAAAATGACAACAAAGACACCAGGCAGCGACTACATTAAGACAAATTCAAACTTTTCACAAAGTTGGTTTTAGGAAGCAACGGCTGAGCTCAAGTTGGCACTAACCAGTCCCATCAGAATTTTAAATGTTTCTATGAGATCCACGCTCCTCCTTCTAAATTCCAATGTATAAAGGCCCAGTTGATCCAGTCTATCCTCATATGTCAGTCCGGCTTGCCCCTTATCCTTAGACTATGTCCCCTGGTTCTGGACTTCCCCAACATCGGGAACATTCTTAGTGCATCTAACCTGTCCCGTCCCGTCCAAATTTTAAATGTTTCTATGAGATCCCCTCTCATCCTTCTAAACTCCAGAGAATACAGGCCCAGCTGATCCAGTTTCTCCTCATATGTCAGTCCTGCCATCCCGGGAATCAGTCTGATGAACCTTCGTTGCACTCCCTCAATAGCAAGAAAGTCCTTCCTCAGAATAGGAGACCAAAACTGAACACAATATTCCAGGTGGGGCCTCACCAAGGCCCTGTACAACTGCAGGAAAACCTCACTGCTCCTATACTCAAATCGCCTCGCTATGAATGCCAACATACCATTTGCCTTCTTCATCGCCTGCGGTACCTGCATGCCAACTTTCAATGACTGATGAACCATGACACCCAGGTCTCGTTGCACCGCCCATTTTCCAAATCTGCCGCCATTCAGATAATATTCTGCCCTCGTGTTTTTGACCCCAAAGTGGATAACCTCACATTTATCCACAGTATACTGCATCTGCCATGCATTTGCCCACTCGCGTAACCTGTCCAAGTCAACCTGAAGCCTCCGAGCGTCCCCCTCACACCTCACACCGCCACACAGTTTAGTGTCATCTGCAAACTTGGAGATATTGCACTGTTACATGTTCATTACATGTTACATTGAACATTCTGAATTAGACACCTCTTGTAAATTGCGTGCAATGGGCAATGATTCAACAATTAACATAAGTACCTAAGGAGCAGGAGTCGGCCATTCGGCCCCTCGAGCCTGCTCCACCATCGAATAATATCGTGGCTGTTCTGATCTTGCACCCCTGCTCTTTTTATACTCCTCTCGAGTTTCTGCAGTGTCGAGTTCTCGCTATCTGTCCTAAGCTTCCCTTTTTCCTTGATCTTACCCTGAGTGTCCCTTGAGGAATTTTTATCCCCTGTCTGACTTTACTCATTCTGTGTTTTAGGAGACTGGTTTAAAATGTTAGTTGCTCGTCATGGAATCAGAGAAAATTACAGCACGGAAGGAGGCCATTCGGCCCATCGTGTCCGTGCCAGCCGACAAACTGCTCCCCAGCCCAGTCCCACTTTCCAGCTCTCGGTCCGTAGCCCTGTAGGTTACGACACTTCAGGTGCACATCCAAGCACTTTTTAAATGTGCTGAGTGTTTCTGCCTCGATCACCCTTTCAGGCAGTGAGTTCCAGTGATTTCCCCTCAAATCCCCTCTAAACCTTCGATCAATTATTTTAAATCTGTGCCCCCTGGTTGTTGACCACTCTTCTAAGGGAAACAGGTCCTTCCTATCCACTCTATCCAGGCCCTTCATAATGTTATACACCTCAATCAGGTCTCCCCTCAGCATCCTCTGTTCCAAAGAAATTAAACCCAGCCTATCCAATTTCTGCTTAGAGCTAAAATTCTCCAGTCCGGCAACATCCTCATAAACTTCCTCTGTATCCTCTCCAGTGCAATCACGTCCTTGCTGTAAAGTGGTGATCAGAACTGCATGCAGTACTCTAGCTGTGGCCTAACAGTTCAAGAATAACCTCCCTGCTCTTGTATTCGAAGCCTCTGTATAATCGATCTGGACAGCAGCCTGTACTGTCGAGAGGTGATCGTGGGAGGCTGAGCCTTAGTGGAATCGGAGAGGAGGAAGTTCTCTGCTGATCAACATGCAGTCATCCAAAATTCCTCATTCTTTAGGCGGGACTGTGTTACTGTAAGTTGGGGTGGATTAGTGAAAGAGTCCATGTCATTACTGGCTTGCAACAAAAGCTATTTACCCAACGTGGGGCTCAAACCCCCAATCCTGAGATTAAGAGTTTTATGTTTGACTAATTGAGCTAGCTGGGCTTTGCAAAGCTATGGTACTTGTTGTATCTCAAATGCTGTGGTTGGATTAATGATTGAAATAATGACTGAATATCTCACAGACTTGAATTATTTTTGCCAACTTGTCATCGGGAAAATTCTTCCTGCATCCTCGTGAACATTGTCTGAACTGCCTACAATGTAAGTATATCCCTCCTTAAATATGGAGACCAAAACTGTTAGCATTTCTTTCATGGTGCAAAAGAAGATTAATTCCCGTGAAAGCAACATAAAAGTTTAAGGAAAATAATGCACCCGACATGGGGCTCGAACCCATGACCCTGAGAATAAGAACCTCATGTTCTGCCGACTGAGCTAGCCGGGCTTCTCAACATCGCTCCAGTCAATCCCCTTCAGTTAGTGGTCAATGGTGATCCCAGGCTGTTGATGGCGGGGGATTCGGCGATGGTCATGCCGTTGAGAGCCGGGCCTTCTGAAGTTGCATCTTCCTGTCGCTGATTGCTGCCAGGCGCCGGTTGGCTCCGCCCCGTGGGTTTATCTCGAACTTCAAACCACGAAGCAGGTTCTCCTGAATTCCAAGGTGTGTACGGAGATCAACCATCAAAAGCTCTGTCATTAACCACAGGGGGTCCGCCAATTTTCTGATCGCAATGCGCTTTCAGTCCTTGTCCTTAAAATTGGGGAGTTTAATGACTTTGAAAGGAACATTGTTGTTTGGTGCAGTTCCGGTCAGAGAAATATTTGTGAAAGGAATGTATTGCAGAGAGAGGGATTGAGCGCCTGTTGGCGGAAACATTTTTGAAATGAAAACTTGTGGACGATAAAATGGAACAAGAGCAGTCCGGGGTACATTGTCACATGATGCAAGCTATCTCGGAACCGGACCAAAGCTCCCCGTATACCGAGCACCGGCTCAGGAAAACCCCGGGTAGAGGATATCCAGGTCACTGGGCCTTCCAGCAACACTGAACAAGTGCCCGGTCTGAAACTTTCCAGAGTAATAACTTGTAACTAGAGCATCCAACAGTCTCTTGGGATCCCTTGGAACTTCAGGTGATGCGCTCCCTGGTGGTGGAACATGGGAGTGAATGCTTTGCAGAGACACAACATCACTCCCCTGCCAAAGTCAAAGTAAAAACTTTTTACAAGGTGAGGCGGTCGGGAGCCTTTCTTTCCCTGGTGGACCGCCTCGGTACAAATGTCTGTTCTGGTGTGTTGGTTGTGCCCTCGCTGGGCTGGTGTGTTGTTGGCCCTGCAGTGCTGCTGGGTGTGTCTGGCCTTGCTGGGCTGTTGGGTGTGATGAGTTCTATTTCCCGGTCCGTGGTGGTGGCGTTGATCTTTTGGGTGTGTGTTGCGGGTTCGAAAAAGTGGTGTCTGCTGTGGGTTGTTCTGGGCAGCCTGTGAACCACAGCCTCGTTTGGTCCAGGTGCTTTCTGCAAATTTGTCCATTGTCTAGTTTGACGACAAACACCCTACTCCCTTCTTTAGCGATCACCTTGACCGCGATCCACTTGGGACCATGTCCATAGTTTAGCACATACACAGGGTCATTCAGATCAATTTCCCGTGACACAGTGGCGCGACCATCATTTACATTTTGTTGCTGACGCCTGCACTCTATCTGATCATACAGTTGGGGTGGACCAGCGAGAGTCTGCTTTTAAGTGTCCTTTTCATGAGTAGCTCAGCCGGGTGCACCCCTGTGAGCGAGTGGGGTCTCATGCTATAGCTGAGCAGTACTCGGGACAGGCGGGTTAGGAGTGAGCCTTCTGTGACTCGTTTGAGACTCTGTATGATTGTTTGTGCTGCCCGCTCTGCCTGCCCATTGGAGGCTGGTTTAAACGCGGTCGAGGTGATATGTTTGATCCCATTGCGGGTCATAAATTCTTTAAATTTGGCACTGGTAAAACATGGCCCGTTGGCACTGACCAGTATGTCACCATGCCGTGGGTGGCAAACATGGCCCTCAGGCTTTCAATGGTGGCGGTGGCGGTGCTTCCCGACATTATTTCACATTCAATCCATTTTGAAAAATCATCCACCACCACCAGGAACATTTTACCAACAAATGTGCCTGCATAGTTGACATGGATCCTCGACCCTGGTCTGGAGGCCAGGACCACAAACTTGGTGGTGCCTCTGTGGACGCGTTGCTCAACTGACCACATGCACTGCATTGCCGTACACAGGACTCTAAGTCAGAGTCGATACCGGGCCAGTACATATGGTATCTCGCTTTCGCTTTCATCATTACTATAACCGGGTGTGTGCTGTGGAGATCCGAGATGAACGTCTCCCTGCCCTTTTTTGGCAGCACTACGCGGTTACCCCACAACAGGCAGTCTGCCTGACTGGACAGCTCGTCCTTTCGCCGCTGGAACGGCTTGATTGGCTCTTGTATTTCAACGGGGATGCTGGCCCAGCTCCCATGCAATACACAGTTTTTTACTAGAGACAGCAGAGGATCTTGGCTGGTCCAAGTCCTAATCTGGCAGGCCGTAAAAGGTGATTTAACATTTCCAAACGCTTCCATGACCATCAACAAGTCAGCGGGCTGCGCCCCGATCAAAAAGTTTGCAGGCTGCGCCATGTCTACCCCTGTGGTGGGCAATGGTAGCCGACAGAGCATACGCACCATTCTCAGTGCCTCGCCTGTGGTGGATTGTCTAGTTATACGGTGAGAACGTGAGTGCCCACCTTTGTATGCGGGCTGAGGCATTAGTATTTATCCCCTTGTTTTCAGCTAAAAGTGATGTGAGGGGCATGTGATCGGTTTCCAGCTCAAATTTGAGGCCAGACAGAAACTGATGCATTTTCTTTACCCCGAACACACACGTCTAATGCCTCTTTCTCAATCATGCTGTAGGCCCTCTCGGCCTTAGACAAGCTCGTGGAAGCATAGGCGAAAGGTTGAAACTTCCCCGCAATGATAGCTTGTTGTAATACACAACCGACTCCGTACGACGACACGTCACATGCTAGCACAAGTCTTTTACACGGGTTATACAATACAAGCAGCTTGATGGAGCATAAAAGGATGCTGGCTTTGTCAAAAGCAAACACTTGTTTTTTTTTCCCCACACCCAGTTCTCACCTTTGTGCAATAACACATGTCGAGGCTCTAAAAGGTGCTTAACCCCGGTAGGAAGTTACCAAAATTGTTGAGAAGTCCAAGGAACGAACGCAGCTCCGTGACGTTCTGTGGCCTGGGCGCGTTCATGATAGCCTCTTTATTGGCTCTGTGGGCCGAATGCCATCCGCCGTGATCTTTCTCCCCAAAATCTCCACTTCTGTTGCCATGAAGACGCATTTCGACCTCTTCAGCAGCAGCCCTACGCGATCCAGTCGCTGGAGGACCTCCTCCATGTTTTGTATGTGTTCGGCGGTGTCCAGACCCATAACCAATATGTCATCCTGAAAGACCACCGTGTGTGGTACCGACTTGAGTAGACTCTCCATGTTTCTCTGCAAGATCGCTGCAGCCGACCGAATTCCAAACGGGCATCTGTTGTCGCTGAACAGTCCCTTTTGCGTGTTGATGCAGGTGAGGGCCTTCAAAGACTCCACCAGCTCCTGCGTCATGTAGGCCGAAGTCAGGTCAAGCTTGGTGAACGCCTTGCCTCCTGCCAGCGCGCCAAATAGGTCGTCTGTCTTAGGTAGCGGGTATTGGTCCTGTAGAGAGAAACGATTAATAGTTACTTTATAATCGCCGCAAACCCTGACCGTGCCATCGCTATTGAGTACTGGAAAAATCGGGCTGGCCCACTCGGTGAATTCCACGAGGGAGATGATGCCCTCGTGTTGCAGCCTGTCCAGCTCGATTTCCCCTCTCTCCTCATCATGTGAGATACCGCTCGCGAATTGTGGTGAATGGATCGTGCCTCTGGGACCAAGTGGTTCCGCACCTTCGCTCCGGTAAAGTTTCCAATGCCTGGCTCAGAAAGGGAAGGAAATTTGTTCAGAACTTGGGTACATAAGGCCTCATCAACATGTGATAGCGTTCGGATGGTATCGCAGTTCCAGCGGATTTTCCCCACCAGCTCCTTCCAAGCAATGTGAGGCCATCGCCCGGGAAAATCCAGAGTGGCAGATCGTGCACCGTGCCCTCGTAGGTGACCTTGACCATGGCGCTGCCTAGGACAGTGATAAGCTCTTTGGTGTACATTCTCAGTTTCGTGTGGATGGGGCTTCGGGCTGGTCTGAATGCCTTGTTGCACCACAGTCTCTCAAACATCTTTTTACTCAGGATGGATTGGCTAGCGCCAGTGTCCAGTTCCATGGTTAGGGGTAAGCCGTTCAATTTTACATTTAGCATTATAGGTGGACATTTCGTCGAAAATGTGTGCACCCCGTGTACTTCAGCATCTGCCTTCTCTCTCTGAGGCTCGAAATTGCTTTGATCCACCATGGACCGATCTTCCTCTGCCACATGGTGGTTAGCAGCTTTTGCAGAGCTTGCAGCTCATTCGCAAGCTCGTTGGAGATGCCCCATTGTTCCACAGCTCTTGCAAGCATAACCTTTAAAGCGGCATGAATAGGCTGAATGGAAGCCTGCACAACGCCAACAAGTTGTGAATTGCCTTGCACTCATCCTTTGTTGGGGACTCTGAGTCATCTGGGTCACCTGAGGCCTGCTGGCATTTCCAGACTCGTGGGTTCTGCCCTGTACATTTCTGCTCACAAACGCAGTTCCAGTTAAATTATGAACATTGCTAACACTTGTGTGCTGAGAGGTTTGTTTGGTGTTATCACTGGTGGACATAAATACTTGTGTTATCGCAAAGGCCTTACGGAGGGTCGGTGTCTCTACAGCTAAACGTTTTCGTAGAATGGTCTCGTGGCCAATGCCCAGTACAAAATAGTCTCTGAGCATTTGCTCCATGTCGCGATTAAAGTCACATTATCCTGCAAGTCGCCTTAGCTCCGCGATGTAACTCGCCACTTCCTGACCTTCAGATCGCTGGCACGTGTAGAACCGATACCTCGCCATAGCACGCTCTCCCTCGGGTTCAGATGCTCCCGAGCCAGTGTACACAGCTCCTCATACGATTTATCTGTGGGTTTCACCGGAGCCAGAAGATTCTTCATGAGACTGTATGTCTGAGCCCCACAGACTGTGAGGAGGACAACTCTCCTTTTTGCAGCACTTCCTTCTCCGTCCAGCTCGTTGGCTACAAAGTACTGGTTTAGCCATTCGACATAGGCTTCCCAGTTCTCACCTTCAGAGAACTTCTCCAGGATGCCCACAGTTTTCTGCAAGTTTGTGCTGGATTCATATACTCGTCGCCAGTTATTGTGTTCCGAACACAGATGATGCTGCACATGGGACCTCAGTCTTTCATAAGACACTCCAGAGTGAGGAACTGGCCTTAGGGGCCGGCTTATATGCAGTGCTCCCAAATGGTGCTGAGATCCCTTGGGAATTCAGGGGATGAGCTCCCTGGTGGCGGAACATGGGAGTGCATGCTTTACAGATACACAACACATCCGTTGCCTCAACTTTGATTTCTGCCATCATCACTTGTATTTAACCTTCGCCGCACCTCCGCCATGATCTCTCACCGTTCCTCCACCACGATCTCTCACCGTTCCTCCACCATGATCTCTCACCGTTCCTCTGCCACGATCTCTCACAGTTCCTCCACCACGATCTCTCACAGTTCCTCCATCACGACCTATCACCGCTCCTCCACCACGATCTCTCACCATTCCTCTGCCATGATCTCTCACCGTTCCTCCACCACGACCTCTCACCGTTCCTCCACCACGATCTCTCACCGTTCCTCCACCACGATCTCTCGTCACTCCTCCACCACGACCTCTCACCGTTCCACCACTACAATCTCTCACCGTTACTCCACCACGAACTATCACCGCTCCTCCACCACGACCTCTCGTCACTCCTCCGCCACGATCTCTCACCGTTCCTCCACCACGATCTCTCGCCGTTCCGCGACCAGGACCTCTCACCGTTCCTCCACCACGATCTCTCACCGCTCCTCCACCACGATCTCTCACTGTTCCTCCACACTGACCTTCCCGCTCCTCCGCTGTACCTGGGTCCCGCCGATGTTCCTGCCCACGCGACCAGGGTTTTGATGACGTGCAGCAGAGCAGGTCTCCAGCCGTCCTGGTTAACCCTTGCCACTGGACCAAGGCCTCCCTCTGTCAATCCCGTGTGGTGGCTGGTGTGCAATGGTCACACCACGTTAAAACAATCCACCCACAGGCATCTTCCACCATTTGATTGGAGTTCAGGACTGCAACATCGGGTCCTTCATTGAAACACCTGTGAACCAATGTGGAATTAAGCCTTCCTCGGTCGAGGACCCGCCTATGATGATGATGATGATGATGATGTGTGGGACCTTACCTAATGCCTGCTGGAAACCATCAGATTAAATCGAGTAAGACCCGTCCCTTGATTCAGTTTTCACTGACCTTGCCTTAGGAAAGCTATATTGGCTTTGGAGGGAGCACTGTGTCGGTTTCCCAGAATGATACCTGGATTCCAAGGTTTAAATTAAGATATGAGATTACACCCACTGGTAATTAGAGGGTCGAGCAGTGATTTGATCAAAATTTTCAAGTTAATAAGGAAACAGATAAAGTAGATAGAGAGAAATGATTCCAGCTGGTTGGGGAGTCCCAGACTAGTGGCCATAGTCTAAATATTAGAGCCAGATGTTTCAGGAGTGAAATTCGGAAACATTCCAACACACACAGAGTGGGAGAGGTTTGGAACTCCCTTCTGCAAAGGGCAGTTGGTGCTGGGCCAGTTGTTCATTTTACATCGCATTTTGACAAAAGGTATTAAGGAATATGGTCCATGATTTCATTGAATGGCGGAACCGGCTCGAGGGGCTGAATGGACCTCCTCCAGTTCCTGTGTAACAGGCTTGAGGGGCAGAATGGCCTCCTCCTGTTCCAGTGCAACAGGCTCGTGGGGCTGAATGGGCCTCCTCCTGTTCCTCTGTATCAGGCTCGAGTGGCTGAATGGGCCTCCTCCTGTTCCTGTTTAACAGGCTCAAGGGGTTGAATGGGCCTCCTCCTGTTGCTGTGCAACAGGCTCGAGGGACTGAATGGGCCTACTCCTGTTCATGTGTAACAGGCTCAAGGGGCTGAATGGGCCTACTCCTGTTCCTGTGTAACAGGCTCAAGGGGCTGAATGGGCCTACTCCTGTTCCTGTGCAACAGGCTGGTGGGGCTGAATGGGCCTACTCCTCTTGCTGTGTAACAGGCTCGAGGAGCTGAATGGGCCTCCTCCTGTTCCTGTGTAACTGGTTCAAGGGGCTGAATGCGCCTCCTGCTGTACCTGTGTGCAAGGTCTGGGAAACAAAGGGAGGTGATATGAGAAAACATAAACTAAATGGTATTGTATTAAAATGGAAGCAGAAGGATTGAGTGATTTACACACATAAATCTTTGAAGCTGGGTAGATAAGTTGCTAAGTTGTTTAAAAAGAATACAGGGCCCTTGGCTTGAAATGTAGTGAAATAGAGGACACCAGCGAGGAGGTTGTACCATAACTTTTCAATCCCGGTTTAGGCCTCAGTTGGAGAACTGTTTACAGTTCTGAGCACCGCAATTTAGGAAGGATATCAAGGCATTGGAGAGAACGTAACAAATATATAAGAAACATTTTCTATTGGTGTTGAAGACACAAACATAGGCATTCATCGAGAATCAACCTGCAGGTGACCACACACAGATTAAAGAGCCAGAGAGACCGACAGAATCGGGAAGCACCGGCAAATAGACAACAGATATTGACAAGGACTGAAAGCAATTGCGATCAGAAAATTGACGGCCCAGCTGTAGTTAATGACACGGCTTTTGATGATGGATCTCCGTACAAGCCTTGAAATTCAGGAGAACCGGTTTCGTGGTTTGAAGCTCGAGATAAACCCACGGGGCGATGCCAACTGGCGCCTGGCAGCAATCAGCGACAGGAAAATGCAATTTAAGCAGGCCCGGCTAGCTCAGTCGGTAGAGTATAAGACTCTTAATCTCCGGGTCGTGGGTTAGAGCCCCATGTTGGGTGAATTATTTTCCTTAAACTTTTATGGTGCTTTCCCAGGAAAACATAATTAATGAACCCATATTCTTCTTTTGCACAATGAAAGAAATGCGAACAGAGGGAGAGTTGATCATGTAATCATTTCTTCTGCGCTCTGTGTCAGAACACAAGAACCAGGAACAGGAGTCAGCCAATTGCCCTTGGAGCCTGCCTTCTTCTGCACTGAAACAAATTATAACCGTGTTTTTGCATGAGCAGTGCGAGATATTTAGAGGGCACATTTCAATGCTTCACAAAACCATTCCTTTCGCTGCAGCCACCCAGGATCGTGTCCCAGTTTGAGAAGTAACTTTGATATCATTGTTTGCAATTGAAGTGGGGTCGATGGATGTCCCAAAGCACTTCAGAGTGGTGTCAAACAAATGAGTTTGCAATTAAAAACACTGAATGTCAGGAGTGGGATTTGAACGGATACTTCCAGAGGAGACTGTCACCTGAACACAGCACCTTAGACCACTTAGCCATCCTGACTGTTGGAAGTTCCAGTTGCAAGTTATTGCTCTGGAAAGTTTCAGACCGGGCACTTGTTCGCTGAGACTGGAAGGCCCAGTGACCGGGATATCCTCTCCCCCGGGGCTTTCCTGAGCCTGTGCTCGGTGTCCGGGGAGCTTTGGTGCGGGTCCGAGGTCGCTTGCATCATGCGATAATACACCTCGGACTGCTCTTGTTCCATTTTATCGCACATTAGTTTTTGATTCAAAAATAATATCAGACTTGGGACATGAACCCACATCTCCAAAGGCGACAGTGACCTGAACACAGAACGGCCATCCTTCCTATTCAGTGCTGTGTGTGGCCACCGGCAGGTTGATTTTGAACTTTTGTGTCCTGTCACATGAAATAAATGAGGGCAGCAGGCGTTTCGCTGCCTGACACCGGGGAAACAGTGAGACAGACATTGCATTTTGTTCAGGTTTAATCACAGCAATATCTGCTGTCAGGAGCTGAAAAGGAGGAAGAGCTGAAAAAACACTAGAAAAAAGCGAAGAAATGTCAGCAATTGTGGTAAACTCTTTAATGTGTTTCCTGCTCGTTTCGTGGTGCGGTGCTCACAGAGGGAGCCCGTATTCAGAAAGTAACTCTTTCATTCAAAATCTTTAAAATAATGACATGCAACTAATTAAACTGTGTGTCGGGAGATGGGGATGGATGAAGATTATTTGTTTTATTCCCCAATCATTAACCGACAGCGTTGTTTTGCAGAATTGCTACTGAGGGACAGTGGAAACTTCAATAATTGAACTTTAATTATTTAAGGCTTTTGAATCATTGATGAAGTTTTCTCCCCTATCTTATTTTACTCACTCTGTATGTTGGAGACTGGTTTAAAATGTTCAGTGCTCATGCGACAAGGAACCTGGGGCGACTGTTGTTCAATTTATTTCACAGCAAAAATAGTCTTCAATATAATGTTTCCACCTGTGCTCGAACCAGAGACTTTTCGCGTGTAAGGCAAACGCGATAACCACTACACTATAGTTAAAGTAATCTTAGGTATATAACCAGAGCTTTAACCTACACAGCTGGCCGATATTTCAGGAGCTGGTTTTACGAGAATAGAATTACAGTGCTATATTTCGTAAGGCTGTGAGTTTGGCAGGAATTGATCTCGTGTTTCCCAGACTTGACACATCGGAACAGGAGCTGGCCATTTAGCAGCGAGTGGTTAGGTTCTGGAATGCACGGCTTGAAAGGGAGGTGGAGGCAGACTCAATCTTATCTTTCAGACGGGAGTTGGATAAGTGTCTGAAGGAAAAACAATTGCAGAGCTACAGAGAAAGGGCGGAGGAGTGGGACTCGCTGAGAGTCGGCACGGGCTCGATTGGCCGAATGGCCTTCCGTGCTGTAACCATTCCATGATTCGATAAGTTAGTGGCACATTTCATAGTGTGGGTGGGAGCACAACATTGCAAAGGGACATGGATTGAGTCGGCAAAACTAGAGGCATCTGATTCAGGAGATTCGTGGGGCGCTGAAATTTCGGAGTTCTATTACTCTGAAAGGAACATTTTTGTTTTGTGCCGTTTCGGTCAGAGGTTTTCCATGAAAGCAACATTAAATGAAAAGAAATACAATCGCCCAACGTGGGGCTCGAACCCACGACCCTGAGATTAAGAGTCTCATGCTCTACCGACTGAGCTAGCCAGGCTTCTGTCCAACGCAGGTTTTTATCACTCATTGCAGCCAGGCGCCTGTTGGCTCCGCCCCAGATGTTTAAACTTGCTGTTGAAGAACTGCCAGGGTCTTCTTGAATGGTGGACCAGGCTCGAGGGGACGAATAGCCAACTCCGGCCCCGAATACTTACGTGTTTATGATTAGCTCCTTCAGGGTAAACGAGCCAAAGGAGTACAGCGGAAACGTTACAAGGACAACCTCAAAGTCTCCCTGGTAAAGTGCGACATCACCACTGACACCTGGGAGACCCTGGCCACAGACCGCGCGAGGTGGAGAAAGTCCATCCAGGAGGGCGTTGAGCTCTTTGAGTCTCGACGCAAGGAGCATGAAGAGACCAAGCACAGGCAGCGGAAGGAGCACGCGCCAAACCAGTCCCACCGACCCCTTCCCTCGACGTATGTCTGTCCCACCTGTAACAGGGTCTGTGGCTCTCGTATCGGACTGATCAGCCATCAAAGGACTTACTTTGGGATGGAAGCAAGTCCTCCTCGATCCCGAGAGACTGCCTCTGATGGTGTCTATGATTTGCGGTACACTGCGGAAACATCGCCACTTCAGCACCAGATTACCAGAATTAAACCCAATGGCATCGGC
This sequence comes from Pristiophorus japonicus, assembly GCF_044704955.1. Classification (NCBI taxonomy): domain Eukaryota; kingdom Metazoa; phylum Chordata; class Chondrichthyes; family Pristiophoridae; genus Pristiophorus; species Pristiophorus japonicus. Next base: position 5,562,992 of record NC_092009.1, read on the forward strand.
ACAAAAGTTCCTCATCTGCTCAGAGCAAAATATATCATATGACAATAGAATTTTATGATATAATTAATGATGTTTAAATCAATGCTTCTTTTTTTTTACATAGGAGATGCATAAAGATGCGTAAAATAGATGAACTATTTTTTTATAAGGTTTTGAAGTAAAAGTACAATTTACCTGACGGCGAATCGAACCCGGGCTGCGGCGGTGAGAGTGCTAAATCCTAACCACGAGACCATCAGGGAACCCAGTTTGGACAGTGAAGCAGTGGTAGAGTCGAGGTTTACATCGAGCAGCTCCGTAACACAGGACTCGGTGCTCAACGGGCTGTTACCAGGGACACACACATCACCTGATGCTGGAGAGCTATCAACTCAATCAAAGTGACCACGACGTGATTTGAACACGTAACCTTCGGATTTGGAGTCAGACATACTACCGTTGCTCCATCAGACCTACACAGTGAGCTGGAGATATTCGTCTATATGAAGGTTCTTTAATACAAGGGGCTTTAAAATCTCCGCCCATTCCCACCAGGTATCACAAGCAGCGCTCACCTGACAGGCACCGTATGGTTTCTTCTTAAACTTTTCTTTTGCTTTCACAGGAAACCATCATAAATTAACCTCTCACCTTCTTTTGCACAATCAAACAAATGCTAACTCAGGAACAGTCCATACTTCAATCATTTGCCTTGTGCTTTGCATCTTAACTCGAAAACCATATCCCATTTTACTCACTGTATTGTAGCTTTCTGGTTCAAAATCTTCATTTCCGATGACACCACGAATCTGGGGCAACTTTTATCAAATTTAACAGCACCGGTTATTCCTACCGTGCACACAAAATACAATCAGTAGTGAAGATAAAATCCCACCGTGCGTATTTTCAGATTCAACGCAGTAGCATTTCAAATAAAGTGAAAGAATTTTACACTGAAAAGACTTGCAAGTGTTGCTTGTATTTGTGTCTTTAATTAAACTTTGTGGCGTCTGACTCCCGTTCATGCCACTGCTGAATAAGAAAGGAGGGTTTAAATTGACCAGACTGCACTGCCCCTGATATTTTTGAGCTCATCCTTCAAATTCAGTGGTTTCTCGCCTTTGATGGGCTGCAGTGTAGCGGATATCATGTTGGCCTCACATCGAGTACTGTTGAAGGGGATGACTCATCAGGGGAGGGCAGCAGCAGCCAAGTTCATGGCACCATGGCTTGCTCTGTTGCACAGAAGGGCAGGAAAAAGAGTGGGACAGCGATAGTGATAGGGGATTCGATTGTAAGGGGAATAGATAGGCGTTTCTGCGGCCGCAACCGAGACTCCAGGATGGTATGTTGCCTCCCTGGTGAAGGGTCAAGGATGTCTTGCAGCGGGTGCAGGACATTCTGAAAAGGGAGGGTGAACAGCCAGTTGTAGTGGTGCACATTGGTACCAAAGATTTAGGTAAAAAAAAGGGATGAGGTCCTACGAGATGAATTTAAAGAGCTAGAAGCTAAATTAAAAAGTAGGACCTCAAAAGTTGTAATCTCGGGATTGCTACCAATGCCACGTGCTAGTCAGAGGAGGAATCGCAGGATAGTTCAGATGAATCCGTGGCTTGAGCAGTGGTGCAGCAGGGAGGGATTCAAATTTCTGGCGCATTGGAACCGGTTCTAGGGAAGGTGGGACCAGTACAAACCAGACGGTCTGCACCTGGGCAGGTCTGGAAGCAAAGTCCTAGGGTGGAGTGTTTGCGAGTGCTGTTGGGGAGTAGTTAAACTAATATGGCAGGGCTATGGGAACCAATGCAGGGAGACAGAGGGAAACAAAATGGAGACATATACAAAAGACAAAAAAGGAGATGAGTAAAAGTGGAGGGCCGAGAAACCCAAGGCAATAACCAAAAAGGGCACTGTACATCAAAATTCTAAAGGGTCAAAGTGTAATAAAAAGGCAAGCCTGAAAGCTCGGTACCTCAATGCGAGGAGTATTCGGAACGCAGGAGAGGACTCTGAGCTAGTTAGAGTGGGTGAGAGCGCAGATAAACAGGACCCCAAGAAAGAATGCAAAAGGCAGGAGGCAACAGAGCAGAGTAGCACTGGGGTAAGTGTAAACCACAAGGTAATAGGAAGGGACAATATGTATGAATATAAAGGGGCTGCAGGAGGGGACAAAACTAAAAATCATGGATTAAAAACTAGTATTAAATACTTTACCTAAATGCACGCAGCATTCAAAATGAAGTAAATGAGTTGACGTCACAAATCATGACAAATAGGTATGATTTGGTGGCCATTACAGAAACGTGGTTGCAGGGTGGCGAAGACTGGTAATTAAACATACAGGGGTAGCTGACAATTCGGAAAGATAGACAAGAAGGGAAAGGAGGTGGGGTAGCTCTGTTAATAAAGGATGATATCAGTGCAGTTGTGAGGGATGATATTGGCTATAATGAACAAAATGTTGAATCATTTTGGGTGGAGATTAGAGACAGTAAGGGGAAAAAGTCACTGGTGGGCGCAGTTTATCGGCGCCGAAATAATAACTTGACGGTGGGGCAGTCAATAATCAAGGGAATAATGGAGGATTGTGACAAAGGAACGGCAGTAATCATGGGGGATTTTAACCTACATAATGATTGGTCAATTCAAATCGCACGGGGTAGCCTGGAGGAGGAATTCATCGAATGCATACAGGATTGTTTCTGAGAACAATATGTTACAGAACCTACAATGGAGCAAGCTATCTTAGATCTGGTCCTGTGCAATGAGACAGGAATAATAAAGGATCTCCTCGTAAAAGATCCTCTCGGAATGAGTGATCACAGTTTGGTTGAATTTGTAATATAGATTGAGGGTGAGGAAGTAATGTCTCAAACGAGCATACATTGCGAAAACAAAGGGGACTACAGTGGGATGAGGGCAGAGTTGGCTAAAGTAGACTGGGAACACAGACTAAACGGTGGCACAATTGAGGTACAGCAGAGGACTTTGAAGGAGCTCTTTCATAGTGCACAACAAAAATATATTCCAGTGAAAAAGAAGGGCAGTAAGAAAAGGGATAACCTGCCGTGGATAACCAAGGAAATAAGGAGAGTATCAAATTAAAAACCAATGCGTATAAAGTGGCCAAGGTTAGTGGGAAACTAGAAGATTGGGAAAATGTTAAACGACAGCAAACAATGAGTAAGAAAGCAATAAAGAAAGGAAAGATAGATTACGAAATTAAACTTGCGCAAAACATAAAAACAGATAGTAAAAGCTTTTACCGATATATAAAATGGCAAAGAGTGACTAAAGTAAATGTTGGTCCCTCAGAAGATGAGAAGGGGGATTTAAAAATGGGAAATGTGGAAATGGTTGAGATCTTAAACAATTATTTTGCTTCGGTCTTCACAGTGGAAGACACAAAAACCATGCCAGAAATTGCTGGTCACAGGAATGTTGGAAGGGAGGACCTTGAGACAATCACTATTGCTAGGCGGGTAGTGCTGGACAGGCTAATGGGACTCAAGGTAGAAAAGTTCCCTGGTCCTGATGAAATGCATCCCAGGGTATTAAAAGAGATGGCGGAAGTTATAGCAGATGCATTCGTTATAATCTTCCAAAATTCTCTGGACTCTGGGGAGGTACCAGCGGATTGGAAAGCAGCTAATGTAACGCCTCTGTTTAAAAAAGGGGGCAGACAAAAGGCAGGTAACAATAGGCCGGTTAGTTTAACATCTGTCGTGGGGAAAATATTTGAAACTATCATTAAGGAAGAAATAGCGGGACATCGAGATAGGCTTAGTGCAATCAAGCAGACACAGCATGGATTCATGAAGGGGAAATCATGTTGAACTAATTTACTAGAATTCTTTGAGGATATAACGAGCATGGTGGATAGAGGTGTACGGATGGATGTGGTGTATTTAGATTTCCAAAAGGCATTCGATAAGGTACCACACAAAAGGTTACTTCCGAAGATAGAGGTACGCGGAGTCAGAGGATATGTATTAGCATGGATCGAGATTTGGCTGGCGAACAGGAAGCAGAGAGTCGGGACAAATGAGTGCATTTCAGGTTGGAAATCGCTGGTTACTGGTGTGCCACAGGGATCGGTGCTTGGGCCACAACTGTATGCAATATTCATAGATGACCTGGAAGAGGGGACAGAGTGTAGTGTAAAAGAATTCGCAGATGACACAAAGATTAGTGGGAAAGCGGGTTGTGTAGAGGACACAGAGAGGCTGCAAAGAGATTTGGATAGCTTAAGCGAATGGGCTAAGGTTTGGCAGATGGAATACAATGACGGAAAGTGTGAGGTCATCCACCTTGGGAAAAAAAACAGTAAAAGGGAATATTATTGTATAGGGAGAAATTATAACATGCTGCGGTGCAGAGGGACCTGGGGGTTCTTGTACATGAATCCCCAAAAATTAGTTTGCAGGTGCAGCAGGTAACCAGGAAATTGAATGGAATGTTCGCCTTCATTGCGAGAGGGATGGAGTACAAAAGCAGGGAGGTCCTGCTGCAACTGTATAGGGTATTGGTAAGGCCGCACCTGGAGTACTGCGTGCAGTTTTGGTCACCTTACTTAAGGAAGGATATACTGGCTTTGGAGGGGTTACAGAGACGATTCACTCGGCTGATTCCGCAGATGAGGGGGTTATCTTATGATGATAGATTGAGGAGACTGGGTATTTACTCGGTGGAGTTCAGAAGGATGAGGGTTGATCTCATAGAAACATTTAAAATAATGAAAGGGATAGACAAGATAGAGGCAGAGATGTTGTTTCCACTGGTAGGGGAGACGAGAACTAGGAGGCACAGCCTCAAAATACGGGGGAGCCAAGTTAATACCGAGTTGAGAAGGAATTTCTTCTCCCAGAGGTTTGTGAAACTGTGGAATTATCTGCCCAAGGAAGCAGTTGAGGCGAGCTCATTGAATGTATTCAAGTCACATACAGATAGGTGTTCAACCACTAAGGGAATTAAGGGTAACGGGAACGGGCGGATAAGTGGAGCTGAGTCCACGGCCAGATCAGCCATGATCTTGTTGAATGGCGGAGCATGCTCGAGGGGGAAGATGGCCTACTCCTGTTCCTAATTCTTATGTTTCTTATGGAGTAGGCGTCGACTACAACCAAAATCATTTTTGAAAGGACCTGCGTAGTCCTCATGTATGCGTTCCCAAGGCTTGGTGGGCCAGGACCAGGGGCTAAGGTGGGCTTCCCTTGGCGCAATCACCAGCTGGGCAAACGTGTTGCACCTGCGAACACAAAGTTCCAGATCTCCGTCTATCCCTGGACACCAAATGTGTGACTTGGCAATTGCCTTCCTCATGACAATGCCCGGGTGCTCATAGTGGAGTTCTCTGATGAACACCTATCTGCCCATCTGGTTTCTACGCAGTTTCCCAACAGTAGGCAATCGGCCTGAATCGAGAGTTCATCCCTGCGCCTGTGAAATAGTTCAACTTCCTCAGGACATGCCCTGTACGTGGCTGCCCAGTCCCCATTCAGGACACATTTCTTGACGAGAGACAATAGCGGGTCTCTATTTGTCCAGACTTTAATCTGACGGGCTGTCACGGGTGAGCCTTCGGTTCGGAAAGCTTCAACAGCCATGACCATCTCAGCACCATGCTCGGTAGCCCCCTCAGTGGTGGCTAGTGGGAGCCTGCTGAGTGCTTCGGCGCAGTTTTCGGTGCCCGGTCTGTGCCGAATTGTGTAGTCATAGGCGGCTAACGTGAGTGCCCACCTCTGTATGTGGGCCGATGCGTTTGCATTTATTGCCTTGTTGACGGCCAAAAGGGAAGTTAGGGGTTTGTGCTCTGTCTCCAGCTCAAATTTCCTGCCAAACAGGGTCTGGTCCATTTTCTTTACCGCATATACACATGCGAGCGCCGCCTTTTCTACCATTCCGTAGCCCCTTTCTGCCTGGGACAGACTTCTGGAGGCCTAAGCTAGCGGCTGTAACTGACCCTTGGCATTGACATGCTCCAACACACACCCGACACCATAGGGCAACGCATCGCACGTTAACACAAGTTCCTTACATGGGTTATATAGAGTTAACAGAGTGTTGGAACATAACAAATTGCGTGCTCTATTAAAAGCTCTTTCCTGGCTGTCCCCCCAGACACATTCGCGACCTTTGCGTAGGAGCACGTGTAGCGGCTCTAGCAGAGTGCTCAATTTGGGAAGAAAGTTACCAAAATAGTTCAGGAGCCCCAGGAACTAATGCAGCTCCGTCGTGTTACGGGGTCTGGGTGCTCTCTGGATCGCTTCCGTTTTGGAGGCAGTAGGGCTGATCCCGTCTGCTGCTACCCTCCTCCCCAGCAATTCTACCTCTGGAGCTATGAAGACGCACTTCGCCTTTTTCAGTCGCAGCCCTATCCGGTCCAGTCGGCGTAGCACCTCCTCCAGATTGTGGAGGTGTTCTTCAGTATCGTAACCGTGATGAGGATCTCGTCCAGAAAAGCTACCATCCCTGGAATCGACTTGAGGAGGCTTTCCATATTTCATTTCAACTTGTCATCGTGAACATTCTTCCTGCATCCTTGTGAACCTTGTCTGAACTGCCGACAATGTGAGTATATCCCTCCTTAAATAAGGAGACCAAAACTGTTATAATTTCTTTAATTGTGCAAAAGAAGATTAATTCCCGTGAAAGCAACATAAAATTTTAAGGAAACTAATTCACCCCACGTGGGGCTCGAACCCATGACCCTGAAATTAAAAGCCTCATGTGCTACCGACTGAGCTAGCCGGGCATCACAGCATCATGACGGTCAATCCCCTTCAGTTAGTGGTCAGTGGTGATCCCAGGCTGTTGATGGCAGGGGATTCGGCGATGGTAATGCCGTTGATAGCCGGGCCTGCTTCAGTTGCATCTTCCTGTCGCTCATTGCTGCCAGGCACCTGTTGGCTCCGCCCCGTGGGTTTACCTCGAACTTCAAACCTCGAAACAGGTTCTTCTGAATTCCAAGGTGTGTACGGAGATCAACAATCAAAAGCTCTGTCATTAACCACAGGGGGTCCGGCAATTTTCTGATCGCAATCCGCTTTCAGTCCTTGTCCTTAAGATTGCGGACGTGGAAATTGGGGAGTTCAATTATTTTGAAGGGAACATTGTTGTTTGATGCAGTTCCGGTCAGAGAAATGTTTGTGAAAGGAACTTTTTGCACAGAGAGGTATTGAGCGCCTGTTGGCGGAAACATTTTTGAAATGAAAACTTGTGGACGATAAAATGGAAAAAGAGCAGTCCGGGGTACATTGTCACATGATGCAAGCTATCTCGGACCCGGACCAAAGCTCCCCGTACACCGAGCACAGGCTCAGGAAAACTCCGGGTAAAGGATATCCCGGACACTGGGCTTTCCAGCAACACTGAACAAGTGCCCGGTCTGAAACTTTCCAGAGTAATGACTTGTAACGAGAGCATCCAACAGTCCCTTGGAATCCCTTGGGACTTCAGGGGATGCGCTCCCTGGTGGTGGAACATGGGAGTGCATGCTTTACAGAGACAGAACATCACTGCCCCGCCAAAATCAAAGTGAAAACTATTTACAAGGTGAGGCGGTCGGGAGCCTTTCTTTCCCTGGTGGACGGCCTCGGTACAGATGTCTGTTCTGGTGTCTTGGCTGTGCCCTCGCTGGCTGGCGTGTAGTTGGCCCTGCAGGGCTGCTGGGTGAGCCTGGCCTTGCTGGGCTGTTGGGCATGATGGGTTCGATTTCCTGGTCCGGCGTGGTGTCGTTGATCCTTTGGGTGTGTTGTGGGTTCGAATAAGGTGGTGTCTGCTGTGGGTTGTTCAGGGCAGTCTGTGAACCACAGCCTCGTTTGGTCCAGGTGCTTTCTGCAAATTTGTCCATTGTCGAATTTGACGACAAACACCCTACTCCCTTCTTTAGCTATCACCGTGCCCATGATCCACTTGGGACCATGACCATAGTTTAGCACATACACAGGTTCATTCAGATTAATTTCCCGTGACACATGTCGCGACCATCATTTACATTTTGTTGCTGACGCCTGCTCTCCACCTGATCATGCAGGTTGGGGTGGACCAGCGAGAGTCTGCTTTTAAGTGTCTTTTTCATGAGAAGCTCAGCCGGGGGCACCCCTGTGAGCGAGTTGGGTCTCATGCTATAGCTGAGCAGTACTCGGAGCAGGCGGGTTTGGAGTGACCCTTCTGTGACTCGTGTAACGCTCTGTTTGATGGTTTGTACTGTCCGCTCTGTCTGCCCCTTGGAGGCTGGTTTAAACGGGGTCGAGGTGATATGTTTGATCCCATTGCGGGTCATGAATTCTTTAAATTTGGCACTGGTGAAACATGGCCCGTTGTCAATGACCAGTATGTCAGGCTGGCCATGGATGGCAAACATGGCCCTCAGGCTTTCAATGGTGGCGGTGGCGGTGGTTCCCGACATTATTTCACATTCAATCCATTTTGAAAAAGCATCCACCACCACCAGGAACATTTTACCAAGAAATGGTCCTGCATAATTGACATGGATCATCGACCATGGTCTGGAGGGCCATTACCACAAACTTAGTGGTGCCTCTCTGGGCGCGTTGCTCAACTGAGCATATGCACTGCATTGCCGTACATAGGACTCGAAGTCAGAGTCGATACCGGGCCACCACATCTGGGAACTGGCTCTCGCTTTCATCATTACTATATCCGGGTGTGTGCTGTGGAGATCCGAGATGAACGTCTCCCTGTCCTTTTTTGGCAGCACTATGCGGTTACCCCACAACAGGCAGTCTGCCTGACTGGACAGCTCGTCCTTTCGCCGCTGGAACGGCTTGATTGGCTCTTGCATTTCAACGGGGATGCTGGCCCAGCTCCCACAGTACACAGTTTTTTACTCGGGACAGCAGAGGATCTTGGCTGGTCCAAGTCCTAATCTGGCGGGCCGTAACAGGTGATTTATCATTTTCAAACGCTTCCATGACCATCAACAAGTCAGCGGGCTGCGCCACCATCAACAAGTTTGCAGGCTGCGCCATTTCCACCCCCGTGGTGGGCAATGGTCGCCGACAGAGCATGCGCACAGTTCTCAGTGCCTGGCCTGTGGCAGATGGTCAAGTTATACGCTGAAAACGAGAGTGCCCACCTTTGTATGCGGGCTGAGGCATTAGTATTTATCCCCTTGTTTTCCGCGAACAGGGATGTGAGGTGCATGTGATCGGTTTCCAGCTCACGTTTGAGGCCAAACAGAAACTGATGCATTTTCTTTACCCCGAACACACACGCTAATGCCTCTTTCTCAATCATGCTGTCGGCCCTCTCGGCCTTAAACAAGCTCCTGGAAGCATAGGCGACAGGTTGCAACTTCCCCGCAATGTTAGCTTGTTGTAATACACACCCGACTCCGTCCGACGACGCGTCACATGCTAACACATGTCTTTTACACGGGTTATACAATACAAGCAGCTTGTTGGAGCATAAAAAGTTGCTGGCTTTGTCAAAAGCAATTACTTGTTTTTTTTTCCATACCAAGTTCTCACCTTTGTGCAATAACACATGTAGGGGCTCTAAAAGGTGCTTAACCCCGGTAGGAAGTTACCAAAATAGTGGAGGAGTCCCATGAACGACCGCAGCTCTGTGACGTTCTGTGGCCTGGGCGCGTTCATGATAGCCTCTGTCTTGGCGTCTGTGTGCCGCATGCAGTCCGCCGTGATCTTTCTCCCCAAAATCTCCACTTCTGTTGCCATGAAGACGCATTTCGACCTTTTCAGCCGCAGCCCCACGCGATCCAGTCGCTGGAGGACATCCTCCAGGTTTTCTATGTGTTCGGCGGTGTCCCGACCCATAACCAATATGTCGTCCTGAAAGACCACCATGTGTGTTATGGACTTGAGTTGGCTCTCCATGTTTCTCTGGAAGATCGCTTCAGCCGACCGAATTCCAAACGGGCATCTGTTGTCGCTGAACAGTCCGTTTTGCATGTTGATGCAGGAGAGGTCCTTCAATGACTCCTCCAGCTCCTGCGTCGTGTAGGCCGAAGTCAGGTCAAGCTTGGTGAGCGCCTTGCCTCCTGCCAGCGCGGCAAATCGTTCGTCTGTCTTAGGTAGCGGGTATTGGTCTTTTAGCGAGAAACGATTAATTGTTACTTTATAATCTCCGCAACCCTGACCGTGCCATCACTTTTGAGTCCTGGAAGAATCGGGCTGGCCCACTCGCTGAATTCCACTGGGGAGATGATGCCCTCGTGTTGCAGCCTGTTCAGCTCGATTTCCACTCTCTCCTCATCATGTGAGGTACCGCTCGCGCCTTGTGGTTAATGGGTCGTACCTCTGGGACCAAGTGGATCCGCACCTTCGCCCCGGAAAAGTTTCCAATGACTGGCTCAGAAAGGGAAGAAAATTTGTTCAGAACCTGGGTACATAAGGCCTCATCGACATGTGATAGCGTTCGGATGGTATCCCAGTTCCAGCGGATTTTGTCCAGCCAGCTCCTTCCAAGCAGTGTGGGGCCATCGCTCGGGACAATCCAGAGTGGCAGTTCGTGCACCGTGCCCTCGTAGGTGACATTGACCGTGGCGCTGCCCAGGAGAGTGATAAGCTCTTTGGTGTACATTCTCAGTTTCGTGTGGATGGGACTTCGGGCTGGTCTGAATGCATTGTTGCACCACAGTCTCTCAAACATCTTTTTACTCACGATGGATTGGCTAGCGCCAGTGTCCAGTTCCATGTTTACGGGTAATCCATTCAATTTTACATATAGCGTTATAGGTGGACATTTCGTCCAAAATTTGTGCAACCCGTACACTTCAGCCTCTGCCTCCTCTTTCTGAGGCTCGAAATTGCTTTGATCCACCATGGACCGATTTTTCTCTGCCACATGGTGGTTCGCAGGTTTTGCAGAGATTGCAACTCATTCGCAAGCTCGTTGGAGTTGCCCCATTGTTCCACAGCTCTTGCAAACATACCCTTTGAAGCGGCATGAATCGGCTGAATGGAAGCCTGCACAATACCAACAAGCTGTGAATTGCTTTGCACTCATTCTTTGTTGGGGACTCTGAGTCATCTGTGTCACCTAAGGCCTGCTGGCAGTTGCAGACTCGTGGGTTCTGCCCTGTACATTTCTGCTCACAAACACAGTTCCAGTTAATTTATGAAGATTGCTAGCACTTCTGTGCTGAGAGGTTTGTTTGATGTTATCACTGCTGGACATAAATACCTCTGTTATCGCAATGGCCTTACTGAGGGCCGGTGTCTCTACAGCCAAAAAGTTTTCGTAGGATGGTCTCGTGGCCAATGCCCAGTACAAAAAAGTATCTGAGCATTTGCTCCAGGTAGCCATCAAATTCACATTATCCTGCAAGTCGCCTTAGCTCGGCGATATTGCTCGCCATTTCCTGATCTTCAGATCGCTGGCACGTGTAGAACCGGTACCTCGCCATAGCACGCTCTCCCTCGGGTTAGGATGCTCCCGAACCAGTGTACACAGCTCCTCATACGATTTATTTGTGGGTTTCACCGAAGCCAGAAGATTCTTCATGAGGCTGTAGGTCTGAGCCCCACAGACTGTGAGGAGGACCACTCTCCTTTTTGCAGCACTTCCCAATCCGTCCAGCTCGTTGGCTACAAAGTACTGGTCTAGCCATTCGACATAGGCTTCCCAGTCCTCACCCTCCGAGAAATACTCCAGGATGCCCACAGTTTGCTGCAAGTTTGTGTTGGAATCGTATTCTCGTCGCCATTTATTGTGTTGCTAACACAGATGATGCTGCATACAGGGAGGTTAAAGTAACAGTGACCTCAGTCTTTCATAAGACACTCCAGAGTGAGTTACTGGCCTTAGGGGCCGGCTTAAGTACAGTGCTCCCAACTGGTGCTGGGTTCCCTTGGGACTTCAGGGGATGATCTCCCTGGTGGCGGAACATGGGAGTGCATGCTTTAGAGGTACACAACACAACCGTTGCCTCAACTTTTATTTCTACCAACATCCCTTGTGTTTAATCTTCGCCGCACCTGCTCCACAATCTCTCACCGTTCCTCCACCACGATCTCCCACAGTTCCTCCACCACGATCTCTCGTCACTCCTCCGCCACGATCTCACCGTTCCTCCACCACGATCTCTCACCGCTCCTCCAACACGATCTCTCATAGTTGCTCCACCACGATCTCTCATCACTCCTCCGCCACGATCTCTCTTTGTTCCTCCACCACTATTTCTCGCCGTTCCTCCACCACGACTTCTCACCGTTCCTCCAGCATGATCCCTCACCGCTCCTCCACCACGACCTCTCACCGTTCCTCCACACTGACCTTCCCGCTCCTCCGCTGTACATGGGTCCCGCCAATGTTCCTGCCCACGCACCAAACGGAGACTTGGGTTTTGATGACGTGCAGCAGAGCAGGTCTCCAGCCGTCCTGGTTAACCCTTGCCACTGGACTAAGGCCTCGCTCTGTCAAGCCCGTGTGGTGGCTGGTGTGCAACGGTGACACCACGTTACAACAATCCACCCACAGGCATCTTCCAACCTTTGATTGAAGTTCAGGACTGGAACATCGGGTCCTTCATTGAAACACCTGAGTAAGCCTTCCTCGTTCGAGGACCCGCCTATGGTGATGATGATGATGTGTGGGACCTTACCAAATGCTTGCTGGAAACCATCAGATTAAATCGAGTAATACCCGTCCCTTGATTCAGTTTTCACTGACCTTGCCTTAGGAAGGCTATATTGACTTTCGAGGTAGCACTGTGTCGGTTTCGCAGAATGATACCTCGATTCCAAGGTTTAAATTAAGATATGAGATTACACCCACTGGAAATTAAATGGTCGAGCAGTGATTTGATCAAAATTTTCTAGATAATAAGGGAACAGATAGAGTAGATAGAGAGAAATGATTCCCGCTGGTTGGGGAGTCCAAGACTAGGGGCCATAGTCTAAATATTAGAGACAGATGTTTCAGGAGTGAAATTCGGAAACATTCCTACACACACAGGGTGGGAGAGGTTTGGAACTCCCTTCTGCAAAGGGCAGTTGGTGCTGGGTCAGTTGTTCATTTTACATCGGATTTTGACCAAAGATATTAAGAAATAAGGGCCAAAGGTGGGTATATGGCGTTTGCTTACAGATCAGCCATGATCTCCTTGAATGGCGGAACCGGCTCGAGGGGCTGGATGGCCTCATCCTGTTCCTGTGTAACAGTCTTGAGGGGCTGAATGGCCTCCTCCTGTTCCTGTGTAACAGGCTCGAGGGCCTGAATGGGCCTCCTCGTGTTCCTGTGTAACAGGCTCGAGCGGCTGAATGGCCTCCTCCTGTTCCTGTGTAACCGGCTCGAGGTGCTGAATGGGCTTCCTCCTGTTCCTGTGTATCAGGCTCGAGGGGCTGAATGGGCTTCTTCCTGTTCCTGTGCAACAGGCTCGAGGGGCTCAATGGGCCTACTCCTGCTCCTGTATAACAGGCTCAAGGGGCTGAATGGGCCTCCTCCTGTTCCTGTGCAACAGGCTCGAGGGGCTGAATGGGCCTACTCCTGTTCCTGTGTAATAGGCTCAAGGGGCTGAATGGGCCTCCTCCTGTTCCTGTGTAACAGGCTCAAGGGGCTGAATGGGACTCCTCCTGTTCCTGTGTGTAAGGTCTGGGAAACAAAGGGATGTGGTATGAGAAAACATATACTAAATGGTATTGTGTTAAAAGGGACGCAGAAGGATTGAGGGATTTACACACAGAAATCTTTAAAGCTGGGTAGATAAGTTGCTAAGTTGTTTAGAAAGAATACAGGGCCCTTGGCTTTATATGTAGTGATATTGGGGACACCAGCGAGGAAGTTATACCATACCTTTTCAATCCCGGTTTAGGCCTCAGTTGGAGAACTTTTTACAGTTCTGAGCACCACAATTTAGGAAGGATATCAAGGCATTGGAGAGAACGTGAGAAATATATCAGAAACATTTTCTATTGTTGTTGAAGACACAAACACAGGCATTCATCGAGAATCAACTCGCACGTGACCACACACAGATTAAAGAGCCAGAGAGACCGACAGAATCGGGAAACACCGGCAAATAGACAAGAGATATTGACAAGGACTGAAAGCACTTAGCGATCAGAAAATTTAAGGCCCAGCTGTGGTTAATGACACGGCTTTTGATGATTGATCTCCGGAAAAGCCTTGAAATTCAGGAGAACCGGTTTCGTGGTTTGAAGCTCGAGATAAACCCACGCGGCGATGCCGACAGGTGCCTGGCAGCAAACAGCGACAGGAAGTAGCAACTTCAGCACGCCTGGCTCGCTCAGTCGTTAGAGCATAAGACTCTTACCCTCTGGGTCGTAGGTTCGAGCCCCATGTTGGGTGAATTATTTTCCTTAAACTTTTATGGTGCTTTCACAGGAAAACATCATTAATGAACCTATAATCTTCTTTTGCACAATGAAAGAAATGCGAACTAAGGGAGAGTTGATCATATAATAACCAGGAGCAGGAGTCATCCATTTGACCCTTCGAGCCTGACTTCTTTTGCACTGAAACAAATTATAACCGTGTTTTTAAATTAGCAGTGCGAGATATTTAGAAGGCACATTTCAATGCTTCACAAAACTATTACTTTCGCTATAGCCACCAAGGATCGATTCCCGATTTTAGAAGTGACTTTGATATCATTGTTTTTAATTGAAGTGGGGTCATTTTATTAAGTTCGATGGATGTCCCAAAGCACTTCAGAGTGGTGTCCAAACAAATGAGTTTGTAGTTAATAACACTGAACGTCAGGAGTGGGATTTGAACCCACATCTCCAGATAAGTCTGTGACTTGAAAGCAGCGCCTTAGACTGCTTGGCCATCCTCACTGTTGGAAACTCCAGTTACAAGTTATTACTCTGGAAAATTTCAGACCGGGCATTTGTTCAGTGTTGCTGGAAGGCCCAGTGACCGGGATCTCTTCTCCCCCGGGGTTTTCTTGAGCCTGTGCTCGGTGTGTGGGGAGCTTTGGTCCGGGTCCGAGGTAGACTGCATCATGTGACAATGTACCCCGGACTGCTCTTGTTCCATTTTATCGCACATTAGTTTTTGGTTCAAAAATAATATCAGAAGTGTGACATGAACCCACATTTCCAGAGAATACATTGACCTGAAAACAGCACCGCAGACCGCTCGGCCATCCTGACTATTCAATGCTGTGTGTGGCCACCTGCAGGTTGATTTTTAACTTTTGTGTCCTGTCACATGAAATAAATGAGGGCAGCAGGCGTATCTCTGCCTGACACCGGGGAGACAGTGAGACAGACATTGCCTTGTGTTCAGGTTTAATCACAGCAATATCCGCAGTCAGGAGCTGAAAAGGACGAAGAGCTCAATAAACACAAGAAAAAAGCTAAGAAATGTCAGCAATTGTGGTAAACTCTTTTATGTGTTTCCTGCTCGTTTCGTGGTGCGGTGCTCACAGAGGGAGCTCGGATTCAGAAAGTAACTCTTTCATTCAAAATCTTTGAAATAATGACATGCAAATAATTAAACTGTGTGTCGGGGGTTGGGGATGGGTGACGATTATTTGTTTTATTCCCCATTCATTAACCAACAGCGTTGTTTTGTAGAATTGTTACTGAGGGTCAGTGGAAACTTCAATAACTGAACTTTAATTATTTAAGGATTTTGAATCATTGATGAAGTTTTCTCACCTATCTGACTTTACACACTCTGTATTTAGGAGACTGTTTTAAAATGTTCAGTGCTCATGCGACAAGGAACCTGGGGCGACTTTTGTTCAATTTATTTCACAGCAAAAATAGTCTCCACAACAATGCTTCCAGCCGGGCTCGAAACGGGGACCTTTTCCGTGTGAGGCTAACGTGATAATCGCTACACTACAGAAACACTGTTGTTAAAGCAATCTTAGGTATATAACCAGAGCTTTAACCTACACAGCTGGTTGATACTTCAGGAGCTGGTTTTAAGAGAATAGAATGACGGTGCTATATTTAGGAAGGCTGTGAGTGTGGCAGGAATTGATCTCGTGTTTCCCAGACTTTACACATAGAAACAGGAGATGGCCGTTTAGCAGCGAGTGGTTAGGATCTGGAATGCACGGCTTGAAAGGGCGGTGGAGGCCGACTCAATCTTATCTTTCAGACGGGAGTTGGATAAGTGTCTGAAGGAAAAACAATTGCAGGGCTACGGGGAAAGGGCGGGGGAGTGGGACTCGCTGAGAGTCAGCATGAGCTCGATGGGCCGAATGGCCTTCCATGCTGTAACCATTCCATGATTCGATAAGTTAGTGGCACATTTCATAGTGTGGGTGGGAGCACAACATTGCAAAGGGACATGGATTGAGTCGGCAAAACTAGAGGCATCTGATTCAGGAGATTCATGGGGCACGGAAATTTCGGAGTTTAATGACTTTGAAAGGAACATTTTTGTTTTGTCCCGTTTCGGTCAGAGGGTTTTCCATGAAAGCAACATTAAATGAAAAGAAATGCAATCGTCCAACGTGGGGCTCGAACCCATGACCAAGAGTCTCATGTTTTACCGACTAAGCTCGCCAGGCTTCTGTCCAACACAGGTTTTTATCACTCAGTGCAGCCAGGCGCCTGTTGGCTCCGCCCCAGATGTTTAAACTTGCTTCTGAAGAACTGCCAGGGTCTTCTTGAATGGTGGTCCAGGCTCGAGGGGCCGAATGGCCAACTCCGGCCCCTAAACCTTCCCTGTTTATGCTTAGCTCCTTCAGGGTAAACGAGCCAAAGGAGGACAGCGGAAAAGTTACAAGGACACCCTCAAAGCCTCCCAGTTAAAGTAAGACATCACCACTGACACCTGGGAGACCCTGGCCGCAGACTGCCCGAGGTGGAGAAAGTCCATCCGGGAGGGCGTTGAGCTCTTTGAGTCTCGACGCTAGGAGCATGAAGAGACCTAGCGCAGGCAGCGGAAGGAGCACGCGGCAAACCACTCGCACCGACCCCTTTCCTCGACGTATGTCTGTCCCAACTGTAACACGGTCTGTGGCTCTCGTATCGGGCTGTTCAGCCATCAAAGGACTCACTTTGGGAGTGGAAGCAAGTCCTCCTCGATCCCGAGTGACTGCCTCTGATGGTGTCTATGGTTTGCGTGTCAGGCGAACGTGTTAACCGCAACACTGCGGAAACATCGCCACTTTCCGCACCAGATTACCAGAATGAAACCCAATGGGATCGGGAGAAAAGTTCTTCATATGCTCAGGGCAAAATATATCATATGACAATAGAATTTTATGAATTAATTAATGATGTTGAAATCAATGCTTCTATTTTTTTACGCAGGTGATGCATAAAGATGTGTAAAATAGATGAACTATTTTTTCTATGGTTTTTAATTAAAAGTACAATTTCCCTGACCAGGAATCAAACCCGGGTCGCAGCCGTGAAAGCGCCAAGTCCTAACCACTAGACCATCAGGGAAATTAGTTTGTAAAGTGAAGCAGTGGTTGTGTCGAGGTTCATCCCGAGCAGCTCCGTAACACAGGACTCTGTGCTCTGCGGGCTGTTCCCAGGGACACACACCGAGACTGACATCACCTGCTGCTGGAGGGCCATCAACTCAGTCAAAGATGCTCTTTGATCTTGCCGAGCTTGCTGGTCTTCCAGAGCAAGGAGATGTCCACCTCTGCGTGTTGCAGACTGGCGCAATCCAATATCCAGGATTACGTGCTGAGGGACGCACTTAAAATTGGTGCAGTTTCCGCAAAGGCAGGGTGGGGAAGGGCCACAGTTTAAAGCCCTTCTGACACGGTAAACCCCGGGGCAGGAATCAGTATAAAACTCCCCTCGGGCCGTACTTGTAACTTCTTTATTGTGTACATGGAGCACCATGATCCGTAAACACCTATGTAGTGCCATGTACAATGTAAGGTCTGTTTCTTGATGCACGTTCAAAAAAAGTGTAAATGTACCGTCACCCATTCCATGTACTGTATAGTGACCCGTGTGATGTAACTTGTTGAATGTACTACAAGGTATCCCGTATTGTACTGGAACTGAAAAGCAAGGGAATATATCAAACGGAACTGCCGTCAGCACCCAAATGTCGTGTATGGGATTACCGACCGCAGCTAAATGTACTGAACTGCTTTTGAATTTACTGTACATGTATATGAATAAAGTATTTTTTTAAATTAAAAAAAAAATCTCTGCCTGACACCGGGGAAACAGTGAGACAGACCTCGGAGCAAGGGTCTGGTTATTGTCAAACAGCAAAGGAAATATTAATTCTGGAAGAACAATATTCAAAAAAGCAGTGATACCGACGTGATTTTAACACGCAATCTTCTGATCTGGAGTCAGACACACTACCGTTGCACCATAATACCTACACAGGTAGCTGGTGATGTTCGTCTATATGAAGGTTCCGTAATACAAGGGGTTTTAAAATCCCCGCCCATTCTCACCAGGTATCACAAGCAGCGCTCACCTGGCAGGCACTGTATGGTTTCTTCTTAAACTTTTCTCTTGCTTTCACGGGAAACCATCATTAATTAAGCCCTCACCTTCTTTTGCACAATCAAACAAATGCTAACTCAGGAACACTCCATACTTCAAGCATTTGTCCTCTGCTTTGCATCTTCACTCGAAAACCATATCCCATTTTACTCACTGTATTTTAGCTTTCTGCTTCAAAATCTTCATTGCCGATGACACCACGAATCTTGTGCGACTTTTCTCAAATTTAACAGCACCGGTTATTCCGACCCTGCACACAAAATACAATCAGTAGTGAAGATAAAATCCCAACATGCGTATTTTCAGATTCAACGCAGTAGCATTTCAAATAAAGTGAAAGAATTTTACACTGAAAAGATTTGCAAGTGTTGCTTGTATTTGTGTCTTTAATTAAATTTTGTGGCGTCTGATTCCCGTTCATGCCACTGCTGAATAAGAAAGGAGAGTTTGGCGTTGAGCAGACTGCACTGCCCCTGATATTTGTCAGCTCATCCTTTATATTCAGTGGTTTCTCGCCCTTTGATGGGCTGCAGTGTAGCGGATATCATGTTGGCCTCACATTGAGTACTGTTGAGGGGGATGACTCATCAGGGGAGGGGAGCAGAGCCAAGTTCATGGCACCGTGGCTGGCTCTGCTGTACAGGAGGGCAGGAAAAAGAGTGGGAGAGCGACAGTGATAGGGGATTCAATTGTAAGAGGAATAGATAGGCGTTTCTGCGGCCGCAACCGAGACTCCAGGATGGTATGTTGCCTCCCTGGTGCAAGGGTCAAGGTTGTCTCGCAGCGGATGCAGGACATTCTGAAAAGGGAGGGTGAACAGCCAGTTGTAGTGGTGCACATTGGTAGCAAAGATTTAGGTAAAAAAAGGGATGAGTTCCAACGAGATGAATTTAAGGAGCCAGGAGCTAAATTAAAAAGTTGGACCTCAAAAGTAGTAATATCGGGATTGCTACCAATGCCACGTGCTAGTCAGAGTAGAAATCGCAGGATAGCTCAGATGATTACGTGGCTTGAGCAGTGGTGCACCAGGGAGGGATTCAAATTTCTGGGGCATTGGAACCGGTTCTGGGGAGGTGGGACCAGTACAAACCAGATGGTCTGCACCTGGGAAAATCCGGAACCAATGTCCTAGGGGGAGTGTTTGCTAGTGCTTTTGGGGAGGAGTTAAAATAATATGGCAGGGGGATGGGAACCAATGCAGGGAAACAGAGGGAAACAAAATGGAGACAGAAACAAAAGACAGAAAGGAGATGAGTAAAAGTGGAGCGCAGAGAAACCCAAGGCAAAAAAAAAAGGGCCACTGTACAGCAAAATTCCAAAGGGTCAAAGTGTAATAAAAAGGCAAGCTTGAACGATCGGTGCCTCAATGCGAGGAGTATTCGGAATGCAGGAGAGGGCTCTGAGCTAGTTACAGTGGGTGAGAGCAGGACCCCAAGAAAGAATGAAAAAGGCAGGAGTCAACAGAGCAGAGTAGCACTGGGGTAAGTGTAAACCACAAGGTGATAGGAAGGGACAATATGTATGAATATAAAGGGGCTGCAGGAGGGGTCAAAACTAAAAATCATGGTTTAAAACTAGTATAAAACACTCGACCTAAACGCACGCAGTATTCAAAATAAAGTAAATGTGTTGACGGCACGAATCATGACAAATGGGTCTGATTTGGTGGCCATTGCAGAAACGTGGTTGCACGGTGGTCAAGACTGGGAATTAAACAAACAGGGGGAGCTGACAATTCGGAAAGATAGACAAGAAGGTAAAGGAGGTGGGGTAGCTCTGTTAATAAAGGATGATATCAGGGCAGTTGTGAGAGATGAGATTGGCTCTAATGAACAAAATGTTGAATCAATGTGGGTGGAGATTAGAGATATTAAGGGGAAAAAGTCACTGGTGGTCTTAGTTTATAGGCTCCCAAATAATAACTTGACGGTGGGGTGCGCAATAATCAAGAGAATAATGGAGGCATGTGAAAAAGGAACGGCAGTAATCATGGGGTATTTTAACCTACATATCGATTGGTCAAATCAAATCGCACGGGGGAGCCTGGTGGAGGAATTTATAGAATGCATACGGGATTGTTTCTTATTACAATATGTTACATAATCTACAAGGGAGCAAGCTATCTTAGATCTGGTCCTGTGTAATGAGACAGGAATAATGAACGATCTCCTCGTAAAAGATCCTCTCGGAATGAGGGTCACAGTATGGTTGAATTTGTAATATAGATTGAGGTTGAGGAAGTAGTGTCTCAAACGAGCATACTATGCTTAAACAAAGGGGAATACAGTGGGATGAGGGCAGAGTTGGCTAAAGTAGACTGGGAACACAGACTAAACGGTGGCACAATTGAGGAACAGCAGAGGGCTTTTAAGGAGCTCTTTCATAGTGCGCAACAAAAATATATTCCAGTGAAAAAGAAGGGCAGTAAGAGAAGGGATATCCTGCCGTGGATAACCAAGGAAATAAAGGAGAGTATCAAATTAAAAACCAATGCATATAAGGTGGCCAAGATTATTGGCAATCTAGAAGATTGGAAAAATTTTAAACGACAGCAAACAATGACTAAGAAAGCAACAAAGAAAGGAAAGATAGATTACGAAATTAAACTTGCGCAAAACATAAATCAGATAGTAAAAGCTTTTACCGATATTTAAAACGGTAAAGAGTCATTCAAGTAAATGTCGTTCCCTCAGAACATGAGAAGGGGGATTTAATAATGGGAAATGTGGAAATGGGTGAGACCTTAAACAATTATTTTGCTTCCGTCTTCACAATGGAAGACACAAAAACCATGCCAGAAATTGCTGGTCACAGGAATGTGGGAAGGGAGAACCTTGAGACAATCATTATCATTAGCGGGTTAGTGCTGGACAGGCGAATGGGACTCAAGGTAGAAAAGTCCCCTGGTCCTCATAAAATGCATCCCAGGGTATTAAAAGAGATGGCGGAAGTTATAGCAGATGCATTCGTTATAATCTACCAAAATTCACTGGACTCTGGGGAGGTACCAGCGGATTGGAAAGCAGCTATTGTAACGCCTCTGTTTAAAAAAGGGGGCAGAAAAAAGGCAGGTAACTATAGGCCGTTTAGTTTCACATCTGTCGTGAGGAAAATGCTTTAAACTATCATTAAGGAAGAAATAGCGGGACATCTAGAAAGGAATAGTGCAATCAAGCAGACACAGCATGGATTCATGAAGGGGAAATCATGTTTAACTCATTTACTGGAATTATTTGAGGATATAACGAGCATGGTGGATAGAGGTGTACCGATGGATGTGGTGTATTTAGATTTCCAAAAGGCATTCGATAAGGTACCACACAAAAGGTTACTTCAGAAGATAGAGGTACGCGGAATCAGAGGATATGTATTAGCATGGATAGAGAATTGGCTGGCGAATAGAAAGCAGAGGGTCGGGAAAATAGGTACTTTTCAGGTTGGAAATCGCTGGTTAGAGTTGTGCCACAAGGATCGGTGCTGGGACCACAACTGTTTGCAATATAAATAGATGACCTGGAAGAGGGGACAGAGTTTAGTCTAACAAAATTTGCAGATGACACAAAGATTAGTGGGAAAGCGGGTTGTGTAGAGGACACAGAGAGACTGCAAAGAGATTTGGATAGGTTAAGCGAATGGGCTAACGTTTGGCAGATGGAATACAATGTCGGAAAGTGTGAGGTCATCCACCTTGGGAAAAAAAACAGTAAAAAGGAATATTATTTGAATGGGGAGAAATTACAACATGCTGCGGCGCAGAGAGACCTGGGAGTCCTTGTGCATGAATCCCAAAAAGTTAGTTTGCAGGTGCAGCAGGTAATCAGGAAGGTGAATGGAATGTTGGCCTTCATTGCGAGAGGGGTGGAGTACAAAAGGAGGGAGGTCCTGCTCCAACTGCATAGGGTATTGTTGAGGCCGCACCTGGAGTACTGCGTGCAGTTTTGGTCACCTTACTTAAGGAAACATATGCTGGCTTTGGAGGGGTTACAGAGACGATTCACTCGGTTGATGCCGCAGATGAGGGGGTTACCTTATGATGATAGATTGAGTAAACTGGGTCTTTAATCGTTGGAGTTCAGAAGCATGATGGGTGATCTTATAGCAACATTTAAAATAATGAAAGGGACAGACAAGATAGAGGTAGAGAGGTTGTTTCCACTGGTAGGGGTGACTAGAACGAGGGGGCACAGCCTCAAAATACGGGGGAGCCAATCTAAAACCGAGTTGAGAAAGAATTTCTTCTCGCAGAGGGCTGTGAATCTGTGGAATTCTCTGCCCAAAAAATCAGTTGAGGCGAGCTCATTGAATGTATTCAAGTCAGAGATAGATAGATTTTTAAACACTAAGGGAATTAAGGGTTACGGGGAGTGGGCGGGTAAGTGGAGCTGAGTCCAAGCCCAGATCAGCCATGATCTTGTTGAATGAGGGAGCAGGCTCGAGGGGCTAGCTGGCCTACTCCTGTTCCTAATTCTTATGTTTCTTATGTTTCTTATGGATAAGGCGTCTACTACAACCAAAAACATTTTTGAAAGCACCTGCATAGTCCACATGGATGCGTGACCATTGCTTGGTGGGCCAGGGCCAGGGGCTCAGGGGGCTTCGCTGTGCGCATTACCCAGCTGGGCACACGTGTTGCACCTGCGAATGCAAAGTTCCAGATCTGCGTCTATCCCTGGCCACCAAACGTGTGACCTGGCAATTGCCTTCCTCATGACAATGCTCGGGTGCTCATTGTGGAGTTCTCACTTGAACACCTCTCTGCCTATCTGGTTTCTACACGGTTTCCCCACAGTAGGCAATCGGCCTGAATCGAGAGTTCATCCCTGCACCTGTGAAATAGTTTAACTTCCTCAGGGCAAGCCATGTACGTGGCTGCCCAGTCCCCATTCAGGACACATTTCTTGACGAAAGACAATAGCGGGTCTCTATTTGTCCAGACTTTAATCTGACGGGCTGTCACGGGTGAGCCGTTGGTTCCGAAAGCTTCAACAGCCATGACCATCTCAGCAGCATGCTCAGTAGCCCCCTCAGTGGTGGCTAGTGGGAGCCTGCCGAGTGCATTGGCACAGTTTTCGGTGCCCTGTCTGTGCCGAATTGTGTAGTCATCGGCGGCTAACGTGAGTGCCCACCTCTGTATGAGGGCCAATGCGTTTGCATTTATGGCCTTGTTGTCGGCCAAAAGGGACATTAGGGGTTTGTGATCTGTCTCCAGCTCAAATTGCCTGCCAAACAGGTACTGGTGCCTTTTCTTTACCGCAAATACACATGCGAGCGCCTCCTTTTCTACCATCCTGTAGCCCCTTTCTTCCTGGGACAGACTTCTGGATGCCTAAACTACCGGCTGTAACTGACCCTTGGCATTGACATGCTGCAACACACACCCGACACCATCGGACGACGCATCGCACGTTAACACAAGTTTCTTACATGGGTGATATAGCGTTAACAGATTGTTGGAACATCACAAATTGCGTGCTCTATTAAAAGCCCGTTCCTGGCTGTCCCCCCAAACACATTCTTGGTCTTTGCGTAGGAGCACGTGTAGCGGCTCCAGCAGCGTACTCAATTTGTGAAGAAAGTTACCAAAATAGTTCAGGACCCCCAGGAACGAACGCAGATCCGTCGTGTTACGGAGTCTGGGTGCTCTCTGGATCGCTTACGTTTTGGAGGCAGTAGGGCTGATCCCGCCTGCTGCTACCCTCATCCCCAGGAATTCTACCTCTAGAGCTAGGAATACGCACTTCGCCTTTTTCAGTCGGAGCCCTACCAGGTCCAGTCTGCGTAGCACCTCCTTTAGGTTGTGGAGGTGTTCTTCAGCATCATAACCCGTGATGAGGATATCGTACTGAAAAACCACCGTCCCTGGAATCGACTTGAGGCTTTCCATATTTCGTTGGAAGATCGCGGCAACCGAGCGAATCCCGAATGGCGATCTGTTGTACTCAAACAACCCATTGTGTGTCGTGATGGTGGTCAGCTTCTTCGACTCATTCGCCAGCTCCTGGGTCATGAAAGCTGAGGTAAGGTCTTATTTTAAAAAAAGGTTGCCACCGGATAGCGACGCAAAGAGGTCCTCCGCTCTCGGTCGCGGGTACTGGTCTTGGAGTGACACTCGATTGATGGTGGCCTTGTAATCACCACATATCCTGACCGACCCATCCGCCTTGAGCAGCGGCACAATCGGGCTCGCTCAGTCAATGAATTCGACTGGCGAGATGATGCCTTCCCTCAGCAGGCGGTCCAATTCGCCTTCTATCTTTTCTCGCATCACGTCCGGAACCGCCTTGACCTTGTGAAGTACTGGCCTGGCGTCCGGGTTTATGTGAATCACGACCTAGGCCCCATGAAAGTGCCAATGCCGGGTTGAAATAATGAGTCAAATTTGTCCAGGATCTGTGAGCATGATACTTGCTCCACAGAGAAAATTGCATTGATATCGCCACATTTCCTGTTAATGACAACAAGCCAACTTTGTGGGTCACGACTACCGTGGTGCTGCCTAGCACCGGAATGATCTCCTTTGTGTATGTTCGTAGCTATGCGTCAATCGGCGATAATTCTGGCCTCCTGGCCTTGGACGCCCACAACTCATCGAACTGTTTGATACCCATCAGGAACAGGCTGGCACCCGTGTCTAGCTCCACTGATACTGGAATGCCATTGAGGAGCACTTTCATCATTATCGGTGGCGTCCTGGTGTATGAACTGTATACGTGCTGGTATTTTGCTCATCTCTGCAAACTCCGGCTGAGTGTGTGCCTCCACGCCTCCAACATGAGCTGCTGTTGGAAACAAAAGGTCTCTTGCCAGTCGATCTTCACTGACTGCCCCGTGATTGTCCTTGAATGCACTATTAACAGGTGTTGATGGCCCGATTACTGGCCGCATTGCCTCTTGCAATGGCGTGAATCGCCGTTCAGCTTGCCATTGTCTCTGTCGAACTCCCCCTCTGGGTTCGGCTACATATTAGGGCATGCCTGGTGTGATGCTTTAACAATGCTGAATCTCTGTCCCAAACATTGCTTAACACAGTACCTCTCGTCTGTTCTTCTCGTGGCCATGCTCGCGTGGTTTCAATCCCAGATTCTCGTCGCCATTGATACGTCCTTACTATACAGTGTAAATGCACACGAGTCCCATGCTTGAGAGAAGGTCAGTCTGTGACCTGTCCTTTATTCCTTAGCACTCAAGTGATGGGAGTGGGTGGAGCTTGCCCTTTTATATCTGAAGGTCCAAGTTAGGAGTGTCTCCCTCAAGTTCACCAGCTAGTGGTCATTGTTCTCACAGTGTACAACTTAGGTCAGATTATACATGGGTTACAATGCTGGTTGAATACATGACTGTCCCGGCCTCACTCACTCTGGAGCAGGAGACGCGCGATTAGTCGATGGGTTGTTTGTGGCTTCGATCTGCTGTTGCGAAGCGAGGCGGAGCTGCAGGATCCTTTAATAATCTCTCACAACTCATCTGAAAGAAGCCGGAACGTGCAGCTTTGAGAGGGGCTTTCTGCACCGTCAGGGCTGGAAACGGGAGGGAGTGAGAGACACTGTGTAGCGTTTGAGTGTGTACAGAACTGTTCAGAGAAATCAGCCAATGTAACAGGGCTGTGAGACACTGTATTTTTTTAATAGTCTCGTATTAGGCAGTCCCTCGTATCGAGGATGACTTGTTTCCACACTAAAAAAGAGATGGGTTTACTGGTTTTTCGATGAGGGACATGACAATCTAGGTCCTGAAAAAGATCCTGAAGATTGGAAGATGCCTGTGGGTGGATTGTTTTAACGTGGGTTCACCGTTGCACACCAGCCACCACACGGGCTTGACAGAGCTATGTCTTGGTCCACTGGCAAGGATTACACAAGACGACCATAGACCAAGCTCTGCTGCATGCACCTGGTGTGTACACATGCGCCGACTATCCTTAGATCGCAGTGTGGGCTGGCCCGTGTTGTCCCTGGGACCTCGGCTCTCCTGAGCCCCGATCACGACGATCCTGGGCCCCGATTTCTCACCACTCCCCGCCACGATCAAAATGGAGCAGTCAGAAACAGGATATCAAGTAATCTCTCTTATCTTGGAGACATGAAATTTCAACACTGTTATTTGAAATATCAAAATATTAAACTCCAGCCTAGTTGAAGGGTTATTAACATCAGCAGAAACAAACACCAACTTTGTTAATATTGAACCATTAAGGTCAATTATTCCATTTTTTCTAATATTTAATTGAACAATGTTCAAAATGTTTCCACCCGGGGAATTTTCACGTGTTAGGCGAACGTGATAACCACTACACTACAGAAACACTGTGATTGACACAGTGCTAGGAGCATAACCAGAACTTTAACCTACACAGCTGGCCGTTACTTCAGGAGCTGGTTTTACGAGAATAGAATGACGGTGCTACATATAGGAAGGCTGTGAGTGTGGCAGGAATTGATCTCGTGTTTCCAAGACATTACACACAGGAAGAGGAGCCTGCCATTTATCAGCGAGTGGTTAGGATCTGGAATGCACGGCTTGAAAGGGCAGTGGAGGCAGACTCAATCTTATCATTCAGACGGGAGTAGGATAAGTGTCTGAAGGAAAAACAATTGCAGGGCTACGGGGGAGTGGAACTCGCTGAGAGTCGGCACGGGCTCGATGGGCCGAATGGCCTTCCGTGCTGTAACCATTCCATGATTCGATAAGTTAGTGGCACATTTAATAGTGTGGGTGGGAGTACAATATTGCAAAGGGACATGGATTAAGTCTGCAAAACTAGAGGCATCTGATTCAGGAGATTCGCGGGGCACGGAAATTCGGGAGTTTAATGACTTTGAAAGGAACATTTTTGTTTTGTGCCGTTTCGGTTATTGAAATGTTTGTGAAAGGAATTTTTTGCAGAAAGGGATGCAGCATTAAACCTTCTGCCTTAACACTTCTTTCTGGTTGTCAGCTCACATTTCGTTTCGATGTTATTCTTCCAGAATTGCTATTTTCTTTAGTGTTTCACAATAACCAGACCCTTGCTCGAAAGTCAGTCTCACTGTTTCCCCAGTCTCCTGTTGATGTTACCAGCAATGAACATTTTGACCCAGACCCCGAATGCACAGTGTGTAAAATGCTTTATGGTTTCAGAGTTGACTTGCAGAGCACAGAAGAAATGTTTCAATTATGGCGTTCCTTCAGTTAGCATATCTTTAATTGTGCAAAAGAAGATTGTGGGTTAATTAATGATGATTTTCCATGAAAGCAACATTAAATTAAAAGAAATGCAATCGCCCAAGATGGGGCTCAAACCCACGACCCTGTAATTCAGATTCTCATGTTCTACCGACTGAGCACGCCGGACGTCTGGCTGACGCTGGATTTTATCGCTCATTGCAGACAGACGCCTGTTGGCCACCCGCAGCCTGGATACACTAACTTACACTCATTGACTGTCGGAGTGGGACCGTGCGGTGCTTCAGAAGACAGGTCGAAAAAGCAAAGTCACTGATTCCGTCCCATGTGCTCCTCCGATCAAGAATAGCAACACACTAAAAATGCTTCAATAATGGTTACACCTGAGCTTCAACTTTGTCAAGTAGTTGGCTCGTTGGTCTAGGGGTATGATTCTCGCTTTGGGGTTGTTACTTGAAATTTGCGAGAGGTCCTGGGTTTGAATCCGGGACGAGCCCTCAGTTTACCCACGAATTTTGAAATTGCATCAAAATTTTGCAAAGGAGGACTTGCATTTCTGCAACAGCTTTCAGGAACTCATGACGCCCAAAGCGCTTCACAGCCGTTGAGTTATGTTTGAAGTGTTGTCGTGGGGGAAAGATGTGCCGAAATCACCCCACACGAACCGCAACTCTTTGCGAAGGATTTCGGTGCGTAGAATCAGGTATCTCAGGGAATTGGGCTTTCCATGAATGAGTTCTGCTTGTACCTGCATTCAAGCTTGAAACAGCAACTGGTCTTCCATCTCACGGGAGCAGCGTGTAGCGGTTAGTGAGTAGGTGACCAGGTTGATGTGCGCCGCTTTCAATCTTTGAAATTTCACCAAACAAAGAAACGGTGAATCCAACTGTCCCTGCAAGCGACAGATTGAAGGGATCGGTGCTCCAAACAGAGCTGGAACACACGCAGTGCAGTAATAGGGTCCGCAACATTAAATGTCAGAGTTATTAAGCAGACAATAATTAAACATACACTTAACAACAGTACTTACACCCACAACCTTGCGACTGTTAGGCGAAGAACTCAAACACGTTACACTTCCCAGCTCGGTGTACAAATTGATCAAACATTAATCGGATTCTAAACTATCTGTTCCAAATGCCACATTTTATATCTTTTCCTTATCCCGGCTTCGTGACAATTGAAACTTTTAATAGTATTACCTAACACAACTGCCCAACTTCTGATGGAAGGTCATTAACCTGAAACGTTAACTCTGTTTCTTTCTCCACAGATGCTGCCTGGCCTGCTGAGTGTTTCCAGCATTTACTCTTTTTATTCTCCAAACTTATAAGCAGCGTAACACTTCCCTTGTCTTCTAACTACACTCCTTCCTGATATGTAGCCTTGTCCTAAAAACAGGCTCCTTTCGCACGATTCAGGCCTTCATTGGAATTATAACTTCTTAACGATAACAATTATGTGATGTATGTAACTCTGTAATACTTGCCACGAGCGGATGCGACTGTTGGAGTCCTAATGGTCACCTGCCCACACAGGGCCAGTATAAAAGGTAGGCTGCCATGTTGTTCAGGCACTCTGGAGTTGTAATAAAGAAGACTAAGGTCACACTAAGTTTAGCTCACAGTACTCAGCTTCGGGGAGTTCTTCTATACACAACAATTGGCGACGAGTAACAGAATACGAACCTTCACACAACCGTGGCTGGAATATCAGAGAGATCCATCGAGGGTGATGATTGGGAAGCCTTCGTCGAGAAGCTCGACCAGTACTTTGTGGCCAACGAGCTGGAAGGAGACACTAACGTGGCCAAGCACAGGGCGGTTCTCCTCACCGTCTGTGGGCCTAAAATATACAGCCTCATCAAGAATCTACTCACACCTACAAAACCAACGGAGAAGGAATATTCAGAGATGTGCACACTGGTTTGGGACTACCTCAAGTCGAAGGAGAGTATCCTCATGGTCAGATATCGTTTTTTCACGCACCATCGCTCCGGGGACCAGGACCTGAAGGATTATGTCACCGACCTGAGATACCTCGCGGGACCTTGCGAATTTTGGAGCTGCGTTGGGGGAAATGCTGTGGGACTTTTACGTGCTGGGCATCAGCCACGAGGTCATTCTTCGAAAGCTGCTAGCTGCTGAAACCCTAGATCTGAGCATGGCCATCACGATCGCCCAGGCATGCATGGCCACGGACGATAATACCAAACAGATACCTTCTCAACATCGAAGCTCACCGGCAAGTACTGTGCATAAAATGATATCGCTAGCAGGCCGAACTGCATATGGCAGGACCGATATGTATGTGGCTGCAACACCTTCGATGACTCAGAGTGCGCCATCGGGGGTGAAATTGAATCTTTTAGCACCGTGTTGGTGCTGCGGGGGTAATCCTCGAGCCCATCCATGTCGATTCAAGCACGACTTGTGCAAAGGCTGCACAATGATCGGGTACCTCCAGTGAATGTGCAAACGTGCTGTGACATACCACGTGACAGAGGATGATCGATCCGGCACGGATCACGCAGCACAGGCAACTCAACCCGAGGAACAAGGACTCCCAGGTGCCGGTGGGCATGTTGCATTTTATCAGGGAGGCTTTGAGGATGTGCCCGAAACGTTTCCTCTGCCTGTAAAATCCTGACCCTTGCAGTACAGACACACGAGGCAGATGCTGAAGTTAAGGTCACTCTGGACCTGCACATTTATTTCACAGCTCTCAAGTGCCACACTTGCCTGAGAACTGCCTTTATACACCTGTGTGGAACAGATATGAAGTGTCTCCTGCAATTGCACCCCAGGTGGTAAAGTACGCTTGTGGTTACATGTCATATCTAGTTACAGTCTTGTATAGCATGGTAAGGTACAGTTATATACAGTAGTGTGAGATACATGACATAACCCTCCCCCAACGTCTTATTGGCTGTATAGGTTCAGTCTCTCAGGTTGTCTACGCTCTCGCGTGGACCGTCTTAGTTGTGGTTCAGTTGTTTGCCTTGGTGCCTGCTTTTCCTTCGGTGTGATTGCTGGTATCTTGCCTGGGCTGTCTGTTGAGACTGCCCTTTTCTCAGGTTGTAACCTCTGTCTGTCCACCAGGTGTGGTGTGAGTTCCACATTGTAGTCTGCCTCTGGTTCTGCAGTGTTATCAGTGAATCTACTTTTTACTTAGTCTACATGCCTTCGGTAGGTTTGGCAATTGTCCATTTGTACCACCGTAGCCTGTTTCCTTCCTTATCTGTTACTGTCCCTGCAAACCATTTGGGACCCCGGCCATAGGTTAGCACAAAGACTTTGTCCTCTATCTCATTCCACCTCCCCCTCGAATTTCGGTCATGATACTCAGTTCCATTCCGGCGCTTTGCCTCAACAATTGCATGCATGTCGAGGAGGAATAAAGGGAATCTCGTCTTTAAGGTTCGTTTCATCAATAGTTGCGCGGGGGGAACCCCAGTCAACGAATGTGGACGAGGTCTGTATGTCAGCAGCAGTCGCGACAGGCGGCTCTGCAGCGTGGGACCTTGGATTTTTAACATACCTTGTTTCACGCTCCGCATGGCCACTGGAGGCCGGCTTGAACGGTGCCGTCTTAACGTGATTTGTGCCGTGGTCAACTATGAAATCTTGAAATTTTGCGCTGGTGAAGCACGGACCATTATCACTGAGCAATATGTCAGGGATTCCGTGCATTGTTCAAAGGCTCTCCACAGTGGTGGAGGTGGTGCTCGAGTTTAAAATGGTGCATTCGATCCAATTTGAAAATGCATCGTCGACTGCGAGGAACATTTTGCCCATGAATGGGCCCGCATAGTCTACGTTCACCCGCGACCACGGTTTGATGGGCCAGGGCCAGGGGCTTAGGGGGGCCTCCCTGGGTGTATTACTGCGTTGGGCACAAATGGTGCATCGACGGACGCAGAGCTCCAAGTCCGCGTCAATGCCAGGCCACCAGACGTGGGATCTGGCTATGGCCTTCATCAGGATGATCCATGGGTGCTCGCGGTGGAGCTCCCGGACAAATGCTTCTCTACCTCGCAAGGGCATAACTCCTCGGCTGCCCCACGTCAGGCAGTCTGCCTGTAGTGATAGTTCATGCATGCGCCTATGGGAACGTTTGATCTCCTCGGAGCAGGCATCACGAGTCTCTGCCCAGTCACCAGTTAAAAACATCTTTTGACTAAGGATAACGTGTGGTAGCTGGTCGTCCAAGCTCTGATTTGGCGAGCCGTCATGGGTGAACGTGTGGATTCAAAGGCATTGATTGCCATGACCATCACACAGACCTGTTCGTCGGACCCTTCCGTTGTCGCCAGGGATAGCATGCTAAGCGCGTCGGCACAGTTGTCTGCGCCTGGTCTGTGCCTTATTGTATAGTAGTAAGACGCTAGCATGAGTGGCTACCGCTGAATGCGCGCCGAGGCGTTGGCATTTATTGCCTTGCACTCGCATAGCAGGGACGTGAGGGGTTTGTGGTCAGTTTTTCACGCGAACTTGGCCCCGAAAAGGTATTGATGAACCATTTTGACTCCGTAAATGCACACGTCGCCTCCTTCTCAACCATACAGTACCCGCGCTCCGCCCGCGAAAATGACCTGGAGGCGTAAGCTATGGGTTGTAATTTATCCGCATCATTGACATGTTGTAAAGCGCACCCGACCCCATATGTTGACGCATCACATGTGAGAACGAGCTTTTTACTTGGATCAAAGAAAACCAAAACACTGCTGGAACATAGAAGGTTGCATGCCGTATTGAAGGCGCGTTCCTGGGTGTCCCCCCAAAACCAATCCCACCCCATCCTGAGTAGCACATGGAGAGGCTCCAGCAGCGTGCTGAAGTTCTGCATAAAGTTCCCAAAGTACTTGAGTAGCCCGAGAAAGGCGCGCAGTTCTGAGACATTCCGGGGCCTCGGTGCCAGGCGAATTGCTTCTGTTTTGGATTCTGTTGGGTAGATTCCATCAGCGGCAATCCTTCTGCCCAAAAATTCAACCTCGGGCGCGATAAAGAGACACATGGATTTCTTAACTCATAGGCCTACCCGATCCAATCGACTTAGTACTTCCTCCAAATTGCAGAGATGGGAGTCGGTGTCCCTGCCCCTGGTAAGTATGTCGTCTTGAAATATAAGCGTCCCGGGATGGACTTGAGCAGACTCTCCATGTTCCGCTGGAATATAGCAGCTGCCGACCTGATGCCGAATGGGCATCGATTGTACATTAAAATGCCTCGATATGTGTTGATGGTGGTGAGTAGCTTAGTCTCTTTGGTCAGGTCTTGCATCATATACGCAGATGTGAGATCGAGTTTCGAGAAAAGATTTCCTCCAGCCAATGTGGCAAATAGATCCTCCGCTCTGGGCAGCGGGTACTGGTCCTGTAATGAGGCTCTGTTTATGGTAGACTTATAATCCCCACAGATTCGTACGGATCCATCAAGCTTCATGACGGGGACGATGGGACTTGCCCAGTCGCTTAATTCCACGGGTGAGATAATGCCTTCCCGCAGAAGCCGGTCCAGTTCGTGTTCAATCTTTTCCCTCATCACATAAGGCACATCTCTAGCCTTGTGATGGACCGGTCTGGCATCCTGTGTGACGTAGAGTTTAACTTTCGCCCCTTTGAAGGCTGAAAGAGATGTTCAAAACGACTTGGAACTGTTGAGCAGGAGGTCCGTTCCTCTGACGACATGGTGTGAACATCATCCCATTTCCAATTTAGTTTTGCCTGACAGCTTCTTGCCACCAATGCTGGGAGATCTCCGAGGACAATCCACATGGAAATCGGTTCACTGTCCCTTTGTGTGTGACAGAGAGCATGGCGCTGCCAAGGACTGGGATGATTTCTTTGGTATAGGTCCTTAGTTTGGTGTCGATCCTCGTGAGTTTTGGTCAGTTGCTTTTGTGCGGCCACAGCTGTTCAAATTGTTGAACGCTCATGAGAGATTGACTAGCTCCCGTGTCCAGTTCCATGTTGACGGGTATCCCATTGAGTAGGACCCTCATCATTATTGGAGGCGTCTTGTTGCAAGAACAGTGGACATTGATCGTGTTGACCCGCTGTACATCGGTGTCCCGGGAACTGTCCCCACCTTCTTCTGGTCCGCTTTCCGACCTTTCTGATTCGTATACCAGCCGAGCTGCTGCGTTTTTGCACGTGAGCCAGGTGTCCTGTATAGTTGAAGTTTCTGCAAACAGCATACTGAAATCGACACCTCCTTGTTGAATGCCTTCCCCCACATCTCTAGCACAGACCGCTTCCATTGTTTCCGAAGGATGAGCTGCGCCTGGCTGATCTCTCTTGAGCTTCGCTCAGTCTGTAGTTGATTGCTCGCATTGTTGGTTAATGAGGTGTGAATGGCCGTTCATGTGGCCCTTGATGGCTTCTGGCGCCACTGCCTAGTGTTGAAGGCCTGCTCTCCTGCCTTTTGTCTGTGTGTGGGGGTAGCGGCTTGTTTCACGCTGTGAACCCCTTGTTCCGATGTTTTGTTTGTTGTCGTACCCGCAGTGTTGATCAACCTTGTATCTTCTTCTCCTGCCAAGAATGTCTATGCGATCAGTGTTGCAGCCACTTGGATCAAGTTCTTGGTCTCTATAAGCTTTCGGAATATGCCTGCGTGACCTAATCCTTCAATAAAAAAGTCTCTCAGTACTTCTCATTTAGTTCATTGGAGAACTCACATAAACTAGCCAACGTCTGAAGTTCCACCACAAAGTCGGGTCTGCTCTGGACCACACAGCGTCTGTAGTTGTAGAACCTGCGTCTGGCCATATGTGGGCTGCTCGCTGGCTTCAGGTGGTCTCTTACCAGTGTGCTCAACTCCTCAAACGACTTGCTTGCTGGTTTCTCGGGTGCCAGCAGGTCCTTCGTTAAGGCGTATTTTTTCGAGCCACAGCTGGTCAAGAGATGGGCTCTTCTCTTGTCTGCCTTAACGTCGCCCAACCAGTCTTTGCTTACATAGCTTTGCTGCAGCCTTTCTATAAAGTCCTCCCAATTGTCTTCAGCATTATATTTCTCAGCTGAGCCGTTGGTAGCCATTCTGTGGATTCTGTGATCCCGTAACTCGCCGCCACTGTAAAGTCCTGACCCTGCAGTACAGACTTACACGAGGCACATGCTGATGTCAAGGTCACGCTGGACCTGCATCTTTATTTCACAGCTTTTGAGTGCCACACTTGCCTGAGACCTGCATTTATATACCTGTGTTGAAGAGGTATGCAGTGTCTCTTGCAAGTGCACCACTGTTGGTAAAATATGCTTGTGGTAACAGGTCATATCTAGTTACAGTCATGTATTGCATGGTAAGGTACAGTTATATACAGTAGTGTGAAATAAATGATACTGCTCACCTGGGGCTCGCTTACCGTGTCGGAGTTCTGAGTAGAGCGCTTGCTTAGGGAGTCTCGTGTCGGGCATGTGGACAATGTGGCACACCCAGCGGAGCTGGTCGAGTGTGGTCAGTGCTTCAATGCTGGGGATGTTGGCCTGAGCGAGAACACTGATGTTGGTGCGTCTGTCCTCCCAGGAGATTTGCAGGATCTTGCGGAGACAGCCCTGGTGTTATTTCTCCAGTGATTTGAGATGTCTGCTGTATATAGTCCAAGTCTCGGAGCTATACCATGGGGCAGGTATCACCACCGCCCTGCACACCATAAGCCTGGTGCCAGATTTGAGGTCCTGGTCTTCAAACACTCTCCTCCTCAGGTGATCGAAGGCTGTGCTGGCACACTGGAGGCGGTGTTGGACCTCGTCATCGATGTCTCCCTTGCTGATAGTAGTATCCCGAGGCGTGGGAAATGGTCCACGCTGTCGAAGGCCACACTTACAGCCTTCCTAAATATAGCACCCTCATTCTATTCTCTGAAAACAAGTTCATGAATTCTCGGCTAGCTGCGTAGGTTTAGAGCTGTAGTTTTAACCGAAGATAGATTCTATCACAGTGTTTCCGTAGTGTACTAGTTATCACATTCGCCTCACACAGGAAAGGTCCCCGGTCCGAAATCGGGCGGAAAGATCTTGCAAAGTTGAAAATGGGACGAATGGCTGACTCCAGTTCCTAGCTCTTACGTTCTTATGATCTCGTGACCTTTCACAGGAGAATAAACTCTCCTCTGAACATGCATGAGAAAACTCCAGAAAATATTTCGCCCCGAGGTGCTTTCGCGTGTGAGGATACGTGTTAACCGTTACACTGCGGAAACATCTCCACTTTGAGCACCAGATTACCAAAATTAAACCCAATGAGTTCAGGAGATAAGTTCCTCACATGCTCAGGGCAAAATATCTGATTGCCGGTCTACAAAAGAATGAACAAACTTCAGCACCAGGTCAGACGGAAATGTTAAGCGAGCAGGTGGACTGCTGAATCGTACTTTTAAGGAGTTGGTGGTGACAAAACAAATGGGTTCCGGTTAATAATTAAATATAAGAAATGGGACATAAACCCACATCTCCAGAGGAAATAGTGATCTGACCACAGCACCTTAGACCGCTCGGCCATCCTGACTATTCAGTGTTGCATGTGGCCACCTGCAGGTTGATTTTGATCTTTTGTGTCCTGTCCCATGAAATAAGTGAGAGTAGCAGGCGTATCTCTGCCTGACTCCGGGGAAACAGTGCGACAGACCTTGGAGCAAGGGTCTGGTTATTGCCAAACAGCAAAGGAAATAATAATTCTGGAAGAAAAATATCCAAGAGAATAGTGACCCCGAAGTGATTTGAATACACAGCCCTCTGATTATGAGACCTATTCTGCGAGCTGCAGATGTTCGTCGATATGAAGGTTCTGCAATACAAGGGGCTTTAAAATGTCCGCCCATTCCCACCAGGTATCACAAGCAGCGCTCACCTGACAGGCACAATATGATTTCTTCTTAAACTTTTCTCTTGCTTTGACGGGAAACCATCATTCATTAACACTTCACCTTCTGTTGCACAATCATACAAATGCTAACTCAGGGACACTCCATACTTCAATCATTTGTCCTGTGCTTTGCATCGTAACTCGAAAACCATATCCGATTTTATTCACTGCATTTTAGCTTTCTGGTTCAAAGTCTTCAGAGATCTGGGGCAACTTTTATCAAATTTAACAGCACCGGTTATTTCTATCGTGCACACAAAATACAATCAGAATTGAAGATAATATCCCACCGTGCGTATTTGCAGATTCAACGCAATAGGATTTCAAATAATGTGAAAGAATTTTACACTGAAAAGATTTGCAAGTATTACTTGAATTTGTGTTTTTAATTAAACCTTGTGACGTCTGACTCCCGTTCATGCCACTGCTGAATAAGAAAGGAGGGGTTGACGTTGAACAGATTGCACTGCCCCTGATATTTGTCAGCTCATCCTTTATATTCATTGGTTTCTCGCCCTTTGATGGGCTGCAGTGTAGCGGATATCACGTTGGCCTCACACGCAAAAGGTCCCCGCGGATCCGTTTTCTCTCAGTCAAAGTGGTCCATTTATTGGATTGAAATAAATTGCAATTAAGGAATAAGGGATCCCTTTTGCCAGGAGAATAAATAGCAAATAAAAACAGCAAATGCTGGAAATCTCAGCAGCTCAGGCAGCATTTGCCTGGATACTAAACTCACATCCGATTGTTCATCCACAGAAAGTTTAAACATAATGTTTCTGCCCGGGATTGAACTAGGGACCTTTTGCATGTAAAGCAAACGTGACAACAACGACACAAGTTTCAACAGCAATTTTCAACATCCGGGGCGCAGCCAACAGGCGCCTGGCTGCAATGCGTGATAAAAACGTGCGTTGAGCAGAAGCCCGGCTAGCTCAGTCAGTAGAGTATGAGACTATTGATCTCAACGTCGTGGGTCCGTGCCTCACGTTGGCTGATTACGTTTCTTTTAATTTGATGCAGCTTTCATGGAAAAACATCAATAATTAACCCACAATCTTCTTTTGCACAATAAAGAAATGCGAACTGAAGGAACTCCATAATTGAAGTCTGTGAGATGCTCAATCACGATTTCACTCATCATTAATCCACCCACAACATTTGACATACGTCAAGGATCACACATTTGCTAAACCCGGCTAGCTCAGTCGGTAGAACATGAGACTCTTAATCTCAAATTCGTGGGTTCAATCCCCACGTTGGGCGATTAAGCTTTGTTAAACTTTTATTTTGCTTTCACGGGAAAACATCATTAATTAACTGATCAATTGGAGAGGCTGGGTCTGTTTCCATTGGAACAGAGTATTTGTCCTCCAGGATCGATAGTTTCCTTGCTGAATCACAATAACCAGACCCTTTCTCTCCCTCTGGATGTTCGGGGGTCTCTCGTACATTCCCAGTCGTGTGATCGCCCCTTTTCTATTCTCCAATTCAATTCATATGGCCTCGTTCAAAAATCTGTCTATCTCCACCTTAAATATATTCAATGACCCAGCCTCCACAGCTCTCTGGGGCAGAGAGCTCCAAAGATTCACCACTCCCTGAGAGAAGAAATTCCTCCTCATCTCCTTTTAAATGGGCGACCCTTAAACCTTCAGGGAATAAAGGGTTATGGGGATCATCCATGATCGTGTTGAATGGTGGAGCAGGCTCGAGGGACCATGTGGCCTAATCCTGCTCCGACTTCTTATGTTCTTCTGACCCCTTATTCTGAAACTGTGCCCCCAAGTTCTAGATTCCCCCACAAGGGGCAAAATAGAAACATAGAAAATAGGTGCAGTAGTCGGTCATTCGGCCCTTCGAGCCCGCACCGCCATTCACTATGATCACAGCTGATCATTCCCTCAGTACCCCTTTCCTGTTTCTCTCCATACCCCTTGATCCTTTTAGCCATAAGGGGCATATGGAACTCCTTTTTGAATGTGTGGGTTAATTCCCGTGAAAGTAACATAAAAGTTGAAAGAAAATTATTCATGCAAGGTGGGGCTCGAACGCATGACCTTAAAATTAAAAATCTCATGTTTGACAGACTGAGCTTGCCAGGCTTGCCCACATGTACTTTATCAATGCTGACCCCCAGGATGTTGACGTGTCTTAGTCAAAGGGACATATGAAATAGGAGCAGGAGTCTGCCATACGGCCCCTCGAGCCTGCTCCACCATTTATTAAGATCATGGCTGATCCGATCATGGACTCAGCTCCACTTCCCCGCCCGCTGCCCATAACTCCTTAACCCCTTATTGTTTAAGAAACTGTCTATTTCTGTCCTAAATATATTCGATTTCCCAGTTTCCACAGCTCTCGGGGACAGTGAATTCCACAGATTTACAACCCTCTGAGAGAAGAAATTCCTCCTCATCTCAGTTATAAATAGGCGGCCCCTTATTCTAAGATCATGCCCCTAGTTCTAGTCTCCCCCATCGGTGGAAACATCCTCTCTGAATCCAGTGATAGTGAAAACAAATTCACATAGACTCTGGTAAGGTAATAGAGACAACTTTATTGCTAACAGAGGTCTGGGAGAAGAGTTGATATCCAGCGATCTCCCCGAGTGCCTTGTGCCGCGGGGTGATAAGCAGTTTACAGGGGGCAGAATACAATCATTTAAATTCATTTACATACAACCAATCGATCCATATGGCAACGCAATTCATTTACATTCAACTTTTTAGTCCTAGTGAAGCCTGATAGCATGGTGCGAGTTTGGGGGCCCTTCCACTTCATCTTCTTTTGTGGTTACTTATTCTGTTGCAAAGCTTTCGATGAAACAGTGGTCTGTACCTGGCCAGGAGTCACTTGTTGCTGCAGAGTTCATATCAGGGACAGCAGATAGGCTTCTTGGTACAAAGTTCATTTCGTTGTGGCTTACCCCATCATGCTTTGCTATGTCCGAAAATCCACTCCAACACCGTCATTCTATTCTCGTAAAACCAGCTCCTGAAGTATCGGCCAGCTGTGTAGGTTAAAGCTCTGGTTATATGCCTAAGATTACTTTAAACACAACGTTTCTGTAGTTTAGCGGTTATCACATTTGCATCACACACGCAAAGTCCCTGGTTCAAGCCCAGGCGGAAACATTATTTTGGAGGCTATTTTTGCTGCAAAGAAATTGAACAAAAGTAGCCCAAGGTTCCTTGTTGCATGAGCAGTGAATATTTTAAACCAGTCTCCTAAATACAGAGTGTATAAAGTCAGATAGGGGAGAAAACTTCATCAATGATTCAAGCTCCATAAATAATTAACATAAGAACATAAGAAATATGAACAGGAGTCGGCCATTCGGCCTCTCGAATCCTGCTCTGCCATTCAATAAGATCATGGCTGCTCTGACCATGGACTCTGAGTTAAGGGACTCGGGGGCCTGTTCTCTCTCCCCTGAGAAGGTTCACGTTCTACAGTCCAGCCTCTAAAAGGCACCACTCTGTGTACAGTACATGCCGGGTTTGAGTCCTGAGGATGAGTCATCCGCCTAGAGCCAGAGGTCGAGGTCATGAATGATTGGCTCACGGAGATGGCCTTCTGCAGTGCGACTGTGGTATCATCTGACAGTAGCTTATGAAGGAGGCCCTCGTGGCCGATTCCGATGACAAAGATATCCCGCAGTGCTTCGGTGAGGTGGTCACAAAAATCCCACGGTGCCGCCAGCCTCCTTATCTGCAGCATATTTCGTGATCTCCTGGCCTTCGGGCCATCGGTGTGTATAAAACCGGTGTCTGGCAGTGAGGATGGTCTCTTTGGGCTTGAGTTGTTGTTGATCAGTGTTACAAGCTCCTCGTACATCTTGGTCATTGTCTTCGCTGGTGCCAGCAAGCCCCAGACGAGGCCATAGACGGTGGGCCCACAACTGGTTAGCAGGATAGCTCTGCACTTATCAGCCAGTGTGGCCGGGTTGTCACCTGCTAGATCGTTTGCTGTGAAGAAATGGTCGAGCCTCTACACAAAAGCTTCCCATTTTCGTGTGAAGGTCCGTAATCTCGTCGCCAATTGTGAAACCTTCAGATGCTCTGATAATGACTCCACGAGACAATGTGTAGTGCTTGAACTGTAGTGACCTTAGTCCTTTTTTGATAACCACAGAGTGAGGATCACACCTGGTGGCCTACCTTTTATACTCGGCCAGGCACACTTGTACAGGTAAGCTACAAGCCTCCCACTGCAGTGCAATCTGGTGCACACCTTGTAATAGTAGAGCAATAACCATGAAGGACACATGACAGATGTCACTGCGGAACCGTTTCTCTCACTCAAAGTTAGACACACTACCGTGGGCACCACGAGGTCTAGGTAGGTAGCCATTGACATTCAGGTTCATATATAAATATATATAAATATATCGACATGTATCGTAACTGTTCCCTGGTGGTCGAGGGGTTAAGATCTAGCGCACTGACCTGGTTTCAATCCTCGATCAATTCATCGCATAAAAATAATTGAGGTATGTGAGACGATTAATAATTGCTGTGATCACCATGAATACCAATACTTTCTGTGGCAGACCGAGCTTACAAAATATCTGGATTCTCCTGCCCTGTTCCAAGCACGTGTTCGGGGTTAAATTTTGTAAACTGGGTGAGTTCGCTGATCGCGCGGAGACGGTAGGAGACTCTGTGGCCCCACTGTGAAGATGTGGAAGTGAACACGGTGGCTGGGTGATTGGTGACATTTCTGTAAAGGGCAGCGGAGGAGAAGGATTGAGAACTTTCATTGTGGGACAGAAGTTGTTTAAGGTGAGCCAACACATTCCCGATCAGCACAGAGCGAGCTCACTGGTCATTGTTCTTTTGGATATTGTTCTTCCACAATTAATATTTCCTTTGCTGTGTCGAAATAACCAAACCCTTGCTCCAAGGCCTGTGTCACTGTTTCCCATTGTGTCAGGCAGAGATACGCCTGCTGCCCTCATTTATTTCATGTGACAGGACACAAAAGTTCAAAATCAACCTGCAGGTGGCCACAAAAAGCAATGGATAGTCAGGTTGGCCGAGCGGTCTAAGGTGCTTTGTTGAGGTCACTGTCTTCTCTGGGGATGTGGGTTCAAGTCCCAGTACTTAAATTTAATCATTAAGCGGAAGCCATTTGTTTTGTCACCACCAACTCTTTAAAAGTGCGATTCAGCAGTCCACCTGCTCGCTGAACATTTCCGTCTGACCTGGTGCTGAAGTTTGTCGATTCTTTTGTAGACCATCAATCAAATATTTTGCTCTGAGCATGTGAGGAACTTTTATCCCGATCTCATTGGGTTTAATTTTGGTTATCTGGTGCTGAAAGTGGAGATGTTTCCGCAGTGTAAAGGTTAACACGTTCGCCTCACATGCGAATGCACCTCGGGGGGAAATATTTTTCTGGAGTTTTCTCATGCATGTTCAGAGGAGAGTTTGTTCTTCTGTGAAAGGTCAAGAGATCATAAGAACGTAAGAGTTAGGAACAGGAGTAAGGTATTCGGCCCATTTTCAAGTTTTCAAGATCTTTCCGCCCGGTTTCGGACCGGGGACCTTTCGTGTGTGAGGCGAATGTGATAACTACTGAACTACGGAAACACTGTGGTCGAATCTATCTTAGGATAAAACCACAGCTCTAACCGACACAGCTAGCCGAGAATTCAGAAACTTGTTTTAATAGAATAGAATAAGGGTGCTATATTTAGGAAGGCTGTAAGTGCCTTTTCCACGCCTAGGGAATATTTTCCACGCATCGGGAACCTACTATCAGCAAGGGCAGACATCGATGACGACGTCCAACACCGCCTCCAGTGTGACAACACAGCCTTCGATCACCTGAAGAGGAGGGTGTTTGAAGACCAGGACTTCATATCTGGCACCAGACTTATGGTCTGCAGGGCGGTGGTGATACCTGCCCCCCGGTATGGCTCCGAGTCATGGACTATATACAGCAGACATCTCAGATCACTGGAGAAATACCACCAGGGCCGTCTCCGCAAGATCCTGCAAGTCCCCTGGGAGGACAGATGCACCAACATCAGTGTTCTCGCTCAGGCCAACATCCCAAGCATTGAAGCACTAACGACACTCGACAAGCTCCGCTGGGCGGGAACATTGTCCACATGCCCAACACGAGACTCCCTAAGCAAACGCTCTACTCAGAACTCCGACACGGAAAGCGAGCCACAGGTGGGCAGAGGAAACGTTTCGGGCACACCCTCAAAGCCTCACTGATAAAATGCAACATCCCCACCGGCACCTGGGAGTCCTTGTTCCTTGGGTTGAGTTGCCTGTGCTGCGTGATCCGTGCCGGATCGATCATCCGCAGCCACGTGGTATGTCACAGCACGTTTGCACATTCACTGGAGGTACCCCATCGTTGTGCAGCCTTTGCACACATAGTTCTTGAATCGACCTTGATGGGCCCGAGGTTACCCCCGCAGCACCAACACGGTACTAATAGATTCACATTCAACCCCGATGGCGCACTCTGAGGCATCACAGGTCTTGCAGCCACAGACGTATAGACCCTGCCATATGCAGTTCGGACTGCTAGCGACATCATTTTATGCACAGTACTTGCCGGTGAGCTTCGATGTTGTGAAGTTATCTGTTTGGTTTTATCGTCCCTGGCCACGCATGCCTGGGCGATCGCGATGGCCCTGCTCAGGTCTCGGCTTTCAGCAGCCAGTAGCTTTCGAAGAATGACCTCGTGGCTGATGCCCAGCACGTAAAAGTCCCACAGCATTTGTCCCAACGCAGCAAGGTCCCGCGAGGTGTCTTAGGTCGGTGACATAATCCGCCAGACCCTGGTCCCGGTCCGATGGTGCGTGCAAAAACGATATCTGGCCATGAGGATACTCTCCTTCGGCTTGAGGTGGTCC
The DNA here is from genome assembly GCF_044704955.1 of Pristiophorus japonicus. Classification (NCBI taxonomy): domain Eukaryota; kingdom Metazoa; phylum Chordata; class Chondrichthyes; family Pristiophoridae; genus Pristiophorus; species Pristiophorus japonicus. The sequence goes on from NC_092009.1 coordinate 5,606,278, forward strand.
CAAACGAAAGTGCACAACTCTGAATATTCCTTCTCCGTTGGTTTTGTCGGTGTGAGCAGATTCTGGATGAGGCTGTATTTTAGGCCCACAGACAGTGAGGAGAACAGTCCTGTGCTTGGCCACGTTAGTGTCTCCTTCCATCTCGTTGGCCACAAGGTGCTGGTCGAGCTGCTCGACGAAGGCTTCCCAATCATCACCCTCCATGGATCTCTGTAATATTCCAACAGCAGCCATGGATGTGTAAAGGTTCGAATTCTGTTACTCGTCGCCAATTGTTGTGCACAAAAGAACTCCCCAAAGCTGAGTACTGTGAGCTAAACATAGTGTGACCTAAGTCTTCTTTATTACAACTCCAGAGTGCCTGAACAACATGACAGCCAACCTTTTATACAGGCCCTGTACGTGTGGGCAGGTGACCATTAGCATTCCAACAGTCGCGCCCTCTGGTGGAAAGTATTACATAGTTACATACTTCAAATAATTGTTATCGTTAAGAAGTTAAAATTCCAATGAATGCCTGAAACATCAGAAAGGAGCCTGGTTTGTAGGACAAGGCTATATATCAGGAAGGAGTGTCATAAGATGACAAGGGAAGTGATATCCTGATTATAAGTTTGGAGAATAAAAAGAGTAAATGCTGGAAACACTGAGCAGGTCAGGCAGCATCTGTGGAGAGAGAAACAGAGTTAGCGTTTCAAGTTAATGACCTTCCATCAGAAGTTGGTCAGTTGTGTTAGGTAATACGATTAAAAGTTTCAATTGTCACGTAGCAAGGATAAGGAAAAGATTTAAAATGTGGCATTTGGAACAGATAGTTTAGAATCGGATTAATGTTTGACCAATTTGTACACCGAGCTGGGAACTGTAACGTGTTTGAGTTCTTCGGCTAATATTCGCATGGTTTGGGTGTAATTACTGCTTAGTGTATGTTTAATTATTGTCTGCTTAATAACTCTGTCATTTCATGTTGCGGACCCTATTCCTGCACTGCGCGTGTTCCAGCTCTCTTTGGAGCACCGATCCCTTCAATCCGTCGCATACAGGGACAGTTGGATTCACCGTTTCTTTGTTTGGTGAAATTCCAAAAATTGATAGCGGCGCACATCAACCTGGTCATCTACTCACTAACCGCTACACACTGCACCCGTGAGATGGAAGCCCAGTTACTGTTTGAAGCTTGAATGCAGGTACAAGCAGAACTCATTCATAGAAAGTCCAAGTCCATGTGGCAACTGATTATATGCACCGAACACCTTCTCAAAGAGTTGCGGTTCGTGTGGGGTGATTTGGGCACATCCTTCCCCACACTAAAACACTTCAAACATAACTAAACGGCTGTAAAGTGCTTTGGGGCGTCATGCGTTCCTGAAAGGGGTTGCAGAAATGCAAGTCCTTCTTTGCAAAAGTTCGATGCAAATTCAAAATTCTTGGTTAAACTGAGGGCTCGTTTAGGATTTGAACACGGGACTTCTCACAAATTTCAATTCACAACCCCGATGCAAGAATCATACCCCTAGACCAACGAACCAACTGCTGGATACATGCGGGGATAAAGTGTAACCAATATTGAAGCCTTTTTATTGTGTTGCGATTCTTGATCGGACGAGCACATTGGACGGAATCAGTGACTTTGCTTTTTCGACCTGTCTTCTGAAGCACCGCACGGTCCCACTCCGACAGTCAATGAGCTGTTGGGACGTTAGTGTATACAGGCTGTGGCTGCTCACCCCGAGCGCAGCAGAGGGGTTTTTGCATTAGTTCTGCGTGGGGACAGTAACTTTCCCCTTCTCTCTTCCTCTTGTCTATATCCCTGTGCTTTGGTTTCTCTATTTATTCCCCTGTCTCAGTTTCTAGTGTTTAAAAGGGAACAAAAGATGAAATGGGTGTCACTGTGGAACAATTTCTCTCACTCAAAGTTGGACACACTACCGTTGCACCATGAGGTCTAGGTAGGTCGACGTTGATATTCAGGTTCATATATAAATATATATAAATATATCGACATGTATCGTAACTGTTCCCTGGTGGTCGAGGGGTTAAGATCTGGCGCACTAACCTGGTTTCAATCCTCGATCAATTCATCGCATAAAAATAATTGAGGTCTGTCAGAGAATTAATAATTGCTTTAATCACCATGAATACCAATACTGTCATGTATCTCACACTACTGTACATAACTGTACCTTGCAATGCCATACATGACTGCAACCAGAGAGGATCTGTAACCACAAGCTTACCTTACCACCAAGGGTGCATTTGCAGGAGACACTGGATACCTTTCCCAGACAGGTATATAAGGACAGGTCTCAGGCAAGTGTGGCATGCGAGAGCTCTGTAATAAAGATGCAGGTCCTGAGTGACCTTGACTTCAGTATGTGCCTCGTGTGAGTCTGTACTACAGGGTCAGGACTTTACATTGGCTACGAGTTACGGGATTACAGAATCCACAGAATGGCGACCAACGGCTCAGATGAAAAATACAATGCTGGAGAAAATAGGGAGGACTTTATAGAAAGGCTCCAGCAAAGCTTTGAAACCAAAGACTGGTTAACGTCAATAAGGCAGACAAGAGAAGAGCCCAAAACTTGACCAGCTGTGGCTCGAAAACATACGCTTTAATGAAGGACCTGCTGGCACCCGAGAAACTAGCAAGCAAGTCGTTTGAAGAATTGAGCACATTGGTAAGAGATCACCTAAAGTCAGCAAGCAGTCTACACATGTAAGCTACCTCGGACCCGTGCCAAAGCTCCCCGAATACCGAGCACAGGCTCAGGAAAATCCCGGGGCAGAGGATATCCCGGTCACTGGGCCTTCCAGTAACACTGAACAAGAGCCCGGTCTGAAACTTTCCAGGCTGTTGATGGCGGGGAATTCAGCGATGGTAATGCCGTTGATAGCCTAGCCTGCTCAAGTTGCATCTTCCTGTCGCTGATTGCTGCCAGGCGCCTGTTGGCTCTGCCCAGAGGTTTAGCTCCAACTTCAAACCACGAAAAATGTTCTCCTGAATTCCAAGATGTGTACGGAGATCAACCATCAAAAGCTCTGTCATTAACAACAGGGGCTCCGGCAATTTTCTGATCGCAATGCGCTTTCAGTCCTTGTCCTTAAAATTGCGGACGTGGAAATTGGGGAGTTTAATGATTTTGAAAGGAACATTATTGTTTGGTGCAGTTCCGGTCAGAGAAATGTTTGTGAAAGGAACTTTTTGCAGAGAGAGGGATTGATTGCCTGTTGGCAGAAACATTTTTTAAATTAAAACGTGTGGACGATAAAATGGAACAAGAGCAGTCCGGGGTACATTGTCACATGATGGAAGCTAACTCGGACCCGGACCAATGCTCCCCGTACACCGAGCACAGGCTCAGGAAAAGCTCGGGTAGAGGATATCCCGGTCACTGGGCCTTCCAGCAACACTGAACAAGTGCCCGGTCTGAAACTTTCCAGAGTAAAGACTTGTACCTAGAGCATCCAACAGTCCCTTGAGATCCCTTGGGACTTCAGGGGATGCGCTCCCTGGTGGTGGAACATGGGAGTGCATGGTTTACAGAGACACAACATCACTCCCCCGCCAAAGTCAATGTGAAAACTATTTACAAGGTAAGGCGGTCGGTTGCCTTTCTTTCCCTGGTGGACCACCTCGGTACAAATGTCTGTTCTGGTGTGTTGGCTGTGCCCTCGCTGGGCTGGCGTGTTGTTGGCCCTGCAGGGCTGCTGGGTGAGCCTGGCCTTGCTGGGCTGTTGGGCGTGCTGGGTTCGATTTCCTGGTCCGGCATGGTGTCGTTGATCTTTGGGTGTGTGTTGTGGGTTCGAAAAAGGTGGTGTCTGCTGTGGCTTGTTCAGGGCAGTCTGTGAACCGCAGCCTCGTTTGGTCCAGATGCTTTCTGCAAATTTGTCCATTGTCTAGTTTGACGAGAAACACCTTACTCCCTTATTTGGCTATCAACGTGCTCGCGATCCACTTGGGACCATGTCCATAGTTTAGCACATACACGGTCATTCAGATCAATTTTCCGTGACACAGATGTGCGACCATCATTTCCATTTTGTTGCTGACGACTGCTCTCTACCTGATCATGCAGGTTGGGGTGGACCAGCGAGAGTCTGCTTTAAATTGTCTTTTACAGTAGTAGCTCAGCCGGGGGCACCCCTGTGAGCGAATGGGGTCTCGTGCTGTAGCTGAGCAGTACTCGGGACAGGTGGATTTGGAGTGAGCCTTCTGTGACTCGATGAAGGCTCTGTTTGATGGTTTTCACTGCTCGTTCTGCCTTCCCATTGGAGGCTGGTTCGAACCGGGTCGAGGTGATATGTGTTATCCCATTGCGGGTCATGAATTCTTTAAATTCGGCACTAGTGAAACATGGCCCGTTGTCACTGACCAGTATGTCAGGATGGCCGTGGGTGGCAAACATGGCCCTCAGGCTTTCAATGGTGGTGGTGGCGGTGCTTCCCGACATTATTTCACAATCAATCCGTTTTTGAAAAAGCATCCACCACCACCAGGAACATTTAACCAAGAAATGGCCCCGAATAGTTGACATGGATCCTCGACCATTGTGCCTCTCTGGGCGCGTTGGTCAACTGAGTACATACGCTTCATTGCCGTACATAGGACTCGAAGTCAGATTCGATACCGTGCCACCACACGTGTGATCTGGCTATCGCTTTCATCATTACTGTACTCGGGTGTGTGCTGTGGAGATCCGAGATGAACGTCTCCCTGCCCTTTTTTGGTAACACTATGCGCTTACCCCACAAAAGGCAGTCTGCCTGACTGGACAGCTCGTCATTTCGCCGCTGGAACAGCTTGATTGGCTCTTGCATTTCAACGGGAATGCTGGCCCAGCTCCCATGCAGTACATTGTTTTTTACTAGGGACAGCAGAGGATCTTGGCTGGTCCAAGTCCTAATCTGGTGGGCCGTGACAGGTGATTTATCATTTTCAAACGCTTTCAAAACCATCAACAAGTCAGTGGGCTGCGCCACCATCAACAAGTTTGCAGGCTGCGCCATTTCCACCTCCGTGGTGGGCAATGGTCGCCGACTGAGAGCATCCGCACAGTTCTCAGTGCCTGGTCTGTGGCGGATGATGAGTGCCCACCTTTGTATGCGGGCTGAGGCATTAGTACTTAACCCCTTGTTTTCAGCGAACAGGGATGTGAGGGGCATGTGATCGGTTTCCAGCTCAAATTTGAGGTCAATCAGGTACTGATGCATTTTCTTTACCCCGAACACACATGCTAATACCTCTTTCTCAATCATGCTGTAGGCCCTCTCGGCCTTAGGCAAGTTTCTGGAAGCATAGGCGACAGGTTGCAACTTCCCCGCAATGTTAGCTTGTTGTAATATACACCCGACTCCGTACTACGATGCATCACATGTTAGCATAAGTCTTTTACACGGGTTATACAATACAAGCAGCTTGTTGAAGCACAAAAGGTTTCTGGCTTTCTCAAAAGCAATTACTTGTTTTTTTTCCCAAACCCAGTTCTCACCTTTGTGCAATAACACATGCAGGGGCTCTAAAAGGTGCTTAACCCCGGTCGGAAGTTACCAAAATAGGTGAGGAGTCCCAGGAACGACCGCAGCTCCGTGACGTTCTGTGGCCTGGGCGCATTCCTGAAAGCCTCTGTCTTGGCGTCATTGGGTCGAATGCCGTCCGCCTGATCTTTCTACACAAAAACTCCACTTCTTTTGCCATGAAGACATATTTCGACCTCTTCAGATGCAGCCCTACACGATCCAGTCGCTGGAGGACCTCCTCCAGGTTTTGTATGTGTTCGGCGGTGTCCCGACCCATAAACAATATGTCGTCCTGAAAGACCACCATGTGTGGTACCGACATGAGTAGGATCTCCATGTTTCTCTGGAAGATCGCTGCAGCCGACCAAATTCCAAACGGGCATCTGTTGTAGATGAATAATCCTTTGAGCGTGTTGATGCAGGTGAGGCCCTTCGAAGACTCCTCCAGCTCCTGCGTCATGTAGGCCGAAGTCAGGTCAAGCTTGGTGAACGCCTTGCCTCCTGCCAGCGCGCCAAATAGGTCGTCTGTCTTAGGTAGCGAATATTGGTCCTGTAGCGAGAAACGATTAATAGTTACTTTATAATCGCCACAATCCCTGACCGTTCAAACAATCGGGCTGGCCCACTCGCTGAATTCCACTGGGGAGATGATGCCCTCGTGTTGCAGCCTGTCCAAGTCGATTTCCACTCTCTCCTCATCATGTGAGGTACCGCTCGCGCCTTGTGATGAATGGGTCGTGTCTCTGGGACCAAGTGGATCCGCACCTTCGCCCTGGAAATGTTTCCAATGCCTGGGTCAGAAAGGGAAGGAAATTTGTTCAGAACCTGGGTACATAAGGCCTCATCGACATATGATAGCGCTCGGAGGTATCCCAGTTGCAGCGGATTTTGCCCAGCCAGCTCCTTCCAAGCAGTGTGGGGCCATCGCCCAGGAGAATCCAGAGTGGCAGTTTGTGCACCGTGCCTTCGTAGGTGACCTTGATCTTGGTGCTGCCCAGGACAGTGATAAGCTCTTTGGTGTACGTTCTCAGTTTCATGTGGATGGGGCTTCGGGCTGGTCTGAATGCCTTGTTGCATCACAGTCTCTCAAACATATTTTTACTCACGATGGATTGGCTAGCGCCAGTGTCCCGTTCCATGGTTATGGTTGAGCAATGCAATTTTACATTTAGCATTATAGGTGGACATTTCGTCGATAATGTGTGCAGCCCGTGTACTTCAGCTACTGCCTCCTCTCTCTGAGGCTCTAAATTGCTTTGATCCACCATGGACCGATCTTCCTCTGCCACATGGTGGTTAGCCGGTTTTGCAGAGCCTGCAGCTCATTCGGAAGCCCGTTGGAGATGCCCCATTGTTCCACAGCTCTTGCAAACATACCCTTTGAAGCGGCTGAATGGAAGTCTCCACAACGCCAACAATGTGTGAATTGCCTTGCATTCATCCTTTGTTGGGGACTCTGAGTCATCTGGGTCACCTGAGGAATGCTGGCGGTTGCAGACTCGTGGTTTCTGCCCTGTACATGTCTGCTCACAAACACAGTTCCAATTAATTTATGAACATTGCAAGCACTTGTGTGCTGAGAGATTTGTTTGCTGTTATCAGTGGTGGACATAAATACCTGTGTTATTGGAATTGGCCTTACTGAGGGTCGGTGTCTCTGCAGCCAAAGGTTTCCGTTGGATAGTCTCGTGGCCAATTACCAGTACAAAAAAGTCTCTGAGCATTTGCTCCAGGTAGCCATCAAACTCACATTATCCTGCAAGTCGCCTTAGCTCGGCGAGGTAGCTTGGCACTTCCTGATCTTCAGATCGCTGGCACGTGTAGAACCGATACCTCGCCATAGCACGCTCTCCCTCGGGTTAAGATGTTCCCGAACCAGTGTACACAGCTCCTCATACGACTTATCTGTGGGTTTCACTGGAGCCAGAAGATTCTTCATGAGTCTGTAGGTCGGTGCCCCTCAGACTGTGAGGAGGACCGCTCTCCTTTTTGCAGCACTTCCTTCTCCGTCCAGCTCATTGGTTACAAATTACTGGTCTAGCTGTTCGACATAGGCTTCCCAGTCCTCACCCTCCGAGAACTTCTCCATGATGCATCCAGTTTGCTGCAAGTTTGTTTTGGATTCGTATACTCGTCGCCAGTTATTGTGTTCCTAACACAGATGATGCTGCATACAGGGAGGTTAAAGTAACAGTGACCTCAGTCTTTCATAAGACACTCCAGAGTGAGAAACTGGCCTGAGGGGCTTGCTTAAATTCAGTGCTCTCAAGGGGTGCGAGGATCCCTTGGGACTTCAGGGGATGAGCTCCCTGGTGGCGGAACATGGGAGTGCATGCTTTACAGATACACAACACATACATTGCCTCAACTTTGATTTCTGCCAACATCCCTCTTGTTTAACCTTCGCGGCACCTCCGCCACGATCTCTCACCATTCCTCCACCACGACCTCTCACCGTTCCTCCACCACAATCTCTCATCACTCCTCCACCACGGCCTCTCACCGTTCCACCACCACGATCTCTCGTCACTCCTCCACCACGACCTCTCACTGCTCCTCCACCACGACCTCTCTCCGTTCGACCACCACGATCTCTCACCGCTCCTCCACCACGATCTCTCACCGCTCCTCCACCACGACCTATCACCGCTCCTCCACCACGATCTCTCACCGTTCCTCCACCACGATCTCTCACCGTTCCACCACCACGATCTCTCACCATTCCTCCACCACGATCTCTCACCGCTCCTCCACACTGCCCTTCCTGCACCTCCGCTGTACCTCGGTCCCGCCGATATTCCTGCCTATGCACCAAACGGCGACCTGTATTTGATGACGTGTGGCAGAGCAGGTCTTCAGCCGTCCTGGTTAACCCTTGTCACTGTACCAAGACCTTGCTCTGTCAAGCCCGTGTGGTGGCTGGTGTACAATGGTCACACCACGTTAAAACAATCCACCCACAGGCATCTTCCACCCTTTGATTGGAGTTCAGGACTGGAACATCGGGCACTTCACTGAAACACCTGTGAACCCATGTGGAAGTAAGCCTTCCTCGTTCGAGGACCCGCCTATGATGATGATGATGATGATGTGTGGGACCTTACCAAATGCCTGCTGAAAATCATCAGATTAAATCTATAAGACCCGTCCCTTGATTCAGTTTGCACGGACCTTGCCTTAGGAAGGCTATATTGGCTTTGGAGGGAGCACTGTGTCGGGTTCCCAGAATGATACCTGGATTCCAAGGTTTAAGTTAAGATATGAGATTACACCCACTGGAAATTAGAGGGTCGAGCAGTGATTTGATCAAAATATTCAAGATAATAAGGGAACAGATAGAGTAGATAGAGAGAAATGATTCCCGCTGGTTTTGGAGTCCCAGAATTGGAGCCATAGTCTAAACATTAGAGCCAGACATTTCAGGAGTGAAATTCGGAAACATTCCTACACACACAGGGTGTGAGAGGTTTGGAACTCCCTTCTGCAAAGGGCAGTTGGTGCGGGGTCAGTTTTTCATTTTACATCGCATTTTGACCAAAGATATTAAGGAATATGGGCCAAAGGTGGGTATATGGAGTTTGGTCACAGATCAGCCATGATCACATTGAATGGCGGAACCGGCTCGAGGGGCAGAATGGCCTCCTCCTGTTACTGTGTAACAGGCTCGAGCAGCTGAATGGACTCCACCTGTTCCTGTGTCACAGGCTCGAGGGGCTGAATGGCCTCCTCCTGTTCCTGTGTAACAGGCTCCAGGGTCTGAATGGCCTCCTCCTCTTCCTGTGTAACAGGATCGAGGGGCTGAATGGGCCTCCTCCTGTTCCTGTGTAACAGGCTCGAGTGGCTGAATTGGCCTCCTCCTGTTCCTGTGTAACAGGCTGAAGTGGCTGAATGGGCCTCCTCCCGTTCCTGTGTAACAGGCTCGAGGGGCTGAATGGGCCTCCTCCTGTTCCTGTGTAACGGGCTCGAGGGGCTGAATGGCCTCCTCTTGTTCCTGTGTAACAGGCTCGAGGGGCTGAATGTGCCTCCTCCTGGTCCTGTGCAACAGGCTCGAGGGGCTGAATGGACCTACTCCTGTCCTGTGTAAAACGCTGAAGGGGCTGAATGGGCCTCCTCCTGTTCCTGTGTAACAGGCTCAAGGGGCTGAATGGGCCTCCTCCTGTACTTGTGTGTAAGGTCTGGGAAAGAAAGGGAGGTGATATGAGAAAACATAATCTAAATGGCCTTGTGTTAAAAGGGAAGCAGAAGGATTGAGTGATTTACACAGAGAAATCTTTGAAGTTGGGTAGATAAGTTGCTCAGTTGTTTAAAAAGAAAACAGGGCCCTTGGCTTTATATGTAGTGAAATAGGGGACACCAGCGAGGAAATTATACCATATCTTTTCAGTCCCGGTTTAGGCCTCAGTTGGAGAACTGTTTACAGTTCTGAGCACCACAATTTAGGAAGGATATCAAGGCATTGGAGAGAACGGAAGAAATATATAAGAAACATTTTCTGTTGTTGTTGAAGACACAAACACAGGCATTCATCGAGAATCAACCTGCAGGTGACCACACATAGATTAAAGAGAGCCAGAGAGACTGACAGAATCGGGAAACACCGGCAAATAGACAAGAGATATTGACAAGGACTGAAAGCACTTTGCGATCAGACGATTGACGGCCCAGCTGTGGTTAATGACACGGCTTTTGAAGATTGATCTCCATACACACCTTGAAATTCAGGAGAACTTTTTTCGTCGTTTGAAGCTCGAGATAAACCCATGGGACGATGCCAACAGGTGCCTGGCAGCAATCAGCGACTGGAAGATGCAACTTAAGCAGGCCCGGCTAATTCAGTCGGTAGAGTATAAGACTATTAATCTCCGGGTCGTGGGTTCGAGCCCCATGTTGGTGAATTATTTTCCTTAAACTTTTATGGTGCTTTCACAGGAAAACATCATTAATGAACCCATAATCTTCTTTTGCCCAATGAAAGAAATGCGAACTGAGGGAGAGTTGATCATTTAATCTTTTATTCTGTGCTCTGTATAAGAACCAGGAGCAGGAGTCGGCCATTTGTCCCTTCGAGCCTGCCTTCTTTTGCACTGAAATAAATTATAACCGTGTTTTTAAATGAGCAGTGCGAGATATTTAGAGGGCACATTTCAATGCTTAAAAAACCATTCCTTTCGTTACAGCCACCCGGGATCGATTCCCGGTTTGAGAAGTAACTTTGATATCACCGTTTGTATTTTGAAGTGGGGTCATTTTATTAAGTTCGATGGATGTCCCAAATCACTTCAGAGTGGTGACCAAACGAATGAGTTTGTAATTAAAAGCACTGAATGTCAGTAGTGGGATTTGAACCCACGCCTCCATACAAGACTGCGACCTGAACCCAGCACCTTAGACTGCTCGGCAACATTGACTGCGAGGTGTTCCAGTTAAAAGTTATTACACTGGAAAGTTTCAGACCGGGCACTTATTCAGTGTTACTGGAAGGTACAGTGACCGGAGTATCCTCTCCCCCAGGGTTTTCCTGAGCCTGTGCTCGGTGCACGGGGAGCTTTGGTCCGGGTCCGAGGTAGCTTGCATCATGTGACAATGTACCCCAGACTGCACTTGTTCCATTTTATCGCACATTCGTTTTTGGTTCAAAAATAGTATCAGAAGTGGAACATGAACCCACATCTAGAGAAAAGACATCGACCTGAACACAGAACCTTAGACCGCTCGGCCATCCTGATTATTCAGTGTTGTGTGTGGCCAACTGCAGGTTGATTTTGAACTTTTGTGTCCTGTCACATGAAATAAATGAGGGCAGCAGGTGTATCTCTGCCTGACACCGGGGAAACAGTGAGTCAGACATTGCATTGTGTTCATGTTTAATCACAGCAATCTCCGCAGTCAGGAGCTGAAAAGGACGAAGAGCTGAAAAAACACAAGAAAAAAGCGAAGAAATGTCAGCAATTGTGGCAAAGTCTTTATTGTGTTTCCTGCTCGTTTAACGTTGCGTGCTCACAGACGGAGCCCGGATTAAGAAAGTAACTCTTTCATTCAAAATCTTTAAAATAATGACATGCAACTAATCAAACTCTGTGTCGGGGGATGGGGATGGGTGAAGATTATTTGTTTTATTCGCCATTCATTCACCGACAGCGTTGTTTTGTAGAATTGTTACTGAGGTACAGTGGCAACTTCAGTAACTAAACTTGAATTATTTAAGGATTTTGAATCATTGATGAAGTTTTCTCCGCTATCTGACTTTGCACACTCTGTATTTAGGAGACTGGTTTGAAATGTTCAGTGCTCATGCGACAAGGAACCTGGGGCGACTTTTGTTCAATTTATTTCAAAGCAAAAATAGTCTCCAAAATAACGTGTTCACCTGGGCTCGAACCGGGGACCTTTCGCGTGTGAAGCAAACGTGATAACCACTACACGAATGACACACTGTGGTTAAATAAATCTTATGTATATAACCAGAGCTTTAATCTACACAGCTGGCCGATACTTCAGGAGCTGGTTTTACGAGAATAGAATGACGGTGCTATATTTCGGAAGGCTGTGAGTGTGGCAGGAATTGATCTCGTGTTTCCCAGACATTATACACAGGAACAGGAGCTGGCCATTAAGCAGCGAGTGGTTAGGATCTGGAATGCACGGCTTGAAAGGGCGGTGGAGGCAGACTCAATATTATCTTTCAGACGGGAGTTGGATAAGTGTCTGAAGGAAAAACAATTGCAGGGCTACGGGGAAAGGGCGGGGGAGTGGGACTCGCTGAGAGTCGACACGTGCTCGATGGGCCGAATGGCCTTCCGTGCTGTAACCATTCCATGATTCGATAAGTTAGTGGCACATTTCATAGTGTGGGTGGGAGTACAACATATCAAAGGGACATGGATTGAGTCGGTAAAACTAAAGGCATCTGATTCAGGAGATTCACGGGGCACGGAAATTTCGGAGTTTAATGACTTTGAAAGGAACATTTTTGTTTTGTGCCGTTTCTTCAGAGGTTTTGTATGAAAGCAACATTAAATGAAAATAAATGCAATCGCCCAACTTGGGGCTCTAACCCACGACCCTGAGATTAAGAGTCTCATGCTCCACAGGCTGAGCTCGCCGGGCTTCTGTCCAGCATAGGTTTTTATCACTCATTGCAGTCAGGCGCCTGTTGGCTCCGCCCCAGATGTTTAAACTTGCTGTTTAGTAACTGCCAGGGTCTTCTTGAATGGTGGACCAGGCTCGAGGGGCCGAATGGCCAACTCCGGCCCCCAATCCTTAGGTGTTTATGCGGAGCTCCTTCTGGGTAAACGAGCCAAAGGAGGACGGCGGAAACGTTACATGGACACCCCAAAGCCTCTCTGGTAAAGAGCGACATCAGCACTGACACCTGGGAGACCCTGGCCGCAGACCGCCCGAGGTGGAGAAAGTCCATCTGGGAGGGCGTTGAGCTCGTTGAGTCTCGACGCAAGGAGCATGAAGAGACCAAGCGCAGGGAGCGCAAGGAGCAGGCGGCAAACCAGTCCCACCGACTCCTTCCCTCGACGTATGTCTGTCCCACCTGTAACAGGTTCTGTGGCTCTCGTATCGGAATGTTCAGCCATCAAAGGACTCACTTTGGGAGTGGAAGCAAGTCATCCTCGCTCCCGAGGGACTGCCTCTGATGGTGTCTATGATTTGTGTGTGAGGCGAACGTGTTAACCGCTACACTGCGGAAACATCTCCACTTCCAGCACCAGATTACCAGAAATAAACCCAATGGGATCGGGAGAAAAGTTCCTCATATGCTCAGGGCAAAATATATCATATGACAATAGAATTTTATGAAATAATTAATGATGTTTAAATCAATGCTTCTTTTTTTTTTGCACAGGAGATGCATAAAGATGTGTGAAATAGATGAACTATTTTTTAATAAGATTTTGAATTAAAAGTACAATTTCCCTGAAAGGGAATCGAACCAGGGCAGCGGCGATGAGAGCGCCAAATCCTAACCACTAGACCATCAGGGAAATTAGTTTGTAAAGCGAAGCAGTGGTTGTGTCGAGGTTCATCCCGAGCAGCTCCGTAACACAGGACTCTGTGCTCTGTGGGCTGTTCCCAGGGACACACACCGAGACTGACATCACCTGCTGCTGGAGGGCCATCAACTCGGTCAAAGACGCTCTTTGGTCTTGCCGAAATTTGCTTGTCTTTCAGAGCAAGGAGATGTCCACGTCTGCGTGTTGCAGACTGGCGCAATCCAAGATCCAGGATTACGTGCTGAGGGACGCAATTAAAATTGGTGTCGTGGCACGGTGGGGAAGGTTCTGCAATACAAAGGGCTTTGAAATCCCCGCCCATTCCCACCAGGTATCACAAGCAGCGCTCACGTGACAGGCACCGTATGGTTTGTTCTTCAACTTTTCTCTTGCTTTCACGGGAAACCATCATTAATTAACCCTTCACCTTCTTTTGCACAAACAAACAAATGTTAACTCAGGAACAGTCCATACTTCAATCATTTCGCCTGTGCTTTGCATCTTAACTCGAAAACCATATCCCATTTTACTCACTGTATTGTAGCTTTCTGGTTCAAAATCTTCATTGCCGATGACACCACGAATCTGGGGCAACTTTTATCAAATTTAACAGCACCGGTTATTCCTACCATGCACACAAAATACAATCAGTAGTGAAGATAAAATCCCAACGTGCGTATTTTCAGATTCAACGCAGTCGCATTTCAAATAAAGTGAAAGAATTTTACACTGAAAAGATTTGCAAGTGTTGCTTGTATTTGTATCTTTAATTAAACTTTGTGGCGTCTGACTCCCGTTCATGCCACTGCTGAATAAGAAAGGAGGGTTTGACATTGACCAGACTGCACTGCCCCTGATATTTGTCAGCTCATCCTTTGTATTCAGTGGTTTCTCGCCCTTTGATGGGCTGCAGTGCAGGGGATGTCACGTTGGCCTCACATTGAGTAATGTTGAGGGGGATGACCCATCAGCGGAGGGCAGCAGCAGCCAAGTTCATGACACCGTGGCTGGCTCTGCAGCACAGGAGGGCAGGAAAAAGAGTGGGACAGCGGTAGTGATCGGGGATTCGATTGTAAGGGGAATAGATAGGCGTTTCTGCGGCTGCAACCGAGACGCCAGGATGGTATGTTGCCTCCCTGGTGCAAGGGTCAATGATGTCTCGGAGCGGGTGCAGCACATTCTGAAAAGGGAGGGTGAACAGCTAGTTGTAGTGGTGCACATTGGCACCAAAGATTTAGGTAAAAAAAGGGATGAGGTCCTACGAGATGAATTTAAGGAGCTAGGAGCTAAATTAAAAAGTAGGACCTCAAAAGTAGTAATCTCGGGATTGCTACCAATGCCACGTGCTAGTCAGAGTAGGAATCGCAGGATAGCTCAGATGATTACGTTGCTTGAGCAGTGGTACAGCAGGGAGGGATTCAAATTACTGGGGCATCGGAACCGGTTCTGGGGGAGGTGGGACCAGTACAAACCAGACGGTCTGCACCTGGGCAGGTCCGGAACCAATGTCTTAGGGGGAGTGTATGCTAGTGCTGTTGGTGAGGAGTTAAACAATATGGCAGGGGGATGGGAACCAAAGCAGAGAGACAGAGGGAAACTAAATGGAGACAGAAACAAAAGACAGAAAGGAGATGAGTAAAAGTGGAGGGCATAGAAACCCACGGCAAAAACCAAAAAGGGCCACTGTACAGCAAAATTCCAAAAGGTCAAAGTGTATTAAAAAGGCAAGCCTGAAAGCTCGGTGCCTCAATGCGAGGAGTATTCAGAACGCAGGAGAGGGCTCTGAGCGAGATAGAGTGGGTGAGAGCGCAGATAAACAGGACCCCAAGAAAGAATGCAAAAGGCAGGAGGCAACAGAGCAGAGTAGCACTGGGGTAAGTGTAAACCACAAGGTAATAGGAAGGGACAATATGTATGAATATAAAGGGGCTGCAGGAGGGGTCAAAACTAAAATCATGGTTGAAAAACTAGTATTAAACACTCTACCTAAACGAACGCAGCATTCAAATTTAAAGTAAATGAGTTGACGGCACAAATCATGACAAATGGGTATGATCTGGTGGCCATTACAGAAACGTGGTTGCAGGGTGGTGAAGACTGGGAATTAAACATACAGGGATAGCTGACAATTCTGAAAGATCGACAAGAAGGGAAAGGAGGTGGGGAGGCTCTGTTAATAAAGGATGATATCAGGGCAGTTGTGAGAGATGATATTGGCTGCAATGAACAAAATGTTGAAGCATTGTGGGTGGAGATTACAGAGAGTAAGGGGAAAAAGTCACTGGTGGGCGTAGTTTATAGGCCCCCAAATAATTACTTGACGGTGGGGTGGGCAATAATGAAGGGAATAATGGAGGCATGTGAAAAAGGAACGGCAGTAATCATGGGGGATTTTAACCTACATATCGAATGGTCAAATCAAATCGCACGGGGGAGCCTGGAGGAGGAATTCATAGAATGCATACGGGATTGTTTCTTAGAACAATATGTTACAGAACTTACAAGGGAGCAAGCTATCTTAGATCTGGTCCTGTGCAATGAGACAGGAATAATAAACAATCTCCTGGTAAAAGATCCTCTCGGAATGAGTGATCACAGTATGGTTGAATTTGTAATATAGATTGATGGTGAGGAAGTAGTGTCTCAAACGAGCATACTATGCTTAAACAAAGGGGACTACAGTGAGATGAGGGCAGAGTTGGCTAATGTAGACTGGGAATACAGACTAAACGGTGGCACAGTTGAGGAACAGCAGATGACTTTTAAGGAATCTTTCACAGTGCACAACAAAAATATATTCGTGAAAAAGAAGGGCAATAAAAGAAGGGATAACCTGCCGTGGATAACCAAGGAAATAATGCAGCGTATCAAATTAAAAACCAATGCGTATAAGGTGGCCAAGGTTAGTGGGAAACTAGAAGATTGGGAACATTTTAAACGACAGCAAACAATGACTAAGAAAGCAATAAAGAAAGGAAAGATAGATTACGAAATTAAACTTGCGCAAAACATAAAAACAGAAAGTAAAAGCTTTTATCGATGCATAAAACGGCAAAGAGTGACTAAAGTAAATGTTGGTCCCTCAGAAGATGAGAAGGGGGATTTAATAATGGGAAATGTGTAAATGGCTAAGATATTAAACAATTATTTTGTTTCGGTCTTCACAGTGTAGGTACCCTGCAGTCAGAATCAGGGGAAGTCATAACGGGGAACAAATAAAGTGCGGACCAATTGAACAAGTACTTTGGTACGGTATTCATGAAGGAGGACACGAACAACCTTCCGGTTATAAAAGGGGTCGGGGGTTCTAGTAAGGAGGAGGAACTGAGGGAAATCCTTATTAGCCGGGAAATTGTGTTGTGGAAATTGATGGGTTTGAAGGCCGATAAATCCCCAGGGCCTGATGGACTAATCCCAGAGTACTTAAGGAGGTGGCCTTGAAAATAGTGGATGCGTTGACAGTCATTTTCCAACATTCCATTGACTCTGGATCTGGTCCTATGGAGTGGAGGGTAGCCATTGTAACCCCACTTTTTAAAAAAGGAGGGAGAGAAAAAACTGGGAATTATAGACCGGTCAGCCTGACATCGGTAGTGGGTAAAATGATGGAATCAATTATTAAGGATGTCATAGCAGTGCATTTGGAAAGAGGTGACATGATAGGTCCAAGTCAGCATGGATTTGCGAAAGGGAAATCATACTTGACAAATCTTCTGGAATTTTTTGAGGATGTTTCCAGTAGAGTGGATAAGGGAGAACCAGTTGATATGGTATATTTTGACTTTCAGAAGGCGTTCGACAAGGTCCCACACAAGAGATTGATGTGCAAAGTTCGAGCAGATGGGATTGGGGGTAGTGTACTGAAATGGATTGAGAACTGGTTGTCAGACAGGAAGCAAAGAGTAGGAGTAAATGGGTACTTTTCAGAATGGCAGGCAGTGACTAGTGGTGTACCGCAAGGTTCTCTGCTGGGGCCCCAGCTGTTTACACTGTACATTAATGATTTAGATGAGGGGATTAAATGTAGTATCTCCAAATTTGCGGGTGACACTAAGTTGGGTGGCAGTGTGAGCTGCGAGGAGGATGCTGTGAGGCTGCAGAGCGACTTGGATAGGTTAGGTGATTGGGCAAATGCATGGCAGATGAAGTATAATGTGGATAAATGTGAGGTTATCCACTTTGGTGGTAAAAACAGAGAGACAGACTATTATCTGAATGGTGACAGATTAGGAAGGGGGAAGGTGCAGCGAGACCTGGGTGTCATGGTACATCAGTCATTGAAGGTTGGCATGCAGGTACAGCAGCCGGTTAAGAAAGCAAATGGCATGTTGGCCTTCATCGCGAGGGGATTTGCGTACAGGGGCAGGGAGGTGTTGCTACAGTTGTATAGGGCCTTGGTGAGGCCACACCTGGAGTATTGTGTACAGAAGGACATTCTTGCTATTGAGGGAGTGCAGCGAAGGTTCACCAGACTGATTCCCGGGATGGCCGGACTGACCTATCAAGAAAGACTGGATCAACTGTGCTTGTATTCACTGGAGTTCAGAAGAATGAGAGGGGACCTCATAGAAACATTTAAAATTCTGACGGGGTTGGACAGGTTAGATGCAGGAAAAATGTTCCCAATATTGGGGAAGTCCAGAACCACAGGTCACAGTATAAGGATAAGGGGTAAGCCATTTGGGACCGAGATGCGGAGGAACTTCTTCACCCAGAGAGTGATGAACCTGTGGAATTCTCTACCACAGAAAGTTGTTGAGGCCAATTCACTAAATATATTCAAAAAGGAGTTAGATGAGGTCCTTACTACGAGGGGGATCAAGGGGTATGGCGAGAAAGCAGGAATGGGGTACTGAAGTTGAATGTTCAGCCATGAACTCATTGAATGGCGGTGCAGGCTAGAAGGGCCGAATGGCCTACTCCTGCACCTATTTTCTATGTTTCTATGTTTCTATGTGTAAGACATAAAAACCATGCCAGAAATTGCTGCTCACAAGAATGTGGGAAGGGAGGACCTTGAGACAATCACTATCACTAGGCGGGTAGTGCTGGACAGGCTAATGGGACTCAAGGTAGACAAGTTCCGTGGTCCTGATGAAATGCATCCCAGGGTATTAAAAGAGATGGCGGAAGTTAGAGCAGATTAATTCGTTATAATCTTCCAAAATCTTCTGGACTCTGGGGAGGTACCAGCGGATTGGAAAGCACCTAATGTAACGCCTCTGTTTAAAAAATGGGGCAGACAAAAGGCAGGTAACTATAGGCCGGTTAGTTTAACATCTGTAGTGGGGAAAATCCTTGAAACTCTCATGAAGGAAGAAATAGCGGGACATCTAGATAGGCTTAGTGCAATCAAGCAGAGACAGCATGGATTCATGAAGGGGAAATCATGTTTAACTAATTTACTGGAATTCTTTGCGGATATTGAGCATGGTGGATAGAGGTGTACCGATGGATGTGGTGTATTTAGATTTCCAAAAGGCATTCGATAAGGTACCACACAAAAGGTTACTTCTGAAGATAGAGGTACGCGGAGTCATAGGATATGTATTAGCATGGATCGAGAATTGGCTGGCGAAAAGAAAGCAGAGAGGCGGGATAAATGGGTACTTTTCAGGTTGGGAATCGGTGGTTAGTGGTGCACCACAGGCATCGGTGCTAGGAACACAACTGTTTGCAATACACATAGATGACCTGGAAGAGGGGACAGAGTGCAGTGTTACAAAATTTGTAGATGACACAAAGATTAGTGGGAAAGCGGGTTGTGGAGTGGAAACACAGAGGCTGCAAAGAGATTTGGATAGGTTAAGCGAACGGGCTAAGGTTTGGCAGAAGGAATACAATGCCGGAAAGTGTGAGGTCATCCATCTTGGGAAAAAAAACAGTAAAAGGGAATATTATTTGAATATGGAGAAATTACAACATGCTGCGGTGCAGAGGGACCTGGGAGTCCTTGTGCATGAAACCCAAAAAGTTAGTTTGCCGGTGCAGCAGGTAATCAGGAAGATTAATGGAATGTTCGCCTTCATTGCGAGAGGGATGGAGTACAAAAGCAGGGAGGACCTGCTGCAACTTTCTAGGGTATTGGTGAGGCCGCACCTGGAGTACTGCGTGCAGTTTTGGTCACCTTACTTAAGGAAGGATATACTGGCTTTGGAGGGGATACAGAGACGATTCACTCGGCTGATTCCGCAGATGAGGTGGTTACCTTATGATGATAGATTGTGTAGACTGGGTCTTTACTCGTTGGAGTTCAGAAGGATGAGGGCTGATCTCATAGAAACAGTTAAAATAATGAAAGGGATAGACAAGATCGAGGCAGAGAGGTTGTTTCCACTGGTCGGTGAGACGAGAACTAGGAGCCATAGCCTCAAAGAACGGGGGAGCCCATTTAAAACCGAGTTGAGAAGGAATTTCTTCTCCCAGAGGGTTGTGAATCTGTGGAATTATCTGCCCAACGAAGCAGTTGAGGCGAGCTCATTCAATGTATTGAAGTCACAGATAGATAGATTTTTTACCACTAAGGGAATTAAGGGTTGCGGGGAGCGGGCGGGTAAGTGGAGCTGAGTCCACGGCCAGATCAGCGATGATCTTGTTCAATGGCGGAGCAGGCCCGAGGGGCTAGATGGACTACTCCTGTTCCTAATTCTTATGTATCTTATGTTTCTTATGGAGTAGGCGTCTACTACAACCAAAAACATTTTTGAAAGGACCTGCGTAGTCCTCATGGATGGGTGCCCAAGGCTTGGTCGGCCAGGACCAGTGGCTAAGGTGGGCTTCCCTGGGCGCATTACCCAGCTGGACAAACGTGTTGCACCTGCGAACATAAAGTTCCAGATCTGCGTCTATCCCTGGACACCAAATGTGTGACTTGGCAATTGCCTTCCTCATGACAATGCCCGAGAGATCATTGTGGAATTCTCTGACGAACACCTCTCTGCCCATCTGGTTTCTACGCGGTTTCCCCACATTCGGCAATCGGCCTGAATCGAGAGTTCATCCCTGCGCCTGTGAAATAGTTTAACTTGCTCAGGGCATGCCCTGTAAGTGGCTGCCCAGTCCCCATTCAGGACACATTTCTTGACTAGAGACAATAGCGGGTCTCTATTTGTCCAGACTTTAATCTGACGGGCTGTCACGGGTGAGCCTTCCCTTCCGAAAGCTTCAACAGCCGACCATCTCAGCACCATGCTCGGTAGCCCCCTCAGTGGTGGCTCGTGGGAGCCTGCTGAGTGCATCGGCGCAGTTTTCGGTGCCCGGTCTGTGCCGAATTGTGTACTCATAGGCGGCTAACGTTAGTGCCCACCTCTGTATGCGGGCCGATGCGTTTGCATTTATGGCCTTGTTGTCTGGCCAAAAGGGACGTTAGGGGTTTGTGGTCTGTCCCCAGCTCAAATTTCCTGCCAAACTGGTACTGGTGCATTTTCTTTACCGCATATACACTTGCGAGCACCTCCTTTTCTGCAATCCCGGAGCCCCTTTCTGCCTGGGACAGACTTCTGGAGGCCTAAGCTAACGGCTGAAACTGACCCTTGGCATCAACAAGCTGCAACACAAACCCGACACCTTGGACGACGCATCGCACGTTAACACAAGTTTCTTACATGGGTCAGATAGCGTTAACAGAGTGTTGGATCATAACAAATTGCGTGTTCTATTGAAAGCCCTTTCCTGGCTGTCCCCCCTGACACATTCGCGACCTTTGCATAGGAGCACGTGTAGCGGCTCTCGCAGCGTGCTCAATTTGGGAAGAAAGTTACCAAAATAGTTCAGGAGCCCCAGGAACGGATGCAGCTCCGTCGTGTTACGGGGTCTGGCTGCTCTCTGGATCGCTTCCGTTTTGGAGGCAGTAGGCCTGATCCCATCTGCTGCTACCCTCCTCCCCAGGAATTCTACCTCTAGATCTAGGAAGACGCACTTCGCCTTTTTCAGTCGCAGCCCTATCCGGTCCAGTCTGTGTAGCACCTCCTCCAGGTTGTGGAGGTGTTCTTCAGTATCGTAACCCGTGATAAGGATGTCGTCCTGAAAAACCACCGTACCTGGAATCGACTTGAGGAGGCTTTCCATATTTCATTGGAAGATCTCGGCAACCGAGCGAATCCCGAAAGGACATCTGTTGTAGTCAAGCAACCCCTTGTGTGTCGTGATGGTGGTCAGCTTCTTCGACTCACTCGCCAGCTCCGGGGTCATGTAAGCTCAGGTCAAGTCTAATTTTGAAAAAAGTTTGCCACCGGATAGCGTCGCAAAGAGTTCCTCCGCTCTCGGTCGCGGGTACTGGTCTTGGAGTGACACCCGATTGATGGTTGCCTTGTAATCACCACATATCCTGACCGACCCATCCGCCTTGAGCACCGGCACAAACGGGCTCGCTCAGTCACTGAATTCGACTGGCGAGATGAGGCCTTCTCTCAGCAGGCGGTTAAATTCGCCTTCTATCTTTTCTCGCATCACGTACGGCACCGCCCTGACCTTGTGGTGTACTGGCCTGGCGTCCGTGTTTATGTGAATCACTACCTTGGCCCCCATGAAATTGCCAATGCCGGGTTGAAATAATGTGTCAAATTTGTCCAGGATGTCTGAGCATGATACTCGCTCCACAGAGGAAATTGCATTGACATCGCCCCATTTCCAGTTCATGACAGCAATCCAACTTTGTGGGTCACGACTACCGCGGCGCTGCATAGCACCGGAATGATCTCCTTTGTGTATGTTCGTAGCTGTGCGTCAATCGGCGATAATTTTTGCCTCATGGCCTTGGACGCCCACAACTTTTTGAGCTATTTGATACCCATCAGGGACTGGCTGGCCCACGTGTCTAACGCCACTGATACTGGGATGCCATTGAGGAGCACTTTCATCATTATCGGTGGCGTCCTTGTGTATGAACTGTATACGTGCTCCACATGAACTCGCTGAACTTCAGCTTCCAGCGATTACCCCCAGTGTCCATTTCTGCAATTTCTGCAGGTATTTTGCTCATCTCTGCAAACTCCGGCTGAGTGTGTGCCTCCACGCCTCCAACATGAGCTGCTGTTGGAAACAAAAGGTCTCTTGCAAGTCGATCGTCACTGACTGCCCCGTGATTGTCCTTGAGTGCACCATGAATAGTTGTTGATGGCCCCATTACTGGCCGCATTGTCGCTTGCAATGACGTGAATCGCCGTTCAGCTTGCCATTGTCTCTGTCCAACTCCCCCTCTGGGTTCGGCTACATATTGAGGCATGCCTGACTGCCCTTGGCTGCCTGGAGAACTGTGTGATGCTTTAACAATGTTGAATCACAGTCCCAACCATTGCTTAACACAGTACCTCTCGTCTGTTCTGCTAGTGGCCATGCTCGCGTGGTTTAAATCCTAGTTTCTCGTCGCCATTGATACGTCCTTACTATACAGTGTAAATGCACACGAGGCCCATGCTTCAGAGAAGTTCAGTCTGTGACCTGTCCTTTATTCCTTAGCACTCAAGTGATGGAAGTGGGTGGAGCTTCCCCTTTTATACCTGAAGGTCCAGGTTAGGAGTGTCTCCCACAAGTTCACCACCTAGTGGTCATTGTTCTCACAGTGTACAACTGAGGTCAGATTATACATGGGTTACAATGCTGGTAGAATATATGACAGTCCCGTCCTCATTCACTCTGGAGCTGGGGACGAGCGATTCATCGCTGGGTTGTTTGCGGCTTTGATCTGCTGTTGTGAAGTGAGGCGGAAATGCAGGATCCTTTCATAATCTCTCACAACTCAACTGAAAGCATCCGGAACGTGCAGCTTTGAGAGGGGCTTTCTGCACGCTCAGGGCTGGAAACGGGAGGGAGTGAGAGACACTGTGTAGAGTTTGAGTGTGTACAGAACAGCACAGAGAAACTAGCCCATGTAAGAGGGCTGTGAGACACTGCATTTTGTTAATAGTATCGTATTAGGCAGTCCCTCGTATCGGGGATGACTTGTTTCCACGCTAAAAAGGGATTGGTTTACAGGTGTTTCGATGACGGACCTGACAATCTAGGTCCCGAACTACATCCTGAAAGGTGGAAGATGCCTGTGGGTGGATTGTTTTAACGTGGGGTGACCGTTGCACACTAGCCACCACACGGGCTTGACAGAGCTAGGTCTTGGTCCAGTGGTATGGATTACCCAAGACGACCATAGGCCAAGCTCTGCTGCATGGACCTAGTGTGTACACATGCGCAGACTATCCATAGATCGCAGTGTGGGCTGGCCCGTGCTGTCCCTGGGCCCTCGGCTCTCCTGAGCCCCGATCACGACGCTCCTGGGCCCCGATCTCTCACCGCTCCTCCGCCCCGATCAAAAATGGAGCAGTCAGAAACAGGACATCAATTAGTCTCTCTTATCTTGGAGACATAGAAACATAGAAACATAGAAAATAGGTGCAGGAGCAGGCCATTCAGCCCTTCTAGCCTGCAACGCCATTCAATGAGTTCATGGCTGAACATGAAAATTCAGTACCCCCTTCCTGCTTTCTCGCCATACCCCTTGATAGCCCGAGTAGTAAGGACTCCATCTAACTCCCTTTTGAACATATTTAGTGAATTGGCCTCAAGTACTTTCTGTGGTAGTGAATTCCACAGGTTCACCACTCTTTAGTGAAGAGGTTTCTCCTCATTTCGGTCCTAAATGGCTTACACCTTATCGTTAGACTGTGACCCCTGGTTCTGGACCTCCACAACATTGGGAACATTCTTTCTGCATCCAACCTGTCCAAAACAGTCAGAATTTTAAACTTTTCTATGAGGTCCCCTCTCACTCTTCTGAACTACAGTGAATACAAGCCCAGTTGATCCAGTCTTTCTTAATAGGTCAGTCCCACCATCCCGGGAATCAGTCTGGTGAATCTTCGCTGCACTCCCTCAAAAGCAAGAACGTCCTTCCTCAAGTTAGGAGACCAAAACTGCACATAATACTCCAGGTGTGGCCTCACCAAGGCCCTATACAACTGTAGCAACACCTCCCTGCCCCTGTACGCAAATCCCCTCGCGATGAAGGCCAACATGCCATTTGCTTTCTTAACCGGCTGCTGTACCTGCATGCCAACCTTCAATGACTGATGTACCATGACACCCAGGTCTCGCTGCACCTTCCCCCTTCCTAATCTGTCACCATTCAGATAATAGTCTGTCTCTCTGTTTTTACCACCAAAGTGGATAACCTCACATTTATCCACATTGATACTTCATCTGCCACGCATTTGCCCACTCACCTAACCTCTCCATGTCACTCTGCAGCCTCATAGCATCCTCCTCGCAGCTCACACTGCCACCCAACTTAGTGTCATCCGCAAATTTGGAGATACTACATTTAATCCCCTCGTCTAAATCATTAATGTACAATGTAAACAGCTGGGGCCCCAGCACAGAACCTTGCGGTACCTCACTAGCCATTGCCTGCCATTCTGAAACGTATCCATTCACTCCTACTCTTTGCTTCCTGTCTGACAACCAGTTCTCAATCCACGTCAGCACACTACTCCCAATCCCATGTGCTTTAACTTTGCACATTAATCTCCTGTGTGGGACGTTTTCGAAAGCCTTCTGAAAGTCCAAATATACCACATCAACTGGTTCTCCTTTGTCCACTTTACTGGAAATATCCTCAAAAAATTCCAGAAGATTTGTCAAGCATGATCTCCCTTTCACAAATCCATGCTGACTTGGACCTATCATGTCACCATTTTGCAAATGCGCTGCTATGAAATCCTTAATAATTGATTCCATCATTTTACCCACTGCTGAGGTCAGGCTGACCGGTCTATAATACCCTGCTTTCTCTCTCCCTCCTTTTTTAAAAAGTGTGGTTACATTGGCTACCCTCCACTCGATAGGAACTGATCCAGATTCAATGGAATGTTGGAAAATGACTGTCAATGCATCCACTATTTCCAAGGCCACCTCCTGAAGTACTCTGGGATGCAGTCCATCAGGCCCTGGGGATTTATCGGCCTTCAATCCCATCAATTTCCCCAACACATTTTCCTGACTAATAAAGATTTCCCTTCGTTCCTCCTCCTTGCTGGACCCTCAGACCCCTCTTATAGCCGGAACGTTGTTTGTGTCCTCCTTAGTGAATACTGAACCAAAGTACTTGTTCAATTGGTCTTCCACTTCTTTGTTCCCCGTTATGACTTCCCCTGATTCTGACTGCACGGGACCTCCGTTTGTCTTTACTAACCTTTTTCTCTTTACATACCTATGGAAACTTTTGCAATCCGCCTTAATGTTCCCTGCAAGATTCTTCTCGTACTCCATTTTCCCTGCCCTAATCAAACCCTTTGTCCTCCTCTGCTGAGTTCTAAATTTCTCCCAGTTCCCAAGGTTCGCTGCTATTTCTGACCAATTAGTATCCCACTTCCTTGGCTTTAATACTATCCCTGATTTCCCTCGATAGCCACGGTTGAGCCACCTTCACTTTTTTATTTTTATGCCAGACAGGAATGTACAATTGTTGTAATTCATCCATGCGGTCTCTAAATGTCTGCCATTGCCCATCCACAGTCAACCCCTTCAGTATCATTCGCCAATCTATCTTAGCCAATTCAAGCCTCATACCTTCAAAGTTACCCTTCTTTAAGTTCTGGACCATGGTCTCTGAATTAATAGTTTCATTCCCCATCCTAATGCAGAATTCCACCATATTATGGTCACTCTTCCCCAAGGGGCCTCGCACAATGAGATTATTAATTAATCCTCTCTCATTACACAACACCCAGTCTAAGATGGCCTCCCCCCTAGTTGGTTCCTCGACATATTGGTCTAGATAACCATCCCTTATGCACTCCAGGAAATCCTCCTCCACCGTATTGCTTCCAGTTTGGCTAGCCCAATCTATGTGCATATTAAAGTTACCCATTATAACTGCTGCACCTTTATTGCATGCACTCCTAATTTCCTGTTTGATGCCCTCCCCAAGATCACTACTCCTGTTGGGAGGTCTGTACACAACTCTCACGAACGTTTTTTGCCCTTTATTTTCTGCAGCTCTCGCCATAATGATTCCACATCATCCAAGCTAATGTCTTTCCTAACTATTGCATTAATCTCCTCTTGAACCAGCAATGCTACCCCACCTCCTTTTCCTTTTATTCTATCCTTCCTGAATGTTGAAAACCCCTGGATGTTGAGTTCCCAGCCCTGATCATCCTGGAGCCACATCTCCGTAATCCCAATCACATCATATTTGTTAACATCTATTTGCACATCAAATATCAACACTGTTATTTGAAATATCAAAATATTAAACTCCAGCCTAGTTGAAAGGTTATTAACATCAGCAGAAACAAACAACAACTTTGTTAATATTGAACCATTAATGTCAAGTAATCCATTTTTTCTAATATTTAATTGAACAATGTTCAAAATGCTTCCACCCAGTTTCAAACCGGGGAATTTTCGCGTGTTAGGCGAAGGTGATAACCACTGCACTACAGAAACACTGCGATTGACAAAGTGCTAGGAACATAACCAGAGCTTTAACCTACACAGCTGGCCGATGCTTCAGGAACTTGTTTTACGAAATTAGAATGAGGGTGCAGTATTTCGGAAGGCTGTGTGTGTGGCAGGAATTGATCTAGTGTTTCCCAGACTTTACACATAGGAACAGGAGCGAGTGGTTAGGATCTGGGATGCACGGCTTGAAAGGGCGGTGGAGACAGACTCAATCTTATCTTTCAGATGGGAGATGGATAAATGTCTGAAGGAAAAACAATTGCAGGGCTACGGGGAAAGGTCGGGGGAGTGGGACTCGCTGAGAGTCGGCACGGGCTCGATGGGCCGAATGGCCTTCCGTGCTGTAACCATTCCATAATTCGATAAGTTAGTGGCACATTTCATGGTGTTAGTGGGAGCACAACATTGCAAAGGGATATGGATTGAGTCGGCAAAACTAGAGGCCTCTGATTCAGGAGATTCGCGGGGCGCAGAAATTCGGGAGTTTAATGACTTTGAAAGGAACATTTTTGTTTTGTACCGTTTCGGTCAGAGAAATGTTTGTGAAAGGAATTTTTTGCAGAAAGGGATGCAGCATTTAACCTTCTGCCTTACCACTTCTTTCTGGGTGTCAGGTCACATTTCGTTTCAACGTTATTCTTCCAGAATTGCTATAAGAACATAAGAACATACGAATTAGGAACAGGAGTGAGCCATCAAGCCCCTCGAGAGCCTGCTCCAACTTACCCAACATAGGGAACAATCTACCCGTATCTAACTAGTCCTGTCCCATCAGAATCTTGTTTGTTTCGATGAGATCCCCTCTCATCCTTCTAAACTCCAATGTATAAAGGCCCAGTTGATCCAGTCTCTCCTCATATGTCAGTCCAGCCATCCCGGGAAGCAGTCTGGTGAACCTTCGCAGCACTCCCTCAACAGCAAGAACGTCCTTCCTCAGATTGGGAGACCAAAATTGAAAACAATATTCCAGGTGAGGCCTCACCAAGGCCCTGTACAACTGCAGTAAGACGTCCCTGTTCCTATACTCAAATCCCCTAGCTATGAAGGCCAACATATCATTTACCATTTTCCTGCCTGCTGTACATGCATGTCAACTTTCAGTGACTGATGAACCATTGCACCCAGATGTCGTTGCACCTTCCCTTTTCCTAATCTGCCACCATTCAGATAATATTCTGTCTTCACTTTTTTGCCCTCTAAGTGGATAACCTCATATTTATCCACATTATACTGCATCTGCCATGAATTTGCCCACTCACCTAACCTGTCTAAGTCAGCCTGCCGTCTGTTAGCATCCCCCTCACAGCTCACACCGCCACCCAGTTTAGTGTCATCTGCAAACATGGAGATATTACACTCAATTCCTTCATCCAAATCATTGATGGACATTGTAAAGAGCTGGGGTACCAGCACTGAGCCCTGCGGCACTCCACTAGTCACTGACTTCCATTTTGAAAAGGACCCTTTTATCCCGATTCTCTGCTTCCTGTCTGCCAACCAGTTCTCTATCCACGTCAGTATATTACCCCCAATACCATGTGCTTTGATTTTGCACACCAATCTCTTGTGTGGACCCTTGTCAAAAGCCTTTTGAAATTCCAAATACAACACATCAACTGGTTCTCCCTTGTCCACTCTACTAGTTACATCCTCAAAAATTCCAGAAGATTTGTCAAGCATAAATCCATCCCTTTCATAAATCCATGCTGACTTGGACCGATCCTGTCACTGCTTTCCAAATGCGCTGCTGTTTCATTCTTAATAATTGATTCCAACATTTTCCACATGACCGGTCTATAATTACTCGCTTTCTCTCTCCCTCCCTTCTTAAAAAGTCGTTTTACATTCGCTAACCTCCAGTCCATAGGAACTGATCCCGAGTCAATAGACTGTTGGAAAATGATCACCAATGCATCCACCATTTCTAGGGCGACTTCCATAAGTACTCTTGGATGTAGACTATCAGGCCCCAGGGATTTACCATCCTTCAATCCCATCAATTTCCCACCTCATACGGATATCCTTCAGTTCCTCCTTCTCACTAGACCCTCGGTCCCCTAGTACTTTTGGAAGGTTATTTGTGTCTTCCTTCGTGAAGACGGAACTGAAGTATTTGTTCAATTGATCTGCCATTTCTTTGTTCCCCATTATAAATTCACCGGAATCCGACTGCAAGGGACATACAGTTGTCTTCACTAATCTTTTTCTCTTCACATATTTACAGAAGCTTTTGCAGTCAGTTTTTATGTTCCAAGCAAGCTTCCTCTCTTAATCCATTTTCCCCCTCCTCATAAAACCCTTAGTCCCCCTGTGTTGAATTCTAAGTTTCTCCCAGTCCTCAGGTTTGTTCCTTTTTCTAGCCAATTTATCTGCCTCTTCCTTGGTTTTAACACTTTCCTTAATTTCCCTTGTTAGCCACGGTTGAGCAACGTTCTCCGTTCTATTTTTACTCCAGACACGGATATGCAATTGCTGAAGTCACCCGTGTGATCTTTAAATGTTTGCCATTGCCTATCCACCAACAACCCTTTAAATATCCTTGGCCAGTCTATTCTAGCCAATTCACACCTCATACCGTCAAAGTTACCTTTCCTTAAGTTCAGGACCTAAGTTTCTGAATTAACTGTGACACTCTCCATCTTAATGAAGAATTCTACCATATTATGTTACTCTTCCCCAAGGGGTCTCGCACAAAAAGATTGCTAATTAGTCCCTTCTCATTATACATCACCCAGTCAAGGATGGCCAGCTCACTTCTTGGTTGAGAAAACCATCCATAATACACTCCATGAAATCCTCCTCCACCACATTGCTACCATGTGGTTAGCCCAATCACTATGCAGATTAAAGTCACCCATGATAACTGCTGCACCACCACTGCACACATCCCTTCTTTCTTGTTTTATGCTGTCCCCAACATTGCCACTTCGAAGCAGTGAGACAGACATTGCAGCAAGGGTCTGGTTATTGTGAAACAGCAATTGCTTAAAGAAAAGTGACCGCGACATGATTTGAACACGCAATCCTTTGATTTAGAGTCAGACGCACTACCGTTGCACCATAAGATCTATACAGTAGTAAAGGGATGTTCGTCTATATGAAGGTTCTGCAATATAAGGGGCTTTAAAATCGCCGCCCATTCACACCAGGTATCACAAGCAGCGCTCACCTGACAGTCACCGGATGGTTTGTTCGAAATATTTTCTCTTGCTTTCACAGGAAAGCATCATTAATTAACCCCTCACCTTCTTTTGCACAATCAAACAAATGCTAACTCAGGGACACTCTATACTTCAATCATTTGTCCTGTGCTTTGCATGTTAACTGTTAAACCATATCTCATTTTACTCACTGTATTTTAGATTTCTGGTTCAAAGTCTTCATTGCCGATGACACCACGAATCTGGGGCAACTTTTATCAAATTTAACAGCACCGGTTATTCCTACCGTGCACACAAAATACAATCAGTAGTGAAGATAAAATCCCACCGTGCGTATTTTCAGATTCAACGCAGTAGGATTTTAAATAAAGTGAAAGAATTTTACACGTAAAAGATTTGGAAGTATTACTTGTATTTGTGTCTTTAATTAAGCTTTGTGACGTCTGACTCCCGTTCATGCCACTGTTGTATAAGAAAGGAGGGTTTGACGTTGACCAGACTGCACTGCCCCTGATATTTGTGAGCTCATCCTTTATAGTCAGTGGTTTCCCGCCCTTTGATGGGCTGCAGTGCAGCGGACATCACGTTGGTCTCACACGCGAAAGGTCCTCGGTGGATCCGTTTTCTCTCACTCAAATTTATCTATTTATTGAAGTGAAATAAAAAGCAATTAAGGAATAAGGGAGCCCTTTTGCCAGGAGAATAAATCGCAAATAAAAACAGCAAATGCTGGAAATCTTAGCAGGTCAGGCAGCATTTGCAGGGAGATTAAACTCGCCTCCGATTGTTCATCCACAGCAAGTTTAAACATAATGTTTCTCCCCAGCATCAAACCAGGGACTTTTTGCGTGTAAAGCAAACGTGATAACCACTACACTACAGAAACCTCTGGCACAACAGCCCCAACAGAGGGGAGCTGACCAGTGAGCTCCCTCTGTGCTGATCGGGAATGTGTTGGCTCACCTTAAACAACTTCTGCCCCAAACTGAAAGTTCTCAATCCTTCTCCTCCGCTGCCCTTTACAGAAATGTCATGGATCACCCAGCCACCGTGTTCACTTGCACATCCTCACAGTGGGGCAGCAGAGGCTCCTACCGTCTCCCCGCGATCAGAGTACTCACCCAGTTTACAAAATTAAACCCCGAACAAGTAACCGGCAAAGGGCAGGAGAAGCCAGATACTCTGTCAGCTCGGTCTATCACAAAAACATTGGTATTCATGGTGATTACAGCAATTATTAATCGTCTCACAGACCTCAATTATTTTTATGCGATGAATTGATCGAGGATTGAAACCAGGTTAGTGCGCCAGATTTAACCCCTTGACCACCAGGGAACAGTTACGATACATGTCGATATATTTATATATATTTTTATATGAACCTGAATGTCAATGGCTACATACCTAGACCACGTGGTGCCCACGGTAGTCTGTCTAACTTTGATTGAGAGAATTTGCTCCACAGTGACACCTGTCATGTGTTCTACATGGTTACTGCTTGTACTATTACAAGGTATGCACCAGAGGGCACTGCAGTGGGAGAATTGTAGCTTACCTGTACAGGTGTGCCTGGCCGAGTGTAAAAGGCAGGCCACCAGGTGTATCCTCACTCTGTGGTTATCAATACAGGTCTAAGGTCACTACAGTTCAAGCACGACACATTGTCTCGTGGAGTCATCATCAGAGCATCTGAAGGTATAACAATTGGCGACGAGATAACGGACATTCACACGAAAATGGCTAAAATTGGGATGTTGCAGCAGTTCGCTGATGGTGATGATTGGGAAGCCTTTGAGGAGAGGCTCGACTATTTCTTCACAGCAAATGACAGCGGATACCACAGTCACACTGCAGAAGGCCATCTCAAACCCGGCAAGTACTGTACACAGAGTGGTGCCTTTTAGAAGCTGGACTGTAGAGCGTGGACCTTCTCAGGGGAGAGAGAAAAGGCCCCCGAGTCCCTTACCTCAGAGTCCATGGGCAGATCAGCCATGATCTTATTGAATGGCAGAGCAGGATCGAGGGACCGAATGGCCGACTCCTGTTCCTATTTCTTATGTTCTTATGTTAATCATTTAAGGAGCTTGAATCATTGATGAAGTTTTCTCCACTCTCTGACTTTACACACTCTGTATTTCGGAAACAGGTTTAAAATGTTCACAGCTCATGCGACAAGGAACCTGGGGCGAATTTTGTTCAATTTATTTCAGAGCAAAAGTAGTCTCCAAAATAATGTTTCTACACGGGTTCAAACCGGGGATCTTTCACGTGTGGTTCTCCACTGTGGTGGAGGTTGTGCTCGAGTTTAAAATGGTGCATTCGATCCACTTTGAAAATGCATCTACAACTACGAGGAACATTTTGCCCATGAATGGGTCCGCATAGTCTACGTGCACCCGCGACCACGGTTTTGTAGGCCAGGGGCTCAGTGGATCCTCCCTGGGGGCATTGCTGAGATGGGCACAAATAGTGCACCTTCGAACGCAGAGCTCTAAGTCCGCATCAATACCAGGCCACCAGAAGTGGCATCTGGCTAAGGCCTTCATGAGAATGATCCCCTGGTGCTCGCGGTGGAGCTCCCGGACAAATACCTCTCTGCCTCGCAGAGGCATGACTACTAAGCTGCCCCACATCAGGCAGTCTGCTTGTCGTGATATCTCATGCATGCTCCTGTGAAAGGGTTTTAATTCCTCGCGGCAGGCATCACGAGCCTCTGCCCAGTCACCGGTGAGGACATATCTTTTTACTAAGGATAACGTGGGGTTGCTGGCCGTCCAGGCTCTGATTTGGTGAGCTGTTATGGGCGAACCTGTGGACTCAAAGGCATTGATTGCCATGACTATCTCACAGTCCTGTTCGTCAGACCCTTCCGTGGTCGCCAGGGGTAGCCTGCTGAGCGCGTCGGCACAGTTGTCTGTACCTGGTCTGTGCCTTATGGTATAGTCATAGGACGCCAGCATGAGTGCCTACCGTTGAATTCGCGCCGAGGCGTTGGCGTTTAATGCCTTACAGAAACTTTTAGTACAACAGACCCAACAGAGGGGAGCTGACCAGTGAGCTCCCTCTGTGCTGATCGGGAATGTGTTGGCTCACCTTAAACAACTTATGTCCCACACTGAGGGCCCAAGTTTCGGGTGGAGTTGCTCCTAGTTTTTTGGAGCAACTAGTTTAGTTTGGTGAATGTTAGAAATTGCAATTCTCGGATATTAGTTTGCTGCAGTTCTACTGAGTTAGTTGAGGTTGGCTTCAGGTAAGGAATTTTTTTTTCAAAAGGGGGTGTGTCCAGCCACTCAGGCCTGTTTTGCAAGTTTCGGCAGTGAAAACTTCCTACAAGCTAACTAAAGCTGGAGTAAGTGCCCACTTTTGTAAGTTCAGAACAACCTTGCATAGAGGTAAGCTCAGTGCAGGCACAGCCAGAGAGGGGGTGGGTATTAAACAAAAAAAGGACTAAAGCATTAAACACATCACTTAAATGTCGAAAAATCTATTTTGATGATATCTTGCCTTATATCTGCTGAATGAGGATAGTTGCTTCTCTTTTTCTAAATAAACAAGTGTTACCTCACGGCTGAGGCAGGCACATTCCAGCTGCTTTCAAATGAGCTGTGAGAGATTATTTAACGGTCCGAGGGTCCTGTAGCCCCCCGCAATAGGATATCCTCTCCCCCGGGTTTTCCTCAGCTTGTGCTCGGTGTACGGGGAGCTTTGTCCCGGGTCCGAGGTAGCTTGCATCCCAGGGATGGACAATAACCCTCTGAGCTCTCGAACTGGGAAGAGCGAATAACTAATGAGTTGTTTGTGGGTTTGAAATGCGGCTCAGATCTGCTGGTATTAACCGAGGCAGGGGCTGTGAGACATTGCATTGTGTTCAGGTTTAATCACAGCAATATCCGCAGTAAGGAGCTGAAAAGGACGAAGAGCTGAAAAAACACAAGAAAAAAACTAAGAAATGTCAGGAATTGTGGTGAACTCTTTAATGTTTTTCCTGCTCGTTTAGTGTTGCGGCGCTCACAGAGGGAGCCCGGATTCAGAAAGTAACTCTTTCATTCAAAATCTTTAAAATAATGACATGCAACGAATTAAACTCTGTGTCGGTGGATGGGGATGGGTGAAGATTATTTGTTTTTTTCCCCATTCATTAACCGACAGCGTTGTTTTGTGGAATTGTTACTGAAGGACAGTGGAAACTTCAATAACTGAACTTTAATCATTCAATTGTTTTGAATCATTGATGAAGTTTTATCCCCCATCTGACTTTACACACTCTGCATTTAGGAGACTGGTTTAAATTGTTAAGTGCTCGTGCGACAAGGAACCTGGGGCGACTTTTGTTCAATTTATTTCACACCAAAGATAGTCTCCACAATGATGTTTCTGCCCGGGCTCGAACCGGGGACTTTTCGCGTGTGAAGCAAACATGATAACCGCTACACTACAGAAACGCTGTGGTCGAAGTAGTCTTAGGAATATAACCAGAGCTTTAACCTACACAGCTGGCCGGTCCATCAGGAGCTGGTTTTACGAGAATAGAATGACGGTGCTATATTTAGGAAGGCTGTGAGTATGGCAGGAATTGATCTAGTGTTTCCCAGACTTTACACACAGGAACAGGAGGTGGCCATTTAGCAGCGAGTGGTTAGTATCTGGAATGCACGGCTTGAAAGGGCGCTGGAGGAAGACTCAATCTTATCTTTCAGATGGAGTTGGATAAGTGTCTGAAGGAAAAACAAATGCAGGGCGACGGGGTAAGGGCGGGGGAGTGGGACACGCTGAGAATCGGCACAGGCTCGATGGGCCGAATGGCCTTCCATGCTGTAACTATTCACTGATTCGACAAGTTAGTGGCACATTTCATAGTGTGGGTGGGAGCACAATATTGCAAAGGGACATGGATTGAGTCGGCAAAACCAGAGGCATCTGATTCAGGAGATTCGCGGGGTGTGGAAATTCAGGTGTTTATTGACGTTGAATCGAACATTTTTGCTTTGTGCCGTTTCGGTCATTGAAATGTTTGTGGAAGGAATTTTTTGCAGAAAGGGATGCTGCATTTAACCTTCTGCCTTAACACTTCTTTCTGGTTGTCAGCTCACATTTAATTTCGATGTTATTCTTCCAGGATTGCTATTTTCTTTGGCGTTTCACAATAACCAGACCCTTGCTCTAAAGTCAGTCTCACTGTTTCCCCAGTTTCCTGTTGATGTTATCAGCAATGAAGATTTTGACCCAGACCCCGAGAGCAAAGTGTGTAAAATGGTTCATGGTTTCATAGTTCACTTGCAGAGCACAGAAGAAATGATTCAATTATGGAGTTCCTTCAGTTAGCATTTCTTTAATTGTGCAAAAAAAGATTGTGGCTTAATTGATGATGGTTTTCCATGAAACCAACATTAAATTAATTGAAATGCAATCGCCCAACATGGGGCTCAAACCCACGACCCTGCAATTAAGATTCTCATGTTCTACCGATTGAACACGCCGGGCTTCTGGCTAACGCTAGATTTTATCGCTCATTGCAGCCAGGCGCCTGTTGACCACCCGGATACACTAACGTCCCAACAGCTCATTGCCTGTCGGAGTGGGACCGTGCGGTGCTTCAGAAGACAGGTCGAAAAAGCAAAGTCACTGATTCCGTCCCATGTGCTCCTCCGATCAAGAATAGCAACACACTAAAAATGCTTCAATAATGGTTACACCTGAGCTCCACATTGATCAAGCAGTTGGCTCGTTGGTCTAGGGTTATGATTATAGTTTTGGGGTTGTTACTTGAAATTTGCGAGAGGGCCTGGGTTCAAATCCTCGACGAGCCCGCAGTTTATCCACGAATTTTGAAATTATCTCGAACTTTTGCAAAGAAGGACTTGCATTACTGCAACACCTTTCAGGAATTCATGACACCCCAAATCGCTTTACAGCCGTTGAGTTATGTTTGAAGTGTTGCAGTGTGGGGAAACATGTGCCCAAATCATCCCACACGAACCGCAACTCTTTGTGAAGAAGTTCGGTGCAAAGAATCAGGTATCTCAGGGACTTGGACTTTCTATGAATGAGTTCTGCTTGTACCTGCGTTCAAGCTTGAAACAGATGGAATACAATGTCGGAAAGTGTGAGGTCATCAACCTTGGGAAAAAAAATAGTAAAAGGGAATATTATTTGAATAGGGAGAAATTACAAGATGCTGTGGTGCAGAGGGACCTGGGGGTCCTTGTGCATGAAACTATTTTTGGAGTTTATCTGCAAAACAAAAAACATTAAACCGTGCCACCCGACCTGGATGACACACCAGACATTTACAAGGCCCGCTTTTTTTTCCTTTTTTTGTTTTTTTTTTTGTCACTAAATCACTTATTTTTTTCCAGTGCCCCCTATAAAAGGGGAGCGGGACACTAAAAGCACCGGCAATTAAAACAAATTACACTTGAAAACGTAAAATCAACTTAAAACTTGGTTGCCGGGCATGATGATGCACTCCAGTCCCTCCGTTGCCCACCTCTCGCGGATGGCCGCGAGCGTACCGGTGGAAAACCGTGTGCTCCATCTCCAAGGACACCCTGGACCGGATGTAAGAGCGGAAGAGAGGCAGTCAGTCAGGTTGAACGACCCCCTCGACCGCCCACTGCCTGGATCGGCTGATGGCGCCCTTGGCCGTGCCCAGGAGCAGTCCTACGAGGAGGCCCTCGGACCTACCCGCTCCCCTCCGCACAGGGTGCCCAAAGATCAGGAGAGTGGGACTGAAGTGCAGCCAGAATTTCAGGAGCAGCCCCTTCAAATAATGGAACAGGGGCTGCAACCTCGTGCACTCAATAAAAACATGGAACACGGACTCCTCCAGAGCGCAGAAATTGCAGGCGGCCTGGGAGTCCGTGAACCGGCTTAAAAATTTGTTGCAAGGCACTGCGCCATGCACCACACTCCAGGCCAAGTCCCCGACAAATAGTGGGAGGACCCCTGCGTAGAGTGCCCTCCATCGGGGACCCCCGCCTCCTCCGGACGGCAAGATGGTACGCCATGGCGTGTCCGGACGGCCGGCGAGGATGGCAAAGTTGAGAGTATGCAGGAGCAGCCCGTACAGGAAACACCATCCGCGCGGAACTGAAAGGCACGGAGGGGATTTCCCCGAGTCGGCTCAAGTTGTGAGGCGCCGGCCCCCGAGGAAGGTTCCAGGTATTGGCGCCAATGAGGAATTCCTTCCGGACGGGGGTCAGTTCGGACGCGATCTCCCCACGTGCTTGAGCCTCCTCGATACACCTAACAGAGTCAGGGCCCAAAGCTGTTTTTAGCGACTCGATGACTTCGGCCGCGCGGCGGACGTCGACTGAATTTAGGCGCCGCATCAGCGTGCCTGGCGCCATCCAGCCCGCTCCTCCACCATCGAGCAGGTCCCTGACCCTGGTCACATCACCAGCCACAGCACTCTCTTTCGACCGCCACATAAAATCTCGGTCGTGGAGGTACGGATTCCCGAGCAGCGGCTCCTGCAGGACAGCTGCCACTCCAGCCGGCGGAGAGCTGCGCTTGGTGGAGATTTTATTCCAGACCCTGACGAGTTCCTTGTAAAAGACAGGCAGCTCCTGGAGGGCGGTCCTGACACCCCCCAAGTTCACAAACAGGAGCTGCGTGTCGTAATTGAGGTCGCGCTGCTGGCGGAAAAAATACGTCGCCAGAGCACACCACCTAGGAGAGGGCTCAGCGTAAAGGTATCTCTGCAGAGTCTGAAGACGGAAAGTCCCGAGCTGGGCGCTGAAGCACACCAACGACTGACCGCCCTCCTCAAGCGGGAGACTCAAGACCGCGGCAGAGACCCAGTGCTTCCTGTTGTTCCAGAAGAAGTCCACCAGCTTCTTCTGTATCTTGGCGACAAATGCAGGGGGAGGGGTCAAAGTGACCAGCCGGTACCACAACATTGCGGCCACCAGCTGGTTTATGACTGGCGCTCGACCCCTGCAGGACAGCACTCGGAGCAGTCCTGTCCAGCGCCCTAGGCGAGCAGCGACCTTGGCCTCCAGCTCCTGCCAGTTCGCCGGCCAGGCTTCCCCGTCGGGGCTAAGGTAGACTCCCAGAAAGAGGAGATGGGTCGTGCTCCAGGCAAAAGGCCTGAGCTCGTCCGGCAGGGAGTCCACCCGCCACTGACCCACCAGGAGTCCGGAACATTTCTCCCAGTTGATCCTGGCGGAGGACGTGGCCGAGTAAATCTCCTGGCACTCACGCATCCTCCGCAGGTCAGCGGGATCCTCTACCGCGAGGAGCACGTCATCGGCGTAAGCCGACAGGACAAACTCCACGCCCGGCCCTTGCAGAGCCAGTCCCGTCAACCTCGTCCGCAGGAGGCGCAGGAAATGCTCCACGCAGACGGCGTATAACTGGCCTGACATGGGGCATCCCTGGCGCACCCCTCTCCTCAAGCGAAGGGGCGCCGTCAAAGACCCATTAACCTTAATCAGACACTCCGCGGCGGCGTACAAAAGATGGATCCGGGCGACGAAATGCGTTCCGAACCAGAAAACGCGCAGAGTTCCGAGCAGATAGTCGTGATCCACCCTGTCGAACGCCTTCTCTTGGTCGAGAGATAGGAAGGCGACCGACAGACCAGGATCCTGGGAATGATGGATGAGGTCCCGAACCAGATGGATGTTGTCGTGGATTGTCCGGCCCGGGACCGTGTAGGACTGGTCAGGGTGGATCATGTGGTCCAGCACTGCACCAAGGCGAGCAGACATCGCCCTGGCGAAGATTTTGTAGTCCGTGCTGAGGAGGGAGACCGGGCACCAGTTCTTCAGGAGGCGGAGATCGCCCTTCTTAGGCAGCAGGACGATGACTGCCCTGCGCCAAGAGAGGGGCATCTCCCCGGTCGCCAGACTTTCCCCCAGGACCCGCGCGTAGTCGCCCCCCAGGATGTCCCAGAATGCCCTGTGGAACTCCACGGTCAGCCCGTCCAGCCCCGGGGATTTTCCCCTCGAGAGCCGGTCGAGGGCACCGGTCTGCTCCGCCAGGCTTTGCTGAGCTTCAAGATTTTCGGCGCCCTCCGGACTGACCTTCGGCAGGTCCTACCACAAAACTCTCTGCGCTTCCTCGCTGGACGGATCTGGAGAGAACAGAGCCCCGTAGTATTCACGGGCCCTGTTGTTGACGCCCGCCGATTCCGAGATGAGAGAGCCGTCGTCGGGCAGCAGCGTCAAGAGCTGCTTACGGACACTCTGCCTTTTTTCCAGCGCGTAGAAGAAGGGGGAGCCACGGTCCAGATCCCGCAGGAACCGGATCCGCGACCTCACGAACGCGCCTCGGGACCCAACGAGCTGCAGTTCCTTCAGCGCGGCCTTCTTCGCTTCGTACACCGTCTGCAGGGCCGGGTCCTCGACGACTTGACCGAGACGGGATTCCAGGTTGAGCACCTCTTTTTCTAGGCACCCGACCCTGGCCGCCCGCCTCTTGGTCGACCCCCTCGCGTACTCTTGACAGAAGACGCGGATGTGAGCCTTGGCCAAGTCCCACCATATCCTCAAGGCGGGGAAGCTCCCCTGCTTCCTTCTCCAGTCGGCCCAGAAACGACGGAACGAGTCCTGAAACCGCACGTCCTCCAGCAGCCGGTTGTTAAAATGTCAGTACGCGGAACCCGTCCTTGTGCGGAGCGAAACGAGCTCCGCCCACACCAGGTGGTGGTACGAACACGGCACCGGCCGCATGGAGGCCGCCGGGACACAAGAAACGTACGCCCGAGACACGTAAAGGCGGTCGACTCTGGACCATCCTACTCCAGGCATCACCCAAGTAAAGGCGCTGGATTCGGGATGGAGATTAAGCCAGACGTCCACCAACTCGAAGGACCCGACCAGGTCTCTCAACTTCTCCATCGCCGTCATGCACTGCGGGGCACCGGAGCGGTCCCTCGTCTCGAGGGTGCAGTTAAAATCCCCACCGAGGACAATGCAGTCGCCGACGTCGACGGAACCAAGAAGAGCAGACAACTATTCAAAGAAGCGCGAGATGGAACGGCAAGTCCACTAGGCGAACCGTTACGTGCAGCAAGCGGCCTGGTACGGGCTCCTCGACCCCCAAGATCTCCGGCTGAAAATGCGGGGCCAGCAAGATGGCCAACCCACTAGAAGTAGCGGTGAGGTGGCTCATGCGGACCTCTCCTTGCCATTTCAGGAGCAACGTGGCTTCGTCTTCCGGAACGGTGTGGGTTTCTTGCAGGAAGCACACCGCATATTTCCCCTCCCACAGGAGCGAAAAATGTTTAAATCTACGGCGTGCCTCTCTGCTGCCGTTGATGTTGAGGCTGGCTATTGTTATCTTCATGACTCGAGCATAGCGCAACCTCTACCTAACCTATTGAGGGGGGGAGTGGAGTCGTTTGTTGACCTCCACTCCTTCAGCAGCCCAGCGAGGAACTTTTTGAGCCGGCTCAGCTCAAGGCCCTGCGTCCTTGATAAGGACCCGCCCGCGGCAATGGTTTTAGCGGTGGCGCGGACGGAAGCGACGAGCAACATCGGCTCAGACCATCTTTCCAGGGCCAGACGGGCTTGGTCGCGGCGACCTCGGCACTGGACCAAAAAGTCCCAGAGTTCCTTTGCAGGAATGATGAGGCTCTCAGCGGCGGACGCGAGCAGATCCACCGCCTCATTGGCGATGGACTCGAGATCTTCACGCGCGTCCTCCACCGAGTCCCCTTCCACCTCCGGGAGGTCGCCGCTAGCAGCCGGCCCGTCGACCGCACGAGGTACGGCAAACGGCCCGGCCGCTCCATCTGGCCCTGCCTCTGCCCCGATCCCACCCCCAGGATCGTCGGCATAGGAGTCCCCACTGGGCTCTGTTAAAATTGGTTCTGGGTCGGGAAGCGACAGCGGAAGGTGTTCCTGCTCCGTCCCAGGAGCCAGGGAACATGGAGAGACCTGGTTTAGGAAGTTCTCCTGGTCCACCAAGACTCTCAGCTCCAAAGTAGGGGGCGAGGGTTGTTGTTATTCCCCCTCCCCGCCGTCAGCCCCCGGCCCAGCGTGTGGATGTATGTTAAAATTGTATGCAGTGTCAGTTTCTGCCGAGTCCAGCAAATTTCGGGGGAAGTTGGATATTGGCTGGGCGGACTCCGGTTCGGCCTTTTCGGCCCCGCCCGCCTCAGTCCCCGGGAAGCTTGACCCGGCGGTTTCGCATTCTTCCGCTGCCCCCACGCCCACCACGACAGGCAGATCTTTCACGCCATCCCCGGGAGGCAGCGGCTGTGCATCCTCGACTGTCTCACCCACCCCGTGCCAGATTCCTCATTCCTACGGCGCAGTTTGGGAGCGCCGGTGAGGGATGCGGGACACGCGGCGGGCACCGACTCCTCCACGGATGGATGTTGTTCCCCCTCGACCTCATTGGAGCGGCGCCTCCTTTTTTTCCTGGCTGTGCGCGGAGGCAGCGAGCCCCCCATGTCCGCCGAGGCCTCCTACTCCACACCCCCCTTTTCCTTTTCTAGCCCGTGCTAGGGCCGCTCTGTGATGTTGTTCAAGGGCTCGGGCATGGGCTCAGGGCACCCCGCGCTCGCCAATGACTGGGTTGGGCCGAGCGCGGTAAACAATTTGTTTGGCGCACCGACGGGTCCCGCCTCTAGATGTTTCGCCTTGTTCCCCGCCTTCTTTCCGTTCGGACGCTCTCCCTCC
This sequence comes from Pristiophorus japonicus, assembly GCF_044704955.1. Classification (NCBI taxonomy): domain Eukaryota; kingdom Metazoa; phylum Chordata; class Chondrichthyes; family Pristiophoridae; genus Pristiophorus; species Pristiophorus japonicus. Next base: position 5,648,050 of record NC_092009.1, read on the forward strand.
CCCCCGCCGGAGGCCGTGAAAACAAAGGCCTCCGACGATGCCCGCGCACCTACGGCTCCAGGCACGCGGACGCAAATAGTTGGAGGGTGGCGGCGGCGCCATCCTTGGCCGCCCTCGGTGGTTTGGCGGCCTTGGAGGCGGAGCAGTTCTTACGAACTTGCCCCACCTCCCTACAGGCATGGCACCGCACGCCGTCCGACGTCCAGAAGACGCGGTAGGCAGTCCCCTCGTGCACCACATTAAAATGCCCCTCCGTCGTATCCTCCTGCGCCAGCCGGACTAAAAGATGGCGGTGGAATGAGAACACGTGGCGCAGGCTGTTCTCTCTGAGGCCGAGCGGTATGGGGTTAATCTCCTACCTTACCTCCCTCAGTTGGTGTAGGTGAGGGAGGAGCAGCTCAGCGGGAACAAAGGGCGGGACGTTCGATATGATGACCCACTGCGCGGTGGCCTCGTGAGGGTCCACCGGCAGGAACGTCCCGCCAACCGTGAGCCCCCTTTCAAGGGCCAGGGACACCGCCCACTCCGATTCCAGGAAGAACAGAGCCTTCCCAGACATCTTAGAGGCTGCGACAATGGCCGAGGGGCCGACGACTCCAGCCATCGCCCGCACGCACTCCTCGATGCTCATTGTGGGGTGAGTGTAGCTCTTGACCCCGTGTTTCTTAGTAATCAATCTGAAAGGTGGCAGGGCAGCAGATGGCGCAGGAGGTGCCGTGGATGTGAATGCCGCCTGTGCATACGTCCTAGCTGGTCCTGCCACCGGCGTAGATGGGGTCGACATCACGGGGTCCCTTTAAGGGCTACACCCACCCCAAAGTCACAGCCCTAATGGTCTTTAAATGGCCTCGTTTATACACTGAGCAGAGGAGCTCTTAACGAGGCACACCTCTCCCCTAGTTGACAATTGTGGTTGGGCCTTGCTTCCTCTGCTCAGTTGTCTTGACTTTTTTTTTGTAAATTAAGAAAAAAGGGGTTCTCAGGGAGAGAGGGGAGAAACAGAGAATAATAGAGAAAGAGAGAGGGGGGATGGGAAGGTGGAGAAACTGCGAGGGCAGGTCTCCCCTCGCAGCTGTGGGTAGGTGCAATCCCCAGATGGCAAAACAAAAATAGTCTTTGGGGTGGTCTTCGGGTGAGGGGAGAAGATGTCTTCAACTGGTGCAGCTGGAGCCACACAGGCACACACTCCCAACGATGTTCAATAGGGTGATTAAATATTCTTCAGCCAGGTAGTTCCAGCTATCCCAGTCAAGGCAATGGGGGAGGGGTGCTTCAAAGGTGTGTGGGGCCTATTTGTAAACAAGGCCCCCACACACACTTCCACACACACACACACCCCGCTATGTTCCGGTCCCCGACTGGTCTTCTTTCCTCCCCCCACCGATACAGCAAAGCCTTTTAGGGACTCCACCAATACACCCACCTGTAGAATGGTAGAGTCTCCCTCCTTCCACACTGGATGTTGTTGTTGGTCTATCCCCCTCTCTCCAAATCTTTGTAGAAATGGTGAAGTTGTTCAAGTGTTCTGCTTTTTACTCCTCTCCCTCTGCGTGACTGTTGGTGGTGAAGCCCCTTCCTTCCTTCCATCTCTTCCTGGGATGATTCACAGGCCCAGCTAGGAGCGACAACAGGAGCTGCTCTACTCACTGCTCACTCAGCCAACTGAGCAGGACACGCCTTCAAAGCTCCACAATTGGTCCTTGTGCATGAAACTCTTTTTGGGAGTAAACAAAAAACATTAAACCGTGCCTCCCCGATCTGGAGGTCCTTGCGCATGAATCACAAAAAGTTAGTTTGCAGATGCAACAGGTAATCAGGAAGGCGAATGGAATGTTGGCCTTCATTGCGAGAGGGATGGAGTACAAAAGCAGGGATGTTCTGCTGCAACTGTACAGGGTAATGGTGAGGCCGCAGCTGGAGTACTGCGTGCAGTTTTGGTCGCCTTAGGAAGGATATGCTAGCTTTGGAGGGGGTACAGAGACGATTCACTAGGCTGATTCTGGACAAGAGGGGGTTACCTTCTGATGATAGATTGAGTAGACTGGGTCTTTCCTCGTTGCAGTTCAGAAGGATGAGGGGTGATCTTTTAGAAACATTTAAAATAATGAAAGGGATAGACAAGATAGAGGCAGAGAGGTTGTTTCCACTGGTCGGGGAGACTAGAACTAGGGAGCACAGCTTCAAAATACGGGTGAGCCAATTTAAAAGCGAGTTGAGAAGGAATTTCTTCTCCCAGAGGGTTGTGCATCTGTGAATTATCTGCCCAAGGAAGCAGTTGAAGCTAGCTCATTGATTGTATTCAAATCACAGATAGATAAGGGAACCAATAAGGGAATTAAGGATTACGGGGAGCGGGCGGGAAAGTGGAGCTGAGTCCACGCCCAGAACAGCCATGATCTTGTTGAATGGTGGAGCGGGCTCGAGGGGCCAGATGGCCTACTCCTGTTCCTAATTATTATGTTCTTATGTTCTTATGCTGTGCCACTAGAAATAGTGAATGTATTGGTGATCATTTTCCAACAGTCTATCGATTCTGGATCCTATGGACTAGAGAGTAGCTAATGTAATACCACTTTTTAAAATAGAATGGAGAGAGAAAACAGGTCGTAATCGACAGGTTAGCCTGACATCAGTAGTGCAGACAATGTTGAAATCAATTATTAAAGATGAAATAGCAACGCATTTGGAAAGCAGTGACAGGATCGGTCCAAGTCAGCATGGGTTTATGAAAGGGAAATCATGCTTCCGAAATCTTCTAGAATTTTTTTGAGGATGTAACATGTAGAGTGGACAAGGGAGAACCAGTCGATGTGGTGTATTTGGACTTTCAAAAGGCATTTGACAAGGTCCCACACAAGACATTTTGTGCAAAATTAAATCACATGGTATTGGGAGCAATGTACTGATGTGGATAGAGAACTGGTTGGCAGACAGGACGCAGATAGTCGGGATTAACGGGTCCGTTCCAGAATGGCAGGTAGTGACGAGTGGTATGCCGCAAGGCTCAGTGCTGGGACTCCAGGGGACACAATCTCAGGATAAGGGGTAAGCCATTTAGGACTGAGCTGAGGAGAAACTTCTTCATTCAGAGAGTTGTTAAACTGTGGAATTCTCTGCCGTTGATGCCCTTTCATTGGATATATTCAAGAGGGAGTTAGATCTGGGCTACAGGGATCAAGGGCTATGGAGAGAAAGCAGGACAGAGATGCTGAGGTGAATATTCAGCCCTGATCTTATTGAATGGTAGTGCAGGGTCGAAGGTCCAAATGGCCTTCTCCTGCACCTATCTTCTCTGTTCTATTCTTCTCCGTGATCAGAGGAGAATAGTTGATTTCCTTTTACCGACTGTTCCATTTTAGTGCTTACTCTAACTTATATCACTTCTCACCTAGTTCGCCTTCTATCATATCAAATCTCAAACTTGTTCCGTTTGAGTACATGACTTGTGGTTGTAGTAGATTTAACTGCAGTGTCTCACTATAAGCTCAGCTGAAATCCTTTGAACCACCCCTTTATTGGACAGTCTTGCAAATATTTGAAATCTGTTACTTTCTGTATCAGTTAACCCATTTTTGATACCGATTTAATTTAAAAAACTCATCCACACATTTTGCATGTGATAGCCTGTGAAATATTTTAATATTTGTAATTGTCAGTCACAAACTCCGTTCCTGAGCAACTGACTCCATCCCTCTCCCCAACTTCTGCCTGATGCTCAACCAGACTATTCGCAACCTTGGTGTCATTCTTGACCCCGAAATTATTTTTTGACCACATATCCTATCCGCAGCATAAATAAAATTGCTTATTCCATCTCTGAAACATCGCCCATCTGCACTCTTGCCTCAGGTTATCCACGGCTGAAGCGCTCATCCATGCCTTTTTCTCCTCTGGACATGACTATTCCAATGCACTCCTCCCACATTCTACCCTACATAAACTAGAGTTGATCCACAACTCGGCTGCCCTTTGCCCTAACTCGCAACAATTCCAGCTCACCCATCACCCTGTGCTCTCTGACCGGCATTGCCTTCTGGTTAAGCAGTCAGTGGGTATGGTCTAGTCAGTGGGTGGAGATTTCTCTGTATCTGACGCGTGTTGCACGTGCCCTGGGAGTATTTGAGGCAGGATCGAGGAAGATATACTCTGTGTCTAACGTGTACTGTACCTGCCCGGGGAGTGTTTGATGGGACTGTGTAGAGGGAGCTTTACTCTGTATCTAACCCATACTGTCCGTGTCCTGGGAGTATTTGGGATATTGTAGACTGAGATTTACTCTGTATCAACCCTGGTATTGTTTGTGACAGGATGGAGTGAGATTTACTCTATATCTAAGCCGTGCAGTACCGGTAGCCGGAATTTAGTCGTCGAGAAAATGCTCGAATCTGTTACTAAGCACGTGGCAACAGGGTACTTTGCATGTAATAACAGGATTGGGCAGAATCAACACGGATTTATGAATTGGAAATTGTACTTGACAAATCTGTTCGTGTTTTTTGAGGTTGTTGTTGGTGTTTCGGGCAGTGGGGGAACGCACCTTTGGAATGTTGCATTCCATTTTTGGTCGGTTCACACTTTCTGGAGTTTACTTCTCAGCCTTTCTTGTCCTTGTCGCTTGATTTTCCTCTTTAGTTATTTTCATTAATTTGAATTATGTTGATTAACAGTATGATCCTTTAGGTTCTAGTTTCTTATTTTTCGTAAATTGGATTTCTGATGACCCCTGTTTATTGTGTCTGGACCGATGTGCCTTTGTGTGTCGTTCTGGACACTGATACAATGCTCTGTTTTTAGATTACATAGGAGGTGGGGTTAATATGCGTAATATACGTTCTGTTCTCGCTTCCTCTTTTTATTGTTTGTTTTTCTCCTGTCTATTATTTGCTGTATCGGAGCTGCTGTGGCTTTGTGATGTCGTTCTGGAGACTGACGCCTTGCTCTAATTACATTCTGGATACTGGTGTAGCTTTCTATTTCTCGGGTTAGGGCCTTTGTTGTTTGGGACAGTGGGGTAATGTTCCTTTGGAACTTTTATGGAAGTGTTTTATTAATAATTAGATTGATGGTAAATTGAATTGTGCCAAGAGATTAAATTGATGGAGATTGGATTGTATTTATATACAATCCTTCTTTGGGGGTTGTTGGTTTAGGCAGGGTTATTTTTTAGGGGGTGGGGGAGGGATGTTGGGTTTGTGATTGAAAATTGGTTATTAGCTGGGTTGTTAGTTCCTTACTATGTATTCAATTAATTCCCGTGGAGTTAGGGAACTTATACTTTGTAAATAAGTCAACTGTATTTTTTGGATTAAATAATACTATTTATTTCGACGTTAAGGATATTAACTGGGGAGTTATTATTATTGTTTAAGACATTCAAGGATCCTGTGGAATCAGTCTGTTGGAAACGGTGCCTTGTTGCTGCTGTTGGGCAGAATGCTGATGGTCACAGCATGGAGCCGCATGTCCCTGAGTCTGTGTCTTCCAATTTTATTCATTTAAACATTCGTAAATTTGTGGATTAAGTTTTGATTACATGGCGGGCAGGGGGGACTTGGTGGGTTTGCTAATGTTTTTTTGGTAGTGGAGAGTGAGACCGTTGTTTATTTATCCGGGTTGAAGCGAGCGATGGCTAAGGAAAAGAGTGTTTGAAGACCAGGCCCTCAAATCTAGCACCAAGCTCATGGTCTCCAGGGCTGTACTAATACCCGCCCTCCTGTATGGCTCAGAGACATGGACGATGTACAGTAGACAGCTCAAGTCGCTGGAGAAATATCATCAATGATGTCTCCGCAAGATCCTACAAATCCCCTGGGAGGTCAGACGCACCAACATTAGCTTCCTTGACCAGGCCAACATCCCCAGCATTGAAGCACTGACCACACTCAATCAGCTGTGCTGGGCAGACCACATTGCCCGCATGCCAGAAACGAGACTCCCAAAGCAAGCTCAGAAATCCTTCATGGCAAATGAGCCAAAGGTGGGCAGAGGAAATGTTACAAGGATACCCTCAAAGCATCCCTGATAAAATGCAACATCCCCACTGATACCTGGGAATCTCTGGCGAAAGACCGTCCAAAGTGAAGGAAGTGCATCTGGGAGGACGCTGAGCACCTCGAGATCATCACCGAGAGCATGCAGAAAACAAGCAGGCAGTGGAAAGAGCATGCGGCAAACCAGTCTTAACCATCCCTCCCCTCAACGGCTGTCTGTTCCACCTGTGACAGAGGCTGTAATTCCCGTATTGGACAGTACAGTCACCTGAGAAATTACTTTTAGAGTGAAAGCAAGTTTTCCTTGATCCCGAGGGACTGCCTATGATGATGATGACCTCTGTTTCTTGAGGCCGTTTGTTTTGCTGGGAAAGCCGATAATTTTGTTTTTGAAAAAAATTTTTTTTTGTTTTGTGCAACTGTATCTTGCTGTAGGATCTCGGTTAAATTTTGTGTGTGTGTGTGGGGAGGGCGGGGGCGGTTCTCAGTTAGATTGTTTGCGGGGATTCTCGGTTAAGTTGTTTGGGGAACTGGGTCTCAGTTCGGCTGTGTGGGTGGCACGGTGAGGTTGTGTGGGGGAGGGGTTCTCAGTTAGACAGTGTGGGGGAGGGGTTCTCAGTTAGATTGTGTGGGGGGGCTCACGGTTAGGTTGTGTGGGGGAGGGATTCTCAATTAGGTTGTGTGGGGGGGGGTCACGGTTAGGTTGTGTGGGGGGGGGTCACGGTTAGGTTGTGTGGGGGTGTCACGGTTAGGTTGAGTGTGTGGGGGGTCATGGTAGGTTTTGTGTGGGGGAGGATCTCGGTTAGGTTGTGTGTGTGGGGAGTCTCGGTTAGGTTGTGTGTGGGGGGGGTCTCGGTTAGGTTGTGTGTGTGGGGGGGTCACGGTTAGGTTGTGTGTGGGGGGGGGTCACGGTTAGGTTGTGTGTGTGGGGGGGTCTCGGTTAGGTTGTTTGTGAGGGGTCTCGGTTAATTTGTGTGTGTGTGTGGGGTCTCGGTTAGGTTGTGTGTGTGGGGGGGTCTGGTTTGGTTGTGTTTGGGGGGGGTCTCGGCTAGGTTGTGTGTGAGGGGTCTCGGTTAGGTTGTGTGTGGGGTGGGTCACGGTTAGGTTGTTTGTGTGGGGGGTCACAGTTAAGTTGTGTGTGGGGGGGGTCTCGGTTAGGTTGTGTGTGGGGGGGGTCACGGTTAAGTTGTGTGTGGGGGGGGTCTCGGTTAGGTTGTGTGTGGGGGGGGTCACGGTTAGGTTGTCTGTGTGGGGGGTCACGGTTAGGATGCGTGTGGGGGGGGGTCTCGGTTAGGTTGTGTGTGGGGGGGGGTCTCGGTTATGTTGTGTGTGGGGGGTCACGGTTATGTTGTTGTGTGGGGGGGGTCACGTTTATGTTGTGTGTGTGGGGGGGTCTCGGTTAGGTTGTGTGTGTGGGGGGGTCTCGGTTAGGTTGTGTGTGTGTGGGGGTCTCGGTTAGGTTGTGTGTTGTGGGGGTCTCGGTTAGGTTGTGTGTGTGTGGGGTGTCTCGGTTATGTGTTGTGTTGTGGGGGTCTCGGTTAGGTTGTGTGTGTGTGGGGTGTCTCGGTTATGTTGTGTGTTGTGGGGTCTCGGTTAGGTTGTGTGTTTGGGGGCGTCTCGGTTAGGTTGTGTGTGTGGGGGTCTCGGTTGGGTTGTGTGTGTGGGTGGTCTCGGTTAGGTTGTTTGTTGTGGGGGTCACGGTTTGGTTGTGTGTGTGGGGGGGTCTCGGTTAGGTTGTGTGTGTGGGGGGTCTCGGTTAGGTTGTGTGTGTGGGGGGGGGGTCTCGGTTAGGTTGTGTGTGTGTGGGAAGTCTCGGTTAGGTTGTGTGTGTGGGGGGGTCTCGGTTAGGTTGTGTGTGTGGGGGGGTCTCGGTTAGGTTGTGTGTGTGGGGGGGTCTCGGTTATGTTGTGTGTGTGTGGGGTGTCACGGTTAGGTTGTGTGTGGGGGGGTCAGGGTTAGGTTGTGTGTGGGGGGGTTCACGGTTAGGTTGTGTGTGTGGGGGGGTCTCGGTTAGGTTGTGTGTGTGGGGGGGGTTCTCGGTTAGGTTGTGTGTGTGGGGGCGGTCACGGTTAGGTTGTGTGTGTGGGGGGTCACAGTTAGGTTGTGTGTGGGGTGTCACGGTTAGGTTGTGTGTGGGGTGTCACGGTTAGGTTGTGTTTGGGGTGGGTCACGGTTAGGTTGTGTGTGGGGGGGGGTCTCGGTTAGGTTGTGTGTGTGGGGGGGTCACGATTAGGTTGTGTGTGGGGTGGGTCACGGTTAGGTTGTGTGTGGGGGGGTCTCGGTTAGGTTGTGTGTGGGGGGGTCTCGGTTAGGTTGTGGTGGGGTCACGGTTAGGTTGTGCGTGGAGGAGGTCACGGTTAGGTTGTGTGTGGGGGGTTCTCGTTTAGGTTGTGTGTGGGGGGGTTCTCGATTAGGTTGCGTGTGGGGGGGTCTCGGTTAGGTTGTATGTGTGGGGGGGGTCACGGTTAGGTTGTGTGTGTGGGGGGGTTCTCGATTAGGTTGTGTGTGGGGGGGTCTCGGTTATGTTGTGTGTGGGGGGGTCTCGGTTAGGTTGTATGTGTGGGGGGGGTCTCGGTTAGGTTGTGTGTGTGGGGGGGGGTCTCGGTTAGGTTGTGTGTGGGGGGGGGTCTCGGTTAGGTTGTGTGTGTGGGGGGGGGTCTCGGTTAGGTTGTGTGTGTGGGGGGGGGTCTCGGTTAGGTTGTGTGTGGAGGGTCTCGGTTAGGTTGTGTGTGTGGGGGGGGGTCTCGGTTAGGTTGTGTGTGTGGGGGGGGGGGTCTCGGTTAGGTTGTGTGTGTGGGGGGGGGTCTCGGTTAGGTTGTGTGTGTGGGGGGAGTCTCGGTTAGGTTGTGTGTGTGGGGGGGGTTTCGGTTAGGTTGTGTGTGTGTGGGGGAGTCTCGGTTAGGTTGTGTGTGTGGGGGGGGGTCTCGGTTAGGTTGTGTGTGTGGGGGGAGTCTCGGTTAGGTTGTGTGTGTGGGGGGGGGTCACGGTTAGGTTGTGTGTGTGTGGGGGGTCTCGGTTAGGTTATGTGTGTGTGGGGGGGGGTCTCGGTTAGGTTGTGTGTGGGGTGGGTCACGGTTAGGTTGTGTGTCTGGGGGGTCACAGTTAGGTTCTGTGTGGGGGGGTCACGGTTAGGTTGTGTGTGGGGGCGTCTCGGTTAGGTTGTGGGGGGGTCTCGGTTAGGTTGTGTGTTTGGGGGGGTCTCGGTTAGGTTGTGTGTGTGGGGGGGTCTCGCTTATGTTGTGTGTGTGGGGGGGGTCACGATTAGGTTGTGTGTGTGGGGGGGTCTTGGTTAGGTTGTGTGTGTGTGGTTCACTGTTAGGTTGTGTGTGGGGGGGGGTCTCGGTTATGTTGTGTGTGTGGAGGGGGTCTCGGTTAGGTTGTGTGTGTGTGGTTCACTGTTAGGTTGTGTGTGTGTGGTGGGGTCACGGTTAGGTTGTGTGTGGGTTGGGTCACGGTTAGATTGTGTGTGGGCGAGTTCTCGGTTAGGTTGTGTGTGTGGGGGGGGTCACGGTTAGGTTGTGTGTGTGGGGGGGTCACGGTTAGGTTGTGTGTGTGGGGGGGTCACGGTTAGGTTGTGTGTGGGGGGTCCCGTTCAGATTGTGGGGGGGTCTCGGTTAGGTTGTGTGTGTGGGGGGGTCACGGATAGGTTGTGTGTGGGGGGTCTCTGTTAGGTTGTGTGTTTGGGGGGGTCTCGGTTAGTTTGTGTGTGTGGGGGGGTCTCGGTTATGTTGTGTGTGTGGGGGGGGTCACGATTAGGTTGTGTGTTTGGGGGAGTCTTGGTTAGGGTGTGTGTGTGTGGTTCACTGTTAGGTTGTGTGTGGGGGGGGTCTCGGTTATGTTGTGTGTGTGGAGGTGGTCTCGGTTCGGTTGTGTGTGTGGCAGGGCCTTGATTAGGTTGTGTGTGTGTGGTTCACTGTTAGGTTGTGTGTGTGTGGGGGTCTCGGTTAGGTTGTGTGTGGGGGGGGTCACTGTTAGGTTGTGTGTGTGTGGGGGGTCACAGTTAGGTTGTGTTTGGGGGGGTCACGGTTAGGTTGTGTCTGGGGTGGGTCACGGTTAGGTTGTGTGTGGGGGGGGTCTCGGTTAGGTTGTGTGTGTGGGGGGGGTCACGATTAGGTTGTGTGTGTGGGGGGGTCACGGTTAGGTTGTGTGTGTGGGGTGGTCACGGTTAGGTTGTGTGTGAGGGGGTCTCGGTTAGGTTGTGGTGGGGTCACGGTTAGGTTGTGTGTGGGGGGTTCTCGGTTAGGTTGTGTGTGTGTGGGGGTCACGGTTAGGTTGTGTGTGTGGGGGTCACGGTTAGTTTGTGTGTGGGGGGGTCACGGTTAGGTTGTGTGTGTGTGGGGGTCACGGTTAGGTTGTGTGTGGGGGGTTCTCGGTTAGGTTGTGTGTGTGTGGGGGTCACGGTTCGGTTGTGTGTGTGGGGGTCACGGTTAGTTTGTGTGTGTGGGGGTCACGGTTAGGTTGTGTGTGTGTGGGTGGTCACGTTTATGTTGTGTGTGGGGGGGTCACGGTTAGGTTGTGTGTGGGGGCGGTCACGGTTAGGTTGTGTGTGTGCGGGGGTTCTCGATTAGGTTGTGTGTGTGGGGGTCTCGGTTATGTTGTGTGTGGGGGGGTCTCGGTTAGGTTGTATGTGTGGGGGGTGGTCTCGGTTAGGTTGTGTGTGTGGGGGGGGTCTCGGTTAGGTTGTGTGTGTGGGGGGGGTCTCTGTTAGGTTGTGTGTGTGGGGGGGGTCACGGTTAGGTTGTGTGTGTGTGGTGGGGTCTCGGTTAGGTTGTGTGTGTGGGGGGGGGTCACGGTTAGGTTGTGTGTGTGTGGGGGGGTCTCGGTTAGGTTATGTGTGTGTGGGGGGGGGTCTCGGTTAGGTTATGTGTGTGGGGGGGGTCTCGGTTCGGTTGTGTGTGTGTGGGGGGGTCTCGGTTAGGTTGTGTGTGTGTGGGCGGGGTTTCGGTTATGTTGTGTGTTGGGGGGGTCTCGGTTAGGTTGTGTGTGTGTGGGGGGGTCTCGGTTAGGTTGTGTGTGGGGGGGGGGTCTCGGTTAGGTTGTGTGTGTGGGGGGGTCACGATTAGGTTGTGTGTGGGGGGGGTCTCGGTTAGGTTGTGTGTGTGGGGGGGTCACGGTTAGGTTGTGTGTGTGTGGGGGTCACGGTTAGGTTGTGTGTGTGGGGGTGTCATGGTTAGGTTGTGTGTGTGGGGGGTTCACGGTTATGTTGTGTGTGTGGGGGGGTCACGGTTAGGTTGTGTGTGTGGGGGGGTCACGGTTAGATTGTGTGTGTGTGGGGGGGGTCACGGTTAGGTTGTGTGTGGGGGGGGCGGTCACGGTTAGGTTGTGTGTGGGGTGGGTCACAGTTAGGTTGTGTGTGTGGGGGGGTCACGGTTAGGTTGTGTGTGTGGGGGGGTCACGGTTAGATTGTGTGTGTGTGGGGGGGGTCACGGTTAGGTTGTGTGTGTGGGGGGGTCACGGTTAGGTTGTGTGTGTGGGGGGGTCACGGTTAGGTTGTGTGTGAGGGCGTCTCGGTTAGGTTGTGGGGGGGTCTCGGTTAGGTTGTGTGTTTGGGGGGGTCTCGGTTAGGTTGTGTGTGTGGGGGGGTCTCGGTTAGGTTGTGTGTGTGTGGGGGGTCTCGGTTAGGTTGTGTGTGTGGGGGGGTCACGGTTAGGTTGTGTGTGTGGGGGTGTCTCGGTTAGGTTGTGTGTGTGTGGGGGGTCTCTGTTAGGTTGTGTGTGTGGGGGGGTCACGGTTAGGTTGTGTGTGTGGGGGGGTCACGGTTAGGTTGTGTGTGAGGGCGTCTCGGTTAGGTTGTGGGGGGGTCTCGGTTAGGTTGTGTGTTTGGGGGGGTCTCGGTTAGGTTGTGTGTGTGGGGGGGTCTCGCTTATGTTGTGTGTGTGGGGGGGGTCACGATTAGGTTGTGTGTGTGGGGGGGTCTTGGTTAGGTTGTGTGTGTGTGGTTCACTGTTAGGTTGTGTGTGGGGGGGGTCTCGGTTATGTTGTGTGTGTGGAGGGGGTCTCGGTTAGGTTGTGTGTGTGTGGTTCACTGTTAGGTTGTGTGTGGTGGGGTCACGGTTAGGTTGTGTGTGGGGTGGGTCACGGTTATGTTGTGTGGCGGGGGGGGTCACGGTTAGGTTGTGTGTGTGGGGGGGGTCACGGTTAGGTTGTGTGTGTGGGCGGTCACGGTTAGGTTGTGTGTGTGGGGGGTTCACGGTTAGGTTGTGTGTGGGGGGTCCCGTTCAGATTGTGGGGGGGTCTCGGTTAGGTTGTGTGTGTGGGGGGGTCACGGACAGGTTGTGTGTGGGGGGTCTCTGTTAGGTTGTGTGTTTGAAGGGGTCTCGGTTAGTTTGTGTGTGTGGGGGGGTCTCGGTTATGTTGTGTGTGTGGGGGGCGTCACGATAAGTTTATGTGTTTGGGGGGGTCTTGGTTAGGTTGTGTGTGGGGGGTGGTCTCGGTTATGTTGTGAGTGGGGGGTCACGGTTATGTTGTTGTGTGGGGGGGTCACGTTTATGTTGTGTGTGTGGGGGGGTCTCGGTTAGGTTGTGTGTGTGGGGGGGTCTCGGTTAGGTTGTGTGTGTGGGGGGTTCACGGTTAGGTTGTGTGTGTGTGGTGGTCTCGGTTAGGTTGTGTGTTGTGGGGGTCTCGGTTAGGTTGTGTGTGTGTGGGGTGTCTCGGTTATCTTGTGTGTTGTGGGGGTCTCGGTTAGGTTGTGTATGTGTGGGGTGTATCGGTTATGTTGTGTGTTGTGGGGTCTCGGTTAGGTTGTGTGTTTGGGGGCGTCTCGGTTAGGTTGTGTGTGTGGGGGGGGGTCTCGGTTAGGTTGTGTGTGTGGGGGGGGTCTCGGTTAGGTTGTTTGTTGTGGGGGTCTCGGTTAGGTTGTGTGTGTGGGGGGCGTCTCGGTTAGGTTGTGTGTGTATGGGTGGGGTTTCGGTTAGGTTGTGTGTCTGGGGGGGTCTCGGTTAGGTTGTGTGTGTGGGGGGGTCTCGGTTAGGTTGTGTGTGTGTGGGTGGTCACGTTTAGGTTGTGTGTGGGGGGGTCACGGTTAGGTTGTGTGTGTGGGGGGGGTCTCGGTTAGGTTGTGTGTGTGGGGGGTTCACGGTTAGGTGTGTGTGGGGGGGTCTCGGTTATGTTGTGTGTGGGGGGGGGTCTCGGTTAGGTTGTGTGTGTGGGGGGGGTCTCGGTTAGGTTGTGTGTGTGGGGGGGGTCTCGGTTAGGTTGTGTGTGTGGGGGGGTCTCGGTTAGGTTGTATGTGTGGGGGGGGGTCTCGGTTAGGTTGTGTGTGTGGGGGGGGTCTCGGTAAGGTTGTGTGTGTGGGGGGGGTCTCGGTTAGGTTGTGTGTGTGGGGGGGTCTCGGTTAGGTTGTGTGTGTGTGGGTGGGGTTTCGGTTAGGTTGTGTGTCTTGGGGGGTCTCGGTTAGGTTGTGTGTGTGGGGGGGTCTCGGTTAGGTTGTGTGTGTGTGGGTGGGGTTTCGGTTATGTTGTGTGTGTGTGGGGGGGTCTCGGTTAGGTTGTGTGTGTGGGGGGGGTCACGGTTAGGTTGTGTGTGTGTGGGGGGGTCTCGGTTAGGTTATGTGTGTGTGGGGGGGGTCTCGGTTAGGTTATGTGTGTGGGGGGTGTCTCGGTTAGGTTGTGTGTGTGTGGGGGGGTCTCGGTTAGGTTGTGTGTGTGTGGGGGGGGTCTCGGTTAGGTTGTGTGTGTTGGGGGGGTCTCGGTTAGGTTGTGTGTGTGTGGGGTCTCGGTTAGGTTGTGTGTGTGGGGGGGTCTCGGTTAGGTTGTGTGTGGGGGGGTCTCGGTTAGGTTGTGTGTGTGGGGGGTTCTCGGTTAGGTTGTGGTGGGGTCTCGGTTAGGTTGTGTGTGTGGGGGGTCACGGTTAGGTTGTGTGTGTGGGCGTCTCGGTTAGGTTGTGTGTGGGGTGGGTCACGGTTAGATTGTGTGTGGGCGAGTTCTCGGGTAGGTTGTGTTTGTGGGGGGGTCACGGTTAGGTTGTGTGTGTGGGGGGTCACAGTTAGGTTGTGTGTGGTGGGGTCACGGTTAGGTTGTGTGTGGGGGGGGGTCTCGGTTAGGTTGTGTGTGTGGGGGGTCACAGTTAGGTTGTGTGTGGGGGAGGTCTCGGTTAGGTTGTGTGTGTGGGGGGGTCACGGTTAGGTTGTGTGTGTGGGGGGTCACAGTTAGGTTGTGTGTGGGGGGGGTCTCGGTTAGGTTGTGGTGGGGTCTCGGTTAGGTTGTGTGTGTGGGGGGGTCACGGTTAGGTTGTGTGTGAGGGCGTCTCGGTTAGGTTGTGGGGGTTCTCGTTTAGGTTGTGTTTTTGGGGGGGTCTCGGTTAGGTTGTGTGTGTGGGGGGGTCTCGCTTATGTTGTGTGTGTGGGGGGGTTCACGATTAGGTTGTGTGTGTGGGGGGGTCTTGGTTAGGTTGTGTGTGTGTGGTTCACTGTTAGGTTGTGTGTGTGGGGGATCACGGTTAGGTTGTGTGTGTGGTGGGGTCACGGTTAAGTTGTGTGTGTGGGGGGGAACACGGTTAGGTTGTGTGTGTGGGGGGTCACATTTAGGTTGTGTGTGTGGTGGGGTCACGGTTAGGTTGTGTGTGGGGTGGGTCACGGTTAGGTTGTGTGTGGGGGAGGTCTCGGTTAGGTTGTGTGTGTGGGGGGGGGTCACGGTTAGGTTGTGTGTGTGGGGGGGGGTCACGGTTAGGTTGTGTGTGTGGGGGGGTCACGGTTAGGTTGTGTGTGTGGGGGGGTCACGGTTAGGTTGTGTGTGGGGGGTCCCGTTCAGATTGTGGGGGGGTCTCGGTTAGGATGTGTGTGTGGGGGGGTCTCGGATAGGTTGTGTATGGGGGGTCTCGGTTAGGTTGTGTGTTTGGGGGGTCTCGGTTAGTTTGTGTGTGTGGGGAGGTCTCGGTTATGTTGTGTGTGTGGGGGGGGGTCACGATTAGGTTGTGTGTTTGGGGGGGTCTTGGTTAGGGTGTGTGTGTGTGGTTCACTGTTATGTTGTGTGTGGGGGGGGTCTCGGTTCGGTTGTGTGTGTGGCAGGGCCTTGATTAGGTTGTGTGTGTGTGGTTCACTGTTAGGTTGTGTGTGTGTGGGGGTCTCGGTTAGGTTGTGTGTGGGGGGGGTCTCGGTTATGTTGTGTGTGGGGGGTCACGGTTATGTTGTTGTGTGGGGGGGTCACGTTTATGTTGTGTGTGTGGGGGGGTCTCGGTTAGGTTGTGTGTGTGGGGGGGTCTCGGTTAGGTTGTGTGTGTGTGGGGGTCTCGGTTAGGTTGTGTGTTGTGGGGGTCTAGGTTAGGTTGTGTGTGTGTGGGGTGTCTCGGTTATGTTGTGTGTTGTGGGGTCTCGGTTAGGTTGTGTGTTTGGGGGCGTCTCGGTTAGGTTGTGTGTGTGGGGGTCTCGGTTGGATTGTGTGTGTGGGTGGTCTCGGTTAGGTTGTTTGTTGTGGGGGTCTCGGTTAGGTTGTGTGTGTGGGGGGGTCTAGGTTAGGTTGTGTGTGTGGGGGGGTCTCGGTTAGGTTGTGTGTGTGGGGGGGGTCTCGGTTAGGTTGTGTATTTGTGGGAAGTCTCGGTTAGGTTGTGTGTGTGGGGGTCTCGGTTAGGTTGTGTGTGTGGGGGGGACTCGGTTAGGTTGTGTGTGTGGGGGGGTCTCGGTTATGTTGTGTGTGTGTGGGGTGTCACGGTTAGGTTGTGTGTGGGGGGATCAGGGTTAGGTTGTGTGTGGGGGGGGTCACGGTTAGGTTGTGTGTGTGGGGGGTCACAGTTAGCTTGTGTGTGGGGGGGTCACGGTTAGGTTGTGTGTGGGGTGGGTCACGGTTAGGTTGTGCGTGGGGTGGGTCACGGTTGGGTTGTGTGTGGGGGGGGTCTCGGTTAGATTGTGTGTGGAGGGGGTCACGTTTAGGTTGTGTGTGTGGGGGGGATCACGGTTAGGTTGTGTGTGTGGGGGGGGTCACGGTTAGGTTGTGTGTGGGGGTGGTCACGGTTAGGTTGTGTGTGTGTGGGGGGTCTCGGTTAGGTTATGTGTGGGGGGGGTCTCGGTTAGGTTGTATGTGTGGGGGGGGGTCTCGGTTAGGTTGTGTGTGTGGGGGGGGTCTCGGTTAGGTTGTGTGTGTGGCGGGGGTCTCGGTTAGGTTGTGTGTGTGTGGGGGGGTCTCGGTTAGGTTGTGTGTGTGGCGGGGGTCTCGGTTAGGTTGTGTATGTGTGGGGGGGTCTCGGTTAGGTTGTGTGTGTGGGGAGAGTCTCGGTTAGGTTGTGTGTGTGGGGGGGGTCACGGTTAGGTTGTGTGTGTGTGGGGGGGTCTCGGTTAGGTTATGTGTGTGGGGGGGGTCTCGGTTAGGTTGTGTGTGTGTTGGGGGGTCTCGGTTAGGTTGTGTGTGTGTGGGCGGGGTTTCGGTTATGTTGTGTGTTGGGGGGGTCTCGGTTAGGTTGTGTGTGTGTGGGCGGGGTTTCGGTTATGTTGTGTGTTGGGGGGGTCTCGGTTAGGTTGTGTGTGTGGGGGGAGTCTCGGTTAGGTTGTGTGTGTTGTGGGGGTCACGGTTAGGTTGTGTGTGTGTGGGGGGGTCTCGGTTAGGTTGTGTGTGTGTTGGGGGGTCTCGGTTATGTTGTGTGTGGGGGGGGGCATGGTTAGGTTGTGTGTGGGGGGGGTCATGGTTAGGTTGTGTGTGGGGGGGGTCTCGGTTAGGTTGTGTGTGTGTGGGGGAGTCTCGGTTAGGTTGTGTGTGTGGGCGTCTCGGTTAGGTTGTGGGGGGGTGTCGGTTAGGTTCTGTGTGGGGTGGGTCTCGATTAGGTTGTGGGGGGATCTCGGTTTGGTTGTGTGTGTGTGGGGGGCCTTGGTTAGGTTGTCTGTGTGGGGGGCCTTGGTTAGGTTGTGTGTGTGTGGGGGAGTCTCGGTTAGGTTGTGTGTGTGGGGGGGGTCTCGGTTAGGTTGTGTGTGTGTGGGAAGTCTCGGTTAGGTTGTGTGTGTGTGGGGGAGTCTCGGTTAGGTTGTGTGTGTGGGGGGGAGTCTCGGTTAGGTTGTGTGTGTGGGGGAGTCTCGGTTAGGTTGTGTGTGTGTGGGGGAGTCTCGGTTAGGTTGTGTGTGTGGGGGAGTCTCGGTTAGGTTGTGTGTGTGTGGGAAGTCTCGGTTAGGTTGTGTGTGTGGGAGGGGTCTCGGTTAGGTTGTGTGTGTGTGGGAAGTCTCGGTTAGGTTGTGTGTGTGGGGGGGGTCTCGGTTAGGTTGTGTGTGTGTGGGAAGTCTCGGTTAGGTTGTGTGTGTGGGGGGGGTCTCGGTTAGGTTGTGTGTGGGGGGCGGGTCACGATTAGGTTGTGTGTGTGGGGGGTCACAGTTAGGTTGTGTGTGGGGGGGTCACGGTTACGTTGTGTGTGTGGGGGGGGTCACGATTAGGTTGTGTGTGGGGGGGGTCTCGGTTATGTTGTGTGTGGGGGGGTCTCGGTTAGGTTGTGTGTGTGGGGGCGGTCATGGTTAGGTTGTGTGTGGGGGGGTCTCGGTTATGTTGTGTGTGGGGAGGTCTCGGTTAGGTTGTATGTGTGGGGGGGGTCTCGGTTAGGTTGGGTGTGTGGGGGGGGGTCTCGGTTAGGTTGTGTGTGTGGGGGGGGTCTCGGTTAGGTTGTGTGTGTGGGGGGGTCTCGGTTAGGTTGTGTGTGTGTGGGTGGGGTTTCGATTAGGTTGTGTGTGTGGGGGGGTCTCGGTTAGGTTGTGTGTGTGGGGGGGTCTCGGTTAGGTTGTGTGTGTGTGGGGGGGGTTTCGGTTAGGTTGTGTGTGTGTGGGGGGGTCTCGGTTAGGTTGTGTGTGTGGGGGGGGGTCACGGTTAGGTTGTGTGTGTGTGGGGGGTCTCGGTTAGGTTATGTGTGTGTGGGGGGGGGTCTCGGTTAGGTTATATGTGTGGGGGGGGTCTCGGTTAGGTTGTGTGTGTGTGGGGGGGTCTCGGTTAGGTTGTGTGTGTGTGGGGGGGGTCTCGGTTAGGTTGTGTGTGTTGGGGGGGTCTCGGTTAGGTTGTGTGTGTGGGGGGTCTCGGTTAGGTTGTGTGTGTGAGGGGGTCTCGGTTAGGTTGTGTGTGGGGGGGGGTCTCGGTTAGGTTGTGTGTGGGGTGGGTCACGGTTAGATTGTTTGTGGGCGAGTTCTCGGGTAGGTTGTGTGTGTGGGGGGTGGTCACGGTTAGGTTGTGTGTGTGGGGGGTCACAGTTAGGTTGTGTGTGGTGGGGTCACGGTTAGGTTGTGTGTGTGGGGGGGTCACGGTTAGGTTGTGTGTGTGTGGGGTCACAGTTAGGTTGTGTGTGGTGGGGTCACGGTTAGGTTGTGTGTGTGTGGGGGGGAACACGGTTAGGTTGTGTGTGTGGGGGGGAACACGGTTAGGTTGTGTGTGTGGGGGGTCACAGTTAGGTTGTGTGTGGTGGGGTCACGGTTAGGTTGTGTGTGGGGGGGGTCTCGGTTAGGTTGTGTGTGTGGGGGGTCACAGTTAGGTTGTGTGTGGGGGGGGTCTCGGTTAGGTTGTGTGTGTGGGGGGGTCACGGTTAGGTTGTGTGTGGGGGGGGTCTCGGTTAGGTTGTGTGTGTGGGGGGGTCACAGTTAGGTTGTGTGTGGGGGGGGTCTCGGTTAGGTTGTGTGTGTGGGGGGGTCACGGTTAGGTTGTGTGTGGGGGGGTCTCGGTTCGGTTGTGGTGGGGTCTCGGTTAGGTTGTGTGTGTGGGGGGGTCACGGTTAGGTTGTGTGTGAGGGCGTCTCGGTTAGGTTGTGGGGGTTCTCGTTTAGGTTGTGTGTGTGGGGGGGTCTCGCTTATGTTGTGTGTGTGGGGGGGTTCACGATTAGGTTGTGTGTGTGGGGGGGGGTCACGGTTAGGTTGTGTGTGTGGGGGGGTCACGGTTAGGTTGTGTGTGTGGGGGGGTCACGGTTAGGTTGTGTGTGGGGGAGGTCTCTGTTAGGTTGTGTGTGGGGGGTCCCGTTCAGATTGTGGGGGGGTCTCGGTTAGGTTGTGTGTGTGGGGGGTTCACGGTTAGGTTGTGTGTGGGGGGGGGTCACGGTTAGGTTGTGTGTGTGTGGTTCACTGTTAGGTTGTGTGTGTGTGGGGGTCTCGGTTAGGTTGTGTGTGGGGGGGGGTCTCGGTTATGTTGTGTGTGTGTGGGGATCTCGGTTAGGTTGTGTGTTGTGGGGGTCTCGGTTAGGTTGTGTGTGGGGTGGGTCTCGGTTATGTTGTGTGTGGGGGGTCACGGTTATGTTGTTGTGTGGGGGGGTCACGTTTATGTTGTGTGTGTGGGGGGGTCTCGGTTAGGTTGTGTGCGTGGGGGGGTCTCGGTTAGGTTGTGTGTGTGTGGGGGTCTCGGTTAGGTTGTGTGTTGTGGGGGTCTCGGTTAGGTTGTGTGTGTGTGGGGTGTCTCGGTTATGTTGTGTGTTGTGGGGGTCTCGGTTAGGTTGTGTGTGTGTGGGGTGTCTCGGTTATGTTGTGTGTTGTGGGGTCTCGGTTAGGTTGTGTGTTTGGGGGCGTCTCGGTTAGGTTGTGTGTTTGGGGGTCTCGGTTGGGTTGTGTGTGTGGGTGGTCTCGGTTAGGTTGTTTGTTGTGGGGGTCTCGGTTAGGTTGTGTGTGTGGGGGGGTCTAGGTTAGGTTGTGTGTGTGGGGGGGTCTCGGTTAGGTTGTGTGTGTGGGGGGGGTCACGTTTATGTTGTGTGTGTGGGGGGGTCTCGGTTAGGTTGTGTGTGTGGGGGGGTCTCGGTTTTGTTGTGTGTGTGTGGGGTGTCACGGTTAGGTTGTGTGTGGGGGGGTCAGGGTTAGGTTGTGTGTGGGGGGGGTCACGGTTAGGTTGTGTGTGTGGGGGGTCACAGTTAGCTTGTGTGTGGGGGGGTCACGGTTAGGTTGTGTGTGGGGTGGGTCACGGTTAGGTTGTGTGTGGGGGGGGTCTCGGTTAGATTGTGTGTGGAGGGGGTCACGTTTAGGTTGTGTGTGTGGGGGGGGTCACGGTTAGGTTGTGTGTGTGGGGGCTGTCACGGTTAGGTTGTGTGTGGGGGTGGTCACGGTTAGGTTGTGTGTGTGGGGGGGTTCTCGATTAGGTTGTGTGTGTGGGGGGGTCTCGGTTAGGTTGTGTGTGTGGGGGGGGGTCTCGGTTAGGTTGTATGTGTGGGGGGGGGATCTCGGTTAGGTTGTGTGTGTGGGGGGGGTCTCGGTTAGGTTGTGTGTGTGGGGGGAGTCTCGGTTAGGTTGTGTGTGTGTGGGGGGCCTTGGTTAGGTTGTGTGTGTGAGGGGGGTCTCGGTTAGGTTGTGTGTGTGGGGGGGGGTCTCGATTAGGTTGTGTGTGTGTGGGAAGTCTCGGTTAGGTTGTGTGTGTGGGGGGGGTCTCGGTTAGGTGGTGTGTGGGGGGGGGTCACGATTAGGTTGTGTGTGGGGGGGTCTCGGTTAGGTTGTGGGGGGGTCTCGGTTAGGTTGTGTGTGGGGGGGTCTCGGTTAGGTTGTGGGGGGGCCTCGGTTAGGTTGTGTGTGTGGGGGGGTCACGGTTAGGTTGTGCGTGGGGGCGTCTCGGTTAGGTTGTGGGGGGGTCACGGTTAGGTTGTGCGTGGGGGCGTCTCGGTTAGATTGTGGGGGGGGTCTCGCTTGTGTTGTGTGTGTGGGGGGGGTCACGATTAGGTTGTGTGTGTGGGGGGGGCTTGGTTAGGGTGTGTGTGTGTGGTTCACTGTTAGGTTGTGTGTGGGGGGGGGTTCACGGTTAGGTTGTGTGTGTGGGGGAGGTCTCGGTTAGGTTGTGTGTGTGTGGGGGGGGTCACGGTTAGGTTGTGTGTGGTGGGTCCCGTTCAGATTGTGGCGGGGTCTCGGCTAGGTTGTGTGTGGGGGAGGTCTCGGTTAGGTTGTGTGTGTGGGGGGGGTCACGGTTAGGTTGTGTGTGTGGGGGGGGTCACGGTTAGGTTGTGTGTGGGGGGTCCCGTTCAGATTGTGGGGGGGTCTCGGTTAGGTTGTGTGTGGGGGAGGTCTCGGTTAGGTTGTGTGTGTGGGGGGGGTCACGGTTAGGTTGTGTGTGGGGGGGTCTCGGTTAGGTTGTGTGTGTGGGGGGGGTCTCGGTTAGGTTGTCTGTGTGTGGGAAGTCTCGGTTAGGTTGTGTGTGTGGGGGGGGTCTCGGTTAGGTTGTGTGTGTGGGGGGGGTCACGGATAGGTTGTGTGTGGGGGGGTCTCGGTTAGGTTGTGTGTTTGGGGGGGTCTCGGTTAGTTTGTGTGTGTGGGGGGGTCTCGGTTATGTTGTGTGTGTGTGGGGTGTCACGGTTAGGTTGTGTGTGGGGGGGTCAGGGTTAGGTTGTGTGTGGGGGGGGTCACGGTTAGGTTGTGTGTGTGGGGGGTCACAGTTAGCTTGTGTGTGGGGGGGTCACGGTTAGGTTGTGTGTGGGGTGGGTCACGGTTAGGTTGTGTGTGGGGTGGTCACGGTTAGGTTGTGTGTGGGGGGGTCACGTTTATGTTGTGTGTGTGGGGGGGGTCTCGGTTAGGTTGTGTGTGTGGGGGGGTCTCGGTTAGGTTGTGTTTGTGTGTGGGTCTCGGTTAGGTTGTGTGTTGTGGGGGTCTCGGTTAGGTTGTGTGTGTGTGGGGTGTCTCGGTTATGTTGTGTGTTGTTGGGTTCTCGGTTAGGTTGTGTGTGTGGGGGGGTCTCGGTTAGGTTGTGTGTTGTGGGGGTCTCGGTTAGGTTGTGTGTTGTGGGGGTCTCGGTTAGGTTGTGTGTTTGGGGGCGTCTCGGTTAGGTTGTGTGTGTGGGGGTCTCGGTTGGGTTGTGTGTGTGGGTGGTCTCGGTTAGGTTGTTTGTTGTGGGGGTCTCGGTTAGGTTGTGTGTGTGGGGGGGTCTCGGTTAGGTTGTGTGTGTGGGTGGTCTCGGTTAGGTTGTTTGTTGTGGGGGTCTCGGTTAGGTTGTGTGTGTGGGGGGGTCTCGGTTAGGTTGTGTGTGTGGGGGGGTCTCGGTTAGGTTGTGTGTGTGGGGGGGGTCTCGGTTAGGTTGTGTGTGTGGGAAGTCTCGGTTAGGTTGTGTGTGTGGGGGGGGTCTCGGTTAGGTTGTGTGTGTGGGGGGGTCTCGGTTAGGTTGTGTGTGTGGGGGGGTCTCGGTTATGTTGTGTGTGTGTGGGGTGTCACGCTTAGGTTGTGTAAAGGGGGAGTCAGGGTTAGGCTGTGTGTGGGGGGGGTCACGGTTAGGTTGTGTGTGTGGGGGGTCACAGTTAGGTTATGTGTGGGGGGGTCACGGTTAGGTTGTGTGTGGGGTGGGTCACGGTTAGGTTGTGTGTGTGGGGGGGTCTCGGTTATGTTGTGTGTGTGTGGGGGGGGTCTCGGTTAGGTTGTGTGTGGGGGGGGGTCTCGGTTAGGTTGTGTGTGTGGGTGGTCACAGTTAGGTTGTGTGTGGGGTGGTCACGGTTAGGTTGTGTGTGGGGGGGATCACGGTTAGGTTGTGTGTGTGGGTGGTCACAGTTAGGTTGTGTGTGGGGTGGTCACGGTTAGGTTGTGTGTGGGGGGGGGTCTCGGTTATGTTGTGTGTGTGGGGGGGGTCACGATTAGGTTGTGTGTGTGGGGGGGTCACGGTGAGGTTGTGTGTGTGGGGGGGTCACGGTTAGGTTGTGTGTGTGGGTGGTCACAGTTAGGTTGTGTGTGGGGTGGTCACGGTTAGGTTGTGTGTGGGGGGGGGTCTCGGTTAGGTTGTGTGTGTGGGGGGGGTCACGATTAGGTTGTGTGTGTGGGGGGGTCACGGTGAGGTTGTGTGTGTGGGGGGGTCACGGTTAGGTTGTGTGTGGGGGGGTCTCGGTTAGGTTGTGGTGGGGTCTCGGTTAGGTTGTGTGTGGGGGGGTCTCGGTTAGGTTGTGTGTGTGGGGGGGTCACGATTAGGTTGTGTGTGTGGGGGGTCTCGGTTAGGTTGTGTGTGTGGGGGGGGTCACGATTAGGTTGTGTGTGTGGGGGGGTCACGGTTAGGTTGTGTGTGTGGGGGGGTCACGGTTAGGTTGTGTGTGGGGGCGTCTCGGTTAGGTTGTTTGTTTGGGGTGGTCTCGGTTAGTTTGTGTGTGTGGGGGGGTCTCGCTTATGTTGTGTGTGTGGGGGGGGTCACGATTAGGTTGTGTGTGTGGGGGGGGTCACGGTTAGGTTGTGTGTGGGGTAGGTCTCGGTTAGGTTGTGTGTGTGGGGGGGGTCACGGTTAGGTTGTGTGTGGGGGAGGTCTCGGTTAGGTTGTGTGTGTGGGGGGGATCACGGTTAGGTTGTGTGTGGGGGGGGTCACGGTTAGGTTGTGTGTGGCGGAGGTCTCGGTTAGGTTGTGTGTGTGGGGGGGGTCACGGTTAGGTTGTGTGTGTGGGGGGGTCACGGTTAGGTTGTGTGTGTGGGGGGTCACGGTTAGGTTGTGTGTGGGGGGTCCCGTTCAGATTGTGGGGGGGTCTCGGTTAGGTTGTGTGTGTGGGTGGGTCACGGATAGGTTGTGTGTGGGGGGTCTCTGTTAGGTTGTGTGTTTGGGGGGGTCTCGGTTAGTTTGTGTGTGTGGGGGGGTCTCGGTTATGTTGTGTGTGTGGGAGGGGTCACGATTAGGTTGTGTGTTTGGGGGGGTCTTGGTTAGGGTGTGTGTGTGTGGTTCACTGTTAGGTTGTGTGGGGGGGGGTCTCGGTTATGTTGTGTGTGTGGAGGTGGTCTCGGTTCGGTTGTGTGTGTGGCAGGGCCTTGATTAGGTTGTGTGTGTGTGGTTCACTGTTAGGTTGTGTGTGTGTGGGGGTCTCGGTTAGGTTGTGTGTGGGGGGGATCTCGGTTATGTTGTGTGTGGGGGGTCACGGTTATGTTGTTGTGTGGGGGGGTCACGTTTATGTTGTGTGTGTGGGGGGGTCTCGGTTAGGTTGTATGTGTGGGGGGGTCTCGGTTAGGTTGTGTGTGTGTGGGGGTCTCGGTTAGGTTGTGTGTTGTGGGGGTCTCGGTTAGGTTGTGTGTGTGGGGGGTGTCTCGGTTATGTTGTGTGTTGTGGGGGTCTCGGTTAGGTTGTGTGTGTGGGGGGGTCTCGGTTAAGTTGTGTGTTGTGGGGGTCTCGGTTAGGTTGTGTGTGTGTGGGGTGTCTCGGTTATGTTGTGTGTTGTGGGGTCTTGGTTAGGTTGTGTGTTTGGGGGGGTCTCGGTGAGGTTGTGTGTGTGGGGGTCTCGGTTAGGTTGTGTGTGTGGGGGGGTCTCGGTTAGGTTGTTTGTTGTGGGGGTCTCGGTTAGGTTGTGTGTGTGGGGGGGTCTCGGTTAGGTTGTGTGTGTGGGGGGGTCTCGGTTAGGTTGTGTGTGTGGGGGGGTCACGGTTAGGTTGTGTGTTTGGGGCGGTCACGGTTAGGTTGTGTGTAGGGGGGGTGTCATGATTAGGTTTTGTGTGTGGGGGGGTCTCGGTTAAGTTGTGTGTGGGGGGTGGGTCACGGTTATGTTGTGTGAGGGGGGGTCTCGGTTAGGTTGTGTGTGGGGGGGTAACGGTTATGTTGTGTGTGTGGGGGGTCTCGGTTAGGTTGTGTGTCGGGGGGTCACGGTTAGGTTGTATGTGTGGGGTGTGTCACGGTTAGGTTGTGTGTGGGGGGTTCTCGGTTAGGTTGTGTGTGGGGGGCCTTGGTTCGGTTGTGTGTGTGGGGGGGGGTCACGGTTAGGTTCTGTGTGAGGGGGTCTCGGTTAGGTTGTGTGTGTGTGGGGTGGGGGGTCTCGGTTAGGTTGTGTGTGAGGGGGTCTCGGTTAGGTTGTGTGTGTGTGGGGGGGGAGGGTCTCGGTTATGTTGTGTGTGGGAGGGTCTCGGTTAGGTTGTGTGTGTGCCGATTAAAAGTCTCAAGCTGGATTTAACATGCGGCCAAGGGGGCGGGATGGAGCGGAGGTCTTGTTGTTCCTGGTGAAGAGGTTGGTATCCAGATTTTGAAGGTGGTTGATTATAAGTCGCTGTTTCCTTCTTTCGGGAAGATTGATTTATGTATTTTGATGCGCTGATTTTTATTTTTAAGATTGTAAATGTGATCAGTTGTTTTTTGTTATTTTCTATTTATTTTAACAATGTCTGTTTTTGGGTGAGGGTTGCTTTAATGAGTAATTCAATTCAAGAATGGGGAAGGGGGGTTATGTCCTTTTATGGACTTAGCGGGTTGATCAGGATTCTTGCCGCGTTGGAGGTCCGCATGGCGGGAGGAGGGAGGGAGAATTTAGAAAGCACTTTTTCCTTTGATTGTTTTAAAATTACTTTCATAAATCTTGTGTGTCATCATCATAGGCAGTCCCTGGAAACCGAGGAAGACTTGCTTCCACTCTAAAAGTGAATTCTTCGCTGACTGAACAGTTGAGGATCCGCAAAATCCGACAAATCCCGAAAGGACAGACGCACCAATGTTAGCGTCCTTGACCAGGCCAAAATCCCAACATTGAAGCACTCATCACACTTGATCAGTTCCACTGGGCAGACAAATTGTCCACATGCCCGACATGAGACTCCCAAAGCAAGCGCTCTACTTGGAACTCCTTCACGGCAAACAAGCCAAAGTTGTGCAGAGGAAACATTACAAGGACAACCTCAATGCCTCCCTGATAAAGTGCAACGTCCCCAGCGACACCTGGGAGTCCCTGGCCAAAGACTGCCCTAAGTGGAGGAAGTGCATCCGGGAGGGCGCTAAGCACCTCGAGTCTCGTCGCCGAGAACAAGCAGAAATCAAGAGACGGCAGCAGAAAGAACATGCGGCAAACCAGTCCCACCCACCCTTTCACTCAACGACTATCTCTCCCACCTGTGACAGGGACTGTGTTTCTCGTATTGGACTGTTCAGCCACCTAAGGACAAATTTTACGAGTGGAAGCAAGTCTTCCTCAATTCCAAGGGACTGCCTAAAATGAACAGTCCAATAAGAGAATTACAGTCTCTGGTTTGCCACACGCTCTTTCTGCTGCCTGCGCTTAAATTCTGCATGCACTCGGCAATGAGACTCGAGGTGACACTCGAGGTGTGTGTGCAAGTCGTGGTTCGATGGCAATAGTGTGCTGTTGGGTAGGGTAGCGGGGCGGGGAGGGGAGAGCAGAGAAATCACAGTCCTGCAGCAAACACTTATCCTACTAGTTATAAATAGCAGCACAATTTGAGCTGGTACGGAGAACAATTTTTTTAAGAAAAAAGGGAATGAGACATCCGTTTTTTTTGAAAGAAAAAGACCAGCACGGTGGTTTGGGAGTGTGGAGAGAGTGAGGAAGAAGTCTCCCAAGGGTTGGGGGAGAAAAGTAAGGTTGGGGTTTTTCGTCCATCGTCTTGGTGGTTGATTGTAGTCGAAAGGCCTAATGTTTCACCCTTACTGGGGCTTTATCAGAGACCAGGAAAAACAAGTGGGTCGGGTGCGGGGGGGGGGGGTGGGGTGGTTCAAGGTCAGAGGGTATCAGATCGATAACCTTACAGTGAGAGGTTATGGAGAGTTTAGAGCTCCATACCTTCCACTAGGTCAATCGGAACGAGAAGGGCTGGGAGGTTGGTAAGAAACCACTTAAACCTCCTTCCTCTCAGTGATGAGGTGTTAATTGTGTGCTTTGTCTGGTATTATGGTGCGTGTTTATACTCCTGGTGTGTTGTCTCTGTGTGCTCAGTGGTCCTGCCTGTTTGTTTGGTACAAATGTGGAGCACTGGCCCCTTTTTGTTCGTGTTTGTGTGTCGTGTCATGACTCACCTGGTTGAACGTCCCTGGTTGGGTTTTTTTGTGGGGCATCTAATGTTTTGATTTGCTGATAGTTTGTTTGTTTCTTTGAAGTCTTTTACCCCATTTTCCCCTTACTTCCTTCAAATTTGTTTTTTTGATTTAAAATTTTTTTTTATGAATTCAAATTTTTTGTTTTTTTGTTTTGTACTTTTTATGGTTTTGTTATAGTTTGGGGGTTAGTTCTGTTCTGTTTTTGTTATTACCGTCTTCGTTCAATCCAGTGTTTTGTTTTATTTTACGTCGTCAGTTGTCCGCTTTTCTTGTACAACCTTCTGTTTCCTGGTCTGCTCGGGGGGTGGACAGTTTAGGCCTCTGTTTTACACACATTTCTGTTTAGTTCATGTTTCCTTGAGGAGGAGGGAAGAGCTGGGGATTGATTTGGGGGCATTTATATTTATGTCTTGGGGTTACGGTCTGCATTAATATGTTTAAGGTTAGAGTTCAGTCTTGGGTGGGTATAGGGGTTGGGGTTCGGATTGGGTTTGCGAGCTGTGGTGTGGGCTGTGCAGGTTTCGGTTAGGGTTCGGTTTCCAGGGTTTAGGATCCAGAGTTATGGTTGGGGTTTTGTGGTTGGGGTCTGAACTGTTATGTTTTATGTTGGGGTTAGATTTTAGGGGGGTTAGGGTCCTGGGTTAAGGTTTCGTTTTGGAGCTCGGGTCTGTGTTTACACGGTTTAGGTTTAGAAGGGTTAGGGTCTGGAGTTAGGATTAGGTTTTGGGGCTGGGGTATAGATTTAAATGTTTCAAGTTTTATGTTTATGAGGGTTGGGGTCTGGAGTTCGGTTCAGGTGTTTTCATTTTTTTATATTATTTTAGTTAAGTGTATGATTCTTTCTGTTCTGGTTTCTTTTTGGTAAATTGGATTCTCACTTAAAGTTTTGGATTAGTTTTAGCGTTTACTGTTACAGTCTGGGAACGAGGATTGGGTTTAGGGATTATGGATAAGGCCTGGGAGATCGGCTATTCTGCCACAGTGCCGCCCGGTCACAGAGAAAAGATCTGGGCTTGGGTATATGGGGCACATGATTAAAATCTCCAGGGAATGCCAAAAAGGGCCCATGGCCAACTGTGAAGAGGATTTAAGTGCCTTCATTTTCAACACACAGATTAGTTATTGGGGCAGGTAGATGTGAAATGAAATTTAATGCAGAGAAATGTGCTGCGGTTGATTTTGAGAGGAAGAAAAAGGGTGGAAATGTACATTAAATGGTAAAACTTTCAATATAGTAGAGGAGCAGAGAGATTTAGGGTTGTAAGATTCTAGGTAATTCCTTGTGTTACTAAGGATAAAGAATCTAGTTTGAGAACGCAAGAACATAAGAAATAGGAGCAGGCGTAGGACATCTGGCTCTTCGATCCTGCTCCGCCATTCAATAAGATCATGGCTGATCTGGTCCTGGCCTCAACTCCACTTCCCTGCCGGCTCCCCATAACCCTTCACTCCCTTAACTTTCAAAACTCTGAATATATTTAAGGTGGAGATAGACAATGATTATCAGCAAATTTAATATCTTAAGAACTATAATTTGACCAGATTCTCTGTGTTCATTCACATCAGAGTAAAGATGCAAGTCCAGCGTGTTCACAGTAACTGACACCAGGTCAGCCCGCTGGATAGAACATCGGGCCCCCTGAGCTTGATCGCCGGTGTCTGCAGTCCCGACGGCCCCCTTACAACAGTCTCCTCTCACTTTTATACTCTGCACTGATCCACCTCTGGTCTTCTCTGCTGGGTATTGTCAAGAAACTGGGAAAAGACAGCTGGAACTTATCTAATCTGTGATTTACAAGGACACTTTCCCAGGTTCCCAGCAGTTACTTTTCGTTAGTAATTTGCTCATTATCCCTTAACTCCCCTGCCTGCTATTAGTTGTTATTTCTTATAGTTTCACAATTATAGGTCTAAACATCACACATTATAATCTAATCTATTGTGTAACTCACTCTAGTTTAAGCTTACGTTGTGGTTACTCACAGACAAACCCTGTTCTTTCCCCTGATCTGATTACAGATTGCAACAATGGGTTCAGTGAATGGAATGTCTCATCAATATTGCCGTGGTGACCTGTCTGCAGTGAATCGATTGTTTGAGTTTATGTCAATGTGTTTTAGTCATGTTATGTTAATATGTCTTAAACATACAAGGGCTTCAGTTAGACAAATCTTTCAAAGTAGGAGGACAAGTTAATAAAGTGGTTGAAGAGCACATGGTCCAAGGTTTTAGAAATGGGGTGTGGAGTACAAAAGGGCAGAGGTCATGTAAACCTGCACAAATCATTGGTTAGGCTGCAGTCCCGATATTGTCAGGTTTTGGGGATCTTACACCAGGAACGATGTCGAGGCCATGGAGAGGGTGCAGAGAGATTCACTGAGATGGTACCAGGGAAGAGAGGCTTTAGTTATGAGGGGAGATTGGAGAAACTGGGGCTCTTCACATTAGAACAAAGGGGAATTGAAGATCTGAGGGAGCTTTTCAAAGTTTTATCATGGAAACATAGAAACATAGAAATTAGTTGCAAGAGTAGGCCATTCGGCCCTTCGAGCCTGCACCACCATTCAATGGGTCCATGTCTGAACATGCAACTTCAGAACCCCATTCCTGCTTTCCCGCCATACCCCTTAATCCCCTTAATAGTAAGGACTACATATAACTCCTTTTTCAATATATTTAGTGAATTGACCTCAACAACTTTCTGTGTTGAGAATTGCACAGGTTCACCACTCTCTGGGTGAAGAAGTTTCTCCTCATCTAGGTCTTAAATGGCTTACCCCTTATCCTTAGACTGTGCCCCCTGGCTCTGGACTTCCCCAACATTGGGAACATTCTTCCTGCATCAAACCTGTCTAAATCCGTCAGAATCATAAACGTTTCCATGAGATCCCCTCTCATTCTTCTGAACTCTAGTGAAAACAAGCCCAGTTGATCCAGTCATTCTTGATATGTCAGTCCCGCCATCCCAGGAATCAGTCTGTTGAATCTTCGCTGCATTCCCTCAATAGCAAGAACATCCTTCCACAAGTTAGGAGACCTAAACTTTACACAATACTCCAGGTGTGGCCTCACCAAGGCCCTGTGCAACTTTAGTAACACCTCCCTACCCCTGTACTCAAATTCCCCCGCTATGAAGGCCAAGATGTCATTTGCTTTCTTAACCGCCTGCTGTACCTGCCTGCCAACCTTCAATTACTGATGTACCATGACACCCTGATCACGTAGCACCTCCCCTTTTCCTAATCTGCCACCATTCAGATGATAGTCTGTCTCTCTGTTTTTACAACCAAAGTGGATAACCTCACATTTATCAAAATTATACTTCATCTGCCATGCATTTGCCCACTCACATAACCTATCCAAGTCACTCTGCAGCCTCATAGCATCCTCCTCGCAGCTCACACTGCCACCCAACTTAGTGTAATCCGCAAATTTGGAGATACTACAATTAATCCCCTCGTCTAAATCATTAATTTACAATGTAAACAGCTGGGGCCCCAGCACAGAACCTTGCGGTACTCCACTAGTCACTGCCTGCCTTTCTGAAAAGTACCCATTTACTCCTACTCTTTGCTTCCTGACTGCCAACCAGTTCTCAATCCACGTCAGCACACTACCCCCAATCCCATGTGCATTAACTTCGCACATTAATCTCTTGTGTGGGACCTTGTTGAAAGCCTTCTGAAAGTCCAAATACACCACATCAACTGGTTCTCCCTTGTCCACTCTACTGGAAACATCCTCAAAAAACTGCAGAAGATTTGTCAAGCATGCTTTCCCTTTCACAAATCCATGCTGACTTGGACCTATCATGTCACTCTTTCCAAATGCGCTGCTATGACATCCTTAATAATTGATTCCTTAATTTTACCCACTACCGATGACAGGCTGACCGGTCTATAATGCCCTGTTTTCTCTCTCCCTCCTTTTTTAAAAAGTGGGCTTACATTGGCTACCCTCCACTCCATAGGAACTGATTAAGAGTCTATGGAAAATTGGCATCCGCTATTTCCAAGGCTATCTCCTTAAGTACTCTGGGATGCAGACCATCAATCCCATCAATTTCCCCAACACAATTTCCTAACTAATAAGGATTTCCCTCAGCTTCTCCTACTTAATACACCCTCTGATCCCTTTTATATTCGGAAAGGTTGTTTGTGTCCTCCTGAGTCAATACCGAACCAAAGTACTTGTTCAATTGGTCTGCCATTTCTTTGTTCCCGTTATGACTTCCCCTGATTCTGACTGCATGGACCTACATTTGTCTTTACTAACCTTTTTCTCTTTGCATATGGAGAGAAGCTTTTGCAGTCCATTTTAATGTTCCCTGCAACCTTCGTCTCGTACTTTATTTTCCCTACCCTAAACAAACCTTTGTCCTCGCGTGCTGATTTCTAAATTTCTCCCAGTCCCCGGGTTCGTTGCTATTTCTGGACAATTTGTATGCCACTTCCTTGGCTTTAATACTATCCCTTATTTCCCTTGATAGCCACGGTTGAGCCACCTTCCCTTTCTTATTTTTACGCGAGACAGGGATGTACAATTGTTGTAGTTCATCCATGCGGTCTCTAAATGTCTACTATTGCCCATCCACTGTCAACCCCTTAAGTATCATTCGCCAATCTATCCTAGCTAATTCACGCCTCATACGTTCAATGTTAGCCGTCTTTAAGTTCTGGACCATGGTCTCTTAATTAACTGTTTCATTTTCCATCCTTATGTAGAATTGCACCATATTATGGTCACTCTTCCCCAAGGGGCCTCGCACAACGAGATTGCTAATTAATCCTCTTTCATTACACAACACCCAGTCTAAGATGGCCTCCCCCCTAGTTGGTTCCTCGACATATTGGTCTAGAAATCCATCCCTTATGCACTCCAGGAAATCCTCCTCCACCGTATTGTTTCTGGTTTGGTTCGCACAATCTACATGCGTGTTAAAGTCACCTATGGTAACTGCTACATCTTTATTTCATGCACCCCTAATTTCCTGTTTCATACCCTCCCCAACATCCCTACTACTGTTTGGAGGTCTGTACACAACTCCCACTCGCGTTTTCTGCCCCTTGGTATTCCCTAGCTGTACCCATACCGATTCCGCATCATCCAATCTAATGTCTTTCCTGACAATTGCATTAATTTCCTCTTTAACCAACAACGCCACCCCACCTCCTTTTCCTTTCTGCCTATCCTTCCTAAATGTTGAATACCCTTGGATGTTTGGTTCCCAGCCTTGGTCACCCTTGAGCCATGTGTCCGTGATGCCAACCACTTCGTATCCATTAACTGCTAGCTGCACAGTTAATTCGTCCACCTTATTCCGAATACTCCTCGCATTGATGTACAGAGCCTTCAGGGTTGCCTTTTTAACACACTTAGACTCTTTAGAATTTTGCTGCAAAGTGGCCCTCTTTGCTTTTGCCTTGAGTTTCTCTGCCCTTCACTATTACTCATCTCTTTTCTATCTTTTGCTTCTGTCTCCATTTTGGTTCCCTCTGTCTCCCTGCATTGGTTCCCATCCCCCTGCCATATTAGTTTAACTCCTCCCCAACACCACTAGAAAACACTCCTCAGAGGACATTGGTTCCAGTCCTGCCGAGATGCAGACTGTCCGGTTTGTACTGGTCCCACCTCCCCCAGAACCGGTTCCAATGCCCCAGGAATTTGAATCCCTCCCTGTTGCACCACTGCTCAAGCAACGTATTCATCTGCGCTATCCTGCGATTCCTACTCTGACTAGCACGTGGCACTGGTAGAAATCCCGACATTACTATTTTGAGGTCTTACTTTTTAAATTTAGCTCCTCGCTCCTTAAACTCGTTTCAAAGGACCTCATTCCGTTTTTCTACCTATAACGTTGGTACCAATGTGCACCATGACAACTGGCTGTTCACCTTCCCTTTTCAGAAGGTCCTGCACCCGCTCTTGACATCCTTGATCTTTGCACCAGGGAGGCAACATACCATCCTGGAGTCTCGGATGCGGCTGCAGAAACACCTATATATTCCCCTTATAATTGAATCCCCTACGCTGCTGCTCCCCCCTGATGAGTCATCCCCCTCAACAGCACTCAAAGCAGTGTATCTGTTTTGCAGGGGCATGACCGCAGGGATCCCTGCACTACCTTCCTTGCACTGCTCTTCCTGTTGGTCTTCCATTCCCTATCTGGCCGTGGACCCTTTACCTGCTAATCACGTCATTCTCAGCATTGTGGATGCTCCAGAGTGAATCCACCTTCAGCTCCAATTCCGCAACGCGGTCCATCAGGAGCTGGAGGCGGACATATTTCCCGCACACGTAGTCGTCAGGGACACCGGAGGCGTTCCCGATTTCCCAGAGAACAGGAGGAGCATAACATGTGTCCAAGCTCCCCTGCCATGACTTAACCCTGAGATTAACTTAAATTGACAACAATGCTAAAGATTACTGACTGATATAGAAGAGAAAAAAGTAAAACTACTTACCAATCACCAGCCAACCTTGGCTGTGACGTCACCTTTCTATTTCTTTCTGCTTCTTTTTTGCCTTCGCCTTGTAGCTGCACAGGTTACGCCTCTCCATACTCCTCCTCAATGCTGCTCCCGGTCTCTTTGGCCTTTTGTAGGCCTCTCCGATCCCCGGAACTCCCGCCTCTCCTCGCACCTCCTCAGGTAAATTAGGAAAAACTATTTCCACCAGTCGGTGAGTCAGTTACTCGAGGGCATCAAATTCAAATCATCACCAAATGGCTCAGATCCAGGAACTATCGAACACACTGCACAACAATTTTCAGGCCACTCACTGTCCCTTCGGACCTGTGTCCAGGGGAGGATCTGATGGGTTTCTCTTATCTTTGGGTTAAATTTTGTTCTCACCGAGGTGATGGATGTCACTGCCATGAAATAGTATATTCTGAGCACCAAGTGTCTGCCTGAAACATTCTCCAGTCAAGTACACATGGGGTTAGATACAGAATAAAGCTTCCTCTACACTGTCCCGTCAAACAATCCCAGGGCAGGTACAGCACAGAGTTAGATACAGAGTAAAGCTCCCTCTGCACTGTCCCATCAAACACTCCCAGGGCAGGTACAGGGGGTTAGATAGAGAGTAAAGCTCCCTCTACACGGTCACATCAAACACTCCCAGGACAGGTACAGCACAGGATTGCTGCACGGTCAGTGTTGCCATCTTTCAGATGAGTCATTCAACCGAGGCCCCATCAGTTCTCAAACAATATCACTTAAACAGATTATCTGGCCATTGCTGTTCATGGCAGCTTGCTGTGTGCAAATCATCTGCTGCATTTCATATACTACTATAATGAATGCAATTGAAATGTACTTTGATGTTGTTGTACTTCATTGGCTGTAAAGCACTTTGGGACATCCTGAGATCATGTGAGGTGCTACGTAAGAACAGGTCATTGTTAAATGAAGGAGAAAAGTTCCAAAAAAGTAACAGTTGGTAACAGAACAATTCGTCTCCTCTTATATTGGAGAAATCAAGGAATGGATACACTGTGTTGGAACCAAAGCTGATTTATTTGTCAGATATCCAGAAAATTAAACTCCAGCCAAGTTACAGGGGAAACACAGCCCAACTGTCAGAATGAACACGGTTCAGTCCCGATGTGATTCACATCAGAATATCAACTCTGCAGTCACTTGTGAACGCGCTGTTGTCTCAGCAGGACGGATGAAGTAGTGAATCCCTTCCCGCACTCAGAGCAGGTGAATGGCCTCTCCCCAGTGTGAACTCACTGGTGTCTCAGCAGGTTGGATGAATCACTGAATCCCTTCCCATACAGACAGCAGGTGAACGGCCTCTCCCCGGTGTGGATACGTTGGTGCATCATCAAACTATTTCTGCTTTTAAAGCTCTTCTCACAGTCATAACATTTAAAAGGCCTCTTATTGGTGTGAAAAAGGAGGTGCATAGTGAGCTGGGATGACACAGAGAATCCACTCACACACACGGAACAGGTGAACCGTCTCACACCAGTGTGAGCTCGTTGGTGCATCAGCAGTTCCGTTTTGGTTTTAAAACTCTTCTCACACTCAGAACATAAGGAACATAAGAACATAAGAATTAGGAACAGGAGTAGGGCGTCTAGCCCCTCGAGCCTGCTCCGCCATTCAATAAGATCATGGCTAATCTGGCCGTGGACTCAGCTCCAATTACCCGCCCTCTCCCCGTATCCGTTAATTACCTTACTGGTTAAAAATCTATCTATCTGTGACTTGAATACATTCAATGAGCTAGCCTCAACTGCTTCCTTGCGCATAGAATTCCACAGATTCACAACCCTCTGGGAGAAGAAATTCCTTCTCAACTCGGTTTTAAATTGGCTCCCCCGTATTTTGAGGCTGTGCCCCCTAGTTCTAGCCTCCCCGACCAGTGGAAACAACCTCTGTGCCTCTATCTTGTCTATCCCTTTCATGATTTTAAATGTTTCTATAAGATCACCCCTCATCCTTCTGAACTCCAACGAGTAAAGACCCAGTCTACTCAATCTATCATCATATGTTAACGCCCTCAACTCCGGAATCAGCAAAGTGAATCGTCTCTGTACCCCCTCCAAAGCCAATATATCCCTCTTTAAGTAAGGTGAACAAAACTGCACGCAGTACTCCAGGTGCGGCCTTACCAATACCCTATACAGTTGCAGCAGGACCTCCCTGCTTTTGTACTCCACCTCACTCGCAATGAAGGCCAACATTCCATTCACCTTCCTGCTTACCTGCTGCACCTGCAAACTAAATTTTTGGGATTCACGCACAAGGACCCCCAGGTCCCTCTGCACCTCAGCATGTTGTAATTTCTCCCCATACAAATAATATTCCCTTTTACTGTTTTTTTTCCCAAGGTGGATGACCACACACTTTCCGACATTGTATTCCATCTGCCAAACATTCACCCATTCGCTTAACCTATCCAAATCTCTTTGCAGCTCTCTGTGTCCTCTACACAACCGGCTTTCCCACGAACCTTAGTGTCATCTGCAAATGTTGTTACACCACACTCTGTCCCCTCTTCCAGGTCATCTTTGTATATTGTAAACAGTTGTAGTCCCAGCACGTTCCGTGTGGCATACCACTAACCACCGATTTGTAACCCGAAAAAGACCCATTTATCCCGACTCTCTGCTTTCTGTTCGCCAACCAATTCTCTACACATGCTAACACATTCCTCTGAATCCGCGTACCTCTATATTCTGCAGTAACCTTCTGTGTGGCACCTTATCAAATTCATTTTGGAAATCTAAATACACCACATCCATCGGTACTCCTCCAATCAACAATGTTCGTTATATCCTCAAAGAATTCCAGTAAATTAGTTAAACATGATATCCCTTTCATTAATCCATGCTGCGTCTGCTTGATTGCACTATTCCTACCTAGATGTCCCGCTATTTCTTCCTTAATGATAGCTTCAAGCATTTTCCCCACTACAGATGTTAAACTAACCGGCCTATAGTTACCTGCCTTTTGTCTGCCCCTTTCTTAAACAGAGGCGTTACATTAGCTGCTTTCCAATCCGCTGGTACCTCCCCAGAGTCCAGAGAATTTTGGTACATTATAACGAATGCACCTGCTATAACTTCCGCCATCTCTTTTAATACCTTGGGATGCATTTCATCAGGGCCAGCGGACTTGTCTACCTTGCGTCCCATTAGCCTGTCCAGCACTGCCCCCTTAGTGATAGCGATTGTCTCAAGGTCCTCCCTTCCCACATTCCTGTGACCAGCAATTTTTGGCTTGGTTTCTGTGTCTACCACTATGAAGACCGAAGCCAAATAATTGTTTAACGTCTCAGCCATTTCCATATTTCCCATTATTAAATCCCCCTTCTCATCTTCTAAGGGACCAACATTTACTTTAGTCACTCTTTTCCGTTTTATATATCTGTAAAAGCTTTTACTATCTTTTTTTATGTTTTGCGCATGTTTACCTTCGAAATCTATCTTTCCTTTCTTTATTGCTTTTTTCGACATTCTTTGCTGTTGTTTAAAATTTTCCCAATCCTCTAGTTTCCCACTAACCTTGGCCACCTTATTTAACATTTAAAAGCTCCCTTATCAGTGTGAACAAGGTTATGGCGTCCAAGGAGCTAGGAAATTTTAAAGCATTTCCCGCAGTCCGAACATTTAAAAGGTCTCTCCCCAGTATGAACTCGCTGGTGTGTCTTCGGGTGGGATGAATTAATGAATCCCTTCCCACAATCAGAGCAGGTGAATGGCCTCTCCCCAGTGTGACTGCGTCGATGAGTTTCCAGCTCAGGCGGGTAACTGAATCGCTTCCCACAGTCCCCACATTCCCACAGTTTCTCCATTGTGGGGATGTCCTTGTGTCTCTCCAGATTGAACGATCAGTTGAAGCCTCGTCCACACACAGAACACGTGTACGATTTCTTCCCACCGTGAATGGTGTTATGTTTTTTGAGGCTGTGTAACTGATTAAAGCTCTTTCCACAGTCAGTGCACTGGAACACTCTCACTCGGGTTGTGTGTCTCGGTGATTTTCCAGTCACACTGATGTTTGAAATCTATTCCCACAGACAGAACAGACAAACATTTCTCCTTCCACTTTCAAAGGCCGATGATATTCAGGTCCTGTTGCATCGAATGACTGTCATATCTTGACGTGATGTTTGGTTTCAATTTCACGTCTGTAAATCCTCCACTTCTAACACCCTGTAAAAGGAGTTTACAAAACCCATCACTGTAAGGGCATGATAGAAATTCAGAACAGACAAATCTAGTTTCTATGGAACATTCTTTGCTCTCTTGTTCCCCCAAAGCTGAAAATCCCCATCCCACACACTCTCCCTCCTCCCGTAGTTGAAACCCAAACTCATCGCACCATCTCCATCATTTCTTTCTTCTCGCTGTTTTTTTCCTCCCCTGAAGGTGATGACTCTGGCTGGGATCAGTTCTACACTCACTGGTTTCCCTCCACTGAAGGTGCTGACTCTGGCTGGGATCACGTCGAAACTGTATTCTATGGCTATTCTGAACACCGAGTATGCGCCTGAAGCATGTTCTCGTCAGATACAGAGTAAAGCTCCCTCGACACTGTCCCATCAAACACACCCAGATCAGGTACAGCACGGGGTTAGAGACAGAGTAAAGCTCCCTCGACACTGTCCCATCAAACACACCCAGACCAGGTACAGCACATGGTTAGATACAGAGTAAAGCTCCCTCCAGACTGTCCCATCAAACAAGTAGAAAGTGAGTTTGAAGTCAGAGGAATCAAGCAGGAAAAAAGGGTAAAAAAATAATTTGAAAAGCTCTTTGTCTAAATGCACGTAGAATTCGTAACAAAATAGATGAGTTGACAGCAGAAATAGATCTGATAGCCATTACAGAGACATGGTTGCAAGGTGACTAGGACTGGGAACAAAATATTCAGGGGTATTTGACAATTCGGAAGGACAGACAGAAAGGAAAAGGAGGTAGGGTAGCACTGTTAAATAAAGGATAGGATCAGTAAGTAAGTGAGAAACGATATTGGATCAGATGATCAAGAGGTTGAATCAGATTGGGTGCTGATAAGGAATAATAAAGGGTGGACGCAATCTATAGGCCCCTTAACGGTAGCTACACGATTGGACAGAGTATAAATCAAAAAATAATGGAGACTTGTAAAAAAGGAACGGCAATAATCATGGGTTATTTTAATCATGTTTTGGACTCATATGTTTTGGACTCTGTATTTAAGGAAGGCTATACTTGCATTGGAGGCTGTTCAGAGACGGTTCACGAGGTTGATTCCAGAGATTATGGGGTTGACTTATGAAGATAAGTTGAGTAGGTTGGGCCTCTACTCATTGGAGTTCAGAAGAATGAGAGGTGATCTTATTGAAACTTCTAAGATAATGAGGGGGCTCAACAAGGTGGATGCAGAGAGGATATTTCCATTCATAAGGGAAACTAAAACTAGGGGATATAGTCTTAGAATAAGGTGCCACCCATTTCAAACTGAGATGAGGAGAAACTTCTTCCGTGAGTGTTGTAAATCCATGGAATTCTCTGCCCCAGAGAGTTGTGGCGGCTAGGTCATTGAATATACTTAAGGCGGAGATAGACAGAATTTTGAGCGATAAGGGAATAAAGGGTTATGGGGAGCGGGCAGGGAAGTCGAGTTGAGTCCATGATCAGATCAGCCATGATATTGAATAGTGGAGCAGGCTCAAGGGAAGAAATGGCCTACTCCTGCTCCTATTTCTTATGTTCTTAAACACTTCCAGGGCAGGCACAGCACGGGTTACATACAGAGTAAAGCTCCCTCTACATTGTCCCATCAAGCGCTGCCAGGGCAGGTACAGCACGGGTTAGATACAGAGTAAAGTTCCCTCTACACTGTCCCATCAAACACTAAACGCAGCCCATAATGAGCAGGGCTCAGGAAGGTTGGTTGCTAGACACTGCAATGATGTCATAAAGCAGGGCCATTCAGTCCAGCTGGTCTTCTGCTTGTCCCTTTAAAGGTGGAGAGCTGGGACATCCTGTCTCAACACACATCCCCCTGTTCATAATGAGAATCCCCGGGGAAGGCCCAAGGCCAGAGTGTGGAACACAACCAAGGGGGAAAGAGGAGGAGAGAAGGGGAGGTAAA
Organism: Pristiophorus japonicus; assembly: GCF_044704955.1. Classification (NCBI taxonomy): domain Eukaryota; kingdom Metazoa; phylum Chordata; class Chondrichthyes; family Pristiophoridae; genus Pristiophorus; species Pristiophorus japonicus. Next base: position 5,687,236 of record NC_092009.1, read on the forward strand.
TCAAGGAGTCGGGAGTGAGGGCCACCAAACTTCAGTTTTAGAGCCTGTAGACTTCAGATGGGGAAGAGTGAGTTCTGTAGTTTCAGGATCCAGGGAGAGAGCAAGGCACAAGACATATTGCACAAATTCATACTATTTTATCCTTCTCTCCTCTCCTCCCTGAAGATGCTGATTCTGGTGGGTTGAGTTCCATACTCACTGGTTCACCTCCCTCTACCTCACCTGAAGGTGCTGACTCTGGCTGGGTTCAGTTCCACACTCACTGGTTCCCCTCCCTCTTCTCCCCTGAAGGTGCTGACTCTGGCTGTGTTCAGTTCCACAATCACCAGTTTCTCTCCAATATGTGACCCATGTGCCCAATCTCCACGTGTGAACATCGACAGTAAGTGTCGACAGGCTTTTCCACTGTCCTCGCCTGAGGCCTCACATATGCATTTTCCAGCAGGGTCACAGGACTCTCCTGCCAATGGCTTAGTGGGTAAAGGTAACGCCCAGTGTGACTGAGTCATAGAAACAGGAGGGACTCAGGTTTAACCCTGTCTGCACATCCTCCCATTCTAATCTCCTGTAAAAGTTGTTTACGAAAGTCATTGCTGTAAGTAGGAACATAGGAACAGGAATAGGCCATTCAACCCGTTGAGCCTGTCCCACCATTCAATTAGATTGTGGCTGATAAGTATTTTAACACCGTCTACCTGCCTTGGTTCCATCGCCATTAATACCCTTGCCTAAGAAGAATCTATCAATCTCAGTTTTGGAATTTTCAATTGGTCCCCAGCCTCCGTTTTATGGGGAACAGAGTTCCAGATTTCCACTAGGCTTTAAGAGGATAAGAAATGGGAGCAGGATGGGGTTAAACAGTCCCTCGAGCCTGCTGCATCATGCAATAAGATCAAGGCTGATCCTCTACCTCAGCTCCACTTTCCCGCACTATCCCCGTATCCCTTCATTTCTTTAGTGTCCAAACATCTATCGATCTCAGCCCTGAATACACTCAACGACTGAGCATCCACAGTACTTTGGGGCAGAGAATTTCAAAGATTCACAACCCTTTGATTTAAGACATTTCACCTCATCTCAGTCCTAAATGGCCGTCTGTTATCCTGAGACTATAACACCTCGGTAAGGACTCTCCAACCAAGAGAAACAGCCAATCAGCATTTGTGTGAGGAAGTGCTTCCTGACATCACCCTGAACGGCCTGGCTCTGAGTTTAAGGTTGTGACCCCTTGTTGTGGACTCCTGCACCAGAGGAAATGGTTTCTCTCCATCCACCCTATCAACTGCTTTAAATCATTTAAACACCTCAATGAGATCACCCTTTAATCTTCCATATTTCTCATAATTTACAAACTTCATAACTGTAAGTACAAGATCATAGAATCACAGAAATTTACAGAATTGAAGGAGGTCATTCAGCCCATCATGACCGTGCCAGCTGACAAAGAGCTATCAAGCCAAATGCCAATTTACAGCTCTTGGTCCATAGCCTTGTAGGTCACGGCACTTCAAGTGCATATCCAAGTTTGTTTTAAATGCTACTTGGGTTTCTGCCTCTACCACCCATTCAGGCAGTAGGTTCCAGATCCCAACCACCCTCTGGGTGAAGAGATTTCATCTCTAAACCTCCTACCACTTTAAATCGATGCCCCCTGGTTGTTGACCCCCTGCGAAGGGAAATAGGTCCTTCCTATCCACTAAATCTATGCACCTCCATAATTTTATACACCTCAATTAGGCCTTCCCTCAGCCGCCTCTGTTCCAAAGCAAACAACCCCAGCCTATCCAATCTTCCCAAATAATTAAAATTCTCCAGTCCAGGCAACATCCTCGCAAATCTCCTCTGGACCCTCTCCAGTGCAATCACATCTTTCCTGTAATGTGATGACCAGAACAGCATGCAGTACTCCAGCTGTGGCATAACCAGTGTTTTATACAGTTCAAGCATAACCGCCCTGCTCTTGTCTTCTATGCCACGGCTAATAAAGGCACGTATTCCGTATGCCTTCTTAACCACTTTATCTATCTGAACTGCTACCTCCAAGGTCCCTTTGTTGCTCTACACTTCTCAGTGTCCTACCATTTAATGTGTATTCCCTTGACTGTTCGCCCTCCCCAAATGCATTACCTTACACTTCTCCAGATTGAATTCCATTTGCCACTGTTCAGCCCACCTGATCAGTTCATTCATACCTTCCTGCAGCCCACAGCTTTTTTCTTCATTATCAACCACACAGCTGATTTTTGTATCATCTGCAAAGTTCTTAATCATACCCCCTGCGTTCAAGTCTAAATCATTGATATATACCTCAAAAAGCAAGGGACCTAGTACTAAGCCTTACAGAACCCCACTGGATACAGCCTTCCAGTCACAAAAACACCCATCGACCATAACCCTTTCCTTCCTGTCGCTGAGCCAATTTTGGATCCAACTTGCCACTTCGTCTTGGATCCCATAGGCTTTTACTTTCATGACAACTCTGCCACGTGGGACCATACAATGCCTTGCTAGAAATCAATATACACGACATCAAATGCACGACCTCATCGACCCTCTTTGTTACCTCCTCAAAAAATTCAATGAAGTTAGTCAGACCCGACCTTCCCTGAACAAATCCATGCAAATCCATGCTGAAAGAAATCCATATCTTTCTAACTGAAGATTTATCCTGCCCCTCAGAATTTTCTGCAATAATTTTCCCACCACTGAGGTTAGACCGACTGGCCTGTAATTACTCGGTCTAACCCTTTCTCCCTTTTTATACAACGGTACAACATTCACAATCCTCCAGTCCTCTGGCACCACACCTGTAGCCAGAGAGGATTGGAAAATGATGGTCAAAGCCTCTGCTATTTCATCTTTTGCTTCTCTTAACAGCGTGGGATAAATTTCATCTGGGCCTGGGGGTTTATCCATTTTCAAAGCTGTTAAGCCCCTTAATATTTCCTCTCTCACTGTTTATTTCATCTAATATTTCACACTCCTCCTCCCTGATTGCAATGTCTGCATCACTCCTCTCTATTGTGAAAGCAGATGCAAATTATTCGTTAAGATCCATATCCACATCTTTCGTCTCCGCACAGATGTTACCTTTATGGTACCTAATAGGCCCTTCTCTTCCCTTAATTAGCCTCTTCCTCTTAACGTATTGATAAAACATCTTTGCTTTTTCCTTGATTTAACTTGCCAACATTATTCATGCTCTCTCTTTGCTTTCATAATTGCACCCCTGAACTTTCTAACTCCTGAGTTTCTGCAGTATTGAGCCCTCAGTATCTGTCATAAGCCTCCATTTTTTCTTAATCCTACCCTGAATGTCCCTTGACATCCAGGGAGCTCTAGATTTATTAGTCTCATCCTTTTTCTTTAAAGGAACATACTTGCTCTGAACCCTCACGATCTCCTCCTTGAAAGCCTCCCACTGCTCTGAGACTGATTTACCATCAAGTAGCTGTTTCCAGTCCACTTTGGCTAAGTCCCATCTCAGCTTAATAAAATTGGCATTTCCCACAATTGAGAACTTTTATTCCTGGTCTATCTTTGTCCTTTTCCATAACTACCCTAAATCCAACTGAATTATGGTCCCTACCACCAAAACGCTCTCCCCTTCCATCTGCCCAGCTTGATTCCCTAAAACAAACACCAGAACCACCCTCTCTTGTTGGACTTGTTATACACTGGTTATAAAAGTTCTCCTGAATGCATTTTAGAAAGTCCGCACCCTCCAGACCGTTCACACTAATTCTATCTCAATTAATATTAGGGCAGTTGAAATCCCCGACTTATACTGCCCTATTATGTTTGCACCTATCAGAAATGTGCCTACATATTTGCTCTTCTCTCTCCCTCTGACTGTTTGGGGGTCTACAGTACATCCCCAGCAGTGTGATGTTTTGTTCTTCAGTTATCCCACGTGGCCTCATTTGATGATCCTTCTGACATATCATCCCTCCTCACAGCTGTAATTGTTTCTTCAATCAATACTGCGACCACTCCCCTCCTTTTTTACCCCCTCTCAATCCCGTCTGAAAACCCTGTAACCATGAATGTTGAGCTGCCATACCTGCCCTTCTTTCAGCCATGTCTCAGTAATAGTTATATTACACTCCCCCCGTGTCTGTCTGTGCTCTCAGCTCATCTGTCTTATTCCCTAGACTCCATGCATTGAAGAATATACCATTAAGTACGACCAAACTGCCTTGTGGACAATTTTATAGCCCCTGTTTCCCGTGTATTCCAAATTCACTTTCTACTTTTTTGATTTCCAATTTCAGCTTTGCTTCTCTCCCTTCTGAATCCATTCTCAGGTTTCCATCCCCCTGCCAGATAATTTAAACCCTCCTCAACCACCCTACCAAACCCTACCATGTGGATATTGGCTCCGGCTATGTTGCCAAACACCTTAAATCCCTGTCCTCTGGTTACCGACCCTTCTGGCACTGAAAATTGGTTCTCCTTATTAAGAGGGTTTGTGGGCTGGAGGAGGTTACAGAGGTAGGGTGGGGTGAGGCCTTGGCGGGATTTGAACAAGAGGATGAGTATTTTAAAGGCTGAAGCCACCAGCCATCTCCCCCAGTGCAGAATGTGACTCACTACTAACAGAAAGGATTTTCGTTTAACTAATAAAGATGGAAAATGAGGGGTAAATCAATCTCTGTACCTTTAACTAACAGCGAGATGGGGGAAATGAATGACCTTTAAACACCTGGTCCAGTTGGCACTGAAGCGTCTGAAACACATTATAGGAAATCCAAGAAAACAAAATACGAACAAATGTTAAATTGTTATGCTGAAAAAGAAATAACGATGTAACTTTTAAAAGATGAATTGTTTAACAGGTGTTCACACAGATTTACCTGACAGGCCGACTCAGGATCCACCCCTCAAACAGCGCGATTGGTTGCAGAACAAGCTGCTCCCTGGGCCCTCCGGCCTCTGAGCTCCCTTCCTGTTGGTTCCCAGGGCAATCAATCAGCAATCGCCAACATTACATTGCCAGATGAAGTTGAGGGGCTCAAAGGAAGAAATAAAATGATGTTGTGAATCTGAGTTAAGAAATAAAATTGGAGAAGCATGATTAAACTTATAAACAAAACTATTTAAAGTCAAATCAAATGAATTGTTGCAATTAATATATTCCTTTTGGGCCAAGTGATGTGTGGTCTGTGCAGAGTCTGTGCCCAGTTACACAGCGTGTCCCCGGCTCTCCGCTCCAAGTGTACATGTTTCAGCTCACATCCAACTAACTGGATAAACCTCGCCCGTCTAAACCCCAGTACAGAAATATTAGCATTTGATGTTTTGCTAAATGTCTTGGTTCTGCAACAAGGTGGCCGCACATGCACCATGAACCGTCCAAGATGGCGGCCAGTGACCCCGCTGCCCCGGGCCTGTCACCACGGGGCCATCCCAGGGCCTGTGGCCTGTAGATTGGGGCCTGGGACCTAAAGCAGGTATTTATGAGGCTCACCAGCCCAATTACGGCTCCAAATCCTGCCCCGCACCGACAACCGACCGTCTCCTGTCCAATATCATCTGGGCTCCACCAATGTAACAAACAGGGTGGATAAAGGGCAACCAGTGGATGTGGTGTATTTGGACTTCCAGAAGGCATTGACAAGATACCACATAAAAGGTTACCACACAAGATAAAAAAAACATGGGTTTGGGGGTAATATATTAGCATGGATAGATGATTGGCTAAATAACAGAAAACAGAGAGTCGGGAAAAATGGTTCATTCTCGGGTTGGCAATCAGTAACTAGTGTGGTGCCACAGGGATCAGTGCTGGGACCCCAACTATTTACAATCTAAATTAACGACTTGGAAGAAAGGACCGAGTGTAATGTAGCCAAATTGTTGGGGTGGAATCTATATTAAAGAATATGACTCAGACACCCATCTGATCTAGTGGAAAACACACAAGTTTATTATACGTATACAGAGATTCAGCCGAGTTGGAGATCAGTCTAAAAGATTCGCAGCCTGTTGCGCCTGAACGCGCTGGCTGGGCCCGGCGGTTCCATATTTAATCTCACAGCCCACAAGCACGTGCGTCATTGTGGTTACAATGGAAGAAGAACGACCTTTCACAATAAAGTACATGGAACCCTGAGTTCAGCGTTTAGAGCATTCGGTTCCTCCTTATCAGAGAAAAACATGAACACATCTGTTTGCACTACAACCATACGTTGTCCAATTTCTTCTTTCCCCATGACTCAGAATCAGCAGACTTTATTTGACCATTTTAACATCGGCAGAATGCATAAAGCGGGGTTTCTAAAAATTCACACTGCACTGATGATACAAAGATGAGAGGAAAAGCAATGTGTGACGACGACACAAAAAATCTGCAAAAGGACAAAGGCAGGCTAAGTGAGTGGGCATAAATTTGGCAGATGGAGTAAAATGTAGGTAAGTGTTAGGTCATGCACTTTGGCAGAAAACAAAATCAAAGAGCAAGTTATTTTTTAAATGGAGAAAAATTACAAAGTGCGACAGTACACTGGGACCTGGGGGTACTTGTGCATGAAACAAAAGTTTAGTATGTAGGTACAGCAAGTGAACAGGAAGGCCAATGGAATCTTTGCCTCTATTGCAAAGGGGATGGAGTATAAAAGCAGGGAAGTCTTGCCACAGTCATACAGGGTATGAATGAGTCCACACTTAGGATACTGCGTGCAGTTTTGGTTTCCATATTTACGAAAGGATATATTTGCTTTGGAGGCAGTTTAGAGAAGGTTCCCAAGATGATTCCGGAGATGAGGTGTTGACTTATGAGGAACGTTTGAGGAGCTTGGTCCTCTACTCATTGGAGTTCAGAAGAATGAGAGGTGATCTTATCGAAACGTATAAGGTTTTGAAGCAGCTTGACAAGGTCGATGCAGAGAGGATGTTTCCACTGATAGGGGAGACTAGAAATAGGGAACATAAACTTAGAAGATGGGATCTCCCATTTAAAACTGAGATGAGGAAAGATTTATTCTCCCAGAGCATTGTAAATCTGTGGAATTCACTGCCTCAGATAGCTGTGGAAGCTGGGTCATTGAATAACTTTAAGAGATAGACAGTTTATTAACCGATAATGGATTAAAGAGTTCTGGGGAGTAGGCAGGAAGGTGGACCCGATTCCGATTAAGCCATGAACCTATTAAATGGCGGAGCAGGCTCGATGGGCCGTATGGCCCACTCGAGCTCCTATTTCTTATGTTCTTATGTTACCCTCCCCTTAAGTGCTGACTCTAGCTGGATTCAGTTCCACTAACTGGTTCCCCTCTCCTCCCTTGAAGGTGCTGACTCTGTCTGGGTTCAGTTCTACACTCACAGGTTCTCCTCCCCTGAAGGTGCTGACTCTGGCTGGGTTCAGTTCTACACTCACTGGTTCCCCTCCTCTGAAGGTGCTGACTCTGTCTGGGTACAGTTCCACACTCACTGATTCCCCTCCCCTGAAGATGCTGACTCTGGCTCGGTTCAGTTCTACACTCACTGGTTCCCCTCCCCTGAAGGTGCTAACTCTGTCTGGTTTCAGTTCCACACTCACTGGTTCCCCTCCCCATAAGGTGCTGACTCTGGCTGGGTTCAGTTCTACACTCCCTGGTTCCCCTCCCCTGAAGGTGCTGACTCTGTCTGGGTTCAGTTCCACAATCAGTGGTTCCCCTCCCCTGAAGGTGCTGACTCTGGCTGGGTTCAGTTCAACACTCACTGGTTCCCCGCCCCTGAAGGTGCTGACTCTGGCAGGGTTCAGTTCTCCACTCATTGGTTCCCCTCCCCTGAAGGTGCTGACTCTGTCTGGGTTCAATTCCAGACACTAACATCATTCACTTTGTTCCTGCACCAAGATGGCCGCGCATGCGCTGTGCTACTCACTGAATCAAGATGGTGGAGCGCTGAACCAACCTTCCTGTACGAAGTTGGCCATCGTAAGCCTGAGCCTGTGACAGGGGGAAAGCCCCGAAGCAGCAACCGCCTATATTCCGGTTACTGTTCCGGGATTGCGGCGGGCACCAATTGTTTATGAAGCCTCTCCGACTCCCCGCTGGCCCATTAGTCCCCTCCGCCCAGCTAACAAGGATACTTCTGGGGAGCCGATCCAAATCTTGTCTTCTCCGCTATTACACGCACCGCGCATGCTCCAAACACAGCCAGGGCCCGCGCCTGCGCACCGAGTTCCTGTAGTCTGGGTGTGGCTCATTCTCCCCCACGGAGCATGCTGGATACATAAGACCATGAGGCATAGGAGCAGGAGTGGGCTACCGGGCCCCCCGAGCCAGTTCCCCATTCAATAAGATTTGCTGGAACAGTTTAGAGGGAGCTTTACTCTGTATCTAACCCGTGCTGTACGTGTTCTGCAGTGTTTGATGGGACAGCATACACGGAGATTAACTCTGTATCTAATCAAAGCAGTACCTAACCTGGGAGTGCTTCGGACAGGCTAGTGGGAGATTTAATGTTCATGTAAGCCGTGCTGCATCTGCCTGGGAATGTCCGGTGAGACAGCATCTAACCTGGGTTGCATCTGCCTTGGGAATCGTTCATGGGACACTGTAGGAGGAGCTTCACTCTTTATCCAACCAATGCAGTATCTACTCTGGAATGCTTGGGGCAGGGTAGAGGGAAATATACACCGTATCTAACCTGTGTTGTGCCTGCCCTTGAAATGTATGGTGGGACAGTGTTGAGGAAGCTTTACTCGGTATCTAAGCAAGGCAAGTATATCCTTCCTGAGATAAGGAGACCAAAAGTGTGCACAGTACTCCCAGTGTGGTCTCACCAAGGCCCTGTTCAAATGTAGAGTGAGATTTGAGAGGGTTACTCTTTATCTAAATTAAGCTGTACTTGCCTTAGGAGTGTTTATTTGGAAAGTGTAGAAGGAGCTTTACTTCGTCTCTCACCAATGCAGTACCAACCTGGAAGTGTTTGATGGTACAGTGTAGATGGAGCTTTACTTGTATCTGAGTCAGGATAAATCGGTAATTTTTCTTTGGCAAACTAGCTCCAGCATTGTCATAGGCATCAGTGCTCAGTCCTCAATCTATATTAATGAATTGGATGAAGGGACCGAGTGTAATCTAGCAAGGTTTGCTGATGATACAATGATGGGTGGGAAAGAAACATGTGAAGTGGACACAATAATCTGCAAAGGGATATAGACAGGCTAAGTGAGTGGGCAAACATTTGGCAGATGGAGTGTAATGTGGGAACATGTGAGGTTATCCACTGGGGCAGAAAAAAATAGAACAACAAATTATAATTTAAATGGAGAAAAATACAAAGTGCTGCAATAAAGTGACAACTTGGGGTCCTTGTGCATGAAACACAAAAAGTTAGTATGTAGGTACAACAAATAATCAGGAAGACAAATGGAATCGTGGCCTTTATTGCAAGGTGGATAGAGTATAAAAGCAGGGAAGTTCTGCTAAAACTGCACACGATATTGGTGAGGCCACACCTTGAGTACTGCATACAGTTTTGGTCTCTCTATTTAACGAAGGATATACTTGCTTTGGAGGTTGTTCAGAGAAGGTTCACTAGGTTGATTCTGGAGATGAGGGGGTTGACTTATGACGATAGATTGTGTCTGTACCCATTGGAGTTCAGAAGAATGAGCGGTGATCTTATCGAAACATATAAGATAATGAGGGGACTCGACAAGGTGAATGCATAGAGGAAGTTTGCACTTATAGGGAAAACTAAAACGAGGGGACATAGTTTGAGAATAAGAGGCCACCCATTTAAAACTGAAATGAGATGGAATTTCTTCTGAGAGTTGTAAATCTATGGAATTTCTGCCCCAGAGAGCTGTGGAGGCTGGGCCATTGAATATATTAAAGACAGAGATGTACACATTTTTGAGGGATAAAGGAATAAAGTGTTATGGGAAGCGGTCAGGGACCTGGAGTTGCGCCCAAGATCAGATCAGCCATGCCTTTATTAAATGGCAGAGTGGGCTCGAGGTACCAAGTGGCCTGCTCCTGCTCCTATTTCTTATATTATAATCTACCCTGTGCTGTACCTGCCCTGGGGATGTCTGTTGGGACAGTGTAGAGAGAGCTTTACTTTGTATCTAATCCGTGCTGTACCTGCCCTGGGATTGTATATTGGGACAATGCAGAGGGAGAGATTACTCTGTATTTATCCCGTGCTGTACTTGCCCTGGGAGCCTTTGATGGGACTGTGTCGATGGAGCATTATTCTGGATCTAACCAATTCTGTATCTATCCTGGAATGCTTTGGACAGTGTATAGGGAGAAATATTCCATACCTAACCAGTGTTATACCTGCCTTTGGAATGCCTGGTGGGACAGTGTTGAGGTAGCTTTACTCTGTACCTAACGCATGCTGTACCTGCCCTGGGAATGTCCGGTGGAACAGTATGGAGGGAGATTTACTCAATATTTAAACCATGTTGTACCTGTTCTGGGATTGTTTGAAGCGGCAGAGTAGAGGGAGCTTTACTCTCTATCTATCCCGTGCTGTAGTTGCCTTGGGAGTGTTTGATGTGACAATGTAAAGGAAGATTTATTCTCTACCTGCCCTGGTGTGTTTTATGGGTCAGTGTAGAGGGAGCTTTATTCTGTATCTAACCAATGCAGTATCTACTCTCGAATGCTTGTGACAGGGTAGAGGGAGATATACTCCATATCTAGACTGTGTTGTACCTGCCCATTTAAGTCTGGTGGAACAATGTTGAGGTAGCTTTACTCTATATCTAAGCAACGCAAGTATATCCTTCCTTAGATAAGCCTACCAAAGCTGTGCACAGTACTCCAGGTGTGGTCTCACCACGGCCCTCTACAATTATACAGTGAGGTTTGAGAGGGTTACCCTTTATCTAAATTAGTCTGTACTTGCCCGCGGAGTGTTTATTTGGAAAGTGTAAAGGGAGCTTTACTCTGTATCTAATCAAAGCATTACCTGCCCTGGGAGTGCTTGATGGGACAGTGCAGAGGAAACTTTACTCTGTATCTAACCTGTGCAGTCCCTGCCATGGGAATGTCCAGTGGGAATGTGTATAGCGATCCTCACTGTGTATCTAACCTCTGCTGTACCTGCCCTGGGAGTGTTTCATGGGACAGTGTAGAGGGAGCTTCCCTCTTTTTCTATCCCGTGATGTACCTGCCTTGGGAGTGTTTGATGGGGCAGTGGTGATGGATCTTTATTTTGTATCTGAGTCGGGATAAATGGATCATTTTTCTATTGGCAAACAATGACTAGTGGGGTGCCACAGGGATCGGTGCTGGATCCTCAACTATTTACAATCTATATTAATGTCCTGGATGAAGGGACCAAGTGTAATTCAGCCAAGTTTGCTGATGATAGAAAGATGGGTGGGAAAGCAAATAGTGAGGACACAAAAAATTTGCAAAGGGAAATAGACAGGCTATGTGAATGGGCAACATTTTGGCAGATGGTGTACAATATAGGAAAATGTGAGGTTATCTACCTTGGCTGCTCAGAGAGAAAAGCAAATTATAATATAAATGGAGTATAATTGCAAAGTGCTACAGTGCACTGGGACCTAGGGGTCATGTGCATGAAACTCAAAACGTTCGTATGCAGGTATGGCAATAATCAGGAAGGCAAATGTAATGTTGGCATTTATTGCAAGGAGAATAGAGTATAAAAGCACAGAAGTACTTCTATAACTGTACACAGTATCGGTGAGGCCACACCTAGAGTACTACTTCCAGTTTTGATCTTCGTATTTGAGGAAGGATAGACTTGCATTGGAGGCTGTTCAGAGAAGGTTCACTAGATTGATTCTGGAGATGAGCCGGTTGATTTATGAAGATAGGTTGGGCATATATGTTAATGAGGGGGCTCGACAAGGTGGATACAGAGAGGATATTTCCATTCATAGGGGAAACCAAAACCAGGGGACAGAGTCTCCAAATAATAGGCTGCCCATTTCTTCTCTGTGGGTTGTAAATCTTTGGAATTATCTGCACCAGTGAGCTGTGGAAGCTGGGTCATTGAATACATTGAAGGCAGAGAAAGAGAGATTTTTGATCGAAAAGGGAATAAATGGGTAGGGGGAGCAGGCAGGGAAGTGAAGCTGAGTCCAATATCAAATCAGCCAGGATTCTATTAAATGGCGGAGCAGGCTCCAGGGGCCAAGTGGCCTATTCCTGCCCTTGGAATGTCAGGTGAGACAATGTTAAGGGAGCTTTACTCTGTATCTAAGCAAGGCAAGTATATCCTTCCTTAGAAAAGGAGACCAAAATTGTGCACAGCACTCCAGGTGTGCTCACATCAAGGCCCTGTACAATTGCAGAGTGAAGTTAGAGGGAGAATTATATTGAATCATAATTGTGCTGTACCTGCCCTAGGAGTGATTATTTGGACAGTGTAGAGGGAGCTTTACTTGGTATCTAACCAATGCAGTACCTGTCCTGGGAGTGGTTGATGGGGCAGTGTTGAGGGAGCTTTACACTGTTTCTAACCTACGCTGTTACTATTCTATGAGTGTTTGATGGAACAGTGCAGTGGGAGAGGTTACTCTGCATTTAACCTTTGCTGGAGCTGCCCTGTGACTTTTGTGGGACTGTTCAGAGAGAGTTTTATGCTGGACTTAACCTGTACTGTACCTGCCCTAGGACAGTTTGATGGGACAGTATAGAGGGAGCTTTACTCTGTATATAACCCGTGTGTAACTGCCCTGTGAGTGTTTGGGATACTGTAGACATAGATTTACTCTGTCTCAACCCTGGTAGTGTTTGGGACATGATGGAATGGGATTTACTTTGTATCAAACCCTTGCAGTACCGGTAGTCCTGACATCAGTAGTCAGGAAAATTCTAAAATCTATTATTAAGTCCGTGGTAAAAGGGCATTTCGGAATTAATAACAGGATTGGGCAGAATTAACACGGATTTATGAAAGAGAAATTGTCCTTGAAAATCTGTTAACATTTTTTGTGGTAGCTAGCAGGATAGATAAGGGGGAAACCACTGGATGTGGTATATTTATATTTACAGAAGGAATTCAATGAGGTGCCACACAAGAGATTATTTAACAAAATTATGGCTCATGTGATTGGGTGTGAAATACTTGCAAGGATTAAGGATTGGAAAACAGAGAGGAGGAATAAACAGGTCATTTTCGGGTTGGCAGGCTGTAACTGGCGGTGTCCGAGCATCCCTTGGGGGCACCGAAGCAAGCCTCCCATGCTGTAGCATCACTCGAGTGTGAATAAAGGAGCTAGGGTCATACTTACTTATGTCTACAGTACTCAGTTACATTGCCAGTTTTTATGTTCATAATAAAGCAATGAGATAATGAACAATCACGCGAAAATGCAGAGAACTGTTGGTATCCTGGAGAAATTCACAGAAGGGGACGATTGGGAGGCCTTCTTGGAGCGACTCGACCATTATTTCGTGGCCAACGAGTTAGCAGGGAATGAGAATGCTGCCAAACGAAGGGCGATCCTCCTCACAGTCTGTGGGTCAACAACCTATGGCCTCATGAAGAATCTTCTAGCTCCGGTGAAACCAACAACCAAATTGTATGAAGAACTGTGCATGCTGGTCCAGCAGCACCGATATCTGAAGGGAAGCGTTCTGATGGCAAAGTACCGATTTTACACATATCAACGGTCTGAAGGCCAGGAAGTGGTGAGCTACGTCTAAGGCGCCTTGCAGGACATTGCGAATTCGATGGATTCCTTGAGCAAATGCTAAGAGACTTCTTTGAGGTTTGGCATTGGCAATGAGGTTATCCTACGCAAACTATTGACTATTGAAACACCTAACCTGAGCAAAGCCACAACGATTGCCCAGGCATTATGTTCACCTGCGATAACAAGAAACAAATTTTGCAACATAGAGTTTTTGGCAAGTACTGTACACAAAGTAATGTCGTTTTCAGACAGGAATGCATATGGCAGAACGTACACACCTGCAGCTGCACGACCTCAGTTGACCCACAATCTTCCATCAAATGTTAATACGAGGCAGTTAACACCTTGTTGGCACTGCAGAGGTGATCATCGAACCAATCAATGCCGCGTCAAACAATATGCTGTGGAACAATGGGACACCTCCTGCGAATGTGCAGACGAGCTGCGAACCCTGCTAACCACCACGTTGCAGAGGAGGATCGATCCATGGTGGATCAGGCTGAACTAGAGACTCGAACCGAGGAGGCAGAAGTTTACGGGGTACACACCTTCACCACGAAACGTCCACCGATCATGCTAACAATCGAACTGGATGGATTTCCAGTATCCATACCAAGCTAAGAACTTACACGAAAGAGCTGATCCCTGTAATTGGCAGCGCAGCAGTAAAAGTTTCCAATGATGGAGCAGTGCACGAACTCCCACTATGGATTGTAGCAGGAGATGGTCCCACACTGTTCGGCAGAAGCTGGCTGTGAAAAATCCACTGGAACTGGGATGACATCCGAGCGCTCTCGTCCGTCGACTATGCCTCATGTGACCAGGTTCTGAGCAAGTTCCGGTTGTTGTTTGAGGCAGGCATCGGAAGTTGCTCAGGGGCGAAGGTGCAGATCCACTTGGTTCCCGATATATGACCCATCCACCACAAGACACGAGCGGTGCCATATATGATGCGAGAGAATGTGGAAATTGAGCTGGACAGGCTGCAGCGAGAAGGCATCATCGCCACGGTGGAGGTCAACGAGTGGGCCAGTCCGATTGTTCCAGTTCTCAAAGGCAATATCATGGTCAGAATTTGTGGGGCTATAAAATAATGATTAACTATTTTTTGCTGCAAGAGCAGTACTCGCTACCCAAGGCAGACGAACTATTTGCGGCCCTGGCTGGAGGAAAGACATTCACCAAGTTGGATCTGACCACGACCTATATGATGCACGAGCTGGCGGAATATTCGAAAGTTGTCACCTGCATCAACACAAACAAAGGTCTGTTCTTCTACAATAGAGACTCGTTTGGGATTCGAACAGCCGCGTCAATTTTTCAAAGGAACATGGAGAGCCTGCTAAAGTTAGTTCTGCGCACCGTGGTTTTCCAGGATGACATACTGGTCAGAGGTCGGGACACCATCGATCACTTGAAGAACCTGAAAGAGTTTGTAAGTCAGCTAGACCGCTTGGCACTCAGGTAGAAACACTCGAAGTGTGTTTTTCTGGCACCAGAGTTCGAGTTCTTTGGGAGAAAAATCACGGAGGCCATAAAGATTGCACCGAGACCACAGAACGTGACAGAGCTGTGTCATTCCTGGGAGTCCTCAACTATTTGATAATTTCCTACCTGGGTTAAGCACCTTGCTAGAACCCATACATGTGCTGCTACGCAAGTGAGATGACTGGGTATGGGAGAAATCACTAGAGGCTGCTTTTGAGAAAGCCAGAAATCTGTTATATTCCAACAAACTTCGTGTTCTGTATAAGCCATGTAAACATTTAGTGCAAGCTTGCAATGCGTCTTCATATGGGGTCGAGTGTGTGTTACAAGTAAATTAATCGGGAACATTGCAACCGGTCGCCTATGCATCTAGGAGTTGTCCAAGGTCGAAAGAGCCTACAGCATGATTGAAAAAGAAGCTCTGGCATGCATTTACGGGGTGAAAAAAATGCACCAATATCTGTTTGGTCTCAAGATTGATTTAGAAACCAACCATAAGCCAATCATATCGGTATTCTCAGAGAACAAAGGGATTAAAACCAAACCCTCTGCCCACATCCAACGATGGGCACTTACGCTGTCTGCATATAACTGTGTAATCCACCACAGACCAGGCAAACAGAACTGCGCTGATGCTCTCAGTCGGCTACCATTGCCGACCAACAGGGTGGAAATGACACTGCCTGCAGACTTGCTCTTGGTGATGGATGCATTCGAAAATGAAAAGTCACCCATTTCAGCCCGCCAGATCAGGACCTGGACCAGCCACGATCCTTTACTGTCCTTTATAAAAACTTGTGTCCTCCATGGGAGCTGGTCCAGCGTCCCAGCGGAGATGCGTGAAGAGATCATGCCGTTCCAGTGGCACAAAGATGAAATGTCCATAAAATGTCTTTTATGGGGCAATCACGTGGTTTTGCCTAAGAAAGGCAGGGAAACGTTCATACACGAGCGACACAGTACCCATCTAGCCATAGTAATGATGAAAGCTATAGCCAGATCCCATGTGTGGTGGCCCGGCATCGACTCAGATTTGGAGTCATGCATGCGCCAATGAAACACTTGCTCTCAAACTGAGCAATGCACCCAGGGAGGCACCGTTAAGTTGAGGTCATGGCCCTCCAAACCGTGGTCTAAGATTCACGTTGACTTTGCAGGCCCGTTTCTAGGCAACATTTTTTGGTTGTTGTTGTTGCTTATTGAAAATGGATTGAGTGTGTAATAATATCTGTAAGTACGTCCACTGCCACCATTGAAAGCCTGCGAGCCATGTTTGCCATGGATGGCCTGCCTGAAGTCCTTGTCAGTGACAATGGGCCGTGCTTCACCAGTGCTGAATTCAAGGAATTCATGACCCACAATGGGATCAAGCACGTCACATCTGCCCCGTTCAAGCCCGCATCCAACGGTCAGGCACAACGGGCAGTCCAATCTATCAAGCAAAGCTTGAAGCATGTGTCGGAAGGCTCCCTGCAGACCCGCCTGTCCCGAGTCCTGCTCAGCTACCGCAGCAGACCCCACTCACTCACCAGGGTTCCCCATCAGAGCTGCTCATGAAAAGGGTGCTCAAAACAAGGCTCTCCCATGTCCATCCTGATCTCCATGATCATATTGAGGATAGGCGGCATCGACAAAGCATGTACCATAATTGCACAAACTTGTAATGCGATATTGGAGTCAATGACCCTGTATTTGTCCTCAGCTGTGGACCTGGTCGCGAATGGCTTGCTGGCACTGACATAGCCAAAGAAGAGAGTAGGGTGTTTCAGGTCAAACTTGCTAATGGACTAATTTGCAGAAAGAATTTGGACCAAACCAAACTGCGATTCACAGACAGCATGAACAACCCGAAGAGGACACCACCAACTTCGACCCTCCACACACACAAGTGGCAATCGCCATCACGGTTGACCACAAAGCTGAACTCACCATCCCCAGCAGCCCAGCGAAGAACAAACCAACTCACCCACACCTGCATTTGTACCGAGATGATCGACAAGGGAGCGAAAAGCCCCATATCGTCTCACCGTGTAAATAAGTGTACAATTGATTTTGGGAGGGAGTGATGTTATGCATGCAACCCTATGCAACCTGTATCATACCGCCACCAGAGGGCATACCTGTTTGGAGTCCGAATGGATCCCAACATCCCTTGGGAGCACTGTATATAAGCAGGCCTCCCATGCTCTACCAACACTCTACCAATAAAGGAGCTAAGGTCACACTTACTCATATCTACAACACAGTTATATTGCATTATTATGAACATAACAATACTGGCCTTTATTACAAGAGGATTTGAGTATAAGAGTTAAGATGTCTTACTGCAATTATACAGGGCCCTGGTGAGACCGCACCTGGAGTATTATGCACAGTTTTGGTTTCCTTACCTAAGGAAAGATAAACTTGCTATAGAGGGAGTGCAAAGAAGGCTCACCAGACTGATTCCAAAAGATCAGAGCGAATGTCCGATGAGAGATGGAGTAGACCAGGCCTATATTCTCTCGCATTTAGAAGAATGAGAGGTGAGAGGCGATGCCCAAATTCCATGAAGGAATTTTTAAAAAGAGATGATTGAGGTGTTTAAATTTGATCAAGGACACCAGTCAAATTATCAGACACTACCTGTCCTTCAGCACCTGTGTCCAGTGGAGAAGCTGATGAGTTTGTCTGATCATCTTTGGGTTATATGTTGTGCTCATCGAGCTGAGCACCTCGTGCCCAGCATCAAACACTCTCCAGTCGGGCACAGTATGGGTAAGATACAGAATGAACCCATCGGTCGCTCCCCGACACAGATAAGGAGGGACAGTAAGTGTCCGCAACACTGACATTTCTCTCTCAATAAGGTATAAATTGATCCTGTACCTCTCCCCATTAATCCTGGGCTCCACACGGACCGAATCCTACTCCTGTTTCCCTTCCTGTAACAGCACTGAGCACAACCCAGACCATAATTGGCAGGGCTCAGGCTAGGCACTGCAGTGATGTCATAAAGCAGGGCCATTCAGACCAACTGGACCTCTCCTTGTCCCTTAAAAGGTGGAGAGCTGGGACATCCTGTGTAAACACACATCCCCTGTTCATACTGAGAATCACCAAGAAGGCCCAAGGCCCAGAGTGTGAAACACAACCAAGAGGGAAAGAGGAGGAGAGAAGGGGAGATAAATCAAGGAGTTCGGACTGAGGGCTGCCAAGCTTCAGTTTTGGAGCCTATAGACTTCAGGAGGGGAAGAGTGAGTTCTGTACTTTCAGGATCCAGGGAGAGAACAAGGAACAGATGAGGAAACTGGTGTGGATTCCAGCACAGTGAGGATGTTGGGAGAGGGGGATTGTGTTGGGCAGTGTATTAGGGGTGTAGTAGGGTCAACAGAGGAAAGGTCAGAGGAGCAATTATTGCAGCAGTGTCCATCAATAGTGAGAGAGAGCAGCTGGGGTCAGAGCGGGCCCTGGATAGGCCGGTAAACTGTTTGTTTGCTGTGACCAGCTTTCCTTCTGTCACAAATAGCCTCCTGTAGCCCAGTGACACAAACAGCCCATTAAACGCCACCAATGTCCTTTGGTCTGGTGAGGTCTCCCTTTGTGAAACATCGGTTGTTGTTAAAGCTTCTCATTCTGACTCACTCACAGTGAGACAGTATTCATTGTCCCTTTTATTCCTTGGGCTTCATCTTTGTTGGTATTGGTAACACACCAGGGATCACTAAACACAAAGCCCAGTCTGTTAATCACTTTCAGTTACTGGACTTAGTGTGTGCCCCACAGCATCACTCTCACCTTCAATGTATGAATAGAGCATTCCGCCTGCAAAGCTGGTTTAAGTTCATATCTACTCAGCTATTCTATTTAAGAAAAGCCTGTCGGCCCATGAAACACTGTTGAGGTGCCGGTGTGCCACTGATTTGCCTGGCATGTTGCCTGTAATGGGAAATAACTGAACAGTTCTCCCAGTATAACCGTTGCTGTAATGAAATGTGTCTTTTAATAAGCCTCACGTCCTTGCTCATGTCTGCTGCCTTTGTGTAGAAAGGGGATGTAAGAAGTGATGCTCTTTGTATGGAGATGTGAAACAAGGAAACGCTATCTGTGAATGGCAGTCACACAACCTTGTGGTCACAGGCAGAACCATGCACCGATATCCGTGTGGTTATAGTTTGAACAGGGTCAGTTCACCAATGCTCAAGCTAAGAGATGACAGGGATCGGGAGCAGCGGCAGTTAATAAAAGCTAAATGTAAATTCCAATATAGCTTATCTTAATTTATTCCTATTTTAATAGCTTTTACTGAATGTGGCCCATGCCAAGTGTCAGGATATTGGATCAGGCCCACCATTGAAAATGAGTTTGACACCCCTGAGGTAGACAATGTCAACCGGATTCCCCCATCCACCAACTTAAGAACGTCTTTACAAACGCAAGCTCGTTAGTAAGATGTGGCCTTTTTTTTAACCGGAATTCCTGTACAGTATCTCTAATGGCCCCTTCCCTTTCCTCAGGATGGAAAACAGCATCTCTCCGGATCCCTTCAAGCACCTTCGAGGTCACATTGACAGGCATTCCGTTCCTGAACTCAGACTTGTGCCCAATTTGCAAAATGGGAACTACGCGTGCTACCTTCCAATCTCAGGGAACAACCCAAGACTCTACTGAGCTGATGGAGATATGAGCAAGGGGCTGATAGAGCACCAGTCCCATCTCTTTAAACACCCTTGGGTGGATATCATCCGCACCTTAAACGTGTCAAAATTAACCCGCACGGTGACTTTGCTGTCAGTGAAGAGAGATGAGAAAGACCAAAGTGCCGTTTGCCCCTCTCAGTGGGGCCCTGAAGGACTATGTCTAGGGTGAAGTTCTCCTCCCATGCAATCCTCCCCTCAGATTGTCCTTTCGCAGTGCCAAACAGGTGATGCTAAACACTAGGGTGGGAAAGACAAAAATCGACACCAATGTGTGGAAAGCTACATTAATTTATGTGTCTGTATCCCAAATATTAAAGTTCAGTCCAGTTACAGGAGTTATTAACATCAGCGGAAGACAAACCCCAACTGTCAGAATGAACATGGTCCAGTCGGGATGTGATTTACAGCAGCAATAACAACAGTTTCCAACCCCTGCATTTACTTGTTAATTCGATTGTGTTTCAGCAGGTGGATGACCGACTGAATCCCTTCCCAAACTCAGAGCAGTTGAACGGTCTCTCCCCAGTGTGAACTCGCTGGTGTCTCAGCAGGCTGGATGACCCAGTGAATCCCTTCACACAATCGAAGCAGGTGAGCGGCCTTTCCCCAGTGTGAACTCGCTGGTGTATCAGCAGGTATGATGATGTAGTGAATCCCTTCCCACAATCGGAGCAAGTGAACGGCCTCTCCCCAGTGTGAACTCGCTGGTGTGTGAGCAGGTTTGATGACTGATTGAATCCCTTCCCACATTCAGAGCAGGTGCACGGAGTCTCCCTAGTGTGAACTCGCTAGTGTTTCAGCAGGTTAGATAAACTAGTGAATCCCTTCCCACAATCAGAACAGGTGAATGGCCTCTCCCCAGTGTGAACACGCTGGTGTTGCAGCAGGTTGGATAAACTAGTGAATCCCTTCGCACACTCAGGGCAGGCGAATGGCCTCTCCCCAGTGTGAACTTGGTGGTGTCTCAGCAGGGTGGATGACCGAATGAATCCCTTCCCACACTCAGAGCAGATGAACGGCCTCTCCCCAGTGTTAACTCGCTGGTGTTCCAGCAGGTGGGATGATCGAGTGAATCCCTTCCCAAACTCAGAACAGGTGTATGGCCTCTCCCCAGTGTGAAATCGCTGGTGTCTCAGCAGATCGGGTGATGTAGTGAATGCCTTCCCGCAGTCGGAGCATATGAATGGCCTCTCCCCAGTGTGAGCTCGCTGGTGTGTTTCCAGCTGGGATGCGTATTTAAAACGTTTCCCACAGTCCCCACATTTCCACAGTTTGTCCCCAGTGTCACTGCACTTGTGTCGCTCCAGGTTGGATGATCGGCTGAAGCCTTGTCCACACACAGAACACGTGTACCGTTTCTCCCCGCTGTGAACAGTGCTTTTTGCTTCCATGGCCAAAGGCCGATGATATTCAGATCCTGATGAATCGCGAGACTCCGTCAGATCTTAATGTGATGTTTGGTTTGAGCCTCCGGTCGACAAATCCGTCCGTTTAATACCCTGAAAAGTGAATTTCAAACAGGAAAAATTTTGGGTGAGAGAAATCCCACAAAAACAAAAAGGCAGGTTGTGGAATTGAGCTGAATGAACCTGGCTATTTGTGGAGCCATCAGCAAAAAAAAAGTGAGCATGAAAGCTGTAATAACCCAACTCGTCACTAATGATCTTCAGGGACGGGAACCCACCACCCGGTCTGGGCCGACACAACACTCTATGCGTGGAGGGAGAGGTGACCAGGGGGAAGGTGGGGGACTTTATACATTTGCAACTAGAACCAGAACTTTGACAGAACCTCCCACAACCACAACCTCTCCCTGGACTTGGAGCAGGGCAGCAGGTGCATGGGAAATCCATCACCTCCAAGTTCCCCCCCAAGTCTCACACCATCCTGACTTGAGCATATATTACCATTCCTGCATCGTCACTGGGTGAAAATCCTGGAATTCCTCAGCGAACAGCATTGTGGGAGGACCTTCACCACACGGACTGCAGCGGTTCGAGAAGATCCACCATCATCTTGTCAAGGGACAAATGGAAATTGGAAATATATTTTGGTCTTGCTAGCGACACCCCACTTCCCAAGAATAGATTGAAACAAATCTGTACATTGAAAGTCTCTGCAGAAATACATGTTCCTAAAGCTATACGCTTCAATATTGTGCGGACAGTGTGTGTTTCTCAACCTAATCTCCCCTAGAATCCACCGCCGTTGACAGTCTCTCATCGGAAATTGTTGGGTCCTACGGGTCTCAGAGGTACTGGGGGTGAAATCTAGCAGCTTCTCCCCCTTTTCCACTCCAGCTCAAACAGACCCACACAGGAGGCCAGGGGGCGACTTCCGCATCTAGTGCCCACCCTGGTACAGAGCGGCTCTGGATTGGTCGCTCTGCGTTTCCATTATCAATGCACTTAGGATCAGTATATGAGGGTGAAGCGAATATGGCTGATACGGAGAGAGTTTGAACCACAGAATCAGAGAATGGTTGCAGCACGGAAGACGACCATTCGGCCCGTCAAGCCCGTGCTGGCTCTCTGCAAGAGCACATCAGCCAATCCCACTCCGCAGCCTTTACCCCACTGCCCTGCAACTGTTTTTCTTTCAGGTACTTATCCAACTCCCATTTGAAAGCCAGCAGTGCGTCTGTCTCCACCACCCTTTCAGTCCGTGCATTCCAGATATTAACCACTCGCTACGCAAACAGGTTTTTTCTTGTGTCATCTTTGGTTCTTTTGTCAATCACCTTAAATCTGTGTATTCTGCTCCTCGACCATTCAATAAGATCATAGCTGATCCGAATCGTAGACTCAGCTCAACTTCCCTGCCCACTCCACAGAACCCTTTACTCCCATATCGCTCAAAAATCTGTCGATCTCTGCCTTGAATATATTCAATGACCAAGCCTCCACAGCTCTCTGAGGCAGAGAATTCCAAGTACTTACAACACTCAAGAGAAGAAATTGCCACTCATCTCAGTTTAAAATAGGCACCCTTATTCTTAAATTATGCTCCCTCGTTTTCGATTCCACTATGAGTGGAAACATCCTCTCTGCATCCACCTTGTCAAGCCCCCTCAGTATCTTTAATGGTTCAATAAGATCACCTCTCTTTCTTTTGTGTGGGCCCAATCTACTCAACCTTTCTTCATAAGTCAACCCACTCATCTCAGGAATCAACCTTGTGAACCTTTTCTGAATTACCTCCAATGAAAATATATCCTTCCTTAAATACGGAGATAAAAACTGTATGCAGTACTCCAGGTGTGACCTCATCAATACCCTGTACAGTTTCAGTAGGACTTCTCTACTTTTATACTCGATGCACCTTGCAACACAAGTTTCTTCAGTCTGTCCAGATAGCTGAAGTGCCTCATCTCTGGAATCATTCTCGTAAATCTATTCTGCACCCTCTCAAAGGCCTTCACATTATTTCTATAGTGCTTTGCCCAAAATTGCGCATAATACTTCAATTGAGGCAAGACCACTGTTTTGTGCAGGTTCATCTTCTATTTATAAACAGAAATACTGTCTAATGTATTATAAACAGAGACAGGGTCTCGTGTACTATACACAGAGATAGGATCTAGTGTAAAATAAAAAGAGACAGGGTCTAGTGTAATATAAACAGAGACAGGGTCTCGTGTACTATAAACAGAGATAGGATCTAGTGTAATATAAACAGAGACAGGGTCTGGTGTAATACAAACAGAGACAGCGTCTAGTGTAATATAAACAGAGAAAGAGTCTGGTGTAATATAAACAGAGACAGGGTCTGGTGTAATATAAACAAAGACAGGGTCTGGTGTAATATAAACAGAGACAGGGTCTAGTGTAATATAAACAGAGATAGGGTCTTGTGGAATATAAACAGAGACAGGATCCAGTGTAATATAAAAAGACACAGGGTCTAGTGTCATATAAACAGAGAGAGGGTCGAGTGTAATATAAAGAGAAACAGGGTCTAGTTAATTTTAAAAACAGACTGGGTCTGGTGTAATATAAACAGAGCCATGGTCTCGTGTAATTTAAACAGAGACAGGGTCTGGTGTAATAAAAACAGAGACAGGGTCTAGTGTAATATAAACAGAGACAGGGTCTAGTTTAATATAAACAGAGACAGGCTCGAGTGTAAAATAAAGAAAGACAGGGTCTAGTGAATTTTAAACAGAGATAGGGTACTCTTGTAATATAAACAGAGAAAGTGTCCAGTGTAATATAAACAGAGACAGGGTCTGGTGTAATATAAACAGAGACATGGTCTGGTGTAATATAAACAGAGACAGGGTCTAGCGTAATATAAACAGAGACAGTGTCGAGTGTAATATAAACAGAGACAGGGTCCAGTGTAATATAAACAGAGACAGGGTCCAGTGTAATATAAACAGAGACAGGGTCGAATGTAATATAAACAGAGACAGGGTCGTATGTAATACAAACCGGAACGGGGTTTATATTAAACAGTGACATGTTCTCGCGTAATATTTAAAATTACTCCCAGTGCCTCGAGCTCGTGAGTACAGCAATAGGAAGATAGAGCAGATGAGTGCGTGACTGAAAAGATGGTGCAGGAGGGTGATCTTTCGATTCCTGACGCATTGGGACTGCTTCTGGAGATAGTGGGACCTCTGCAAGCCAGATTGGTTGCACCTCAATAGAGCCGGGACCAACATCATCGCGCTGGCTTTTGCTCGTGCTGTTGAGGAGGGTTCATGCTTGGTTGGCAGAGGGATAGGTACCTGAGAATAGATTCATTCGGGAGGGAAGTAAAGCTGCAATTATAAAGCAAAAATGTAGACAGTGAGTTTGAAGGACAGAGGAAAAAAGCAGGAAAAAAGGGTAAAAAAACAAACGTAAAAGCTCTCCATCTAAATGCACATAACAGTCGTAACAAAATAGATGAGTTGACGGCACAAATAGATACAAATGTGTATGATCTGATAGCCGTTACAGAGACGTGGTTGCAAGTTGACCGGGACTGGGAACTGGATATTCACGAGTATTTGACAATTCGGAAGGACAGACAGAATGGAAATGGAGGTGGGGTAGCTCTGTTAATAAAGGATGGGATCAGTGCATTAGTGAGAAATTATATTTGCTCAGAGGATCAAGATATTGAACCAGTTTGGGCGGAGATAAGGAATAATAAAGGGAAAAAGTCGCTGGTGGGCGAAGTCTATAGGCCTCCGAACAGTATCTGCACTGTTGGACGGAGTATAAATCAACAAATAATGGAAGCTTGCAATAAAGGTACGGCAATAATAATAATAATGATTTTTAAATTCAAGTTGATTGGACAAAGCTAATTGGTCAGGGTAGCCTTGAGGACGTGTTCATAGAGTGGATCCGGGATAGTTTATTTGAACAGTACATTGCGGAAGGAACCAGGGATTAGGCTATCTTAGATCTAGGAATGAGGCAGGATTAATAAATGATCTCATAGTAAAAGATCCTCTAGGATTGAGTGACGATAATATGGTTTGTTGTAGATTGCTTCCAAAGGCAAAGGCACCTGCTGAGTATGTATGCATAAAATAGCAGCCAGATATTAACTGACTGCCAGGGATTCTGCAAAGCACTAGGGGAATTCAGCAAACCAGCTTAAGTACATTTCTGGGTAGCTGATGACATTGCAGTTACGTGTACAGGAACACAGGAAAGGGCGAGCTCAGCAGAATGACTCTGATCAGCAACTCCCAGAAAAGATATCCTAGCAGAATACTGATCAAAGGAATTCCTGCAACTAGGTTAAGATAAGGTGAGACACAGTCAGAACCCAAGGACAGTAGAGATGAGGGGTTCTGGCGAATATCACGAGGCCACGAGTAAGCCCCAGCTAAATATGAAATGATCACGCAGTCCTCCGGTGCCTGGGGGCCAATTCCAATTGGCCCAAAGAAACCGATTTGTAATGTATTACCGTTATGATTGGATTGTGTCCGGCCGACATGGGCTGAGTAATTGTAATGAACTGTTGTAAAACATATAAATATCGATGAATGTCTTTGTTCGGCGGAGAGTTGTGTCTGAAGTATCCCAGAGGCTTTCTCCCCGCCGGCGTAATAAAGACCGTTTTGATGTTTGGAAACGACGCAAAGCAACGAGTGATTCTTCCAGGATTTCGCTCGCGCTAACAGGTTGAATTTAAAATTCAGTTGGAAGGTGAGAAAGTTGGTTCTCAAACCAGGGTCCTAGGCTTAAATAAAGGAGCCTACAATGATATGAGGGCAGAGTTGGCTGAAGTGAACTGGGAAAATAGATTAAAGAATGGGATCGTTGATGAGCAGAGGCAGACATTTAAGGAGATATTTCATAACCTCCAACAAAAATATATCCCAATGAGAAGGAAAGAATGTATGTGAAGTGATAACCATCCATGGCTAACTAAGGAAATAAGGGAGGCTATCAAATTGAAAACAAAGGCAAATAGTGTGGCCAAGACTAGTGGGAGGCCAGATATTTATGACATTTTTAAAAGCCAGCAGAGAACAACTAAAAAAATTATTGACAGTGAAGATACATTGTGAAAGTAAACTAGCACAAAATATGAAAACAGATAGTAAGAGTGCTTTATGGTAGAAGACATTAAAACATCCCAATAGTGTATAATCAATGGGCTTTAGGTCAGTAGGAACATAATACAATCACTATCACGAATGAGGTAGTATTTGATAAAATAATGCGATTAAAGGCGGACAAATTACCTGGACCTGATGGCTTGCATCCTCGGGTCTTAAGAGAAGTGGCTGCAGAGAAAGTATATGCAGTGGTTGGAAAGAACGGGTACTTTTCAGAATGGCAGGCAGTGACCAGTCGTGTGCTGCAGGGTTCAGTGCTGGGACCCCAGCTATGTACAATATACATCAATAAATTAGATGAAGGAATTGAATGTAATATCTCCAGGTTTGCAGATGACACTAAGCTGTGAGGAGGATGCTAAGAGGCTGCAGGGGACGTGGACAGGCTAGGTGAGTGCGAAAATGCATGGCAGATGCAGTATAATGTGGATAAATGTGAGGTTATCCACTTTGGTGGCAAAAACAGGAAGAGAGAATATTAACTGAATGGTGACATTAGAAAAAGGGGAGATGCAACGAGACCTGGGTGTCATGGTACATCAGTCATTGAAGTTTGACATGCAGGTACGGCAGGTGATGAAGAAGGCAAAGGCATGTTGGCCTTCATAGCTGGGGAATTTGAGTATAGGAGCAGGGAGGTCTTACTGCAGTTACAACGAGCC
Organism: Pristiophorus japonicus; assembly: GCF_044704955.1. NCBI lineage: Eukaryota > Metazoa > Chordata > Chondrichthyes > Pristiophoridae > Pristiophorus > Pristiophorus japonicus. The sequence goes on from NC_092009.1 coordinate 5,714,257, forward strand.
TTGGTGAAGCCACACTTGGAATTTTGTGTTCAGTTTTGTTCTCCTAATCTGAGGAAGGAAGTCCTTGCTATTGAGGGAGTACACCAAATGTTCACCAGATTGATTCTCGGGATGGCAGGACTGACATATGAGGAGAGACTGGATCAACTGGGCTTTTATCAACTGGAGTTTAGATGAATGAGAGGGGATCTCATAGAAACATATATAATTCTGATGGGATTGGACAGGTTAGAGGCAGCAAGTATGTTCATGATGCTGGGGAGTTCCAGAACCTGGGGTCACAGTATAAAAATAAGGGATAAGCCATTTAGGACAGAGATGAGCAGAAACTTCTTCACTCAGCGAGTGCTTAACCTGTGGAGGTCATTGCCGCAGAAAGTTGTTGAGGCCAGTTCATTAGTTATATTCAAAAGGGTGTTAGATATGGACCTTACGGCCAAACGGATCTCGGGGTATGGAGAGAAAGCAGGAATGGACTACTGAAGTTGCATGATTAGCCATGATCTTATTGAATGGCGGTGCAGGCTCGAAGGGTCGCGTTGGCCTGCTCCTGCATCTAATTTCTATGTTTCTATGTTTACTCTACCAACATTTCCTGGATTCTAGGGCAATCCCAACATATTGGAAAACCGCAAATCTAACGCCCCTATTTGAAAAAGGAAGCAGACAAAAAGCAGGACACTATCTACCCGTTAACCTAACATCTATCGTTGGGAAAATGCTGCAGTCCATTATTAAGGAAGCAGTAGCAGGACATTTGAAAAAGCATGATTCAATCAACCAGAATCAGCATGGTTTTATGAAAGTGAAAACATGTTTGACAAATTTGCTGGAGTTCTTTGAGTATGTAATGAGCAGGGGAAAGCAGTGGGTGGTGTATTTAGATTTCCAGAAGGCATTTGATAAGGTGCCACATAAGAGGTTACTGCACAAGATAAAAGCTCACAGGGTTGGGCATAATATATTAGCATGGATAGAGGATTGGCTAAATAGAAAACAGAGGGTCGGGATCAATGGGTAATTTTCCAGTTGGCAAACATGACTAGTGGAATGTCGTACGGCTCGGTGCTGGTTCCTCAACTATTTACAATCTATATTAATGACTTGGATGAAGGGACCAAGTTTGCTGTAAGAAACATAGCAACATATAAAAATAGGTGCAGAATTAGGCCATTCAGCCCTTCGAGCCTGCACTGCCATTCAATAAGTTCATGGCTGATCATTCCTTCAGTACCCCTTTCCTGCTTTCTCTCCATACCCCTTGATACAAAAATTGTGAGGACACAAAGGGATATAGACAGGTTAATTGAGTGGGCAAACATTTGCGAGATGAAGTATAATGTGGGAAAATGTGAGGTGATCCACTTTGGCAGAAATAATAGAAAATAAATTTATAATTAAAATGGAGAAAAATTGCAAAGAGCTGCATTAGAGCGAGACCTGGGGGCCCTTGTACATGAAAAAAAAAATTAGTGTGTAGGTAGAGCAAATAATGAGGAAGGCAAATCGAATGTTGGCATTTATTGTAAGGGGGTTGGAGTATAAAAGCAGAGAATTCCTGATACAACTGTTCAGGGTAGTGGTGAGGCCAACCATGGAGTGCTCCGTACAGTTTTAATTTCCGTATTAAAGGAAGGATATGGTTTCATTGGAGGCAGTGCAGAGAAGGTTCACTAGGTTGATTCAGGAGAAGAGCGGGTTGACTTATGAAGAAAGGTTGAGGTGGTTGGGCCTATACATATTGGAGTTCACAAGAATGAGAGGTGATCTTATTGAAACTTAATGATAATGAATGGGATCGACAAGGTGGATGCAGACAGGATATTTCCACTCACAGGGGAAACTAAAACTAGAGGACATCATCTTTGAATAAGAGGCCAGCCGTTTAAAACTGAGTTGAGGAGGAATTTCTTCTCTCAGAGGTTTGTAAATCTGTGGAATTCTCTGCCCCAGTGAGCAGTGGAGGCCGGGTCGTTGAATATATTTAAGGCAGAGATAGACCGATTTTTGAGCGATAAGTGAGTAAAGGGTAATGGGGAGCGGGCAGGGAAGTGGAGCTGAGTCTATGATCAGACCACACATGATCTTGCTGAAAGGTGGAGTAGACTCGAAGGGCAAAGTGACATACTCCTGCTCCTATTTCTAATGTAATTGTGTGGACATGAACCGTAAGCTCAGAACTGAGCATCGTCTTTAGCGGATATGGTGAGAAATCCGAGTGTGGAGAGTGAGAATGAAATATTTGAGACATTTCTTTCCCCACTTGGACCTGGTTGGAAACAGACAGTGACATCATTCACTTCGTTCCTGCACAAAGATGGCCGCGCATGCGATATTCTTCTCACTGAATCAAGATAGCGGAGCGCTTTATCTGACTTGCTGTACAAAGATGGCCGCCGTTAGTGTGGCCCTGTGAGCGGGCGAAAGCTCGGAAGCTGCAGCCGTCAATATTCCGGTTATTACTCCGGGCTTCCGGCAGGCACAAGTTGTTAATGAAGCCTCCCCTGCATGCCGCTAGTCCAATAATCCCCTCCGACCCGCTGCAATTGAAAATTCTGAGCAGCCTGTGCAAAACGTGCGTCCCCCCGCCATTACTCGGACCGCGCATGCTCCAAACACAGCCAGGGACCGCGCCTGCGCACTGAGCTCCTGTAGTCTGTGTGCGGTATCTTCAACCCGCGAGGAATGCTGGGTAAGCATGCCGACATTGAATGCCGGAATTTTTTGAATACACCAGGATTTATTGTGATTTCATTGGGCACTGAACCATGTTCATTCTGGCAGTTATTGTTTGTTTGTTATGATTTAATAACCCCTATATATGAGCTGGACATTATTTTTGTGTATAAATATCTAATAAATCAGCTTTGTAACAAACGTAGTGTGTCCAATATTTGATGTGTCAATGATCAGAAGAGAGTAATTAGCTTCGATGATATGGAATTTGTATGGTTGAATGTAAGGAATACTAAAGGGTGGAAAATGCTAGTGGGAGTTGTGTACAGACCATCAAACAATAGTAGTGACGTTGGGGAAAGCAACAAACAATAAATTCGGGATGCATGCAATAAAGGTACAACAGTTTTCATGGGCGACTTTGATCTACATATTGATTGGGCTAACCAAACTGGTTGCAACTGGTGGAGGAAAATTTTCTTTCGTGTATTCGGGATGGTTTTCTCGACCAATATGTCGAGGAACCACTAGATGGCTCGCCATCCCAGACTGGGTGATGTGTAATGAGAAAGGACGAATGAGCAATCTTGTTGCTCGAGACCCCTTGGGGAAGAGTGACCATAACATGGTAGAAATCTTGATTAAGATGGAGAGTGATACAGTTAATTCAGAGACTAGGGTCCTGAACTTAAGGAAATATAACTTTGATTGTATGAGACCTGAATTTGCCAAAATAGACAGTCGAATGATACTTAAAGGGTTGGCAGCGAAGAGGCAATGTGAAACATTTAAAGGTCACATTGATGAACTTCAACAATTGTACATCCCTGCCTGGAGTAAAAATAAAACGGCGAAGGTGCCTCAACCCTGGCTAACAAGGGAAATTAAAGATAGTGTTAAATCCAGGGAAGAGGCATATAAATTGGCCAGAAAAAGCAGCAAAAGTCAGCACTGGTAGATATTTAGAATTCAGCAGAGGAGGACAAATTAGGAGGGGAAAATAGAGTATGAGAGAAAGCTTGCTGGGAACATTAAACTGACTGCTAAAGCTTCGATAGATATGTGAAGAGAAAAAGATTAATGAAGAAAAACGTAGGTCCCTTTCAGTCAGATTCAGGTGAATTTATAATGGGGAACAAAGAAATGGCAGACCAGTTGAACAAATACATTGATTCTATCTTCACAAAGGAAGACACAAATAACCTTGTGGAAATGCTAGGGGACCGATGGTCATGTGAGAAGGAGGAACTGAACGAAATCCGTATTATGCACGGAATTGTGTTCGTGAAATTGATGGGATTGAAGGCAAATAAATCCCCGGGGTCTGATAGTCTGAATGCCAGAGTAGTGAAGAAAGTGGCCCTAGAAATAGTGGATGCATTGGTGATCATTTTCCAACAGTCTATCGATTCTAAATCAATTCCTACTGACTGAAGGGTAGTTAAGGTAACACCACTTTTTAAAAAAGGAGGGAGAGAGAAAACGGGTAATTATAGATCGGTTAACCTGACATCAGTAGTTGAGAAAATGTGGAATCATCTTTTAAAGATGAAATACCAGCGCACTTGGAAAGCAGTGACAGGAGTGGTTCAAGTCAGCATGAATTTATGAAGGGGAAATCATGCTTAGCAAATCTTCCAGAATTGTTTTGAGGATGTAAATAGTTGAGTAGATAAGGGAGAACAAGTGGATGTGGTGTATTTGGACTTACAAAAGGGTTTTGACAAGGTCACACACACGAGATTGGTGTGCAAAATTAAAACACATGGTATTGGGGTAATGTACTGACGTGGATAGAGAAGTGGTTGACAGACAAGAAGCAGAGTGTCGGAATAAACGGGTCTTTTTCAGAATGGCAGGCAGTGACTAGTGGAGTGTCGCAGGGCTCAGTGTCGGCAGCCCCAGCTATTGACAATATACATAAAGGATTTAGATGAACGAATTGGGTGATATATCTCCAAGTTTGCAGACGACACTAAGCTGGGTAGCGGTATGAACTGTGAGGAGGACGCTAAGAGGCTGCAGGGTGATTTGGACAGGTTAGGCGAGTGGGAAAATGCATGGTAGATGCAGTATAATGTGGATAAATGTGAGATTATCCAATTTGGGGGCAACAACATGGAGGCAGCGAGACCTTGGTATCATGGTACATTAGTAATTGAAATTGGCATGCAGGTGCAGCAGGCGGTGAAGAAGGCGAATGGTATGTTGGCCTTCATAGCTAAGGGATTTGTGTATCGGAGCAGGGAGTTCTTAATGCAGTTGCACAGTGCCTGAGTGAGGCCTCACCTGGAATATTGTGTTCAGTTTTGGTCTCCTAATCTGAGGAAAGAGGTTTTTGTTATTGAGGGAGTGCAGCGAAGGTTCACCAGACTGATTACCGGGATGGCAGTACTGATATATGAGGAGAGGCTGGATCGACTGGGACTGTATTCACTGGAGTTGAGAAGGATGAGAGGGGATCTCATAGAAACATATGCAATTCTGACGAGGTTGGACAGACCAGATGCAGGAAAATGATTCCGATGTTGAGGAAGTCCAGAACTAGGAAACACAAGCTAAGGATAAGGGGTAAGCCATTTAGGACTGAGATGAGCAGAAACCTCTTCACTCACAGATTTGTTCAACTGTGAAATTCTCAACCACAGGAAGTTGTTCATGCCAGTTCATTGGATATATTCAAGGGGTAGATCGATATGGCCCTTACAGCTAAATGGATCAAGGGGTATGGAGAGAAAGCAGGAAAGGGGTAGTGAGGTCAATGATCAGCCATGATCTTATTGAATTGTGGTGCAGGCTCGAAGGGCCAAATGAACTACTCATGCACCGATTTTCTATGTTTCTATGCATCTCTCTCTCACTCTCTCTCTTGCTCTCTGTCTTTTTCTCTCTGTATCTTCGCTCTCTCTCTCTCTCTCTGTCTGTCTCTCTCTCTCTCTCTCTCTCTCTCTCTCTCTCTCTCTCTGTCTCTCCCTCTCTCTCTCTCTCTCTGTCGCTTTCTCTCTCTTTCTCTGTCTGTGTCTCTCTCTCTGTCTTTCTGTCTCTCTCTCGCTCTCTGTCTCCCTCTCTTGCTCTCTCTGTCTCTCTGTCTCTGTCTCCCTCTCTCTCTGTCTCTCTCTGTTTCTCTCCCTCTCTTGCTCTCTCTCAGTCTCTCTCTCTCTCGCTCTTTTTCAATCTGTCTGATTCTTCTCTCTCTTTATTTCTCTGTCTCTTTCTCTCTCTGTCTCTCTCTGTCTCTTTCACTCTGCCTCTCTCTGTCTTTCTCTCTCTCTCTCCTTCTCTCTCTGCTTGTCCTGTCATTCAGGACACAGTTTACCTGTGAATATATTCTCAGGGTTCGGAATGGAATGCTACAAACCATGATGAATTGTAACGAAATGGGTAAATTTCTACCTCTTTGTGTGTGTGTGTGTGTGGCATGCGTGTGTGTGTGTGAGAGTTTGATAATGTGTGAGAGTGTGTGTGTATGTGTGTGAGTGTGTGTGTGTGTCTCTGTGTGTGCGTGAGTGTGTGTGTGAGTGTGTGTGTGAGAGTGTGTGTGTGTGAGATTCTGTGCGTAAGTGTCTGTGTCTGTCTGTGAGAATGTGTGTGTGTGAGAGAGAGTGTCTCTGTGTATATGTGCGTGAGAGTGTGAGTGTGTGTGTGAGTGTGTGTGTGTGTTTGAGTGTGTGGGAGAGTGTTTCTGAGATTGTATGTGAGAGTGGGTGGGAATGGGTGGGGTATAACTGGGGGCGGGGAGGCTGAGGTTGAGAGTGGGGGGAGAGCGAGGGGGAGACCGGGGGAGAGGGAGAGGGGGAGAGGGAAAGTGGGGCAGAGCGTGAGGCGGGAGAGTGGGACGGAGGGGGTGGGGGAAAGTGGGGCGGAGGGGGAGGGAGAAAGCGGGTCAGATTGGGATGGGGAGCGTGGGTGTATGGGAAGATTGGGACAGAGGGGGGAGAGTGGGTCGGAGGGGGAGTGGCGAGAGTGAGGCATGGTGGGAGGGTGGAGAACAGGGCGGAGTGGGAGGCGGGAGAGCAGGGCGCAGTGGGGGGGGGGGCAGAACGGAGTGGAGGGTGAGGGTAGCGGGGAGAGCGGGGCGGAGTGGGAGGGGAGTGTGGAGAGTGGGGCAGAGTGCGGGCGGAGAGCACGGCGGAGTGGGACGGGGATGAACCGGGTGGAATCGCGAGGGAGAGTGGGGCAGAGTGTTAGGGGCAGAGCAGATCGGAGTGGGAGGGGGGATGGCGGTGTGGAGTGGGAGGGGGGAACGGGATGGAATGTGGGGGAGTGTAACCTAGGGCCCGATTTTGCACGGGACTCACTCTCTGTCTCTCACTCTCTCTCTGTCTCTCCCTCCATCGTGCTCTTTCTCTCTCTCTCTGTCTGTCTTTCTCTCTCTCCCTCCATCCATCACTCACTCTCGCCCTCTCTTTCTCTGTCTCTGCCTCTCTCTCTCAGCCTCCACCTCTCTCTCCCTCCATCTCCCTCGCTTTGTCTTTCTCTCTCTTCCTTTCTCTCAGACTGTCTGTCGCTCTCTTTTTCTCTCTCTCACTCTGTCTCTCTATCTCTCTCTGTCTCTATCTCTCTCTCGGTCTCTCTCTCTTTCTCTCTCTCTGTCTCTCAGACTGTCTGTCTCTCTCTTTTTCTCTATCTCACTCTCTTTGTCTCTCTCTCTCTCCTTCTCTCTCCTTCCCTCTCCTTCTCTCTCCCTGTAATCTCTCTCCTTCCCTGTCTCTCTCACTCTCCCACTCTCTCACTCTCTCTCTCCCTCTACAGCAGGCAGCGACGCAACAGCCTGTGGAGGAGTCATTCCGACAGCAACCTGGATGAGATCTGTGAGGAGACCCCCAAGAATCCAGTCTATGGCCGGACACATGATGACTCGGAGTCCGACATCGGACGTTCGCGACAACATCTCTGCTCGCCAAGGCCTGACTCGCCGTTGGCCCACTCTGAAAGGCCCGACTCCCCCTCGGCCCACCTTGAAAGGCCCAACTCCCACTCGGCCCACCCTGAAAGGCGCGTCTCCCCCTCGGCCCAACCTGAAAGGCCCGACTCCCCCTCGGCCCACCCTGAAAGGCCCAAATGCCACTCGGCCCATCTTGAAAGGCCCGACTCACCCTCGACCCACCCTGAAAGGCCCGTCTCCCCCTCGGCCCATCCTGAAAGGTCGAAGTCCCCCTCGGCAGATCCTGAAAGGCCCAACTCCCCCTTGGCCCATCATGAAATGTCCGACTCTCCCTTGGCCATACCTGAAAGGCCCAACTTCCTCTCAGCCCCACATTGAAAGGCCCAACTCCCCCTCGGCCTACCTGAAAGGCCTGTGCGCCTATCGGCATATTAATTCATGCCTCTGAGGAGATGCTGAGCGAGGCCTCTTCCCTCCCGCTCCCTGGGCCGGTGTCCCACAGGCCCTAGGCTCTGGCGCTGATAGTGGCCTAGTGGGAGGGGTACAGCCTAGGCAGCAGGTGCCCCAGACCCTACTCGCCTCGCTCCGGGAGTGGATCGACCTGCTGTCGCTAATGTGGCATGTGAAGGAGTCCAGGATTAGGACTGGTTTTAATCAAGAGTCTAGGATTATGTCTGTTCCGAATCGAGAATCTACGTTTAGGCCTGGTCCTAATTGAGGGCCAAGGATTAAGCCTGGTCCGAATCGACAGCCTATGATTAAGCCTGGAGCCAATTGAGTGCATAGAATTAGTCCTTGCACTTAATTGAGAGCGTAAGATTAGACCTTCTCCTAATCAGGAGTATAGGATTAGGTCTGATCCTAATCGAGAGTGCAGCATTTTGTTTGGTCCTATTCGAGAGCCTAGGATTAGGCCTGGTCCTAATTGAGAGCCTAGGATTAGACCTGCAGCCAATTTAAAGCCTAGGATTAGGCCTGGAGCCTAATTGAGAGACTAGGATTAGGCCTGATCCAAATCAGGAGCCTTGGATTACTCCTGGACCTAATCGAGGGCCTCAGATTGAGCCTGGCACCAGTTGAGATCCTTGGATTAGTCCTGGTTCTAATTGAGAGCCTAGGATTAGGCCTGCAGCCAATTGAGAGCCTAGGATTAGTCTTGGAGCTTAGTTGAGAGCATAGGATTAGGCCCGGTCCTAATCAAGGGCCTAAGATTAAGCCTGGAGCCAATTGAGATCCTTGGATTAGGCCTGGTTGTAAGTGAGAGCCTAGGATTAGGCCGGGAGCCGAATCAAAAGCATAGGATTAGGCCTGTAGCCTAATCGAGAGCCTAGGCTTAGGCGTGGTCGTAATATACAGCCATGGTTTAGGCCTGGAGCCTAATTAAGAGCCCAGGATTAGATCTGGAGCCAATTGAGAAACTAGGATTAGGACTGGTCCGAATCAAGAGCCTAGGATTAGGCCTGAAGCCAACCGACAGCCTACGATTAGGCTTCGGTCCTAATCGGGGGCCTAAGATTAGAGCTGGTCCTAATTGACAGCCCAGGATTAGGCCTGGTCCTAATTGGGAGCCCAGGATTAGGCCTGATCCTAATTGAGAGCACATATTTAGGCATGGGGCATAATTGAGAGCCTGGGATTAGGTCTGAAGCCAAATGAGAGCCTAGGATTAGGACTGGAGCCAATCGAGAGACTAGGTTTAGGCCAGGAGCCAATTGAGAGACTAGGATTTGGCCTCGTCCTAATCGATAGACTAGGATTAGGCCTGGTCCTAATTGAGAGCCTAGGATTAGGCCTGGAGCCAATTTTGAGCCTGAGAGCAGGCCTGGATCCTATTGAGAGCCTACGATTATGTCTGGTCCTAATCAAGAGCCTAGGATTAGGATTGGCACCAATTGAGAAACTACGATTAGCCTGGGCCTAATCGACTGCCTAAGACCAGGCCTGGGCCCAATTGAGAGCCTAGGATTAGTCCTGGTCCGAAGCAAGGGCCTAAGATTCGGCTGGACCCAATTGAGAGATTGGATTAGTCTTGGTCCTAATTGAGACCCTGGCATGCAGCAATCCCGATTCATGGAGGAAAGGTCTGTGGATTGTTGGAAGAATTAAGGAAGGATATTGAGAGGGGTGGGGGAAATCTGGGCAGTAACAGCCATGAGGTTGGGAGCGGATGTCCCACCCCCACCAGCGATATTGGGCACACCGCCCCATCGGGGAGCAGGGGGTTTGCAATGGGCCACAAGAGGAGCCCAACCGGTTGAACATAAGAACATATGAATTAGGAGAAGGATTAAGCCAATCGTCAATCGAAACTGCTCCACCATTCAATAACATTATGGCTGATGATGCAACTTCAGTAACCCATTCCTACGTTCTCTCCATACCCCTTGATCCCTTTAGCCATAAGGGCCAAATCTAACTCCCTTTTAAATACATCTAAAAACTGGCATCAACAACTTTCTGTACTAGAGAATTCCACAGGTTCACAATTCTCGGAATGAAGAGGTTTCTTCTCATCTCAGTCCTAAATGGCTAACCCCTTATCCTCAGACTGTGACCCCTGGTTCTGGACTTCCCTAACATCGGGAACATTCTTCCTGCATCTATCCAGTCAAGCCCTGTAAGAATGTTGTCTGCTTCAATGAGATCACATTTCATTCTTCTAAACTCTAGAAAATATCAGCCTAGTCTACTCAATCTCTCCTCAAAGGACAATTCCCCCATCCCAGGAATCAGTCTGCCGAACCTTCGTTGCACTCCTATATGGCACGTACATCCTTCCTTAGAAGAATGAGAGGGGACCTCATGGAAACATATGAAATTCAGACGGGATTGGACAAGTTAGATATAGGTTCACTCAGTTAATTACGGAGATGAGGGGTTGACCAATGAGGAAAGGTTGAGTAGGTTAGGACTCCACTCATTGGATTTCAGAAGAATGAGAGGTGATCAGTCACCAGACTGACTCCCGGCATGGCAGGACTGACATATGCAGAAAGACTGGATTGGAGGCCCCTTGGGGAACAGTGACCATAATATGGTAGAATTCTTTTTTAAGATGGAGAGTGACACATTTTATTTAGAAACTAGGGTCCTGAACTTAAGGAATGCTAACTTCGATGGCACGAGGAGTAAATTGGCAAGAATAGACTTGCAAATGATACTGAAAGAATTGACGGTAGATCGGCAATGGCAAAAATTTCTAAATCATATGGATGAACTTCAACAATTGTACATCCCGATCTGGAGTAAAAAATAAAACAGGGAAGATGGCGCAACCGTGGCTAACAGGGGAAATTAAGGATAGTGTTCGGTCCTATGAAGAGGCATAGAAATTGGCTAAAAAAAACAGCGAACCTGAGGACTGGGAGAAATTTGGAATTCAGCACAGGAGGAAAAAGAGGTTGATTCGGAGGGGGAAAATAGAGTACGAGAGGAAGCTTGCCGGAAACATAAAAACTGACTGCAAAAGCTTCCATAGATATGTGAAGAGAAAAAGATTAGTAAAGATAAACATAGGTCACGTGCAGTCAGACTCAGGTGAATTTATAATGGGGATCAAAGAAATGGCAGACCAATTGAACAAATATTTTGGTTCTGTCTTCAGGAAGGAACACAAAAATAACCTTCCGCATGCACCAGGAGACCGCGGGTCGAGAGAGAAGGAGGAACTGAAGGATATCCTTATTAGGTGGGAAATTGTGTTGGGGAAATTGATGGGATTGAAGGCCGATAATCCCTGGGGCCTAATTGTCTTCATCCCAGAATACTTATGGAAGTGGCCATTCAAATCGTGGATGCATTGGTGATCATTTTCCAACAGTCTATCAACTCGGGATCAGTTCCAATTGACTGCAGGGTAGCTAATGTAACACCACTTTTTTAAAAAGAAGGTAGAGAGAAAACGGGTAATTTTCGACCGGTTAGCCTGACATCAAAAGGGGGAAAATGTTGGAACCAATTATTAAGTTTGAAAAAGGAGCGCTTTTGGAAAGCAGTGACAGATCGGTTCAAGTCAGCATGGCTTTATGAAGGGAAATCATGCTTGACAAATCATTTGGAATTTTTTGCAGATGTAACTAGTAGAGTGTCCAAGGGAGAACCAGTGAATGTGATGTAGTTGGACTTTCAAAAGGCCTTTGATAAGGTCCCACATAAGAGATTGGTGTGCAAAATCAAAGCACATTGTATTGAGAGTAATATACTGGCGTGGAATAATAACTGGTTGGCAGACAGGAAGCAGAGTCGGGATAAACGCGAACTTTTTGGAATGGGAGGCAGTGACTAGTGGAGAGCCACAGGGCTCAGTGCTGGGACACCAGCTCTTTCCGATATACATCAATTCTTTGGATGATGGAATTGAATGTAATATCTCCAAGATGCAGATGTCACTAAACTGGGTAGCGGTGTGAGCTGTGAGGAGATGCTAAGAGGCTGCAGGTTGATTTGGACAGGTTAGATAAGTGGGCAAATGCATGGCAGATGCAGTATAATGCGGATACATATGAGGTTATCCACTTTTCAGGCAATAACACGAAGGCAGAATATTATCTGAATGGCGGCAGATTAGGAAAATAGGAGGTGCAACGAGACCTGGGTGTCATACTTCATCACTTATTGAAAGTTGACATAGAAATATATAAACATAGAAATAGGTGCAGGTGCAGGCCATTCAGCCCTTCTAGCCTGCACCGCAATTCAATGAGTTCATGGCTGAACATGAAACTTCAGTATCCCCTTCCTCCTTTCACGCCATACCCCCTGATCCCCCGAGTAGTAAGGACTTCATCTAACTCCCTTTTTAATATATTTAGTGAATTGGCCTCAACTACATTCTTTGGTAGAGAATTCCACAGGTTCACCACTCTCTGGGTGAAGAAGTTTCTCCTCATCTCGGTCCCAAATGGCTTACCCCTTATCCTTAGACTGTGACCCCTGGTTCTGGACATCCCCAACACTGCGAACATTCTTCCTGCATCCAACCTGTCCAAACCCGTCAGAATTTTAAACGTTTCGATGAGGTCCCCTCTCACTCTTCTGAACTCCAGTGAATACAAACCCAGTTGATCCAGTCTCCCTTGATAGGTCAGTACCACCATATCGGGAATCAGTCTGGTCAATCTTCGCTGCACTCCCTCAATAGCAAGAATGTCCTTCCTCAAGTTAGGAGAACAAAACTGTACACAATACTCCAGGTGTGGCCTCATCAAGGCCTTATACAACTGTAGCAACACCTCCCGGTCCCTGTACTCAAATCCCCTCGCTATGAAGGCCAACATGCCATTTGCTTTCTTATCCGCCTGCTGTACCTGCATGCCAACCTTCAATGACTGATGTACCATGACACCCAGGTCTCGTTGCACCTCCCCTTTTTACTAATCTGTCACCATAAAAGTCTGTCTCTCTGTTTTTACCACCAAAGTGGATAACCTCACATTTATCCACATTATACTGCATCTGCCACGCATTTGCCCACTCACCTAACCTATCCAAGTCACTCTGCAGCCTCATAGCATTCTCAACGCAGCTCACACTGCCATCCAACTTAGTATCATCCGCAAATTTGGAGATACTACATTTATTCCCCTCGTCTAAATCATTAATGTACAATGTAAACACCTGGGGCCCTAGCACAGAACCTTGCGGTACCACACTAGTCATTGCCTGCCATTCTGAAAAGTACCCATTTGCTTCTACTCTTTGCTTCCTGTCTGACAACCAGTTCTCAATCCACTTCAGCACACGACCCCCAATCCCATGTGCTTTAACTTTGCACATTAATCTCTTGTGTGGGACCTTGTCCAAAGACTTCTGAAAGTCCAAATATACCACATCAACTGGTTCTCCTTTGTTCACTTTACTGGAAACATCCTCAAAAAATTCCAGAAGATTTGTCAAGCATGATCTCCCTTTCACAAATCCATGCTGACTTGGTCCTATCATGTCACCATTTTCCAAATGCGCTGCTATGATATCCTTAATAATTGATTCCATCATTTTACCAACTACTGAGGTCAGGCTGACCGGTCTATAATTCCCTGCTTTCTCTCTCCCTCCTTTTTTAAAAAGTGGGGTTACATTGGCTACTCTCCACTCGATAGGAACTAATCCAGAGTCAATGGAATGTTGGAAAATGACTGCCAATGCATCCGCTATTTCCAAGGCCACCTCCTTAAGTACTCTGGGATGCAGTCCATCAGGCCCTGGGGATTTATCGGCCTTCAATCCCATCAATTTCCTCAACACAATTTCCCGACCAATAAAGATTTCCCTCAGTTGCTCCTCCTTACTCGATCCTCTGACTCTTTTTATATCCGGAAGGTTGTTTGTGTCATCCTAAGTGAATACTGAACCAAAGTAATTGTTCAATTTGTCTGCCATTTCTTTGTTCCCCGTTATGACTTCCCCTGATTCTGACAGCATGTGACCTGAGTTTGTCTTTACTAACCTTTTTCTCTTTACATACCTATAGAAACTTTTGCAATCCGCCTTAATGTTCCCTGCAAGCTTCTTCTCGTACTCCATTTTCCCTGCCCGAATCAAACCCTTTGTCCTCCTCTGCTGAGTTCTAAATTTCTCCCAGTCCGCAGGTTCGCTGCTATTTCTGGCCAATTTGTATGCCACTTCCTTGGCTTTAATACTATCCCTGATTTCCCTAGATAGCCACGGTTGAGCCACCTTACCTTTTTTATTTTTACGGCAGACAGGAATGTACAATTGTTGTAATTCATCAATGCGGTCTCTAAATGTCTGCCATTGCCCAACCACAGTCAACCCCTAAAGTACCATTCGCCAATCTATCTTCGCCAATTCACGCCTCATACCTTCAAAGTTACCCTTCTTTAAGTTCTGGACCATGGTCTATGAATTAACTGCTTCATTCTCCAAACTAATGCAGAATTCCACCATATTTTGGTCACTCTTCCCCAAGGGGCATCGCACAATGAGATTGGTAATTAATCCTCTCTCTCATTACACAACAGCCAGTCTAAGATGGCCTCCCCCCTAGTTGGTTCCTCGACATATTGGTCTAGAAAACCATCCCTTATGACTCCAGGAAATCCTCCTCCACCGTATTGCTTCCAGTTTGGCTACCCCAATCGATGTGCATATTAAAGTCACCCATTATAACTGCTGCACCCTAATTGCATGCACTCCTAATTTCCTGTTTGATGCCGTCCCCAACATCACTACTACTGTTTGGAGGTCTGTACACAACTCCCGCTAACGTTTTTTGCCCTTTAGTGTTCTGCAGCTCTACCAATATAGATTCCACATCATCCAAGCTAATGTCTTTCATATCTATTGCATTAATTTCCTCTTTAACCAGAAATGCTACCCCACCTCCTTTTCCTTTTATTTTATCCTTCCTGAATGTTGAATACACCTGGATGTTGAGTTCCCAGCCGTGATCATCCTGGAGCCACGTCTCCGTAATCCCAATCACATCATATTTGTTAACATCGATTTGCACAGTTAATTCATCCACCTAATTGCGGATACACCTTGCATTAAGACACAAAGCCTTCAGGCTTGCTTTTGGTAATATGATTGAAAGTTTGAAGATAATGAGGGGGTTCGACAAGGTCGATGCCGAGAGGATATTTCCACCGATAAGAGAAAGCTAAACAAAGGGGACATAACCTTAGAATAAGGGGCCACCCACTTAAAACCTAGATGAGGAGAAATCTTTCTCTCAGAGTGTTTTAAACCTATGGTATTTCCTGCCCCAGAGAGCTGTGGAAGCTGGGTCATTGAATATATTCATGGCGCAGATATACTGATTTTTGGGCGATACGGGTCGGAAGGGTTATGGGGAGCACACAGGGAGCGCACAGGGAAGAGCTGAGCCCATGATCAGATCAGCCAAGATCTTACTGAAGGGTGGCGCAAAATGGCCGACTCCTGCTCCCATTTCTTATGTTGTTTTTTCTTATGTATGGATTTCATAAAGGGCTTGGAGCTTCAAACTCAGAGGTGGTTGCACTCCAAGCTAAGCCACGGAAGACAGATGGCGATTCAGCCAACCTTTCAGTGAGTCAAAATTGCAATTCTTCTGATTCGGGAGAAAGAAAGGCTCAGTATTCTTTGGTGTCTTCCTTGATGTTTTTCTTGACTCTCTTCATGCTGCACTTCAGTTTGTCTGTCAGCTGGAGTATTTGCTGCAGAGTGTTCCCTTCGTCATTTTGGACCCGCTGCTCTGAGAACAATCCGGCTTACTAGAACCAGCTATCCATTGACTTTCAATTTGCTCTCCCCCCATGGTTACACAGACTGACGCTACCAGACAGCAACTAGTGTTGACAGCGTTTCCCCATCGTCTCTCGATGCCTCCTTGTTTGTAGCTTTGCAGACAGCCTAAATCACACTTTGGAGTTTGGTCAACATTTCCAGCACGCCTTCTTCAACAGTCAGTTTAACTTGTTCTTTGTTGAAATAACAACTTTAAGCAACGTTTGCTCCATTAGCAGGTCAGGAATGCAGCTTTCTAGCCAATCCTTTAGTGTCTTGAAAAGCGGTATTTAAATCTCCAAAATCCTTCTCGGGGATGCTGATTAAATAATAAAGACTATTGCAGGCATTGTGTCAACACTGATCAGATCAGCTGCGAGCAGGGTCCGAACCAGCGCGGGTAAACAATATGTTGTTCAGTGTACATATATTGGCAGTGTATAATATTTTTACTGATCTCATCTCCCACCCTGCACTCTGTGTTAAATCTACTCATTGCCGATTGCGCTACATCCGTGCTGTTAAATTGGTTGCAAATTCATCAAATCATAAACAATCGCATCGTACAGTAGAATTGTCAGATCCTCGGATACATTACAGTTATATCAGATGTTGGTAAAAATTGGAATCCCACATTGCATTTTATTAAAATTTTTGCGATGCGACAACCAATACATCGATTTATGGTGTATATTTAAGCCACAGGTACACAGATAAACATCTATTCCCCGATTATGAATGTAACTGATACAGAGCTGGCACTGTTCCAGCAGAGACCGCTCTCCCTTCAGCTCTTCCTCGTGGTGTTTAATCTGCAACAATTTTTCAGCTCAATAAATACTGAGTTTGGGTTAAAATCTTATTCCCGGAGACAGTAAGTATATAAAGAAACAAAAATTAAAAGCCAGAGTATGAAACATGTCACATCGAGCCTGCTCGCTACTCTTTAAGATCATGTCTGATCTTTGACATTAACGCCACATTTCCACCCAAGCCCCTAATCCTCAATTACCTTGGAGTCCAAAACGTTATTTATGATAAACAGTTTTTGAGAACTTTTCCACCAATACAGACAACCGGATCTTCGTTACTGAGCCTGATTCTCACAATTAAACAGGTCAGTTTACCGAATCTCCTTGGATATTACATGCAGGGAATTTGATGATTGACTGGACATTGTCTAAAGTATTGCTCTGAGTGTTCATTTTCAATACCTCTGTTTAAATATATGATATTCTCCTGCAAGCATGAGTGGGAAGAAGCTCTCACACTGTTGTGCCCAGCTGACTGGCACTAATGGGATAAGGTAACCTGAGCATCTAAATGCAGGTTTCCTTTGTGTGGTAATCAGGCATCCGGTCTAGTGATCAGCAGCCTCTCCAAGAAGGACTGCATCAGCACTTCTCACATAAACTGCATCCAGATTTGATCGATATTGGAACAAACGTTGTTTTCCAACATTCGCCATCAAACTCTCTGGTCAGTAATGTTTCTGGACAATCCCGAATTGCATAGATATATATCTCCAGTTAAGATCGCTTCTCTTACGCCTGTTTGAATATTCAGCCCCATTGTTCTTCACCTTTTATTGTCTATTCTATGTAATCGCGTTAATCTGAATCGAATATACTTTGATTTTCCGACATCAGTAATGTTTCAAAGTTTCCAGGTTAATGTTGCCAGCCAACATGTAATGATGGAACCGAGTGCTGGCATTATTTTAGGGGGATGAGTAACTTTAAGGTTTCTGTTTCAGTTAATTACTCCTGGACCAATGTCTGGGTGATCGGTCAGTTTACACGTGTTGGTTTATATAATGATCACTAGGTCAGTTTCTGGCTGCTGGGTCACTTTGGGTGAGTTAGTTTCGGTTCTGGTCAATTGGTCAGTTTCTGGGTGATCGGCCAGCTTCCATGTGTTGGGTTTGGTGATGGGCAATTGGTCAGTTTGTGAGAATGTCTTGGGCCTGTGTGGCTTGGTCGAGCATGTTTCTCTTACTTTCAGAATCGTTGGATTTCAACGCACATTTGGTGGTTTTGTGTGTTGCAGGTTTAGATTGATTTTAAAGGTGATCCCCGCAGCTCGGGGCCAGTTCGGCTCACTGGGACTTCGGGCTGTGTCTCCATTCAGCACCAATCGGTGGGAGAAAATAATGAAGAATTTGTACTGCGTACAGTTTGCGCCTCCATAGCTCAGGACATTTTAAACTTGCTCTAGAGAGTGTGCCATCAAGGTTCAGGGCTCTCCTATATGGAGAAATTGAGTGAACTGGACTTATATAATCAGGTGTTTAGAACAATGAGAGGCAAACTGATTGAACCTTATGAGGGTCCTTGTGCATTAAACACAAACAGTTAGTATGCAGCTACAGCAAGTGATCAGGATGGCAAATGGAATGTTGGTCTTAATTGCAAGCGGGGTGTAGTATAAAAGCAGTGAAGTCCTGCTTCAATGGTACAGGGTACTGGTGAGGGCAAACCTGGAGTACTGCGTACAGTTTTGGTCTGCATATTCAAGCAGTGATATGCTGGCTCCCGCAGTTAAACACGTCAGTTTACCTGCCTTACTCTGATCTACATCTACAAGCTTTATCGAGGCAGGGGGTTTGCCATAGAAACATAGAAACACTGAAAATAAGTGCAGGAGTATGCCATTCGGAACTTTGAGCATGCACCTACTTTCAATAAGATCATGGCTCATCATTCCATTTGAACCCTTTTCCTGCTTTTTCTCCATACCCCTTGATGCCCTTAGCTATAAGGGTCAAATCTAACTCCCTCTTAAATATATCCAATGAACAGGCATCAACAACTCTCTGCGGAAAGGAATTCGATAGGTGAACAACTCTCTGAATGATGAGGTTTCTCCTCATCTCAGTCCTAAATGGCCTACCCCTTATCCTAAGGCTTTGTCCCCTGGTTCTGGACTTCCCCAACATCGGGAACATACTTCCCACATCCAACCTGTCCAGTCCCGTCAGAATCTTATACGTTTCTACGAGATCCCTTCTCATCCTTCTAAACTCCAGTGAATAAAGGCCGAGTTGCTCCAGTCTCTCCTCATATGACACTCCAGCCATCCCTGGAATCAGTCTGGTGAACCTTTGCTGCACTCCCACAATAGCAAGAACGTCCTTTCTCAGATTAGGAAACCAAAACTGAACACAATATTCCAGGTGACGACTCAATAAGGCCCTGGACAACTGCCGTAAGCCGTCCCTGCTCCTATACTCACATTACCTAGCTATGAAGGACAAAATACCTTTAGGCTTCTTTACCTCCTGCTGCACCTGCATGCCCACTTTCACTGACTGATGAACCATGACACCCACGTCTCGTGGCAAGTCCCTTTTTCCTAATCTGCCGCCATTCAGATAATATTCTGTCTTCGTGTTTTTGTCGAAATAATGGATAACCTCACACTTATCCACATTATACTACATCTGCCATGCATTTGTCCACTCGCCTAACGTATCCAAGTTACTCTGCAGCCTATTAGCATGCTCCTTACAGCTCACACCGCCACCCAGTTTAGTGCGATCCGCAAACTTGGAGATATTACACTCAGTCCCTTCATCTAAATCGTTAATGTATATTGTAAATAGCTGGGATTCCAACACTGAGCTCTGCGGCACTCCACTAGTCACCGCCTGTCATTCTGAAAAGGACTCCTTTATCCCGCCTTTCTGCTTCCTTTCTGCCAACCCGTTCTCGATCCATGTCAGTACATTACGCCCAATATCATGCGCTTTGTTTTTGCACAGCAATCTCTTGTGCGGGACATTGTCAAAAAGCCTATTGAAAGTTGACATGCACCACATCCACTGGTTCTCCCTTGTCCACTCTGCTGGTTACATCCTCAAAAAATTCTAAAAGATTCGTCAAGCATGATTTCCCTTTCATAAACCCATGCTGACTTGATCCGATCCTGTCACTGCTTTCCAAATACGCTGCTATTTCATCATTAATGATTGAGTCCAACATTTTCCCCACGACTGATGTCAGGCTAAACGGTGTATATTTACACCTTTTCTCTCTCCCTCCGTTTTTAAAAAGTGGTGTTGCATAAGCTACACTCCAGTCCATAGGAACTGATCTAGAGTCGATAGACTGTTGGAAAATGATGATCAATTCATCCACTATTTCTAGGGCCACTTCCGTAAGTACTCTGGAATGCAGACTATCAGGCCCCGGGGATTTATCGGCCTTTAATCACAACAATTTCCCGAACATAATTTGCCGCCTAATAAGGATATCCTTCAGTTACTCCTTCTCACGAGACCCACGATACTCTGTCGCTGTTTATATTACACCAGACGCTGTCTCTTGTTTATATTACACCAGACCCTGTCTCTGTTTATATTGCATTAGATCCTGTGTCTTTTTATATTACACTGGACCCTGTTTCAGTTTATATTACACTAGACCCTGTCTCTGTTTATATTACACCGGACCCTGTCTCTTTTTGTATTACACCAATCCCTGTCTCTGTTTATTTTACATTAGACCCTGTCTCTGTTTATATTTCACTAGACCCTGCCTCTGTTTATATTACACTAGACCCTCTCTCTGTTTATATTACATGAGACCCTCTCTCTGTTTATATGACATTAGACCCTCTCTCTGTTTATATTACACTAGACCCTGTCTCTTTTTATATTACACTAGACCCTTTCTCTGTTTATATTACAACAGTACCCTTTCTCTGTTTAAAATTCACTAGATCCTGTCTTTCTTTATTTTACACTGTATCCTGTCTCTGTTTATATTACTCTAGACCATGTCACTGTTTATATTACACCAGACCCTGTCTCTGTTTAAATTACACTAGACCCTGACTCTGTTTAGATTACACCAGACCCAGTCTCTTTTTAAAATTAACTGGACCCATTTTCTGTTTATATTACACGAGACCCTGTCTCTGTTTATATGACACTAGACCCTGTGTCTTTTTATATTACACTGGACCTTGTCTCTGTTTATATTACAGCAGACCCTACCTCTGTTTATATTATATGAGACCCTGTGTCTTTTTATATTACATCAGACCCTGTCGATGTTTATATTACACCAGACCCTGTCTCTGTTTATATTACACCAGACCCTGTCTCTGTTTATATTACACCAGACCCTGTCTCTGTTTATATTACACTAGACCCTGTGTCTTTTTATATTACACCAGACCCTGTCTCTGTCTTTATTACAATAGACCCTATCTCTGTTTATATTACACGAGACCCTGTCTCTGTTTATAATACATTAGACAGTCTTTCTGTTTAAAAATAGAAGATGAACATGTACAAAACAGGTGTCTGGCTTCAACTGGAATATTATGCGCAATTTTGGGCAAAGCACTGTAGGAATAATGTGAAGACTTTAGAGAGGGTGCAGAATAGATTTACGAGAATGATTCCAGGGAAGAGGCACTTCAGTTACCTGGACAGACTGAAGAAACTGGTGTTGCAAGGTGGATAGAGTATAAAAGCAGAGAAGTCCTGCTGCAACTGTGTAGGGTATTGATGAGGTCACACCTGGAGTACTGCATGCAGTTTTTATCTCCGTATATAAGAAAGGATATACTTTCATTGGAGGCAATTCAGAGATGGTTCACAAGGTTGATTCCTGAGATGAGGGGGTTGACTTATGAAGAAAGGTTGTGTAGATTGGGCCCACACAAATTGGAGTTCAAAAGAAAGAGAGGTGATCTTATTGAACCATTAAAGATACTGAGGGGACTTGACAAGGTGGATGCAGAGAGGATGTTTCCACTCATCGTGGAATCTCGAAATAGGGAGCATAATTTGAGAATAAGGGGTTGCCTATTTAACACTGAGATGAGGGGGAATTTCTTCTCTTGAGTGTTGTAAGTCTGTGGAATTCTCTGCCTTAGAGAGCCGTGGAGGCTTGGTCATTTAATACATTCAAGGCGGAGATCGACAGATCTTTGAGCGATATGGTAGTAAAGGGTTATGTGGAGTGGGCAGGGAAGTTGAGCTGAGTCCATGATCGGATCAGCCATGATCTTATTGAATGGTCGAGGAGTCGAGTACACAGATTTAAGGTGATTGGTAAAGAACCAACGATGACACAAGAAAAAAACCTGTTTGCGTAGCGAGTGGTTAATATCTGGAATGCATGGACTGAAAGGGTGGTGGAGGCAGATGCACTTCTGGCTTTTAAAAGGTAGTTGGATAAGTACCTGAAAGAAAAACAGTTGCAGGGCAGTGGGGTAAGGGCGGGGGAGTGGGACTGGCTGAGGTGCTCAAGCAGAGAGCCAGTACGGGCTTGACGGGACGAATGGTCGTCTTCCGTGCTGTAACAATCCTCGGATTCTGTGGTTGTAACTCTCTCAGTATAAGCCATATTCCCTTCTCCCTCATATACTGATCCTATGTACATCGATACTGGAAACACAGAGCGACCAATCCAGAGCCGCTCTGCATCAGGGTGGGCACTGGATGCGGAACTCGCTCCCTGGCCTCCTGTGTGGGTCTGTTTGTTGCATCGGTTTGAGCTGGAGTGGAGAGGGGGGAGAAGTTGCTGGGTTTAAACCCCAGTACCTCTGAGCCCCGTAGGGCTCAAGAATTTCCGATGAGAGTCTGTCAACGGCGGTGGATTCTAGGGGAGATTAGGTTGAAAAACACACACTGTCCGCACAATCTTGGAGAGTATTGGTTTAGGAACAAGTATTTCTGTAGAGGCTTTCAATGTACAGATTGTTTTAATCTATTCTTGGGAATGGGGTGTCGCTAGTAAGGCCAAAATATATTTCCAATTTCCATTTGTCCCTTGACAAGATGATGGTGGATCTTCTCAAACCGCTGCCGTCCGTGTGGCGAATGTCCTCCCACAAAGCTGTTAGGTGAGGAGTTCCAGGATTTTCACCCAGTGACGATGTCGGCATGGTGATATATGCTCATGTCAGGATTGGGTGAGACTTGGAGGGAAACTTGGAGGTGATGGATTTCCCATGCACCTGATGCCCTGCTCCAAGTCCACGGAGAGGTTGTAGTTGTGGGAGGTTCTGTCAAAGTTCTGGTTCGAGTTGCAAATATATAAAGTGCCTCACCTTCCCCCTGGCCACCTCTCCCTCCGCCCATAGAGTGTTGTGTAGGCCCTGACCGGGTGCTGGGTTCCCGTCCCTGAAGAACATTAGTGACCAGTTGCGTTATTACGACAATCCGACAGCTTTCATGCTCACTTTTTTTCTGCTGATGGCTGCACAAATAGCCAGGTTCATTCAGCTCAATTCCACAACCTGCCTTTTTGTTTTTGCGAGTTTTCTCTCACCCAAACTTTTTTCTGTTTGAAATTCATTTTACAGGGTCTTAAACAGGGAGGATTTTTCGATCGGAGGCTCAAACCAAACATCACATTAAGATCTCACGGAGTCACGCGATTCATCAGGATCTGAATATCATCGGCCTTTGGCCATGGAAGCAAAAAGTACTGTTCACAGCGGGGAGAAACGGTACACGTGTTCTGTGTGTGGACACGGCTTCAGCCGATCATCCAACCTGGAGAGACACAAGTGCAGTGACACTGGGGAGAAACTGTAAATGTGGGGACTGTGGGAAACGTTTTAAATACGCATCCCAGCTGGAAACACACCAGCGAGCTCACACTGGGGAGAGGCCATTCATATGCTCCGACTGCGGGAAGGCATTCACTACATCATCCGATCTGCTGAGACACCAGCGATTTCACACTGGGGAGAGGCCATTCACCTGCTCTGAGTGTGGGAAGGGATTCACTCGTTCATCCCATCTGCTGGAACACCAGCGAGTTCACACTGGGGAGAGGCCGTTCACCTGCTCTGAGTGTGGGAAGGGAGTCACTCGGTCATCCACCCTGCTGAGACAGCACCAAGTTCACAATGGGGAGAGGCAATTCACCTGCCCTGAGTGTGGGAAGGGATTCACTAGTTTATTCAACCTGCTGGAACATCAGCGAGTTCACATTGGGGAGTGGCCATTCACCTGCTCTGATTGTGGGAAGGGATTCACTAGTTTATCTAACCTGCTGAAACACCAGCGATTTCACACTGGGGAGAGGCCGTTCACTTGCTCCGATTGTGGGAAGGGATCCACTTGGTCATCCAGCCTGCTGACGCACCAGCGAGTTCACACTGGGCAGAGGCCGTTCACCTGCTCTGAGTTTGGGAAGAGATTCACTCGGTCATCCACCTGCTGAAACACCATCGAGTTCACAAGTAAATGCAGGGGCTGAAATCTGCTATTATCGCTGCTGTTAATCACATCCCGACTGGACCATGTTCATTCTGACTGTTGGGGTTTGTTTCCGCTGATGTTAATAACTCCTGTAACTGGACTGAACTTTAATATGTGGGATACAGACACATAAATTAATGTCGCTTCAACATATTGCTGTAGATTTTTGTCTTTCCCACCCGAGTGATTAGCATCACCTGGTTGGCACTGAAAAAGGACAATCTGGGGGGAGGGTTGCATGGGAGGAGAACTTCATCCTGGACATAGTCCTTCAGGGCCCCACTGAGAGGGGTAAACGGCAATTTGGTCTTTCTCATCTCTCTTCACTGACAGCAAAGTCACCATGCGGGTTAATCTTGACGCGTGAAAGGAGCGGATGATAGCCATCCAAGGGTGTTTAAAGAGATTGCACGGGTACTCTGTCAGACCCTTGCCCACATCTCCATCAGCTCAGTAGAGTCATGCGTTGTTCACTGAAATTGGAAGGCAGCACGCGTCGTTCCCATTTTGCAAATTGGGCACAAGTCTGTGCTCAGGAACTGAAGGCTCATCAATGTGACCTTGAAAGTGCTTGAAGGGATCCGGAGAGATGGTGTTTTCCATCATGGGGAAAGGGAACGGGCCATTAGAGATACTGAATACGGATTCCGGTAAACAAGGCCACATCTTACTAACTAGCTTGAGTTTGCTAAGACGTTCTTAAGTTGGTGGATGGGGAATCCGGTTGACATTGTTGACCTCAGGGGTGTCAAACTCATTTTGTATGGTGGGTCTGATCCAATATCCTGACACTTGGCATGGGCCACATTCAGGAAAAGCTATTAAAATAGGAATAAATGAAGATAAGCTATATTGGAATTTACATTTAGCTTTTATTAACTACCGCTGCTCCCGATCCCTGTCACCTCTTCACTTGAGCATTGGAGAACTGACCCTGCTCAAACTATAACCACAAGGATATCGGTGCATGGTTCTGCCTGTGACCACAAGACTGTGTCACTGCCACAAACAGATAACGCTTTCTTGTTTCACATCTCCATACAAAGACCATCACTTCTTACGTCCCCTTTCTACACAAAGGCAGCAGACACGAGCAAGGACGTGAGGCTTATTAAAAGACACATTTCATTACAGCAATGGTTATACTGGGAGAAATGTTCAGTTATTTCCCATTACAGTCAAAATGCCGGGCAAATCAGTGGCACACCGGCACCTGAACAGTGTCTCATCGGCCTTCAGGCTTTTCCTAAAGAGAATAGCTCAGTGGATATGAACTTAAACCAGCTTTGCAGGTGAAATGCTCTATTCACACGTTGAAGGTGAGAGAGATGCTATGGTGTACACGCTAAGTCCAGTAACTGAAAGTGATTAACAGACTGGGCTTTGTGTTTAGTGATCCCGGGTATGTTACCAATACCAGCAAAGATGAAGCCCAAGGAATAAAAGGGACAGTGAATACTGTCTCACTGTGAGTGAGTCAGAATGAGAAGCTTTAACAACAGCAGATGTTTCATAAAGGGAGACCTCACCAGACCAAAGGACATTGGTGGCGTTTAACGGGCTGTTTGTGTCACTAGGCTACAGGAGGCTATTTGTGACAGAGGGAAAACTGGTCGCAGCAAAGAAATAGTTTACCGGCCTATCCAGGGCCCACTCTGACTCCAGCTACTCTCTCTCACTATTGATGGACACTGCTGCAGTAATTGCTCCTCTGACCTTTCCTCTCTTGACCCTCCTACACCCCGAATACACGGCCCGAAACAATCTCCCTCCCCAACAACCTCACTCTGCTGGAAACCACACCAGTCTCCCCATCTGCTCCTTGCTCTCTCCCTGGATCCTGAAACTACAAAACTCGCTTTCTCAACCTGAATTCTATACGCCCTAAAACTGAAGTTGATGTCCCTCAGTCCCTACTCCTTGATTTACCTCCCCTTCTCTCCTTCTCTTCCCCACTGGGTTTTGTTCCACACTCTGGGCCTTGGGCCTTCCCCGGGGATTCTCAGTATGAACAGGAGGAGGTGTGTTGAGACAAGATGTCTCAGCTCCCTCTTCTTTCCCCCTTGGTTTTGTTCCACACTCTGAGACTTGGGCCTTCCCCGGGGATTCTCAGTATGAATTGGGGGATGTGTGTTGAGACAGGATGTCCCAGCTCTCCTCCTTTAAAGGGACAAGGCGAGGACCCGCCGCGCTGAATGGTCCTGCTTTTTGACATCACTGCAGTGCCTAGCAACCAACCTCCCTAAGCCCTTCTCATTATGGGCTGGGTTGAGCTCAGTGCTGTTGCAGGAAGGGAAACAGGAGCAGAATTCGGCCCTTGTGGAGCCCAGGATTTATGGGGAGAGGTACAGGATCAATGTATGCCTTATTGAGTGAGAAATGTTATTGTCCAGGACACTCCATGTCCCTCAGTATCTGTGCTGGGGAGCGACTGATGGGTTCACTCTGTATCTAAGCCGTACTGTGCCCGACTGGATAGTGTTTGATGCTAGCACGAGGTGGGCAGCACGATGAGCACAACATTTAACCCAAAGATGATCGGATAAACCCATCAGCTTCTCCCGTGGACACAGGTTCTGAACGACAGTGAGTGTCTCTAATAATTTGTCTGGTGTCCATGATCAAATTTAAACACCTCACTCATCTCTTTTTAAAATTAGTTCATGGGATGTGGGCATTGCCTCTCATTAAATGCTAGAGAATATAGGCTAGTCTACTCAATCTCTCATAGGACAATACCCCCATCCCAGGAATCAGTCTGGTGAGCCTTCTTTGCAATCCATTTATAGCAAGTTTATCTTTCCTGAGGTAAGGAGACCAAAACTGTGCATAATACTCCAGGTGCGGTCTCACCAGGGCCCTGTATAATTGCAGTAAGACGTCTTTACTCTTATACTCAAATCCTCTTGTAATAAAGGCCAATGTTATTATGTTCATAATAAAGCAATATAACTGAGTACTGTAGACATGAGTAAGTGTGACCTTAGCTCCTTTATTCAAACTCCAGTGTGATGGCACAGCATGAGAGGCCTGCTTATATACAGTGCTCCGAAGGGATGTTGGGATCCATTGGGATTCCAACAGGTATGCCCTCTAGTGGTGGGATGATATAGGTTGCATACATAACATCACTCCCTCTCAAAGTCAATAGTACACTTATTTACAGGGTGAGACGATCTGGGGCCTTTTGCTCCCTTGTCGATCGTCTCGGTACAAATGCAGTGTGGGTGAGTTGGTTTGTTCTTCGCTGGGCTGCTGGGCAGCTGGCCTTTCTGGGCTGCTGGTGATCGTGAGTTCAGCTTTGTGGTCAACCGTGATGTCGGTTGCAACTTGTGTGTGTATTGGAGGGCCGAAGTTGGCGTTGGCCTCTTTGGGTTGCTCATGGCTGACTGTGAATCGCAGTTTGGTCTGGTCCAAATGCTTTCTGCAAGTTAGTCCATGAGCAAGTTTGACGGGAAACACCCTACTCCCTTCTTTGTCTATGACAGTGCCAGCAAA
Source organism: Pristiophorus japonicus (assembly GCF_044704955.1). Classification (NCBI taxonomy): domain Eukaryota; kingdom Metazoa; phylum Chordata; class Chondrichthyes; family Pristiophoridae; genus Pristiophorus; species Pristiophorus japonicus. The sequence continues at coordinate 5,741,775 of NC_092009.1, forward strand.
CCATTAGGGATCATGTCCATAGCTGAATAAAAATACAGGGTCATTATCTCCAATATTTCGTGAAAAGTTTGCGTGATCATGGTGCATGCTTTGTCGATGCCGCCTGTCCTCGACGTGATCATGGAGATCAGGCTGGACAAGCGAGAGCCTTGTTTTGAGCGCCCATTTAATGAGCAGCTCGGATGGGGGAAACCATGGTGAGTGAGTGGGGTCTGGTGCAGTAGCTGAGAAGGATTCGGGACAGGTGGGTCTGCAGGAAGCCTTCTGACACATGTTTCAAGCTTTTCTTGATGGTTTGGACTGCCCGTTCTGCCTGGCCGTTGGATGTGGGCTTGAACGGGGCAGATGTGACAGGCTTGATCCCATTGTGAGTCATGAATTCCTTGAATTCAGCATTGGTGAAGCACGGCCCATTGTCGCTGGCAAGGACATCAGGCAGGCCTTGCGTGGCAAACGTCACTCATAGGCTTTCAATGGTGACAGTGGACGTGCTTACAAACATTATTACACACTCAATCCATTTTGAATAAGCGTCCACAACAACCAAAAACATTTTGTCTAGAAACGGGCCCGCAAAGTCAACGTGGATCCGAGACCACGTTTTCTAGGGCACTGACTATAAACTGCCTCCCTGGGTGCATTGCTCAGTTGATAGCAAGTGTTGCATTGGCGCACACATGACTCCAAATCTGATTCAATGCTGGGTCAACATGGGATCTGGCTATAGCTTTCATCATTACTATGCCAGGATGGGTACTGTGTAGGTCACGTATGAATGTTTCCCTGCCTTTCTTAGGCAAAACCACGTGATTGCCCAAAAAAAATCAGTACGCTTGTATGGACATTTCATCTTTGCGCTGCTGGAACAGCGTGATCTCTTCACGCATCTCCGCTGGGACGCTGGACCAGCTCCCATGGAGGACACAGTTTTTTTTACAAGGGACAGTAAAGGATGCTGGCTGGTCGCAATGGGTGACTTTTCAATTTCAAATGCATCCATCACCAAGAGCAAGTCTGCAGGCAGTGCCATTTCCACCCCAGTGGTGGGCAATGGTAGCTGACAGAGGATCAGCAGTTTTCTGTGCCTGGTCTGTGGCTGATTACATATTTATATACAGACAGCGTAAGCGCCTATCTTTGGATGCGGGCAGAGGATTTGGTATTAATCCCTTTGTTTTCTGAGAGTAGCGATATGAGCGGCTTATGGTCGGTTTCTAAATCAAACTTGAGACCAAACAGATACGGGTGCATTTTTTTCACCCCGTAAATGCATGCCAAATCTTCTTTTTCAATCCTGCTGTAGGCCCTTTCGGCCTTGGACAAACTCCTAGATGCAAAGGTGACTGGTTGCAATGTTCCTGATTTGTTTACTTGATGTTACACACTCTCGACCCCATACGAAGATACATCACAAGCTAGCAGTAAATGTTTACATGGGTTAAACAGAACAAGCAGTTTGTTGGAACATAACAGACTTCTTGATTTCTCAAAAGCAGCCTCTTGTGATTTCCCCCATACCCAGTCATCTCACTTGTGTAGCAGCACATGTATGGGTTCTAGCAATGTGCTTTATCCAGGTAGGAAATTATCAAATAGTTGAGGAGTCCCAAGAATGACACAGCTCTGTCACGTTCTGTGGTCTCGTTGCATTCCTAATGGCCTCTGTGACTTTTCTACCAAAGAACTCGACCTCTGGTGCCAGAAAAACACACTTCGAGTGTTTCAACCTGAGTCCCAAGCGGTCTAGCTGACTTAGAAACTCTTCCAAGTTCTTCAAGTGTTCGCTGGTGTCCCGACCTGTGACCAGTATGTCATGCTGGAAAACCACGGTGCGCAGAACCAACTTTAGCAGGCTCTCCATGTTCCTTTGAAAAATTGCCGCGGCTGATCGAATCCCAAACGAGCCTCAATTGTAGATGAACAGACCTTTGTGTGTGTTGATGCAGGTGACACCTTTCGAATATTCCGCCAGCTCCTCCATCATGTAGGCCGTGGTCAGATCCAACTTGGTGAAAGTCTTTCCTCCAGCCAGGGCCGCAAATAGGTCGTCTGCCTTGGGAAGCGAGTACTGCTCTTGTAGCGAAAAACAGTTTATCATTACTTTATAGCCATGATATTGCCTTTGAGAACTGGAACAATCGGACTAGCCCACTCGTTGACCACCACCGTGGCGATGATGCCTTCTAGCTGCAGCCTGTCCAGCTCAATTTCCACTTTCTCTCGCATCATATATGGCACCACTCGTGCCTTGTGGTGGATGGGTCATATATCGGGACACAAGTGGATCTGCACCTTCGCCCCTGAGAAACTTCCGATGCCTGCCTCAAACAACAACGGGAACCTGCTCAGAACCTGGCCACATGAGGCATAGTCGACGGACGAGAGCGCTCGGATGTCATCCCAGTTCCAGTGGATTTTTCACAGCCAGCTTCTGCCGAACAGTGTGGGACCATCTCCTGCTACAATCCATAGTGGGAGTTCGTGCACTGCTCCTCATTGGAAACTTTTACTCCTGCGCTGCCAATTACAGGGATCAGCTCTTTAGTGTAAGATCTTAGCTTGCTCTGAATAGAGCTACGTTTGGGCCTGTGTGCCTTGTTGCATCACAGCGTGTCGAAGACCTTTTTGCTCATGATAGACTGGCTCACACCCGTGTCCAGTTTCATGTATACTGGAAATCCATCCAATTCGACTTTTAGCATGAGCGGTGGACATTCGTGGTGAAGATGTGTACCCCGTACACTTCTGCTTCCTCGGTTTGAGTCTCTAGCTCAGCCTGATCCAACATGGATCGATCCTCCTCTGCAACGTGGTGGTTAGCAGGGTTCGCAGGTCGTCTGCACATTCGCTGGAGGTGTCCCATTGTTCCACAGCATAGTATTTCAAGCGGCATTGATGGGCTCGATGATCACCTCCGCAGCGCCAACAAGGTGTTAACTGTCTCGCATTAACATTTGATGGTAGACTCTGGGTCACATGAGGTCGTGCAGCTGCAGGTGTGAACGTTCTGCCATATGCATTCCTGTCTGAAAACGACGTTACTTTGTGTATAGTACTTGCCAAAACCTCTATGTTGCAAAATTTGTTTCATGTTATCGCAGGTGAACATAATGCCTGGGCTATCGTTATGGCTTTGCTCAGTTTCGGTGTTTCAACAGTCAATAGTTTGCGATGGATAACCTCATGTCCAATGTCAAATCTCAAAGAAGTCTCTTAACATTTGCTCAAGGAATCCATCGAATTCGCAATGTCCTGCAAGGCGCCTTAGACGTAGCTCACCACTTCCTGGCCTTTAGACCGTTGATATGTGTAAAATCGATACTTCGCCATCAGAACGCTTTCCTTCAGATTTAGTTCCTCCTGGACCAGTTTACACAGTTCTTCATACAATGTGGTTGTTGGTTTCACCGGAGCTAGAAGATTCTTCATGAGGCCATAGGTTGTTGACCCACAGACGGTGAGGAGGATCGTCGTTCGTTTGGAAGCATTCTCATCCCCTTCCAGCTCGATGGCCACGAAATAATGGTCGAGTTGCTCCACGAAGGCCTCCCAATCGTCCCCTTCTTAGAATTTCTCCAGGATACTGTTGTAGGAGGTAGGCACCTTTAGAATATACCAGAATACTAGGCATTAGGCACCTGCTAGATATATCTAAACGCATATAAGTTTAAAGTGGCCACACATAAAATGGCTGCCCAGGCATGATGGGAAATCAGGTAGTCAAGCTGTGAATTGTTGAATGTTCAATGACCGAGCAATAACCCTGTGAGGCCCACTATAGGAATGCCTTGGATGCAGGATAAGAATAATGAGGAGAGAACCCATCTCCCATATTCAAGGCCATAAACCAATTAATTCCCCAGGAAGAAAGAGATAAGAGAACCCATCTCCTGTAAACAAGGTTAGAAACCAATTATTTCTCCAAGAAGAAAGAACTAGTGAGAGAACCTATATCAATCAGCCCAAGCTGACAAAAGACGAACACATGGTTCCTGAGACATAAGGGGAATTCTATTGGGTTAAAATAACCTATATGTAATCTATAATCATTGTGATTGGCTTGTGTCCAGCCGTGATGGGCTGTGTAGCTGTAGTAAAATGTTTTGTAACTGTTGTGAAACATATAAAGGTGCATGTAATCCTTTGTTCTGTGAAGAGAAACCTGGATACGGTCCTGAGTTTTTCCTTCCCGCTGAGCGTAATAAAAGCTGATTCAGCATTGGAACCGACCCTGAGTGTTGAGTGATTCTTCTAAGAAAACACTAACGCTAACAATGGCGTAGTCGACGGGATTTCCCGGAGTCGCTGGACGCCCTTGGAAAAAACCCGGGTGAGTATAAAAAAACTATTTTTAAGTATAAAGGGTGCGGAAGGTGGAAGCTGGTTGATCGACATGAGGAGACGGTCTAATATCTCAAACGCCTAGCCTGAGCCTGAATTAAGAGGACTTTTGTCCCACGTGACGGCCAGGAACCAAGTAGGCGTAGGGAACACACTTAGATCGTGGGATCATCATACCGAGAGACATCTTCCGGACCCAGTAGTGTAATTTGAAATACCCCGGGATAGAACCAAGCGGTGTACAGCGGCTAACGGAATCCAAACCTGTGAACAGGGTAGGACCAACGGGCTGAGCGGTGGTAGGTAGTCGTTAAGGATATGTAGAGCACTGCGGGAATTGCTTAAACGCGTTTTTAAGAATTGTATAATTTTGTGCAACAGCAGAACTTGTGACCTGACAGTAGCCAAGAGACAGTTTACTACAAGCCGCGCTAGAAAGAAAGCGGACCTCTGGGAGTAGATTCCTAACGGTAGTAGTCCTACCCAGGAATGGCCATGAAAACAAGTAAACTCGAGTGGGGACCAGAAGGGTCGCTTACCCGCCACCTGGCGGAAAAACAAAAGAAGCTAATTGAAAAAAATGATTAAAGCAGGGTGGAATCCTCAGGAATTAGTTATGTGAGGAATTATTTAGATAAAACTACGAATTCCCTGAAAGGTCATGGATCCAAAAATAGAGCCGGCCAAAACAAGAAGAGAGAGTGTTGTAAATGTCTGATCGTTGAGTGAGAAGTGTCTGTGTGATTTTTGACTGCAGAATGAATTTTTTTATGTTTTCATGTTCCGAAAGTCTGGTTGGAAGAGGAATGCAAGTGTCTGTTTATTTTAGAAACAGAGTGAAAGTCTTTTTTTTAAACCCTTTGTAATGTTGTCCTGTATGTGGGAAGTTTTAAGACATTTAAGTTAGAAACGCAGGTGTGGATTTATTCGGATGATAAGTTACGGAGCTAGGAAAATAAACAAATAAAGAATAGGTTTGTTGAGCAAAATATTTATTTGACATGCTCACTTACTTGCCGAAAGAAAACATGCAATGATTGATTGGGCTGAAAGACATAAATTTAGTCTCGGAGTGAGATAAAGAATGCTTTAAAAAAAAAGAGCTTCTAAAAAAAAAAAGTTTTAAATAAAGATTGAAATTACAAAGTTTGAATTGGGATTTTGAGATATTCAGAGAAGGCACAGGAAATACTGAGGTGGATTTAAAAAAAAAAAGAAAAAGATTAAATTAAATCTGATCAGGTCAAACTCCTGGGCAAGTGGCGAGCTATCTGCGAAGGTGTAAAAGGAACTTTTGGAAAATGTTAAAAAAAAAACAGCAAGCTTTAGTAACGACTTTGAAACTGGAGCATTTTGAGACAACGAAAAAGCACTCAAACTCTCAAAGATGGACTTCATTCCAGTTATGGAGAAAAAGAAAAAGATAAAGACGCCACTTTGAAAGTAAACAAATGATTTTAAATTAACAACTTTATGGAGTTACGAACCCTCCGTGTAAAATACAAAACCTAATTTGAAGAAAGGAAAAAAAGATGTAACGGACTAAATGGAAAAAGACATAACTTACTAAATACTAGTTGATGTTTGCTGTGAAAAAGATATTGGTTTAATTAGAAGAAAAAAAAAATTGGAATAAGTAAAAAACACTCTACATGGATTCGAATTTTCAATTATGAAAAAGTTTCAATGCAGTTTGAAAAGATTTCCAAAATGGACAGTGTTTATCAAAAATGTCCCGAACAGTCTAAACAAGCAGGAGGGTTTTGAAGATAACGAGGAGAAAGAGAGAAATAAAAAAAAACAGAATTGAATTTCAGTAAACAAAATTGCTATTGTATGTGTGGTCTTGTTTTAAAACAATTTTAAAAAAAAAATTCTTTGGCAAGTACTTGAATTAGAAGTTAAGAAAACATTGCAGTTTACTCTAATGATTTATGCTGTTTAACGGATTCCTAATTTCGAAGCCAGTTTTGAAGGCACAAAGACTTTTTTTTCAGATGATTACGTGAAGTCACGTAATGACATCAGGTCTTCTTACAAACCTGGAAAGGAATTAACCCTTTCCATTGACAGCCGTTTTATACTGAACATTATTAATTTGGATTTCTTAATAGGGAAAAGAAAGACTCACCTAACAGAGGATACAAAAATAAAAACAGAACTAGCTTATGTAATAATACTTGCCTGATACAATAAAGAAATAGATATTCAATAAAACAAATTTAAGAGTTAAAAGCTAAGATAAACAGGCTGGAAGAGATAACGGGACTAGACGGATAGTGCAGTGCGCAGCCATAGCACCATCACCTCTGGCAATAGAGCCAATGTACCCCACGGTGGGTAGGTGTAGTCCACAAACCCAACCTAACGGTAAAGCAGACAGCGATGTTTGGAGGAATAGCTTTGGCCTTGGTCATAATAGGAGTTTGGGTAATATTTAAGTGGGTAAAGACACGGGCGCACGCCCTACAGATTCAGCTCGAAATGGTTCGATTATAACCTTGTCCTTCTGATTTTGCAGGGTGACAGGGACACTCGTAGAGCAAAAAAACTTAACCCCTGGTGACGACCAGGCCGTCTGTTTAAAATTACAGATAATACTTACCGGAATGGGAATTCGAACGGCGCTACTCGTGATATGGATAGCCCTGCGACATGCACGTACCCTGGGCAACACCGACGGACAGCAGAGCACGCTGGAAATAAACAACTATATGAACTATGGAGTCTTGTTTAATTTAACGGACGGAATGTGCATCCCAGCAGCCAAGGACTGGAGCAAGGACAGGACTTATTTTAATGCATGGTTACAAGTGAATCCTAATAAGAATCCTAATAAGAATAAGACTATGTGTACAGTGCTCCACGGGTATAAGGAGCAGATGCATTAAACGGAGGGATGTCAAAGGGCCTGATGAATGTACTTTCGGCATAATTTGCGCGCCTCCGGGACAATCCCAGCAATCAGTCATCCGCAAGAAGGGAATGGGGCTGTGTGGGTATTACGAGGAGGCGGGGGCGGCTGCAATATAATTGTATGTATGTTTCTCAGCCCCTCCGACACCGCGCCCCATAAGAATCACTACATTGCCCGAAAAACTGCCTTGTCCCATAACTACTAAGGGACCAGAAAATGGGATTGCAATGTACAACGAAGGGGAATTATTGTATGATAATGTTAAACATGAAATTGTGCCTGTTCTGATCAATATTTCAGGCATCCAGATGCCGGAATATTGTACCGAACAGTGAAGGAAGATGTACAATGTATTAAGTAAAGTCGTAATGCAGCAGGCTGCCGATGCCATGGGTGCCAGTAAGTTCCGGGGACAGGGGTTAGCACCCAGGGTGAAGAGGGAAATAGTAAATGATGTTGCTACCGTTTTCAATACAGGAACCTCCGTAGTGAACTCGATAGACATACAAGGGCTAAATGAGAGGGTGGAACAGCTTAAAGGGGTGATGAAGGGGTTATTGGAGAGGGTGGAGCAAAACCAGGAAGACCAGGCCAACCTAGGAAAGGAGGGTGCCGAAATCCAGTTGGATGGCATCTCAGTCCTGGAAGCTCACGCTAAAACCATCAATCACCTCATTGATAGAAACAAGAAGATACAATAAAGCAAAGACAGGGGCAACTCTGTCATGCTTATGGTCTGTGGATGGTGGGACAGATCCGCCACAACCTCGACCAGATCCAACGCCGGGAAGTACCCGATTGGATAGACAGTTCACATTTAGCTCAGTTGGCGAACCAAAGGGGGACACTGGATAATTGTACTCTGAAGGGACTGACCCGAGTATACCCCGCAATTCCAGATTGCCAGATGGGTAGGACTACCGGGATAGGGATAGTCCTGTTGATCCCTATAGCAACGCCGGACTCAGGGCCGTTCCCCTTATACCAACTAGAGAATATCGGAGTAATACGGGAAAATGTCTCCATACGCTAGTACCTGACCACCACCTCTGCCGTTCGTCGAAACAACATACTTACTGGGATTTCCCTAGCCGATTGCAAGCAAAGGGGGGGAAATCACAGTATGCCCTCACCCGGTGGGCCGAGGTGAACTAGACGAGTGCGGGTTTAACCGAACCAACGGGTGTGTACTAGAAATAGTGCCCGCACACAGGCACTTCGCGAGGGCAGGCTACGGAGGGAGGGGAAGATACTGCGTCTCTGCCACAGAGCGTTCATACCAGTATAATGACCTGCAGTGCCCTATACCGCAGCCAAACTTTTGCTTTACACCACGACGACCTGTCGCGATCGGGCAAGCGCATATCACCCAGGTTAGGCGCCGGAAGTCCGAAGTTATTGAAGTAACTGATCAGCTCCATGATCATTTGCAGGATTATGACGAGCCAGAGCAGGTCCCTATCCCACATCTCACGGAGGTATTACGGGAGTTAAGGCTCAGAGTGGGGCAATCCGTAAAACTCTATCACCAGCTACAAACTAAAATCAAAGTACTGGAAGAAGATACCGATGTAGACATACAAAGTCAGAGTTGGTGGAGAAAGGTCTGGGACTGGGGAATAAATGTGAACATCCACCCATGGATCCGAATTATTTCACACACACTGGTCGGTATACAATTGATCTTAGCAATAACATGGGGCGTAATGGCCTGCCAGGCATGCAGACACCACGCACAACGAAGACGGACAAATCACCGTTCCCTGGATACTAAACAAGCCTGTTTTATAAGGGTGCAGGAAGATTTGGCCTTTGTCAATTCGATTTAAGCAACCGGGACTCCTGAAACCGCGTGACTGGCCAGCACGTTGAGGCAGGGAGTACCGGGCCGTGCACAACATCTAATAAAGGTCGAATGATCGGTTAAAAGGGGACTAGGACTAGTCCCTTTACCGAAAGGGGGAGTTGTTGTAGGAGGTAGGCACCTTTAGAATATACCAGAATACTAGGCATTAGGCACCTGCTAGATATATCTAAACGCATATAAGTTTAAAGTGGCCACACATACAATGGCTGCCCAGGCATGATGGGAAATCAGGTAGTCAAGCTGTGAACTGTTGAATGTTCAATGACCGAGCAATAACCCTGTGAGGCCCACTATAGGAATGCCTTGGATGCAGGATAAGAATAATGAGGAGAGAACCCATCTCCCATATTCAAGGCCATAAACCAATTAATTCCCCAGGAAGAAAGAGATAAGAGAACCCATCTCCTGTAAACAAGGTTAGAAACCAATTATTTCTCCAAGAAGAAAGAACTAGTGAGAGAACCTATATCAATCAGCCCAAGCTGACAAAAGACGAACACATGGTTCCTGAGACATAAGGGGAATTCTATTGGGTTAAAATAACCTATATCTAATCTATAATCATTGTGATTGGCTTGTGTCCAGCCGTGATGGGCTGTGTAGCTGTAGTAAAATGTTTTGTAACTGTTGTGAAACATATAAAGGTGCATGTAATCCTTTGTTCTGTGAAGAGAAACCTGGATACGGTCCTGAGTTTTTCCTTCCCGCTGAGCGTAATAAAAGCTGCTTCAGCATTGGAACCGACCCTGAGTGTTGAGTGATTCTTCTAAGAAAACACTAACGCTAACAATACCAACAGTTCTCTGCATTGTCGCGTGATTGTTCGTTATCTGATTGCTTTATTATGAACATAAAAACTGGCAATGTAACTGAGTACTGTAGACATGAGTAAGTGTGACCTTAGCTCCTTTATTCAAACTCGAGTGATGGTACCGCATGGGAGGCTTGCTTCGGTGCTCCCAAGGGAGGCTCGGACCCCACCAGTTACAGCCTGCCAACTCGAAAATGATCTGTTTATTCGTCCTCTCTGTTTTACAATCTTTAATCCTTGCAAGTATTTCACACCCAATCCCATGAGCCATAATTTTGTTTATTAATCTCTTGTGTGGCACCTCATTGAATTCCTTCTGTAAATCTAAATATACCACATCCAGTGGTTTCACCCTTATCTATCCTGCGAGCTACCACAAAAAATGTTAACAGATTTTCAAGGACAATTTCCCTTTCAGAAATCCGTGTTAATTCTGCCCAATCCTATTATTAATTCCGAAATGCCCTGTTACTACGGACTTAATAATAGATTTTAGCATTTTCCTGACTACTGATGTCAGGACTACCGTTACTGCAAGGGTTTGATACAATGTAAATCCCATTCCATCATGTCCCAAACACTACTAGGGTTGATACAGAGTAAATCATAGTCTACAGTATCCCAAACACTCACAGGGCAGTTACACACGGGTTAGAACAGAGTAAAGCTCCCTCTACACTTTCCCATCAAACTCTCCTAGGCCAGTTACAGTACAGGTTAAGTCCAGCATAAAACTCTCTCTGAACAGTCCCATCAAAAGTCATAGGTCAGTTCCAGCACGGGTTAAATGCAGAGTAACTTCTCCCACTACACTGTTCCATCAAACACTCACAGAACAGGTACAGCATGGTTTAGATACAGTGTAAAGCTCCCTCAACACACCCCATCAACCACTCCGAGGGCAGGTACTGCATTGGTTAGATACCAAGTAAAGCTCACTCTGCACTGTCTGAATAAACACTCCGAGGGCAGGAACAGCACAATTACGATACAATATAATTCTCTCTCTAACTTCACTCTACAATTGTACAGGGCCTTGATGAGACCACACCTGGAGTAGGTGCTAAGTTTTGGTCTCCTTTTCTAAGGAAGGATATACTTGCCTTGCTTAGATACAGAGTAAAGCTCCCTTAACATTGTCTCACATGACATTCCAAGGGCAGGAATAGACCACTTAGGCCCTCGAGCCTGCTCCGCCATTTAATAGAATCCTAGCTGATTTGATCATGGACTAAGCTTCACTTCGCTACCTGATCCCTATACCCATTTGTTCCCTTATCGATCAAAAATCTGTCTATCTCTGCCTCAAATGTGTTCAATGAACCACCATCCACAGCTCTATGGGGCAGAGAATTCCAAAGATTTACAACCCTCAGAGAAGAAATGGACAGCCTCTAATTTGGAGACTCAGTCCCCTGGTTTTGGTTTCCCCTATGAATGGAAATATCCTCTCTGTGTCCACCTTGTCGAGCCCCCTCATTATCATATATGCCCAACCTATCTTCATAAGTCAACCGCCTCATCTCCAGAATCAATCTGCTGAACCTTCTCTGAACAGCCTCCAATGCAAGTCTATCCTTCCTTAAATACGGAGACCAAAACTGGAAGTAGTACTCTAGGCGAGGCCTCACCGGTACCGTGTACAGTTGTACCAGTACTTCTCTGCTTTTATACTCTATCCCCCTTGCAATAAAGGCCAACATTCCATTTGGCTTCCTGATTAATGCCATACCTGTATACTAACTTTTTGTGTTTCATGCACAAGGACCCCGAGGTCCCACTGCACTGTAGCACTTTGCAATTTTTCTCCATTTATATTATAATTTGCTTTTCTGTCTTCTCTGCCAAGGTAGATAACCTCACATTTTCCCATATTTTACACCATCTGCCAAAATTTTGCCCACTCACTGAGCCTGTCTAGATCCCTTTCCAAATGTTTTGTGTCCTCACTATTTGCTTTCCCACCCATCTTTGTTTCATCAGCCAACTTGGCTGTATTACACTTGGTCCCTTCATCCAGGACATTAATATAGATTGTAAATAGTTGAGGACCCAGCACCGATCCCTGTGGCACCCCACCAGTCACTGTTTGCCAATAGAAAAATGATCCATTTATTCCGACTCAGATATAAAGTAAAGCTCCATCTCCACTGCCCCATCAAGCACTCCCAAGGCAGGTACAGCACGGGCTAGAAAAAGAGTGTAGCTCCCTCTACACTGTCCCATGAAACACTCCCAGGGCAGGTACAGCACAGGTTAGATACACTCTGAGGATCGCTGTACACTTTCCCACTGGACATTCCCATGGCAGGGACTGCACAGGTTAGATACAGAGTAAAGTTTCCTCTGCCCTGTCCCATCAAGCACTCCCAGGACAGGTACTGCTTTGATTAGATACAGAGTAAAGCTCCCTCTACACTTTGCAAATAAACACTCCTAGGGCAAGTACAGCATAACTTAGACAAAGGGTAACCCTCTCAAACCTCACTCTATAATTGTACAGGGCCTTGGTGAGACCACATGTGGAGTACTGTGCACAGCTTTGGTCGCCTTATCTAAGAAAGGATATACTTGCCTTTCTTAGATATAGAATAAAGCTCCCTCAACATTGTCCCACCAGACATTCCATGGGCAGGTACAACACAGGCTAGATATGGAGTATCTCTCCCTCTACCCTGGCACAAGCATTCGAGAGTCGATACTGCATTGGTTAGATACAGAATAAAGCTCCCTCTACACTGACCCATAAAACCCTCCAGGGCAGGTAAAGAATAAATCTTCCTTTAAATTGTCACATCAAACACTCCCAAAGCAACTACAGCACGGAATAGATACAGAGTAAAACTCCCTCTGCCGCATCAAACACTCCCAGAACAGGTACAACATGGTTTAAATATTGAGTAAATCTCCCTCCATACTGTTCCACCGGACATTCCCAGGGCAGGTACAGCATGCGATAGGTACAGAATAAAGCTCCCTCAACACTGTCCCACCAGACATTCCAAGGGCAGGAACAACACCGGTTAGGTGTGGAATATTTCTCCCTGTACACTGTCCAAAGCATTCCAGGGTAGATACATAATTGGTTAGATCCAGAATAATGCTCCATCTACACATTCCAATCAAACACTCCCAGGGCAAGTACACACGGGATAAATAGAGCGTAATCTCTCCCTTCGCATTGTCCCAGCATACAATCCCAGGGCAGGTACAGCACGGATTAGATACAGAGTAAAGCTCTCTCTACATTGTCCCAACAGACAACCCCAGGGCAGGTACAGCACAGGGTAGATTATAATATAAGAAATAGGAGCAGGAGCAGGCCACTTGATACCTCGAGCCCACTCTACCATTTAATAAAAGCATGGCTGATCTGATCTTGGGCACAACTCCAGGTCCCTGCCCGCGTCCCATAACACTTTATTCCTTTATCCCTCAAAAATGTTTCCATCTAAATCTTTAATATATTCAATGGCCCAGCCTCCACAGCTCTCTGGGGCAGAAATTACATCGATTTACAACTCTTAGAGAAGAAATTCCATCTCATTTCAGTTTCAAATGGGTGGCCTCTTATTCTGAGACTATGTCCCCTAGTTTTTGTTTTCCCTATAAGTGCAAACATCCTCTCTGCATTCACCTTATCGAGCCCCCTCATTATCTTATATGTTTCGATAAGATCACTGCTCATTCTTCAAAACTCCAATGGGTACAGGCCCAACCTATCTTCATAATTCAACACCCTCATCTCTAGAATCAACCTGGTGAACCTTCTCTGAACACCCTCCAAAGCAAGTATATCCTTCGTTAAATAGAGAGACCAAAACTGTATGCAGTACTCTAGTTGTGGCCTCAACAATATCCTGTACAGTTGTAGCAGGACTTCCCTGCATTTATACTCTATCCACCTTGCAATAAAGACCAGGATTCCATTTGTCTTCCTGATTACTTGCTGTACCTATATACTAAATTTTTGTGTTTCATGCACAAGGACCTCAAGTTGTGACAAAATTGCAGCACTTTGCAATTTTTCTCCATTTAAATTATAATATGTTTTTCTATTTTTTTCTGCCCCAGTGGATAACCTCACATGTTTACACATTACACTCCATCTGCCAAATTTTTGCCCACTCACTTAGCTTGTCCATATCCCTTTGCAGATTATTGTGTCCTCTTCACATGTTTCTTTCCCAACCATCATTGTATCATCAGCAAACCTTGCTAGATGACACTCGGTCCCTTCATCCAAGTCATTAATATAGATTGAGGACTGAGCACTGATGCCTATGAAAATGCTGGAGCTATTTGTCAATAGAAAAATTACAGATTTATCCTGACTCAGATACAAGTAAAGCTCCATCTACACTGTACCATCAAACACTCCCAGGGTAGGTACTGCATTGGTGAGATACGAAGTAAAGCTCCTTCTAGACTTTCCAAATAAACACTCCTCGGGCAAGTACAGCTTAATTTAGATAAAGTGTAACCCTCTCAAATCTCACTCTACATTTGTACAGGGCCTTGGTGAGACCAAACATGGCGTACTGTGCACACTTTTGGTCTTCTTAATTCAGGAAGGATATACTTGCCTTGCTTGGATACCGCGTAAAGCTTCCTCAATACTGTCCAGCAGACATTTCAAGGGCAGGCACAACACAGGTTAGATACGGTGTATATCTCCCTCGACCCTGCCCCAAGCATTACATAGTAGATACTGCATTGGTTGGATAAAGAGTGAAGCTCCCTCTACACTGTCCCATGAAAGATTGCCAGGGCAGATGCAACACAGGTTAGATGCTGTCTCACCGGTCATTCCCAGGCAGATGCAGCACGGGTTAGATATAGATTAAATCTCCCTCTCGTCTGTCCCAAGCAATCGCAGGTTAGGTACTGCTTTGATTGGCTACAGAGTTACTCTCCCTGTATGCTGTCCCATCAAACACTGCAGAATAGGTACACCACGGGTTAGATACAGAGCAAAGCTCCCTCGAGACTGTTCCATCAAATCTTATTGAATGGGGTGCAGGCTCGGGGAGCCCGGTGGCCCACTCCTGCTCCTGTGCATCATGGTCTTATGTATGCAGCATGGTCCGCGGGGCAGAATGTGCCACACACAGACTACAAGAACTCGGTGCACAGGTGCGGGCCCTGGCAGTGTTTGGAGCATGCGCGGTGCGTGTAATGGCGGAGGAGGCAAGATTTGGATGGGCTCCTCAGAAGTGTACTTTTTAGCGGGGCGGAGGGGACTAATGGGCCAGCGAGGAGTCGGAGAGGCTTCATAAACAACCGGTGCCCGCCGCAAGCCCGGAATAGTAACCGGAATATCGGCGGTTGCAGCTTCGGGGCATTCTCCAGGTTCCAGGCCCAGGCGGCCATGTTCGTACAGGAAGTTAGGTTCAGCGCTCCATCATCTTGATTCAGTGAGTAGCACAGCGCATGCGTGGCGATCTTGATACAGGAACAAAGTGAATGATGTTAGTGTCTGAAATTGAACTAAGCCAGAGTCAGCACCCTCAGTGTAAGGGAACCAGTGAGTGTAGAACTGAACCCAGACAGAGTCAGCACCTTCAGGGGAGGAGAGGGCAAGCAGTGAATGGAACTGAATCTAGCCAGAGTTAGCACTTAAGAGGAGGGTAACATAAGAACATGAGAAATAGGAGCTCGAGTCGGCCATACGGCCCATCGAGCCTGCTCCGCCATTTAATAGGATCATCGCTTAATAGGACTCGGTTCCACCTCCCTGCCCACTCCCCATAACCCTTTAATCCATTATCGGATAAGAAACTGTCAATCTCTTAAAGTTATTCAATGACCCAGCTTCCACAGCTCTCTGAGGCAGTGAATTCCACAGATTTACAATGCTCTGGGAGAGGACATTTTTCCAATCTTAGTTTTAAATAGGAGGTCCCTTATTCTAAGATTATGCTCCCTAGTTCTAGTCTCCCCTATCAGTGGAAACATCCTCTCTGCATCGACCTTGTCAAGCTGCTTCAAAACCTTACACGTTTCGATAAGATCCCCTCTCATTCTTCTGAATTCCAATGAGTAGAGGCCCAAGCTCCTCAAACGTTTCTCTTAAGTCAACACCTCATCTCTGGTATCAATTTAGGAACCTTCTCTGAACTGCCTCCAAAGCAAGTATATCCTTTCATAAATGTGGAAACCAAAACTGCACGCAATATTCTAATACCCTGTATGACTGAGGCAAGACTTCCCTGCTTTTTTACTCCATCCTCTTTGCAATAGAGGCCAAGATTCCATTGGCTTTCCTGTTCACTTGCTGTACCTACATACTAAACTTTTGTTTCGTGCACAAGTATCCCCAGGTCGCACTGTACTGTAGCACTTTGCAATTTTTCTCTGTTTAAATAATAACTTGCTCTTTGATTTTTTTTTCTGCCAAAGTGCATGAGCTATCACTTTTCTACATTTTACTCCATCTGCCAAATTTATGCCCACTCACTTAGCCTGCCTCTATCCTTTTGCAGATTTGTTGTGTCCTCCTCACACATTGCTTTTCCTCCCATATTTTTATCATCAGTGCAGTGGGAATTTTAAGAAACCCCGCTTTATGCATTCTGGCGATGTTAAAATGGTCAAATAAAGTCTGCTGATTCCGAGTCATGGGGAAAGAAGAAGTTGGACAAAGTTTGGTTGCAGTGCAAACAGATGTATGCATGTTTTTTCTCTGATAAGGAGGAACCGAATGCCCTAAACGCTGACCTCAGGGTCCCATGTACTTTATTGTGAAACGTTTTTCTCTTCCATTGTAACCACAATGACGCACGTGCTTGTGGTTTGTCAGATTAAATATGGAACCGCCGGGCCCAGCCCGTGAGTTCGGGGGCAACAGGCTGCGGAGCTTTTAGACTGATCTCCAACTCGGCCGAGTCTCTTTATACATATAATAAACTTGTGTGTTTTCCACTTGAGCAGATGGGTGTCTGAGTCATATTCTTTGATATAGATTCCACCCCAACGGTTCATGCCACATGTGCGGCCAACTTTTTGCAGGAACCAAGGCATTTAGCAAAACATCAAATGCTGATATTTGAGTGCTGGGGTCCGGCCAAATATCAGCCAAAGCTCCTCATGCACCTCTGCAGGGAATTCCACAGGTTAACAACTCTCTGAGTGAAGACGTTTCTCCTCATCTCCTTCCTAATTGGCCGACCGCTTATTCGAAGACGATGTCCCCTAGTTCTGGACTTCCACAACATCGGGAACAATCTACCCGCATCTAACCTGTCCAGTCCCGTCAGAATATTATACGTTTCTATGAGATACCCTCTCATCTTCTAAACTCGTGAATAAAGGCCCAGTTGATCCAGTTTCTCCTCATATGACAGTCCAGCCATCCCGGGAATCAGTCTGGTGAACCTTGGCTGCACTCCTTCAACAGCAAAAACGTCCTTCCTCAGATTAGGAGACCAAAACGGAACACAATATTCCAGGTGAGGCCTCACTAAGACCCTATACATCTGCAGTAAGAAATCATGCTCCTATATCAAATACCCGAGCTATGAAGGCCAACATACCATTTGCCTTCTTCACTGCCTGTTGCACCTGTATGCCAACCTTCAATGACTGATGAACCATGACACCCAGGTCTCGTTGCACCTCCGCTTTTCCGAATCTGCAGCCATTCAGATAATATTCTGCCCCAGTAGTTTTGCCCCCAAAATGGATAACCGCACATTTATCCACATTATACTGCATCTGCCATGCATTTGCCCACTCACCTAACCTGTCCAAGTCACCCTGCAGCCTCTTAGCGTTCCCGTCACAGCTCACACCGCCACCCAGTTTAGTGTCATCTGCAAACTTGGAGATATTACACTCAATTCCTTCATCCAAATCATTGATGTATATTGTAAAGAGCTGGGGTCCCAGCACTGAGCCCTGCGGCACTCCACGAGTCACTGCCTGCTATTCTGAAAAGGACCCGTTTATCCCGACTCTCTGCTTCCTGTCTGCCAACCAGTTCTCTATCCACGTCAGTACATTAGCCCCAATTCCATGTGCTTTGACTTTGCACACCAATCTCTTGTTTGGGACCTTGTCAAAAGCATTCTGAAAGTCCAAATACACCACATCCACTGGTTCTCCCTTGTCCACTCTGCTCGTTACATCCTCAAAAATTCCAGAAGATTCGTCAACCATGATTTCCCTTTCACAAATCCATGCTGACTTGGACCGATCCTGTCACTGCTTTCCAAATGCCCTGCTGTTTCATCTTTAATAATTGATTCCAACATTTTCCCCACTACTGATGTCAGGCTAACTGGTCTATAATTACCAGTTTTCTATCTCCCTCCTTTTTAAAAAATTGGTGTTACATTAGCGTACTCCAGTCCATAGGAACTGATCCTGAGTCGATAGAATATTGGAAAATGACCACCAATGCATCCACTTTTTCTCGGGCCACTTCCTTAAATACTCTGGGACGCAGACTATCAGGCCCTGGGGATTTATCAGCTTTAATCCCATCAATTTCCCACCTAATAAGGATATTCTTCAGTTCCTCCTTCTCACTAGACCCTCGGTCCCCTCGTACATTCGGAAGGTTATTCGTGTCTTCCTTCATGAAGACAGAACCGAAGTATTTGT
The DNA here is from genome assembly GCF_044704955.1 of Pristiophorus japonicus. NCBI lineage: Eukaryota > Metazoa > Chordata > Chondrichthyes > Pristiophoridae > Pristiophorus > Pristiophorus japonicus. Next base: position 5,760,318 of record NC_092009.1, read on the forward strand.
TCTATTGGTCTGCCATTTATTTTTTCCCCATTATAACTTCACCTGAATCCGACTGCAAGGGACCTACGTTTGTTTTCACTAATCTTTTTACTTCACATATTTACAGAAGCTTTTATGTTTCAAGCAAGCTTCCCCTCCTAATGAAACCCTTAGTCCTCCTCTGTTGAATACTAAATTTCTCCCAGTCCTCAGGTTTGCTGCTTTTTCTGGCCAATTTATGTGCCTCTTCCTGAGTTTTCACACTATCCTTAATTTCCCTTGTTAGCCACGGTTGAGCAACGTTGTCCGTTCTATTTTTACTCCAGACAGGGATGTGCAATTGCTGAAGTTCACCCGTGTGTTCTTAAAATGTTTACGATTGCCTATCCACTGTCAACTCTTTAAGTATCCTTGGCCAGTCTATTCAAGCCAATTCACACCTCAGACCGTCAAAGTTCCCTTTCCTGAAGTTCAGGACACTAGTTACTGAATTAACTGTGACGCTCTCCATCTTAATGAAGAATTCTACCATATTATGTTACACTTCCCCAAAGGGCCCCGCACAACAAGATTGCTAATTAGTCCCTTCTCATTGCACATCACCCAGTCTGGTATTAGTTCCTCAACATATTGGTCGAGAAACCCATCCCAAATACACTCCAGGAGATCATCCTTCACCACATTACTACCATGTGGTTAGACCAATCAATATGTAGATTAAAGTCACCCATGATAACTGCTGTACTACCACTACACACATCCCTTATTTCTTGTTTAATGATGGTCCCAACCTTACCACTACTAAACAGTGAAACAGACATTGCAGCAAGGGTGAAACAACAATTCTAGAAGAACAGTGACCCCGACATGATTTGAACAAGCAGCCCTTTGATCTAGAATCAGACGCACTACCGTTGAACCACGAGGTTTACACAGTAGTTAAGGGATGTTCGTCTATATGAAGGTTCTGCAATACAAGGGACTTTAAAATCCCCGCCCATTAAAATACAGTGAGTAAAATGGCATATGGTTTAACAGTCACATGCAAAGTGTCATGTGTTGATGCTTGGGGTCACTAGACACCAGGGGGCGCCACTGTCGGAGGTCATCGGGCTGTACGCGAGTGTGCGCAGGCCCTGGTATATAAGAGCGAGTACCATGTCACGTGGGCACTTTGGGAGTAAATACAGTTGAACCAGTTTTCCAGCCGAGTGAGTTGACAGAAACAAGTCTGTCGCGTTATTCTATGCATTCGATAAAACACAGGACAAATGATTGAAGTATGGAGTGTCCCTGAGTTAGCATTTGTTTGATTGTGCAAAAGAAGGTGAGGGGTTAATTAATGATGCTTTCCCGTGAAAGAAGACAAAAGGTTAAGAAAAAAAAACATACGGTGACTGTCAGGTGAACGTTGCTTGTGATACCTGGTGGGAATGGGCGGCAATTTTAAGGCCCATTTTATTGCAGAACCTTCATATAGACGAACATCTCCAACTTGCTGTGTAGGCTTGTGGTGCAACGGTAGTGTGTCTGACTCCAGATCAGAAAGTTGCGTGTTTAAATCACGTCAGGGTCACTGTTCTTTTGGATATTGTTCTTCCAGAATTAATATTTCATTTGCTGTTTGACAAGAATCAGATCCTTGTTCCAAGGTCTATCTCACTGTTTCCCTGTGTCAGGCAGAGATACGCCTGCTGCCCTCATTTATTTCATGTGAGAGGACACAAAAGTTCAAAATAAACCTGCAGGTGGCCACACGCAGCACTAAATAGTCAGGATGGCCGAGCGGTCTAAGGTGCTGTGTTCAGGTTATTGTTTCCTCTGCACGTGTGTTCAGCTTGAATTCCAATTCTGAAAATTATTATCATTAAACGTTGGCTTCACACGCAAAAGATCCCCGGTGGATCCGTTTTCTTTCACGCAAACTTATCGATTTATTGAAGTGAAATAAAGAGCAATTAAGGAATAAGCGAGCCCTTTTGCCAGAAGAATAAATTGCAAATAAAAACAGCAAATGCTGGAAATCTCAGCAGGTCAGGCAGCATTTGCAGGGAGACTCAACTCGCCTCCGATTGTTCATCGACAGCAAGTATAAACATAATTTTCTGCCTGAGATTGAACCAGGGACCTTGCACGTGTAAAGCAAACGTGATAACCACTACACTACAGAAACCTCTGGTACAGCAGCCCCCACAGCGAGGAGCTGACCAGTGAGCTCCCTCTGTGCTGATCGGGAATGTGTTGGCTCACCTTAAACAACTTCTGTCCCACACTGAAAGTTCTCAATCCTTCTCCTCCGCTGCCCTTTACAGAAATGTCACGGATCACCCAGCCACCGTGTTCACTTCCACATCCTCACAGTGGGGCCACAGAGGCTCCTACTGTCTCCCTGCGATCAGCGAACTCACCCAGTTTACAAAATTAAACCCCCAACACGTGCCCGGCAAAGGGCTGGAGATGCCAGATCGTCTGTAAGCTCAGTCTGTCACATAAAATATTGGTATTCATGGTGATTACAGCAATTATTAATCGTCTCACAGACCTCAATTATTTTTGTGCGATGAATTGATCGAGGATTGAAGCCAGGTTAGTGCGCCGGGTCTTAACCCCTCGACCACCATGGAACAGTTATGATACATGTCGATATATTTATGTATATTTATATATGAACCTGAATGTCAATGGCAATCTACCTAGACCTCGTGGCGCCCACGGTAGTGCGTCTAACGTTAATTGAGATAAACGGTTCCACAGTGACACTTGTTATGTGTTCGACATGGTTACTGCTTGTACTATTACAATGTGTGCCACCAGAGGGCACTGCAGTTGGAGACTTGTAGCTTATCTGCACAGGTGTGCCTGGCCTAGTATAAAAGGCATGCCACCAGGTGTGATCCTCACTCTGTGGTTATCAATAAAGGACTCAGGTCACGACAATTCAAGCACGACACATTGTCTCGTGGAGTCATTATCAGAGCATTTGAAGGTATAACAAGGGAGCCCAAAGCCTCAGAAACTGGAAATTCTACCAGAGCGTCGAAGTCATGCGGTCGGTGCCTGGGACAACACATTGCTCAAAGTTGTCCACACGTGAAGGCAGAGTGTTTCTTCTGCAGAAAGACTGGGCATCTTGCGAAGGCATGCCGACTGAAGAGTAAACCTGTTTTCAAAGCTATGAGTCCAGCTTTCAAAGCTATAAGTAGAAATCTCAAGAGACTACATAGTATGGAAGAACAACAATCGGACGAGGAGATCTTAGAGTTACACATCATCAGAAGCACGAGGTTAACGGACAGCGATTCGGAAAGCATCAAAATCCAAATAGATGTTGCGGGATTCAAGATAACAATGGAAATTGACAGTGGTGCATCCGTGAATGTAATACCGGAGTCACTGTACCGCGACAAATTGCGTGATTTCCAACAGGAGAAACCCAAGATAGAGCTGCGAGGCTACTCGGCAGAGTAAATTCCTGTGCTAGGTCGTATCACTGTACCGGTGAAATATGAAGATCAATTTCAGAACTTGCCTCTAATAGTAGTGAAAGGAGACAAGTCTGCCTTACAAGGAAGAAATTGATTAATCTCACTGCAGCTGGATTGGAGTAAGATTTTCTGTGTAGAAGCGAGATTTTCATTAACGGATGAGGTTATCAAGAAGTATCCAAAGGTGTTCTGTGAAATGGGCAGTCCGATCGAAGGCTTCAAGGCGAGTGTCAGGGTACAGAAGGACGCGAGATTGGTTTACTACAAGCCCCGTTCCGTACCATATGCACTCAAGAAGAAAGTTGAGCAAGAACTCAAAAAACTAGAAGGTGTTAACCGTTACACTGCGGAAACATCTCCACTTTCAGCACCAGATTACCAAAATTAAACCCAATGATATCGGGAGAAAAGTTCCTCACATGCTCAGGGCAAAATATATGATTGTCGTTAAAAAAAAAGAATAAACAAACTTCAGCACCAGGTCAGACGGAAATGTTAAGTGAGCAGGTGGACTGCTGAATCGCACTTTCATGGAATTGGTGGTGACAAAACAAGTGGGTTCTGCCGAATGATTAAACATAAGAAATGTCTGAAATAGGATTCGAACGCTGAGCACAGCACCTTAAACCACTCGGCCATCATTACTATTCAGTGCTGTGTGTGGCCACCTGCAGGTTGATTTTGAACTTTTGTGTCCTGTCACATGAAATAAATGAGGGCAGCAGGCGTATCTCTGCCTGACACCGGGGAAAGAGTGAGACAGACCTTGGAGCAAAGGTCTGGTTATTGTCAAACAGCAAATGAAATATTAATTCTGGAAGAATAATATTGAAACGAAATGTGATCCTGACACCCAGAAACAAGTGTTAAGGCTGAAGATTAAATGCTGCATTCCTTTCTGCAAAAAATTCCTTTCACAAACATTTCTCTGAACAAAACGGCACAAAACAAAAATGTTCCTTTCAAAGTCATTAAACTCCCGAATTTCCACACCCGCGAATCTCCTGAATCAGATGCCTCTAGTTTTGCCGACTCAATCCATATCCCTTTGCTCCAAGGTCTGTCTCCCTCTATCCCCAGTGTCAGGCAGAGATCCGCCTGCTGCCCTCATTTATTTCACTCTCTGTGAATCTCTCTAATATTCCAACGGCAGCCATGGTTGCGTGAAGATTTGTATTCTGTTACTCGTCGCCAATTGTTGTGTATAGAAGAAGTCCCCGAGGCTGAGTACTGTGAGGTAAACTTAGTGTGATCTTAGTCTTCTTTATTATAACTCCACATTGCCTGCACAACATTGCAGCCAACCTTTTATACTGGCTCTGCACGTGTGGGTAGGTGACCATTAGGACTCCAACAGTCACGCCCTCTGGTGGCAAGTATGACACAGTTACATACTTCACATAATTGTTATCGTTAAGAAGTGATAATTCCAATGAATGCCTGAATCATCAGAAAGGAGCCTGGTTTGTAGGACAAGGCTACATATCAGGAAGGAGCGTAGTTAGATGACAAGGGAAGTGATACTCTGATTATAAGTTAGGAGAGTAAAAAGAGTAAATGCTGGAAACTCTGAGCAGGGCAGGAAGCATCTGTGGAGAGGGAAACAGAGTTAACTTTTCAGGTTAATGACCTTCCATCAGAAGTTAGGCATTTGTGTTCGGTAATACAATTAAAAGTTTCAATTGTCACGTAGCAGGGGTAAGGAAAATATATTAAATGTTTTATTTGGAACTGATAGTTTAGAATCCGATTAATTTTTGATCAATTTGTACACCGACCTGGGAACTGTAACGTGTTTGAGTTAAGTGTATGTTTAATTATTCTCTGCTTAATAACCCTGACATTTAATGTTACGGACCCTATTCCTGCACTGCGCGTGTTCCAGCTCTGTTTGGAGCACCGATCCCTTCAATCCGTCGCTTACAGGGACAGTTGGATTCACCGGACCTTTGTTTGGTGAAATTTCAAAGATTGAAAGCGCGCACATGAACCTGGCACCTACTCACTAACCGCTACACGCTGCTCCCGTGAGATGGAAGACCAGTTACTGTTACAAGCTTGAACGCAGGTACAAGCAGAACTCATTCATAGAAAGTCCAATTCCCTGAAGCACCTGATTATTTGCACCAAACTCCTTCGCAAAGAGTTGCGGTTCATGTGCGGTGATTTGGGCACATCTTTCCCCACACTCCAACACTTAAAACATAACTCAACGGGTGTAAAGCGCTTTGGGGCGTCATAAGTTCCTGAAAGGTGTTTTAGAAATGCATGTCCTTTTTTGCAAAATTTCAATGCAATTTCAAAATTCATGGGTAAACTGAGTGCTCGTCTCGTATCTCTCGCAAATTTCAATTACCATACCCGAAGCAAGAATCATACTCCTAGACCAACGAGCCAACTACTTGATAAATGTGGAGATAAGGTGTAACCATTATTGAAACATTTTAGTGTGTTGCTATACTTGATCGGAGGAGCACATGAGACGGAATCAGTGACTTTGCTTTTTCGACCTGTCTTCTGAAGCACCGCACGGTCCCATTCCGACAGTCAATGAGCTGTTGGGACGTTAGTGTATCCAGGCTGTGGGTGGTCACCCCGAGCGCAGCAGAGGGGTTTCTGCATTAGATCTGGGTGGGGACAGTATCTTTCCCCTTCTCTCTTCCTCTTGTCTATAACCCGGGGCTTTGGTTTATCTATTCATTCCCCCGTCTCAGTTTCTCGTGTTAAAAACGGAACAAAAGATGAAATGGGTGTCACTGTGGAACAATTTCTCTCACTCAGAGTTAGACACACTACCGTGGGCAGCACGAGGTCTAGGTAGGTAGCCGTTGATATTCAGGTTCATATATAAATATATATAAATATATCGACATGTATAGTAACTGTTCCCTGGTGGTCGACGGGTTAAGACCCGGCGCACTAACCTGGTTTTAATCATCGATCAATTCATCGCATAAAAATAATTGAGGTCTGTGAGACGATTAATAATTGCTGTAACCAACATGAATACCAATACTTCCTGTGATAGACTGAGCTTACAGACTATCTTGCTTCTCCTGCCCTTTGCCGGGCACGGATTCCGGGTTTAATTTTGTAAACTGGGTGAGTTTGTTGATCGCGGGGAGACGGTAGGAGCCTCAGTGGCCCCACTGTGAGGATGTGGAAGTGAACACGTGGCAGGGTGATCCCTGGCATTTCTGTAAAGGGCAGAGGAGGAGAAGGATTGAGAACTTTCAGTGTGGGACAGAAGTTGTTTAATGTGAGCCAACGCACAATGCCGATCAGCACAGAGGGATCTCACTGGTCACCTCCCCTCTGTTGGGGTTATTGTACCAGAGGTTTCTGTCGTGTCGTGGTTATCACGTTTGCGTTACACGGGAAAGGTTTCGAGTTTAGTATCCTGGCAAATCCTGCCTGACCTGCTGAGATTTCCAGCATTTGCTGTTTTTATTTGCTATTTATTCTCCTGGTAAAAGGGCTTCCTTATTCCTTAATTGCTCTTTATTTCACTTCAATAAATAGATTAGTTTGAGTGAAAGAAAACGGATCCACCGGGGACCTTTTGCGTGTGAGGCCAACGTGATATCCGCTACACTGCTACCAATCAAAGGGCGAGAAACCACTGAATATAAAGGATGAGATCACAAATATCAGGGGCAGTGCAGTCTGGTCAATGTCAAACCCTCCTTTCTTTTTCAGCAGTGGCATGCACGGGAGTCAGACGCCACAAAGTTTAATTAAAGACACAAATACAAGTAACACTTGCAAATCTTTTCACTGTAAAATTCTTTCAGTTTATTTGAAATCCGACTGCATTGAAACTGAAAATACGCATGGTGGGATTTTGTCTTCACTACTGATTGTATTTTGTGTGCACGGTATGAATAACTGGTGCTGCTAAATTTGATAAAAGTTGCCCCAGATTCCTGGTGTCATCATTGAACCAGAAAGCTAAAATACAGTGAGTAAAATGGGATATGGTTTTCGAGTTAAGATGCAAAGCACAGGACAAATGATTGAAGTATGGAGTGTACCTGAGTTAGCATTTGTTTGATTGTGCAAAAGAAGGTGAGGGGTTAATTAATGATGGTTTTCCGTGAAAGCAAGAGAAAAGTTTTCGAACAAACCATACGGTGACTGTCCGGTGAGTGCTGCTTGTGATACCTGGTGGGAATTGGCGGGGATTTTAAAGCCCCTTGTATTGCAGAACCTACATATAGACGAACATCTCCAACTCATTGTGTAGGTCTCATGGTGCAACGGTAGTGTGTCTGACTCACGATCCGAAGTTTGCGTGTTCGAATCACGTTAGGGTCACTGTTCTTTTGGATATTTTTCTTCCAGAATTAATATTTAATTTGCGGTTTGACAATAACCAAACCCTTGCTGCAATGTCTTTCTCACTGTTTACCCGGTGTCAGGCAGAGATACGCCTGCTGCCCTCATTTATTTCATGTGACAGGGCACAAAAGTTCAAAATCAACCTGCAGGTGGCCACACACAGAACTGAATAATCAGGATGGCCGAGTGGTCTAAGGATCTGTGTTCAAATTGCAGTTTTCTCTGAAAGTATGGGTCCGGAACCCACTTGTGACTTTTCTTATCTTTAAGTGGAACCCATTTGTTTTGTCATCACCAACTCTTTAAAAGTGCAATTCAGCAGTCCACCTGCTCGCTTAACAATTCCGGCTGACCTGGTGCTGAAGTTTGTTCATTCTTTTGTAGACCATTAATCAGATATTTTGCCCTGAGCATGTGAGGAACTTTTATCCCGATCTCATTGGGTTTAATTTTGGTAATCTGGTGCTGAAAGTGGAGATGTTTCCGCAGTGTAACGGTAAACACGTTCGGCTCACACGCGAAAGCACCTCGGGGGGAAATATTTTCTGGAGCTTTCTCATGCATGTTCAGAGGAGAGTTTGTTCTACTGTGAAAGGTCAAGAGATCATAAGAACGTAAGAGTTAGGAACAGGAGTCAGACATTCGGCCCATTTTCAAGTTTTCAAGATCTTTCCGCCCGGTTTCGGACCGGGGACCTTTCATGTCTGAGGCGAATTTGATAACGACTACACTACGGAAACACTATGATAGAATCTATCGTAGGATAAAACCACAGCTCTAACCTACACAGCTAGCCGAGAATTCAGGAACTTATTTTAAGAGAATAGAATGAGGGTGCTATCTTTAGGAAGGCTGTAAGAGTGGCCTTCGACAGCGTGGACCATTTTCCACGCCTCGGGAACCTACTATCAGCAAGGGCAGACATCGATGACGAGGTCCAACACCACCTCCAGTGTGCCAGCACAGCCTTCGATCACCTGAGGAGGAGAGTGTTTGAAGACCAGGACCTCAAATCTGGCACCAGGCTTATGGTGTGCAGGGCGGTGGTGATACCTGCCCCGTGGTATAGCTCCGAGACATGGACTATAAACAGCAGACATCTCAAATCACTGGAGAAATAACACCAGGGCTGTCTCCGCAAGATCCTGCAAATCCCCTGGAAGGACAGACGCACCAACATCAGTGTACTCGATCAGGCCAACATCCCCAGCATTGAAGCACTGATCACACTCGACCAGCTCCGTTGGTCGGGCCACATTGTCCACATGCCCAACACGAGACTCCCTAAGCAAACGCTCTACTCAGAACTCCGACACGGTAAGCGAGCCCCAGGTGGGCAGAGGAAGCGTTTCGGGGACACCCTCAAAGCCTCCCTGATAAAATGCAACATCCCCACCGGCACCTGCGAGTCCTTGTTCCTCGGGTTGAGTTGCCTGTGCTGCATGATCCGTGCCGGATCGATCATCCTCAGCCACGTGGTATTTCACAGCACGTTTGCATATTCACTGGAGGTACCCCATCGTTGTGCAGCCTTTGCACACGTCGTCCTTGAATCGAAATTGATGGGCCCGATGTTTACCCTCGCAGAATCAACACGCTGCTAATAGATTCACATTCATCCCCGATGGCGTACTCTGAGTCATCACAGGTCTTGCAGCCGCAGAGTTATAGGCCCTGCCATGTGCAGTTCGGCCTGCTAGCGACATCATTTTATGCACAGTACTTGCCGGTGAGCTTCGATATTGAGAATATATCTGTTTGGTGTTATCGTCCGTGGCCATGCAGGACTGGGCGATCGCGATTGCCCTGCTCAGGTCGAGGGTTTCAGCAGCCAGCAGCTTTCGAAGAATGATCTCGTGGCTGATGCCCAGCATGGAAATGTTCTACAGCACTTGCCCCAACGCAGCTCCAAAATTGCAAGGTCCCGCGAGGTTTCTCAGGTCGGTGACATAATCCGCCAAGTCCGGGTCCCCGGAGCGATGGTGCGTGTATAAACGATATCTGACCATGAGGATACTCTCCTTTGGCTTGAGGAAGTCCCAAACCGGTGTGCTCAGCTCTGAATATTCCTTCTCCGTTGTTGTTGTCGGTGTGAGCAGATTCTTGATGAGGCTGTATATTTTAGGCCAACAGACAGTGAGGAGAACCGCCCTGTGCTTGGCCACGTTAGTGTTTCCTTCCAGCTCGTTGGCCACAAAGTACTGGTCGAGCTGCTCGACGAAGGCTTCTCAATCATCACCCTCTACGAATCTCTCTAATATTCCAACGGCAGCCATGGTTGTGTGAAGGTTCGTATTCTGTTACTCGTCGCCAATTCTTATGTATAGAAGAACTCCCCGGGGCTGAGTACTGTGAGCTAAACATAGTGCGACCTTAGTCTTCTTTATTACAACTCCAGAGTGCCTGAACAACATGGCAGCCTACCTTTTATACTGGCCCTGTGTGGGCAGGTGACCATAGGACTCCAACATTCGCGCACACTGGTGGCAAGTATTAGAGTTACATACATCACATAATTGTTATCATTAAGAAGTTATAATTCCAATGAATGCCTGAATCATCCGAAAGGAGCCTATTTGTAGGACAAGGCTAAATATCAGGAAGGAGTGTAGTTAGATGACAAGGGAAGTGATTTTCTGATTATAAGTTTGGAGAATAAACAGAGTAAATGCTGGAATCACTGAGCAGGCCAGGCAGCATCTGTGGAGAGAGAAACAGAGTTAACGTTTCAGGTTAATGACCTTCCATCAGAAGTTGGGCAGTTGTGTTAGGTAATACCATTGAATGTTTCAATTGTCACGTAACAGGGGAAAGGAAAATATATAAAATGTAGCATTTGGAACAGATCGTTTAGAATCCGATCAATGTTTGATCAATTTGTACACCGAGCTGGGAACTGTAATGTGTTTGAGTTCTTCGGCTAACATTCGCAAGGTTTGGGTGTAAGTACTGTTGTTAAGTGTATGTTTAATTAATGTCTGCTTAATAACTCTGACATTTAATGTTGCGGACCCTATTACTGCACTGCGCGTGTTCCAGCTCTGTTTGGAGCACCGATCCCTTTGATCCGTCGCTTACATGCACAGTTGGATTCACCCTTTCTTTGTTTGGTGAAATTTCAAAGATTGAAAGCGGCGCACATCAACTGGTCACCTACTCACTAACCGCTACAGACTGCTCCCGTGAGATGGAAGCACAGTTACTGTTTCAAGCTTGAACGCAGCTACAAGCAGAACTCATTCATAGAAAGTCCAAGTCCCTGAGGCACCTGATTATTTGCACCGAACACCTTCGCAATGAGTTGCGGTTCATGTGGGGTGATTTGGGCACATCTTTCCCCACACTACAACACTTCAAACATAGCTCAACGGCTGTAAAGTGCTTTGGGGCGTCATGAGTTCCTCAAAGGTGTTGAAGAAATGCAAGTCCTTCTTTGCAAAAGTTCGATGCAAATTCAAAATTCGTGAGTAAACTGAGGGCTCGTCCGGGATTTGAACCCGCGATTTTTCACAAATTTCAAGTAACAACCCCGAAGTAAGAATCATACACCTAGAACAACGAGCCAACTGCTTGATAAATGTGGAGATAAGGTGTAACCATTATTGAAGCATTTTTAGTGTGTTGTTATTCTTGATCGGAGGAGCACATGGGACGGAATCAGTGACTTTGCTTTTTCGAACTGTATTCTGAAGCACCGCACGGTCCCACTCCGACAGTCAATGACCTGTTGGGACGTTAGTGTATCCAGGCTGTGGGTGGTCACCACGAGCGCAGCAGAGGGGTTTCTGCATTAGTTCTGGGTGGGGACACTATATTTCCCCTTCTCGCTTCCTCTTGTCTATATCCCTGGGCTTTGGTTTCTCTATTTATTCCCCTGCCTCAGTTTCTAGTGTTTAAAAGGGAACAAAAGATGAAATGCGTGTCACTGTGGAACAATTTCTCTCACTCAAAGTTAGACACACTACCGTTGCACCATGGGTCTAGGTCGGTAGCCATTGATATTCAGGTTCATATATAAATATATATAAATATATCGACACGTATCGTAACGGTTCCTGGTGGTCAAGGAGTTAAGATCTGGCGCACTAACCTGGTTTCAATCCTCGATGAATTCATCGCATAAAAATAATTGCGGTCTGTGAGACGATTAATAATTGCTTTAATCAAGATGAATACCAATACTGTCATGTATCTCACACTACTGTGCATAACTGTACCTTACCATGCCATACATGACTGTAACCAGAGATGACCTGTAAACATAAGCTTAACTTACCACCAGGGGTGCATTTGCAGGAGACATTGAATACCTTTCCCAGACAGGTATATCAGGACAGGTCTCAGGCAAGTGTGGCATTCGAGAGCTGTGTAATAAAGGTGCAGGTCCTGATTGACCTTGAATTTAGTATGTGCCTCGTGTGTGTCTGTATTACACGGTAAGGACTTTACAGTGGCGACGAGTTACGGGATTACAGAATCCATTGAATGGCGACCAACGGCTCAGATGAAAAATACAATGCTGGAGATAATTGGGAGGACTTCATAGAAAGGCTCCAGCAAAGCTTTGTAACCAAAGACTGGTTCGGCGACAATAAGGCAGACAAGAGAAGAGCGCATCTCTTGACCAGCTGTGGCTCGAAAACATGCGCTTCAATGAAGGACCTGCTGGCAACCGAGAAACCAGCAAGCAAGTCGTTTGAAGAATTGAGCACACTGGTAAGAGACCAGCTGAAGCCAGCAAGCAGCCTACACATTTAAGCTACCGCGGACCCGTTCCAAATGTCCCCGTAGACCGAGCAGAGGCTCAGGAAAACCCCGGGGGAGAGGATATCCCGGTCACTGGGCCTTCCAGTAACACTGAACAAGTGCCCGCTCTGAAACTTTCCAGGCTGTTGATGGCGGGGGATTCAGCGATGGTAATGCCGTTGATAGCCGGGCCTGCTTAAGTATCATCTTCCTGTCGCTGATTGCTGCAAGGCGCCTGTTGGCTCCGCCCCGTGCGTTTACCTCCAACTTCAAACCACGAAAAAGGTTTTCCTGAATTCCAAGGTGTGTACGGAGATCAACCATCAAAAGCTCTGTCATTAACCACAGGGGGTCCGGCAATTTTCTGATCGCAATGCGCTTTCAGTCCTTGTCCTTAAAATTGCGGACGTGGAAATTGCGGAGTTTAATGACTTTTAAAGGAACATTGTTGTTTGGTGCAGTTCCGTTCAGAGAAATGTTTGTGAAAGGAACTTTTTGCAGAGAGAAGGATTGAGCGCCTGTTGGCACAAACATTTTTGAAATGAAATCTTGTGGACGATAAAATGGAACAAGAGCAGTCCAGGGTACATTGTCACATGATGCAAGCTATCTCGGACCCGGACCAAAGTTCCCCGTACACCGAGCACAGGCTCAGGAAAACCCCGAGTAGAGGATATCCCGGTCAATGGGCCTTCCAGCAACACTGAACAAGTGCCCGGTCTGAAACTTTCCAGAGTAATAACTTGTAACTAGAGCATCCAACAGTCCCTTGGGATCCATTGGGACTTCAGGGGATGCGCTCCCCGGTGGTGGAACATAGGAGTGCATGCTTTACAGAGACACAACATCACTCCCTCGCCAAAGTCAATGTGAAAACTATTTACAAGGTGAGGCGATCGGGAGCCTTTCTTTCCCTGGTGGACTGCCTCGGCACAAATGTGTGTTCTAGTGTGTTGGCTGTGCCCTCGCTGGGCTGGCGTATTGTTGGCCCTGCAGGGCTGCTGGGTGAGCCTGGCCTTGCTGGGCTGTTGGGCGTGATGGGTTCGATTTCCTGGTCCGTTGTGGTGTCGTTGATCTTTTGGGTGTTTGTTGTGGGTTCGAAAAAGGTGGTGTCTGCTGTCGGTTGTTCAGGGCAGTCTGTGAACCGCAGCCTAGTTTGGTTCAGGTGCTTTCTGCAAATTTGTCCATTTTCTAGTTTGACGACATACACCCTACTTCCTTCTTTAGCTATCACCGTGCCCGCGATCCACTTGGGACCATGTCCATTGTTTAGCACATACACGTTCATTCAGATCAATTTCCCGTGACACAGTGGCGCGACCATCATGTACATTTTGTTGCTGACGCCTGCTCTCTAACTGATCATGCAGGTAGGGGTGGACCAGCGAGAGTCTGCTTTTAAGTGTCTTTTTCATGAGTTGCTCAGCCGGGGGCACCCCTGTGAGCGAGTGGGGTCTCGTGCTATAGCTGAGCAGTACTCGGGACAGGCGGATTTGGAGTGAGCCTTCTGTGACTCGTTTAAGGCTCTGTTTGATGGTTTGTACTGCCCGCTCTGCCTGCCCATTGGAGGCTGGTTTAATGGGGTCGAGATGACATGTTTGATGCCATTGCGGGTCATGGATTCTTTAAATTTGGCACTGGTGAAACATGACACGTTGTCACTGACCAGTGTGTCAGGCAGGCCGTGGGTGGCAAACATAGCCCTCAGGCTTTCAATGGTGGTGGTGGCAGTGCTTCCCGACATTATTTCACATTCAATCCATTTTGAAAAAGCATCAACCACCACCAGGATTATTTTACCGAGAAACGGGCCCGCATAGATGACATGGATCCTCGATCATGGTCTGGAGGGCCAGGACCACAAACTTAGTGGTGCCTCTCTGGGCGCGTTGGTCAACTGAGCACATACGCTGCATTGCCGTACACAGGATTCGAAGTCAGAGTCGATACCGTGCCACCACACGTGGGATCTGGCTATCGCTTTCATCATTACTATACTCGAGTGTGTGCTGTGGAGATCCGAGATGAACGTCTCCCTGCCCTTTTTTGGTAGCACTATGCGATTACCCCACAACAGGCAGTCTGCCTGACTGGACAGCTCGTCCTTTCTCCGCTGGAACGGCTTGATTGGCTCTTGCATTTCAACGGGGATGCTGGCCCAGCTCCCATGTAGTCCATAGTTTTTTTACTAGGGACAGTAGAGGATCTTGGCTGGTGCAAGTCCTAATTTGGTGGGCCGTGACAGGTGATTTATCATTTTCAAACGCTCCTATGACCATCAACAAGTCAGCGGGCTGCGCCACCTACAACAAGTTTGCAGGCTGCGCCATTGCCACCCCCGTGGTGGGCAATGGTAGCCGACTGAGAGCATCCGCACAGTTCTCAGTGCCTGGCCTGTGGCGGATGGTATAGTTATACGCTGAGAACGTGAGTGCCCACCTTTCTATGCGGGCTGAGGCATTAGTATTTAACCTCTTGTTTTCAGCGAACAGGGGTGTGAGGGGCATGTGATCGGTTTCCAGCTCAAATTTGAGGCCAAACAGGTACTGATGCATTTTCTTTACCCCGAACACACATGCTAATGCCTCTTTCTCAATCATGCTGTAGGCCCTCACGGCCTTAAACAAGTTCCTGGAAGCATAGGCGACAGGTTACAACTTGCCTGCAATGTTCGCTTGCTGTAATACACACCCGACTCCCGACTACGACGCATCACAAGCTAGCACAAGTCTTTTACATGGTTTATACTATACAAGCAGCTTGTTGGAGCATAAAAGGTTTCTGGCTTTCTCAAAAGCAATTCCTTGTTTTTTCTACCCATACCCAGTTCTCACCTTTGTGCAATATCACATGTCGGGGCTCTAAAAGGTGCTTAACCCCGGTAGGAAGTTACCAAAATAGTTGAGGAGTCCCAGGAACGACCGCAGCTCCGTGACGATCTGTAGCCTGGGTGCATTCCTGATAGCCTCTGTCTTGGCGTCTGTGGGCCGAATGCTGTCCGCCGTGATCTTTCTCCCCTAAAACTGCACTTCTGTTGCCATGAAGACGCATTTCGACCTCTTCAGCCGCAGCCCTACACGATCCAGTCGCTGGAGGACATCCTCCAGGTTTTTTATATATGTTCAGCAGTGTCCCGACCCATAACCAATATGTCGTCCTGAAAGACCACCGTGTGTGGTACCGACTTGAGTAGGCTCTCCATGTTTCTCTGGAAGATCGCTGCAGCCGACCGAATTCCAAACGGGAATCTGTTGTAGATGAATAGACCCTTGTGCGTGTTGATGCATGTGAGGCCCATCGAAGACTCCTCCAGCTCCTGCGTCATATCAGTCGAAGTCAGGTCGAGCTTGGTGAACGCCTTGCCTCATGCCAGCGCGCCAAATAGGTCGTCTGTCTTAGGTAGCGGGTATTGATCCTGTAGCGAGGAACGATTAATAGTTACTTTATAATCGCCGCAAACCCTGACCGTGCCATCACTTTTGAGTACTGGAACAATCGGGCTGGCCCACTCGCTGAATTCCACTGGGGAGATGATGCCCTCATGTTGCAGCCTGTCCAGCTCGATATCCACTCTCTCCTCATCATGTGAGGTTCCGCTCGCGCCTTGTGGTGAATGGGCCGTGCCTCTGGGACCAAGTGGATCCGCACCTTTGCCCTGGAAAAGTTTCCAATGCCTGGCTCAGAAAGGGAAGGAAATTTGTTCAGAACCTGGGTACATAAGGCCTCGTCGGCATGTGATAACGCTCGGATGTTATCCCAGTTCCAGCGGATTTTGCCCATCCAGCTCCTTCCAAGCAGTGTGGGGCCATCGCCCGAGACAATCCAGAGTGGCAGTTTGTGCACCGTGCCCTCGTAGGTGTCCTTGACCATGGCGCTGCCCAGGACAGTGATAAGCTCTTTGTTGTACATTCTCTGTTTCGTGTGGATGGGGCTTCGGGCTGGTCTGAATGCCTTGTTGCACCACAGTCTCTCAAACATCTTTTTACTCACGATGGATTGGCTAGCGCCAGTGTCCAGTTCCATGGTTACTGGTAAGCCATTCAATATTACATTTAGCATGATAGGTGGACATTTCGTCGAAAATGTGTGCACCCCGTGTACTTTAGCATCTGCCTCCTTCTCTGAGGCTCTAAATTGCTTTGATCCACCATGGACCGATCTTCTTCTGCCACATGGTGGTTAGCAGGTTTTGCAGAGCTTGCAGCTCATTCGCAAGCCCGTTGGAGATGCCCCATTCTTCCAAAGCTCTTGCAAACATACCCTTTGAAGCGGCATGAATAGGCTGAATGGAAGCCTCCACAACGCCAACAATGTGTGAATTGCCATGCATTCATCCTTTGTCGGGGACTCTGAGTCATCTGGGTCACCTGAGGCCTGCTGACAGTTGCAGACTCGTGGTTTCTGCCCTGTACATGTCTGCTCACAGACACAGTTCCACTTAATTTATGAACATTACCAGCACTTGTGTGCTGAGAGATTTGTTTGGTGTTGTCACTGGGGGACATAAATACCTGTGTTATCGCAATGGCCTTACTGAGGGTCGGTGTCTCTACAGCCAAAAGTTTTCGTAGGATGGTCTCGTGGCCAATGCCCAGCACAAAAAATGTCTCTGAGCATTTGCTCCAGGTAGCCATCAAACTCACATTATCCTGCAAGTCGCCTTAGCTCGGCAACGTAGCTCGCCACTTCCGGATCTTCAGATCGCTGGCACGTGTAGAACCGATACCTCGCCATAGCACGCTCTTCCTCGGGTGAAGATGGTCCAGAATCAGTGTACAAAGCTCCTCATACGATTTATCTGTGGGTTTCACTTGAGCCAGAAGATTCTTCTTGAGGCTGTTGGTCGGTTCCCCACAGACTGTGGAGAGGACCGCCCTCCTTTTTGCAGCACTTCCTTCTCCGTCCAGCTCATTGGCTACAATGTACTGGTCTAGCTGTTCGACATAGGCTTCCCAGTCCTCACCGTCCGAGAACTTCTGCACGATTCACAAAGTTTGCTGCAGGTTTCTGTTGGATTCGTATTCTCGTCGCCAGTTGTTGTGGTCCGAACACAGATGATGCTGCACACAGGGATGTTAAAGTAATAGTGACCTCAGTCTCTCATAAGACACTCCAGAGTGAGAAACTGGCCTTAGGGGCCGGCTTAAATACAGTGCTCCCAAGGGGTGCTGGGCTCCCTTGGGACTTCAGGGGATGAGCTCCCTGGTGGCGGAACATGGGAGTGCATGCTTTACAGATACACAACACATACATTGCCTCAACTTTGATTTCTGCCAACATCCCTTGTGTTTAACCTTAGCCGCACCTCCGCCACGATCTCTCACCGTTCCTCCACCACGAACTCTCACCGTTCCACCACCACGATCTCTCGTCACTCATCCACCACAATCTCTCACCGCTCCTCCACCACGACCTCTCACCGCTCCTCCACCACGACCTCTCACCGTTCCACCACCACGATCTCTCACCGCTCCTCCACCATGACCTCTCACCGCTCCTCCACCACGACCTCTCACCGCTCCTCCACCACGACCTATCACTGCTCCTCCACCATGATCTCTCACCGTTCCTCCACCACGATCTCTCACCGTTCCTTCACCACGATCTCTCACCGTTCCATTACCACGATCTCTCACCGTTCCTCCACCACGATCTCTCACCTTTCCTCCTCACTGACTTTCCCGCTCCTCCGCTGTACCTGGGTCCCGCCGATGTTCCTGCCCATGCACCAAACGGCGACCTGGGTTTTGATGACGTGCAGCAGAGCAGGTCTCCAGCCGTCCTGGTTAACCCTTGCCACTGGACCAAGATCTCGCTCTGTCAAGCCCGTGTGGTGGCTGGTGTGCAATGGTCACACCACGTTAAAACAATCCACTGGCAGGCATCTTCCACCCTTTTATTGGCGTGCAGGACTGGAACATCGGGTCCTTCATTGCAACACCTGTGAACCCATGTGGAAGTAAGCCTTCATCGTTCCAGGACCCACCTATGATGATGATGATGATGATGTGTGGGACCTAACCAAATGCCTGCTGGAAACCTTCAGATTAAATCTGGTAAGACCCGCACCTTGATTCAGTTTTCACTGACCTTGCCTTAGGAAGGCTGTATTGGCTTTGGAGGGAGCACTGTGTAGGTTTCCCAGAATGATACCTGGATTCCAAGATTTAAATTAAGATATGAGATTGCACCCACTGGAAATTAGAGGGTCGAGCAGTGATTTGATGAAAATTTTCAAGATAATAAGGGAACAGATAGAGTAGATAGTGAGAAATGATTTCCGCTGGTTGGGGATTCCCAGACTAGGGACCATAGTCTAAACATTAGAGCCAGACTTTTCAGGAGTGAAATTAGGAAACAGTCCTAAACACACAGGATAGGAGATGTTTGGAACTGCCTTCTGCAAAGGGCAGTTGGTGCGGGGTCAGTTGTTCATTTTACATCGCATTTTGACTAAAATTTTTAAGGAATATGGGCCAAAGATGGGTATATGGAGTTTCGTCACAGATCAGCCATGATCACATTGAATGGCGGAACAGGCTCGAGAGGCTGAATGGCCTCCTCCTGTTCCTGTGTCACAGGCTCGAGTGGCTGAATGGCGGCCTCCTGTTCCTGTGTAAAAGGCTCGAGGACCTGAATGGCGTCTCCTGTTACTGTGTAAGAGGCTCGAGGGGCTGAATGGGCCTCCTCCTGTTCCTGTGTAACAGGCTCGAGGGGCTGAATGGGCCTCCTTCTATTCCTGTGTAACAGACTCGGGGAGCTGAATGGGCCTCCTCCTGCTCCTGTGTAACAGATTCGAGGAGCTGAATGGGCCTCCTCCTGTTCCTGTGTAACAGGCTCGAGGGGCTGAATGGTCCTCCTCCTGTTCCTATGTAACAGGCTAAAGGGGCTGAATAGGCCTCCTCCTGTTCCTGTGAAACAGGCTCGAGGGGCTTAACGGGCCTCCTCCTGCTCCTGTGTAACAGATTCGAGGAGCTGAATGGGCCTCCTCCTGTTCCTGTGTAACAGGCTCGAGGGGCTGAATGGGCCTCCTCCTGTTCCAGTGTAACAGGCTGAATGGCTGAATGGGCCTCCTCATGTTCCTGTGTCACAGGCTCGAGGGGCTAAATGGCCTCCTCCTGTTCCTGTGTAATAGGCTCGAGGGGCTGAATGGCCTCCTCCTGTACCTGTGTAACAGGCTCGAGGGGCTGAATGGGCCTCCTCCTGTTTCTGTGCAACAGGCTCGAGGAGCAGGTCCATCTCCAGAGCAAGCAGATGTCCACGTCTGCCTGTTGCAGACTTACGCAATCCACTATCCAGGATTACGTGCTGAGGGATGCACTTAAAATTGGTGTAGTTGCCGCAAAGGCAGGGTGGGGAAGGGCCACAGTTTAAAGCCCTTCTGACACGGTAAACCCCGGGGCTGGAATCAGTATAAAACTCCCCTCGGGCCGTGATTGTAACTTCTTTGTTGTGTACATGAGCACCATGATCTGGAAACACCTATGGAGTGCCATGTACAATGTAATGTCTGTTTCGTGATGCACGTTGAAAAAAAAGTGTAAATGTACCGGCACCCATTCCACGTACTGTATAGTGACACGTGTGATGTAATTTGTTGAGTGTACTACAAGGTATCCCGTATTGTACCGAATTGTACTGGAACTGAAAAGCAAGAGAATATATCGACCAGAACTGCCGTCAGCACACAAATGTAGTGTATGGGATTGCTGACCGCAGCTAAATGTACTGAACTGCTTTTGAATGTACTGTACAAATTTTTGCATCAATAAAGTATTTTTTTAAAAATAAAAAAAAATCTCTGCCTGACACCGGCGAAGCAGCGAACAGACCTTGGAGCACGGATCTGGTTATTGCAAAACAGCAAAGGAAATATTAATTCTGGAAGAACAATATCCAAAAGAACAGTGACCCCGACGTGATTTGAACACGCAATCTTCTGATCGGGAGGCAGACGCACTACCGTTGCATCATGAGACCTACACAGTGACTTTGAGATGTTCGTCTATATGAAGGTTCTGCAATACAAGGGGCTTTAAAATCCCCGCCCATTCCCACCAGGTATAACAACCAGCACTCACCTGACAGGCACCGTTTCGTTTCTTATTCAACTTTTCTCTTGATTTCACGGGAAACCATCTTAATTAACCCCTCACCTTCTTATGCACAATCAAACAAATGCTAACTCAAGAACAGTCCATACTTCAATCATTTGTCCTGTGCTTTGCATCTTAACTCGAAAACCATATCCCATTTTATTCACTGTATTATAGCTTTCTGGTTCAAAATCTTCATTGCCGATGACACCACGAATCTGGGGCAACTTTTATCAAATTTAAGAGCACCGGTTATTCCTACTGTGCACACAAAATACAATCAGTAGTGAAGACAAAATCACAACATGCGTAGTTTCAGATTCAACGCAGTAGCATTTCAAATAAAGTGAAAGAATTTTACACTGAAAAGATTTGCAAGTGTTGCTTGTATTTGTGTTTTTAATTAAACTTTGTGGCGTCTGACTCCCGTTCATGCCACTGCTGAATAAGAAAAGAGGGTTTGACATTGACCAGACTGCACTGCCCCTGGTATTTGTGAGCTCATCCTTTATATTCAGTGGTTTCTCGCCCTTTGATGGGCTGCAGTGTAGCGGATATCACGTTGGCCTCACATTGAGTACTGTTGAGGGGGATGACTCTTCAGGGGAGGGCAGCAGCAGCCAAGTTCATGGCACCGTGGCTGGCTCTGCTGCACAGGAGGGCAGGAAAAAGAGTGGGACAGCGATAGTGAGAGGAGATTCGATTGTAAGAGGAATAGACAGGCGTTTCTGCGGCCGCAAACGAGACTCCAGGATGTTATGTTTCCTCCCTGGTGCAAGGGTCAAGGAGGTCTCGGAGCGGGTGCAGGACATTCTGAAAAGGGAGGGTGAACAGCCAGTTGTAGTGTGCACATTGGTATCAAAGATTTAGGTCAAAAAAGGGATGAGGTCTTACGAGATGACTTTAAGGAGCTAGGAGCTAAATTAAAAGTAGGACCTAAAAAGTAGTAATCTCGGGATTGATACCAATGCCACGTGCTAGTCAGAGTAGGAATCGCAGGATAGCTCAGATGAATACGTGGCTTGAGCAGTGGTGCAGCAGGGAAGGATTCAAATTCCTGGGGCATTGGAACCGGTTCTGGGGGAGGTGGGACCAGTACAAACCAGACGGTCTGCACCTGGGCATATCCGGAAACAATGTCCTAGGGGGAATGTTTGCTAGTGCTGTTGGGGAGGAGTTAAACTAATATGGCAGGGGGATGGGAAACAATGTAGGGAGACAGAGGGAAACAAAATGGAGACAGAAACAAAAGACAGAAAGGAGATGAGTAAAAGTGGAGGGCAGAGAAACCCAACGCAAAAAACAAAAAGGGCCACTGTACAGCAAAATTCTAAAGGATCAAAGTGCAATCAAAAGGCGAGCTTGAAAGCTCGCTGCCTCAATGCGAGGAGTATTCCGAACGCAGGAGAGGGCTCTGAGCTAGTTAGAATGGGTGAGAGCGCAGATAAACAGGACCCCAAGAAAGAATGCCAAAGGCAGGATGCAACAGAGCAGAGTAGCACTGGGGTAAGTGTAAACCTCAAGGTAGCAGGAAGTGACAATATGTATGAAAATAAAGTGGATGCAGGAGGTGTCAAAACTAAAAATCATGGTTTAAAAACTAGTATTAAACACTCTACCTAAACGCACGCAGCATTCAAAATAAAGTAAATGATTTGACGGCACAAATCATGACAAATGGGTATGATTTGGTGGCCATTACAGAAACGTGGTTGCAGGGTGGCGAAGACTGGGAATTAAACATACAGGGGTAGCTGACAATTCGTAAAGATAGACAAGAAGAGAAAGGAGGTGGGGAGGCTCTGTTAATAAAGGATGATATCAGGGCAGTTGTGAGAGACGATATTGGATCTAATGAACAAAATGTTGAATCATTGTGGGTGGAGATTAGAGATAGTCAGGGGAAAAAGTCACTGGTGGGCGTAGTTTATCGGCCCCAAATAATAACTTGACGGTGGGGTGGGCAATACTCATGGGAATAATGGAGGCATGTGAAAAAGGAACGGCAGTAATCATGGGGGATTTTATCCTGCATATTGATTGTTCAAATCAAATCGCACGGGGTAGCCTGGAGGAGGAATTCATAGAATGCATACTGGATTGTTTCTTAGAACAATATGTTACAGAACGTACAAGGGAGCAAGCTATCCTAGATCTGGTCCTGTGCAATGAGACAGGAATAATAAACGATCTCCTAGTAAAAGATCCTCTCGGAATGAGTGATCACAGTTTGGATGAATTTGTAATATAGATTGAGGGTGAGGAAGCAGTGTCTCAAACGAGCATACTCTGCTTGAACAAAGGGGACTACAGTGGGATGAGGGCAGAGTTGGCTAAAGTAGACTGGGAACACAGACTATACGGTGGCACAATTGAGGAACAGCAGAGGACTTTTAAGGAGCTCTTTGATAGTGCACAACAAAAATATATTCCAGTGAAAAAGGAGGGCAGTAAGAGAAGGGATAACCTGCCGTGGATAATCAAGGAAATAAAGGTGAGTCTCAAATTAAAAACCAATGCATATAAGGTGGCCAAGGTTAGTGGGAAACTAGAAGATTGGGAAAATTTTAAACGACAGCAAACAATGACTAAGAAAGCAATAAAGAAAGGAAAGATAGATTACGAAATTAAACTTGCGCAAAACATAAAAACAGATCGTAAAATTTTTACCGATATATAAAACGGCAAAGAGTGACTAAAGTAAATGTTGGTCCCTCAAAAGATGAGAAGGGGGATTTAATAATGGGAAATGTGGAAATGGCTGAGATATTAAACAATTATTTTGCTTCGGTCTTCACAGTGGAATACACAAAAACCATGGCAGAAATTGCTGATCACAGGAATGTGAGAAGGGAGGACATTGAGACAATGACTATTACTCGGCGGATAGTGCTGGACAGGCTAATGGGACTCAAGGTAGACAGGCTCCCTGGTCCTGATGAAATGCATCCCAGGGCGAAAGTTATAGCAGATGCATTCTTTATAATCTTCCAAAATTCTCTGAACTCTGGGGAGGTAACAGCGGATTGGAAAGCAGCTCATGTAACGCCTCTGTTTAAAAAAGGGGGCAGACAAAAAGCAGGTAACTATAGGCCGGTTAGTTTAACATCTGTAGTGGGGAAAATGCTTGAAACTATCATTAAGGAAGAAATAGTGGCACATCTAGATAGGCTTAGTGCAATCAAGCAGACACAGCATGGATTCATGAAGGGGAAATCATGTTTAACTAATTTACTGGAATTCTTTGACGATATAACGAGCATGGTGGATAGAAGTGTACCGATGAATGTGGTGTATTTAGATTTCCAAAAGGCATTCGATAAGGTACCACACAAAAGGTTACTTCCGAAGATAGAGTTCCGCGGAGTCAGAGGATATGTATTAGCATGGATCGAGAATTGGCTGGCGAACAGAAGGCAGAGAGTCGGGAACATTGGGTGCATTTCAGGTTGGAAATCGGTGGTTAGTGGTCTGCCACAGGGATCGGTGCTGGGACCACAACTGTTTGCAATTTACATAGATGACCTGGAAGAGGGGACAGAGTGTAATGTCACAAAATTTGCAGATGACACAAAGATTAGTGGGAAAGCGGGTTGTGCAGAGGACACAGAGAGACTGCAAAGGATTTGGATAGGTTAAGCGAATGGGCTAAGGTTTGGCAGATGGAATACAATGTCGGACAGTGTGAGGTCATTCACCTTGGGAAAAAAAACAGTAAAAGGGAATATTATTTGAATAGTGAGAAATTACAACATGCTGCGGTGCAGATGGGCCTGGGGGTCCTTGTGCATGAATCCCCAAAAGTTAGTTTGCAGGTGCAGCAGGTAATCAGGAAGGTGAATGGAATGTTCGCCTTCATTGCGAGAGGGATGGAGTACAAAAGCAGGGAGGTCCTGCTGCAACTGTTTAGCGTATTGATGAGGCCGCACCTGGAGTACTGCTTGCAGTTTTGGTCACCTTACTTAAGGAAGGATACACTGGCTTTGGAGGGGATACAGAGACGATTCGCTCGGCTGATTCCGCAGATGATGGGGTTATCTTATGATGATAGATTGAGTAGACTGGGTCTTAACTCCTTGGAGTTCAGAAGGATGAGGGGTGATCTCATTGGAACATTTATAATAATGAAAGGGATAGACAAGATAGAGGCAGACAGGTTGTTTCCACTGGTAGGGGAGACTAGAACGAGGAGGCACAGCCTCAAAATATGGGGGAGCCAATTTAAAACCGAGTTGAGAAGGAATTCCGTCTCCCAGAGGGTTGTGAATCTGTGGAATTGCCTGCCCAAGGAAGCAGTTGAGGCGAGTTCATTGAATGTCTTCAAGTTACAGATAGATAGATTTTTAATCACTTCGGGAATTAAGGGTTACGGGGAGCGGGCGGGTAAGTGGAGCTGAGTCAACGGCCAGATCAGCCATGATCTTTTTGAATGGCGGAGCAGGCTCGACGGTCTAGATGGCCTACTCTTGTTCCTAATTCTTATGTTTCTAATGTTTCTTTTGGAGTAGGCGTTTACTACAACCAAAAACATTTTTGAAAGGACCTGCGTAGTCCTCATGGATGCGTGCCCAAGTCTTGGTGGGCCATGACCAGGGGCTAAGGGGGGCTTCCCTGGGCGCATTACCCAGCTGGGCAAACGTGTTGCACCTGCGAACACAAAGTTCCAGATCTGCATCTATCCCTGGCCACCAAATGTGTGACTTGGCAATTGCCTTCCTCATGACAATGCCCGGGTGCTCATTGTGGAGTTCTCTGATGAACACCTCTCTGCCCATCTGGTTCCTAAGCGGTTTGCCCACAGTAGGCAATCGGCCTGAATCGAGAGTTCATCCCTGCGCCTGTGAAATAGTTTAACTTCCTCCGGACATGCCCTGTACGTGGCTGCCCAGTCCCCATTCAGGACCAATTTCTTGACTAGAGACAATAGCGGGTCTCTATTTCTCCAGACGTTAATCTGACGGGCTGTCACGGTTGAGCCTTCACTTCTGGAAGCTTCAACAGCCATGACCATCTCAGCACCATGCTCAGTAGCCCCCTCAGTGGTGGCTAGTGGGCGCCTGCTGAGTGCATCGGCGCAGTTTTCGGTGCCCGGTCTGTGCCGAATTGTCTAGTCATAGGCGGCAAACGTGAGTGCCCACCTCTGTGTGCGGGCCGATGCGTTCGCATTTTTGGCCTAGCTGTCGGCCAAAAGGGAGGTTGGGGGTTTACTATCTGAATGGTGGCAGATTAGGAAAAGGGGAGGTGCAATGAGACCTGGGTGTCATGGTTCAACAGTCACTGAAAGTTGGCATACAGGTACAGCAGCCAGGAAAAAGGTAAATGGTATGTTGGCATTCATAGCTAGGAGATTTGAGTATTGGAGCAGGGAGTTCTTACTGCAGTTGTACAGGGCCTTGGTGAGGCCTCACCTGGAATATTGTTTTCAATTTTGGTCTCCTAATCTGAGGAAGGACATTCTTGCTATTGAAGGAGTGCAGCGAAAGTTCACCAGACTGATTCCCGGGATGGCTGGACTGACATATGAGGAGAGATTGGATCAACTGGGCCTTTATACATTGAAGTTTAGAAGGATGAGAGGGGATCTCGTCGAAACATATAAGATTCTGATGGGGCAGTACTGGTTAGATGTGAGTAGGTTGTTCCCGATGTTGGGGAAGTTGGAGCAGGCTCGAGGGGCTAGATGACCCACTCCTGTTCCTAATTCTTATGTTCTTATGTTCTTATAGCAATTCTGGAAGAATAACACTGAAACGAAATGTGACCTGACACCGAGAAAGAAGTGTTAAGACAGAAGGTTAAATGCTGCATCCATTTCTGCAAAAAATTCCTTTCACAAACATTTCTCTGACCGAAACGGCACAAAACAAAAATGTTCCTTTCAAAGTCATTAAACTCCCGAATTTCCATGTCCCGCGAATCTCCTGAATCAGATGCCTCTAGTTTTGCCGACTCAATCCATGTCCCTTTGCAATGTTCTTCTTCCACCCACATTATGAAATGTGCCACTAACTTATCGAATCATGGAAGGGTTACAGCACGGAAGGCCATTCGGCCCGTCGAGACCGTACCGACTCTCAGCGAGTCCCACTCCCCCGCCCTTTCCCCGTAGCCCTGCAATTGATTTTCCTTCAGACACTTATCCAACTCCCATCTGAAAGATACGATTGAGTCCGTCTCCACCGCCCTTTCAAGCCGTGCATCCCAGATCCTAACCACTCGCTCCTGTTCCTATGTGTAAAGTCTGGGAAACACGAGATCAATTCCTGCCACACTCACAGCCTCCCTAAATATAGCACCGTCATTCTATTCTCGGAAAACGAGCTCCTGAAGTATCGGCCAGCTGTGTAGGTTAAAGCTCTGGTTATGTTCCTAGCACTTTGTCAACCGCAGTTTTTCTGTAGTGTAGTGGTTAACACGTTCGCCTAGCACGCGAAAAGTTCCCCGGTTCAAAACCGAGTGGAAACATTTTGAACATTGTTCAATTAAATATTAGAAAAAATGGAATAATTGACATTAATGTTTCAATATTAACAAAGTTGATGTTTGTTTCTGCTGATGTTAATAACCCTTCAACTAGGCTGGAGTTTAATATTTTGATATTTCAATTAAAATTGTTGATATTTGATGTCTCCACGATAAGCGAGACGAATTGATGTCCTGTTTCTGACTGCTCCATTTTGGATCGGGGTGAGAGATCGGCGCCCAGGAGCGTCGTGATCGGGGCTCAGGAGAGCCGAGGGCCCAGGGACAGCATGTTCCAAATGCCAGATGGAGAGTGTCACAGTTAATTCAGAAACTAGGGTCCTGAACTTAAGGACAGGGAACTTTGACGGTATGAGGTGTGAATTGGCGAGAATAGACTGGCCAAGGATACTTAAAGGGTTGACAGTGCAGAGGCAATGGCAAACATTTAAAGAATACATGGGTGAACTTCAGCAATTGTTCATCCCTGTCTGGAGTAAAAACAGAGCGGAGAACGTTGCTCAACCGTGGCTAACAAGGGAAATTCAGGACAGTGTTAAAACCAAGGAAAAGGCATTTAAATCGGCCAGAAAAAGCAGCAAACATGAGGACTGGGAGAAATTTAGAATTCAACAGAGGAGGGCTAAGGGTTTCATTTGGAGGGGAAGCTTGCTTGGAAAATAAAAGCTTCTGTAAATATGTGAAGAGAAAAAGATTAGGGAAGACAAACGTCGGTCCCTTGCATTCGGATTCAGGTGAATTTATAATGGGGAACAAAGAAAAAGCAGACGAATAGTAAAAATACTTCGGTTCTGTCTTCAAGACGGAAGACACGAATAACCTTCCGATTGTACGAGGGGAGCGATGGTCTAGTGAGAAGGAGGAACTGAAGGATATCCTTATTAGGCGGGAAATTGTGTTAGGGAAATTGATGGGATTAAAGGCTGATAAATCCCCGGCGCCTGATAGTTTGCATCCCACAGTACTTAAGGACGTGGCCCTAGAAATAGTGGATGCATTGGTGGTCTTTTTCCAACATGCTATCGACTCGGGATCAGTTCCTATGGACTGGAGGGTAGCTAATGTAACGCCACTTTTTTAAAAAGGAGGGAGAGAGAAAACGAGTAATTGTAGACCAGTTAGCCTTACATCAGTAGTGGGGAAAATGTTGGAATCAATTATTAAGGATGAAACAGCAGGGCATTTGGAAAGCAGTGACAGGATCGGTCCAAGTCAGCATGGATTTATGAAAGGGAAATCATGGTTGACGAATCTTCTGGAATTTTTGAGGATGTAACTGTAAATGTAGATTATTTTACCTCAATCTGGTTCAGCATAATTACTGAAACGAATACAGTTTGTGCTTTAAACAAAGCAAGCTTTTATTTAAAAAGCAAATCCCGATCGGGGACCTTATCAGACAGAAGGCATGCAACTCTGATAGAACGCACCCACTTCCTACGGACAAAGTGACGTTACATTGTAAAGGGACGACGGTTATACATTTTCGGCAAAAGATAACAAGATAGGGCTAGAGTGACATCGTAGTCCAGCTTATCCCTTTTGATCTCTCTTTCCCTTTGTCCACTCATAAGCCGACCGAAGTATGGTCTGATTTTAAACAAAGACCTTCTGTTAATGCTTCAGGTTAATAACATGATTTAATAAGACCTTGAGGTTTTTCTGCAAGCTGTGGGTTTAGTTTCAATATGTGTTAGTGTTGTAACATTTCGCAGTATCGAGTCTGAGATGTCATGGCTATTCCACCATGGATTCTTTGTTAGCTTATACTGTCCCTATACAATTCCTACGTTCTCAACTTCAATGTCTCTGTACATTTTTAAACATTCACATTCCCCCCTTTTTTCATTCCATGATAACCCTGGTGACTATCCAGGAGTATCGCATTCAGCCGTTCGCCCTCTCTTTCCTGATCCATATTGTGTTATTGTCGAGTAGTTCTTTACTTTGTTGGATCATAACTCGGGAGCCCTTGACCACAAGAGGATTTGCTAACCTTGCCATCATAAATTTACAACAAAGGTTAAGGCAACCAACAATTAGATAGGATCTCCAAGATCCATCTGATCGCCTATCAAATCAGCTAGATCCTTCTGCTGGTGTGGATAACTGCTTCACCTCCCTTCTTATGTGATCAGCGAGATTGGTTATGTTTTCTGAGCTATCAGGAATGTAAGTGCAACATTCAGACCCTATAAAGGCACGCGTTCCCCTTTCTCAGCTAACTGGTAATCGAGGGCCATTCGGTTTTGTAATGCTACGGTCCTTATTGCTACCATTTCAGCTGTGATGCCCTCCAGAGCTTCAGCAGTATTGTATTGGCCTCCCTTCTCTCGTGATAGTTTGGCTCTGAATCCATCTGACAGTCTCAGTTAGGGTTAGTGGAATGGGGCGCAAAAGGAATTCCCCCTTTGGAATGTATAAGGAATGTGAACACACCCAGCATCTAGAAAAGTTCCCATTTTGCGCATAAACATAAGACATGTACAAAAAGGTGTTTACATGGAGCTCACGTCTCTGTTTCCCCTCCCATGTGTCGAGACTGTCATATATCAACTTATTATACAGACTGTGGCATACAGACAGTTTCATCTTATGGCTCAGATTTCAGATGAATAGTCCAATTATTTTGCTGATTAAAAGAGTTCAGTTCTCCCGTCTCTCTTCTTCGGTCACCGGCGGTGTAGCTGGCTGTCTATCACTACGGGTAAAAGTTCAAACTGGCCCACGTTCTAATTAGGATGCCAACGGCCTTGTTCAGCTATGGAGAAGAGGAGGTCTGGAACAGAAACATAATTGGAATAACCATTAAAACAGGTTCGGTAGAGGGTGGTGAGCTTGCAGTGGTGCAGGAGATCCCAGGCACCCCTCCCCTCAACCTTGGCTGCAGTGGCTGTAGTGAGTAACACCTGAAAAGGCCCCTCCCATTGTGGCTTTAGTCCCTTCCGAATCCATTCGGGTAAAAGTGGGAAGTCGAGGTGAGCCTCTCGAACCTGGTTGTGAGCTAGTCGCAGAGCCTGAGTCAGAGAAGGAACATAGGTGGTCATCAGTCGAGCTGAGATACCATATCTAGGAACAGTTTCCCTCATTAACACCTTAACAACAGTTTGAACCTTATGGTCCAGGGTAGGGTAGGCTTCAATCCATCTGCTAAACACATCTCCTATTACTAACACATATTTGTAACACTGAACTTTTTGCAACTCAATGTAGTCCAACTGAAATATCTCAAAGGGACCAACGGGTGGGGGCGCTTTACCCCAATCACAGGGGATTCCCTTCCCTGGATCATGTTGCTGGCAAACCAGGCAATGACGACTGATGTTCTGGGCGAGCGCCTGGAGTCTAGGGTGCCACCAGTAGCCAAAAGTGTATCACTCGTGGTTCTTGCTCCACAATGAGATCAATGGGAGTATAACCCACTTGGGAGGGGTCCTCTGCCCACACATGAGGATCCACATAGTCAGGTATGTCAGAGCAAGTATGATGCTGCAGAGTCGTTAAGACCTTCTCGGGGTCCCCGTGGAATTGGACTGTTCGGCCATGTTTTACAATTTGCATATCCCGGCTGGTAGGGTCAGAATTGAGGAGAATCCTCTCCTGCCCTGACGGCATTATCTCCTGATTGTCTTCCGTATATTTCAATAAATCTTTCCATGAATTCATCGGCAGTTTCTTCTCGTTTGGGTTTAGTTTCTAATACTGTGGCCATACTGATGGGCTTCTGAAGGTTCGTGGTGAGAGCATTAAAGATAGCGTTTAGGGGATCCTGGACATCGTTAGGGTGAGCAACCACCAATGCACCATGAGTAGCACACCCTCGGTGAGTTAGAAATCGGGCATGCTCAGTTGGGCTCAGGGTTTGCTTTACCAGGGCCCACAGGTCCCTTGATTCTGCATTATATCCATGCATGTCGAGGTCACTCCGTGAAATCGGAGGACAGGGTTAAGTTGGGTTTCTGGATTTCTTTCAGCTTATTTATCTTAGCCTTTTAACTCTTCAATTTGTTTTGTTTTAGCATCTATTTCTTTATTGTATCAGGCAAGTATTATTACATAAGCTAGTTCTGTTTTTATTTTTATTCTGACTATCGCACCATTCCTCTGTTCGGTGAGTTTTTTTCTATTAAGAAATCCAAATTGATAATGTTCAGTATGAAACGGCTCTCAATGGAAAGGGTTAACTCCTTTACAGGTTTGTAAGAAGACCTGATGTCATTACGTGACTTCACGTAACCATCTGAAAAAAAAATCTTTTCATCAGGAAAGGCAGCATTTGATTAAACTCCAATATTTTTTAACTTCTTATTCAAGTACTTGCCAAAGATATATTTTTTTAATTGATTTAAAACGAGACCACACATTTGTTTACTGAAATTCAATTTCGTCATCAGCCTCGGTCAATGCAAAGCCAACCATTTTAACTAGTAGTCTATCGATACCTTTCTCAGAGGTCCCAGTGGAACTCGGAGTACGTTTCTCGTTCGTGCACTCTTTCTTTAAGACGTCTACGGTTTTTAATATTTCCTCCTTCTGTCAATGAAAGCTATAATTTAATGGAGTTTTTCTGCCAACTGGACAGGAGTGATTTTTTTTTAGACTGCAGTGGAATTTTTCTCATAATTTAAAATCTCAGAACATTTTTTTTTCTTTCAGCACCTATTTAGTCGGTTCCTTTTTTTTTGTCTTTTTCATAACTAGAGAGAAGTCTGGCACGTAGGCTGTGGACTGCTTTTCGTTATCTCAATTGTTCCAGCCTCAAGGTCGTGTTATTTATCATCATATTTTTTTTTAATCCTTTTGAATACATCTCAATTGTTTTGCTGTGCCTTCTCTGAATGTTTTCTTTCGACAAGTAAGTGAACATGTCAAATCCTTTTTTAGCCACCGGGACCATGTATTTTTTTCTTTTTTTTTTCTCAACAAACCTATCCTTTGTGCATTTCCTGGCTCCGTAACTTCTCATCCGAATATACGTAATTCAATAAGGTTCACACTCTTAAACTTCCCACATATAGGACAACACTACGAAAGGTTAAAAATAACTTTCATTATGTTTGAAAAAGTAGGTGGAGCTGAAACAAACCACAACTCCCCGGCTTTTTTTTTTACAGTAAAAATCACACAAGCATTTCTCATTTAAACAGACGTTCACAAGAGTCTCTTTTCTTTCCTATTAATATTTGGCTCAGGATTGATCATCTATCCATATCTAGCTTTAACTATCCCTACTTTCCGTGTCGCCGCACGGATCTACTCTTTCCAATTCGCCACTTGGTTTGCTTCACCACGCAAGACTTACCTATTCTAACCTATCTTTCCAAGTCGTCGCTTGGTTTGCGTCACCGCCAATACTTACCTACTCTAACCTATCTTTTCAAGTCGCCGCTTGGTTTGCATCAACGCGCAATACTTTCCTATTCTAACTTATCTTTCCAAGTCGCTGCTTGGTTTGCGTCACCGCGCAATTTCCCTATATCTATCCCTATTCAAAGTTTGAAAGGTATTCACCAGATTGTCCTGGATCTCGTTTAGACACTACCTGAGGACCAGCGAGTTGGCTAAACTTTCCTCAGACTTTTGAAACCGGGGGAAATTGGAGCAGTATTGAAATCATACTCACTCCAGTGGCCACTTTCCCATCGTCTCGTCCAAGGCAAGTCTGGCTCTTAATTTGCAAGTTTTCGGCAGTCGTCCGTTGAGATCCCACTTCTGACACCAAATGTAAATGCAGATTATTTTCTCTCAATCTGGTTCAGCAAAATTACTGAAACGAATACCGTTTGTGCTTTAAACAAAGCAAGCTTTTATTTAAAAAGCAAATCCCGATCGGGGACTTTTTCAGACAGATGAAATGCAACTCTGATAGATCGCACCCACTTCCTATGGACAAAGTGACGTTACATTGTAAAGGGAAGACGGTTATACATTTTCGGCAAAAGATAACAAGATAGGACGAGAGTGATATACTAGTTCAGCCTATCCTTTTTGATCCCTCTTTCCCTTTGTCCACTCATAAGCCGACCTAAGTATGGTTTGATTTTAAACAAAGACCTTCTGTCAATGTTTCAGGTTAATAACATGATTTAATAAGACCTTGAGGTTTTTTCTGCAAGCTGTGGGTTTTGTTTCAATATGTGTTAGTGTTGTAAAATTTTGCAGTCTCGAGTCTGAGATGTCATGGCTATTCCGCCATGAATTCTTTGTTAGCTTATACTGTCCCTATACAATTCCCACGTTCTCAACTTCAATGTCTCTATACATTTTTAAACATTCACATTATCAAATCAAAGACCAATACGTGTAAGGTGGCCAAGGTTAGTGGGAAACTAGAGGATTGGGAAAAATTTAAGCAACAGCAAAGAATGACTAAAAAAGCAATAAAGGAAGGGAAGATAGATTACGAAGGTAAACTTGCGCAAAACATAAAAACAGATAGTAAAAGCTTTTGCAGATATATAAAACGGAAAAGAATGACTAAAGTAAATGTTGGTCCCTTAGAAGATGAAAAGGGGGATTTAATAATGGGAAATGTGGAAATGTCTGAGACCTTAAACAATTATTTTGCTTCCGTCTTCACTGTGGAAGACACAAAAACAATGCCAACATTTGCAGGCCACAGAAATGTGGGAAGGGAGGACCTTGAGACAATCACTATCACTAGGGGGGTAGTGCTGGACAGGCTAATGGGACTGAAGGTAGACAAGTCCCCTGTTCCTGATGAAATACATCCCAGGGTATTAAAAGAGATGGCGGAAGTTATAGCAGATGCATTCGTTATAATCTACCAAAATTATCTGGACTCTGGGGAGGTACCAGCGGATTGGAAAACAGCTAATGTAACGCCTAAGTTTAGAAAAGGGGGCAGGCAAAAGGCAGGTAAATATAGGCCGGTTAGTTTAACATCTGTAGTGGGGAAATTGCTTGAAACTATCATTAAGGAAAAAATAGCGGGACATCTAGATAGGAATAGTGCAACCAAGCAGACGCAGCATGGAGTCATGAAGGCGAAATCATGTTTAACTACCTTACTGGAATTCTTTGAGGATATAACGAGCATGGTGGATTAAGGTGTACCGATGGATGTGGTGTATTTAGATTTCCGAAAAGCATTCGATAAGGAGCCACAGAAAAGGTTACTGCAGAAGAAAAAGGTATGCGGAGTCAGTGGAAATGTATTCGCATGGATAGAGAATTGGCTGGCTAACAGAAAGCAGAGAGTCGGGATAAATGGGTGCTTTTCCGGTTGGAAATCAGTGGTTAGTCATGTGGCACTGGGATCAGTGCTGGGATCACAACTGTTTACAATATACATAGATGAACTATAAGAGGGGACAGAGTGTAATGCAACAAAATTTGCAGATGACACAAAGATTAGTGGGAAAGCGGGTTGTGTAGAATACTCAGAGAGGCTACAAGGAGATTTCGATAGGTTAAGCGAATGGGCTAAGTTTTGGCAGATGGAATACAATGTCGGAAAGTGTGAGATCATCCACCTTGGGAAAAAAAACAGTAAAAGGGAATATTATTTGAATGGGGAGAAATTACATCATGCTGTGGTGCGGAGGGACCTGGGGGTCCTTGTGCATGAATCCCAAAAGGTTAGTTTGCAGGTGCAGCAGGTAATAAGGAAGGCGAATGGAATGTTGGCCTTCATTGTGAGAGGGATGGAGTGCATAAGCAGGGAGGTCTTGCTGCAACTGTATAAATTATGGCTAAGGCCGCACCTGGAGTTCTGCGTGCAGTTTTGGTCACCTTAATTAAGGAAGGATGTACTAGTTTTTGAAGGGGTACAGAGACGATTCACTCGGCTGATTCCAGAAATGAGGGGGTTACCTTATGATGATAGATTGAGTAGACTGGGTCTTTACTCGTTGGAGTTCAGAAGGATGAGAGGTGGTCTTATAGAAACATTTAAAATCATGAAAGGGATAGACAAGATAGAGGCAGAGAGGTTGTCTCCATTGGTAGGGGAGACTAGAACTACGGGGCACAGCCTCAAAAAACAGGGGAGCCAATTTAAAAGAGAGTTGAGAAGGAATTTCTTCTCCCAGAGGGTTGTGAATCTGTGGAATTATCTGCCCAGGGGAGCAGATGAGGCAAAGCTCATTGAATGTTTTCAAGACAAAGATAGATAGATTTTTAACCAATAAGGGAATTAAGGGTTACGGGAGAGGGCGGCTCAGTGGAGATGAGACAACGACCAGATCAACCATGATCTTATTTAATGGCGGAGCAGGCTCGAGGGGCTAGATGGCCTACTCCTGTTCCTAATTCTTATATTCTTATGTTCTTATGTCTCAGTGTTGACAGGGGTCCCCAGGGGTGTTTCAGTATTTACAGGAACCCCCGCTAGCCTGTCAGTCTTTACAGGGGGTCCCTGGGAGTTGTCAATATTTATTGAGAGTTCCCGCGAGTGTGTCAGCATGTACGGGGGTTTCTGTATTTACAGGAAGCCCACGGGAGTGTGTCAGTGTTTACAGGGAGTCACCGGGAGTGAGTCAGTATTTACAGCGGTCCCCGGTAGTGACTCTGTATTTATAAGGAGTCCCTGTGACTGTGTCAGTATTTGCAGGGGTTTCCGGGAGTGTGGCAGTATTTATAGCGGATCCGCGAGGAATATGTCAGTGTGTACAGGGCTGTCCTCAGGAGTATGTCTATATTTACAGGGGATACCCAGGGAATGTGTCAGTGTCAACAGGGGTTGCCCCAGAAAATGTGTCAGTATCTACAGGGGTTGTCCTAAGGAGTATGTCTGTAGTTACAGGGTCTCCCCGGGTGTGTGTCAGTATTTAGAGGGCGTCCCTGGGTGTGTGTCGATTTTTACAGCGAGTCCCCGGAGAGTGTGTCGGTATTCATTGAGGGTTACCATGAGTGAGTCAGTAATTAACAGGGGATATCCCGGAGTGTCTGAATGTTGACAGGGGGTCCCCAGAGGTGTGTGAGTATTTACAGGGACCCCCGCAGGTGTGTCGGTGTTTACAGCGGGTCGCTGGGTGTGTGTCAATATTTATCGGGTGTCCCTGGGAATGTGTCAGTTTTTACAGGGGTCCCCGGGAGTATGTCAGCATGTACGCGGGTGTCTGTATTTACAGGGGATCCCCGGGAGTTTGTCTGTATTTACAGGGGGTCCCCGGGAGTGTGTCGGTTTTTACTGTTAGTTCCCGGGAGTATGTCAGTGTTTACAGGGGTTCCACGGGTGTGTGTCAGTGTTTATAGGGGGTTCTCAGGAGTGTGTCAGTATTTACAAGTAGTCCCTGTGAGTGTGTCAGTATTTACCTGGGTCCCCGGAAGTGTGGCACTATGTTCGATCGCCGGGGAATATGTCAGTGTGTACAAGGGGTGTTGCCAGGAGTGTGTCAGTATTTACAAGGGATCCCCAGGAGTTTGTCTATATTTACAGGGGGTCTCCAGAGGTGTGTCGGTGTTTACAGCGGGGCCCGGGAGAGTGTTGATATTCATAGAATGTTGCAGTGAGTGAGTCAGTACTTAGCAGGGGTTCCCCAGGACTTTCTCAATCCTGACAGGGAGTCACCAGGGGTGTTTCAGTATTTACCGGGAGTTTATCTGTATTTACAGGGGTTCCCGGGAGTGTCTCAGTATTCACAAGGGGTCCTGGTGACTGTATCAGCATTTACGGGAGTCCCCGGGAGTGTTCCAGTATTTATACAGGATCCCCGGGGATTATGTCTGTATGTACAGAAGCTGCCCCCAGGAGTGTGTCTGTATTTACAGGGGATCCACAAGGAATGTGTCAGTGTCTACAGGAGTTTTCCCAGGGAGTGTGTCAGTATTTACAGGGGGTCATCGGGATTGTGTCGGTCTTTACTGGGAGTTTCCGGGAGTCTGTCAGTGTTTACAGGGGCTCCTCGGGAGTGTGTCAGTACTTACAGTGGATTCCCGGGTGTGTGTCAGTGTTTACAACGGGTATCCAGGAGTGTGTAAGTAATAACAGGGTGTCGACAGGAGTGTGCCTGTATTTACAAGGTCCCCCGATAGTGTGTCAGTATTTACAAGTAGCTGCCAGATTTGTGTCAGTATTTACAGGTGATCCCCAGGAGTGTGTCTATACATATAGGGGGTCGTCGGGAGTGTGTCAGTGTTTACAGGGGGTCCCCAGGTGTGTGTCCGTATTTACAAGGACCCCTGATGGTGCGTCTGTATTTACAGGGGTCCCCAATAGTGTGTCAGTGTTTACAGGGGGTCCCTGGGGGTTTGTCGGTGTTTAAAAGGGGTCCCGGAGAGTGTGTCAGTATTTACAAGGGTCCCTGAAACAGTATCGATATTTACATGGGGTCCCTGCGAGTGTGTCAGTTTTTACAGGGTGTTCCGGGGAGTGTGCAAGTAGCACAGGGAGTCCCCAGGAGTGTGTCAGTATTTCCAGGGAATTCCCGTGGAGTGTGTCAGTATTTACATGGAGTCCCCGAGGAGTGTGTCGGTATTTACTTACTTGGTGACTGAGGTGAACTCGCCCCAGATGTTGGGGGAACCCTCTGCTGGCTGTGAGCCCGGGCTGGGCCCAATGACACGGGAGTGACATCTAGCCTGACATCTATAAAAGATCGGACAGAGACTGGTGTCACAGAGGAGTCAGCAATAAATGTCTTCTTTTAACTAACCCTCGGTGTTCTCCAATAATGTCCCAAGATCTTCTCCTTTTCGAGGCAATGACACCCACACTATGATGTAAGATTTTGCTGACAAGCTATTCGCCTGTGAAGGGCTTCACAACCAACCCTAAACATTGCCTCTCCCATGCACAGGCTCTAGGCACACACTCCATACACGCTTACCCGCTTCACAAGGGTCACAGAATCGTGGAAATTTACGACACAGAAGGAATTCATTTCGGCCCATCGTGTCCACGCCAGCAGACAAAGCGCTATCCAGCTAAATCACATGTTTCAGCCCTTGGTCCGTAGCCCCGTAGGTTACAGAACTTCAGGTGCACATCCAAACACTTTTTAAATGTGGTGAGGATTTCTGCCTCTACCACCCTTTTAGGCAGTGAGTTCCAGACCCCCACAACTCTCAAATTACCCCTCATATCCCCTTACCAATTACTTTAAATCTATGCCGAATGTTATTGACCCTCTCCTGAGGGAAATAGGTCCGTCCTATTCACTCTATCTAAGCCCCTCTTAATTTTATACATCTCACAAAAGTCTCCCCTCAGCCTCCTCTGTTCCAAAGAAAACAAACCCAGCCTATCCAGTCTTTCTTCATAGCTATAATTCTGCAATCCAGGGCAACATCCTCATAAATCTCCTATGTACCCTCTCCAGTGCAAGCACACCTTCCCTGTAATGTGGTGACCAGAACTGATCGCAGTATTCTAGTTGTGGCCCAGCAAGTGTTTTATACATTTAAGCATAACCTCCCTGCTGTTGAATTCTTGAGCCGTTGGATAGCGAGTAGGAGCAGCGTACTCGGCTGATTTGCACATCCCACCCCCGGGACATCAAGCTCCAATCATGTCCCTATTCCTGCACACCGGCCGAGATCAGGTTAACTCAGATGGGGCCAGGGATGGAGACTGGGCCTTCCCTGCGAGCGCTGTGTGGACAGGTCCCACGTGTATCCCCTCCTCCCCCTCCACTTGTTGGGCTGGGGGCGGGTGGGTTGGGGTCAGGGTGACCCGAACGGGCAAACCGTTTGACAAGGAGTTTGGGGTGGTGACATTCCTACCGGGCGGAGGCAGGCGTGGGACGGGACCTCGGTCATTCCTGTAGCCTACGGCGTCGATCTGTCGCACTTTTTAATGTTCTGAAATGCTAGCATAGAAAGATCCCGCAATCAGAGCGCGTACTCAGCTCCATTTACCCGCCCTCCTGTAACATTTCACAGAAACAGGCCATTCGGCTCAACCGGTCTATGCTAATTGCAGCCTTCTCCCCTTAACCAAGAACAGACCAGGGATGAATCTGTGAGGCCTCCCCAGGTCGGTCAGCTCCATGCAATACGGGGCTGAAGAGGGGGGGAACTGCCTCTCTAACCCCTCCCACTCTATCTCCCTCCTCCTCTATATCACTCCCGCTGCAACCCCACCCCCTCTCCCTGTAACCTCGCCTCGTCTATCCTCCCCTGTAATCACTCCCACTGTAACCCCTCCCCTTCTACCCCGCCCCGTGTAACCGTGGCCCTCTATCTCGCTCCCGCTGTCAGCACTTCTCCTCTATCCCTCTCCCCATAAACCCGTCCCCTCTATCACCCTCCCCTTTAACCCCTTCTCCTCTATCCCCGTACATCCCTCTCCCCATGAACCCTTCCCCTCTATCCCCCTCCCCGTAACCTCTTCCCCTCTACCCCCTCCCCCTGTAACCCCTTCCCCTCTATCCCCTCCCCCTGTAACCCCTTCCCCTCTATCCCCTCCCCCCGTAAACCCTTCCCCTCTATCGCCCTCCCCCTAACCCCTTCCCCTCTATCCCCCTCCCCGTAAACCCGTCCCCTCTATCCCCCTCCCCTGTAAACCCTTCCCCTCTATCCCCCACCCCCTAACCCTTTCCCCTCTATCCCCCTTCCCCTGTAACCGCTCCCCCTCTATCCCCTCCGCCTGTAAGCCCTCAACCTCTGTTACCGCTTCCGCTGTAACCCCGCCTCCTCTATCACCCTCCCACTGCAATCGCTCCCCCTGTAATTATTCCCCCTCTATCCCCCTTACCCTGTAACCCCTCCCCTTCCCCTGTAACCACTCCTCCTCTATTATCTTACTGTAACCTCTTCCCCTCTATCCCTCCACCCACCCCTGACAAATCTTTTAGAATTTTTTGAGGATGTAACTAGTGGAGTGGACAAGGGGGAGCCAGTGGATGTGGTGTATTTGGACTTTCAAAGGGATTTTGAGAAGGTGCCACTTGAGAGATTAATGTGCAAAATTAAAGCACATGGTATTGGGGGTAATGTACTGACGTGGATAGAGAACTTGTTGGCAAACAGGAAGCAAAGAGTAGGAATAAACGGGTCCTTTTCAGAATGGCAGGCAGTGACTGGTGGCGTACCGCAAGGTTCAGCGCTGGGACCCCAGCTATTTACAATATACATTAATGATTTAAACAAAGGAATTCAATGTAATATTTCCAAGTTTGTAGATGACAATACGCTGGGTGGCAGTGTGAGCTATGAAGCGGATGCTATGAGGCTGCAGGGTGAGTTGGACAGGTTAGGTGAGTGGGAAAATGCCTGGCAGATGCAGTATAATGTCGATAAATGTGAGGTTATCCCCTTTGGTGGTAAAAACAGGAAGGCAGATTATCTGACAGATTCAGAAAAGGGGAGGTGCAACGAGACCTGGGTGTCATGGTACATCAGTCATTGAAGTTTGGCATGCAGGTACAGCAGGCAGTGAAGAAAGCAAATTGCAAGTTGGCCTTCATAGCGAATGGATTTCAGTATAGGAGCAGTGAGGTCTTAATGCAGTTGTGCAGGACCTTGGTGAGGCCTCACCTGAAATATTGTGTGCAGTTTTGGTCTCCTAATCTGAGGAAGGACGTGATTGCTATTGAGGGAGTGCAGCGAAGGTTCACCAGACTGATTCCCGGGATGGCAGGACTGACAAATGAGGAGAGACTGGATCGATTGGGCCTTTATACACTGGAGTTTAGAAGGATGAGGGGATCTCATAGAAACATATAAAATTCTGAGGGGATTGGACAGGTTATATGCACGAAGAATGTGCCCAATTTTGGGGGAAGTCCAGAACCAGGGGACACAGTCTAAGGATAAGGGGTCGGCCATTTAGGACTGAGATGAGGAGAAACTTCTTCACTCATAGGTGTTAACCTGTGGAATTTCCTGCCGCAGAGTGTTGTTGAGGCCAGTTCATTGTATATATTCAAGGGGGAGTTAGATATGGCCCTTGCGGCTAAAGGGTTCAAGGGGTATGGAGGGAAAGCAGGAAAGGGATACTGAGGTGAATGATCAGCCATGATCTTATTGAATGGCGGTGCAGGTTCGAAGGGCCGAATGGCCTATTCCTGCACCTATTGTCGAGGTTACTGCTGTGAGGTGATGATCCGCCTGTTGCCCAGGTTACTGTGTCTCGCGGGCACTGGGACCCTGAAGTCCCGCCCATTCATTGTACCTGGCCAAGGCGGCGGCGCATGCGCCGTGACCCCGCCCTGCCGAAGATGGCGGCCAGAGACCCCGCTGAACCGGGTGTGTCACCGCGGAGCAACCACGGGGTCTGCGGGCTATTATTCTGCGCCTGAGACCAACACCGGGTATTTATGATGCTCGCCGGCCCACCCGTGGGTCCATCTCCTCCCCCGCGGCCACCATCTCCGAGCGCCTACCCGAAGCGTCTGTTCCACCAACATCCGGCTACTCTGGCCACGCATGCTCAGTGATGGAGATCCGGGCTCATCCCCGCCCACTGGGGGACCGCAAGCCCCGCCCCTCTCACACTCCGATTGATTGGAGGACCAACCGTCCTCCAGTCCCGCCCCCCCAGGTCTTCCTATTGGTCCGGAGCTGCCGTCAATCTCCCCGGCATTGTGAGCTGAGCATGCGCAGAGTGAGCAGTGGAGACACACGCATGCTGAGCCGAGCTCAGGCCGGAGCCGGATTCTGCACCGCGTGAGAATCAGCGGGGCACAGATAAGCCATCGATCGGTAACTGGGCGGGGAGGCTTCATAAGCATTTGGTGTAGGCCGCAAGCCCCGAGTAATTACCCGAAACTCCCGCGTTGGCAGCGACGGGCTTTTTCTCCCGGTAACAGGCCCAGATTAACCGCCATCTTTGTGCAGGAAGGTGGGAAGGTTCAAATTGCGGCCTGCTCGCTTCATGGCATAACAGCGCATGCGCAGCCATCTTGGTACAGAGTGGGCGGGGCTACAGTCTGTTCCCAACCGGGTCCCAGTGTCCGGGAGTGAAATCATCGCCTCATTTGTTTTATCCCC
This sequence comes from Pristiophorus japonicus, assembly GCF_044704955.1. Lineage (NCBI taxonomy): Eukaryota > Metazoa > Chordata > Chondrichthyes > Pristiophoridae > Pristiophorus > Pristiophorus japonicus. The sequence goes on from NC_092009.1 coordinate 5,802,346, forward strand.
ACTCTCCACCCATCGTATTTCTCACCTTCTCTCCTGAAGGTGTTGGTAAGTGCCCAGCTTACGGTTTACATCCCACACAATTCTAACAGAAGAGCCAGCCGCAGAGCTGGGCCCCGTTCAACAGTCCTAGGGTTAAAATCTGCACGTATATTCCCAGGGTTAGAATCCCCATGTACTGTCCCAGGGTTAGAATCCCCATGTACAGTCCCAGGGATACAATCCCCATGTACAGTCCCAGGGATACAATCCCCATGTACAGTCCCAGGGATAGAAACTCCATATACAGTCCCAGTGTTAGAATCCCCGTGTACAGTCTCGGGGATATAATCCCCATGTACAGTCCCAGGGATAGAATCACCATGTACAGTCCCAGGTTTAGAATCCCCATGTATAGTCCCAGGGATAGAAACCCCATGTACAGTCCCAGGGTTGGAATACCCATGTACAGTCCCAGGGATAGAATCCCCATGTATAGTCCCAGAGTTAGAATCCCCATGTACAGTCCCAGGGATAGAATCCCCATGTACAGTCCCAGGATTAGAATCCCCATGTACAGTCCCAGGTTTGGAATCCAGTGCACGTAAGTGGAATTTCAGGCTCGGTGTTACAAGTTTCATCGGTTAAAGGCTGGAGAGATGAATAATTCACTGACATGCCCTTTTAAATTTATGTGGTCAAGTATTCAAATTCCCGGTAACTCTAATCCTGGATTTGAAGGAGAGGAGAGCTGTGTTTAAATCAAATAATCTCTTTGGAGATTCTCTGAGAGAAGGATCTGGTCAGCTTGAAACTGAAAGTTACAAATTTACAATTGGTAGTTTTTGACCAATATCGACTCCCACAGGGAGGAATAATTCTGTAATAAGGAAGGAACCGGCCAAGATTTGAAATGTTTTAACAAAGGATTCGAGGGACTCTTGCATTTTGGATCTTTATTTTGTCCACTCGAGGAGTTAGATAACAGACTTTCTCCTTTGAATTTAGAGCTGTAACATTAGGCCATGATCTGTTTACTTGTTCATCTTCTGTTCAATACATTTGCTGAGTAAATTGAAAACCAGATTTGCAGGCGTGATGCTCTATTCGCACATTGAAGGTGAGAGAGATGCTGTGGGGCACACGTTAAGTTCAGTCGCTAAAAGCAATTAACAGAGTGGGTTAAATGATCCCGGGCGTGTGAACAAACGAGAATTGTCTGTTGTGAATTTTTATCCTGTACTTACAGTGATGACTTTTGTAAACTCCGTTTGCAGGGTATTAGAAGGGGAGGATTTGCAGACGGGAAACTCAAACCAAACATCACATCAAGATCTGACAGAGTCACTCGAGTCATCAGGATCTGAATATCATCGGATCTGGAAAGTGGAAGGAGAAATGTTTGTTTGTTCTGTCTGTGGGAAATGATTTCAAACATCAGTGTGACTGGAAAAGCACCGAGACACACACACCCGATTAAGAGTGTTCCAGTGCACTGACTGTGGAAAGAGCTTTAACCAGTTACACAGCCTGAAAAAACATTGCACAGCGGAGAGATACCGTACATCTGTTCTGGTGTGGATGAGGCTTCAACTGATCATCCAACCTGGACAAACACATGGACACACACACCATGGAGAAACCGTGGAAATGTGAGGACTGTTGTAAGCGATTCAATTACCCGTCCCAGCTGGAAACTCATCGACGATTTCACATTGCGGAGAGTGGCCATTCAGCTGCTCTGTGTGTGAGAAGGGATTTGCTCAGTTATCCAACCTGCTGACACAAAAACTAGTTCACACTGGGGAGAGGCCGTTCACCTGCTCCGTTTGTGGGAAGGGATTCACTCAGGCAGCTTCCCTGCTGAATTACCAGCGAGTTCACACTGGGGAGAGGCCATTCACCTGCTCCATATGTGGGAAGGGATCCGCTCAGTCAGCTTCCCTGCTGAATCACCAGCGAGTTCATACTGGGGAGAGGCCGTTCACCTGCTCTGTCTGTGGGACGGATTCACTCAGTCATCTGGCCTGTTCGCACACAACAAGCGAGATCACATTGAGGAGACGGCGTTCACTTGCTCTGTGTGTGAGAAGGGATTCACTCGGTTATCCAACCTGCTGACACACAAACGAGTTCACACTGAGGAGAGGTCGTTCCCTTGCTCTGAATGTGGGAAGTGATTCGTTTTGTCATCCACCCTTCTGAAACACCAGCGAGTTCACACTGGAGAGAGGCCGTTCAGCTGCTCTGTCTGTGGGAAGAGATTCACTCAGTTATCCAACCTCCAGACACACCAGCGAGTTCACACCGGGTAGAGGCCGTTCACTTGCACCAAATGTGGGAAGAGATTCACTCAGTCATCCCACCTGCTGGTACACAACAAACGAGTTCACATGAAGGAGAGACCGTTCCCTTGCTCCATTTGTTGGAAGGGATTCACTGTTTCATCCGACCTCCTGAAACACCAACAAGTTCACAACTGACTGCAGGGGTTGGATTCTGCTGTTAATTACACCCAAGGCAGAACTATGTTAATTCTGAAAGTTGGGATTTGTTTCTGCCTATAACTGGGCTATAGTTTGATACTCTGTATAAATGTGAAATAAATCAATCAGCTTTCGTTTAAACACCGTGTGCCTCGTCCTTGATATCTCAATGACGAGCCAAGCTGATTGAGGACTTGTTACGAACTAGAACATAGAACATAGAACATAGAACTGGGTGGAATCCATTTAGTACAGAGTTACCACAACTATTTAAAAGCTGAATCTACAAAATGTCCAAGTCTGACATTCAATTTCAAATTATGGGAAATATTCTGATAATCTGTTATTGTCACGGGGCAAAGCAGCATTGTTACTTTAACATCAGTTCAACTCAATGGGCAATATGATCTCCAAAGGGAAAGGCCTCATTAAGCTGACGGTGTCGGCAGTTCTGCAGCTCCTTTCTCACTGTGAGTTAATTCTTTATTTCTTCATTCATCCTCGGAATGTGGGCGAGCCAGGTCGGCATTTATTGCCCATCCTTAATTGCCCCTTTAGAAGGTGGTGGTGAGCCGCTGCCTTCTTGAACCATGCTGCAGTCTATGTGTTGAGGTCAGGATGGTGTGTGACTTGGAGGGGAACTTGGATGTGCTGGTCTTTCCATGGACCTGCTGTCAGTCGAGGAGGCGGGAGCTCGGAGCAGCGCGAGTCCGGGGTCGGCGAGAGGCCTATAAAGGCCAGCGGGAGCTCGGAGCAGTCAGTCGAGGAGGCGGGAGCTCGGAGCAGCGCGAGTCCGGGGTCGGCGAGAGGCCTATAAAGGCCAGCGAGAGCTCGGAGCAGTCAGTCGAGGAGGCGGGAGCTCGGAGCAGCGCGAGTCCGGGGTCGGCGAGAGGCCTATAAAGGCCAGCGGGAGCTCGGAGCAGTCAGTCGAGGAGGCGGGAGCTCGGAGCAGCGCGAGTCCGGGGTCGGCGAGAGGCCTATAAAGGCCAGCGGGAGCTCGGAGCAGTCAGTCGAGGAGGCGGGAGCTCGAGCAGCGCGAGTCCGGGGTCGGCGAGAGGCCTATAAAGGCCAGCGGGAGCTCGGAGCAGTCAGTCGAGGAGGCGGGAGCTCGGAGCAGCGCGAGTCCGGGGTCGGCGAGAGGCCTATAAAGGCCAGCGGGAGCTCGGAGCAGTCAGTCGAGGAGGCGGGAGCTCGGAGCAGCGCGAGTCCGGGGTCGGCGAGAGGCCTATAAAGGCCAGCGGGAGCTCGGAGCAGTCAGTCGAGGAGGCGGGAGCTCGGAGCAGCGCGAGTCCGGGGTCGGCGAGAGGCGTACCGGTGCAGCTACAGGGAGAAGGCAAAAAAAACAAAGGTGACGTCACAGCCTAGGGGGTAAGTGATTGGCTGGTGATTGGTGAGTAGTTTTTCTTTTTCTTCTTATATTGGTCAGTAACTTTTAACATTGTTATTACCAGTTTAAGTGTATCTAAGGGTTAAGACATGGCAGGAGAGCTCGGTCGGGTGTTGTGCTCCTCCTGTACCATGTGGGAACTCAGGGACGCTTCCGGTGTCCCTGACGACTATGTGTGCGGGAAGTGTATCCGCCTCCAGCTCCTGACGGTCCGCGTTACGGAATTGGAGCTGAAGGTGGATTCACTCTGGAGCATCCACGATGCTGAGAATGACGTGAGTATCACGTGTAGTGAGTTGGTCTTACCGCAGGGAAAGGGTCCACAGCCAGATAGGGAATGGAAGACCAGCAGGAAGAGTAGAGCAAGGAAGGTAGTGCAGGGGTCCCCTGCGGTCATCCCCCTGCAAAACAGATACACCGCTTTGGGTACTGTTGAGGGGAATGACTCATCAGGGGAGGGCAGCAGCAGCCAAGTTCATGGCACCGTGGCTGGCTCTGCTGCACAGGAGGGCAAGAAAAAGAGTGGGAGAGCGATAGTGATAGGGGATTCAATTGTGAGGGGAATAGATAGGCGTTTCTGCGGCCGCAACCGAGACTCCAGGATGGTATGTTGCCTCCCTGGTGCAAGGGTCAAGGATGTCTCGGAGCGGGTGCAGGACATTCTGAAATGGGAGGGAGAACAGCCAGTTGTCGTGGTGCACATTGGTACCAACGACATAGGCAAAAAAAGGGATGAGGTCCTACGAAACGAATTTAAGGAGCTAGGAGCTAAATTAAAAAGTAGGACCTCAAAAGTAGTAATCTCGGGATTGCTACCAGTGCCACGTGATAGTCAGAGTAGGAATCGCAGGATAGCGCAGATGAATACGTGGCTTGAGCAGTGGTGCAGCAGGGAGGGATTCAAATTCCTGGGGCATTGGGACCGGTTCTGGGGGAGGTGGGACCAGTACAAACCGGACGGTCTGCACCTGGGCAGGACTGGAACCAATGTCCTCGGGGGAGTGTTTGCTAGTGCTGTTGGGGAGGATTTAAACTAATATGGCAGGGGGACGGGAACCAATGCAGGGAGACAGAGGGAAACAAAAAGGAGCCAAAAGCAAAAGACAGAAAGGAGATGAGGAAAAGTGTAGGGCAGAGAAACCCAAGGCAAAGAACAAAAAGGGCCACTGTACAGCAAAATTCTAAAAGGACAAAGGGTGTTAATAAAACAAGCCTGAAGGCTTTGTGTCTTAATGCAAGGAGTATCCGCAATAAGGTGGATGAATTAATTGTGCAAATAGATGTTAACAAATATGATGTGATTGGGATTACGGAGACGTGGCTCCAGGATGATCAGGGCTGGGAACTCAACATTCAGGGGTATTCAACATTCAGGAAGGATAGAATAAAAGGAAAAGGAGGTGGGGTAGCATTGCTGGTTAAAGAGGAGATTAATGCAATAGTTAGGAAAGACATTAGCTTGGATGATGTGGAATCTATATGGGTAGAGCTGCAGAACACCAAAGGGCAAAAAACGTTAGTAGGAGTTGTGTACAGACCTCCAAACAGTAATAGGGATGTTGGGGAGGGCATCAAACAGGAAATTAGGGTTGCATGCAATAAAGGTGTAGCAGTTATAATGGGTGACTTTAATATGCACATAGATTGGGCTAGCCAAACTGGAAGCAATACGGTGGAGGAGGATTTCCTGGAGTACATAAGGGATGGTTTTCTAGACCAATATGTTGAGGAACCAACTAGGGGGGAGGCCATCTTGGACTGGGTGTTGTGTAATGAGAGAGGATTAATTAGCAATCTCATTGTGCGAGGCCCCTTGGGGAAGAGTGACCATAATATGGTGGAATTCTGCATTAGGATGGAGAATGAAACAGTAAATTCAGAGACCATGGTCCAGAACTTAAAGAAGGGTAACTTTGAAGGTATGAGGCGAGAATTGGCTAGGATAGATTGGCGAATGATACTTAGGGGGTTGACTGTGGATGGGCAATGGCAGACATTTAGAGACCGCATGGATGAAGTACAACAATTGTACATTCCTGTCTGGCGTAAAAATAAAAAGGGGAAGGTGGCTCAACCGTGGCTATCTAGGGAAATCAGGGATAGTATTAAAGCCAAGGAAGTGGCATACAAATTGGCCAGAAATAGCAGCGAACCTGGGGACTGGGAGAAATTTAGAACTCAGCAGAGGAGGACAAAGGGTTTGATTAGGACAGGGAAAATGGAGTACGAGAAGAAGCTTGCAGGGAACATTAAGGCGGATTGCAAAAGTTTCTATAGGTATGTAAAGAGAAAAAGGTTGGTGAAGACAAACGTAGGTCCCCTGCAGTCAGAATCAGGGGAAGTCATAACGGGGAACAAAGAAATGGCGGATCAATTGAACAAGTACTTTGGTTCGGTATTCACTAAGGAGGATACAAACAACCTTCCGGATATAAAAGGGGTCAGAGGGTCTAGTAAGGAAGAGGAACTGAGGGAAATCTTTATTAGTCGGGAAATTGTGTTGGGGAAATTGATGGGATTGAAGGCAGATAAATCCCCAGGGCCTGATGGCCTGCATCCTAGAGTACTTAAGGAGGTGGCCTTGGAAATAGCGGATGCATTGACAGTCATTTTCCAACATTCCATTGACTCTGGATCAGTTCCTATGGAGTGGAGGGTAGCCAATGTAACCCCACTTTTTAAAAAAGGAGGGAGAGAGAAAACAGAGAATTATAGACCGGTCAGCCTGACCTCAGTAGTGGGTAAAATGATGGAATCAATTATTAAGGATGTCATAGCAGTGCATCTGGAAAATGGTGACATGATAGGTCCAAGTCAGCATGGATTTGTGAAAGGGAAATCATGCTTGACAAATCTTCTGGAATTTTTTGAGGATGTTTCCAGTAAAGTGGACAAAGGAGAACCAGTTGATGTGGTATATTTGGACTTTCAGAAGGCTTTCGACAAGGTCCCACACAAGAGATTAATGTGCAAAGTTAAAGCACATGGGATTGGGGGTAGTGTGCTGACGTGGATTGAGAACTGGTTGTCAGACAGGAAGCAAAGAGTAGGAGTAAACGGGTACTTTTCAGAATGGCAGGCAGTGACTAGTGGAGTGCCGCAAGGTTCTGTGCTGGGGCCCCAGCTGTTTACATTGTACATTAATGATTTAGACGAGGGGATTAAATGCAGTATCTCCAAATTTGCGGATGATACTAAGTTGGGTGGCAGTGTGAGCTGCGAGGAGGATGCTATTAGGCTGCAGAGTGACTTGGATAGGTTAGGTGAGTGGGCAAATGCATGGCAGATGAAGTATAATGTGGATAAATGTGAGGTTATCCACTTTGGTGGTAAAAACAGAGAGACAGACTATTATCTGAATGGTGACAGATTAGGAAAAGGGAAGGTGCAACGAGACCTGGGTGTCATGGTACATCAGTCATTGAAGGTTGGCATGCAGGTACAGCAGGCGGTTAAGAAAGCAAATGGCATGTTGGCCTTCATAGCGAGGGGATTTGAATACAGGGGCAGGGAGGTGTTGCTACAGTTGTACAGGGCCTTGGTGAGGCCACACCTGGAGTATTGTGTACAGTTTTGGTCTCCTAACTTGAGGAAGGACATTCTTGCTATTGAGGGAGTGCAGCGAAGGTTCACCAGACTGATTCCCGGGATGGCGGGACTGACCTATCAAGAAAGATTGGATCAATTGGGCTTGTATTCACTGGAGTTCAGAAGAATGAGAGGGGACCTCATAGAAACGTTTAAAATTCTGACGGGTTTAGACAGGTTAGATGCAGAAAGAATGTTCCCAATGTTGGGGAAGTCCAGAACCAGGGGTCACAGTCTGAGGATAAGGGGTAAGCCATTTAGGACCGAGATGAGGAGAAACTTCTTCACCCAGAGAGTGGTGAACCTGTGGAATTCTCTACCACAGAAAGTAGTTGAGGCCAATTCACTAAATATATTCAAAAGGGAGTTAGATGAAGTCCTTACTACTCGGGGGATCAAGGGTAATGGCGAGAAAGCAGGAAGGGGGTACTGAAGTTTCATGTTCAGCCATGAACTCATTGAATGGCGGTGCAGGCTAGAAGGGCTGAATGGCCTGCTCCTGCACCTATTTTCTATGTTTCTATGTTTCTATGTTTGTCCTTCTACACGGTGGAGATTGTGGGTTTAGAAGATGCAGTCGCAGAAGCATTGTTGACTTGCTGTTGCAGATGGTGACACAGTGGTCCTCATGTTTTTAATCTAAGACAGGCCTCAGCCCAGTCATTTGTTCCCAATCTTGATGCAGTGGTTCAAGAGATGACAGGTATCTGGAGCAGTATCGAGAGGTGCTGGGTATCGGGGGCAGTATCGGGGATGGGTGGGACAGTAAGCTGTGAGGAGAATACAAAGCATCTGCAAAGGGATATGGTCAGGTTAAGAAAGTGGGCAATAAGATGGCAGATGGAGCATCACGTGGGGAACTGTGAGGTTATTCACTTTAGTCGGAAGGACAGAAAAACAGAATGTTTTAAGTTGTGAGAAAATGTTAAATGTTGGGTGTTCCGAGAGGCTTGGGCATCCTCGTACAGGAAACACACAGTTGGCATGCAGGTACAGCAAGCAATTAAGAAGGTGAATGGCATGTTGGCCTTTATTGCAAGAGGTTTCGATGACAACAGTGAGAACGTCTTACTACAATTGTACAGGGCTTTGGTGAGACCACAGAGGCGGTCCAATGAAGGTTCACGAGATTGATCCCTGGGATGAGAGGGTTGTTCTATGAGGAGAGATTGAGTAGATTATACTCTCTGGAGTTTAGAAGAATGAGAGGGTATCTCATAGAAAAATATAAGATTCTGAGGGGGATTGACAGGGTAGATGCTGAGAGGTTGCTTCCCCTGGCTGGAGAATCCGAAATAGGGGGCATAGTGTCAGGATAAGGGGTATGCCTTTTCAGACAAAGTTGAGGAGGAATGTCTTCACTCAGAGGGTTGTGAATCTTGGAAATTGTCTACCTAAAAGGACTGTGGATGCTGAGTCATTGAATGTAACTAAAGTTAAGCTAGATAGAGTTATGGACTCCAGGGGAATCACGGGACTATGGGGAACAGGCCTGAAAATAGAATTCAGGTCGATGATTAGCCATGATCTTATGGAGTGACAGAGCAGGCTCCAAGTGCTGTATGGCTTACCCCTGCTTCCAATTCTTATGCTTTTATGTTCTTTACTAGTTTCCAGAGATGAAGGGTGTGTAACCCGAGGACAAAGTTTTAACTAGCGAAAGAATCAGAGGCGAAATGAGGAAAGAAAGTACGCAGTGAGCTGTTATGATCTGGAATACACGGCCAGAAAGGGTGCCAGGAGCAGATTCAGTAATAAGGTTCTAAAGGGAATTGAGTAAATACTTGAATTGGAAAAAATGCAGGGATATTGGGAAAGAGTAGAGGGAATGGGACTAATTGGGATATTGGAAAGGAGCCGGGGGAATAGGATTGATTAGGATATTGGGAAGGAGCAGGTGGAGTGGGACTGATTGGGATATTGGGAAGGAGCAGGTGGAGTGGGATAATTGGTTAGATCTTTCACATGAGTGCTGGCACTGGCACCAGTGGGCTGGATGTACACGATCTGAAATGTATCATTCTTCGACTCTGTGATTCAGTAACTACATCATGTTTCTGTTCATATTACACTACACCCTGTGTCTGTTTATATTACACTGGACCCTGTCTGTGTTTATATTACGCTAGACCCTGTGTCTGTTTATATTACACTAGGCCCTGTCTGTGTTTATATTACACTGGGCCCTGTCTCTGTTTATATTAAACTAGGCCCTGTCTGTTTATATTACACTAGACCCTGAGTCTGTTTATATTACACTAGGCCCTGTCTGTGTTTACATCACACGAGACCCTGTGTCTGTTTATATTACATTGGGCCCTGTCTCTGTTTATATTACACTAGACCCTGTCACTGTTTATATTACACTAGGCTCTGTCTCTGTTTATATTACACTAGACCCTGTCTCTGTTTATATTAGACTAGACCCTGTCTCTGTTTATATTACACGAGGCTCTGTCTCTGTTTTAATTACACTCGACCCTGTCTCTGTTTATCATACACTAGACCCTGTCTCTGTTTATATTACACTAGACCCTGCCTCTGTATATATTACACTAGGCCCTGTCTCTGTTTATATTACACAAGACCCTGTCCCTTTTTATATTACACTAGACCCTGCCTCTGTTTTTATTACACAAGGCCCTGTCTCTGTTTATATTACACGAGACCCTGTCTATATTTTATTACACGAGACCCTGTCTCTGTTAATATTGCACCCCACTCTGTCTATATATTACACTAGATCCTGTATCTGTTTACATCACTCTGCGCCCTGTATCAGTTATTACTGCACTAGACCCTGGCTCTGTTTATATGACACGAGCCCCTAACCCATTTAATTGACACGATTGCATTTCTCACTTTATATCACAATAGAACCAGTCTCAGCTAAAATTGAACCAGACCTTGCGTCTGTAACACAGAGAGACAGATGATAGATAGAGGAATAGATAAATATTGATAATCGTAAAGATATGTATTTGCATGTGTGAGAGGATGCAATCATTTAGTTTTTTTTTACTTTGAAGCAGGTTTATTCTTGTTAATAGCTATCAGCAGTTTTGTGGGCAATGTCCTATTGATCTGGTATTTTGAGGTTAATATTTGTGTTGAGAGGATGGGGTGAATGTTGTAACAATCTCCCAGAGGTGGACTGGGATTGAGGGACAGGACTGAAGGGGAGCAATTCAATTTGCACTATTTAGTGGCACTCTGTGTGTTAAAGGTTACTAATTCACACTGTGTCCTGTGACAACTGCTCACAGATTTTAAAGCTAAAGATTGTTTTTCCTGCAGTGTTTTCCATTGAGCTTTGCCTGGCCCACTGATTGGGTCAGACAGAGCCTGGAACCGGGACCTCACAGCACCGCCGGATGGGAAGCCGCAGGGTCCTAATGTCCGCCGGGTTCAGTAACTCTCATCTGGTTGAGAGGAACAACGGGAAAAAAAAGCACACACCTCACTCTATATATGTGGGGTGTGTGGGTGTACAAAGTACATCATTTTTAATGTTTGCAAGTGCATTCTGCAAAAATAAATGATTATCTTCACCAGTTATTTTTCACCATTTTATATCCTTTAATTCAGAACGTAATTGCAGATAGTTTAATATCATTACCATTTATTGATAACCCATTGTCTTGCTTAGAAAGTGATGTCACACTGACCATTCCATTACCAAGGTGACCATGTCTGGCCACAGTATTCAGTGGGAAAGGGGATTCAATCACACTGAGTATAATGAGCAGCCACACACTGGTCTCTGCACTGATCGCCTCACCATCACACACAATCTCCTGATATACACCTGGAGTGTGTGATGATTGGTGTAAGTGATGGTAAAAATAAAGCTACCTGTACCTGGCATGAGGTTAATAAACCTGTAATTATCTGCCTGAATAGTTCCCTCATTTGAAGAGAATGAAACACTTGTTACTCTTGAGAATGGTAGAGCTATAGTGGTAGGGGATTCTATTGTAAGGGGAATAGTTAGATGTTTCTGCGGCCGCAATCGAGACTCCAGGATGGTACGTTGCCTCCCTGGTGCAAAGGTCAAAGATGTCTCAGAGCGGCTGCAGGATATTTTGGAGGGGGATGGGGGGTGAACAACCAGTTGTCATGGTGCATATAGGTACCAACGATGTAGGAAAAAAATGGGATGACGTCCTGCAAGCTGAATTTATGGAGCAAGGAGTTGAATTTAAAAAGTAGGACCTCAAAGGTAGTAATCTCAGGATGGCTGTCAGTGCCACGTATTCGTCAGAGCAGGATAGCTCAGATGAATACGTGGCTTGAAGAATGGTGCAGAATGGAGGGATTCAAATTCCTGGGACATTGGAACCGGTTCTGGGGGAGGTGGGACCAGTACAAACAGGACGGTCTGCACCACGGCAGGATTGGAACCAACGTCCTAGGGGGAGTGTTTGCGAGTGCTGTTGGGAGATGTTAAACTAATATGGCAGGGGGATGAGAACCTATGCAGGGAGACAGAGGGAAGTAGAATGGGGGCAGAATCAAAAGATAGAAATAAGAAACGTAAAAGTGGCGGGCAGAGAAACCCAAGGCAAAAATAAAAAAGGGCCATATTACAACAAAATTCTAAAGGGGCAAAGTGTCTTAAAAAGACAAGCCTGAAGGCTCTGTGCCTCAATGCGAGGAGTATTCGGAATAAGGGACGAATTAACTGCACAGGCAGCAATTAATGAATATGATATCATTGGCATCACAGAGACATGGCTCGAGGGTGACCAAGGCTGGGAACTCAACATCCAGGGTTCTTCAACATTCAAGAATGATAGAGAGAAAAGAATAGAAGGTGTGGTAGCATTGCTGGTTAAAGAGGAAATTAACGCAATATAAGGAAGGACATTAGCTTGGATGATGTGGAATCTGTATGGGGCGAGCTGCGGAATACCAAAGGGCAGAAAACATTAATGGGAGTTGTGTACAGACCACCAAATAGTAGCAGTGAGGTTGGGGACAGCATCAAACAAGAGATTATGGATGCATGCAATAAACATACAGCAGTTATCAGGTGACTTTAATCTACATATCGATTGGGCTAACGAAACTAGTAGCAATACGGTGGAGGAGGATTTCCTGGAATGTACTAGGGATGGTTTTCTAGACCAATATGTCGAGGAACCAAGTAGAGGGCAGGCCATCCTAGACTGGATGATGTGTAATGAGAAAGGCTAATTAGCAATCTTGTTGTGCAAGGCCCCTTGGGGAAGACTGACCATAATATGGTAGAATTCTTCATTAAGATGGAGAGTGATACAATTAATTCAGAGACGAGGGTCCTGAATTTAAGGAATTTAGACTGGCAGATGATATTTAAAGGGTTGACGGTTGATAGGCAATGGCAAACATTTAATGATCACATGGCTGAACTTCAACAATTGTACATTCCTGTCTGGAGTAAAAATAAAACGGGGAAGGTGGCTCAACCGTGTCTAACAAGGTAAATTAGGGATAGTGTTAAATCCAAGGAAGAGGCATATAAACTGGCCAGAAAATGCAGCAATTCTGAGCACTGGGAGAAATTTAGAATTCAGCAGAGGACAAAAGGTTTAATTAGGAGGGGGAAAATGAGAGGAAGCTGGCCGGGAACATAAAAACTGACTGCAAAAGCTTCTATACATATGTGAAAAGGAAAGGATTCTTTGTTAGCTTATACTGTCCCTATACAATTCCCACGTTCTCAACTTCAATGTCTCTATACATTTTTAAACATTCACATTATCAAATCAAAGACCAATACGTGTAAGGTGGCCAAGGTTAGTGGGAAACTAGAGGATTGGGAAAAATTTAAGCAACAGCAAAGAATGACTAAAAAAGCAATAAAGGAAGGGAAGATAGATTACGAAGGTAAACTTGCGCAAAACATAAAAACAGATAGTAAAAGCTTTTGCAGATATATAAAACGGAAAAGAATGACTAAAGTAAATGTTGGTCCCTTAGAAGATGAAAAGGGGGATTTAATAATGGGAAATGTGGAAATGTCTGAGACCTTAAACAATTATTTTGCTTCCGTCTTCACTGTGGAAGACACAAAAACAATGCCAACATTTGCAGGCCACAGAAATGTGGGAAGGGAGGACCTTGAGACAATCACTATCACTAGGGGGGTAGTGCTGGACAGGCTAATGGGACTGAAGGTAGACAAGTCCCCTGTTCCTGATGAAATACATCCCAGGGTATTAAAAGAGATGGCGGAAGTTATAGCAGATGCATTCGTTATAATCTACCAAAATTATCTGGACTCTGGGGAGGTACCAGCGGATTGGAAAACAGCTAATGTAACGCCTAAGTTTAGAAAAGGGGGCAGGCAAAAGGCAGGTAAATATAGGCCGGTTAGTTTAACATCTGTAGTGGGGAAATTGCTTGAAACTATCATTAAGGAAAAAATAGCGGGACATCTAGATAGGAATAGTGCAACCAAGCAGACGCAGCATGGAGTCATGAAGGCGAAATCATGTTTAACTACCTTACTGGAATTCTTTGAGGATATAACGAGCATGGTGGATTAAGGTGTACCGATGGATGTGGTGTATTTAGATTTCCGAAAAGCATTCGATAAGGAGCCACAGAAAAGGTTACTGCAGAAGAAAAAGGTATGCGGAGTCAGTGGAAATGTATTCGCATGGATAGAGAATTGGCTGGCTAACAGAAAGCAGAGAGTCGGGATAAATGGGTGCTTTTCCGGTTGGAAATCAGTGGTTAGTCATGTGGCACTGGGATCAGTGCTGGGATCACAACTGTTTACAATATACATAGATGAACTATAAGAGGGGACAGAGTGTAATGCAACAAAATTTGCAGATGACACAAAGATTAGTGGGAAAGCGGGTTGTGTAGAATACTCAGAGAGGCTACAAGGAGATTTCGATAGGTTAAGCGAATGGGCTAAGTTTTGGCAGATGGAATACAATGTCGGAAAGTGTGAGATCATCCACCTTGGGAAAAAAAACAGTAAAAGGGAATATTATTTGAATGGGGAGAAATTACATCATGCTGTGGTGCGGAGGGACCTGGGGGTCCTTGTGCATGAATCCCAAAAGGTTAGTTTGCAGGTGCAGCAGGTAATAAGGAAGGCGAATGGAATGTTGGCCTTCATTGTGAGAGGGATGGAGTGCATAAGCAGGGAGGTCTTGCTGCAACTGTATAAATTATGGCTAAGGCCGCACCTGGAGTTCTGCGTGCAGTTTTGGTCACCTTAATTAAGGAAGGATGTACTAGTTTTTGAAGGGGTACAGAGACGATTCACTCGGCTGATTCCAGAAATGAGGGGGTTACCTTATGATGATAGATTGAGTAGACTGGGTCTTTACTCGTTGGAGTTCAGAAGGATGAGAGGTGGTCTTATAGAAACATTTAAAATCATGAAAGGGATAGACAAGATAGAGGCAGAGAGGTTGTCTCCATTGGTAGGGGAGACTAGAACTACGGGGCACAGCCTCAAAAAACAGGGGAGCCAATTTAAAAGAGAGTTGAGAAGGAATTTCTTCTCCCAGAGGGTTGTGAATCTGTGGAATTATCTGCCCAGGGGAGCAGATGAGGCAAAGCTCATTGAATGTTTTCAAGACAAAGATAGATAGATTTTTAACCAATAAGGGAATTAAGGGTTACGGGAGAGGGCGGCTCAGTGGAGATGAGACAACGACCAGATCAACCATGATCTTATTTAATGGCGGAGCAGGCTCGAGGGGCTAGATGGCCTACTCCTGTTCCTAATTCTTATATTCTTATGTTCTTATGTCTCAGTGTTGACAGGGGTCCCCAGGGGTGTTTCAGTATTTACAGGAACCCCCGCTAGCCTGTCAGTCTTTACAGGGGGTCCCTGGGAGTTGTCAATATTTATTGAGAGTTCCCGCGAGTGTGTCAGCATGTACGGGGGTTTCTGTATTTACAGGAAGCCCACGGGAGTGTGTCAGTGTTTACAGGGAGTCACCGGGAGTGAGTCAGTATTTACAGCGGTCCCCGGTAGTGACTCTGTATTTATAAGGAGTCCCTGTGACTGTGTCAGTATTTGCAGGGGTTTCCGGGAGTGTGGCAGTATTTATAGCGGATCCGCGAGGAATATGTCAGTGTGTACAGGGCTGTCCTCAGGAGTATGTCTGTATTTACAGGGGATACCCAGGGAATGTGTCAGTGTCAACAGGGGTTGCCCCAGAAAATGTGTCAGTATCTACAGGGGTTGTCCTAAGGAGTATGTCTGTAGTTACAGGGTCTCCCCGGGTGTGTGTCAGTATTTAGAGGGCGTCCCTGGGTGTGTGTCGATTTTTACAGCGAGTCCCCGGAGAGTGTGTCGGTATTCATTGAGGGTTACCATGAGTGAGTCAGTAATTAACAGGGGATATCCCGGAGTGTCTGAATGTTGACAGGGGGTCCCCAGAGGTGTGTGAGTATTTACAGGGACCCCCGCAGGTGTGTCGGTGTTTACAGCGGGTCGCTGGGTGTGTGTCAATATTTATCGGGTGTCCCTGGGAATGTGTCAGTTTTTACAGGGGTCCCCGGGAGTATGTCAGCATGTACGCGGGTGTCTGTATTTACAGGGGATCCCCGGGAGTTTGTCTGTATTTACAGGGGGTCCCCGGGAGTGTGTCGGTTTTTACTGTTAGTTCCCGGGAGTATGTCAGTGTTTACAGGGGTTCCACGGGTGTGTGTCAGTGTTTATAGGGGGTTCTCAGGAGTGTGTCAGTATTTACAAGTAGTCCCTGTGAGTGTGTCAGTATTTACCTGGGTCCCCGGAAGTGTGGCACTATGTTCGATCGCCGGGGAATATGTCAGTGTGTACAAGGGGTGTTGCCAGGAGTGTGTCAGTATTTACAAGGGATCCCCAGGAGTTTGTCTATATTTACAGGGGGTCTCCAGAGGTGTGTCGGTGTTTACAGCGGGGCCCGGGAGAGTGTTGATATTCATAGAATGTTGCAGTGAGTGAGTCAGTACTTAGCAGGGGTTCCCCAGGACTTTCTCAATCCTGACAGGGAGTCACCAGGGGTGTTTCAGTATTTACCGGGAGTTTATCTGTATTTACAGGGGTTCCCGGGAGTGTCTCAGTATTCACAAGGGGTCCTGGTGACTGTATCAGCATTTACGGGAGTCCCCGGGAGTGTTCCAGTATTTATACAGGATCCCCGGGGATTATGTCTGTATGTACAGAAGCTGCCCCCAGGAGTGTGTCTGTATTTACAGGGGATCCACAAGGAATGTGTCAGTGTCTACAGGAGTTTTCCCAGGGAGTGTGTCAGTATTTACAGGGGGTCATCGGGATTGTGTCGGTCTTTACTGGGAGTTTCCGGGAGTCTGTCAGTGTTTACAGGGGCTCCTCGGGAGTGTGTCAGTACTTACAGTGGATTCCCGGGTGTGTGTCAGTGTTTACAACGGGTATCCAGGAGTGTGTAAGTAATAACAGGGTGTCGACAGGAGTGTGCCTGTATTTACAAGGTCCCCCGATAGTGTGTCAGTATTTACAAGTAGCTGCCAGATTTGTGTCAGTATTTACAGGTGATCCCCAGGAGTGTGTCTATACATATAGGGGGTCGTCGGGAGTGTGTCAGTGTTTACAGGGGGTCCCCAGGTGTGTGTCCGTATTTACAAGGACCCCTGATGGTGCGTCTGTATTTACAGGGGTCCCCAATAGTGTGTCAGTGTTTACAGGGGGTCCCTGGGGGTTTGTCGGTGTTTAAAAGGGGTCCCGGAGAGTGTGTCAGTATTTACAAGGGTCCCTGAAACAGTATCGATATTTACATGGGGTCCCTGCGAGTGTGTCAGTTTTTACAGGGTGTTCCGGGGAGTGTGCAAGTAGCACAGGGAGTCCCCAGGAGTGTGTCAGTATTTCCAGGGAATTCCCGTGGAGTGTGTCAGTATTTACATGGAGTCCCCGAGGAGTGTGTCGGTATTTACTTACTTGGTGACTGAGGTGAACTCGCCCCAGATGTTGGGGGAACCCTCTGCTGGCTGTGAGCCCGGGCTGGGCCCAATGACACGGGAGTGACATCTAGCCTGACATCTATAAAAGATCGGACAGAGACTGGTGTCACAGAGGAGTCAGCAATAAATGTCTTCTTTTAACTAACCCTCGGTGTTCTCCAATAATGTCCCAAGATCTTCTCCTTTTCGAGGCAATGACACCCACACTATGATGTAAGATTTTGCTGACAAGCTATTCGCCTGTGAAGGGCTTCACAACCAACCCTAAACATTGCCTCTCCCATGCACAGGCTCTAGGCACACACTCCATACACGCTTACCCGCTTCACAAGGGTCACAGAATCGTGGAAATTTACGACACAGAAGGAATTCATTTCGGCCCATCGTGTCCACGCCAGCAGACAAAGCGCTATCCAGCTAAATCACATGTTTCAGCCCTTGGTCCGTAGCCCCGTAGGTTACAGAACTTCAGGTGCACATCCAAACACTTTTTAAATGTGGTGAGGATTTCTGCCTCTACCACCCTTTTAGGCAGTGAGTTCCAGACCCCCACAACTCTCAAATTACCCCTCATATCCCCTTACCAATTACTTTAAATCTATGCCGAATGTTATTGACCCTCTCCTGAGGGAAATAGGTCCGTCCTATTCACTCTATCTAAGCCCCTCTTAATTTTATACATCTCACAAAAGTCTCCCCTCAGCCTCCTCTGTTCCAAAGAAAACAAACCCAGCCTATCCAGTCTTTCTTCATAGCTATAATTCTGCAATCCAGGGCAACATCCTCATAAATCTCCTATGTACCCTCTCCAGTGCAAGCACACCTTCCCTGTAATGTGGTGACCAGAACTGATCGCAGTATTCTAGTTGTGGCCCAGCAAGTGTTTTATACATTTAAGCATAACCTCCCTGCTGTTGAATTCTTGAGCCGTTGGATAGCGAGTAGGAGCAGCGTACTCGGCTGATTTGCACATCCCACCCCCGGGACATCAAGCTCCAATCATGTCCCTATTCCTGCACACCGGCCGAGATCAGGTTAACTCAGATGGGGCCAGGGATGGAGACTGGGCCTTCCCTGCGAGCGCTGTGTGGACAGGTCCCACGTGTATCCCCTCCTCCCCCTCCACTTGTTGGGCTGGGGGCGGGTGGGTTGGGGTCAGGGTGACCCGAACGGGCAAACCGTTTGACAAGGAGTTTGGGGTGGTGACATTCCTACCGGGCGGAGGCAGGCGTGGGACGGGACCTCGGTCATTCCTGTAGCCTACGGCGTCGATCTGTCGCACTTTTTAATGTTCTGAAATGCTAGCATAGAAAGATCCCGCAATCAGAGCGCGTACTCAGCTCCATTTACCCGCCCTCCTGTAACATTTCACAGAAACAGGCCATTCGGCTCAACCGGTCTATGCTAATTGCAGCCTTCTCCCCTTAACCAAGAACAGACCAGGGATGAATCTGTGAGGCCTCCCCAGGTCGGTCAGCTCCATGCAATACGGGGCTGAAGAGGGGGGGAACTGCCTCTCTAACCCCTCCCACTCTATCTCCCTCCTCCTCTATATCACTCCCGCTGCAACCCCACCCCCTCTCCCTGTAACCTCGCCTCGTCTATCCTCCCCTGTAATCACTCCCACTGTAACCCCTCCCCTTCTACCCCGCCCCGTGTAACCGTGGCCCTCTATCTCGCTCCCGCTGTCAGCACTTCTCCTCTATCCCTCTCCCCATAAACCCGTCCCCTCTATCACCCTCCCCTTTAACCCCTTCTCCTCTATCCCCGTACATCCCTCTCCCCATGAACCCTTCCCCTCTATCCCCCTCCCCGTAACCTCTTCCCCTCTACCCCCTCCCCCTGTAACCCCTTCCCCTCTATCCCCTCCCCCTGTAACCCCTTCCCCTCTATCCCCTCCCCCCGTAAACCCTTCCCCTCTATCGCCCTCCCCCTAACCCCTTCCCCTCTATCCCCCTCCCCGTAAACCCGTCCCCTCTATCCCCCTCCCCTGTAAACCCTTCCCCTCTATCCCCCACCCCCTAACCCTTTCCCCTCTATCCCCCTTCCCCTGTAACCGCTCCCCCTCTATCCCCTCCGCCTGTAAGCCCTCAACCTCTGTTACCGCTTCCGCTGTAACCCCGCCTCCTCTATCACCCTCCCACTGCAATCGCTCCCCCTGTAATTATTCCCCCTCTATCCCCCTTACCCTGTAACCCCTCCCCTTCCCCTGTAACCACTCCTCCTCTATTATCTTACTGTAACCTCTTCCCCTCTATCCCTCCACCCACCCCTGACAAATCTTTTAGAATTTTTTGAGGATGTAACTAGTGGAGTGGACAAGGGGGAGCCAGTGGATGTGGTGTATTTGGACTTTCAAAGGGATTTTGAGAAGGTGCCACTTGAGAGATTAATGTGCAAAATTAAAGCACATGGTATTGGGGGTAATGTACTGACGTGGATAGAGAACTTGTTGGCAAACAGGAAGCAAAGAGTAGGAATAAACGGGTCCTTTTCAGAATGGCAGGCAGTGACTGGTGGCGTACCGCAAGGTTCAGCGCTGGGACCCCAGCTATTTACAATATACATTAATGATTTAAACAAAGGAATTCAATGTAATATTTCCAAGTTTGTAGATGACAATACGCTGGGTGGCAGTGTGAGCTATGAAGCGGATGCTATGAGGCTGCAGGGTGAGTTGGACAGGTTAGGTGAGTGGGAAAATGCCTGGCAGATGCAGTATAATGTCGATAAATGTGAGGTTATCCCCTTTGGTGGTAAAAACAGGAAGGCAGATTATCTGACAGATTCAGAAAAGGGGAGGTGCAACGAGACCTGGGTGTCATGGTACATCAGTCATTGAAGTTTGGCATGCAGGTACAGCAGGCAGTGAAGAAAGCAAATTGCAAGTTGGCCTTCATAGCGAATGGATTTCAGTATAGGAGCAGTGAGGTCTTAATGCAGTTGTGCAGGACCTTGGTGAGGCCTCACCTGAAATATTGTGTGCAGTTTTGGTCTCCTAATCTGAGGAAGGACGTGATTGCTATTGAGGGAGTGCAGCGAAGGTTCACCAGACTGATTCCCGGGATGGCAGGACTGACAAATGAGGAGAGACTGGATCGATTGGGCCTTTATACACTGGAGTTTAGAAGGATGAGGGGATCTCATAGAAACATATAAAATTCTGAGGGGATTGGACAGGTTATATGCACGAAGAATGTGCCCAATTTTGGGGGAAGTCCAGAACCAGGGGACACAGTCTAAGGATAAGGGGTCGGCCATTTAGGACTGAGATGAGGAGAAACTTCTTCACTCATAGGTGTTAACCTGTGGAATTTCCTGCCGCAGAGTGTTGTTGAGGCCAGTTCATTGTATATATTCAAGGGGGAGTTAGATATGGCCCTTGCGGCTAAAGGGTTCAAGGGGTATGGAGGGAAAGCAGGAAAGGGATACTGAGGTGAATGATCAGCCATGATCTTATTGAATGGCGGTGCAGGTTCGAAGGGCCGAATGGCCTATTCCTGCACCTATTGTCGAGGTTACTGCTGTGAGGTGATGATCCGCCTGTTGCCCAGGTTACTGTGTCTCGCGGGCACTGGGACCCTGAAGTCCCGCCCATTCATTGTACCTGGCCAAGGCGGCGGCGCATGCGCCGTGACCCCGCCCTGCCGAAGATGGCGGCCAGAGACCCCGCTGAACCGGGTGTGTCACCGCGGAGCAACCACGGGGTCTGCGGGCTATTATTCTGCGCCTGAGACCAACACCGGGTATTTATGATGCTCGCCGGCCCACCCGTGGGTCCATCTCCTCCCCCGCGGCCACCATCTCCGAGCGCCTACCCGAAGCGTCTGTTCCACCAACATCCGGCTACTCTGGCCACGCATGCTCAGTGATGGAGATCCGGGCTCATCCCCGCCCACTGGGGGACCGCAAGCCCCGCCCCTCTCACACTCCGATTGATTGGAGGACCAACCGTCCTCCAGTCCCGCCCCCCCAGGTCTTCCTATTGGTCCGGAGCTGCCGTCAATCTCCCCGGCATTGTGAGCTGAGCATGCGCAGAGTGAGCAGTGGAGACACACGCATGCTGAGCCGAGCTCAGGCCGGAGCCGGATTCTGCACCGCGTGAGAATCAGCGGGGCACAGATAAGCCATCGATCGGTAACTGGGCGGGGAGGCTTCATAAGCATTTGGTGTAGGCCGCAAGCCCCGAGTAATTACCCGAAACTCCCGCGTTGGCAGCGACGGGCTTTTTCTCCCGGTAACAGGCCCAGATTAACCGCCATCTTTGTGCAGGAAGGTGGGAAGGTTCAAATTGCGGCCTGCTCGCTTCATGGCATAACAGCGCATGCGCAGCCATCTTGGTACAGAGTGGGCGGGGCTACAGTCTGTTCCCAACCGGGTCCCAGTGTCCGGGAGTGAAATCATCGCCTCATTTGTTTTATCCCCACTCTCCACCCATCGTATTTCTCACCTTCTCTCCTGAAGGTGTTGGTAAGTGCCCAGCTTACGGTTTACATCCCACACAATTCTAACAGAAGAGCCAGCCGCAGAGCTGGGCCCCGTTCAACAGTCCTAGGGTTAAAATCTGCACGTATATTCCCAGGGTTAGAATCCCCATGTACTGTCCCAGGGTTAGAATCCCCATGTACAGTCCCAGGGATACAATCCCCATGTACAGTCCCAGGGATACAATCCCCATGTACAGTCCCAGGGATAGAAACTCCATATACAGTCCCAGTGTTAGAATCCCCGTGTACAGTCTCGGGGATATAATCCCCATGTACAGTCCCAGGGATAGAATCACCATGTACAGTCCCAGGTTTAGAATCCCCATGTATAGTCCCAGGGATAGAAACCCCATGTACAGTCCCAGGGTTGGAATACCCATGTACAGTCCCAGGGATAGAATCCCCATGTATAGTCCCAGAGTTAGAATCCCCATGTACAGTCCCAGGGATAGAATCCCCATGTACAGTCCCAGGATTAGAATCCCCATGTACAGTCCCAGGTTTGGAATCCAGTGCACGTAAGTGGAATTTCAGGCTCGGTGTTACAAGTTTCATCGGTTAAAGGCTGGAGAGATGAATAATTCACTGACATGCCCTTTTAAATTTATGTGGTCAAGTATTCAAATTCCCGGTAACTCTAATCCTGGATTTGAAGGAGAGGAGAGCTGTGTTTAAATCAAATAATCTCTTTGGAGATTCTCTGAGAGAAGGATCTGGTCAGCTTGAAACTGAAAGTTACAAATTTACAATTGGTAGTTTTTGACCAATATCGACTCCCACAGGGAGGAATAATTCTGTAATAAGGAAGGAACCGGCCAAGATTTGAAATGTTTTAACAAAGGATTCGAGGGACTCTTGCATTTTGGATCTTTATTTTGTCCACTCGAGGAGTTAGATAACAGACTTTCTCCTTTGAATTTAGAGCTGTAACATTAGGCCATGATCTGTTTACTTGTTCATCTTCTGTTCAATACATTTGCTGAGTAAATTGAAAACCAGATTTGCAGGCGTGATGCTCTATTCGCACATTGAAGGTGAGAGAGATGCTGTGGGGCACACGTTAAGTTCAGTCGCTAAAAGCAATTAACAGAGTGGGTTAAATGATCCCGGGCGTGTGAACAAACGAGAATTGTCTGTTGTGAATTTTTATCCTGTACTTACAGTGATGACTTTTGTAAACTCCGTTTGCAGGGTATTAGAAGGGGAGGATTTGCAGACGGGAAACTCAAACCAAACATCACATCAAGATCTGACAGAGTCACTCGAGTCATCAGGATCTGAATATCATCGGATCTGGAAAGTGGAAGGAGAAATGTTTGTTTGTTCTGTCTGTGGGAAATGATTTCAAACATCAGTGTGACTGGAAAAGCACCGAGACACACACACCCGATTAAGAGTGTTCCAGTGCACTGACTGTGGAAAGAGCTTTAACCAGTTACACAGCCTGAAAAAACATTGCACAGCGGAGAGATACCGTACATCTGTTCTGGTGTGGATGAGGCTTCAACTGATCATCCAACCTGGACAAACACATGGACACACACACCATGGAGAAACCGTGGAAATGTGAGGACTGTTGTAAGCGATTCAATTACCCGTCCCAGCTGGAAACTCATCGACGATTTCACATTGCGGAGAGTGGCCATTCAGCTGCTCTGTGTGTGAGAAGGGATTTGCTCAGTTATCCAACCTGCTGACACAAAAACTAGTTCACACTGGGGAGAGGCCGTTCACCTGCTCCGTTTGTGGGAAGGGATTCACTCAGGCAGCTTCCCTGCTGAATTACCAGCGAGTTCACACTGGGGAGAGGCCATTCACCTGCTCCATATGTGGGAAGGGATCCGCTCAGTCAGCTTCCCTGCTGAATCACCAGCGAGTTCATACTGGGGAGAGGCCGTTCACCTGCTCTGTCTGTGGGACGGATTCACTCAGTCATCTGGCCTGTTCGCACACAACAAGCGAGATCACATTGAGGAGACGGCGTTCACTTGCTCTGTGTGTGAGAAGGGATTCACTCGGTTATCCAACCTGCTGACACACAAACGAGTTCACACTGAGGAGAGGTCGTTCCCTTGCTCTGAATGTGGGAAGTGATTCGTTTTGTCATCCACCCTTCTGAAACACCAGCGAGTTCACACTGGAGAGAGGCCGTTCAGCTGCTCTGTCTGTGGGAAGAGATTCACTCAGTTATCCAACCTCCAGACACACCAGCGAGTTCACACCGGGTAGAGGCCGTTCACTTGCACCAAATGTGGGAAGAGATTCACTCAGTCATCCCACCTGCTGGTACACAACAAACGAGTTCACATGAAGGAGAGACCGTTCCCTTGCTCCATTTGTTGGAAGGGATTCACTGTTTCATCCGACCTCCTGAAACACCAACAAGTTCACAACTGACTGCAGGGGTTGGATTCTGCTGTTAATTACACCCAAGGCAGAACTATGTTAATTCTGAAAGTTGGGATTTGTTTCTGCCTATAACTGGGCTATAGTTTGATACTCTGTATAAATGTGAAATAAATCAATCAGCTTTCGTTTAAACACCGTGTGCCTCGTCCTTGATATCTCAATGACGAGCCAAGCTGATTGAGGACTTGTTACGAACTAGAACATAGAACATAGAACATAGAACTGGGTGGAATCCATTTAGTACAGAGTTACCACAACTATTTAAAAGCTGAATCTACAAAATGTCCAAGTCTGACATTCAATTTCAAATTATGGGAAATATTCTGATAATCTGTTATTGTCACGGGGCAAAGCAGCATTGTTACTTTAACATCAGTTCAACTCAATGGGCAATATGATCTCCAAAGGGAAAGGCCTCATTAAGCTGACGGTGTCGGCAGTTCTGCAGCTCCTTTCTCACTGTGAGTTAATTCTTTATTTCTTCATTCATCCTCGGAATGTGGGCGAGCCAGGTCGGCATTTATTGCCCATCCTTAATTGCCCCTTTAGAAGGTGGTGGTGAGCCGCTGCCTTCTTGAACCATGCTGCAGTCTATGTGTTGAGGTCAGGATGGTGTGTGACTTGGAGGGGAACTTGGATGTGCTGGTCTTTCCATGGACCTGCTGTCAGTCGAGGAGGCGGGAGCTCGGAGCAGCGCGAGTCCGGGGTCGGCGAGAGGCCTATAAAGGCCAGCGGGAGCTCGGAGCAGTCAGTCGAGGAGGCGGGAGCTCGGAGCAGCGCGAGTCCGGGGTCGGCGAGAGGCCTATAAAGGCCAGCGAGAGCTCGGAGCAGTCAGTCGAGGAGGCGGGAGCTCGGAGCAGCGCGAGTCCGGGGTCGGCGAGAGGCCTATAAAGGCCAGCGGGAGCTCGGAGCAGTCAGTCGAGGAGGCGGGAGCTCGGAGCAGCGCGAGTCCGGGGTCGGCGAGAGGCCTATAAAGGCCAGCGGGAGCTCGGAGCAGTCAGTCGAGGAGGCGGGAGCTCGAGCAGCGCGAGTCCGGGGTCGGCGAGAGGCCTATAAAGGCCAGCGGGAGCTCGGAGCAGTCAGTCGAGGAGGCGGGAGCTCGGAGCAGCGCGAGTCCGGGGTCGGCGAGAGGCCTATAAAGGCCAGCGGGAGCTCGGAGCAGTCAGTCGAGGAGGCGGGAGCTCGGAGCAGCGCGAGTCCGGGGTCGGCGAGAGGCCTATAAAGGCCAGCGGGAGCTCGGAGCAGTCAGTCGAGGAGGCGGGAGCTCGGAGCAGCGCGAGTCCGGGGTCGGCGAGAGGCGTACCGGTGCAGCTACAGGGAGAAGGCAAAAAAAACAAAGGTGACGTCACAGCCTAGGGGGTAAGTGATTGGCTGGTGATTGGTGAGTAGTTTTTCTTTTTCTTCTTATATTGGTCAGTAACTTTTAACATTGTTATTACCAGTTTAAGTGTATCTAAGGGTTAAGACATGGCAGGAGAGCTCGGTCGGGTGTTGTGCTCCTCCTGTACCATGTGGGAACTCAGGGACGCTTCCGGTGTCCCTGACGACTATGTGTGCGGGAAGTGTATCCGCCTCCAGCTCCTGACGGTCCGCGTTACGGAATTGGAGCTGAAGGTGGATTCACTCTGGAGCATCCACGATGCTGAGAATGACGTGAGTATCACGTGTAGTGAGTTGGTCTTACCGCAGGGAAAGGGTCCACAGCCAGATAGGGAATGGAAGACCAGCAGGAAGAGTAGAGCAAGGAAGGTAGTGCAGGGGTCCCCTGCGGTCATCCCCCTGCAAAACAGATACACCGCTTTGGGTACTGTTGAGGGGAATGACTCATCAGGGGAGGGCAGCAGCAGCCAAGTTCATGGCACCGTGGCTGGCTCTGCTGCACAGGAGGGCAAGAAAAAGAGTGGGAGAGCGATAGTGATAGGGGATTCAATTGTGAGGGGAATAGATAGGCGTTTCTGCGGCCGCAACCGAGACTCCAGGATGGTATGTTGCCTCCCTGGTGCAAGGGTCAAGGATGTCTCGGAGCGGGTGCAGGACATTCTGAAATGGGAGGGAGAACAGCCAGTTGTCGTGGTGCACATTGGTACCAACGACATAGGCAAAAAAAGGGATGAGGTCCTACGAAACGAATTTAAGGAGCTAGGAGCTAAATTAAAAAGTAGGACCTCAAAAGTAGTAATCTCGGGATTGCTACCAGTGCCACGTGATAGTCAGAGTAGGAATCGCAGGATAGCGCAGATGAATACGTGGCTTGAGCAGTGGTGCAGCAGGGAGGGATTCAAATTCCTGGGGCATTGGGACCGGTTCTGGGGGAGGTGGGACCAGTACAAACCGGACGGTCTGCACCTGGGCAGGACTGGAACCAATGTCCTCGGGGGAGTGTTTGCTAGTGCTGTTGGGGAGGATTTAAACTAATATGGCAGGGGGACGGGAACCAATGCAGGGAGACAGAGGGAAACAAAAAGGAGCCAAAAGCAAAAGACAGAAAGGAGATGAGGAAAAGTGTAGGGCAGAGAAACCCAAGGCAAAGAACAAAAAGGGCCACTGTACAGCAAAATTCTAAAAGGACAAAGGGTGTTAATAAAACAAGCCTGAAGGCTTTGTGTCTTAATGCAAGGAGTATCCGCAATAAGGTGGATGAATTAATTGTGCAAATAGATGTTAACAAATATGATGTGATTGGGATTACGGAGACGTGGCTCCAGGATGATCAGGGCTGGGAACTCAACATTCAGGGGTATTCAACATTCAGGAAGGATAGAATAAAAGGAAAAGGAGGTGGGGTAGCATTGCTGGTTAAAGAGGAGATTAATGCAATAGTTAGGAAAGACATTAGCTTGGATGATGTGGAATCTATATGGGTAGAGCTGCAGAACACCAAAGGGCAAAAAACGTTAGTAGGAGTTGTGTACAGACCTCCAAACAGTAATAGGGATGTTGGGGAGGGCATCAAACAGGAAATTAGGGTTGCATGCAATAAAGGTGTAGCAGTTATAATGGGTGACTTTAATATGCACATAGATTGGGCTAGCCAAACTGGAAGCAATACGGTGGAGGAGGATTTCCTGGAGTACATAAGGGATGGTTTTCTAGACCAATATGTTGAGGAACCAACTAGGGGGGAGGCCATCTTGGACTGGGTGTTGTGTAATGAGAGAGGATTAATTAGCAATCTCATTGTGCGAGGCCCCTTGGGGAAGAGTGACCATAATATGGTGGAATTCTGCATTAGGATGGAGAATGAAACAGTAAATTCAGAGACCATGGTCCAGAACTTAAAGAAGGGTAACTTTGAAGGTATGAGGCGAGAATTGGCTAGGATAGATTGGCGAATGATACTTAGGGGGTTGACTGTGGATGGGCAATGGCAGACATTTAGAGACCGCATGGATGAAGTACAACAATTGTACATTCCTGTCTGGCGTAAAAATAAAAAGGGGAAGGTGGCTCAACCGTGGCTATCTAGGGAAATCAGGGATAGTATTAAAGCCAAGGAAGTGGCATACAAATTGGCCAGAAATAGCAGCGAACCTGGGGACTGGGAGAAATTTAGAACTCAGCAGAGGAGGACAAAGGGTTTGATTAGGACAGGGAAAATGGAGTACGAGAAGAAGCTTGCAGGGAACATTAAGGCGGATTGCAAAAGTTTCTATAGGTATGTAAAGAGAAAAAGGTTGGTGAAGACAAACGTAGGTCCCCTGCAGTCAGAATCAGGGGAAGTCATAACGGGGAACAAAGAAATGGCGGATCAATTGAACAAGTACTTTGGTTCGGTATTCACTAAGGAGGATACAAACAACCTTCCGGATATAAAAGGGGTCAGAGGGTCTAGTAAGGAAGAGGAACTGAGGGAAATCTTTATTAGTCGGGAAATTGTGTTGGGGAAATTGATGGGATTGAAGGCAGATAAATCCCCAGGGCCTGATGGCCTGCATCCTAGAGTACTTAAGGAGGTGGCCTTGGAAATAGCGGATGCATTGACAGTCATTTTCCAACATTCCATTGACTCTGGATCAGTTCCTATGGAGTGGAGGGTAGCCAATGTAACCCCACTTTTTAAAAAAGGAGGGAGAGAGAAAACAGGGAATTATAGACCGGTCAGCCTGACCTCAGTAGTGGGTAAAATGATGGAATCAATTATTAAGGATGTCATAGCAGTGCATCTGGAAAATGGTGACATGATAGGTCCAAGTCAGCATGGATTTGTGAAAGGGAAATCATGCTTGACAAATCTTCTGGAATTTTTTGAGGATGTTTCCAGTAAAGTGGACAAAGGAGAACCAGTTGATGTGGTATATTTGGACTTTCAGAAGGCTTTCGACAAGGTCCCACACAAGAGATTAATGTGCAAAGTTAAAGCACATGGGATTGGGGGTAGTGTGCTGACGTGGATTGAGAACTGGTTGTCAGACAGGAAGCAAAGAGTAGGAGTAAACGGGTACTTTTCAGAATGGCAGGCAGTGACTAGTGGAGTGCCGCAAGGTTCTGTGCTGGGGCCCCAGCTGTTTACATTGTACATTAATGATTTAGACGAGGGGATTAAATGCAGTATCTCCAAATTTGCGGATGATACTAAGTTGGGTGGCAGTGTGAGCTGCGAGGAGGATGCTATTAGGCTGCAGAGTGACTTGGATAGGTTAGGTGAGTGGGCAAATGCATGGCAGATGAAGTATAATGTGGATAAATGTGAGGTTATCCACTTTGGTGGTAAAAACAGAGAGACAGACTATTATCTGAATGGTGACAGATTAGGAAAAGGGAAGGTGCAACGAGACCTGGGTGTCATGGTACATCAGTCATTGAAGGTTGGCATGCAGGTACAGCAGGCGGTTAAGAAAGCAAATGGCATGTTGGCCTTCATAGCGAGGGGATTTGAATACAGGGGCAGGGAGGTGTTGCTACAGTTGTACAGGGCCTTGGTGAGGCCACACCTGGAGTATTGTGTACAGTTTTGGTCTCCTAACTTGAGGAAGGACATTCTTGCTATTGAGGGAGTGCAGCGAAGGTTCACCAGACTGATTCCCGGGATGGCGGGACTGACCTATCAAGAAAGATTGGATCAATTGGGCTTGTATTCACTGGAGTTCAGAAGAATGAGAGGGGACCTCATAGAAACGTTTAAAATTCTGACGGGTTTAGACAGGTTAGATGCAGAAAGAATGTTCCCAATGTTGGGGAAGTCCAGAACCAGGGGTCACAGTCTGAGGATAAGGGGTAAGCCATTTAGGACCGAGATGAGGAGAAACTTCTTCACCCAGAGAGTGGTGAACCTGTGGAATTCTCTACCACAGAAAGTAGTTGAGGCCAATTCACTAAATATATTCAAAAGGGAGTTAGATGAAGTCCTTACTACTCGGGGGATCAAGGGTAATGGCGAGAAAGCAGGAAGGGGGTACTGAAGTTTCATGTTCAGCCATGAACTCATTGAATGGCGGTGCAGGCTAGAAGGGCTGAATGGCCTGCTCCTGCACCTATTTTCTATGTTTCTATGTTTCTATGTTTGTCCTTCTACACGGTGGAGATTGTGGGTTTAGAAGATGCAGTCGCAGAAGCATTGTTGACTTGCTGTTGCAGATGGTGACACAGTGGTCCTCATGTTTTTAATCTAAGACAGGCCTCAGCCCAGTCATTTGTTCCCAATCTTGATGCAGTGGTTCAAGAGATGACAGGTATCTGGAGCAGTATCGAGAGGTGCTGGGTATCGGGGGCAGTATCGGGGATGGGTGGGACAGTAAGCTGTGAGGAGAATACAAAGCATCTGCAAAGGGATATGGTCAGGTTAAGAAAGTGGGCAATAAGATGGCAGATGGAGCATCACGTGGGGAACTGTGAGGTTATTCACTTTAGTCGGAAGGACAGAAAAACAGAATGTTTTAAGTTGTGAGAAAATGTTAAATGTTGGGTGTTCCGAGAGGCTTGGGCATCCTCGTACAGGAAACACACAGTTGGCATGCAGGTACAGCAAGCAATTAAGAAGGTGAATGGCATGTTGGCCTTTATTGCAAGAGGTTTCGATGACAACAGTGAGAACGTCTTACTACAATTGTACAGGGCTTTGGTGAGACCACAGAGGCGGTCCAATGAAGGTTCACGAGATTGATCCCTGGGATGAGAGGGTTGTTCTATGAGGAGAGATTGAGTAGATTATACTCTCTGGAGTTTAGAAGAATGAGAGGGTATCTCATAGAAAAATATAAGATTCTGAGGGGGATTGACAGGGTAGATGCTGAGAGGTTGCTTCCCCTGGCTGGAGAATCCGAAATAGGGGGCATAGTGTCAGGATAAGGGGTATGCCTTTTCAGACAAAGTTGAGGAGGAATGTCTTCACTCAGAGGGTTGTGAATCTTGGAAATTGTCTACCTAAAAGGACTGTGGATGCTGAGTCATTGAATGTAACTAAAGTTAAGCTAGATAGAGTTATGGACTCCAGGGGAATCACGGGACTATGGGGAACAGGCCTGAAAATAGAATTCAGGTCGATGATTA
The DNA here is from genome assembly GCF_044704955.1 of Pristiophorus japonicus. Classification (NCBI taxonomy): domain Eukaryota; kingdom Metazoa; phylum Chordata; class Chondrichthyes; family Pristiophoridae; genus Pristiophorus; species Pristiophorus japonicus. The sequence continues at coordinate 5,833,101 of NC_092009.1, forward strand.
GCCATGATCTTATGGAGTGACAGAGCAGGCTCCAAGTGCTGTATGGCTTACCCCTGCTTCCAATTCTTATGCTTTTATGTTCTTTACTAGTTTCCAGAGATGAAGGGTGTGTAACCCGAGGACAAAGTTTTAACTAGCGAAAGAATCAGAGGCGAAATGAGGAAAGAAAGTACGCAGTGAGCTGTTATGATCTGGAATACACGGCCAGAAAGGGTGCCAGGAGCAGATTCAGTAATAAGGTTCTAAAGGGAATTGAGTAAATACTTGAATTGGAAAAAATGCAGGGATATTGGGAAAGAGTAGAGGGAATGGGACTAATTGGGATATTGGAAAGGAGCCGGGGGAATAGGATTGATTAGGATATTGGGAAGGAGCAGGTGGAGTGGGACTGATTGGGATATTGGGAAGGAGCAGGTGGAGTGGGATAATTGGTTAGATCTTTCACATGAGTGCTGGCACTGGCACCAGTGGGCTGGATGTACACGATCTGAAATGTATCATTCTTCGACTCTGTGATTCAGTAACTACATCATGTTTCTGTTCATATTACACTACACCCTGTGTCTGTTTATATTACACTGGACCCTGTCTGTGTTTATATTACGCTAGACCCTGTGTCTGTTTATATTACACTAGGCCCTGTCTGTGTTTATATTACACTGGGCCCTGTCTCTGTTTATATTAAACTAGGCCCTGTCTGTTTATATTACACTAGACCCTGAGTCTGTTTATATTACACTAGGCCCTGTCTGTGTTTACATCACACGAGACCCTGTGTCTGTTTATATTACATTGGGCCCTGTCTCTGTTTATATTACACTAGACCCTGTCACTGTTTATATTACACTAGGCTCTGTCTCTGTTTATATTACACTAGACCCTGTCTCTGTTTATATTAGACTAGACCCTGTCTCTGTTTATATTACACGAGGCTCTGTCTCTGTTTTAATTACACTCGACCCTGTCTCTGTTTATCATACACTAGACCCTGTCTCTGTTTATATTACACTAGACCCTGCCTCTGTATATATTACACTAGGCCCTGTCTCTGTTTATATTACACAAGACCCTGTCCCTTTTTATATTACACTAGACCCTGCCTCTGTTTTTATTACACAAGGCCCTGTCTCTGTTTATATTACACGAGACCCTGTCTATATTTTATTACACGAGACCCTGTCTCTGTTAATATTGCACCCCACTCTGTCTATATATTACACTAGATCCTGTATCTGTTTACATCACTCTGCGCCCTGTATCAGTTATTACTGCACTAGACCCTGGCTCTGTTTATATGACACGAGCCCCTAACCCATTTAATTGACACGATTGCATTTCTCACTTTATATCACAATAGAACCAGTCTCAGCTAAAATTGAACCAGACCTTGCGTCTGTAACACAGAGAGACAGATGATAGATAGAGGAATAGATAAATATTGATAATCGTAAAGATATGTATTTGCATGTGTGAGAGGATGCAATCATTTAGTTTTTTTTTACTTTGAAGCAGGTTTATTCTTGTTAATAGCTATCAGCAGTTTTGTGGGCAATGTCCTATTGATCTGGTATTTTGAGGTTAATATTTGTGTTGAGAGGATGGGGTGAATGTTGTAACAATCTCCCAGAGGTGGACTGGGATTGAGGGACAGGACTGAAGGGGAGCAATTCAATTTGCACTATTTAGTGGCACTCTGTGTGTTAAAGGTTACTAATTCACACTGTGTCCTGTGACAACTGCTCACAGATTTTAAAGCTAAAGATTGTTTTTCCTGCAGTGTTTTCCATTGAGCTTTGCCTGGCCCACTGATTGGGTCAGACAGAGCCTGGAACCGGGACCTCACAGCACCGCCGGATGGGAAGCCGCAGGGTCCTAATGTCCGCCGGGTTCAGTAACTCTCATCTGGTTGAGAGGAACAACGGGAAAAAAAAGCACACACCTCACTCTATATATGTGGGGTGTGTGGGTGTACAAAGTACATCATTTTTAATGTTTGCAAGTGCATTCTGCAAAAATAAATGATTATCTTCACCAGTTATTTTTCACCATTTTATATCCTTTAATTCAGAACGTAATTGCAGATAGTTTAATATCATTACCATTTATTGATAACCCATTGTCTTGCTTAGAAAGTGATGTCACACTGACCATTCCATTACCAAGGTGACCATGTCTGGCCACAGTATTCAGTGGGAAAGGGGATTCAATCACACTGAGTATAATGAGCAGCCACACACTGGTCTCTGCACTGATCGCCTCACCATCACACACAATCTCCTGATATACACCTGGAGTGTGTGATGATTGGTGTAAGTGATGGTAAAAATAAAGCTACCTGTACCTGGCATGAGGTTAATAAACCTGTAATTATCTGCCTGAATAGTTCCCTCATTTGAAGAGAATGAAACACTTGTTACTCTTGAGAATGGTAGAGCTATAGTGGTAGGGGATTCTATTGTAAGGGGAATAGTTAGATGTTTCTGCGGCCGCAATCGAGACTCCAGGATGGTACGTTGCCTCCCTGGTGCAAAGGTCAAAGATGTCTCAGAGCGGCTGCAGGATATTTTGGAGGGGGATGGGGGGTGAACAACCAGTTGTCATGGTGCATATAGGTACCAACGATGTAGGAAAAAAATGGGATGACGTCCTGCAAGCTGAATTTATGGAGCAAGGAGTTGAATTTAAAAAGTAGGACCTCAAAGGTAGTAATCTCAGGATGGCTGTCAGTGCCACGTATTCGTCAGAGCAGGATAGCTCAGATGAATACGTGGCTTGAAGAATGGTGCAGAATGGAGGGATTCAAATTCCTGGGACATTGGAACCGGTTCTGGGGGAGGTGGGACCAGTACAAACAGGACGGTCTGCACCACGGCAGGATTGGAACCAACGTCCTAGGGGGAGTGTTTGCGAGTGCTGTTGGGAGATGTTAAACTAATATGGCAGGGGGATGAGAACCTATGCAGGGAGACAGAGGGAAGTAGAATGGGGGCAGAATCAAAAGATAGAAATAAGAAACGTAAAAGTGGCGGGCAGAGAAACCCAAGGCAAAAATAAAAAAGGGCCATATTACAACAAAATTCTAAAGGGGCAAAGTGTCTTAAAAAGACAAGCCTGAAGGCTCTGTGCCTCAATGCGAGGAGTATTCGGAATAAGGGACGAATTAACTGCACAGGCAGCAATTAATGAATATGATATCATTGGCATCACAGAGACATGGCTCGAGGGTGACCAAGGCTGGGAACTCAACATCCAGGGTTCTTCAACATTCAAGAATGATAGAGAGAAAAGAATAGAAGGTGTGGTAGCATTGCTGGTTAAAGAGGAAATTAACGCAATATAAGGAAGGACATTAGCTTGGATGATGTGGAATCTGTATGGGGCGAGCTGCGGAATACCAAAGGGCAGAAAACATTAATGGGAGTTGTGTACAGACCACCAAATAGTAGCAGTGAGGTTGGGGACAGCATCAAACAAGAGATTATGGATGCATGCAATAAACATACAGCAGTTATCAGGTGACTTTAATCTACATATCGATTGGGCTAACGAAACTAGTAGCAATACGGTGGAGGAGGATTTCCTGGAATGTACTAGGGATGGTTTTCTAGACCAATATGTCGAGGAACCAAGTAGAGGGCAGGCCATCCTAGACTGGATGATGTGTAATGAGAAAGGCTAATTAGCAATCTTGTTGTGCAAGGCCCCTTGGGGAAGACTGACCATAATATGGTAGAATTCTTCATTAAGATGGAGAGTGATACAATTAATTCAGAGACGAGGGTCCTGAATTTAAGGAATTTAGACTGGCAGATGATATTTAAAGGGTTGACGGTTGATAGGCAATGGCAAACATTTAATGATCACATGGCTGAACTTCAACAATTGTACATTCCTGTCTGGAGTAAAAATAAAACGGGGAAGGTGGCTCAACCGTGTCTAACAAGGTAAATTAGGGATAGTGTTAAATCCAAGGAAGAGGCATATAAACTGGCCAGAAAATGCAGCAATTCTGAGCACTGGGAGAAATTTAGAATTCAGCAGAGGACAAAAGGTTTAATTAGGAGGGGGAAAATGAGAGGAAGCTGGCCGGGAACATAAAAACTGACTGCAAAAGCTTCTATACATATGTGAAAAGGAAAGGATTAGTGAAGACAAACGTAGGTCCCTTGCAGTCACATTCAGGTGAATGTATAACGGGGAACAAAGAAATGGCAGACCAGTTGAACAAATACTTTGGTTCTGTCTTCACGAAGGAAGACACAAATAACCTTCCGGAAGTACAATGGGACCGAGGGTCCAGTGAGGAGGCACTGAAGGATATCCTTATTAGGCGGGAAATTGCGTTCGGGAAGTTGATGGGATTGAAGGCCGGTAAATCCCCGGGGCCTGATAGTCTGCATCCCAGAGGACTTAAGGAAGTGGCCCTAGAAATAGTGGATGCATTGGGTATCATTTTCCAACAGTCTATCGACTCTGGATCATTTCCTATGTGCTGGAGGGTAGCGAATGTAAAACCACTTTTATAAGATGGAGGGAGAGAGAAAACGGGTAATTATAGACCAGTTATGCTGACATCAGTAGTGAGGAAAATGTTGGAATCAATTATTAAAGATGAAATAACAGTGCATTTGGAAAGCAGTGACAGGAGCGGTCCAAATCAACATGGATGTAAGAAAGAGAAATCATGCTTGACAAATCTTTTAGAATTTATTGAGGATGTAACGAGAAGAGTGGCCAAGGGAGAACCAGTGGATATGGTGTATTTGGACTTTCAAAAGGCTTTTGACAAGGTCCCACACAAGAGATTGGTGTGCAAAATTAAAGCACATGGTATTGGTGGTTATGCACTGACGTGGATAGAGAACTGGTTGGCAGACAGGAAGCCGAGAGTCGGGATAAACGGGTCCTTTTCAGAATGCCAGGCAGTGACTAGTGGGGTGCCGCAGGGCTCAGTGCTGGGATCCCAGCTATTTACAATATACATTAATAATTTGGATGAAGGAATAAGAACATAAGAACATAAGAACATGGAACAGGAGTAGACCATCTAGACCCTAGAGCCTGCTCCGCCATTCAACAAGATCATGGCTGATCTGGCCGTGGACTCAGCTCCAATTACCCGCCTGCTCCCCATAACCCTTAATTCCCTTATTGGTTAAAAATCTATCTATCTGTGACGTGAATACTTTCAATGAGCTAGCCTCAACTGCTTCCCTGGGCAGAGAATTACCACAGATTCACAACCCTCTGGGAGAAGAAATTCCTTCTCAACTCGGTTTTAAATTGGCTCTCCCGTATTTTGAGGCTGTGCCCCCTAGTTCTAGTCACCCCGACGAGCAGAAACAACCTCTCTGCCTCTATCTTGTCTATCCCTTTCATTATTTTAAATGTTTCCATGAGATCACCCCTTATCCTTCTGAACATCAATGAGTCTACTCAATCTATCATCATAAGGTAACCCCCTCATCTCCGGAATCAGCCGAATGAATCGTCTCTGTACCCACTCCAAAGTTAGTATATCCTTCCTTTAGTAAGGTGACCAAAACTGCATGCTGTACTCCAGGTGCAGCCTCACCAATAGCCTGTGCAGTTGCCGCAGGACCTCCCTGCTTTTGTACTCCATCCTTCTCGCAATGAAGGCCAACATTCCATTCGCCTTCATGATTACCTGAGGCACCAGCAAATTAACTTTTTGGGTTTCAAGCACAAGGATCCCCAGCACCCATGCACCGCAGCACGTTGTAATTTCTCCACATTCAAATAATATTCCCTATTACTGTTTTTTTTTCCAAGGTGGATGACCTCACATTTTCCGACATTGTATTCCATCTGCCAAACCTTAGCCCATTCGCTTAACCTTCTAAATCTCTTTGCAGCCTTTCTGTATCCTCTACACAACGCGCTTTCCCACTAATCTTAGTGTAATCTGCAAATTTTGTTACACTACACTCTGTCCCCTCTTCCAGGTCATCTATGTATATTGTAAACAGTTGTGGTCCCAGTACCGTTCCCTGTGGCACACCACTAACCACTGATTTCCAACCCGAAAAGGACCCATTTATCCCGACTCTGCTTTCTGTTAGCCAGCCAATTTTCTATCCATGCTAATACATTTCCTCTGACTCCGCGTACCTTTATCTTCTGCAGTAACCTTTTGTGTGGTACCTTATCAAATGCCTTTTGGAAATCTGAATATACCACATCCATCATTACGCCTCTATCCACCATGCACGTGATATCCTCAAAGATTTCCAGTAAATTAGTTAAACATGATTTCCCCTTCATGAATCCATGCTGCTTCTGCTTGATTGCACTATTTGAATCTAGATGTCCCGCTATTTCTTCCTTAATGATAGCTTCAAGCATTTTCTCCACTCCAGATGTTAAACTAACCGGCCTATTGTTACCCGCCTTTTGTCTGCCCCCTTTTTTAAGCAGAGGTGTTACATTAGCTGCTTTCCAATTCTCTGGTCCCTCCCCAGAGTGCAGAGCATTTTTGTAGATTATAACGAATGCATCTGCTATAATTTCCGCCATCTCTTTTAATAGCCTGGGATGCATTTCATCAGGAACAGGGGACTTGTCTACCTTGAGTCCCATTATCCTGTCCAGCACTACCCCACCAGTGCTAGTGATTATCTCAAATGAGTATAATATTTCCAAGTTTTCAGATGACATTAAACTGGATGGCGGTTGAGTTGTGAGGAGGATGCTACGAGGCTGAAGGGTTACTTGGATAAATTAGCTGAGTGGGCAAATGCTTGGCAGATGCAGTATAATGTGGATAAATGTGAGGTTATCCACTTTGGGGTAAAAACACGAAGGCAGAATATTATCTGAATGGCGGCAGATTAGGAAAAAGGGAGGTGCAACGAGACCTGGGTGTCATGGTACATCACTCATTGAAAGTTGGCATGCAGGTACAGCAGGCGGTGAAGAATTAAAATGGTATGTTGGCCTTCATAGCTCGGGCTTTTGAGTATAGGAGCAGGGAGCTCTTACTGCAGTTGTACAGGGCCTTGGTCTGGCCTCACCTAGAATATTGTGTTCAGTTTTGGTCTCCTAACCTGAGGAAGGACGTTCTTGCTATTGAGGGAGTGCAGCGAAGGTTCACCAGATTGATTCCCGGGATGGCAGGATTGACACATAAGGAGAGATTGGATCAACTGGACCTTTATACACTGAAGTTTGGAAGGATGAAAGGGGATCTCATAGAAACGTCTAAGATTCTGACGGGACTGGACAGGTTAGATGCAGGGAGAATGTTCCCGATGTTGGGGAAGTCCAGAACCAGAAGACACAGTCTAAGGATAAGTGGTAAGCCATTTAGGATTGAGATGAGGAGAAACTTCTTCATTCAGAGTTGTTAACCTGTGGAATTCCCGACCGCAGAGAGTTGTTGATGCCAGTTCATTGGATATATTCAAGGGAGAGTTAGAGACGGCCCTTATAGCGAAAGGCATGAAGGGGTATGGAGAGAAAGCAGGAAAGGGGTATTGAGGTGAATGATCAGCCATGATCTTATGGTGGTGCAGGCTCGAAGGGCCGAATGGCCTACTCCTGCACCTGTTTTCTATGTTTCTATGTACAGAAGGATCTGGGGGTTCTTGTAAATGAAACTCAACAAGTTAGCATGCAAGTACAGCAAATAATCAGGAAGGCAAATGGAATACTGGCATTTATTGCAAGGGGGGTGGAGTATAAAAGTAAGGAAGTCCTGCTGCAACTGTGCAGGGCGTTGGTAAGACCACACCTGGAGTACTGCATACAGTTTTGGTCTGGACTTGTCTCTATTCCCATGCCGAGGGAATTGCTGCACCAGATGGGAGGGGCAACATTTGGGAACACGGTTTCCCCACTAATTCCAATTCCCCTTCTGTCTGGTGGATAATGGATGGGCCACTGTGTGTAATGTGCAAGTCAGTAAGAATTGTCAGCCAGCTCTTTCTAATTGGACATTTTATTCAGCAGAAACTTTCACACACTATTGCAGATTTTGTACGAAAGATCAATTTAGGATTAAAGTAAAAGTTCATAATTTTATTGCAAACTAACTTTCTATTGAGAGTTGCTGAATTAACTGGGAAAGATAAAACACAGCGTTGCTTAAATGGACACTGCAGCCCCGACAACTCAATCAGCAATATATCCAGAATATTAAAGTCCAGCCCAGTTATAGGGTTATTAACAGCAGCAGAATAAAACCCCAACTGTCAGAATGAACATGGTTCAGTCGGGATGTGATTAACAGCAGTAATAACAGCAGATTCCAACCCCTGCAGTCACTTGTGAACTCGTTGGTGTGTCAGCAGGGTGGATGACTGAGTAAATCCCTTCCCACACTCAGAGCAGGTGAATGGCCTCTCCCCAGTGTGAACTCGCTGGTGTCTCAGCAGGTCGGATGAACAAGTGAATCCCTTCCCACACACGGAGCAGGTGAACGGCCTCTCCCCAGTGTGAACTCGCTGGTGTTTCAGCAGGTTGGATGAACATGTGAATCGCTTCCCACACTCAGAGCAGGTGAACGGCCTCTCCCCAGTGTGAACTCGCTGGTGATTTACAAGGTCATGTGACACATTGAATCCTTTCCCACACTCAGGGCAGGTGAATGGCCTCTCCCCAGTGTGAACTCGCTGGTGTGTCAGCAGGTCGGATGACTGAGTAAATCCCTTCCCACACTCAGAGCACGTGAATGGCCTCTCCCCAGTGTGAACTCGCTGGTGTTTCAGCAGGTCAGATGACTGAGTGAATCCGTTTCCACACTCAGTGCAGATGAATGGCCTCTCCCCAGTGTGAACTCGCTGGTGTTTCAGCAGGTTGGATGAAGAAGTGAAACCCTTCCCACACTCAGAGCAGGTGAACGGCCTCTCCCCAGTGTGAACTCGCTGGTGATTTACAAGGTCGTGTGACACATTGAATCCCTTCCCACACACGGAGCAGGTGAATGGCCTCTCCCCAGTGTGAACTCGCTGGTGTTTCAGCAGAGCGGATGACTGAGTAAATCCCTTCCCACACTCTGAGCACGTGAATGGCCTCTCCCCAGTGTGAACTCGCTGGTGTTTCAGCAGGTCAGATGACTGAGTGAATCCGTTTCCACACTCAGTGCAGATGAATGGCCTCTCCCCAGTGTGAACTCGCTGGTGTTTCAGCAGGTTGGATGAACAAGTGAATCCCTTCCCACATTCAGGGCAGGTGAATGGCCTCTCCCCAGTGTGAACTCGCTGGTGTATCAGCAGGCTGGATGAAGTAGTGAATCCTTTCCCACACTCGGAGCAGGTGAACGGCCTCTCCCCAGTGTGAACTCGCTGGTGTGGCATCAGGTCAGATGACTGAGTGAATCCCTTCCCACACTCGGAGCAGGTGAATGGCCTCTCCCCAGTGTGACTGCGGCGATGAAATTTCAGCTTAGACAGTGATCTGAATAGCTTCCCACAGTCACCACATTTCCACGGTTTCTCCTTGGTGCGGGTATCCTTGTGACTCTCCATGGTTGGACGATGGGTTGAAGCCTCGCACACGCACACAACACGTTTACAATTTCTACGTGCTGTGAATGGGGCGATGTTTTTTCATGCTGTGCAATTGGTTAAAGCTCTTTCCACAGGCAGTGCACTGGAACATTCTCACTCACGTGTGTGTGTCTCGGTGTTTTTCCAGTCACACTGATGTTTGAAATCTTTTCCCACAAACAGAACAGACAAACATTTCTCCTTCAACTTTCAAAGACCGATGATATTCAGGTCCTGATGAATCGACTGACTCCGTCAGATCTTGACATGATGTTTGGTTTGCGTTTCCTGTCTTAAAATCTCCCCTTCTAATATTCTGTAAAAGGAAATAATAAAACTCATCGCTGTCAGTGTAAGACAGAGATTCAGGATAGACACATCTAGTTTCCATGGAACATTCTTTCCTTTCTTGTTCTTCCAAAGCTGTAAATCCCTGTCCCACACATTGTCCCTTCTGCTGTGCTGAAATCCAAACAATCGCACATTTCTACACTGTTTCTCCTCCATTCCCAGTTTTCACCACCAATTCTGGCTGGGTTCATGTCTACACTCTCTGGTTCCCCTCCCTCCCCACCCCTGAAGGTGCTGAGTGTGGCTGCACTAGGTTCCACATTCTCTAGTTTCCCTCCCTCTCTTCCCCTAAAAGTGCTGACTCTGGCTTTGAGGAACAGGGTGGATGAAGGGGACCAGTGGATGTGGTGTATTTGGACTTCCAGAAGGTATTTGACTGCACAAGATAAAAGTTCATGGGGTTGGGGGTAATATTTTCGCATGGATAGAGAATTGGCTAACTAACAGAAAACAGAGAGTCAGGATAAATTCTCGGGTTGGCAATCAGTAACTAGTGGTGTGCCGCAGGAATCAGTGTTGGGACCCCAACTATTTACAATTTATATTAACGACTTGGATGAAGGGACCGAGTGTAATGTAGCTAAGGTGGGAGGAAAAGCAATGTGTGCGGAGGACACAAAAAACCTGCAAAACGACATAGATAGGCTCAGTGAGTGGGCAAAAATTTGACAGATGGAGTATAATGTTGGAACTTCGGCAGAAAAAATGTGAAGAGCAAGTTATTATTTAAATGGAGAAACATTTGCAGTACAACGGGACCTGGGGGGTCCTGCTGCATGAAACACAAAGGGTTCGTATGCAGGTACAGCAAGTGAACAGGAAGGCCAATGGTATCTTGGCCTTTATTGCAAAGGGGATGGAGTATAAAAGCAGGGAAGTCTTACTACTGTTATACGGGGTATTGGTGAGGCCACACAAAGAATACTACGTACAGTTTTGGTTTCCATATCTAAGAAAGGATATACTTGCTTTGGAGGCAGTTCAGAGAAGGTTCACGAGGTTGATTCCAGAGATGAGTGGGTTGACCTATGAGGAAAGGTTGAGTGGTTTGGGCTTCTGCTCATTGCAATTCAGACGAATGTGAGGTGATCTTATCGAAACGTATAAGATTATGAGAGAGCTTGACAAGGTGGATGCAGAGAGGATGTTTCCACTGATAGGGGAAACTAGAACAAGGGGCATAATCTTAGAATAAGGGGCCGCACATTTAAAACTGAGATAAGGAGGAATGTCTTCCCTCAAAGGGTGGTAAATCTGTGCCATTTGCTGCCTCAGAGAGCTGTGGAAGCTGCCTCCCTCTCCTCTCCTGATGGTGCTGACTCTGGCTGGGTTCAGTTCTACACTCACTGGTTCCCCTCCCTCTCCTCCCCTGAAGGTGCTGACTCTGGCTGGGTTCAGTTCTACACTCACTGGTTCCCCTCCCTCTCCTCCACTGAAGGTGCTGACTCTGACTGGGTGCAGTTCTACACTCACTGGTTCCCCTCCCTCCCCTCCCCTGATGGTGTTGACTCTGGCTGGGTTCATTTCTACACTCACTGGTTCCTCTCCTGATGGTGCTGACTCTGACTGTGTTCAGTTTTACACTCACTGGATCCCCTCCCTCTCCTCCCGTGAAGGTGCTGACTCTAACTGGGTTCAATTCTACACTCACTGGTTGTCCTCCCTCTCCTCTCCCGAAGGTGCTGACTCTGGCTGGGTTCATTTTCACACTCACTGGTTCCCCTCCCTCTCCTCCACTGAAGGTGCTGACTCTGTCTGAACACAGTTCTACACTCACTGGTTCCCTTCCCTCTCCTCCCCTGATAGTGCTGACTCTGTCTGGGTTCAGTTCTGCACTCACTGGTTCCCCTCCCTCTCCTCCACTGAAGGTGCTGACTCTGACTGGTACAGTTGTACACTCACTGGTTCACTTCCCTCTCCTCCCCTGACAGTGCTGACTCTGGCTGGGTTCAGTTCTCCACTCACTGGTTCCCCTCCCTCCCTGATGGTGCTGACTCTGGCTGGGTTTAATTCTACAATCACTGGTTTCCTCCGCCTCATCTCCTCTGAAGTGCTGGCTATCTTCGATCTGGTCCTGTGTAATGAGTTGGATTAATGATCAATCTCCGAATAAAGGACCCCCTTGGAATGATCATAGCATGGTTGAATTTCAAATTCAAATGGAGGGCGAGAAAATTGGATCTCAAACCAGCGTTCGATGCTTAAATGATGGAGATTACAAAGATATGAGAAAAGATTTGGCTAAAGTGGACTGGGAAAATACATCAAAATGTAGGACAGTTGATGAACAGTGGCGTCCATTTAAGGAAATATTTCGCAACTCTCAAGAAAAATATATTGCAGTGAGGAGGAAAATGTGTAAAAGAAAATATATCCATTCGTGGCTAACTCAAGAAATAAAGGGCATACAAAGTGGCCAAGACTGTTGGGAGGACAGAAGATTGGGAAGCTTTTAAAAGCCAGCAAAGAATGACTAAAAAAAATGATTAAAAAAGGGAAGATAGACTATGAAAGTAAACTAGCACGAAATATAAAAACAAATAGCAAGAGTTTCTACAGGTATATAAAAAGTAAAAGAATGGCTAAAGTAAATGTTGGTCCCTTAGAGGACGAAACCAGGGAATCAGTGATGGGGAACATGCAGATGGCAGAAAATCTGAAAATATATTTAGTATCAGTCTTTATGGTTGAGGACACCAAAAATATCCCAACAGTGGATAGTCAATGGGCTATAGCGGGGGAAGGAACTTACCACAATCACAAAGGAGGTGGTATTCGGAATAAAGGCGGACAAGTCCCCTGGACCTGATGCCTTACATCCTAGAATCTTAAGCGAAGTGGCTGCAGAGATAGTAGATGCACTGTTTGTAATCTACCAACGTTCCCTGGATTCTGCGGCGCTCCCAGCAGATTGGAAAACTGCAAATGTAATGCCCCTATTTAAAAAAGGAGGCAGACATAAAGCAGGAAACTATAGACCATTCGTCTAACATCTGTGGTTGGGAAAATCCTTGAGTCCAATATTAAGGAAGCAGTCGCGGATCATTTGGAAAAGCATGATTCGATCAAGCAGAGTCAGCATGGTTTTATGAAAGGGAAATCATGTTTGACAAATTTGCTGGAGTTCTTTGAAGATATAACAAGCAGGGTCGATAAGGGGCAACCAGTGAATGTGGTGTATTTGGATTTCTAAAAGGCATTCGATAAGGGGCCACATGAGAGGTTAGTGCACAAGATAAAAGCTCACAGGGTTGAGGGTAATATATTAGCATGGATAGAAGATTGGCTAACTAACAGAAAACAGAGTCGGGATAAGTGGATCATTTTCCGGTTGGCAAACTGAATAGTGGGATGCCGCCGGGATCGGTGCTGGGTACCCAACTATTTACATTCTATATTAATGACTTGGATGAAAAGACCGAGTGTTATGTAGCCAAGTTTGCTGACTACACAAATAGGGGTGGCAAAGCAAATCTGCAAAGGGATATAGACAGGCTAAGTGAGTGGGCAAAACCTGGCAGATGGAGTATAATGTGGGGAAATGTGAGGTTACTCAATTTGGCAGAAATAATAGAAAAGCAAATTATAATTTAAATCGAGAAATATTGTAAAGTGCCTGCAGTACAGAGGGACCTGGCGGTCCTTTTGCATGAAACACAAAAAGTTAGTGTGCAGGTACAGCAAGTAATCAGGAAAGCAAATGGAATGTTGGCCTTTATTGCAAAGGGGATAGAGTAGAAACATAGAAAATAGGTGCAGGATTAGGCCATTCGGCCCTTCGAGCCTGCACCGCCATTCAATGAGTTCATGGCTGAACATTCAAGTTCAGTAGCCCCGTCCTGCTTTCTCACCATACCCCTTGATCCCCCTTGTAGTAAGGACTACATCTAACTCCTTTTTGAATATATTTAGTGAAATGGTCTCAACAACTTTCTGTGGAAGAGAATTCCACAGGTTCACCACTCTCTGGGTGAAGAAGTTTCTCCTCATCTCGATCCTAAATTGCTAACCCTTATCCTTAGACTGTCACCCCTGGTTCTGGACTTCCCCAACATTGGGAACATTCTTCCTGCATCTAACCTGTCTAAACCCATCAGAATTTTAAACGTTTCTATGAGATCCCCTCTCATTCTTCTGAAATCCAATGAATACAAGCCCAGTTGATCCAGTCTTTCCTGATATGTCAGTCCCGCCATCCCTGGTATCAGTCTGGTGAACCTTCGCTGCACTCCGTCAATAGCAAGAATGTCCTTCCTCAAGTTAGGAGACCAAAACTGTACACAATACTTCAGCTGTGGCCTCAGCAAGGCCCAGTACAACTGCAGCAACATCTCCCTGCCCCTGTACTCAAATCCACTCACTATGAAGGCCAACATGCCATTTGCTTTCTTAACTGCCTGATGGACCTGCATGTCAACCTTCAATGACTGATGTACCATGACACCCAGTTCTCGTTGCACCTCCCCTTTTCCTAATCTGTCACCATTCAGATAATAGTCTACCTCTCTGTTTTTACCACCAGTGTGGATAACCTCACAGTATAAAAGCAGATAAGTCCTGCTACAACAGTACAGGGTTTTGGTGTTGACACACCTGGAGTACTGCGTACAGTTTTGGTCTCTGCATTTAAGAAAGGATATACTTGCATTAGAGGCGGGTCAGAGAAGGTCACTGGGTTGATTCCGGAGATGAGGGGGTTGACTTATGAGGATAGGTTGAGTTGGTTGGGCCTTTACACATTAGCGTTCAGAAGAATGAGGGGTGATCTTATTGAAACTTATAAGATTATGAGGTGGCTCGACAAGGTGGATGTAGAGAGGACATTTCCACTCATCAGGGAACCTAAAACTAGGGGACATAGTCTCAGAATAAGGGGCCACCCATTTAAAACTGAGATGAGGAGAAATTTATTCTCTGAGGGTTGGAAATCCATGGAACTCTCTGCCCCAAAGGGCCGTGGAAGTTGGGTCATTGAATATATTTAAGGTGAAGATAGACTCATTTTTGAGCGATAAGGGAGTAAAGGGTTATGGGGTGCGGACAGGGAAGTGGAGCCGACTCCATGATCGGATCAGCCATGACCTTATTGAAGGGGGAGCAGGCTCGAGGGGCCAAATGGCCTAATGCTGCTCATATTTTTTATGGTCTAACCTGTTTCCCCTCCACTCCCAGTTTTCACCACCGATTCTGGCTGCGTTCAGTTCGATACTTACTGGTTCCCCTCCCTCTCCTCCCCTGAATGTGCTGACACTGGCTGGGATCAGTTCTAAACTCACTGTTTCTCCTCTCTCCCATCAATATGCTGACTGTGGCTGGGATCAGTTCCACACTCGCTGGTTCCCCTCTCCTCGCCTGAAGACGCTGACTCTGTCTGGGTTCAGTTCCACAGTCACTGGTATCCCCTCCCCTGAAGGTGTTGACTCTCAGTTCTCTTTATTCACTTCTTCCCTGCACAAAGATGGCCACGCATGCGCTGTGCTACTCACGGAATCAAGATAGCGGAGCACTGAATCTGCCTTCCTACACCAAGATGGCCGCCGTTAGCCTGGGCCTCTGACCGGTAGAAATCCCAGAAGCTGCGACTACCGATATTCCGGTAAACATTCCGGGCTTGCGGCGGGCACCGGTTGTTTATGAAGCCTCCCCTGCTCCCCGCTGGACAATTACTCCGCTCCTTACCGCTAAAAAAGACACTTCTATAGAGCCTGTCCAAAACGTGTCTCCTCCTCCAAAGCCAGGCAGGGCCCGCGCCTGCGCATTGAGCTGCTGTAGTCTGGCTGCGACACATTCTCCCCCGCGGGTCATGCTGGTTAGATAAGACCATGAGACATTGGACCATGAGACATTGGAGCAGCTCCCCGAGGCTGCTCCCCATTCAATAAGATCATGGCTGATCTGATCAATGACTCAGCTCCACTTTCCTGCCTGCTCCCCAGAGTCCTTTGCTCCCTCATCGCTAAAAATCTGTCTATCTCCGCGTTAAATATATTCAATGACCCAGCTTCCACAGCTCTTTGGGGCAGAGAATTCCATGGATTTCCAACTCTCTGAGAGAAGAAATTCCTCCTCAGCTCAGTTTTAAATGGGATGAGGAGAAAGGCTGCATTTGTAAATAGAACAGGATTTACTGTGATTGCATTGGGCACTGAACCATATTAATTCTGGGAGCATTTTTTTGTTTCTGATAATATTTATAACCCCTATACCTGAGCTGGAAATTAATACCCTGTATAAAAGTTGAATAAATTATCTTTGTTTCAAACACAGCGTGTGGAATATTTGATTCCTCCATGATGAGAGGAAATCAATCGGTGTTCCATTTTAGGGCTTTTTCTGAAACTAACTTTTATCACTTCTCACCTAGTTCACCTTCTATCATAACAAACCCCAAACTTGTTCCGTTTGAGTATATGAGTTGTGGTTGTTGTAGACTTAACTGCAGTGTCTCACTTTAAACACAGCTGAAATCCTTTGAATCACCCCGTTATTGAACTGTCTTGCATAAGATTTGAAATCCGTTACTTTCTGTGTCAATTAACCCAGTTTTGGAACCGATTGAATTTAAAAAACTCATCCACACATTTTACATGTGATAGCCTGTGAAATATTCTAATATTTGTAATTGTCTTTTCCAAAAACTCCTTTCCCAAGCCACTGACTCCATCCCTCGCCCCAACTTCTTTCTGAGGCTGAACCAGACTGTTCACAGCCTTGGTGTCATACTTAACCCTGAAATAACTTTTTGACCACATATCCACAACATAACTAAGATTGCCTATTTCCACTTCTGTAACATCGCCCGTTCTCGCCATTGCCTCAACTCATCCACTGTGAAGCCCTGATCCATGCCTTTGTTACTTCTGGTCTTGACTATTCCAATGCACTTCTCCCACATTCTACCCTACATAAACTAGAGTTGATCGAAAACTCGGCTACCCATGTCCTAACAAGTCCAGCTCACCCATCACCCCTGTGCTCGCTGACCGACAGTGGCTTCTGGTGAAGCAACGCCTTGATTTCAAAATTCGAATACTTATTTTCAACTCCCTCCATGGCCTCGCCCCTCCCTAGCTCTGTAAACTCCTCCAGCCCCACATCTGCTCCCCCCATATCCCGCCCATGAGATATCTGTCTTCCTGAGCATCCCTAATTCTAATTGTTCAACCATTGGTGGTTTTGTTTGCTGTACCTTCTGTTGCCCAGGCCCCAAGTTCTGGAATGCCCAGATTAAACCTTCGTGTCCAACCTGTGCTAAACGTGCCCTGGCAGATTTTGAATGGATAGTGTAGAGCAAATTTTTCTCTGTATCTAGTGGACAGAGTCTCAGAAAAAGGGGCCGCCTATTTAAAAATGAGATGAGGAGGAATTTATTTCCTCAGATGGTTATAAATCTGTGAATTTTCTACCCCAAAGAGCTGTGAAGGCTGGGTCATTGAATATATTTAAGGCCGCGATAGACAGATTTTTGAGTGATAAGTGAGTAAAGGGTTCTGGCGAGCGGGCAGGAAAGTGGAACTGACTCGGATCAGACAAGCCATGATCTTATTGAATGGGGAGCAGGCTCGGGGTCCGGGTGGCCCAGTCCCGCTCCTATTTCTCATGGTCACCACCCCCCCGCGGAGCCTGTTTTTTTTCCTTGTTTCTAATGGCCACTGATCATTATCCCACCATTCACACCCTATCCTGACTAATGTTGTTCTAACTCCTGCCAGTACCATTTGAATTCGGCCCATCCTCCCTGTTGTCTCTCTAATCTATCCTGCCTTCCCCCCTATCAGAGACCTTCCCTGTTGTCCTTTCTCTCCCTCCCAGTGCTCCTTCAGGATCTGTTCTTTCCCAGCACTCTCCAGTTGTGACGGAGGGCCGCGGCCCCGCCCCCCTCTGACGCTGCCCACAGATGCTGCCTGAGCCGCGGACACTTCCGGCATCTTCTGTTTGTGTCGCAAGAGACACTTTCCCTTCAGCACCGCGCGCCCTGGATTGTTCGCCGATTGATTGATTGATGCCGCGGCCCCGCCCCCCCCGCCGCTGATTGGCGCGGAGCAGCGCGCGCTGGGTGGGCTGGTGCCCCGCGCCGCCTCGCCATCGGCTGCGGGCTGAGTGCTGCACGTGGGCGGGCGGTTGGCGGTTTGTTGGCGGGCTCCGCTCGCGGCCTTTCAACTCGGGGGCCCGTGTGAGGCGGGGCGGCGTTGTGCGCAGGCGCTGGCCAGCCTATTGGCCGTGGATGGACGGACGTTTCGCCACTGCCGTGGAGGATGGAGGAGCGGCCCGAGCAGCGCACCCGGCCTCCCTGTGGACTCACGGACACGCGCGGGCAGCGAGATTTGGCCGCCGAGACGGCGGGTGGCGGCTGCGGGGCACTTTCGCGTGTGGACGGGCCTGGTTTACTGTCGGGAGTTGCGGGGAGTTCGGCCGCCATCTTTGGGCAGCGCAGAACTGCCCGCCGCAGGGAGCGACAGCAGCGGGGCTTCCTCGACGTCACAATGCTTGCCATTGATCCGCTGCAGGGCAGGGAGCATGCGTGGCGGCCATCTTACTGCAGGGCGGCCATCAGGTGCAGGATGGGGACCAGTGACATGAATACATGAGAACAACCGATATCGGAGATGAGTCGGCTTTTGGTCCCGCGAGCCTGCCGCCATTCAATAAGATGATGGCTGCAGCATCTTTGGTGTTTCTCCTTGGAGCAGTGAAGGTGCAGGGCAGGTTTAAATGAGGTGCTCACAATCAGGAACGCTTTAGATTGAGTCAGGGACCAGACTTATGTGTTCTGCTCACACAATCGGAGAATGGTTACAGCACGGAAGGCGATTCAGCCCATCCAGTCCTTGCTGGTTCCCAGCTAGTCCCACTGCCCCGCCCTTTCCTCTGGCCCTGCAAATGTTTTCTTTCAGATAATTATACAACTCCCTTTTGAAAGCAGTGATTGAGTCTGCCTCCACCACATTTTTCAGGCAGTGCATTCCAAATCGGAACCACTTGCTGCATAAATAAGGTTTTTCTACATCACCTTTGGTTCTTCTGCCAATTCGCTCATGTACCAGCAGGTTGGATGAATGCGTGAATCCCTTCACATACACAGGGCAGTTGAACGGCCTCTCTCCATTGTCACGGCGTCGATGATTTTCCAGTGCAGAGGGGCAATTGAATCCCTTCCCACAATCCCCACATTTCCACGGTATCTCCGTGGTGCGGGTGTCCTTGTGTCTCTCCAGGTTGGACGATCAGTTGAAGCCTGATCCACACACAGAACATGTGTACGGTTTCTCCCCGCTGTGAATGGTGCGATGTTTCTTCAGGCTGTGTAACTGGTTAAAGCTATTTTCACAGGCAGTGCACTGGGACACTCTCACTCGTGTGTGTGTGTGTCTCGTTCATCCCACCGACAGGTACACGAGCGAATTCACACTGGGGAGAAGCTGTTCAACTGTCCTGTGTGCAGTTTCTTTGTGTGCCTTACCCGCAGTCTACCAAAGAGTGCACCATCGGAGCAGGCCGGGGAGCAGAAGATGCAGCATGTCGGCCTGGCCCAGTAGTCTGAGCGGACACTAGCCTGCGACCACCATTGGAGCAGGCCGGGGAGCAGAAAGAGAAGCATGGCAGCCTAGCCCAGCAGACTGAGCGGCCCCCGGCCTGCGAGCACCATCGGAACAGGCCAGCGAGCGGACGCAGCAGCGTGGTGGCCTAGACCAGCAGTCTGAGCGGGCCCCGGCCTGCGACCAACATTGAAGCAGGCCGGGGAGCGGAAGGAGCAGCGTGGGTGCGTACCACTCCAGGGAACAGAATGTGCTGCAGCAGGTCAGCAATGGCCGTGAAAAGGGCCGTCACCAAGGTCCAGGTCAGTGATTGGAGCGTGGGCAGGTACAGCAGGAGCGGCGAGAGATTGTAGAGCGACTTGATCGGGGCCCAGGTGAAGCGCGAGTTCAGGGCCTAGAAGAGGCGAGGACCCAGGTGCAGCATGGACCAGCCCACACTGCGATTTGTGTGCGCACTAGGTCCGTGCAGCAGAGCTGGTCTCCATTCGTCTTGATTAATCCTTGCCACTGGACCAAGACTTGGCTCTGTCAAGGCCGTGTGGTGGCTGGCATGCATCGGTCACCACACATTAAAATTCCACGCACAGGCATCTTCCACCCTTCAAGATTTAGTTTGGACCTGGAATTTTAGGTCCTTCATTGAAACACGTGTGAACTTTTTAAGATGGAAGCAAGTCATGCTCGATTCGAGGGACTGCCGATGATGATGATGATCTTCTGCCAATCACCATAAATCTGTCTCCTCTGGTTCTCAACCCTTCTGCCAGCGGAAACAGTATCTCTCTATCTAATCTGTCTGGACCACTCATGATTTGGAACACCTCTATCAACTCTGCTCTCAACCGTCTCTGCTCAAAGAAGAACAACGCTAGCTTCTCCAGTCACTCCACGTAACTGAAGTCCCTCATCTCATGAATCATTTTTGTCAATCTTTTCTGCACCCTCTCTCAGACCGTCACATCTTAATGTGCGGTGCGCAGAATTGGACAAACTGCTCCAGTTGAGGCTGAACTAATGTTTTACAAACATTCATCATAACCTCCTTGCTTTTGTATGCCATGCCACTGTGATGCACAGGATCCTGTAAATTTTTTAACTGCTTTCTCAACCTGTCCTGCCACCTTCAGCGATTTGTGTGCGTAAACCTTCTCACTGTCCATGCACCCCCTTTAGGATTATACCCCTTAATTTATGTTGCTTCTACTCGTTCGTTTATTCATGCTTCTCTAATTTTATTTCTAACTCAGATTCACGGCTTCAATTTATTACCTTCTCTGAGACCCTCAACGTAATCTGGAACCATAATGTTGGCGAGTGGTGATTGATTGCCCTGGGAATCAACAGGAAGAGAGCTTCGAGATCGGTGGTGTTGCGCTCATAATAAAGTAATGCAACTGAGTACTGTAGACAATGAGTATGTGTGAACTTCGCTCCTTTATTCAGACTGCAAAGTGTTGGTACAGTGTGGGAGGCCTGCTTATATGCAGTGATCCCAAGGGATGCTGGGATCCAACTGGTAAGCCCTCAGGTGGCAGTATTATACAGGTTGCCTGGGGTTGCATACATGACATCACTCCCTCCTTAAGTCAATAGTACTCTTATTTACAGGGTGAGACAATTTGGGGCTTTTCACTCCCTTGTCGATCGTCTCGGTACAAATGCAGTTGTGGGTGAGTTGGTTGGTTCTTCGCTGTGCTGCTGGACAGCTGCCCTTGCCGGGCTGCTAGGGATGGTGAGTTCAGTTTCGTGGTCAACCGTGATTTCGGTTGTCGCTTGTGTATATATTGGAGGGTCGAAGTTGGTGTTGTCCTCATCAGGTTGCTCGTGGCTGTTTGTGAATCGCAGTTTGGTTTGGTCCAAATGATTTCTGCACATTAGTCCATTGGCAAGTTTGACCTGAAACATCTGACTCCCTGCTTTGGCTATGACAGTGCCAGCAAACCATTTGGTATCATGTCCAAAATTGCGTACTAATACAGGGTATTGACTTCAATATCACGTGATAAGTCTGCATGATCATGGTACATGCTTCATTGATGCCACCTGTCCTCGACGTGATCATGGAGATCAGGGTGGACAAAAGAGAGCCTTGTTTTGAGCGCCCTTTTCATGAGCAGTTTGGCTGGCGGTTCCCCCGTGAGTGAGGGGGGTCTGGTGCGGTAGCTGAGCAGGACTTGGGACAGGCGGGTCTGCAGGGAGCCTTCCTATAAGCATTTCAAGCTTTGATTGATGGTCTGGACTGCCCGTTCTGCCTGACCGTTGGATGTGGGCTTGAACGGGGAGGATGTGATGTGCTTGATCGCATTGCGGGTCATGAATTCCTTGAATTCAGCACTGGTGATGTACGACCCTTTGTCGCTGACAAGGAAATCGGGCAGACAATGTGTGTCAAACATGGCTTGAAGGTTTTCGATGGTGGCAGTGGATGTGCTTACAGGCAATATTACACATTCAATCCATTTTTAAGCATCCACAACAACCAAAAACATTTTGCCTAGGAACGGGCCTGCAAAGTCATTGTGGATCCTCGACCATGGTTTGGAGGGCCATGACCACAAACTTAGCGGTGCCTCTCTGGGTGTTTTGCTCAGTTGAGAGCAAATGTTGCATTGGCGCATGCATGACTCTAAGTCTGCGACGATGCCGGGCCACCACGCTTGGGATCTGGTTATAGCTTTCATCTTTACTATGCCTGGGTGGGTACGGTGTAGGTCGTGTATGACCATTTCCCTGCCTTTCTTCGGCAAAACCACGAGATTACCCCACAAAAGACAGTCCGCCTGTATGGAATGTCGTTGTTGCACCACTGGAACGGCTTGATCTCTTCATGCATCTCCGCTGGGATGCTGGACCAGCTCCCATAGAGGACACCGTTTTTTACAAGGGACAGTAAAAGATCCTGGCTGGTCCAGGTCCTGATCTTGCGGGCGGTAACGGGTGACTTTTCATTTTCGAATGCATCCATCACCAAGAGCAAGTTGCAGGCTTTGCCATTTCCACCCCGGTGGTGGGCAATAGTAGCTGACTGAGAGCATCAGCGCATTTCTCTGTCTCGTCTGTGGCAGATTACATAGTTGTATGCAGGCAGCATGAGTGCCCATGTTTGGATGCGGGCAGAGGCATTGGCATTAATCTCATTGCTCTCTGAGAATAGCGATATGAGCGGCTTATGGTCAGTTTCCAGCTCAAACATGAGACCAAACAGATACTGGTGCATTTTTTTTCACCCCGTAAATGCATGCCAGAGCTTCTTTTTCAATCATGCGATAGACCCTTTCGGCCTTGGACAAACTCTTGGATGCATAGGGGACCATTTGCAATGTTCCCGATTTGTTAGCTTGTTGTGACACACACCCGATCCCGTATGAAGACGCATTGCAAGCTAGTACTAAGCGTTTACATGGGTTATACAAGACAACCAGTTCGTTGGAACATAACAGATTTCTGGCTTTCTCAAAAGCAGCCTCTTGTGATTTACCACATACCCAGTCATCTCCCTTGCGTAGTACATGTAGAGGTTCCAGCAAGGTGCTTAACCCAGATATGAAATTACCAAAATAGTTGAGTAGTCCTCTGAACGATGGCAGCTCTGTCATGTTCTGTGGTCTCGTCGCATTCTTGATGGCCTCCGTCTTGGTGTCGGTGGGTCTGATATCATCTGCCGTAATTCTTCTCCCAAAGAACTCGACCTCTGGTGCCAGATAAATACACTTGGCGCATTTCAACCTGAGTCCCACGTGACCTAACCGAATTAGAACCTCTTCCATGTTCTGCAACGATTCGATGGTGTCCCGACTGTGACCAGTACTTCCTCCTGGAAAACCACGATGTGTGGAACCAACTGTAGCACACTTTCCATGTTCCTTTGGAAAATTGCTACAGCCGATCGAATCTCAAACGGGCATCTATTCTAGATGAACAGATCTTTGTGCGTGTTGATGCAGGTGTGGCCTTTCAAAGATTCCGCCAGCTCCTGCGTCATTTAGGCCGAGATCAGGTCCAACCTGGTGAACTTCTTTCCTCCAGCCAGAGTCACAAATAGGTCATCTGCCTTGGGTAGCGGGTTCTGGTACTGTAGTAAAAAACAGTTAATCGTTACTTTCTCGTCCCCACAAATTCTGACCGTGCCGTCGCCTTTGAGAACCAGAAAAATAGGGCTGGCCCACTCATTGAACTCTACTGGCGTGATGATGCCTTCTCACTGCAGCCTGTCCAGCAAAATTTCCACTTTCTCGCGCATCATATATGGTACCGCCCGTGCCTTTTGGTGGATGGGTTGTGTACCGGGAACCAAGTGGATCTGTCCCTTTGACCCCGAGAAACTTCCGATGCCTGGCTCAAACAATGACGGAACTTGCTCAGAACCTGGGCACATGAGGCGTCATCAACGGACGAGAGCGTTCGGATGCTGTCCCAGGTCCAGCGGATTTTTCCCAGCCAGCTTCTGCCGAACAGTGCGGGGCTATCTCCTGCTACAATCCATAGTGGGAGTTCGTGCACTGCTCCATCATAGGAGACTTTTACTGCTGCGCTGCCAATTACAGAGATCAGCTCTTTAGTGTAAGTTCTTACCTTGGTATGACTGGAGCTAATCTAGGGCCTGTGTGCCTTGTTGCACCACAGCCTGTCAAAGGCCTTTTTGCTCATGATAGACGGACTCGCACCCGTGTCCAGTTCCATGGATAGTGGAATTCCATCCAGTTTGACTTTTAGCATGATCGGTGGCTATTTCATGGTGAAGGTGTGTACCCAGTACACTTCTGCCACCTCAGTTCTAGTCTCTAGTTCAGCCTGATCGGCCATGGATCTGTTCTCCTCCGCAACATGGTGGTTTGCATGGTTTGCAGCTCATCTGCACATTGGCTGGAGGTGTCCCATTGTTCCACATCCTTTGCACACGTCGTGTTTGAAGCGGCATTGATGGGCTCGATGATCACCTCCACAGCGCCAATAAGGGGTTAACTGCCTTGCATTAATGATTGATGGTAGACTCTGGGTCATCTGCGGACGTGCAGCTGCAGGCGTATACATTCTGCCATATCCATTTCTGCCTGAAAAGGACATTACTTTGTGTGCAGTGCTTGCCAAAACCTCTTTATGCTGCGAAATTTGTTTCGTGTTATCGTTGGTGGCCATAAATGCCTGGGCTATCGTTATGGCTTTGCTCAGATTCGGTGTGTCAACTGTCAACAGTTTGTGAAGGATAACCTTATGGCCAATGCCAAGCACAAAAAAGTCTCTAAATTTACTCAAGGAATCCATCGAATTCCAATGTCCTGCATTTTTCCTTAGTTCGGCGATGTAGCTTGCCACTTTCTGACCTTCAGACCAGTGACACGTGTAGAATTGATACCTTGCCATCAGAACGCTTTCCTTCGGATTTAGGTGCGTTCGGACTAGCGTACACAGTTCTTCATAGGATTTGGTTGTTGGTTTCACCGGAGCGAGAAGATTCTTCATGAGGCCAGAGGTTGTTGCCCCGCAGACGGTGAGGAGGATCACCCCTCGTTTGGCAGTGTTCTCATCTGCTTCTAGCTCATTGACTACAGAGTATTTGTCGAGTCACTCCATGAAGGCCTCTCAATCATCCCCTTCTGAGAATTTCTCCACGAGACCAACATTGTTCCGTAGTTCTTCGCGTGGTTGTTCATTATCTCGTTGCCAATTGTTAAGCTCATAATAAAGTAATGCAACTGAGTACTGTAGACATAGAAACATAGAAAATAGGTGCAGGAGTAGGCCATTCGGCCCTTCGAGTCTGCACAACCATTCAATAAGATCATGGCTGATCATTCCTTCAGTACCCCTTTCATGCTTTCTCTCCATAACCCTTGTTCCCTTTAGCCGTAAGGGCCATATCTAACTCCCTCTTAATTATATCCAGTGAACTGGCATCAACAATTCTCTGCGGTAGGGAAATCCACAGTTTAACAACTCTTTGGGTGAAGAAGTTTCTCCTCATATCAGTCCTAAATGGCCTGCCCCTTATCCTAAATCTGTATCCCCTGGTTCTGGACTTCCCCAACATTGGGAACATTCTTCCCGCATCTAAGCTGTCCAGTCCCATCAGAATCTTACATGTTTCTATGAGATACCCTCATTCTTCTAAACTCCAGTGTATAAAGGCACAGTTGACCCAGTCTCTCCTCATATATCAGTCCAACCATCCCTGGAACCAGTCTGGTGAACCTTCGCTGCACTGCCTCAATAGCAAGAACGTCCTTCCTCAGATTAGGAGACCAAAACTGAACACAATATTCCAAGTGGAGCCTCACCAAGGCCCTGTACAACTGCAGTAAGACTTCCCTGCTCCTATACTAAAATCCCCTTGCTATGACGGCCAACATACAATTTGCCTTCTTCACCACCTGCTGTACCTGCGTGACAACGTCCACTGACTGATGAACCATGACACCCAGGTCTCACTGCATCACCCCTTTACCTAATCTGCCGCCATTCAGATAATATGCTGCCTTCGTGTTTTTGCCTCCAAAATGGATAACCTCACAGTTATCCACATTATACTGCATCTACCATGTCTTTGCCCACTCGCCTAACCTGTCCAAGTCACCCTGCCGCCTCTTAGCGTCCTCCTCGCAGCTCACACCGCCACCCAGTTTAGTGTCATCTGCAAACTTGGAGATTTTGCACTCAATTCCATCATTTAAATCATTAATATATATTGTAAAGAGCTGGGGTCCCAGCACTGAGCCCTGCGGCACTTTACTAATCACTGTCTGCTATTCTGAAAAGGACCCATTTATCCCGACTCTCTACTTCCTGTCTGCCAATCAGTTCTCTATCCTCATCAGTACATTACCCACAATACCATGCGGTTTAATTTTGCACACCAATCTCTTGTGTGGGACCTTGTCAAAGCCTTTTGAAAGTCCAAACACACCAGATCCACTGGTTCTGCCTTGTCCACTCTACTAGATACACCCTCAAAAAATTCCAGAAGATTTGTCAAGCATGATTTCCCTTTCATAAATCCATGCTGACTTGGACCAATCTATCACTGCATTCCAAAGGCGCTGCTATTTGATCCTAAATGATTGATTCCAACATTTTGCCCAGTTCTGATGTCAGGCTAACCGGTCTATTATTACCCGTTTGCTCTCTGCCTCCTTTTTAAAAAAATGTGGTTTTACATTAGCAACCCTCCAGTCCATAGGAACTGATACAGAGTCGATAGATTGTTGGAAAATTACCAATGCATCCGCTATTTCTAGGGACACTTCCTTAATTACTCTGGGATGTAGACTATCAGGCTTTGGGGATTTATCGGCCTTCAATCCCGTCAATTTCCCAAACACTATTTCCCGCCTAATAAGGATATCCTTCAGTTCCTCCTTCTCTCGCCCCTCGGTCCCCTGGTACATCCGGAAGGTTATTTGTGTCTTCCTTTGTGAAGACAGAACCAAAGTATTTGTTCAATTGGTCAGCCATTTCTTTGTTCCCTATTATAAATTCACCCGAATCCGACTGCAAGGGACCTCCGTTTGTCTTCACTAATGTTTTTCTCTTCACATATCTATGGACGCATTTGCAGTCAGTTTTTACGTTTCAAGCAAGCTTCCCCCTCTTAATTAAACCCTTTATCCTCCTCTACTGAATGCTAAATTTCTCCCAGTCCACCAGTTTGCTGCTTTTTCTGGATAATTTATATGACAATGATTAACTGTGACCTCAGCTCCTTTATTCAGACTCCAGAGTGTTGGTACAGTGTGGGAGACATGCTTATATACAGTACTCCTAAGGGATGCTGGGATCCCTTGGGACTCCAACAGGTAAGCCGTCTGCTGGTAGAATGCAACCCCAGGCAACCCCAGGCAACCTATAATACATGACAGGTGGGCGAAGGCAGCAGCGTGTTCTGCGACCAATCGCGCTGATTGAGGGTTGGATCCTGAATCGGACTGTCAGGTGAGTCAGTGCGAACCCCTCTTAAAGAATTTATCTTTTCACAGTTAAATCGAGGTTTGTTTTGGCAACGTAACAGGTGAACATTTGTCAGTATTTTGCTTCCCTGTAGTTCCTATTATGAGTTCCAGGCACTTCAGTGCGAAGTCGAATAAAAATTGAAAAGATCATTCATTTCCTTCTTAGCATGTCACTGTTAGTTACAGGAACAGAGATTGATTTCCCCTCATTATGCATTTGTAGTAGTTAAAGTAAACAGTCTTCCGATTGGTAGTGAGTCACATTCTGTGCTGGAGGAGATGGCTGGTGGTTTCAGCCATTAAAATACTCCTCCACTTGTTGAAATTCCTCCAAAGTATCACCCTTGCCTGTCTCTGTAGCCTCCTCCAGCCCAGCAATCATCTTAACAGTTTTTTGTCCTTTGTAACAGAGGAGGCTGAAGGGAGACGTTATTGAGCTGTATAAAATTTTGAGGGGTCTAAATCGAGTGCATAGGACGGACCTATTTAAGATCGCAGAGGGGGGTCAACAACCAGGGGGCATGGATTTAAAGTAATTGGTAGGAGGTTTAGAGGGAAATTTCTTCACCTAGAGAGTGGTGGGGGGTCTGGTACTGGTCTGGTGGAATTAGGCTGGATAGCTCTCTGTCAGCCTGCGCAGACACGATGGGACTAAATGGCCTCCTTCCGTGTAAATTTCTATGCTTCTATAATGAGAAACAATTTACAGTGTCGGGGGTCTGTGATGCTGTTAGTTAAAATGTACAGAGATTGATTTACCCTCATTATGCATCTTTAGTCATTAAACAAAAACCTTTCCTGTTCGCAGTGAGTCACATTCTGCACTCGGAGAGAGAACTGGTGTCCTCAATCTTTGAAATACTCCTCTTGTCCAAATCCCACCAAGGTCTCGCCGCTCACTATCTCTGTAATCTCCTCCAGCCCATCAACTCTCTTAATAAGGAGAAAGAATTTTCAGTGTCAGAATGCTCGGTAACCAGAGTTCACCGATTTAATGTGATTGGCAAATGAACCAGATGCTACACGAGGGGGAAAAATTGAGCAGCCAGATGTTATGGCCTGGAACGCACTGCCTGAAAGGGTGATGGAAGCAGATTCACATGTTACTTTCAAAAGAGATAAATATTTCAGTTGGAAAGATTTGCAGGGTTATGAGGCAAGAGGAACGGCTTGCATCCTCATGTCTGAAGAGAAGTAGCGGCAGGGATAGTGGATGCACTGGTTGTAATTTACCAACATTCCTTGGATTCTGGGTAGGTCCCAGCAGATTGGAAAACTGCAAATGTAACGCCCCTATTTAAAAAAGGAGGCAGACAAAAAGCGGGAAACTACTTAGCCGAACATCTGTGGTTGGGAAAGGGTTGGAGCCCATTATTAATGAAGCAGTAGCAGGACATTTGGAAAAACAAAGTTCGATCAAGCAGAGTCAGCATCGATTTATGAAGGGGAAGTCATGTTTGACAAATTTGCTGGAAATCTTTGAGGATGTAACGAACAGGGTGGATAAAGGGGAACCAGTGCATTTGGACTTCCACAAGGCGTTTGACAAGGTGACACATAAAAAGTTACTGCACAAGGTAAAAGTTCATGGGGACGGGGGTAACATATCAGCATGGATCGAGGATTGGCTAACTAACAGACAACAGAGAGGTGGGATAACTGGTTCATTGTCTGGTTGACCATCAGTAACTAGTGGGGTGCTGCAGGGATCAGTGCTGGAGCCTCAACTATTTACAATTTATAATGGTTACTTGGATGAAGGGACCGAGTGTAACGTAGCCAAACTTGCTGATGATAGAAAGATGGGTGGGAAAGCAAGTTGCAAGGAGGACACAAATAATCTACAAAGGGACATAGATAGGCACAATGAGCTATCAAAAATCTGGCAGATGGACTATAATGTGGTAAAATGTCAGGTTATCCCTTTGGTAGGAAAAATAAAAAAGTAAATTATCATTCAAATGTGACAATTACAAAATGCTGTAGTACAGAAGGATCTGGGGGTTCTTGTACATGAAACTCAAAAAGTTAGTATGCAGGTACAGCAATCGGCAAATGGAATGCTGGGGGATGGTATAAAAGTAGGGAAGTCCTGCTACAACTGTACAGGGCATTGGTAAGACCACACGTGGAGTACTGCGCACAGTTTATGTCTGGACTTGTCTCTATTCCCATGCCAAGGGGATTGCTACACCAGACGAGAGGGGCAACATTTGGGGACACGGATTCCCCACCAATTACCATTCCCCTTCTTTCTAGTGGATAATGGAGGGACCACTTTGTGCAATGTGCAAGTCAGTAAGAACTGTCAGCAAGCTCTTTCTAATTGGAGATTTTATTCAATGGAAACTTTGACACACTATTGTAGATTTTGTACCAAATATCAATTTAAAATTAATGTAAAAGTTCATAATTTTATTCCAAACTGAATTTCTGTTGAGAGTCACTGAATTAAGGGGAAAGATAACACACAGCGTTTCTTAAATGGACACTGCCGCCCCGAGAACACAATCAGCAATATATCCAGAATATTAAAGTCCAGCCCAATTATAGGGCTATTAACATCAGCAGAAACAAACCCCAATTGTCAGAATGAACATGGTTCAATCAGTATCCTATTTAGAGCAGAAATAACAGCAGATTCCAACCCCTGCAGTCACTTGTGAACTCGCTGGTGTGTCAACAGGGTCGATGACCAAGTGAATCCCTTCCCACACTCAGAGCAGGTGAACGGCTTCTCCCCAGTGTGAACTCGCTGGTGTCTAAGCAGGGTGGATGACTGAGTGAAACGCTTCCCACACTCAGAGCAGATGAATGGCCTCTCCTCATTGTGAACTAAGATTATAAGATTCTGACGGGACTGGGCAGGTTCGATGCGAGTGGAATGTTCCCGATGTTGGGGAAGTCCAGAACCAGGGGACATAGTCTTAGGATAAGGGGTTGGCCATTTAGGACTGCGATGAAGAGAAACTTCTTCACTCAGAGAGTTGTTGATGCCAGTTCACTGGATATATTCAAGAGGGAGTTAGATATGGCTCTTACGGTTAATGGGATCACGGGTTATGGAGAGAAAGCAGGAATGGGGGACTGAAGGAATGATCAGGCATTATCTTATTTAATGGCAGTGAAGGCTCGAAGGGTCGCATGACCTACTCCTGCACCTATTCTCTATGTTTCTATGGACTAGGCTCAACTTCCTTATCCGCTCCCCATAACTCTTTACTTCCTTATCACTCAAAAATGTGTCTAAATCCACCTTAAATATATTCAATGGCACCCAGATTCCACAGCTCTTTGGGGCAGAGAATTCTATGGATTTACAACCTCATCTCAGTTTTAAATGGGTGGCCCCTTATTTGAGACTGTGTCAAGAGTTTTAGTTTCCCTGATGAGTGGAAATATCCTCTCTACATCCACCTTGTCGAACACCCTCATTATCTTATTTGGTCCAACAAGATCACCCATCATTCTTCTGGACTCCAATGTGTATAGGCCCAACCTATCCTCATAAGTCAACTCCCTCATCTCCGGAATCAACCTCGTGAACCTTCTCTGAACAGCCTCCAATGCAAGTATATCCTTCCTTAAATACGGAGACCAAAACTGTGCGCAGTACTCGTGGTGTGGCCTCACCAATACCCTTCACAGGTGTAGCAAGAATTCTCTGCTTTTATACTGTATCCCCTTTTGCAATAAAGGCCAACATTCCATTTGCCTTCTTGACTACGTGCTGTACCTGCACACGAACTTTTTGTGTTTCATGCACCAGACCCCCATGTCCCTCTGTACTGCAGCATTTGCAATTTTTCTCCATTTAAATTATAATTTGCTTTTCTATTATTTCTGCCAAAGTGAATAGCCTCACATTTTCCCACATTATACTCCATGTGCCAATTTTTGCCCACTTACTTAGCCTGTCTATCCCTTTGCAGATTTTGTGTATCCTCCTCACAATTTCATTTCCCATCCATCTTTGTGTAGTCAGCAAACTTGGCTACATTGCACTCGGTCCCTTCATCCAAGTCATTAGTATAGATTGTAAATAGTTGGGAATCCAGCACCAATCCCTGCAACATTCCACTAGTCACTGTTTGCCAACCGGAAAATGACCCATTTATCCCGACTCTGTTTTCTGTTAGTTAGCCAATTTTCTATCCATGCTAATATATTACCCCCAACCCTGTGAGCTTTTAGCTTGTGCAGTAACCTCTTAAGTCGCCCCTTAAGGGATGCCTTCTAGAAATCCAAATATACCACATTCACTGGTTCCCCCTTATCTACCCTGCTCATTATATCCTCAAAGAACTCCAGCAAATTTCTCAAACATGATTTCCCTTTCATAAAACCATGTTGAATCTGCTTGATCCAATCATGCTTTTCCAAATCCGCTACTGCTTCCTTAATAATGGACTCCAGCATTTTCCCAACCACAGATGTTAGGCTAACTGGTCGATAGATTCCTGCTTTTTGTCTTCCCTCCTTTTTTAAACAGGAGCGTTACATTTGCAGTATTCCAATCTGCTGGGACCGCCCCAGAATCCTGGGAACTTTGGTAGATTACAACCAATGCATCCACTATCACTGCAGCCACTTCTCTTAAGATCCTAGGATGGAAGGCATCAGGTCCAGGAGCCTTTCGTCCCATTATCTTACTGAAAACCACCTCCTTTGTGATTGTGGTAAGATCCTTCCACGCCTATAGCCCTTTGGCTATCCACTGTTGGGATATTTTTAGTGTCCTCAACCATAAAGACTGATACAAAATATATGTTCTGATTTTCTGCCACCTCCATGTTCCCCATCACTGATTCCCTGGTTTCGTCCTCTAAGGGACCAACATTTACTTTAGCCACTCTTTTCTTTTTTATATACCTGTAGAAATTCTTGCGATTTGTATTTATATTTCGTGCTAGTTTACTTGCATAGTCTATCTTCCCTTTCTTAATCATTTTTTAGTCATTCTTTGCTGTCTTTTAAAATCTGCCCAATCTTCTGTCCTCCCAGCAGTTTGGGCCACTTTGTATGCCCTTGTTTTTAATTGGATACCATCCTTTATTTTGTTAGTTAACCCTGGATGGCTATCTTTTCGTTTACATCCTTTCCTCCTCAATGGAATATATTTTCCTTGAGAGTTGTGAAATATTTCCTTCAATTTATGCCACTGTTCATCAACGGAAGAAATAGCGGGACATCTAGATAGGAATAGTGCAATCAAGCAGACGCAGCATGGATTCATGAAGGGGAAATCATGTTCAACTAATTTACTGGAATTATTTGAGGATATAACGAGCATGGTGGATAGAGGTGTACCAAATGATGTGGTGTGTTTAGATTTCCAAAAGGCATTCGATAAGGTGACACACAAAAGGTTACTGCAGAAGATAAAGGTACGCGGAGTCAGAGGAAATGTATTAGCATGGATAGAAAATTGGCTGGATAACAGAAAGCAGAGAGTCGGGATAAATGGGTCCTTTTCGGGTTAGAAATTCATTGGTTAGTGGTGTGCCACAGGGATCGGTGCTGGTACCACAACTGTTTACAATATACATAGATGACCTGGAAAAGGGAACAGAGTGTAGTGTAACAAAATTTGCAGATGACGCAAAGATTAGTGGAAAAGCGGGTTGTGTAGAGGACACAGAGAGGCTGCAAAGAGATTTAGATAGGTTAAGCGAATGGGCTAAGGTTTGACAGATGGAATACAATGTCGGAAAGTGTGAGGTCATCCACTTTGGAAAAAAAACAGTAAAAGGGAATATTATTTGAATGGGGAGAAATTACAACATGCTGAGGTGCAGAGGGACCTGGGGGTCCTTGTGCATGAATCCCAAAAAGTTAGTTTGCAGGTGCAGCAGGTAATCAGGAAGGCGAATGGAATGTTGGCCTTCATTGCGAGAGGGATTTGGAGTACAAAAGCAGGGAGGTCCTGCTGCAACTGTATAGGGTAATGGTGAGGCCGCACCTGGAGTACTGCGTGCAGTTTTGGTGAGATGAGCGACTGAATCACTTTCCATGAACAACAGCATCCATTCCCACTGTCCGCACATTTACAGTGTTGAGTCAGGTGGCTACACGAGTCTCACAGGCTGAACGATTGGTTGAAGGTGTATCCACACACACAACACTTGTCCTGTTTCTCCCTGCTGTGATTGGTGTTTTTACAAAGGCTGATGAGAAGGTGATCCTGATCAATCCGGGAATCTGGCAAATCTTGAGGCGATGTTTGGATTGAGTTTCCCAGCTGCAGATCCTCCCCTTCTAATAGCCTGCAAAACAATGGTGGTTACAAACATTGTTACTTCAAGTACAGGATAGAAATTCAGAACAGACAATTAAAGATTCTACAGAAATTCTGTCCACTCCTGTCCCTCCTAAGCTGTACATTACTTATTCTAGACACTCACCCTCAAACCTCACTGTTTAATTCAACATTCCTGTCATTGTCCGAGCTTTATTATCTCCAGAAAGGGATGAATCTGGCTGGGTGCAATTCCCCAGACATTAGTTAGCCTCTAGTGCCTCACTGTCAGTCAACACAGCAGGATTTCCACTGTGGTAGGCATCACAGCTTCAAATCCTGTCCTCAAATGACATCCAGACACTCCCAGTTGTGGTCACTGGATCGGTATGAAGAGCAGGGGCACTGGCTGATTTTTACTCATATTTAGCCCAGTGGTACTGAGGACAATTATAATCCCTGAACTGCTGCCTTGGCTGAGATCAGCTCACAGCCCACATCACGGATCGAACTTGGGAACTTCCCAGTCGGTAATGCAGTATTGCAAAATTTGGGGGAGGGTTAGAACAGAATATTTTGAAACAAATTTGACTCCACCTTTAAACAAAACGATCGTCACACTGCACAATTCTGAAATCTTTCCAAATTATACAACTGGATCACCGAAAACAGTGAGACATTTTAGAAAGGCTCAAGTCACTGAAATAGACAGCTTTCTACTCACTGCACAGTACAGAAGGGACCAACTGTTAATGGGAGCTCTGTTACTGAAGTCCTTCAACGCCCCAAGATAAACTGGACTGTCCCTTTAACTATAAAGAGGCAGAGAAAGGGGAGTCCCTGTCCCTGTAAATATCTGCCCCATTCCCCCAGGCAGTGGGAGGAGGAACGGTATCTTTATATTCTGACCCAGCAAGCACCGCCGGATCGGCTAAAGAACATAGAATGTGTATCGCATCAGGTTACGCAGAACAACTGAAAAGAGCACACAAGCTCTTTGCTCTATATATATGTGTGTGTATTTGTAAAGCACATCATTCTTAATATTTAAGTCAATTCCACAGAGACAAATTACTATCTTCACCAATTATTTTCCAGCATTTTATTTCCATTTTCTTTGCAATTACATTGCAGACTGTTTAATACCTTTACCATTTATTGATAACCATGTCTATCCGCAGTATTCAGTGGGAATCGGGATTAAATCACACCGAGGATAATGAGCAGCCCTCCAGCAGTCTCTGAGCTTTATTGTCCAGTGATCACCTCACTATCACACACAAGATCCTGATATTTACCTCCACTGTGGATGATTAGTGTAAGTGATGGTATAAATGAAATCGTAGGGGTGAAAGCGGAGTTGGAGTGAGGAATTGGAGAGTAGGGGTGAAGGAGGTAAATAAGAACATAAGTACATAAGAACATAAGAATTAGGAACAGGAGTAGGCCATCTCGCCACTCGATCCTGCTCCGCCATTCAATAAGATCATGGCTGATCTGGCCGTGGACTCAGCTCCACTTACCCGCCCGCTCCCCATAACCCTTAATTCCCTTATTGCTTAAAAAACTATCTATCTTTGACTGGAATACATTCAATGAGCTAGCCTCAACTGCTTCCTTGGGCAGAGAATTCCACAGATTCACAACCCTCTGGGAGAAGAAATTCTTTCTCAACTCGGTTTTAAATTGGCTACTCCGCTTTTTGAGGCTGTGCCCCCCTAGTTCTCGTCTCCCCGACCAGTGGAAACAACCTCTCTGCCTCTATCTTGTCTATCCCTTTCATGATTTTAAATGTTTCTATAATATCACCCCTCATCCTTCTGAACTCGAAGGAGTAAAGACCCAGTCGATTCAATCTATCATCATAAGGTAACCCCCTCATTTCTCGAATCAGCCTAGTGAAACGTCTCTGTACCACTTCCAAAGCTAGTATATCCTTCCTTAAGTAAGGTGACCAAAACTGCACGCAGTACTCCAGGTGTGGCATTTCCAATACCTTATACAGTTCCAGCAACATCTCCCTGCTTTTGTACTCCATCCCTTTCACAATGAAGGCCAACATTCCATTTGCCTTCCTGATTAGCTGCTGCACCTGCAAAATTCTAAAGGGGCAAAGTGTCTTAAAAAGACAAGCCTGAAGGCTCTGTGCCTCAATGCGAGGAGTATTCGGAATAAGGGACGAATTAACTGCACAGGCAGCAATTAATGAATATGATATCATTGGCATCACAGAGACATGGCTCGAGGGTGACCAAGGCTGGGAACTCAACATCCAGGGTTCTTCAACATTCAAGAATGATAGAGAGAAAAGAATAGAAGGTGTGGTAGCATTGCTGGTTAAAGAGGAAATTAACGCAATATAAGGAAGGACATTAGCTTGGATGATGTGGAATCTGTATGGGGCGAGCTGCGGAATACCAAAGGGCAGAAAACATTAATGGGAGTTGTGTACAGACCACCAAATAGTAGCAGTGAGGTTGGGGACAGCATCAAACAAGAGATTATGGATGCATGCAATAAACATACAGCAGTTATCAGGTGACTTTAATCTACATATCGATTGGGCTAACGAAACTAGTAGCAATACGGTGGAGGAGGATTTCCTGGAATGTACTAGGGATGGTTTTCTAGACCAATATGTCGAGGAACCAAGTAGAGGGCAGGCCATCCTAGACTGGATGATGTGTAATGAGAAAGGCTAATTAGCAATCTTGTTGTGCAAGGCCCCTTGGGGAAGACTGACCATAATATGGTAGAATTCTTCATTAAGATGGAGAGTGATACAATTAATTCAGAGACGAGGGTCCTGAATTTAAGGAATTTAGACTGGCAGATGATATTTAAAGGGTTGACGGTTGATAGGCAATGGCAAACATTTAATGATCACATGGCTGAACTTCAACAATTGTACATTCCTGTCTGGAGTAAAAATAAAACGGGGAAGGTGGCTCAACCGTGTCTAACAAGGTAAATTAGGGATAGTGTTAAATCCAAGGAAGAGGCATATAAACTGGCCAGAAAATGCAGCAATTCTGAGCACTGGGAGAAATTTAGAATTCAGCAGAGGACAAAAGGTTTAATTAGGAGGGGGAAAATGAGAGGAAGCTGGCCGGGAACATAAAAACTGACTGCAAAAGCTTCTATACATATGTGAAAAGGAAAGGATTAGTGAAGACAAACGTAGGTCCCTTGCAGTCACATTCAGGTGAATGTATAACGGGGAACAAAGAAATGGCAGACCAGTTGAACAAATACTTTGGTTCTGTCTTCACGAAGGAAGACACAAATAACCTTCCGGAAGTACAATGGGACCGAGGGTCCAGTGAGGAGGCACTGAAGGATATCCTTATTAGGCGGGAAATTGCGTTCGGGAAGTTGATGGGATTGAAGGCCGGTAAATCCCCGGGGCCTGATAGTCTGCATCCCAGAGGACTTAAGGAAGTGGCCCTAGAAATAGTGGATGCATTGGGTATCATTTTCCAACAGTCTATCGACTCTGGATCATTTCCTATGTGCTGGAGGGTAGCGAATGTAAAACCACTTTTATAAGATGGAGGGAGAGAGAAAACGGGTAATTATAGACCAGTTATGCTGACATCAGTAGTGAGGAAAATGTTGGAATCAATTATTAAAGATGAAATAACAGTGCATTTGGAAAGCAGTGACAGGAGCGGTCCAAATCAACATGGATGTAAGAAAGATAAATCATGCTTGACAAATCTTTTAGAATTTATTGAGGATGTAACGAGAAGAGTGGCCAAGGGAGAACCAGTGGATATGGTGTATTTGGACTTTCAAAAGGCTTTTGACAAGGTCCCACACAAGAGATTGGTGTGCAAAATTAAAGCACATGGTATTGGTGGTTATGCACTGACGTGGATAGAGAACTGGTTGGCAGACAGGAAGCCGAGAGTCGGGATAAACGGGTCCTTTTCAGAATGCCAGGCAGTGACTAGTGGGGTGCCGCAGGGCTCAGTGCTGGGATCCCAGCTATTTACAATATACATTAATAATTTGGATGAAGGAATAAGAACATAAGAACATAAGAACATGGAACAGGAGTAGACCATCTAGACCCTAGAGCCTGCTCCGCCATTCAACAAGATCATGGCTGATCTGGCCGTGGACTCAGCTCCAATTACCCGCCTGCTCCCCATAACCCTTAATTCCCTTATCGGTTAAAAATCTATCTATCTGTGACGTGAATACTTTCAATGAGCTAGCCTCAACTGCTTCCCTGGGCAGAGAATTACCACAGATTCACAACCCTCTGGGAGAAGAAATTCCTTCTCAACTCGGTTTTAAATTGGCTCTCCCGTATTTTGAGGCTGTGCCCCCTAGTTCTAGTCACCCCGACGAGCAGAAACAACCTCTCTGCCTCTATCTTGTCTATCCCTTTCATTATTTTAAATGTTTCCATGAGATCACCCCTTATCCTTCTGAACATCAATGAGTCTACTCAATCTATCATCATAAGGTAACCCCCTCATCTCCGGAATCAGCCGAATGAATCGTCTCTGTACCCACTCCAAAGTTAGTATATCCTTCCTTTAGTAAGGTGACCAAAACTGCATGCTGTACTCCAGGTGCAGCCTCACCAATAGCCTGTGCAGTTGCCGCAGGACCTCCCTGCTTTTGTACTCCATCCTTCTCGCAATGAAGGCCAACATTCCATTCGCCTTCATGATTACCTGAGGCACCAGCAAATTAACTTTTTGGGTTTCAAGCACAAGGACCCCCAGCACCCATGCACCGCAGCACGTTGTAATTTCTCCACATTCAAATAATATTCCCTATTACTGTTTTTTTTTCCAAGGTGGATGACCTCACATTTTCCGACATTGTATTCCATCTGCCAAACCTTAGCCCATTCGCTTAACCTTCTAAATCTCTTTGCAGCCTTTCTGTATCCTCTACACAACGCGCTTTCCCACTAATCTTAGTGTAATCTGCAAATTTTGTTACACTACACTCTGTCCCCTCTTCCAGGTCATCTATGTATATTGTAAACAGTTGTGGTCCCAGTACCGTTCCCTGTGGCACACCACTAACCACTGATTTCCAACCCGAAAAGGACCCATTTATCCCGACTCTGCTTTCTGTTAGCCAGCCAATTTTCTATCCATGCTAATACATTTCCTCTGACTCCGCGTACCTTTATCTTCTGCAGTAACCTTTTGTGTGGTACCTTATCAAATGCCTTTTGGAAATCTGAATATACCACATCCATCATTACGCCTCTATCCACCATGCTCGTGATATCCTCAAAGATTTCCAGTAAATTAGTTAAACATGATTTCCCCTTCATGAATCCATGCTGCTTCTGCTTGATTGCACTATTTGAATCTAGATGTCCCGCTATTTCTTCCTTAATGATAGCTTCAAGCATTTTCTCCACTCCAGATGTTAAACTAACCGGCCTATTGTTACCCGCCTTTTGTCTGCCCCCTTTTTTAAGCAGAGGTGTTACATTAGCTGCTTTCCAATTCTCTGGTCCCTCCCCAGAGTGCAGAGCATTTTTGTAGATTATAACGAATGCATCTGCTATAATTTCCGCCATCTCTTTTAATAGCCTGGGATGCATTTCATCAGGAACAGGGGACTTGTCTACCTTGAGTCCCATTATCCTGTCCAGCACTACCCCACCAGTGCTAGTGATTATCTCAAATGAGTATAATATTTCCAAGTTTTCAGATGACATTAAACTGGATGGCGGTTGAGTTGTGAGGAGGATGCTACGAGGCTGAAGGGTTACTTGGATAAATTAGCTGAGTGGGCAAATGCTTGGCAGATGCAGTATAATGTGGATAAATGTGAGGTTATCCACTTTGGGGTAAAAACACGAAGGCAGAATATTATCTGAATGGCGGCAGATTAGGAAAAAGGGAGGTGCAACGAGACCTGGGTGTCATGGTACATCACTCATTGAAAGTTGGCATGCAGGTACAGCAGGCGGTGAAGAATTAAAATGGTATGTTGGCCTTCATAGCTCGGGCTTTTGAGTATAGGAGCAGGGAGCTCTTACTGCAGTTGTACAGGGCCTTGGTCTGGCCTCACCTAGAATATTGTGTTCAGTTTTGGTCTCCTAACCTGAGGAAGGACGTTCTTGCTATTGAGGGAGTGCAGCGAAGGTTCACCAGATTGATTCCCGGGATGGCAGGATTGACACATAAGGAGAGATTGGATCAACTGGACCTTTATACACTGAAGTTTGGAAGGATGAAAGGGGATCTCATAGAAACGTCTAAGATTCTGACGGGACTGGACAGGTTAGATGCAGGAAGAATGTTCCCGATGTTGGGGAAGTCCAGAACCAGAAGACACAGTCTAAGGATAAGTGGTAAGCCATTTAGGATTGAGATGAGGAGAAACTTCTTCATTCAGAGTTGTTAACCTGTGGAATTCCCGACCGCAGAGAGTTGTTGATGCCAGTTCATTGGATATATTCAAGGGAGAGTTAGAGACGGCCCTTATAGCGAAAGGCATGAAGGGGTATGGAGAGAAAGCAGGAAAGGGGTATTGAGGTGAATGATCAGCCATGATCTTATGGTGGTGCAGGCTCGAAGGGCCGAATGGCCTACTCCTGCACCTGTTTTCTATGTTTCTATGTACAGAAGGATCTGGGGGTTCTTGTAAATGAAACTCAACAAGTTAGCATGCAAGTACAGCAAATAATCAGGAAGGCAAATGGAATACTGGCATTTATTGCAAGGGGGGTGGAGTATAAAAGTAAGGAAGTCCTGCTGCAACTGTGCAGGGCGTTGGTAAGACCACACCTGGAGTACTGCATACAGTTTTGGTCTGGACTTGTCTCTATTCCCATGCCGAGGGAATTGCTGCACCAGATGGGAGGGGCAACATTTGGGAACACGGTTTCCCCACTAATTCCAATTCCCCTTCTGTCTGGTGGATAATGGATGGGCCACTGTGTGTAATGTGCAAGTCAGTAAGAATTGTCAGCCAGCTCTTTCTAATTGGACATTTTATTCAGCAGAAACTTTCACACACTATTGCAGATTTTGTACGAAAGATCAATTTAGGATTAAAGTAAAAGTTCATAATTTTATTGCAAACTAACTTTCTATTGAGAGTTGCTGAATTAACTGGGAAAGATAAAACACAGCGTTGCTTAAATGGACACTGCAGCCCCGACAACTCAATCAGCAATATATCCAGAATATTAAAGTCCAGCCCAGTTATAGGGTTATTAACAGCAGCAGAATAAAACCCCAACTGTCAGAATGAACATGGTTCAGTCGGGATGTGATTAACAGCAGTAATAACAGCAGATTCCAACCCCTGCAGTCACTTGTGAACTCGTTGGTGTGTCAGCAGGGTGGATGACTGAGTAAATCCCTTCCCACACTCAGAGCAGGTGAATGGCCTCTCCCCAGTGTGAACTCGCTGGTGTCTCAGCAGGTCGGATGAACAAGTGAATCCCTTCCCACACACGGAGCAGGTGAACGGCCTCTCCCCAGTGTGAACTCGCTGGTGTTTCAGCAGGTTGGATGAACATGTGAATCGCTTCCCACACACAGAGCAGGTGAACGGCCTCTCCCCAGTGTGAACTCGCTGGTGATTTACAAGGTCATGTGACACATTGAATCCTTTCCCACACTCAGGGCAGGTGAATGGCCTCTCCCCAGTGTGAACTCGCTGGTGTGTCAGCAGGTCGGATGACTGAGTAAATCCCTTCCCACACTCAGAGCACGTGAATGGCCTCTCCCCAGTGTGAACTCGCTGGTGTTTCAGCAGGTCAGATGACTGAGTGAATCCGTTTCCACACTCAGTGCAGATGAATGGCCTCTCCCCAGTGTGAACTCGCTGGTGTTTCAGCAGGTTGGATGAAGAAGTGAAACCCTTCCCACACTCAGAGCAGGTGAACGGCCTCTCCCCA
The DNA here is from genome assembly GCF_044704955.1 of Pristiophorus japonicus. Classification (NCBI taxonomy): domain Eukaryota; kingdom Metazoa; phylum Chordata; class Chondrichthyes; family Pristiophoridae; genus Pristiophorus; species Pristiophorus japonicus. The sequence goes on from NC_092009.1 coordinate 5,874,575, forward strand.
GTGTGAACTCGCTGGTGATTTACAAGGTCGTGTGACACATTGAATCCCTTCCCACACACGGAGCAGGTGAATGGCCTCTCCCCAGTGTGAACTCGCTGGTGTTTCAGCAGAGCGGATGACTGAGTAAATCCCTTCCCACACTCTGAGCACGTGAATGGCCTCTCCCCAGTGTGAACTCGCTGGTGTTTCAGCAGGTCAGATGACTGAGTGAATCCGTTTCCACACTCAGTGCAGATGAATGGCCTCTCCCCAGTGTGAACTCGCTGGTGTTTCAGCAGGTTGGATGAACAAGTGAATCCCTTCCCACATTCAGGGCAGGTGAATGGCCTCTCCCCAGTGTGAACTCGCTGGTGTATCAGCAGGCTGGATGAAGTAGTGAATCCTTTCCCACACTCGGAGCAGGTGAACGGCCTCTCCCCAGTGTGAACTCGCTGGTGTGGCATCAGGTCAGATGACTGAGTGAATCCCTTCCCACACTCGGAGCAGGTGAATGGCCTCTCCCCAGTGTGACTGCGGCGATGAAATTTCAGCTTAGACAGTGATCTGAATAGCTTCCCACAGTCACCACATTTCCACGGTTTCTCCTTGGTGCGGGTATCCTTGTGACTCTCCATGGTTGGACGATGGGTTGAAGCCTCGCACACGCACACAACACGTTTACAATTTCTACGTGCTGTGAATGGGGCGATGTTTTTTCATGCTGTGCAATTGGTTAAAGCTCTTTCCACAGGCAGTGCACTGGAACATTCTCACTCACGTGTGTGTGTCTCGGTGTTTTTCCAGTCACACTGATGTTTGAAATCTTTTCCCACAAACAGAACAGACAAACATTTCTCCTTCAACTTTCAAAGACCGATGATATTCAGGTCCTGATGAATCGACTGACTCCGTCAGATCTTGACATGATGTTTGGTTTGCGTTTCCTGTCTTAAAATCTCCCCTTCTAATATTCTGTAAAAGGAAATAATAAAACTCATCGCTGTCAGTGTAAGACAGAGATTCAGGATAGACACATCTAGTTTCCATGGAACATTCTTTCCTTTCTTGTTCTTCCAAAGCTGTAAATCCCTGTCCCACACATTGTCCCTTCTGCTGTGCTGAAATCCAAACAATCTCACATTTCTACACTGTTTCTCCTCCATTCCCAGTTTTCACCACCAATTCTGGCTGGGTTCATGTCTACACTCTCTGGTTCCCCTCCCTCCCCACCCCTGAAGGTGCTGAGTGTGGCTGCACTAGGTTCCACATTCTCTAGTTTCCCTCCCTCTCTTCCCCTAAAAGTGCTGACTCTGGCTTTGAGGAACAGGGTGGATGAAGGGGACCAGTGGATGTGGTGTATTTGGACTTCCAGAAGGTATTTGACTGCACAAGATAAAAGTTCATGGGGTTGGGGGTAATATTTTCGCATGGATAGAGAATTGGCTAACTAACAGAAAACAGAGAGTCAGGATAAATTCTCGGGTTGGCAATCAGTAACTAGTGGTGTGCCGCAGGAATCAGTGTTGGGACCCCAACTATTTACAATTTATATTAACGACTTGGATGAAGGGACCGAGTGTAATGTAGCTAAGGTGGGAGGAAAAGCAATGTGTGCGGAGGACACAAAAAACCTGCAAAACGACATAGATAGGCTCAGTGAGTGGGCAAAAATTTGACAGATGGAGTATAATGTTGGAACTTCGGCAGAAAAAATGTGAAGAGCAAGTTATTATTTAAATGGAGAAACATTTGCAGTACAACGGGACCTGGGGGGTCCTGCTGCATGAAACACAAAGGGTTCGTATGCAGGTACAGCAAGTGAACAGGAAGGCCAATGGTATCTTGGCCTTTATTGCAAAGGGGATGGAGTATAAAAGCAGGGAAGTCTTACTACTGTTATACGGGGTATTGGTGAGGCCACACAAAGAATACTACGTACAGTTTTGGTTTCCATATCTAAGAAAGGATATACTTGCTTTGGAGGCAGTTCAGAGAAGGTTCACGAGGTTGATTCCAGAGATGAGTGGGTTGACCTATGAGGAAAGGTTGAGTGGTTTGGGCTTCTGCTCATTGCAATTCAGACGAATGTGAGGTGATCTTATCGAAACGTATAAGATTATGAGAGAGCTTGACAAGGTGGATGCAGAGAGGATGTTTCCACTGATAGGGGAAACTAGAACAAGGGGCATAATCTTAGAATAAGGGGCCGCACATTTAAAACTGAGATAAGGAGGAATGTCTTCCCTCAAAGGGTGGTAAATCTGTGCCATTTGCTGCCTCAGAGAGCTGTGGAAGCTGCCTCCCTCTCCTCTCCTGATGGTGCTGACTCTGGCTGGGTTCAGTTCTACACTCACTGGTTCCCCTCCCTCTCCTCCCCTGAAGGTGCTGACTCTGGCTGGGTTCAGTTCTACACTCACTGGTTCCCCTCCCTCTCCTCCACTGAAGGTGCTGACTCTGACTGGGTGCAGTTCTACACTCACTGGTTCCCCTCCCTCCCCTCCCCTGATGGTGTTGACTCTGGCTGGGTTCATTTCTACACTCACTGGTTCCTCTCCTGATGGTGCTGACTCTGACTGTGTTCAGTTTTACACTCACTGGATCCCCTCCCTCTCCTCCCGTGAAGGTGCTGACTCTAACTGGGTTCAATTCTACACTCACTGGTTGTCCTCCCTCTCCTCTCCCGAAGGTGCTGACTCTGGCTGGGTTCATTTTCACACTCACTGGTTCCCCTCCCTCTCCTCCACTGAAGGTGCTGACTCTGTCTGAACACAGTTCTACACTCACTGGTTCCCTTCCCTCTCCTCCCCTGATAGTGCTGACTCTGTCTGGGTTCAGTTCTGCACTCACTGGTTCCCCTCCCTCTCCTCCACTGAAGGTGCTGACTCTGACTGGTACAGTTGTACACTCACTGGTTCACTTCCCTCTCCTCCCCTGACAGTGCTGACTCTGGCTGGGTTCAGTTCTCCACTCACTGGTTCCCCTCCCTCCCTGATGGTGCTGACTCTGGCTGGGTTTAATTCCACAATCACTGGTTTCCTCCGCCTCATCTCCTCTGAAGTGCTGGCTATCTTCGATCTGGTCCTGTGTAATGAGTTGGATTAATGATCAATCTCCGAATAAAGGACCCCCTTGGAATGATCATAGCATGGTTGAATTTCAAATTCAAATGGAGGGCGAGAAAATTGGATCTCAAACCAGCGTTCGATGCTTAAATGATGGAGATTACAAAGATATGAGAAAAGATTTGGCTAAAGTGGACTGGGAAAATACATCAAAATGTAGGACAGTTGATGAACAGTGGCGTCCATTTAAGGAAATATTTCGCAACTCTCAAGAAAAATATATTGCAGTGAGGAGGAAAATGTGTAAAAGAAAATATATCCATTCGTGGCTAACTCAAGAAATAAAGGGCATACAAAGTGGCCAAGACTGTTGGGAGGACAGAAGATTGGGAAGCTTTTCAAAGCCAGCAAAGAATGACTAAAAAAAATGATTAAAAAAGGGAAGATAGACTATGAAAGTAAACTAGCACGAAATATAAAAACAAATAGCAAGAGTTTCTACAGGTATATAAAAAGTAAAAGAATGGCTAAAGTAAATGTTGGTCCCTTAGAGGACGAAACCAGGGAATCAGTGATGGGGAACATGCAGATGGCAGAAAATCTGAAAATATATTTAGTATCAGTCTTTATGGTTGAGGACACCAAAAATATCCCAACAGTGGATAGTCAATGGGCTATAGCGGGGGAAGGAACTTACCACAATCACAAAGGAGGTGGTATTCGGAATAAAGGCGGACAAGTCCCCTGGACCTGATGCCTTACATCCTAGAATCTTAAGCGAAGTGGCTGCAGAGATAGTAGATGCACTGTTTGTAATCTACCAACGTTCCCTGGATTCTGCGGCGCTCCCAGCAGATTGGAAAACTGCAAATGTAATGCCCCTATTTAAAAAAGGAGGCAGACATAAAGCAGGAAACTATAGACCATTCGTCTAACATCTGTGGTTGGGAAAATCCTTGAGTCCAATATTAAGGAAGCAGTCGCGGATCATTTGGAAAAGCATGATTCGATCAAGCAGAGTCAGCATGGTTTTATGAAAGGGAAATCATGTTTGACAAATTTGCTGGAGTTCTTTGAAGATATAACAAGCAGGGTCGATAAGGGGCAACCAGTGAATGTGGTGTATTTGGATTTCTAAAAGGCATTCGATAAGGGGCCACATGAGAGGTTAGTGCACAAGATAAAAGCTCACAGGGTTGAGGGTAATATATTAGCATGGATAGAAGATTGGCTAACTAACAGAAAACAGAGTCGGGATAAGTGGATCATTTTCCGGTTGGCAAACTGAATAGTGGGATGCCGCCGGGATCGGTGCTGGGTACCCAACTATTTACATTCTATATTAATGACTTGGATGAAAAGACCGAGTGTTATGTAGCCAAGTTTGCTGACTACACAAATAGGGGTGGCAAAGCAAATCTGCAAAGGGATATAGACAGGCTAAGTGAGTGGGCAAAACCTGGCAGATGGAGTATAATGTGGGGAAATGTGAGGTTACTCAATTTGGCAGAAATAATAGAAAAGCAAATTATAATTTAAATCGAGAAATATTGTAAAGTGCCTGCAGTACAGAGGGACCTGGCGGTCCTTTTGCATGAAACACAAAAAGTTAGTGTGCAGGTACAGCAAGTAATCAGGAAAGCAAATGGAATGTTGGCCTTTATTGCAAAGGGGATAGAGTAGAAACATAGAAAATAGGTGCAGGATTAGGCCATTCGGCCCTTCGAGCCTGCACCGCCATTCAATGAGTTCATGGCTGAACATTCAAGTTCAGTAGCCCCGTCCTGCTTTCTCACCATACCCCTTGATCCCCCTTGTAGTAAGGACTACATCTAACTCCTTTTTGAATATATTTAGTGAAATGGTCTCAACAACTTTCTGTGGAAGAGAATTCCACAGGTTCACCACTCTCTGGGTGAAGAAGTTTCTCCTCATCTCGATCCTAAATTGCTAACCCTTATCCTTAGACTGTCACCCCTGGTTCTGGACTTCCCCAACATTGGGAACATTCTTCCTGCATCTAACCTGTCTAAACCCATCAGAATTTTAAACGTTTCTATGAGATCCCCTCTCATTCTTCTGAAATCCAATGAATACAAGCCCAGTTGATCCAGTCTTTCCTGATATGTCAGTCCCGCCATCCCTGGTATCAGTCTGGTGAACCTTCGCTGCACTCCGTCAATAGCAAGAATGTCCTTCCTCAAGTTAGGAGACCAAAACTGTACACAATACTTCAGCTGTGGCCTCAGCAAGGCCCAGTACAACTGCAGCAACATCTCCCTGCCCCTGTACTCAAATCCACTCACTATGAAGGCCAACATGCCATTTGCTTTCTTAACTGCCTGATGGACCTGCATGTCAACCTTCAATGACTGATGTACCATGACACCCAGTTCTCGTTGCACCTCCCCTTTTCCTAATCTGTCACCATTCAGATAATAGTCTACCTCTCTGTTTTTACCACCAGTGTGGATAACCTCACAGTATAAAAGCAGATAAGTCCTGCTACAACAGTACAGGGTTTTGGTGTTGACACACCTGGAGTACTGCGTACAGTTTTGGTCTCTGCATTTAAGAAAGGATATACTTGCATTAGAGGCGGGTCAGAGAAGGTCACTGGGTTGATTCCGGAGATGAGGGGGTTGACTTATGAGGATAGGTTGAGTTGGTTGGGCCTTTACACATTAGCGTTCAGAAGAATGAGGGGTGATCTTATTGAAACTTATAAGATTATGAGGTGGCTCGACAAGGTGGATGTAGAGAGGACATTTCCACTCATCAGGGAACCTAAAACTAGGGGACATAGTCTCAGAATAAGGGGCCACCCATTTAAAACTGAGATGAGGAGAAATTTATTCTCTGAGGGTTGGAAATCCATGGAACTCTCTGCCCCAAAGGGCCGTGGAAGTTGGGTCATTTAATATATTTAAGGTGAAGATAGACTCATTTTTGAGCGATAAGGGAGTAAAGGGTTATGGGGTGCGGACAGGGAAGTGGAGCCGACTCCATGATCGGATCAGCCATGACCTTATTGAAGGGGGAGCAGGCTCGAGGGGCCAAATGGCCTAATGCTGCTCATATTTTTTATGGTCTAACCTGTTTCCCCTCCACTCCCAGTTTTCACCACCGATTCTGGCTGCGTTCAGTTCGATACTTACTGGTTCCCCTCCCTCTCCTCCCCTGAATGTGCTGACACTGGCTGGGATCAGTTCTAAACTCACTGTTTCTCCTCTCTCCCATCAATATGCTGACTGTGGCTGGGATCAGTTCCACACTCGCTGGTTCCCCTCTCCTCGCCTGAAGACGCTGACTCTGTCTGGGTTCAGTTCCACAGTCACTGGTATCCCCTCCCCTGAAGGTGTTGACTCTCAGTTCTCTTTATTCACTTCTTCCCTGCACAAAGATGGCCACGCATGCGCTGTGCTACTCACGGAATCAAGATAGCGGAGCACTGAATCTGCCTTCCTACACCAAGATGGCCGCCGTTAGCCTGGGCCTCTGACCGGTAGAAATCCCAGAAGCTGCGACTACCGATATTCCGGTAAACATTCCGGGCTTGCGGCGGGCACCGGTTGTTTATGAAGCCTCCCCTGCTCCCCGCTGGACAATTACTCCGCTCCTTACCGCTAAAAAAGACACTTCTATAGAGCCTGTCCAAAACGTGTCTCCTCCTCCAAAGCCAGGCAGGGCCCGCGCCTGCGCATTGAGCTGCTGTAGTCTGGCTGCGACACATTCTCCCCCGCGGGTCATGCTGGTTAGATAAGACCATGAGACATTGGACCATGAGACATTGGAGCAGCTCCCCGAGGCTGCTCCCCATTCAATAAGATCATGGCTGATCTGATCAATGACTCAGCTCCACTTTCCTGCCTGCTCCCCAGAGTCCTTTGCTCCCTCATCGCTAAAAATCTGTCTATCTCCGCGTTAAATATATTCAATGACCCAGCTTCCACAGCTCTTTGGGGCAGAGAATTCCATGGATTTCCAACTCTCTGAGAGAAGAAATTCCTCCTCAGCTCAGTTTTAAATGGGATGAGGAGAAAGGCTGCATTTGTAAATAGAACAGGATTTACTGTGATTGCATTGGGCACTGAACCATATTAATTCTGGGAGCATTTTTTTGTTTCTGATAATATTTATAACCCCTATACCTGAGCTGGAAATTAATACCCTGTATAAAAGTTGAATAAATTATCTTTGTTTCAAACACAGCGTGTGGAATATTTGATTCCTCCATGATGAGAGGAAATCAATCGGTGTTCCATTTTAGGGCTTTTTCTGAAACTAACTTTTATCACTTCTCACCTAGTTCACCTTCTATCATAACAAACCCCAAACTTGTTCCGTTTGAGTATATGAGTTGTGGTTGTTGTAGACTTAACTGCAGTGTCTCACTTTAAACACAGCTGAAATCCTTTGAATCACCCCGTTATTGAACTGTCTTGCATAAGATTTGAAATCCGTTACTTTCTGTGTCAATTAACCCAGTTTTGGAACCGATTGAATTTAAAAAACTCATCCACACATTTTACATGTGATAGCCTGTGAAATATTCTAATATTTGTAATTGTCTTTTCCAAAAACTCCTTTCCCAAGCCACTGACTCCATCCCTCGCCCCAACTTCTTTCTGAGGCTGAACCAGACTGTTCACAGCCTTGGTGTCATACTTAACCCTGAAATAACTTTTTGACCACATATCCACAACATAACTAAGATTGCCTATTTCCACTTCTGTAACATCGCCCGTTCTCGCCATTGCCTCAACTCATCCACTGTGAAGCCCTGATCCATGCCTTTGTTACTTCTGGTCTTGACTATTCCAATGCACTTCTCCCACATTCTACCCTACATAAACTAGAGTTGATCGAAAACTCGGCTACCCATGTCCTAACAAGTCCAGCTCACCCATCACCCCTGTGCTCGCTGACCGACAGTGGCTTCTGGTGAAGCAACGCCTTGATTTCAAAATTCGAATACTTATTTTCAACTCCCTCCATGGCCTCGCCCCTCCCTAGCTCTGTAAACTCCTCCAGCCCCACATCTGCTCCCCCCATATCCCGCCCATGAGATATCTGTCTTCCTGAGCATCCCTAATTCTAATTGTTCAACCATTGGTGGTTTTGTTTGCTGTACCTTCTGTTGCCCAGGCCCCAAGTTCTGGAATGCCCAGATTAAACCTTCCTGTCCAACCTGTGCTAAACGTGCCCTGGCAGATTTTGAATGGATAGTGTAGAGCAAATTTTTCTCTGTATCTAGTGGACAGAGTCTCAGAAAAAGGGGCCGCCTATTTAAAAATGAGATGAGGAGGAATTTATTTCCTCAGATGGTTATAAATCTGTGAATTTTCTACCCCAAAGAGCTGTGAAGGCTGGGTCATTGAATATATTTAAGGCCGCGATAGACAGATTTTTGAGTGATAAGTGAGTAAAGGGTTCTGGCGAGCGGGCAGGAAAGTGGAACTGACTCGGATCAGACAAGCCATGATCTTATTGAATGGGGAGCAGGCTCGGGGTCCGGGTGGCCCAGTCCCGCTCCTATTTCTCATGGTCACCACCCCCCCGCGGAGCCTGTTTTTTTATCCTTGTTTCTAATGGTCACTGATCATTATCCCACCATTCACACCCTATCCTGACTAATGTTGTTCTAACTCCTGCCAGTACCATTTGAATTCGGCCCATCCTCCCTGTTGTCTCTCTAATCTATCCTGCCTTCCCCCCTATCAGAGACCTTCCCTGTTGTCCTTTCTCTCCCTCCCAGTGCTCCTTCAGGATCTGTTCTTTCCCAGCACTCTCCAGTTGTGACGGAGGGCCGCGGCCCCGCCCCCCTCTGACGCTGCCCACAGATGCTGCCTGAGCCGCGGACACTTCCGGCATCTTCTGTTTGTGTCGCAAGAGACACTTTCCCTTCAGCACCGCGCGCCCTGGATTGTTCGCCGATTGATTGATTGATGCCGCGGCCCCGCCCCCCCCGCCGCTGATTGGCGCGGAGCAGCGCGCGCTGGGTGGGCTGGTGCCCCGCGCCGCCTCGCCATCGGCTGCGGGCTGAGTGCTGCACGTGGGCGGGCGGTTGGCGGTTTGTTGGCGGGCTCCGCTCGCGGCCTTTCAACTCGGGGGCCCGTGTGAGGCGGGGCGGCGTTGTGCGCAGGCGCTGGCCAGCCTATTGGCCGTGGATGGACGGACGTTTCGCCACTGCCGTGGAGGATGGAGGAGCGGCCCGAGCAGCGCACCCGGCCTCCCTGTGGACTCACGGACACGCGCGGGCAGCGAGATTTGGCCGCCGAGACGGCGGGTGGCGGCTGCGGGGCACTTTCGCGTGTGGACGGGCCTGGTTTACTGTCGGGAGTTGCGGGGAGTTCGGCCGCCATCTTTGGGCAGCGCAGAACTGCCCGCCGCAGGGAGCGACAGCAGCGGGGCTTCCTCGACGTCACAATGCTTGCCATTGATCCGCTGCAGGGCAGGGAGCATGCGTGGCGGCCATCTTACTGCAGGGCGGCCATCAGGTGCAGGATGGGGACCAGTGACTTGAATACATGAGAACAACCGATATCGGAGATGAGTCGGCTTTTGGTCCCGCGAGCCTGCCGCCATTCAATAAGATGATGGCTGCAGCATCTTTGGTGTTTCTCCTTGGAGCAGTGAAGGTGCAGGGCAGGTTTAAATGAGGTGCTCACAATCAGGAACGCTTTAGATTGAGTCAGGGACCAGACTTATGTGTTCTGCTCACACAATCGGAGAATGGTTACAGCACGGAAGGCGATTCAGCCCATCCAGTCCTTGCTGGTTCCCAGCTAGTCCCACTGCCCCGCCCTTTCCTCTGGCCCTGCAAATGTTTTCTTTCAGATAATTATACAACTCCCTTTTGAAAGCAGTGATTGAGTCTGCCTCCACCACATTTTTCAGGCAGTGCATTCCAAATCGGAACCACTTGCTGCATAAATAAGGTTTTTCTACATCACCTTTGGTTCTTCTGCCAATTCGCTCATGTACCAGCAGGTTGGATGAATGCGTGAATCCCTTCACATACACAGGGCAGTTGAACGGCCTCTCTCCATTGTCACGGCGTCGATGATTTTCCAGTGCAGAGGGGCAATTGAATCCCTTCCCACAATCCCCACATTTCCACGGTATCTCCGTGGTGCGGGTGTCCTTGTGTCTCTCCAGGTTGGACGATCAGTTGAAGCCTGATCCACACACAGAACATGTGTACGGTTTCTCCCCGCTGTGAATGGTGCGATGTTTCTTCAGGCTGTGTAACTGGTTAAAGCTATTTTCACAGGCAGTGCACTGGGACACTCTCACTCGTGTGTGTGTGTGTCTCGTTCATCCCACCGACAGGTACACGAGCGAATTCACACTGGGGAGAAGCTGTTCAACTGTCCTGTGTGCAGTTTCTTTGTGTGCCTTACCCGCAGTCTACCAAAGAGTGCACCATCGGAGCAGGCCGGGGAGCAGAAGATGCAGCATGTCGGCCTGGCCCAGTAGTCTGAGCGGACACTAGCCTGCGACCACCATTGGAGCAGGCCGGGGAGCAGAAAGAGAAGCATGGCAGCCTAGCCCAGCAGACTGAGCGGCCCCCGGCCTGCGAGCACCATCGGAACAGGCCAGCGAGCGGACGCAGCAGCGTGGTGGCCTAGACCAGCAGTCTGAGCGGGCCCCGGCCTGCGACCAACATTGAAGCAGGCCGGGGAGCGGAAGGAGCAGCGTGGGTGCGTACCACTCCAGGGAACAGAATGTGCTGCAGCAGGTCAGCAATGGCCGTGAAAAGGGCCGTCACCAAGGTCCAGGTCAGTGATTGGAGCGTGGGCAGGTACAGCAGGAGCGGCGAGAGATTGTAGAGCGACTTGATCGGGGCCCAGGTGAAGCGCGAGTTCAGGGCCTAGAAGAGGCGAGGACCCAGGTGCAGCATGGACCAGCCCACACTGCGATTTGTGTGCGCACTAGGTCCGTGCAGCAGAGCTGGTCTCCATTCGTCTTGATTAATCCTTGCCACTGGACCAAGACTTGGCTCTGTCAAGGCCGTGTGGTGGCTGGCATGCATCGGTCACCACACATTAAAATTCCACGCACAGGCATCTTCCACCCTTCAAGATTTAGTTTGGACCTGGAATTTTAGGTCCTTCATTGAAACACGTGTGAACTTTTTAAGATGGAAGCAAGTCATGCTCGATTCGAGGGACTGCCGATGATGATGATGATCTTCTGCCAATCACCATAAATCTGTCTCCTCTGGTTCTCAACCCTTCTGCCAGCGGAAACAGTATCTCTCTATCTAATCTGTCTGGACCACTCATGATTTGGAACACCTCTATCAACTCTGCTCTCAACCGTCTCTGCTCAAAGAAGAACAACGCTAGCTTCTCCAGTCTCTCCACGTAACTGAAGTCCCTCATCTCATGAATCATTTTTGTCAATCTTTTCTGCACCCTCTCTCAGACCGTCACATCTTAATGTGCGGTGCGCAGAATTGGACAAACTGCTCCAGTTGAGGCTGAACTAATGTTTTACAAACATTCATCATAACCTCCTTGCTTTTGTATGCCATGCCACTGTGATGCACAGGATCCTGTAAATTTTTTAACTGCTTTCTCAACCTGTCCTGCCACCTTCAGCGATTTGTGTGCGTAAACCTTCTCACTGTCCATGCACCCCCTTTAGGATTATACCCCTTAATTTATGTTGCTTCTACTCGTTCGTTTATTCATGCTTCTCTAATTTTATTTCTAACTCAGATTCACGGCTTCAATTTATTACCTTCTCTGAGACCCTCAACGTAATCTGGAACCATAATGTTGGCGAGTGGTGATTGATTGCCCTGGGAATCAACAGGAAGAGAGCTTCGAGATCGGTGGTGTTGCGCTCATAATAAAGTAATGCAACTGAGTACTGTAGACAATGAGTATGTGTGAACTTCGCTCCTTTATTCAGACTGCAAAGTGTTGGTACAGTGTGGGAGGCCTGCTTATATGCAGTGATCCCAAGGGATGCTGGGATCCAACTGGTAAGCCCTCAGGTGGCAGTATTATACAGGTTGCCTGGGGTTGCATACATGACATCACTCCCTCCTTAAGTCAATAGTACTCTTATTTACAGGGTGAGACAATTTGGGGCTTTTCACTCCCTTGTCGATCGTCTCGGTACAAATGCAGTTGTGGGTGAGTTGGTTGGTTCTTCGCTGTGCTGCTGGACAGCTGCCCTTGCCGGGCTGCTAGGGATGGTGAGTTCAGTTTCGTGGTCAACCGTGATTTCGGTTGTCGCTTGTGTATATATTGGAGGGTCGAAGTTGGTGTTGTCCTCATCAGGTTGCTCGTGGCTGTTTGTGAATCGCAGTTTGGTTTGGTCCAAATGATTTCTGCACATTAGTCCATTGGCAAGTTTGACCTGAAACATCTGACTCCCTGCTTTGGCTATGACAGTGCCAGCAAACCATTTGGTATCATGTCCAAAATTGCGTACTAATACAGGGTATTGACTTCAATATCACGTGATAAGTCTGCATGATCATGGTACATGCTTCATTGATGCCACCTGTCCTCGACGTGATCATGGAGATCAGGGTGGACAAAAGAGAGCCTTGTTTTGAGCGCCCTTTTCATGAGCAGTTTGGCTGGCGGTTCCCCCGTGAGTGAGGGGGGTCTGGTGCGGTAGCTGAGCAGGACTTGGGACAGGCGGGTCTGCAGGGAGCCTTCCTATAAGCATTTCAAGCTTTGATTGATGGTCTGGACTGCCCGTTCTGCCTGACCGTTGGATGTGGGCTTGAACGGGGAGGATGTGATGTGCTTGATCGCATTGCGGGTCATGAATTCCTTGAATTCAGCACTGGTGATGTACGACCCTTTGTCGCTGACAAGGAAATCGGGCAGACAATGTGTGTCAAACATGGCTTGAAGGTTTTCGATGGTGGCAGTGGATGTGCTTACAGGCAATATTACACATTCAATCCATTTTTAAGCATCCACAACAACCAAAAACATTTTGCCTAGGAACGGGCCTGCAAAGTCATTGTGGATCCTCGACCATGGTTTGGAGGGCCATGACCACAAACTTAGCGGTGCCTCTCTGGGTGTTTTGCTCAGTTGAGAGCAAATGTTGCATTGGCGCATGCATGACTCTAAGTCTGCGACGATGCCGGGCCACCACGCTTGGGATCTGGTTATAGCTTTCATCTTTACTATGCCTGGGTGGGTACGGTGTAGGTCGTGTATGACCATTTCCCTGCCTTTCTTCGGCAAAACCACGAGATTACCCCACAAAAGACAGTCCGCCTGTATGGAATGTCGTTGTTGCACCACTGGAACGGCTTGATCTCTTCATGCATCTCCGCTGGGATGCTGGACCAGCTCCCATAGAGGACACCGTTTTTTACAAGGGACAGTAAAAGATCCTGGCTGGTCCAGGTCCTGATCTTGCGGGCGGTAACGGGTGACTTTTCATTTTCGAATGCATCCATCACCAAGAGCAAGTTGCAGGCTTTGCCATTTCCACCCCGGTGGTGGGCAATAGTAGCTGACTGAGAGCATCAGCGCATTTCTCTGTCTCGTCTGTGGCAGATTACATAGTTGTATGCAGGCAGCATGAGTGCCCATGTTTGGATGCGGGCAGAGGCATTGGCATTAATCTCATTGCTCTCTGAGAATAGCGATATGAGCGGCTTATGGTCAGTTTCCAGCTCAAACATGAGACCAAACAGATACTGGTGCATTTTTTTTCACCCCGTAAATGCATGCCAGAGCTTCTTTTTCAATCATGCGATAGACCCTTTCGGCCTTGGACAAACTCTTGGATGCATAGGGGACCATTTGCAATGTTCCCGATTTGTTAGCTTGTTGTGACACACACCCGATCCCGTATGAAGACGCATTGCAAGCTAGTACTAAGCGTTTACATGGGTTATACAAGACAACCAGTTCGTTGGAACATAACAGATTTCTGGCTTTCTCAAAAGCAGCCTCTTGTGATTTACCACATACCCAGTCATCTCCCTTGCGTAGTACATGTAGAGGTTCCAGCAAGGTGCTTAACCCAGATATGAAATTACCAAAATAGTTGAGTAGTCCTCTGAACGATGGCAGCTCTGTCATGTTCTGTGGTCTCGTCGCATTCTTGATGGCCTCCGTCTTGGTGTCGGTGGGTCTGATATCATCTGCCGTAATTCTTCTCCCAAAGAACTCGACCTCTGGTGCCAGATAAATACACTTTGCGCATTTCAACCTGAGTCCCACGTGACCTAACCGAATTAGAACCTCTTCCATGTTCTGCAACGATTCGATGGTGTCCCGACTGTGACCAGTACTTCCTCCTGGAAAACCACGATGTGTGGAACCAACTGTAGCACACTTTCCATGTTCCTTTGGAAAATTGCTACAGCCGATCGAATCTCAAACGGGCATCTATTCTAGATGAACAGATCTTTGTGCGTGTTGATGCAGGTGTGGCCTTTCAAAGATTCCGCCAGCTCCTGCGTCATTTAGGCCGAGATCAGGTCCAACCTGGTGAACTTCTTTCCTCCAGCCAGAGTCACAAATAGGTCATCTGCCTTGGGTAGCGGGTTCTGGTACTGTAGTAAAAAACAGTTAATCGTTACTTTCTCGTCCCCACAAATTCTGACCGTGCCGTCGCCTTTGAGAACCAGAAAAATAGGGCTGGCCCACTCATTGAACTCTACTGGCGTGATGATGCCTTCTCACTGCAGCCTGTCCAGCAAAATTTCCACTTTCTCGCGCATCATATATGGTACCGCCCGTGCCTTTTGGTGGATGGGTTGTGTACCGGGAACCAAGTGGATCTGTCCCTTTGACCCCGAGAAACTTCCGATGCCTGGCTCAAACAATGACGGAACTTGCTCAGAACCTGGGCACATGAGGCGTCATCAACGGACGAGAGCGTTCGGATGCTGTCCCAGGTCCAGCGGATTTTTCCCAGCCAGCTTCTGCCGAACAGTGCGGGGCTATCTCCTGCTACAATCCATAGTGGGAGTTCGTGCACTGCTCCATCATAGGAGACTTTTACTGCTGCGCTGCCAATTACAGAGATCAGCTCTTTAGTGTAAGTTCTTACCTTGGTATGACTGGAGCTAATCTAGGGCCTGTGTGCCTTGTTGCACCACAGCCTGTCAAAGGCCTTTTTGCTCATGATAGACGGACTCGCACCCGTGTCCAGTTCCATGGATAGTGGAATTCCATCCAGTTTGACTTTTAGCATGATCGGTGGCTATTTCATGGTGAAGGTGTGTACCCAGTACACTTCTGCCACCTCAGTTCTAGTCTCTAGTTCAGCCTGATCGGCCATGGATCTGTTCTCCTCCGCAACATGGTGGTTTGCATGGTTTGCAGCTCATCTGCACATTGGCTGGAGGTGTCCCATTGTTCCACATCCTTTGCACACGTCGTGTTTGAAGCGGCATTGATGGGCTCGATGATCACCTCCACAGCGCCAATAAGGGGTTAACTGCCTTGCATTAATGATTGATGGTAGACTCTGGGTCATCTGCGGACGTGCAGCTGCAGGCGTATACATTCTGCCATATCCATTTCTGCCTGAAAAGGACATTACTTTGTGTGCAGTGCTTGCCAAAACCTCTTTATGCTGCGAAATTTGTTTCGTGTTATCGTTGGTGGCCATAAATGCCTGGGCTATCGTTATGGCTTTGCTCAGATTCGGTGTGTCAACTGTCAACAGTTTGTGAAGGATAACCTTATGGCCAATGCCAAGCACAAAAAAGTCTCTAAATTTACTCAAGGAATCCATCGAATTCCAATGTCCTGCATTTTTCCTTAGTTCGGCGATGTAGCTTGCCACTTTCTGACCTTCAGACCAGTGACACGTGTAGAATTGATACCTTGCCATCAGAACGCTTTCCTTCGGATTTAGGTGCGTTCGGACTAGCGTACACAGTTCTTCATAGGATTTGGTTGTTGGTTTCACCGGAGCGAGAAGATTCTTCATGAGGCCAGAGGTTGTTGCCCCGCAGACGGTGAGGAGGATCACCCCTCGTTTGGCAGTGTTCTCATCTGCTTCTAGCTCATTGACTACAGAGTATTTGTCGAGTCACTCCATGAAGGCCTCTCAATCATCCCCTTCTGAGAATTTCTCCACGAGACCAACATTGTTCCGTAGTTCTTCGCGTGGTTGTTCATTATCTCGTTGCCAATTGTTAAGCTCATAATAAAGTAATGCAACTGAGTACTGTAGACATAGAAACATAGAAAATAGGTGCAGGAGTAGGCCATTCGGCCCTTCGAGTCTGCACAACCATTCAATAAGATCATGGCTGATCATTCCTTCAGTACCCCTTTCATGCTTTCTCTCCATAACCCTTGTTCCCTTTAGCCGTAAGGGCCATATCTAACTCCCTCTTAATTATATCCAGTGAACTGGCATCAACAATTCTCTGCGGTAGGGAAATCCACAGTTTAACAACTCTTTGGGTGAAGAAGTTTCTCCTCATATCAGTCCTAAATGGCCTGCCCCTTATCCTAAATCTGTATCCCCTGGTTCTGGACTTCCCCAACATTGGGAACATTCTTCCCGCATCTAAGCTGTCCAGTCCCATCAGAATCTTACATGTTTCTATGAGATACCCTCATTCTTCTAAACTCCAGTGTATAAAGGCACAGTTGACCCAGTCTCTCCTCATATATCAGTCCAACCATCCCTGGAACCAGTCTGGTGAACCTTCGCTGCACTGCCTCAATAGCAAGAACGTCCTTCCTCAGATTAGGAGACCAAAACTGAACACAATATTCCAAGTGGAGCCTCACCAAGGCCCTGTACAACTGCAGTAAGACTTCCCTGCTCCTATACTAAAATCCCCTTGCTATGACGGCCAACATACAATTTGCCTTCTTCACCACCTGCTGTACCTGCGTGACAACGTCCACTGACTGATGAACCATGACACCCAGGTCTCACTGCATCACCCCTTTACCTAATCTGCCGCCATTCAGATAATATGCTGCCTTCGTGTTTTTGCCTCCAAAATGGATAACCTCACAGTTATCCACATTATACTGCATCTACCATGTCTTTGCCCACTCGCCTAACCTGTCCAAGTCACCCTGCCGCCTCTTAGCGTCCTCCTCGCAGCTCACACCGCCACCCAGTTTAGTGTCATCTGCAAACTTGGAGATTTTGCACTCAATTCCATCATTTAAATCATTAATATATATTGTAAAGAGCTGGGGTCCCAGCACTGAGCCCTGCGGCACTTTACTAATCACTGTCTGCTATTCTGAAAAGGACCCATTTATCCCGACTCTCTACTTCCTGTCTGCCAATCAGTTCTCTATCCTCATCAGTACATTACCCACAATACCATGCGGTTTAATTTTGCACACCAATCTCTTGTGTGGGACCTTGTCAAAGCCTTTTGAAAGTCCAAACACACCAGATCCACTGGTTCTGCCTTGTCCACTCTACTAGATACACCCTCAAAAAATTCCAGAAGATTTGTCAAGCATGATTTCCCTTTCATAAATCCATGCTGACTTGGACCAATCTATCACTGCATTCCAAAGGCGCTGCTATTTGATCCTAAATGATTGATTCCAACATTTTGCCCAGTTCTGATGTCAGGCTAACCGGTCTATTATTACCCGTTTGCTCTCTGCCTCCTTTTTAAAAAAATGTGGTTTTACATTAGCAACCCTCCAGTCCATAGGAACTGATACAGAGTCGATAGATTGTTGGAAAATTACCAATGCATCCGCTATTTCTAGGGACACTTCCTTAATTACTCTGGGATGTAGACTATCAGGCTTTGGGGATTTATCGGCCTTCAATCCCGTCAATTTCCCAAACACTATTTCCCGCCTAATAAGGATATCCTTCAGTTCCTCCTTCTCTCGCCCCTCGGTCCCCTGGTACATCCGGAAGGTTATTTGTGTCTTCCTTTGTGAAGACAGAACCAAAGTATTTGTTCAATTGGTCAGCCATTTCTTTGTTCCCTATTATAAATTCACCCGAATCCGACTGCAAGGGACCTCCGTTTGTCTTCACTAATGTTTTTCTCTTCACATATCTATGGACGCATTTGCAGTCAGTTTTTACGTTTCAAGCAAGCTTCCCCCTCTTAATTAAACCCTTTATCCTCCTCTACTGAATGCTAAATTTCTCCCAGTCCACCAGTTTGCTGCTTTTTCTGGCTAATTTATATGACAATGATTAACTGTGACCTCAGCTCCTTTATTCAGACTCCAGAGTGTTGGTACAGTGTGGGAGACATGCTTATATACAGTACTCCTAAGGGATGCTGGGATCCCTTGGGACTCCAACAGGTAAGCCGTCTGCTGGTAGAATGCAACCCCAGGCAACCCCAGGCAACCTATAATACATGACAGGTGGGCGAAGGCAGCAGCGTGTTCTGCGACCAATCGCGCTGATTGAGGGTTGGATCCTGAATCGGACTGTCAGGTGAGTCAGTGCGAACCCCTCTTAAAGAATTTATCTTTTCACAGTTAAATCGAGGTTTGTTTTGGCAACGTAACAGGTGAACATTTGTCAGTATTTTGCTTCCCTGTAGTTCCTATTATGAGTTCCAGGCACTTCAGTGCGAAGTCGAATAAAAATTGAAAAGATCATTCATTTCCTTCTTAGCATGTCACTGTTAGTTACAGGAACAGAGATTGATTTCCCCTCATTATGCATTTGTAGTAGTTAAAGTAAACAGTCTTCCGATTGGTAGTGAGTCACATTCTGTGCTGGAGGAGATGGCTGGTGGTTTCAGCCATTAAAATACTCCTCCACTTGTTGAAATTCCTCCAAAGTATCACCCTTGCCTGTCTCTGTAGCCTCCTCCAGCCCAGCAATCATCTTAACAGTTTTTTGTCCTTTGTAACAGAGGAGGCTGAAGGGAGACGTTATTGAGCTGTATAAAATTTTGAGGGGTCTAAATCGAGTGCATAGGACGGACCTATTTCCGATCGCAGAGGGGGGTCAACAACCAGGGGGCATGGATTTAAAGTAATTGGTAGGAGGTTTAGAGGGAAATTTCTTCACCTAGAGAGTGGTGGGGGGTCTGGTACTGGTCTGGTGGAATTAGGCTGGATAGCTCTCTGTCAGCCTGCGCAGACACGATGGGACTAAATGGCCTCCTTCCGTGTAAATTTCTATGCTTCTATAATGAGAAACAATTTACAGTGTCGGGGGTCTGTGATGCTGTTAGTTAAAATGTACAGAGATTGATTTACCCTCATTATGCATCTTTAGTCATTAAACAAAAACCTTTCCTGTTCGCAGTGAGTCACATTCTGCACTCGGAGAGAGAACTGGTGTCCTCAATCTTTGAAATACTCCTCTTGTCCAAATCCCACCAAGGTCTCGCCGCTCACTATCTCTGTAATCTCCTCCAGCCCATCAACTCTCTTAATAAGGAGAAAGAATTTTCAGTGTCAGAATGCTCGGTAACCAGAGTTCACCGATTTAATGTGATTGGCAAATGAACCAGATGCTACACGAGGGGGAAAAATTGAGCAGCCAGATGTTATGGCCTGGAACGCACTGCCTGAAAGGGTGATGGAAGCAGATTCACATGTTACTTTCAAAAGAGATAAATATTTCAGTTGGAAAGATTTGCAGGGTTATGAGGCAAGAGGAACGGCTTGCATCCTCATGTCTGAAGAGAAGTAGCGGCAGGGATAGTGGATGCACTGGTTGTAATTTACCAACATTCCTTGGATTCTGGGTAGGTCCCAGCAGATTGGAAAACTGCAAATGTAACGCCCCTATTTAAAAAAGGAGGCAGACAAAAAGCGGGAAACTACTTAGCCGAACATCTGTGGTTGGGAAAGGGTTGGAGCCCATTATTAATGAAGCAGTAGCAGGACATTTGGAAAAACAAAGTTCGATCAAGCAGAGTCAGCATCGATTTATGAAGGGGAAGTCATGTTTGACAAATTTGCTGGAAATCTTTGAGGATGTAACGAACAGGGTGGATAAAGGGGAACCAGTGCATTTGGACTTCCACAAGGCGTTTGACAAGGTGACACATAAAAAGTTACTGCACAAGGTAAAAGTTCATGGGGACGGGGGTAACATATCAGCATGGATCGAGGATTGGCTAACTAACAGACAACAGAGAGGTGGGATAACTGGTTCATTGTCTGGTTGACCATCAGTAACTAGTGGGGTGCTGCAGGGATCAGTGCTGGAGCCTCAACTATTTACAATTTATAATGGTTACTTGGATGAAGGGACCGAGTGTAACGTAGCCAAACTTGCTGATGATAGAAAGATGGGTGGGAAAGCAAGTTGCAAGGAGGACACAAATAATCTACAAAGGGACATAGATAGGCACAATGAGCTATCAAAAATCTGGCAGATGGACTATAATGTGGTAAAATGTCAGGTTATCCCTTTGGTAGGAAAAATAAAAAAGTAAATTATCATTCAAATGTGACAATTACAAAATGCTGTAGTACAGAAGGATCTGGGGGTTCTTGTACATGAAACTCAAAAAGTTAGTATGCAGGTACAGCAATCGGCAAATGGAATGCTGGGGGATGGTATAAAAGTAGGGAAGTCCTGCTACAACTGTACAGGGCATTGGTAAGACCACACGTGGAGTACTGCGCACAGTTTATGTCTGGACTTGTCTCTATTCCCATGCCAAGGGGATTGCTACACCAGACGAGAGGGGCAACATTTGGGGACACGGATTCCCCACCAATTACCATTCCCCTTCTTTCTAGTGGATAATGGAGGGACCACTTTGTGCAATGTGCAAGTCAGTAAGAACTGTCAGCAAGCTCTTTCTAATTGGAGATTTTATTCAATGGAAACTTTGACACACTATTGTAGATTTTGTACCAAATATCAATTTAAAATTAATGTAAAAGTTCATAATTTTATTCCAAACTGAATTTCTGTTGAGAGTCACTGAATTAAGGGGAAAGATAACACACAGCGTTTCTTAAATGGACACTGCCGCCCCGAGAACACAATCAGCAATATATCCAGAATATTAAAGTCCAGCCCAATTATAGGGCTATTAACATCAGCAGAAACAAACCCCAATTGTCAGAATGAACATGGTTCAATCAGTATCCTATTTAGAGCAGAAATAACAGCAGATTCCAACCCCTGCAGTCACTTGTGAACTCGCTGGTGTGTCAACAGGGTCGATGACCAAGTGAATCCCTTCCCACACTCAGAGCAGGTGAACGGCTTCTCCCCAGTGTGAACTCGCTGGTGTCTAAGCAGGGTGGATGACTGAGTGAAACGCTTCCCACACTCAGAGCAGATGAATGGCCTCTCCTCATTGTGAACTAAGATTATAAGATTCTGACGGGACTGGGCAGGTTCGATGCGAGTGGAATGTTCCCGATGTTGGGGAAGTCCAGAACCAGGGGACATAGTCTTAGGATAAGGGGTTGGCCATTTAGGACTGCGATGAAGAGAAACTTCTTCACTCAGAGAGTTGTTGATGCCAGTTCACTGGATATATTCAAGAGGGAGTTAGATATGGCTCTTACGGTTAATGGGATCACGGATTATGGAGAGAAAGCAGGAATGGGGGACTGAAGGAATGATCAGGCATTATCTTATTTAATGGCAGTGAAGGCTCGAAGGGTCGCATGACCTACTCCTGCACCTATTCTCTATGTTTCTATGGACTAGGCTCAACTTCCTTATCCGCTCCCCATAACTCTTTACTTCCTTATCACTCAAAAATGTGTCTAAATCCACCTTAAATATATTCAATGGCACCCAGATTCCACAGCTCTTTGGGGCAGAGAATTCTATGGATTTACAACCTCATCTCAGTTTTAAATGGGTGGCCCCTTATTTGAGACTGTGTCAAGAGTTTTAGTTTCCCTGATGAGTGGAAATATCCTCTCTACATCCACCTTGTCGAACACCCTCATTATCTTATTTGGTCCAACAAGATCACCCATCATTCTTCTGGACTCCAATGTGTATAGGCCCAACCTATCCTCATAAGTCAACTCCCTCATCTCCGGAATCAACCTCGTGAACCTTCTCTGAACAGCCTCCAATGCAAGTATATCCTTCCTTAAATACGGAGACCAAAACTGTGCGCAGTACTCGTGGTGTGGCCTCACCAATACCCTTCACAGGTGTAGCAAGAATTCTCTGCTTTTATACTGTATCCCCTTTTGCAATAAAGGCCAACATTCCATTTGCCTTCTTGACTACGTGCTGTACCTGCACACGAACTTTTTGTGTTTCATGCACCAGACCCCCATGTCCCTCTGTACTGCAGCATTTGCAATTTTTCTCCATTTAAATTATAATTTGCTTTTCTATTATTTCTGCCAAAGTGAATAGCCTCACATTTTCCCACATTATACTCCATGTGCCAATTTTTGCCCACTTACTTAGCCTGTCTATCCCTTTGCAGATTTTGTGTATCCTCCTCACAATTTCATTTCCCATCCATCTTTGTGTAGTCAGCAAACTTGGCTACATTGCACTCGGTCCCTTCATCCAAGTCATTAGTATAGATTGTAAATAGTTGGGAATCCAGCACCAATCCCTGCAACATTCCACTAGTCACTGTTTGCCAACCGGAAAATGACCCATTTATCCCGACTCTGTTTTCTGTTAGTTAGCCAATTTTCTATCCATGCTAATATATTACCCCCAACCCTGTGAGCTTTTAGCTTGTGCAGTAACCTCTTAAGTCGCCCCTTAAGGGATGCCTTCTAGAAATCCAAATATACCACATTCACTGGTTCCCCCTTATCTACCCTGCTCATTATATCCTCAAAGAACTCCAGCAAATTTCTCAAACATGATTTCCCTTTCATAAAACCATGTTGAATCTGCTTGATCCAATCATGCTTTTCCAAATCCGCTACTGCTTCCTTAATAATGGACTCCAGCATTTTCCCAACCACAGATGTTAGGCTAACTGGTCGATAGATTCCTGCTTTTTGTCTTCCCTCCTTTTTTAAACAGGAGCGTTACATTTGCAGTATTCCAATCTGCTGGGACCGCCCCAGAATCCTGGGAACTTTGGTAGATTACAACCAATGCATCCACTATCACTGCAGCCACTTCTCTTAAGATCCTAGGATGGAAGGCATCAGGTCCAGGAGCCTTTCGTCCCATTATCTTACTGAAAACCACCTCCTTTGTGATTGTGGTAAGATCCTTCCACGCCTATAGCCCTTTGGCTATCCACTGTTGGGATATTTTTAGTGTCCTCAACCATAAAGACTGATACAAAATATATGTTCTGATTTTCTGCCACCTCCATGTTCCCCATCACTGATTCCCTGGTTTCGTCCTCTAAGGGACCAACATTTACTTTAGCCACTCTTTTCTTTTTTATATACCTGTAGAAATTCTTGCGATTTGTATTTATATTTCGTGCTAGTTTACTTGCATAGTCTATCTTCCCTTTCTTAATCATTTTTTAGTCATTCTTTGCTGTCTTTTAAAATCTGCCCAATCTTCTGTCCTCCCAGCAGTTTGGGCCACTTTGTATGCCCTTGTTTTTAATTGGATACCATCCTTTATTTTGTTAGTTAACCCTGGATGGCTATCTTTTCGTTTACATCCTTTCCTCCTCAATGGAATATATTTTCCTTGAGAGTTGTGAAATATTTCCTTCAATTTATGCCACTGTTCATCAACGGAAGAAATAGCGGGACATCTAGATAGGAATAGTGCAATCAAGCAGACGCAGCATGGATTCATGAAGGGGAAATCATGTTCAACTAATTTACTGGAATTATTTGAGGATATAACGAGCATGGTGGATAGAGGTGTACCAAATGATGTGGTGTGTTTAGATTTCCAAAAGGCATTCGATAAGGTGACACACAAAAGGTTACTGCAGAAGATAAAGGTACGCGGAGTCAGAGGAAATGTATTAGCATGGATAGAAAATTGGCTGGATAACAGAAAGCAGAGAGTCGGGATAAATGGGTCCTTTTCGGGTTAGAAATTCATTGGTTAGTGGTGTGCCACAGGGATCGGTGCTGGTACCACAACTGTTTACAATATACATAGATGACCTGGAAAAGGGAACAGAGTGTAGTGTAACAAAATTTGCAGATGACGCAAAGATTAGTGGAAAAGCGGGTTGTGTAGAGGACACAGAGAGGCTGCAAAGAGATTTAGATAGGTTAAGCGAATGGGCTAAGGTTTGACAGATGGAATACAATGTCGGAAAGTGTGAGGTCATCCACTTTGGAAAAAAAACAGTAAAAGGGAATATTATTTGAATGGGGAGAAATTACAACATGCTGAGGTGCAGAGGGACCTGGGGGTCCTTGTGCATGAATCCCAAAAAGTTAGTTTGCAGGTGCAGCAGGTAATCAGGAAGGCGAATGGAATGTTGGCCTTCATTGCGAGAGGGATTTGGAGTACAAAAGCAGGGAGGTCCTGCTGCAACTGTATAGGGTAATGGTGAGGCCGCACCTGGAGTACTGCGTGCAGTTTTGGTCACCTTACTTAAAGAAGGGTATACTAGTTTGCAGGGGGTACAGAGACGATTCACGAGGCTGATTCCGGAGATGAGGGGGTTACCTTATGATGATAGATTGAGTAGACTGTGTCTTTAATCGTTGGAGTTCAGAAGGATGAGGGGTGATCTTGTAGAAACATTTAAGATAATGAAAGGGATAGACAAGATAGAGGCAGATAGGTTGTTTCCACTGGTCGGGGACACTAGAACTAGGGGGCACAGGCTCAATACACGAGGGAGCCAATTTAAAACCGAGTTGAGAGGGAATTTCATCTCCCAGAGGGTTGTGAATCTGTGGAATTCTCTGCCCAAGGAAGCAGTTGAGGCTAGCTCATTGAATGTATTCAAATCACAGATCGATAGATTTTTAACCAATAAGGGAATTAAGGATTATGGGGAGCAGGTGGGTAAGTGGAGCTGAGTCCACGGCCAGATCAGCCATAATCTTGTTGAATGGTGGAGCAGGCTCGAGGGGCTATCTGGCCTACTCCTGTTCCTAATTCTTATGTTCCTATGTTCTTATGTCCTGCACTTTAATCTATTTTCCCAGTCCACTTTAGCCAAATCTGACCTCATACCTTTGTAGTCTCAATCATTTAAGCTTAGAACGCTGGTTTGAGATCCAACTTTCTCACCCTCCATCTGAATTTGAAATACAACCATGCTCTGATCACTCATTCCAAGTGGGTCCTTTACTCGGAGATTGTTGAGTAATCCTGTATCATTGCACAGGACAAGAGCTAAGATAACCAGCATTTCAGAGGAGGAGACGGAGAGGAAACCAGTGATTGTAGAACTGAACCCAGCCAGAGTCAGCCCCTTCAGGGGAGCAGAGGGTGGGGAACCAGTGAGTGCAGAACTGAACCCAGAGAGACAGAGTCAGCATAAGAACATAAGAAATAGGAGCAGGAGTAGGCCACACGGCCCCTGAAGTCTGCTCCACCATTTAATATGAACATGGCTGATCCGATCATGGACTCAGGTCCACTTCTCTGCCTGCTCCCCATAACCCCTTAGTCCCTTATCGGTTAAGAAACGGTCTATCTCTGTCTTAAAGTTATTCATTGAGCCAGCTTCCACTGCTCTCTGAGGCAGAAAATTGCACAGATTTACAAACCCTTTGAGAGAAGACATTTATCCTGAGCAGAGTTTTAAATGGGCGGCCCCTTATTCTAAATTATCCCCTCTAGTTCTAGTCTCCCCTATCAGTGGAAACATCCTCTCTGCATCCACCTTGTCAAGTTCTCTCCTAATCTTATATGTTTCGATAAAATCACCTCTCATTCGTCTGAATTCCAATGAATAGAGGCACAAACTTCTCAATCATTCCTCAAAAGTCAACCCCCTCATCTGCGGAATCAACCGAGTGAACCTTCTCTGAACTGCCTCCAAAGCAATATATCCTTTCTCAGATATGGAAACCAAAACTGCACGCAGTATTCCAGGTGTGGCCTCACCAATACCCCGTATAACTGTAGCAAGACATCCCTGCTTTTATATTCCATCCCTTTTGAAATAAAGGCCAAGATTCCAATGTCCTTCCTGTTCACTTGCTGTACCTGCATACTTACTTTTTGAGTTTCATGCAGCAGGACCTCCTAGGTCCCGCTAAACTGCAAATTTTTCTCCATTTAAATAATAACTTGCTCTTTGAATTTCTTTCTGCCAAATTGCATAACCTCACACTTTCCAACATTATACTCCATCTGCCAAATTTTCGCCCACTCACTTAGCATGTCAGTCTTTTTGCAGGATTTTTGTGTCCTCCTCGCACTTTGCCTTTCCTCCCATCTTGGCTACATTACACTCGGTCCCTTCATCCAAGTTGTTGATATAGATTGTAAATAGTTGAGGTCCCAACACTGATTCCTGCAGCACCCAACTAGTTACTGATTGCCAAACCGAGAATTTATCCCGACTCTCTGTTTTCTGTTTGTTAGCCAATCCTCTATCCATGCTAATATATTACCCCCAACCTCATGAACCTTTATCTTGTGCAGTAACCTTTTATATGGCACCTTGTCAAATACCTTCTGGAAGTCCAAATACAACACATCCACTGGGTCCCCTTCATTCACCCTGTTCCTCAAAACCAGAGTCATCACTTTTCGGGGAAGAGAGGGAGGGAAACCAGTAAATGTGGAACGGGGCCCAGCCAGACTCAGCACCTTCAGGGGTGGAGAGGGAGGCGAACCAGAGAGTGTAGAACTGAACCCAGCCAGAGTCAGCAACTTCAGGGGTGGAGAGGGAGGGGAACCAGTCAGTGTAGAACTGAACCCAGCCAGAGTTAGCACCTTCAGGGGAGGAGAGGGAAGGGAACCAGTGAGTGTAACCTGAAGGCAGCCAGAATTGATGTTGAAAACAGGGAGTGGAGGAGATACAGTCTACAAATGTGCAATGAGTTTGGATTTCAGCACAACAGGAGGGACAATGTGTGGGATAGGGATTTACAGCTTTGGAAGAAAAAGAAAGGAAAGAATTTTCCATGGAAATTAGATGTGTGCATTCTGAATTTCTGTCTTGTACTGACAGTGATGAGTTTTATTGTCTCCTTTTACAGAATATTAGAAGGGGAGATTTTCAGACAGGAAACACAAACCAAACATCACATCAAGATCTGACGGAGTCAATCGATTCATCAGGACCTGAATATCATCGGCCTTTGAAAGTGGAAGGAGAAATGTTTGTCTGTTCTGTCTGTGGAAAAAGATTTCAAACATCAGTGTGACTGGAAAAGCACCGAGACACACACACCCGAGTGACAGTGTTCCAGTGCACTGCCTGTGGAAGGAGCTTTAGCTAGTTATACAGCCTGAAAAAACATCGCACCATTCACAGCGCAAAGAAACTGTAAACGTGATGTGTGCGTGGGCGAGGCTTCAGCTGATCGGCCAACCATGGAGAGTCACAAGGATACCCGCACCATGGAGAAACCGTGGAAATGTGGTGACTGTGGGAAGGTATTCAGATAACCATCTGAGCTGGAAATTCATCGACGCAGTCACACTGGGGAGAGACCGTTCACCTGCTCTGAGTGTGGGAAGCGATTCACTCACTCATGCCACCTGCTGACACACCAGCGAGTTCACAAGTGACTGCAGGGGTTGGAATTTGCTGTTGTTGTTGCTGTTAATCACATCCCGACTGAACCATGTTCATTCTGACAGTTGTGGTTTGTTTCTGCTAATTTTAATACCCCTATTACTGCGCTGGACTTTAATATTCTGGATATATTGCTGATTGCAGCTCCGAGAACAGAGTGTCCATTTAAGAATTGCTGTGTGTTACGTTTCCCATTATTTCAGCGACTCACAACAGAAATTTAGTTTGCAATTAAATTGTGAACTTTCTTCAATCCAAAACTGATCTTTGATACAAAAACTACAATAGTGTGTGAAAGTTTTCACTGAATAAAATCTCCGATTAGAAAGAGCTTTCTGACAATTCTTACTGACTTGCACATTACACACAGTGGCCCCTCCATTATCCACCAGAAAAAAGGGGAATGGTAATTGGTGGGGAATCAGTGTCCCCAAATGTTGCCCCTCGAGTCTGGTGTAGCAATCCCCTTGGCACGGGAATGGAGACAAGTCCAGAGCAAAACTGTGCGCAGTACTCCAGGTGTAGTCTTACCAATACCCTGTACAGTTGTAGCAGGACTTCCCTCCTTTTATACTCCATCTTCCTTCAATAAAGGCCAACATTCCATTTGCCTTCCTGATTACTTGCTGTCCCTGCATGCTAACTTTTTGAGTTTCATGCACAAGAACCTCCAGATCCCTCTGTACTACAGCATTTTGTAATTGTCCTCATTTAAATAATTTGCTGTTTTATTTTTCCTATAAAGGAGATTATCTGACATTTTACCACATTGTAGTCCATCTGCCAGATTTTTGGTCACACATTGAGCCTATCCATATTCCTTTGTAGATTCTTTGCATCCTCCTCACAACTTGCTTTCCCACCTATCTTTGTAATGCAGCCAAATTTGCTGATAATACAGTCGGTCCCTTCATCCAATTATTCATTTAAATTTTAAATAGTTGAGGCCCCACCACTGATCCCTGCAGCACCCCACTAGTTACAGTTTGCCATCCTGAAAATGACCCATTTATCCTGACTCTGTTTTCTGTTAGTTAGCCAAACCCCTATTCATGCTGATATATTACCCCCAACTTCGTGAGCTCTTAGCTTGTGCAGTAACCTTTTGTGTGGCATTTTATAGAATGCTTTCTGGAAATCCAAATATATGACATCAACTGGTTCTCCTTTATCCACTGTGCTCGTTACATCCTCAAACCTCCAGCTGAAGTGCCTTACCCCAGTCCCAGTGCATGCCTCCCCCAGCTGAAGTGCCTTACCACAGTCCCAGTGTATGCCTCCCCCATCCGAAGTGCCTTATCTCAGTCCCAGTGCAAGCCTCCCCCAGCCGAAGTGCCTTACCCCAGTCCCAGTGTATGCCTCCCCCAGGCGAACTGCTTTACACCAGTCCCAGTGCATACTCCCCCAGTCCTGTTTCTCGGCACCACCTGCATGGAATGATTCGGGCCGGGAGGGGGTGCGGGCATGGGACTTGTCGCCTGTCGGTCAGAAAAGTGCAGAACAAATAGTTCCATGGGTTAATAAACCCCAGGGGGACGCGGGCTTCACACAGCCCGAGTGCGAGCCCAGGTCTGAGAGACAACACTCCGCACCATTCGCTTCACGCACACCCGGGCTCGGCCCCAGTCCCTGAATCACGGCCCACAGGCCCCGGGTTTGCCCCCCGGTTCCAGGCCCAGCTCACCCTATTGGGCCAGCCCGGGATCAGCCTATTGGGCCAGCTTGGGCTCAACCTATTGGGCCAGCACAGAAGACCCAGTGGAGAAAATCAGCAGCTCATTGAGTTTATTCTCATTCTGCACACAGCGGTTGTTGAACTGAACACAACTTTGTAAACTGGAAATGCATCGTCACAGTCACACTGGTGATAGGCTGTTCATCTGCTTGAGTGTGGGAAGGGATTCACTCATTCATCCGACCTGCTGAGACACCAGTGAGTTTACAAGTGACTGCAGGGGTTGGATTCTGCTCTTATTGCTGCTGTTAATCACATCCTAACTGAATCGTGTTCATTCTGTCAGTTGGGGATGGTTTCCGCTGATGTTAATAACCCCTATAACTGGGCTGGAATTTAATATGTTGATATTTCAAATAACACCGCGTGTCGATATTTGATGTCTCCAAAATAAAATGAGACCAATTGATGTCTTGTTACCAACTGCACCATTTTGCACATTTCTACCTCTCGACTATCTCAGTTCTCATACCTTCAATTACTCTCGGACAAGTCCCAGTTCCCCATACCTCCAGAATGTCTCTCTGAGCGTGGTATCCAGGGAAGGTATCGGTAACACGCCCAGGATCACTAAACACAAAACTCAGTCTGTTAATCACTTACAGATAGTGGGCTCAGTGTGTACCCCACACCATTTCAATCAGCTTCGATGTGTGAATGGAGTATCACGCCTGCAAACCTGGCTTCAATTTTAATTTGAATCCACTTTGCAAACGTACTTTTAAAAATATGTAAATTTAATGCGATCACATCAAATAATTGGCAAAGGTTTAAAGACAACAAGATGAATAAGTAAACACATCACAGCTCAATAAACCATATTCTCAGGAGAAAGTCTATTATCTAACTCCTCAAATGTCCGTTGGTGAGATGAGCGACTGAATCACTTTCCATGAACAACAGCATCCATTCCCACTGTCCGCACATTTACAGTGTTGAGTCAGGTGGCTACACGAGTCTCACAGGCTGAACGATTGGTTGAAGGTGTATCCACACACACAACACTTGTCCTGTTTCTCCCTGCTGTGATTGGTGTTTTTACAAAGGCTGATGAGAAGGTGATCCTGATCAATCCGGGAATCTGGCAAATCTTGAGGCGATGTTTGGATTGAGTTTCCCAGCTGCAGATCCTCCCCTTCTAATAGCCTGCAAAACAATGGTGGTTACAAACATTGTTACTTCAAGTACAGGATAGAAATTCAGAACAGACAATTAAAGATTCTACAGAAATTCTGTCCACTCCTGTCCCTCCTAAGCTGTACATTACTTATTCTAGACACTCACCCTCAAACCTCACTGTTTAATTCAACATTCCTGTCATTGTCCGAGCTTTATTATCTCCAGAAAGGGATGAATCTGGCTGGGTGCAATTCCCCAGACATTAGTTAGCCTCTAGTGCCTCACTGTCAGTCAACACAGCAGGATTTCCACTGTGGTAGGCATCACAGCTTCAAATCCTGTCCTCAAATGACATCCAGACACTCCCAGTTGTGGTCACTGGATCGGTATGAAGAGCAGGGGCACTGGCTGATTTTTACTCATATTTAGCCCAGTGGTACTGAGGACAATTATAATCCCTGAACTGCTGCCTTGGCTGAGATCAGCTCACAGCCCACATCACGGATCGAACTTGGGAACTTCCCAGTCGGTAATGCAGTATTGCAAAATTTGGGGGAGGGTTAGAACAGAATATTTTGAAACAAATTTGACTCCACCTTTAAACAAAACGATCGTCACACTGCACAATTCTGAAATCTTTCCAAATTATACAACTGGATCATCGAAAACAGTGAGACATTTTAGAAAGGCTCAAGTCACTGAAATAGACAGCTTTCTACTCACTGCACAGTACAGAAGGGACCAACTGTTAATGGGAGCTCTGTTACTGAAGTCCTTCAACGCCCCAAGATAAACTGGACTGTCCCTTTAACTATAAAGAGGCAGAGAAAGGGGAGTCCCTGTCCCTGTAAATATCTGCCCCATTCCCCCAGGCAGTGGGAGGAGGAACGGTATCTTTATATTCTGACCCAGCAAGCACCGCCGGATCGGCTAAAGAACATAGAATGTGTATCGCATCAGGTTACGCAGAACAACTGAAAAGAGCACACAAGCTCTTTGCTCTATATATATGTGTGTGTATTTGTAAAGCACATCATTCTTAATATTTAAGTCAATTCCACAGAGACAAATTACTATCTTCACCAATTATTTTCCAGCATTTTATTTCCATTTTCTTTGCAATTACATTGCAGACTGTTTAATACCTTTACCATTTATTGATAACCATGTCTATC
This sequence comes from Pristiophorus japonicus, assembly GCF_044704955.1. Classification (NCBI taxonomy): domain Eukaryota; kingdom Metazoa; phylum Chordata; class Chondrichthyes; family Pristiophoridae; genus Pristiophorus; species Pristiophorus japonicus. The sequence goes on from NC_092009.1 coordinate 5,906,180, forward strand.
CGCAGTATTCAGTGGGAATCGGGATTAAATCACACCGAGGATAATGAGCAGCCCTCCAGCAGTCTCTGAGCTTTATTGTCCAGTGATCACCTCACTATCACACACAAGATCCTGATATTTACCTCCACTGTGGATGATTAGTGTAAGTGATGGTATAAATGAAATCGTAGGGGTGAAAGCGGAGTTGGAGTGAGGAATTGGAGAGTAGGGGTGAAGGAGGTAAATAAGAACATAAGTACATAAGAACATAAGAATTAGGAACAGGAGTAGGCCATCTCGCCACTCGATCCTGCTCCGCCATTCAATAAGATCATGGCTGATCTGGCCGTGGACTCAGCTCCACTTACCCGCCCGCTCCCCATAACCCTTAATTCCCTTATTGCTTAAAAAACTATCTATCTTTGACTGGAATACATTCAATGAGCTAGCCTCAACTGCTTCCTTGGGCAGAGAATTCCACAGATTCACAACCCTCTGGGAGAAGAAATTCTTTCTCAACTCGGTTTTAAATTGGCTACTCCGCTTTTTGAGGCTGTGCCCCCCTAGTTCTCGTCTCCCCGACCAGTGGAAACAACCTCTCTGCCTCTATCTTGTCTATCCCTTTCATGATTTTAAATGTTTCTATAATATCACCCCTCATCCTTCTGAACTCGAAGGAGTAAAGACCCAGTCGATTCAATCTATCATCATAAGGTAACCCCCTCATTTCTCGAATCAGCCTAGTGAAACGTCTCTGTACCACTTCCAAAGCTAGTATATCCTTCCTTAAGTAAGGTGACCAAAACTGCACGCAGTACTCCAGGTGTGGCATTTCCAATACCTTATACAGTTCCAGCAACATCTCCCTGCTTTTGTACTCCATCCCTTTCACAATGAAGGCCAACATTCCATTTGCCTTCCTGATTAGCTGCTGCACCTGCAAACTAACCTTTTGTGATTCATGCACAAGGTCCCTCTGCACCACAGCATGTTGTAATTTCTCCCCATTCAAATAATATTCCCTTTTACAGTTTTTTTTTCCCAAGGTGGATGACCTCACACTTTCCGACATTGTATTCCATTTGCCAAACCATAGCCCATTCGCTTAACCTATCCAAACCTCCTTGCAGCCTCTCTGCAACCCGCTGTGCCACTAATCTTAGTGTCATCTGCAAATGTTGTTGCACTACACTCTGTCCCCTCTTCTAGGTCATCTATGTATATTGTAAACAGTTGTGGTCTCAGTACTGATCCCTGTGGCACACCACTAACCACTGATTTCCAACCGGAAAAGGACCCATTTATCACGACTCTCTGCTTTCTGTTCGCCAGCCAATTCTCTGTCCATGCTAATACATTTCCTCTGACTTTGCGTACATTTATCTTCTGCAGTAACCTTTTGTGTGGCACCTTATCGAATGCCTTTTGGAAATCATAATACACCACATCCATCGGTACACCTCTATCCACCATGCTCGTTATATCCGCAAAGAATTCCAGGAAATTAGTTAAACATGATTTCCCTTTCATGAATCCATGCTGCGTCTGCTTGATTGCACTATTCCTATCCAGATGTCCCGCTATTTCTTCCTTAATGATAGTTTCAAGCATTTTCCTCACTACAGATGTTAAACTAACCGGCTTATAGTTACCTGCCTTTTGCCTGACCCCTTTTTTAAACAGAGGCGTTACATTAGCTGCTCTCCAATCCGCTGGTACCTCCGCAGAGTCCAGAGCATTTTGGTTAATTATAACAAATGCATCTGCGATAACTTCCACCATCTATTTACAACCCTGGGATGCATTTCATCTGGACCAGGGGACTTTTCTACCTTCAGTCCCATTATTCTGTCCAGCGCTCCCTCCCGAGTGATAGTGATCATCTCAAGGTCCACCCTTCCCAGATTCCAATGACCAGCAATTTTTGGCATGGTTTTTGTGTCTTCCACTGTGAAGACGGAATTAAAATAATTGTTTAAGGTCTCAGCCATTTCCACATTTCCCATTATTAAATCCCCCTTTTCATCTTCTAAAGGACCAACATTTACTTTAGTCAATCTTTTCCTTTTTATATATGTGTGGAAGCTTTTACTATCTGTTTTTATGTTTTGCACAAGTTTACCTTCGTAATCTATCTTCCATTTCTTTATTGCTTTTTCAGTCATTCTTTGCTGTTGCTTAAAAATGTATCAATCCTCTAGTTTCCCACTAACGTTGGCCACCTTATATGCATTGGTCTGTGATTTGATACTTTCCTTTATTTCCTTGGTTATCCACGGATGGTTATCTCTTCTCTTGCCGCCCTTCTTTTTCACTGGAATATATTTTTGTTGTGCATTATGAAAGAGCTCCTGAAAAGTCCTCCACTGTTCCTCAATTGTGCTAGCGTTTAGTCCTTGTTTCCAGTCTGCTTTAGCCTACTCTGCACTCATCCCACTGTAGTCCCCTTTGTTTAAGCATAGTACGCTCGTTTCTGATACATCTTCCTCATCCTCAATCTGTATTAAAAATTCAACCATATTGTGATCACTCATTCTGAGAGGATATTTTACGAGGAGATCGTTTATTTCTCCTGTCTCGTTACACAGGACCAGATCCAAAATGGCTTGCTCCCTTGGAGGCTCTGTTACATACATTATGTCCCGGTTCAGTACATTCCCTGGAGTATATATCCCGGAACACCCCCTGTATTATGTCCCGGTTCAGTACATTCCCTGGGGTTTATATGCCGGACCATCCCCTGTATTATATCCCAGTTCAGTACATTCCCTGGGGTTTATATCCCGGAAATCCCCCTGTATTATGTCCTGGTTCAGAACATTACCTGGGGTTTATATCCTGGACCACCCTCTGTATTATGTCCTGGTTCAGTACATTCCCTGGGGTTTATATCCAGGATCACACCCTGTATTATGTTGTGGTTCAGTACATTCCTTGGGGATTATATCCAGGACCACCACCTGTATTATGTCCTGGTCCAGTACATTCCCTGCGGTGTATATCCCGGACCACCCCCTGTATTATATCCTGGTCCAGTACATTCCCTGGAGTTTATATCCCGGAACACCCCCTGTATTATATCCCAGTTCATTACATTCCCTGGGGTTTATATCCCGGACGACCGCGTGTATTATATCCTGGTTCAGTACATTCCCAGGGTTTATATCCCGGACCACCCCCTGTATTATGTCAAGGTTCAGTACATTCCCTGGGGTTTATATCCAGGACCATTCCCTGTATTATATCCGGGTTCAGTACATTCACTGGGGTTTTTATCCCGGAGCACCCCCTGTATTATGTCCTGGTTCAGTTCATTCCCTGGGGTTTATATCCCAGACCCTTTCCTGTATTATATCCCGGTACAGTACTTTCCGTGGGGTTTATATCCCGGACCATTCCCTGTATTATATCCCGGTTCAGTACATTCACTGGGGTTTATATCCCGGACCAACCCCTGTATTATGCCCCGGTTCAGTACATTCCCTGGGGAATAATCCCAGACATTCCGCTGTATTATGTCCTGGTTCAGTTAATACTCTGGGGTTTATATCCCGGGCCACCCCCTCTATTATGTCCAGGTTCAGTACATTCCCTGGGATTTATATCCCGGACCATTCCCTGTATTATATCCCGGTTCAGTACATTCCCTGGCGTTTATATCCCGGACCACCCCAAGTACTATATCCCGGTTCAGTACATTCCCTGTGTTTTCTATCCCGGAACACCCCCTGCATTATATCCCAGTTCAATAGATTCCCTGGGGTTTATAACCAGGACCCTTTCCTGTATTATATCCTGGTTCAGTACATTCCCTGGGGTTTATATCTCGGACCATCCCATGTATTATGCACTGGTTGAGTACATTCCCTGGGGTATATATCCCGGACCATCACCTGTATTATGTCCCGGTTCAGTACATTTCCTGGGGATTAATCGCAGACATTCCGCTGTATTATGTGCTGGTTCAGTACATTCCCTGGGGTTTATATCCCGGACCACACCCTGTATTATTTCCAGGTTCAGTGCATTCCCTGGAGTTTATATCCCGCACCACCCCCTGTATTATTTCCCGGTTCAGTTAATTCCCTGTGGAATATATCCCGGACCACCCCCTGTATTATGTCCCGGTTCAGTACATTCCCAGGATATTATATCCTGGACCAACCCCTGTATTATGTCCTGGTTCAGCGCATTTCCAGGGGTTTATATCCCGGACCACCCCCTGTATTATGTCCCGGTTCAGTTAATTCCCTGGGGATTATATCCCGGACCAGCCCTTTGTTATGTCCTGGTTCAGTACATTCCCTGGCGTTTATATCACGGACCACTCCCTGTATTATGTCCCACTTCAGAACTTTCCCTGGGGCTTATATCACGGACCAACCCTTGTATTATGTCCCAGTTCAGTACATTCCCTGGGGTTTATATCAGGGACCACCCCCTGTATTATGTCCCGGTTCAGTACATTCCCTGGGGTTTCTATCCCGGACCACCCCCTGTATTATGTCCCGGTTCAGTACATTCCCTGGGGTTTATATCACGCACCATTCCCTGTATTATGTCCTGGTTCAGTACATTCCCTGGCGTTTATATCCCGGACCACCCCCTGTATTATATCCCTGTTCAGTACATTCCCTGGGGTTTATATCCCGGACTACCCCCTGTATTATGTCCTGGTTCAGTACTTTCCCTGGGGTTAATATCCCGGAACACCCCCTGTATTATATCCCAGTTCAGTACATTCCCTGGGGTTTATATCCCAGACCACCCCCTGTATATGTCCTGGTTCAGTACTTTCCCTGGGATTAATATCCTGGAACAGCCCCTGTATTATGTCCCGTTTCAGTACATTCCCTGGGGTTTATATCCCGGAATACCCCCTTTATTTTGTCCCGGTTCAGTACATTCCCTGCGGTATATATCCCGGACCACCCCCTGTATTATGTCCTGGTTCAGTACATTCCCTGCGGTTTATATCCCGGAACACCCCCTGTATTATGTCCCGGTTCAGTACATTCCCTGGGGATTATATCCCGGACCAACCGCTGTATTATGTCCCGGGTCAGTACATTCCCTGGGGTTTATATCCCGGACCACCCCCTGTGTTACGTCCCAGTTCAGTGCATTCCCTGGGGTTTATATCCCGGACCACCGCCTATATTATGACCCAGTTCAGTACATTCCATGGGGTTTATATCCCGGACCATTCCATGTATTATATCGCGGTTCAGTACATTCCCTGGGGTTTATATCCCGGACATTCCGCTGTATTATGTCCTGGTTCAGTACATTCCCTGGGGTTTATACCCCGGACAAACCCCTGTATTATGTCCCGGTTCAGTACATTCCCTGGGGTTTATAACCCGGACCACCCCCTGTATTATTTCCCGGTACAGTACATTCCCTGGAGTTTATATCACGGACCATTCCTTGTATTATGTCCCAGTTCAGTGCATTCCCTGGGGTTTATATCCCGGACCACCCGCTGTATTATGTCCTGGTTCAGCACATTCCCTGGGGTTTATATTCCGGACCATTCCCTGTATTATATCGCGGTTCAGTACTTTCCATGTGGTTTATATCCCGGACCATTCCCTGTATTATATCCCGGTTCAGTACATTCCCTGGTGTTTATATCCCGGACCATTCCCTGTATTATATCCCGGTTCATTACATTACCTGGGGTTTATATCTCGGACCATCCCTGTATTATATCCAGGTTCAGTGCATTCCCTGGGGTTTATATCTCGGACCATCCCTGTATTATGTCCCGGTTCAGTACATTCCCTGGGGTTTATATCTCGGACCATTTCCTGTATTGTGTCCCAGTTCAGTCATTCCCTCGTGTTTATATCCCGGACAATCCCTGTATTATATCCCGGTTCAGAACATTCCCTGGGGTTTATATCCCGGACCATTCCCTCTATTATATCCCGTTTAAGAACATTCCCTGGGGCTTATATCCCGGACCATTCCCTGTATTATGTCCCGTTTCAGAACATTCTCTGGGGTTCATGCACCGGACAATCCGTTCTTTTCTGTCCTGGTTCAGTACATTCCCTGGGGTTTATATCCCGGACGACCCCCTGTATTATGTCCCGGTCCAGTACATTCCCTGGGGTTTATATCACGGACCAACCCCTGTATTATATGCCACTTCAGTACATTCCCTGGGGTTTATATCGCGGACCACCCCCTGTATTATGTATTCATTCATTACATTCCCTGGGGTTTATTTCTCGGACCACTCCCTGTATAATGTCTCGGTTCAGTATATTCCCTGAGGATTATATCCCAGACCAACACCTGTATTATGTCTTCATTCAGTACATTCCCTGGGGTTTATACCCCGCACCATCTCCTGTATTAATCCCGGTTCAGTACATTCCCTGGGGATTATATCCCGGACCACCCCCTGTATTGTATCCTGGTTCAGTACTTTACATGGGGTTTATATCCCGGACCAACACCTGTATTATGTCCCGGTTCAGTACATTCCCCGGGGATTAATCCTGGACATTCCGCTGTATTATGTCCTGGTTCAGTACATTCCCTGGGGTTTATACCCCGGACAAACCCCTGTATTATGTCCCGGTTCAGTACATTCCCTGGGGTTTATAACCCGGACCACCCCCTGTATTATTTCCATGTTCAGTACATTCCCTGGAGTTTATATCCCGGACCACCCCCTGTATTATTTCCCGGTTCAGTATATTCTTGATGTTTATATCCTGGACCACTGCCAGTATTATGTCCCGGGTCAGTACATTCCCTGGGGTTTATATCACGTACCATTCCCTGTATTTTGTCCCAGTTCAGTTCATTCCCTGGGGAATATATCCCGGACCACCCCTTGTATTATGTCCCGGTTCAGTACATTCCCTGGATATTATATCCCGGACCACCCCCTTTATTATGGAGCAGTTCATTGCATTCCCTGGGGTTTATATCCAGACCACCCCCTGTATTATATCCTGGTTCAGTACATTCTCTGGGGATTATATCTCGGACCATCCCATGTGTTATTTCCTGTTTCAGTACATCCCCTTGGGTTTATATCCTGGACCACCGCTTGTATTATGTCCCGGTTCAGTACATTCCCTGGGGTTAATATCCAGGTCCATCCCCTCTATTATGTCCTGGTTCAGTACATTCCCTGGGTCTTATATCCTGGACCATCACCTGTATTATATCCTGGTTCAGTACATTCCCTATGGTTTATATCCCGGACCATCGCCTGTATTATGTCATGGTTCAGTACATTCCCTGGGGTTTATAAGCCGGACCAAACCCTGTATTATTTAGAGGTTCTGTACATTCCCTCGGGATTGTATCCCGGACCTTCGCCCGCATTATATCCTGGTTCAGTACATTCCCTGGGGTTTATATCCCGGACCACCCCCTGTATTATGTCCTGGTTCAATACATTCCCTGGGGATTATATCCCCTACCATCTCCTGGATTATGTCCTGGTTCAGTACATTCCCTCGGGTTTATATCCCGGACCACCCCCAGTATTATGTCCTGGTTCAGTACATTCCCTCGGGTTTATATCCCGGAACACCCCCTGTATTATGTCCCGGTTCAGTACATTCCCAGGGGTTTATATCCCGGAACACCTCCTGTATTATGTCCGGGTTCAGTTCATTCCCTGGGGATTATATCCCGGACCACCCCCTGTATTATGTCCCAGTTCAGTACATTCCCTGGGATTTATATCCCGGACCATTCCCTGTATTATATCCCGGTTCAGTACATTCCCTGGCGTTTATATCCCGGACCACCCCGAGTACTATATCCCGGTTCAGTACATTCCCTGTATTTTCTATCCCGGAACACCCCCTGTATTATATCCCAGTTCAATAGATTCCCTGGGGTTTATAACCAGGACCCTTTCCTGTATTATATCCTGTTTCAGTACATTCCCTGGGGTTTATATCTCGGACCATCCCATGTATTATGCACTGGTTGAGTACATTCCCTGGGGTATATATCCCGGACCATCACCTGTATTATGTCCCGGTTCAGTACATTTCCTGGGGATTAATCGCAGACATTCCGCTGTATTATGTGCTGGTTCAGTACATTCCCTGGGGTTTATATCCCGGACCACACCCTGTATTATTTCCAGGTTCAGTGCATTCCCTGGAGTTTATATCCCGCACCACCCCCTGTATTATTTCCCGGTTCAGTTAATTCCCTGGGGAATAAATCCCGGACCACCCCCTGTATTATGTCCAGGTTCAGTACATTCCCTGGATATTATATCCTGGACCAACCCCTGTATTATGTCCTGGTTCAGCGCATTTCCAGGGGTTTATATCCCGGACCACCCCCTGTATTATGTCCCGGTTCAGTTAATTCCCTGGGGATTATATCCCGGACCAGCCCTTTGTTATGTCCTGGTTCAGTACATTCCCTGGCGTTTATATCACGGACCAACCCTTGTATTATGTCCCAGTTCAGTACATTCCCTGAGGTTTATATCAGGGACCACCCCCTGTATTATGTCCCGGTTCAGTACATTCCCTGGGGTTTCTATCCCGGACCACCCCCTGTATTATGTCCCGGTTCAGTACATTCCCTGGGGTTTATATCACGCACCATTCCCTGTATTATGTCCTGGTTCAGTACATTCCCTGGCGTTTATATCCCGGACCACCCCCTGTATTATATCCCTGTTCAGTACATTCCCTGGGGTTTATATCCCGGACTACCCCCTGTATTATGTCCTGGTTCAGTACTTTCCCTGGGGTTAATATCCCGGAACACCCCCTGTATTATATCCCAGTTCAGTACATTCCCTGGGGTTTATATCCCAGACCACCCCCTGTATATGTCCTGGTTCAGTACTTTCCCTGGGATTAATATCCCGGAACACCCCCTGTATTATGTCCCGTTTCAGTACATTCCCTGGGGTTTATATCCCGGAATACCCCCTTTATTATGTCCCGGTTCAGTACATTCCCTGCGGTTTATATCCCGGACCACCCCCTGTATTATGTCCTGGTTCAGTACATTCCCTGCGGTTTATATCCCGGAACACCCCCTGTATTATGTCCCGGTTCAGTACATTCCCTGGGGATTATATCCCGGACCAACCGCTGTATTATGTCCCGGGTCAGTACATTCCCTGGGGTTTATATCCCGGACCACCCCCTGTGTTATGTCCCAGTTCAGTGCATTCGCTGGGGTTTATATCCCGGACCACCCCCTATATTATGACCCAGTTCAGTACATTCCATGGGGTTTATATCCCGGACCATTCCATGTATTATATCGCGGTTCAGTACATTCCCTGGGGTTTATATCCCGGACATTCCGCTGTATTATGTCCTGGTTCAGTACATTCCCTGGGGTTTATACCCCGGACAAACCCCTGTATTATGTCCCGGTTCAGTACATTCCCTGGGGTTTATAACCCGGACCACCCCCTGTATTATTTCCATGTTCAGTACATTCCCTGGAGTTTATATCCCGGACCACCCCCTGTATTATTTCCCGGTTCAGTATATTCTTGATGTTTATATCCTGGACCACTGCCAGTATTATGTCCCGGGTCAGTACATTCCCTGGCGTTTATATCACGGTCCATTCCCTGTATTTTGTCCCAGTTCAGTTCATTCCCTGGGGAATATATCCCGGACCACCCCTTGTATTATGTCCCAGTTCAGTACATTCCCTGGATATTATATCCCGGACCACCCCCTTTATTATGGAGCAGTTCATTGCATTCCCTGGGGTTTATATCCCGACCACCCCCTGTATTATATCCTGGTTCAGTACATTCCCTGGGGTTTATATCTCGGACCATCCCATGTGTTATTTCCTGTTTCAGTACATTCCCTGGGGTTTATATCCTGGACCACCGCTTGTATTATGTCCCGGTTCAGTACATTCCCTGGGGTTAATATCCAGGTCCATCCCCTCTATTATGTCCTGGTTCAGTACATTCCCTGGGTCTTATATCCCGGACCATCACCTGTATTATATCCTGGTTCAGTACATTCCCTATGGTTTATATCCCGGACCATCACCTGTATTATGTCATGGTTCAGTACATTCCCTGGGGTTTATAAGCCGGACCAAACCATGTATTATTTAGAGGTTCTGTACATTCCCTCGGGATTGTATCCCGGACCTTCGCCCGCGTTATATCTTGGTTCAGTACATTCCCTGGGGTTTATTTCCAGGACCACCCCCTGTATTATGTCCTGGTTCAGTACATTCCCTGGGGTTTATATCACGGACTACCCCCTGTATTATATCCCGGTTCAGTACATTCCCTGGGGTTTATATCACGCACCATTCCCTGTATTATGTCCTGGTTCAGTACATTCCCTGGCGTTTATATCCCGGACCACCCCCTGTATTATATCCCAGTTCAGTACATTCCCTGGGGTTTATATCCCGGACTACCCCCTGTATTATGTCCTGGTTCAGTACTTTCCCTGGGGTTAATATCCCGGAACACCCCCTGTATTAAATCCCAGTTCAGTACATTCCCTGGGGTTTATATCCCAGACCACCCCCTGTATATGTCCTGCTTCAGTATTTTCCCTGGGATTAATATCCCGGAACACCCCCTGTATTATGTCCCGTTTCAGTACATTCCCTGGGGTTTATATCCCGGAATACCCCCTTTATTATGTCCCGGTTCAGTACATTCCCTGGGGTATTATATCCCGGACCACCCCCTGTATTATGTCCTGGTTCAGTACATTCCCTGGGGATTATATCCCGGACCACCCGCTGTATTATGTCCCGGTTCAGTACATTCCCTGGGGATTATATCCCGGACCACCCCCTGTATTATGTCCCGGTTCAGTACATTCCCTGGGGATTATATCCCGGACCACCCGCTGTATTATGTCCCGGGTCAGTACATTCCCTGGGGTTTATATCCCGGACCACCCCCTGTGTTATGTCCCAGTTCAGTGCATTCCCTGGGGTTTATATCCCGGACCACCCCCTATATTATGACCCAGTTCAGTACATTCCATGGGGTTTATATCCCGGTCCATTCCATGTATTATATCGCGGTTCAGTACATTCCCTGGGGTTTATATCCCGGACATTCCGCTGTATTATGTCCTGGTTCAGTACATTCCCTGGGGTTTATACCCCGGACAAACCCCTGTATTATGTCCCGGTTCAGTACATTCCCTGGGGCTTATAACCCGGACCAACCCCTGTATTATTTCCCGGTTCAGTATATTCTTGATGTTTATATCCTGGACCACTGCCAGTATTATGTCCCGGGTCAGTACATTTCTTGGGGTTTATATCACGGACCATTCCCTGTATTTTGTCCCAGTTCAGTTCATTCCCTGGGGAATATATCCCGGACCACCCCTTGTATTATGTCCCGGTTCAGTACATTCCCTGGATATTATATCCCGGACCACCCCCTTTATTATGGAGCAGTTCATTGCATTCCCTGGGGTTTATATCCCGACCACCCCCTGTATTATATCCTGGTTCAGTACATTCCCTGGGGTTTATATCTCGGACCATCCCATGTGTTATTTCCTGTTTCAGTACATTCCCTGGGGTTTATATCCTGGACCACCGCTTGTATTATGTCCCGGTTCAGTACATTCCCTGGGGTTAATATCCAGGTCCATCCCCTCTATTATGTCCTGGTTCAGTACATTCCCTGGGTCTTATATCATGGACCATCACCTGTATTATATCCTGGTTCAGTACATTCCCTATGGTTTACATCCTGGACCATCACCTGTATTATATCCTGGTTCAGTACATTCCCTATGGTTTATATCCCGGACCATCGCCTGTATTATGTCATGGTTCAGTACATTCCCTGAGGTTTATAAGACGGACCAAACCCTGTATTATTTAGAGGTTCTGTACATTCCCTCGGGATTGTATCCCGGACCTTCGCCCGCGTTATATCTTGGTTCAGTACATTCCCTGGGGTTTATATCCCGGACCACCCCCTGTATTATGTCCTGGTTCAATACATTCCCTGGGGATTATATCCCCTACCATCTCCTGGATTATATCCTGGTTCAGTACATTCCCTGGGGATTATATCCCGGGCCACCCCCTGTATTATGTCCTGGTTCAGTACATTCCCTGGGGTTTATTACCCGGACCACCCCCAGTATTATGTCCTGGTTCATTACATTCCCTCGGGTTTATATCCCGGACCACCCCCTGTATTATGTCCTGGTTCAATACATTCCCTGGGGATTATATCCCCTACCATCTCCTGGATTATATCCTGGTTCAGTACATTCCCTGGGGATTATATCTCGGACCAGCCCCTGTATTATGTCCGGTTCAGTACATTCCCTGGGGTTAATATCCCGGAACACCCCCTGTATTATGTCCCAGTTCAGTACATTCCCTGGGGATTATATCCCGGACCACCCCCTGTATTATGTCCCAGTTCGGTACATTCCCTGGGATTTATATCCCGGACCATTCCCTGTATGATATCCCGGTTCAGTACATTCCCTGGCGTTTATATCCCGGACCACCCCAAGTATTATATCCTGGTTCAGTACATTCCCTGTGTTTTCTATCCCGGAACACCCCCTGTATTATATCCCAGTTCAATAGATTCCCTGGGGTTTATAACCAGGACCCTTTCCTGTATTATATCCTGGTTCAGTACATTCCCTGGGGTTTATATCTCGGACCATCCCATGTATTATGTACTGGTTGAGTACATTCCCTGGGGTATATATCCCGGACCATCACCTGTATTATGTCCCGGTTCAGTACATTTCCTGGGGATTAATCGCAGACATTCCGCTGTATTATGTGCTGGTTCAGTACATTCCCTGGGGTTTATACCCCGGACAATCCCCTGTATTATGTCCCGGTTCAGTACATTCCCTGGGGTTTATATCCCGGACCACACCCTGTATTATTTCCAGGTTCAGTGCATTCCCTGGAGTTTATATCCCGCACCACCCCCTGTATTATGTCCCGGTTCAGTACATTCCCTGGGGTTTATATCCCGGACCACACCCTGTATTATTTCCAGGTTCAGTGCATTCCCTGGAGTTTATATCCCGCACCACCCCCTGTATTATTTCCCGGTCCAGTTAATTCCCTGGGGAATATATCCCGGACCACCTCCTGTATTAGGTCCCGGTTCAGTACATTCCCTGGATATTATATCCTGGACCACCCCCTGTATTATGTCCTGGTTCAGCGCATTTCCTGGGGTTTATATCCCGAACCACCCCCTGTATTATGTCCTGGTTCAGTACATTCCCTGAGGTTTATATCACAGACCACCCCCTGTATTATGTCCCGGTTCAGTTAATTCCCTGGGGATTATATCCCGGACCACTCCCTTTATAATGTCCTGGTTCATTACATTCCCTGGGGTTTATATCCCGGACCACCGCTTGTATTATATCCCGGTTCAGTATATTCCCTGGGGTTTATATCCCGGACCACCCCCTATATTATGACCCAGTTCAGTACATTCCCTGGGATTTATATCCCGGACCATTCCATGTATTATATCCCGGTTCAGTACATTCCCTGGGGTTTATATCCCGGACCATCCCCTGTATTATATCCCGGTTCAGTACATTCCCTGGGTTTTCTATCCCGGAACACCCCCTGTATTATTTCCCAGTTCAGTACTTTCCCTGGGGTTTATATACCGGACACCTTCCTGTATTGTATCCTGGTTCAGTACAATCCCTGGGGTTTATATCACGGACCATCCCATGTATTATGTCCTGGTTCAGTACATTCCCTGGGGTTTATATCCCGGACCATCACCTGTATTATGTCTCGGTTCAGTACATTCCCTGGGGATTAATCCCAGACATTCCGCTGTATTATGCCCTGGTTCAGTACATTTCCTGGGGTTTATACCCCGGACAATCCCCTGTATTATGTCCCGGTTCAGTACATTCCCTGGGGTTTATATCCCGGTCCAGCCCCTGTATTATTTCCATGTTCAGTACATTCCCTGGAGTTTATATCCCGGACCACCCCCTGTATTATTTCCCGGTTCAGTACATTCTTGATGTTTATATCCCGGACCACCCCAGTATTATGTCCATGGCCAGTACATTCCCTGGGGATTATATCCAGGACTACTCCCTGTATAATGTCCTGGTTCAGTACATTCCCTGTGGTTTATATCCCGGTCCACCGCCTGTATTATATCCTGGTTCAGTACATTCCCTGGGGTTTATATCACGGACCACTCCCTGTCTTATGTCCCACTTCAGTACATTACCTGGGGTTTATATCATGGACCAACCCTTGGATTATGTCCCAGTTCAGTACATTCCCTGGGGTTTATATCACGGACCACTGCCTGTATTATGTCCCAGTTCAGTACATTACCTGGGGTTTATATCATGGACCAACCCTTGGATTATGTCCCAGTTCAGTACATTCCCTGGGGTTTATATCATGGACCAACCCTTGTATTATGTCCCGGTTCAGTACATTCCCTGGGGTTTATATCACGGACAATTCCCTGTATTATGTCCCAGTTCAGTACATTCCCTGGGGTTTATATCTCTCACCATCCGCTGTATTATACCCTTGTTCAGTACATTCCCTGGGGAATAATCCAGGACATTCCGCTGTATTATGTCCTGGTTCAGTTCATACTCTGGGCTTTATATCTTGGACCACCTCCTGTATTATGTCCTGGTTCAGTACATTCCCTGGGGTTTATATCCCTGACCATCCGCTGTATTATGTCCCGGTTCAGTACATTCCCTGGGGATTAATCCCAGACATTCCGCTGTATTATGCCCTGGTTCAGTACATTCCCTGGGGTTTATACCCCGGACAATCCCCTGGATTATGTCCCGGTTCAATACATTCCCTGGGGTTTATATCCCGGACCAGCCCCTGTATTATTTCCATGTTCAGTACATTCCCTGGTTTTTATATCCCGGACCACCCCCTGTATTATTTCCCGGTTCAGTACATTCTTGATGTTTATATCCCGGACCACCCCAGTATTATGTCCATGGCCAGTACATTCCCTGGGGATTATATCCCGGACCACTCCCTGTATAATGTCCTGGTTCAGTACATTCCCTGTGGTTTATATCCCGGACCACCGCTTGTATTATATCCCGGTTCAGTACAGTCCCTGGGGTTTATATCCCGGACCAGCCCTTTGTTATGTCCTGGTTCAGTACATTTCCTGGCGTTTATATCACGGACCACTCCCTGTCTTATGTCCCACTTCAGTACATTCCCTGGGGTTTATATCATGGACCAACCCTTGGATTATGTCCCAGTTCAGTACATTCCCTGGGGTTTATATCACGGACCACTCCCTGTATTATGTCCCAGTTCAGTACATTCCCTGGGGTTTATATCACGGACCACTCCCCGTATTATGTCCCGGTTCAGTACATTCCCTGGGGTTTATATCGCGGACAATTCCCTGTATTATGTCCAAGTTCAGTACATTCCCTGGGGTTTATATCACAGACTATTCCCTGTATTTTGTTCTAGTTCAATACATTCCCTGGGGTTTATATCCCGGACTACCTCCTGTATTATGCCCTGGTTCAGTACATTCCCTGGGGTTTATATCCCTGACCATCCCCTGTATTATGTCCTGGTACAGGACATTCCCTGGAGTTTATATCCCTGATCATCCGCTGTATTATGTCCTGGTTCAGTACATTCCCTGGGGATTTTTCCAGGACATTCCGCTGTATTATATCCTGGTTCAGTTCATACTCTGGAGTTTATATCCCGGACCTACCGCTGTATTATGTCCTGGTTCAGTGCATTCCCTGGGGATTATATCCCGGACCTCCCTCTGTATTATGTCCTGGTTCAGTATATTCCCTGGGGTTTATATCACGGACCACCCCCTGTATAATGTCCTGGTTCAGGACATTCCCTGGCGTTTATATCCCGGACCAACCCCTGTATTATGTCCCGGTTCAGTACATTCCCTGAGGTTTATATCCCAGACCATCCCTGTGTTATGTCGCGGGTCAGTGCATTCCCTGGGGTTTATATCCCGGACCACTCCCTGTATTATGTCCGGTTCAGTGCATTCCCTGGGGTTTATATCCTGGAAAATCCCCTGTATTAACCCGGTATAGTACATTGCCTGGGGATTATGTCCCGGACCACCCACCTGTATTATGTGCTCATTCAGTACATTCCCTGGTGTTTATATCCCGGACCATCGTCTGTATTATGTCCTGGTTCAGTACATTCCCTGGGGTTTATATCCCGGACCATTCCCTGTATTATATCCCGGTTCAGTACATTCCCTGGCGTTTATATCCCGGACCACCCCAAGTACTATATCCCGGTTCAGTACATTCCCTGTGTTTTCTATCCCGGAACACCCCCTGTATTATATCCCAGTTCAATAGATTCCCTGGGGTTTATAACCAGGACCCTTTCCTGTATTATATCCTGGTTCAGTACATTCCCTGGGGTTTATATCTCGGACCATCCCATGTATTATGCACTGGTTGAGTACATTCCCTGGGGTATATATCCCGGACCATCACCTGTATTATGTCCCGGTTCAGTACATTTCCTGGGGATTAATCGCAGACATTCCGCTGTATTATGTGCTGGTTCAGTACATTCCCTGGGGTTTATAATCCGGACCACACCCTGTATTATTTCCAGGTTCAGTGCATTCCCTGGAGTTTATATCCCGCACCACCCCCTGTATTATGTCCCGGTTCAGTACATTCCCTGGATATTATATCCTGGACCAACCCCTGTATTATGTCCTGGTTCAGCGCATTTCCAGGGGTTTATATCCCGGACCACCCCCTGTATTATGTCCCGGTTCAGTTAATTCCCTGGGGATGATATCCCGGACCAGCCCTTTGTTATGTCCTGGTTCAGTACATTCCCTGGCGTTTATATCACGGACCACTCCCTGTATTATGTCCCACTTCAGAACTTTCCCTGGGGCTTATATCACGGACCAACCCTTGTATTATGTCCCGGTTCAGTACATTCCTTGGGGTTTCTATCCCGGACCACCCCCTGTATTATGTCCCGGTTCAGTACATTCCCTGGGGTTTATATCACGCACCATTATCTGTATTATGTCCTGGTTCAGTACATTCCCTGGCGTTTATATCCCGGACCACCCCCTGTATTATATCCCAGTTCAGTACATTCCCTGGGGTTTATATCCCGGACTACCCCCTGTATTATGTCCTGGTTCAGTACTTTCCCTGGGGTTAATATCCCGGAACACCCCCTGTATTATATCCCAGTTCAGTACATTCCCTGGGGTTTATATCCCAGACCACCCCCTGTATATGTCCTGGTTCAGTACTTTCCCTGGGATTAATATCCCGGAACACCCCCTGTATTATGTCCCGTTTCAGTACATTCCCTGGGGTTTATATCCCGGACTACGCCCTTTATTATGTCCCGGTTCAGTACATTCCCTGCGGTTTATATCCCGGACCACCCCCTGTATTATGTCCTGGTTCAGTACATTCCCTGCGGTTTATATCCCGGAACACCCCCTGTATTATGTCCCGGTTCAGTACATTCCCTGGGGATTATATCCCGGACCAACCGCTGTATTATGTCCCGGGTCAGTACATTCCCTGGGGTTTATATCCCGGACCACCCCCTGTGTTATGTCCCAGTTCAGTGCATTACCTGGGGTTTATATCCCGGACCACCCCCTATATTATGACCCAGTTCAGTACATTCCATGGGGTTTATATCCCGGACCATTCCATGTATTATATCGCGGTTCAGTACATTCCCTGGGGTTTATATCCCGGACATTCCGCTGTATTATGTCCTGGTTCAGTACATTCCCTGGGGTTTATACCCCGGACAAACCCCTGTATTATGTCCCGGTTCAGTACATTCCCTGGGGTTTATAACCCGGACCACCCCCTGTATTATTTCCCGGTTCAGTATATTCTTGATGTTTATATCCTGGACCACTGCCAGTATTATGTCCCGGGTCAGTACATTCCCTGGGGTTTATAGCACGGACCATTCCCTGTATTTTGTCCCAGTTCAGTTCATTCCCTGGGGAATATATCCCGGACCACCCCTTGTATTATGTCCCGGTTCAGTACATTCCCTGGATATTATATCCCGGACCACCCCCTTTATTATGGAGCAGTTCATTGCATTCCCTGGGGTTTATATCCCGACCACCCCCTGTATTATATCCTGGTTCAGTACATTCCCTGGGGTTTATATATCGGACCATCCCATGTGTTATTTCCTGTTTCAGTACATTCCCTGGGGTTTATATCCTGGACCACCGCTTGTATTATGTCCCGGTTCAGTACATTCCCTGGGGTTAATATCCAGGTCCATCCCCTCTATTATGTCCTGGTTCAGTACATTCCCTGGGTCTTATATCCTGGACCATCACCTGTATTATATCCTGGTTCAGTACATTCCCTATGGTTTATATCCTGGACCATCACCTGTATTATATCCTGGTTCGGTACATTCCCTATGGTTTATATCCCGGACCATCGCCTGTATTATGTCATGGTTCAGTACATTCCCTGAGGTTTATAAGACGGACCAAACCCTGTATTATTTAGAGGTTCTGTACATTCCCTCGGGATTGTATCCCGGACCTTCGCCCGCGTTATATCTTGGTTCAGTACATTCCCTGTGGTTTATATCCCGGACCACCCCCTGTATTATGTCCTGGTTCAATACATTCCCTGGGGATTATATCCCCTACCATCTCCTGGATTATATCCTGGTTCAGTACATTCCCTGGGGATTATATCCCGGGCCACCCCCTGTATTATGTCCTGGTTCAGTACATTCCCTGGGGTTTATTACCCGGACCACCCCCAGTATTATGTCCTGGTTCATTACATTCCCTCGGGTTTATATCCCGGACCACCCCCTGTATTATGTCCTGGTTCAATACATTCCCTGGGGATTATATCCCCTACCATCTCCTGGATTATATCATGGTTCAGTACATTCCCTGGGGATTATATCCCGGACCAGCCCCTGTATTATGTCCGGTTCAGTACATTCCCTGGGGTTAATATCCCGGAACACCCCCTGTATTATGTCCGGGTTCAGTACATTCCCTGGGGATTAGATCCCGGACCACCCCCTGTATTATGTCCCAGTTCAGTACATTCCCTGGGATTTATATCCCGGACCATTCCCTGTATTATATCCCAGTTCAGTACATTCCCTGGGGTTAATATCCCGGAACACCCCCTGTATTATGTCCCAGTTCAGTACATTCCCTGGGGATTATATCCCGGACCACCCCCTGTATTATGTCCCAGTTCAGTACATTCCCTGGGATTTATATCCCGGACCATTCCCTGTATTATATCCCGGTTCAGTACATTCCCTGGCGTTTATATCCCGGACCACCCCAAGTATTATATCCTGGTTCAGTACATTCCCTGTGTTTTCTATCCCGGAACACCCCCTGTATTATATCCCAGTTCAATAGATTCCCTGGGGTTTATAACCAGGACCCTTTCCTGTATTATATCCTGGTTCAGTACATTCCCTGGGGTTTATATCTCGGATCATCCCATGTATTATGTACTGGTTGAGTACATTCCCTGGGGTATATATCCCGGACCATCACCTGTATTATGTCACGGTTCAGTACATTTCCTGGGGATTAATCGCAGACATTCCGCTGTATTATGTGCTGGTTCAGTACATTCCCTGGGGTTTATACCCCGGACAATCCCCTGTATTATGTCCCGGTTCAGTACATTCCCTGGGGTTTATATCCCGGACCACACCCTGTATTATTTCCAGGTTCAGTGCATTCCCTGGAGTTTATATCCCGCACCACCCCCTGTATTATGTCCCGGTTCAGTACATTCCCTGGGGTTTATATCCCGGACCACACCCTGTATTATTTCCAGGTTCAGTGCATTCCCTGGAGTTTATATCCCGCACCACCCCCTGTATTATTTCCCGGTTCAGTTAATTCCCTGGGGAATATATCCCGGACCACCTCCTGTATTAGGTCCCGGGTCAGTACATTCCCTGGATATTATATCCTGGACCACCCCCTGTATTATGTCCTGGTTCAGCGCATTTCCTGGGGTTTATATCCCGGACCACCCCCTGTATTATGTCCTGGTTCAGTACCTTCCCTGAGGTTTATATCACAGACCACCCCCTGTATTATGTCCCGGTTCAGTTAATTCCCTGGGGATTATATCACGGACCACTCCCTTTTTAATGTCCTGGTTCATTACATTCCCTGGGGTTTATATCCCGGACCACCGCTTGTATTATATCCCGGTTCAGTATATTCCCTGGGGTTTATATCCCGGACCACCCCCTATATTATGACCCAGTTCAGTACATTCCCTGGGATTTATATCCCGGACCATTCCATGTATTATATCCCAGTTCAGTACATTCCCTGGGGTTTATATCCCGGACCATCCCCTGTATTATATCCCAGTTCAGTACTTTCCCTGGGGTTTATATACCGGACACCTTCCTGTATTGTATCCTGGTTCAGTACAATCCCTGGGGTTTATATCACGGACCATCCCATGTATTATGTCCTGGTTCAGTACATTCCCTGGGGTTTATATCCCGGACCATCACCTGTATTATGTCTCGGTTCAGTACATTCCCTGGGGATTAATCCCAGACATTCCGCTGTATTATGCCCTGGTTCAGTACATTCCCTGCGGTTTATATCCCGGACCACCCCCTGTATTATGTCCTGGTTCAGTACATTCCCTGCGGTTTATATCCCGGAACACCCCCTGTATTATGTCCCGGTTCAGTACATTCCCTGGGGATTATATCCCGGAACAACCTCTGTATTATGTCCCGAGTCAGTACATTCCCTGGGGTTTATATCCCGGACCACCCCCTGTGTTATGTCCCAGTTCAGTGCATTACCTGGGGTTTATATCCCGGACCACCCCCTATATTATGACCCAGTTCAGTACATTCCATGGGGTTTATATCCCGGACCATTCCATGTATTATATCGCGGTTCAGTACATTCCCTGGGGTTTATATCCCGGACATTCCGCTGTATTATGTCCTGGTTCAGTACATTCCCTGGGGTTTATACCCCGGACAAACCCCTGTATTATGTCCCGGTTCAGTACATTCCCTGGGGTTTATAACCCGGACCACCCCCTGTATTATTTCCCGGTTCAGTATATTCTTGATGTTTATATCCTGGACCACTGCCAGTATTATGTCCCGGGTCAGTACATTCCCTGGGGTTTATAGCACGGACCATTCCCTGTATTTTGTCCCAGTTCAGTTCATTCCCTGGGGAATATATCCCGGACCACCCCTTGTATTATGTCCCGGTTCAGTACATTCCCTGGATATTATATCCCGGACCACCCCCTTTATTATGGAGCAGTTCATTGCATTCCCTGGGGTTTATATCCCGACCACCCCCTGTATTATATCCTGGTTCAGTACATTCCCTGGGGTTTATATATCGGACCATCCCATGTGTTATTTCCTGTTTCAGTACATTCCCTGGGGTTTATATCCTGGACCACCGCTTGTATTATGTCCCGGTTCAGTACATTCCCTGGGGTTAATATCCAGGTCCA
Organism: Pristiophorus japonicus; assembly: GCF_044704955.1. Lineage (NCBI taxonomy): Eukaryota > Metazoa > Chordata > Chondrichthyes > Pristiophoridae > Pristiophorus > Pristiophorus japonicus. The sequence continues at coordinate 5,927,716 of NC_092009.1, forward strand.
TCCCCTCTATTATGTCCTGGTTCAGTACATTCCCTGGGTCTTATATCCTGGACCATCACCTGTATTATATCCTGGTTCAGTACATTCCCTATGGTTTATATCCTGGACCATCACCTGTATTATATCCTGGTTCGGTACATTCCCTATGGTTTATATCCCGGACCATCGCCTGTATTATGTCATGGTTCAGTACATTCCCTGAGGTTTATAAGACGGACCAAACCCTGTATTATTTAGAGGTTCTGTACATTCCCTCGGGATTGTATCCCGGACCTTCGCCCGCGTTATATCTTGGTTCAGTACATTCCCTGTGGTTTATATCCCGGACCACCCCCTGTATTATGTCCTGGTTCAATACATTCCCTGGGGATTATATCCCCTACCATCTCCTGGATTATATCCTGGTTCAGTACATTCCCTGGGGATTATATCCCGGGCCACCCCCTGTATTATGTCCTGGTTCAGTACATTCCCTGGGGTTTATTACCCGGACCACCCCCAGTATTATGTCCTGGTTCATTACATTCCCTCGGGTTTATATCCCGGACCACCCCCTGTATTATGTCCTGGTTCAATACATTCCCTGGGGATTATATCCCCTACCATCTCCTGGATTATATCATGGTTCAGTACATTCCCTGGGGATTATATCCCGGACCAGCCCCTGTATTATGTCCGGTTCAGTACATTCCCTGGGGTTAATATCCCGGAACACCCCCTGTATTATGTCCGGGTTCAGTACATTCCCTGGGGATTAGATCCCGGACCACCCCCTGTATTATGTCCCAGTTCAGTACATTCCCTGGGATTTATATCCCGGACCATTCCCTGTATTATATCCCAGTTCAGTACATTCCCTGGGGTTAATATCCCGGAACACCCCCTGTATTATGTCCCAGTTCAGTACATTCCCTGGGGATTATATCCCGGACCACCCCCTGTATTATGTCCCAGTTCAGTACATTCCCTGGGATTTATATCCCGGACCATTCCCTGTATTATATCCCGGTTCAGTACATTCCCTGGCGTTTATATCCCGGACCACCCCAAGTATTATATCCTGGTTCAGTACATTCCCTGTGTTTTCTATCCCGGAACACCCCCTGTATTATATCCCAGTTCAATAGATTCCCTGGGGTTTATAACCAGGACCCTTTCCTGTATTATATCCTGGTTCAGTACATTCCCTGGGGTTTATATCTCGGATCATCCCATGTATTATGTACTGGTTGAGTACATTCCCTGGGGTATATATCCCGGACCATCACCTGTATTATGTCACGGTTCAGTACATTTCCTGGGGATTAATCGCAGACATTCCGCTGTATTATGTGCTGGTTCAGTACATTCCCTGGGGTTTATACCCCGGACAATCCCCTGTATTATGTCCCGGTTCAGTACATTCCCTGGGGTTTATATCCCGGACCACACCCTGTATTATTTCCAGGTTCAGTGCATTCCCTGGAGTTTATATCCCGCACCACCCCCTGTATTATGTCCCGGTTCAGTACATTCCCTGGGGTTTATATCCCGGACCACACCCTGTATTATTTCCAGGTTCAGTGCATTCCCTGGAGTTTATATCCCGCACCACCCCCTGTATTATTTCCCGGTTCAGTTAATACCCTGGGGAATATATCCCGGACCACCTCCTGTATTAGGTCCCGGGTCAGTACATTCCCTGGATATTATATCCTGGACCACCCCCTGTATTATGTCCTGGTTCAGCGCATTTCCTGGGGTTTATATCCCGGACCACCCCCTGTATTATGTCCTGGTTCAGTACCTTCCCTGAGGTTTATATCACAGACCACCCCCTGTATTATGTCCCGGTTCAGTTAATTCCCTGGGGATTATATCACGGACCACTCCCTTTTTAATGTCCTGGTTCATTACATTCCCTGGGGTTTATATCCCGGACCACCGCTTGTATTATATCCCGGTTCAGTATATTCCCTGGGGTTTATATCCCGGACCACCCCCTATATTATGACCCAGTTCAGTACATTCCCTGGGATTTATATCCCGGACCATTCCATGTATTATATCCCAGTTCAGTACATTCCCTGGGGTTTATATCCCGGACCATCCCCTGTATTATATCCCAGTTCAGTACTTTCCCTGGGGTTTATATACCGGACACCTTCCTGTATTGTATCCTGGTTCAGTACAATCCCTGGGGTTTATATCACGGACCATCCCATGTATTATGTCCTGGTTCAGTACATTCCCTGGGGTTTATATCCCGGACCATCACCTGTATTATGTCTCGGTTCAGTACATTCCCTGGGGATTAATCCCAGACATTCCGCTGTATTATGCCCTGGTTCAGTACATTTCCTGGGGTTTATACCCCGGACAATCCCCTGTATTATGTCCCGGTTCAGTACATTCCCTGGGGTTTATATCCCGGACCAGCCCCTGTATTATTTCCATGTTCAGTACATTCCCTGGAGTTTATATCCCGGACCACCCCCTGTATTATTTCCCGGTTCAGTACATTCTTGATGTTTATATCCCGGACCACCCCAGTATTATGTCCATGGCCAGTACATTCCCTGGGGATTATATCCCGGACTACTCCCTGTATAATGTCCTGGTTCAGTACATTTCCTGGGGATTAATCGCAGACATTCCGCTGTATTATGTGCTGGTTCAGTACATTCCCTGGGGTTTATATCCCGGACCACACCCTGTATTATTTCCAGGTTCAGTGCATTCCCTGGAGTTTATATCCCGCACCACCCCCTGTATTATGTCCCGGTTCAGTACATTCCCTGGATATTATATCCTGGACCAACCCCTGTATTATGTCCTGGTTCAGCGCATTTCCAGGGGTTTATATCCCGGACCACCCCCTGTATTATGTCCCGGTTCAGTTAATTCCCTGGGGATGATATCCCGGACCAGCCCTTTGTTATGTCCTGGTTCAGTACATTCCCTGGCGTTTATATCACGGACCACTCCCTGTATTATGTCCCACTTCAGAACTTTCCCTGGGGCTTATATCACGGACCAACCCTTGTATTATGTCCCAGTTCAGTACATTCCCTGGGGTTTATATCAGGGACCACCCCCTGTATTATGTCCCGGTTCAGTACATTCCTTGGGGTTTCTATCCCGGACCACCCCCTGTATTATGTCCCGGTTCAGTACATTCCCTGGGGTTTATATCACGCACCATTATCTGTATTATGTCCTGGTTCAGTACATTCCCTGGCGTTTATATCCCGGACCACCCCCTGTATTATATCCCAGTTCAGTACATTCCCTGGGGTTTATATCCCGGACTACCCCCTGTATTATGTCCTGGTTCAGTACTTTCCCTGGGGTTAATATCCCGGAACACCCCCTGTATTATATCCCAGTTCAGTACATTCCCTGGGGTTTATATCCCAGACCACCCCCTGTATATGTCCTGGTTCAGTACTTTCCCTGGGATTAATATCCCGGAACACCCCCTGTATTATGTCCCGTTTCAGTACATTCCCTGGGGTTTATATCCCGGACTACCCCCTTTATTATGTCCCGGTTCAGTACATTCCCTGCGGTTTATATCCCGGACCACCCCCTGTATTATGTCCTGGTTCAGTACATTCCCTGCGGTTTATATCCCGGAACACCCCCTGTATTATGTCCCGGTTCAGTACATTCCCTGGGGATTATATCCCGGAACAACCTCTGTATTATGTCCCGAGTCAGTACATTCCCTGGGGTTTATATCCCGGACCACCCCCTGTGTTATGTCCCAGTTCAGTGCATTACCTGGGGTTTATATCCCGGACCACCCCCTATATTATGACCCAGTTCAGTACATTCCATGGGGTTTATATCCCGGACCATTCCATGTATTATATCGCGGTTCAGTACATTCCCTGGGGTTTATATCCCGGACATTCCGCTGTATTATGTCCTGGTTCAGTACATTCCCTGGGGTTTATACCCCGGACAAACCCCTGTATTATGTCCCGGTTCAGTACATTCCCTGGGGTTTATAACCCGGACCACCCCCTGTATTATTTCCCGGTTCAGTATATTCTTGATGTTTATATCCTGGACCACTGCCAGTATTATGTCCCGGGTCGGTACATTCCCTGGGGTTTATAGCACGGACCATTCCCTGTATTTTGTCCCAGTTCAGTTCATTCCCTGGGGAATATATCCCGGACCACCCCTTGTATTATGTCCCGGTTCAGTACATTCCCTGGATATTATATCCCGGACCACCCCCTTTATTATGGAGCAGTTCATTGCATTCCCTGGGGTTTATATCCCGACCACCCCCTGTATTATATCCTGGTTCAGTACATTCCCTGGGGTTTATATATCGGACCATCCCATGTGTTATTTCCTGTTTCAGTACATTCCCTGGGGTTTATATCCTGGACCACCGCTTGTATTATGTCCCGGTTCAGTACATTCCCTGGGGTTAATATCCAGGTCCATCCCCTCTATTATGTCCTGGTTCAGTACATTCCCTGGGTCTTATATCCTGGACCATCACCTGTATTATATCCTGGTTCAGTACATTCCCTATGGTTTATATCCTGGACCATCACCTGTATTATATCCTGGTTCAGTACATTCCCTATGGTTTATATCCCGGACCATCGCCTGTATTATGTCATGGTTCAGTACATTCCCTGAGGTTTATAAGACGGACCAAACCCTGTATTATTTAGAGGTTCTGTACATTCCCTCGGGATTGTATCCCGGACCTTCGCCCGCGTTATATCTTGGTTCAGTACATTCCCTGGGGTTTATATCCCGGACCACCCCCTGTATTATGTCCTGGTTCAATACATTCCCTGGGGATTATATCCCCTACCATCTCCTGGATTATATCCTGGTTCAGTACATTCCCTGGGGATTATATCCCGGGCCACCCCCTGTATTATGTCCTGGTTCAGTACATTCCCTGGGGTTTATTACCCGGACCACCCCCAGTATTATGTCCTGGTTCATTACATTCCCTCGGGTTTATATCCCGGACCACCCCCTGTATTATGTCCTGGTTCAATACATTCCCTGGGGATTATATCCCCTACCATCTCCTGGATTATATCCTGGTTCAGTACATTCCCTGGGGATTATATCCCGGACCAGCCCCTGTATTATGTCCGGTTCAGTACATTCCCTGGGGTTAATATCCCGGAACACCCCCTGTATTATGTCCGGGTTCAGTACATTCCCTGGGGATTAGATCCCGGACCACCCCCTGTATTATGTCCCAGTTCAGTACATTCCCTGGGATTTATATCCCGGACCATTCCCTGTATTATATCCCAGTTCAGTACATTCCCTGGGGTTAATATCCCGGAACACCCCCTGTATTATGTCCCAGTTCAGTACATTCCCTGGGGATTATATCCCGGACCACCCCCTGTATTATGTCCCAGTTCAGTACATTCCCTGGGATTTATATCCCGGACCATTCCCTGTATTATATCCCGGTTCAGTACATTCCCTGGCGTTTATATCCCGGACCACCCCAAGTATTATATCCTGGTTCAGTACATTCCCTGTGTTTTCTATCCCGGAACACCCCCTGTATTATATCCCAGTTCAATAGATTCCCTGGGGTTTATAACCAGGACCCTTTCCTGTATTATATCCTGGTTCAGTACATTCCCTGGGGTTTATATCTCGGATCATCCCATGTATTATGTACTGGTTGAGTACATTCCCTGGGGTATATATCCCGGACCATCACCTGTATTATGTCACGGTTCAGTACATTTCCTGGGGATTAATCGCAGACATTCCGCTGTATTATGTGCTGGTTCAGTACATTCCCTGGGGTTTATACCCCGGACAATCCCCTGTATTATGTCCCGGTTCAGTACATTCCCTGGGGTTTATATCCCGGACCACACCCTGTATTATTTCCAGGTTCAGTGCATTCCCTGGAGTTTATATCCCGCACCACCCCCTGTATTATGTCCCGGTTCAGTACATTCCCTGGGGTTTATATCCCGGACCACACCCTGTATTATTTCCAGGTTCAGTGCATTCCCTGGAGTTTATATCCCGCACCACCCCCTGTATTATTTCCCGGTTCAGTTAATTCCCTGGGGAATATATCCCGGACCACCTCCTGTATTAGGTCCCGGTTCAGTACATTCCCTGGATATTATATCCTGGACCACCCCCTGTATTATGTCCTGGTTCAGCGCATTTCCTGGGGTTTATATCCCGGACCACCCCCTGTATTATGTCCTGGTTCAGTACCTTCCCTGAGCTTTATATCACAGACCACCCCCTGTATTATGTCCCGGTTCAGTTAATTCCCTGGGGATTATATCCCGGACCACTCCCTTTTTAATGTCCTGGTTCATTACATTCCCTGGGGTTTATATCCCGGACCACCGCTTGTATTATATCCCGGTTCAGTATATTCCCTGGGGTTTATATCCCGGACCACCCCCTATATTATGACCCAGTTCAGTACATTCCCTGGGATTTATATCCCGGACCATTCCATGTATTATATCCCAGTTCAGTACATTCCCTGGGGTTTATATCCCGGACCATCCCCTGTATTATATCCCGGTTCAGTACATTCCCTGGGTTTTCTATCCCGGAACACCCCCTGTATTATATCCCAGTTCAGTACTTTCCCTGGGGTTTATATACCGGACACCTTCCTGTATTGTATCCTGGTTCAGTACAATCCCTGGGGTTTATATCACGGACCATCCCATGTATTATGTCCTGGTTCAGTACATTCCCTGGGGTTTATATCCCGGACCATCACCTGTATTATGTCTCGGTTCAGTACATTCCCTGGGGATTAATCCCAGACATTCCGCTGTATTATGCCCTGGTTCAGTACATTTCCTGGGGTTTATACCCCGGACAATCCCCTGTATTATGTCCCGGTTCAGTACATTCCCTGGGGTTTATATCCCGGACCAGCCCCTGTATTATTTCCATGTTCAGTACATTCCCTGGAGTTTATATCTCGGACCACCCCCTGTATTATTTCCCGGTTCAGTACATTCTTGATGTTTATATCCCGGACCACCCCAGTATTATGTCCATGGCCAGTACATTCCCTGGGGATTATATCCCGGACTACTCCCTGTATAATGTCCTGGTTCAGTACATTCCCTGTGGTTTATATCCCGGACCACCCCCTGTATTATGTCCTGGTTCAGTACATTCCCTGTGGTTTATATCCCGGACCACCGCCTGTATTATATCCTGGTTCAGTACATTCCCTGGGGTTTATATCACGGACCACTCCCTGTATTATTTCCAGGTTCAGTGCATTCCCTGGAGTTTATATCCCGCACCACCCCCTGTATTATTTCCCGGTTCAGTTAATTCCCTGGGGAATATATCCCGGACCACCTCCTGTATTAGGTCCCGGTTCAGTACATTCCCTGGATATTATATCCTGGACCACCCCCTGTATTATGTCCTGGTTCAGCGCATTTCCTGGGGTTTATATCCCGGACCACCCCCTGTATTATGTCCTGGTTCAGTACCTTCCCTGAGGTTTATATCACAGACCACCCCCTGTATTATGTCCCGGTTCAGTTAATTCCCTGGGGATTATATCCCGGACCACTCCCTTTTTAATGTCCTGGTTCATTACATTCCCTGGGGTTTATATCCCGGACCACCGCTTGTATTATATCCCGGTTCAGTATATTCCCTGGGGTTTATATCCCGGACCACCCCCTATATTATGACCCAGTTCAGTACATTCCCTGGGATTTATATCCCGGACCATTCCATGTATTATATCCCAGTTCAGTACATTCCCTGGGGTTTATATCCCGGACCATCCCCTGTATTATATCCCGGTTCAGTACATTCCCTGGGTTTTCTATCCCGGAACACCCCCTGTATTATATCCCAGTTCAGTACTTTCCCTGGGGTTTATATACCGGACACCTTCCTGTATTGTATCCTGGTTCAGTACAATCCCTGGGGTTTATATCACGGACCATCCCATGTATTATGTCCTGGTTCAGTACATTCCCTGGGGTTTATATCCCGGACCATCACCTGTATTATGTCTCGGTTCAGTACATTCCCTGGGGATTAATCCCAGACATTCCGCTGTATTATGCCCTGGTTCAGTACATTTCCTGGGGTTTATACCCCGGACAATCCCCTGTATTATGTCCCGGTTCAGTACATTCCCTGGGGTTTATATCCCGGACCAGCCCCTGTATTATTTCCATGTTCAGTACATTCCCTGGAGTTTATATCCCGGACCACCCCCTGTATTATTTCCCGGTTCAGTACATTCTTGATGTTTATATCCCGGACCACCCCAGTATTATGTCCATGGCCAATACATTCCCTGGGGATTATATCCCGGACTACTCCCTGTATAATGTCCTGGTTCAGTACATTCCCTGTGGTTTATATCCCGGACCACCCCCTGTATTATGTCCTGGTTCAGTACATTCCCTGGGGTTTATATCACGGACCACTCCCTGTCTTATGTCCCACTTCAGTACATTACCTGGGGTTGATATCATGGACCAACCCTTGGATTATGTCCCAGTTCAGTACATTCCCTGGGGTTTATATCACGGACCACTCCCTGTATTATGTCCCAGTTCAGTACATTACCTGGGGTTTATATCATGGACCAACCCTTCGATTATGTCCCAGTTCAGTACATTCCCTGGGGTTTATATCATGGACCAACCCTTGTATTATGTCCCGGTTCAGTACATTCCCTGGGGTTTATATCACGGACAATTCCCTGTATTATGTCCCAGTTCAGTACATTCCCTGGGGTTTATATCACGGACTATTCCCTGTATTATGTTCTGGTTCAATACATTCCCTGGGGTTTATATCCCGGACTACCTCCTGTATTATGCCCTGGTTCAGTACATTCCTGGGGTTTATATCCCTGACCATCCGCTGTATTATGTCCTGGTTCAGTACATTCCCTGGGGTTTATATCTCTGATCATCCCCTGCATTATGTCCTAGTACAGGACATTCCCTGGGGTTTATATCTCTCACCATCCGCTGTATTATACCCTTGTTCAGTACATTCCCTGGGGAATAATCCAGGACATTCCGCTGTATTATGTCCTGGTTCAGTTCATACTCTGGGCTTTATATCTTGGACGACCTCCTGTATTATGTCCTGGTTCAGTACATTCCCTGGGGTTTATATCCCGGACCATCCGCTGTATTATGTCCTGGTTCAGTACAATCCCTGGGGTTTATATCCCTGACCATCCCCTGTATTATGTCCCGGTTCAGTACATTCCCTGGGGATTAATCCCAGACATTCCGCTGTATTATGCCCTGGTTCAGTACATTCCCTGGGGTTTATACCCCGGACAATCCCCTGGATTATGTCCCGGTTCAATACATTCCCTGGGGTTTATATCCCGGACCAGCCCCTGTATTATTTCCATGTTCAGTACATTCCCTGGAGTTTATATCCCGGACCACCCCCTGTATTATTTCCCGGTTCAGTACATTCTTGATGTTTATATCCCGGACCACCCCAGTATTATGTCCATGGCCAGTACATTCCCTGGGGATTATATCCCGGACCACTCCCTGTATAATGTCCTGGTTCAGTACATTCCCTGTGGTTTATATCCCGGACCACCGCTTGTATTATATCCCGGTTCAGTACATTCCCTGGGGTTTATATCCCGGACCAGCCCTTTGTTATGTCCTGGTTCAGTACATTTCCTGGCGTTTATATCACGGACCACTCCCTGTCTTATGTCCCACTTCAGTACATTCCCTGGGGTTTATATCATGGACCAACCCTTGGATTATGTCCCAGTTCAGTACATTCCCTGGGGTTTATATCACGGACCACTCCCTGTATTATGTCCCAGTTCAGTATATTCCCTGGGGTTTATATCACGGACCACTCCCCGTATTATGTCCCGGTTCAGTACATTCCCTGGGGTTTATATCGCGGACAATTCCCTGTATTATGTCCAAGTTCAGTACATTCCCTGGGGTTTAAATCACAGACTATTCCCTGTAATTTGTTCTAGTTCAATACATTCCCTGGGGTTTATATCCCGGACTACCTCCTGTATTATGCCCTGGTTCAGTACATTCCCTGGGGTTTATATCCCTGACCATCCCCTGTATTATGTCCTGGTACAGGACATTCCCTGGAGTTTATATCCCTGATCATCCGCTGTATTATGTACTGGTTCAGTACATTCCCTGGGGATTTTTCCAGGACATTCCGCTGTATTATGTCCTGGTTCAGTTCATACTCTGGAGTTTATATCCCGGACCTACCGTTGTATTATGTCCTGCTTCAGTGCATTCCCTGGGGATTATATCCCGGACCTCCCTCTGTATTATGTCCTGGTTCAGTATATTCCCTGGGGTTTATATCACGGACCACCCCCTGTATAATGTCCTGGTTCAGTACATTCCCTGGCGTTTATATCCCGGACCAACCCCTGTATTATGTCCCGGTTCAGTACATTCCCTGAGGTTTATATCCCAGACCATCCCTGTGTTATGTCGCGGGTCAGTGCATTCCCTGGGGTTTATATCCCGGACCACTCCCTGTATTATGTCCGGTTCAGTACATTCCCTGTGGTTTATATCCTGGAAAATCCCCTGTATTAACCCGGTACAGTACATTGCCTGGGGATTATGTCCCGGACCACCCACCTGTATTATGTGCTCATTCAGTACATTCCCTGGTGTTTATATCCCGGACCATCGTCTGTATTATGTCCTGGTTCAGTACATTCCCTGGGGATTGTATCCCGGACCTTCGCCCGCATTATGTCCTGGTTCAGTACATTCCCTGGGGTTTATATCCCGGACCACACCCTGTATATGTCTTGGTTCAGTACATTCCCAGGGGTTTATATCCAGGAACACACCATGTATTATTTCCCGGTTCTGTACATTCCCTGGGTTTTATATCACGGACCATTCCCGGTATTATGTCCCAGTTCAGTGCATTACCTGGGGTTTATATCTCTGACCATCCGCTGTATTATGTACTGGTTCAGTACATTCCCTGGGGATTTTTCCAGGATATTCCGCTGTATTATGTTCTGGTTCAGTTCATACTCTGGAGTTTATATCCCGGACCTACCGCTGTATTATGTCCTGGTTCAGTTCATACTCTGGAGTTTATATCCCGGACCTCACTCTGTATTATGTCCTGGTTCAGTATATTCCCTGGGGATTATATCACGGACCAACCCCTGTCCAATGTCCTGGTTCAGTACATTCCCTGGGGATTATATCACGGACCACCCCCTGTCTAATGTCCTGGTTCAGTACATTCCCTGGGGTTTATATCCCGGACCAACCCCTGTATTATGTCCCGGTTCAGTACATTCCCTGAGGTTTATATCCCAGACTATCCCTGTATTATGTCCCGGTTCAGTACATTCCCTGGGGTTTATATCACGGACCACTCCCTGTATTATGTCCGGTTTAGTACATTCCCTGGGGTTTATATCCTGGAAATCCCCTGTATTAATCCCGGTACAGTACATTGCCTGGGGATTATGCCCCGGACCAGCCACCTGTATTATGTGCTCATTCAGTACATTCCCTGGTGTTTATATCCCGGACCATCGCCTGTATTATGTCCTGGTTCAGTACATTCCCTGGGGATTGTATCCCGGACCTTCGCCCGCATTATGTCCTGGCTCAGTACATTCCCTGGGGTTTATATCCCGGACCACACCCTGTATATGTCCTGGTTCAGTACATTCCCTGGAGTTTATATCCCGGAACACACCCTGTATTATTTTCCGGTTCTGTACATTCCCTGGGTTTTATATCACGGACCATTCCCGGCATTATGTCCCAGTTCAGTGCATTACCTGGGGTTTATATCACGGACCATTCCCTATATTATATCCCGGTTCAGTACATTCACTGGGGTTTATATCCCGGACCACTCCCTGTATTATGTCCCGGTTCAGTACATTCCCTGGTGTTTATATCCCGGACCATCGCCTGTATTATGTCCTGGTTCAGTACATTCCCTGGGGTTTATATCCCTGACCATCCCCTGTATTGTGTCCTGGTTCAGTACATTCCCTGGGGTTTAAATCGCAGACAACCTCTTGTATAATATCCCGGTTCAGTACATTCCCTGCGGTTTATATCCTGGACCATCGTCTGTATTATGTCCTGGTTCTGTACATTCCCTGGAGATTATATCCCGGACCACCCCCTGTATTATGTGCTGGTTCAGTACATTCCCTGGGGTTTATATGCAGGACCACCGCCTGTATTGTGTCCCGGTTCAGTTCTTTCCCTGGGGTTTCTATCCCGGACCACCCCTGTATTATGTCCCAGTTCAGTACATTCCCTGCGGTTTATATCCTGGACCACCCCCTTTATTATGTCCCAGTTCAGTACATTCTCTGGGGTTTATATCCCGGACCACACCCTATATTATGTCACGGTTCAGTACATTCCCTGGGGTTTATAACCCGGACCACACCCTGTATTTTTCCAGGTTCAGTACATTCCTTGGGGTTTGTATCCCGGAACTTCACCCGCATTATGTCCTGGTTCAGTACATTCCCTGGGGTTTATAACCCGGACCACACCCTGTATTATTTGCAGGTTCAGTACATTTCCTGGGGTTTATATCCCGGATCACTCCGCTGTATTCTGTCCTTGTTCGATACATTCCCTGGGATTTATATCCCGGACCACCCCCTGTATTATGTCTTCATTCAGTACATTCTCTGGGGTTATTATCCCGGACCAGTCCCTTTATTATGTCCCGGTTCAATATATTCCCTGGGATTTATATCCCGGACCACCCCATGTATTATTTCCCAGTTCAATACATTCCCTGGGGATTATATCCCGGACCACGTCCTGTATTATGTCCCAGTTCACTACATTCCATGGGGTTAATATCCAGGACCAACCCCTCTAATATGTCATGGTTCACGACATTCCCTGGGGTTTGTATCCCGGACCACCCCCTGTATTATGTCCCTGTTCAGTACATTCCCTGGGATTATATCCCGGACTACCTCCAGTATTATGTCCTGGTTCAGTACATTCCCTGGGGTTTATATCCCGAACCCCCCCCCCCCCCTGTATTATGTCCCGGTTCAGTACATTCCCTGGGGATTATATCCCGGACTACCTCCAGTATTATGTCCTGGTTCAGTTCATACTCTGGTCTTTATATCCCGGACCCCCCCCCCCTGTATTATGTCCCGGTTCAGTACATTCCCTGGGGTATATATCTCGGACCGCCTCTGTATTATTTCCCGATTCAGTACATTCCCTGGGGTATATATCCCGGACAACCTCTGTATTATTTCCCGGTTCAGTTCATTCTCTGGGGTTTATATCCCGGACCATCCCCTGTATTATGTCCTGGTCCAGTACATTCCCTGGGGTTTATATCCCGGACCACCCTCTGTATAATATATCGGTTCAGTACATTGCTTGAGGTTTATATCCCGGACCACCTCTGTATTAACTCCCGGTTCAGTACATTCCCTGTGGTTGATATCCCGGACCATTCCATTTATTATGTCCCCGGTACAATACATTCCCTGGGATTTATATCCCGGACCATCCCCTGTATTATGCTCCGGTTCCTGCCATTCGCTGGGGTTTATATCCCGGACCAGCGCTGTTATACTTTAAAATCCCTCTTTGTCTGTTTATAACATTTTGGAACTGAGCAGCCGTGGTATCAGAGCTTTGTCCAGAATAGAGTCGAGTTAATTCAGTAATAATGTGACAGAATGTATCCCGGCGTACAGTGACTTTCTTACCGTCTCTCACAGATTGTCCAGAGCTGCCAGTCGCAGAATGCAAACTGAGATATGACTGGCACCCAGGACTGACATATGAGGAGAGACTTGATCGACTGGGCCTGTATTCATTGGCGTTTAGAATAATGTTCGGGGAACTCATAGAAACGTCTGAAATTCTGACGGGACTGCACGTGTTAGATGCAGGAAGAATGTTCCTGATGTTGGGGAGTTCCAGAACCAGGTGTCACAGTCTAAGAGTAAGAGGCAAGCCATTTAGGACTGTGATTAGGAGAAACTTAGAGAGTTGTTAACCTGAGGAATTCTCTACCGCTGTTAGTTATTGATCCCAGGTCGTTTGATATATTCAAGAGGGTGTTTGATATGGCCCTTATGGATAAATGCATCAAGGGATATGGAGAGAATGCAGGAAAGGGCTACTGAGGTGAATGATCAGCCATGATCATATTGAATGACGGTGCAGGTTCGAAGGGCCGAATGGCCTACTCCTCATCTATTTTCTATGTTTCTCCGGATAGACTGCAGGGAGCAATAGTGAGCCTGCTTGAGAGCCAGGAAGCAAGAGTGCGCCTGCGCAACAGAGGCAGGTATATCACCTGCTCTCATCCAAATTATTGGTGGAACAGGATAGAGGACCTGAATGAAGGCTAGTTATTCCTATCTGTCTTTGCTCTTGTACTGTCCGATATATCCAGCATTTGGTAATTGCCTGGAACCAATATTACACTCACTTGCGTAAAGGCTTTCTGTAAACAGTTGTCAGATGAATAAAGCGTGTCTCTTGTAAATAGAACTAGCAGATCTTCTGCCATTAGTAACTCGTTTAACATTTCATTAAACTTTGCTGTCTGAGCGGTAGCAGGAAATTAATGTGACAGGAGATAAGTTAAGTGTGAATCTTGCAGGAACGGTGCTTTACAAACAAGAATTAATTAATTACTGGTGAATACCTATGGCATTGCTCAAAGTTGCACTGATGAATTGGAAAATATTTTTATTGTTTTTGTAGGAGGAGGCCGGAACAGCAGGCGGGCATGTGTAATTGTGCGAACAAATGTGTTTGCTCAATTTCTCTTTTTAAAAAGTGATGAAACAGGCTTTATCAATATAAGAACCATTATTAAACCACACCAAGAGTGGGTATCGCGAATTATGTGCATCTGTAAAACTTACTTCACCCTCACAACAGCTGTATGCTCTTATTTTCATATTGTGGCCACTGTATTATAATTATTCCAGATATCCAGAGGTTGTCCCAACGCCTGGTCCGCTGACCTCACAGACAGCAGTTACATTGAATGATTCGCAGTCTCTCGGATAAAAATTGGAGCCAGTTCCTCTTGTGCTGAGATCTGACAGAGTGTTACCCTGGCAACAGAGGAAATCACTCAGCTAAATTAAATTAAAAGGGAAGTTACAAAACCAACATCACATGTTCTGAGTTTAGTTAAAAAGAAGATTAACCCTGAACATTCAGCCACTTTTTCTAACCAGGAAAGTAGGATTCCAGTAACAGGTTTAGTTTACACCATCAGACCTGACACTGCGGATGTACTGAATCCACCTTCAGTTCCAGCTGTCGAAAATGTGAAGCAGCGCCTCATCTACAGAAGTACACCGATAAAATATTCACATTGTTATAAATGGACAAAGTCACCTTGCAAATTATGATCATCTTAAAACCGTCTAAATCAGTTAAAGCTAACAATAACCATTTCAATTGATGCTAAAATATTTAATTTGATGGCCAATATCTGCTTTACAACATCTTGACATATCTGAAACATTATAAAATGTCACTAAACACGTCATTTCATCAAACCAGTTCCTGTTTACTGGACTGAAAACTCGTGTTTATTTGCTGTTAAAATAATTTCCCCTCAATAATCAGGTGATTGTGTTGAACGAGTATGGAAACGAATCTATAAACTCTTGGCACAAATACCGCTCTCAGTTTAATAAAAGGATCCCTTGACCGACGCAGGGAGCTGGATCAGGAGACAGCTGAGCACCTTTATTCTGACATAACACACAACATATTCAATTTGAATTAATCTTACGACTCTTAACGTAAAAACGTATAATGCTTCGTCATAATTTTATCAGCGGTTTATATTTCAATTACATTTAATTAAGCTGTAATTGTTATTTTTGTATTCCTTCCTGGCACCTGGCCGCCGCTGCCAAGGCAGGCCTTGAGAAGCTGGAGGATAGCTGTCTGCTGAAATCGCTGCAGTCGTGTGGTGAATGTATTGCCAGAATATACGTCTTTATAGCGGTTTGGTTCAATGGAGTGGCTTGCTCGACTATTTCACAGGGCAGTTAAGCACCAATCACATTGCTGTGGGTCTGGAGTCACATATATGGCAGACCAAGTAAAAATGGCAGATTTCCATCCGTAAAAGACATTCGTGAACCAGATGGGGTTTAACGACAATCTGGTAGTTACATGATGCTCACCTTTTACTCCAGATTCATTTACTTAACTCAATGCAAATTTCCCTGCTGCCGTGGTGTAATTTATCGAATATCTCCAGGTCATTTGATTTCTGATGTACTACTTCAGTAACATAACCATAACGTATATACATCTATTATACATGGGTGAGACGATTCTGTGGTCGAGGTGTGCAACAACCGAATCCCCACAAATCGCCAGCTGTAACCTCAGAGCTATGTTTTAATTATATTCCCGCTGCTCAAAGGCCCAGTACCGGAGTATGATGCAGAGTATATGGATTTTAGCAAAGCTTCTGATAATGTCGCACATGGCAGACTGGCCACGACAGTAATTGCCCATTGGATCGAGGGTTAAGAGATAAGTTGGATCCAACATTGGCTCAGAGCAGGAAGCAAAGTGTAATGATTTATGAGTGTCTTTGAGACTGGAAGGCTGCATCCAGTGGGGTTCCATAGGGCTCAGTTTTGGGTCCCTTGCTTTTTATGCTATATATCAATGACCTTGGCTTGAATATTGAGGGTATGATTAAGTAGTTTACAGATTACACCATAATAGGCTGTGCGGTTGACAATGAAGAAGAAAGCTGCAGACTGCAGGAAGATATCAATGAACTGGTCAGTTGGGCAGAACAGAAGCAAATGGAATTCAATCCGCAGAAGTGTGAGATAATGCATTTAGGGAGGTCGAACAAGGCAAGGGAATACACATTAAATGGTAGGGCACTGAAAAGCTAGAGGAAAAAAAGTGGCCTTGGAGTGCAGGTCCACATATTCCTGAAGCTAGCAGGCCAGCTCGATAAGGTGGTTAAGAAGTCATATGCCTTTATTAGTCGAGGCATGGAATACAAGAACAAGGAGGTTATGTTTGAATTGTAGGCTTCAGCTGAACGACTTCGTACAGTTCCGGTCACCACGTGACAGGAAAGATATTGATTGCACTGGAGAGTTACAAGAATGTTGCCTGGACTGGAAAAGTGTGGCTGTGCGGAAAGTTTGGAGATGTTGGGTCTGTTTTCTTTGAAACGGTGGACGCTGAGGCGAGACCTGCTTGGGGTGTATAAAATGATTAGGGGCCTGGCTAGAGTGGATAGGAAGGACGTGTTTCGCTTGGCAGAGAGCTCAACGAGCAGGGGACATAGATTTAAATTAATTGGTAAGAGTTTTGGATGAGATATGATCGACAATATCTTTACCAGAGTGTGGCAGGCATCTGAAACTCACTGCCTGAAATGTTGCAGAGGGAGGAACTCTCATTACATTTAAAAAATACTTGGATGTGCACTTAAAATGCCATGACCTACAGGGCAACGGATCTAGAGGTGAAAAGTGGGTTTAGGCTCGATAGCTCTTGGTTGGCCGGCGCGGACATGACGGATCGAAATGATCTCCTTCCATGTTGTAAATGTCCATGATTCTATGATTCTATGTCTACCTGGGAGCTTGTTAGCAGGGTGATCAATATTACAATTAGGAATTCCTCTAATTTTAATATCTTACATTATCTCTTATCACTAGTGGTCATTATTGCAATTAGCTACAGTTGTAGTTTTAATATATTACAATTCCCCATGTATGTAGTCATTAATATTATAATTGAGTATACATGTAGTTTTGAATGCATTGCAAATTTCCAATACTTTATAATACAATTGGATACATCTGTAGTGTTAATATATACAATTTTCGATGTCTGTGTGATCAACATTACAATTGGATGTACCTGCAGTTTGTAACATTTTTCATTCCTGATGGCTGCAGTCATCACAGTATCAGTGATCATCCTCTTCCTGCTGTTACTAAACTATTACTATTGATCTTGAATGTCGGTGCATATATATTATAATGCTACAAATTAATGTATTATAAATGTTGCAAGAATTTGAAGTTTAAATCTTCCAGTTGAATGAGAAGAAAGAGGAAGTTGAATCGAGTTTCTGGGTGTGAAAAAAGTGAGTTTGGAAACTCAATGATAGAAAATGATAAACATTTAGGACATAAACATAAACGCCTAGTACATTGATTCCGGTCCTGCCCAGGTGCAGCCCGTTCGGTTTGTACTGGCCCCACCTTCCCTAGATTTGGATCCAATGTCCCACGAATTTGAATCTCTCTCTTTTGCACCACTCCTCAAGCCACGTATTCATCTGTGCTATCCTGCGATTCCTACTCCGACTAGCACGTGGCACTGGTAGCAATCCTGAGTTTACTACTTTTGAGGTCCTACTTTTTAATTTAGCTCCTAGATCCCTACTTTCGTCTCGGAGGACCTCATCCCGTTTTTTACCGATATTTTTAGTACCTATATGCACCACGACAACTGGCTGTTCACCCTCCTTTTTCAGAATGCCCTGCACCCGCTCCGAGACATTCTTGACCCTTGCACCAGAAACGCCTATCTCTTCTCCTTATAATTGAATCCCCTATCACTATCGCTCTCACAATCTTTTTCCTGCCCTCCTGTGCAGCACAGCAACCCACGGTGCTATGAACTTGGCTGCTGATGCCCTCCCCTGATGAGCCATCCCGCTCAACAGCAGGCAAAGCAGTGTATCTGTTTTGCAGGGGGATGTCCGCAGGGGACCCCTGCACTACCTTCTTTGCACTGCTTTTCCTGTTGGTCACCCATCCCCTTTCTGGCTGTGTACCCTTTTCCTGCGGTAAGACCAACTCACTAAACGTGCTATTCACATCATTCTCAGCATCGTGCATGCTCCAGAGTGAATCCACCTGCAGCTCCAGTGTCACAATAGATACAATTCCCGCACACGTAGTTGTCAGAGATTCCGGAAGCGTCCCTGACTACCCACATTGTACAGGAGGAGCATAACACGTGTCCGAGCTGTCCTGCCATGACTTAACCCTTAGATAAACTTAAATTGGCAACAACAATGCTAAAGATTACTTACTGATATAGAAAGAAAAAAGAAAATCTACTTAGCAACCACCAGCCAATCACTTACCCCCTTGGATGTGACGTTACCTTTCGATTTCCTTCTGCTTCTTTTTTTCCTCCCTGCTGAAGCTGCAACTTCCCGCTCTGCCTCCTGACTCCCCGCTGGCCTCTCGAACTCTCTCCTTTCTCACACAAGACTATCTCAATTTTTATACATTAGGTTACTCTCATGGACAAGTCCCACCTCACCATACGTTGTAGAATGCCTCTCGTAGCCTTGGGATCCAGGGAAGTTATTGGAAAAATACCAGTGAGAGAAGCAATACTAAATATAATTCAGTGGGAGAAATAATTCGCTGTTAATTTGGTTTAATTTTATTTTTATGGATTTCCAGAAGGCATTTGAGAAAGTCCCACATAAGAGATTGTTATCTGAGGTAGAAGCCGATGTAATTGAGGGCACATTACTGACGTGGTTGGGAAATTGGCTAAATGACAGGAGACGGACTGTAGGGATAAAGGCCGGTACTCAAATTGGCAGGATGTGACTAATGGTGTCCCGCAGAGATCTGTGCTGGGGCCTCAACTATTCACAGTATTTATTAATGACTTGGATGATGGCACAGATAGTCATATATCATAATTTGCCGATGACACAAAGATAGGCAGCCTTACAGGAAGTGTAGATGAAAGCATAAAATTACAAAGGGATATCGACAGATTCAGTGAATGGGCAAAAGTGGCAATGGATTTCAATGTAGGCAAATATGAGGTCATAAGGAGTGATTTGCCATAGTGAACTGGAAACAGCTGCTTGTAGGTAAATCAGTGTCACAACAGTGGGTGGCATTCAAGAAGATTCAAAAGGTTCAGGCCAAATATGTGCCCTTAAAGAAAAAAGCTGGGAAAAATAATTTTAGAGCCCCCTGGATGTCTAGGGACTTATAGGGGAGGATTAAGAAAAAAAGGGACGCTTAGGTCACATATCAACGGCTAAATACTTTAGAATCTTTAGAGGAATATAGAAAGATCAGAGGTAAAATTAAAATTAGATTAGGAATGCTAAGAGAGAGCACGAGAAATTGTTGGCCAGTAAAATTAAGGAAAACCCTAAGATGTTCTATAAATATATAAGAGTAAGAGGGTAACTAAGGAAAGGGTAGGGCCTGTTCGAGGGTAATCTTTGTGGGGAGGCGGAAGATCTGGGTAGGATTCTTAAGGAATACTTTGCATCTGTTTTCACAAAGGAAAGAGGTAATGCAGATATTGCTAACGAGGAGGAGTGCGATATTCTGGTTGAAATATATTTAGTGAGAGAGGACGTATTAAGTGGTTTAGCAGCTTTTAAAGTAGATAAATCCCCAGGCCCGAATGAAATGCATCCCAGGTTGTTGCGCGAAGTAAAAGTGGAAACAGCATGGACCTTCACTATAATTTTCCAGTACTCCTTGGATATGGGCATGGTGCCGGAGGATTGGAGGACTAGTAATGGTTAAAAAGGGAAAAAGGGATAGGCCGAGTAATTCCAGGCCTGTCAGCCTAACCTCAGTGGAGGGAAAATTATTGGAAAAAGTCCTGAAAGACATCCCGGATAAATCTGCATTTGGATAGGCAAGAAATAATTAGCGACAGTCAGCATAGATTTGTTGAGGGAAGATCATGTTTGACGAACCTGATTGAATTTTTTGAGGAGATAACCACGAGGTTCAAAGAGGGTAGTGTGTACGATGTAGCTTAAATGGACTTTAGCAAGGCTATTGATAAGGACCCGCATGGTAGATTAGTCATAGAAACTTAGAAACAAAGAAAAATAGATGCAGGAATAGGCCATTCGGCCCTTCGAGCCTGCACCGCCATTCAATAAGATCATGGCTGATCATTCCTTCAGTACCCCTTTCCTGCTTTCTCTCCATACCCATTGATCTCCTTAACTTTAAGAGCCATATCTAACTCCCTCTTGAATATATCAAGTGAACTGGCATCGACAACTCTCTGCGGCTGGGAATTCCACAGGTTAACAAAACTCTGAGTGAAGAAGTTTCTCCTCATCTCAGTCCTAAATGGCCTACCACTTATCCAAAGACTATGTCCCCTGGTTCTGGACCTCCCCAACATCGGGAACATTCTTCCCGCATCTAACCTGTGCCGTCCCATCAGAATCTAATATGTTTCTATGAGATCACTTCTCATCCTTCTAAACTCCAGTGAATAAAGGCCGAGTTGATCCAGTCTCTCCTCATATGACAGATCAGCCATCACTGGAATCACTCTGGTGAACCTTGACGACCCTCCCTCAACTGCACGAACGTCCTTCCTCAGACTAGGAGACCAAAACTGAACACAATATTCCAGGTGAGACCACACTAAGGCCCTGTACAACTGCAGTAAGACCTCCCTGCTGCTATATTCAAATCCACTAGATGTGAAGGCCAGCATACCAATTGCCTTCTTTGCCGTCTGCTGTAGCTGCATACCAACTTTCAATGACTGATGAACCATGACACCCTGATCTCGTTGCACCTCCCCTTTTCCTAGTCTGCCACCATTCAGATAATATTCTACCTTCGTGTTTTTGCCCTCAAAATGGAAAACTTCACATTTATCAGCATTATACTGCATCTGCCATGCATCTGCCAACTCACCGAAACTGTTCAAGTCACCTTGCAGCCTCTTAGCGTCCTCCTCACAGCTCACACCGCCACCCAGCTTCGTGTCATCTGCAAACTTGGAGATATTACACTCTATTCCTTCATCCAAATCGTTAATGTATATTGTAAAGAGCGGGGGTCCCAGCACTGAGCCCTGAGGCACTCCACCAGTCACTGCCTGCCATTGTGTAAATGATCCATTTATCCCGACTCTCTGCTTGCTGTCTGCCAACCAGTTCGCTATACACGTCAGTATATTGCTCCCAATACCATGTGCTTTGATTTTGCACAACAATCTCTTGTGCGGGACCTTGTCAAAAGCCTTTTGAAAGTCCAAATACTCTACATCCACTGGTTCTCCCTTGTCCACTCTACTCGTTACATCCCCAAAAAATTCCAGAAGATTCGTCAAGCATTATTGCCCTTTCATAAATCCATGCTGACTTAGTTCGATCCTGTCACCGCTTTCCAAATGCGCTGCTATTTCATCCTTCGTGATCGATTCCAACATTTTCTCCACTACTGATGTCATGCTCACCGGTCTATAATTACCCGTTTTCTCTCACCCACTATTTTTAAAAAGTGGTGTTATATTAGCTATCCTCCAATCCATGGGAACTGATCCAGAGTCGATAGACTCTTGGATAATGATCACCAATGCATCCACTATTTCTAGGGCCACTTACTTGAGCACTCTGGGATGCAGACTATCAGGCCCCGGGGATTTATCGGCCTTCAATCCATCAATTTCCCTAACACAATTTCCCGCCTAATAAGAATATCCTTCAGTTGTTCCTTCTCACTAGACCCACTGTCCCCTAGTACCTTCGGAAGGTTGTTTGTATCTTCATTCCTGAAGGCAGAACCGAAGTATTGGTTCAATTGGTCTGCCATTTCTTTGTTCCTCATTATAGTTTCACCTGAATCCGACTGCAAGGGACCTACATTTGTCTTTATTAATCTTTTTCTCTTCACATATTTACAGAAGCTTTTGCAGTCAGTTTTTATATTCCCTGCAAGCTTCCTCTCGTACTCTGTTTTCCCCACTCTTAATGAAACCCTTAGACCTCCTCTGTTGAATTCTAAATTTCTCCCAGTCCTCAGGTTTGTTGCTTTTTCTATCCAATTTTTATGCCTCTTCCTTGGCTTTAACAATATCCTTAATTTCCTTTGTTAACCATGGTTGAGCCACCTTCCCAGTATTATTTTTACTCCAGACAGGGATGTACATTTTCTGAAGTTCAACCATGTGATCTTTAAATGTTTGCCATTGCTTATCCACCGTCAACCCTTTTAGTATCGTTTGCCAGAATATTCTAGCCAATTCACGCCTCATACCATCGAAGATACCTTTCCTTAAGTTCAGGACCCGAGTTTGCGAATTAATTTTGTCACTCTCCATCTTAATAAGGAATTCTACCATATTATGATCACTTTTCCCCAAGTGGCGTCGCACAACAAGATTGCTAATTAGTCCTTTCTCATTACACATCACCCAGTCTCGGATGGCCAGCTCCCTGGTTGGTTCCTCGACATATTGGTCTCGAAAACCATCCCTAATACACTGCAGGAAATCCTCTTCCACCGCATTGCTACCAGTTTGGTTAGCCTAATCAATGTGCAGATTAAAGTATCCCATGATTACTGCCGTATCTTTCTTGCACACATCCCTTATTTCTTGTTTGATGCTGTCCCCAACCTCGCTACTACTATTTGGTGGTTTGTGCACAACACCCACTGGCGTTTTGTGCCCTTTGGAATTCCACAGCTCCACCCATACCGATTCCATATCATCCAGGCTAATGTCCTTCCTTGCAATTGCATTGATTTCATCTTTAACCAGCAACGCCACCCCGCCTCCTTTTAGTTTCTGTCTATCCTTCCTAAATGTTGAATACCCTTGGATATTGATTTGCAAGCCCTGATCAACCGAGACCCATGTCTCCGTGATGCCAATCACATTGTATCCGTTAACTGCTATCTGTGCAGTTAAATCATCCACTTTATTCCGAATACTCCTCGCATTGAGGCACAGAGCCTTCAGGCTTGTCTTTTTTTTAAACACACTTTGTCCCTTTAGAATTTTACAGCAATGTGGCCCTGTTTGTTTATTGCCTTGGGTTTATCTGCCCTCCACTTTTACTATTCTCCTTTCAATATTTTGCTCCTGCCTCCTTTTTATTTACCTCTGTCTCTCGGAAAAGGTTGACTGAAGTAAATGTTGGTCCCTTAGAAGATGAGAAGGGGGATTTAATAATGGTAAATGTGGAAATGGCTGAGTCCATAAACAATTATTTTGCTTCGGTCTTCAGAGTGGAAGACACAAAAACCATGCCAAAAATTGCTGGTCACTGGAATGAGGGGAGGGAAGACCTTGAGATAATCACTATCACTAGGGAGGTCGTGCTTGACAGGCTAATGGGACTCAAGGTAGACAAGTCCCCTGGTCCTGATGAAATTCATCCCAAGGTATTGAAAGAGAGGGCAGAAGTTATTGCAGATGCATTCGTTATAATCTACCAAAATTCTCTGGATTCTTGAGAGGTACTAACGGATTGGAAAGCAGCTAATATAACACCTCTGTTTAAAAAAGCGGGCAGAGAAAAGGCAGGTAACTTTAGGCCGGATAGTTTAACATCTGTAGTCGGGAAAATGCTTGAAGCTATCATTACTGAAGAAATAGCGGGACATCTAGCTGGAATAGTGCAATCAAGCAGACGCAACATGGATTCATGAAGGGGAAATCATGTTTAATTAATTTGCTCGAATTCTTTGATGATATAATGAGCATGGTGGATAAAGGTGTACCGAAGGATGTAGTGTATTTACATTTCCAAAAGGCATTCGATAAGGTGCCATACAAAAGGTTACTGCAGAAGATAAAGGTACGCGGAGTCAGAGGAAATGTATTAGCATGGATAGAGAATTGGCTGGCTAACAGAAAACATAAAGTCGGGATAAATGGATCCTTTTCGTGATGGAAATCGGTGGTTATTGTTGTGCCACAGGGATCGGCGCTGGGACCACAACTGTTTACAATATACATAGATGACCTGTAAGAGGGGACAGAGTGTAGTGTATCTCAATTTGCAGATGACACAAAGATTAGTGGGGAAGCGGGTTGAGTAGAAGACACAGAGATGCTGCAAAGAGATTTAGATAGGTTAAGCGAATGGGCTAAGGTTTGGCAGTTGAAACACAATGCCGGAAAGTGTGAGGTTATCCACCTTGGAAAAAAAACAGTAAAAGGGAATATTATTTGAATGGGGAGAAATTACAACATGCTGGGGGTCTTTGTGCATGAATCCCAAAAAGTTAGTTTGCAGGTGCAGCAGGGAATCGGGTAGGCGAATGCAATGTTGGCCTTCATTGCGAGAGGGATGGAGTACAAAAGCAGGGAGGTCCTGCTGCAACTGTACAGGGTATTGCTGAGACCGCACCCGGAGTACTGCGTGCAGTTTTGGTCACCTTACTTCAGGAAGGATATACTAGCTTTGGATGGGGTAGAGAGACGTTTCACTAGGCTGATTCCGGAGATGACGGGGTTACCTTATGATGATAGATTGAGTAGACTGTGTCTTTACTCGTTGGATTTCAGAAGGATGAGGGGTGATCTTATAGAAACATTAAAATCATGAAAGGGATAGACAAGATCGAGGCAGAAAGGTTGTTTCTTTTGGTCGGGGAGACTAGAACTCGGGGGCACAGCATCAAAATACGGGGGAGCCAATTTAAAACCGAGTTGAGAAGGAATTGCTTCTCCCAGAGGGTTGTGAATCTGTGGAATTCTCTGCCCAAGGAAGCAGTTGAGGCTAGCTCATTGAATGTATTCAAATCACAGGTAGAAATATTTTTAACCAATTAGGGAACTAAGGGTTACGGGGAGCGGGCGGGTAAGTGGAGCTGAGTCCACGGCCAGATCAGCCATGATCTTGTTGAATGGCGGAGCAGGCTGAGGGACGAGTTGGCTTTCTCTTGTTGCTTTGGTTAGGCCACAGCTGAAGTACTGCGTGCAGTCCTGGTCGTTGTATTTTCGGAAGGACGTGATTGCACTAGAGAGGGTGCAGAGGAGATTTACGAGGATGTTGCCTGGAATGTAGAATCTTAGTTATGAGGACAGATTGGATAGGCTGGGTTTGTTCTCATTGGAACAGAGGAGATTGAGAGGAGACCTCATCGAGGTATACAAAATATTGAGGGGCCTGGATCATAAGGGTATATTTCCTTTGGTGGAGGGGGCTATTTCGAGGTGGCATAGTGTTTAGGTGGTTGGTGGAAGGTTTAGAGGGGATTTGTGAGGGGGCTTTTTTACACAGAGGGTTGTGGGGATCTGGAACTCGCTGCCTGGACGAGTGGTGGATGCAAAAACCCTCGTCACTTTTAAGAGATGGCTGGATGGGTACTTAAAGTGCAGTAACCTGCAGGGTTACGGAACTAGAGCTGGTAATTGGCATTAGATTAGATGACCTTTTGTTGGTCGGCACAGATATAATGGTAAATACTGCAGGAAATAGAATACAGCCAGAGTGATCTCCTCGACGGTTTGGAGAGGAATTTTCCCAGATATTTTCTTCCTAAATTGGCCAGGGTTTTTATCTGGCTTTCGCCTCTCTGGGGATATCGTATGACTCGAGTTGGGGTGGAGTTTCGATGTTTTTAGTATAAGGGATGTTGCAGTGGTGTGGGAAGGACTGGTTGGGCTGGGTGCACTTTGCATTTCCGTCGTTGTTCATAGGTTTATGTGTAACCTTTGGGGCTGCTGACAAAGGGCTGTGTGGCTCTTTGACTGCAGGTGCGGACACGATGGCCTCCTCCGGCGCTGTAAATTTCTATGTTTCTATCCACATTCGACCTAAAAAGGATATAACATGGTACTTTCTAAATGGTGAATAGTTAGAAACATTTGAGATCCAAAGAGACTGGGGGATCCAGGTACATCGATCATTAAAATGCCAGACACAGGTACAAAAAATAATTAAACAAACTAATGGAATGTTGGCCTTTATATCTGGAAAACTAGAACATAAGGGGATAGAGGTTATAATGCAGTCAAACAAAACCCTAATTGGACCCTGGAGTACTGTGAGCAGTTCTGGGCACCACACCTTAGGAAGTATATATTGGCCTTGGAAGGAGTGCTAGAATGATCCCCCCGGACTTCAAGGGTTAGGGTACAAGGAAAGACTACACACATTAGTGTTGTATTCCCCAAAATTCAGAAAGTTAAGGTGTGATCTGATTGAAATTTTCAGGATATTACTGGAAACAGAGAGGGTAGATCTAGCGAAACTATTTCTGCTGGTTTGCGATTCTCTGACTAGGGGCCATAGTCTAAAAATTAGAGCCCGACGTTTCAAGAGTGAGATTATGAAACGCTTCTACACACAAGGTGGAAGATGTTTGGAACTTTCTTCTGCAAACGGCCAATGATGCACGATGAATTGTTCGTTTTGAATCAAAGATTGATAGCTTTCTGTTAACCCATGTTTAGGGATATAGGCCAAAGGTAATAAGAGATGTGGAATTAGGTCATAGATCAGCTACAGTCTCATTGAATAGCGGAACTGGCTCCAGCGGCTCAATGGCCTACTACTGTTCCTATGTTACACGCAGAAATGATTGCGGCCATGGAAACCACCGGGGGCTATCCCAAGAAAGATACAGCACGGGCCAGCATTGAGGTCGGTGCCCAGGAAAGTTATAGCATGGGCCATCAGTGAGGTCGTGACCCAGGAAAGTTATAGCACGGGCCATCCGTGAGGTCGTGACCCAGGAAAGTTATAGCATGGGCCATCAGTGAGGTCGTGAGCCAGGAAAGTTAGAGCCCGGGCCATCAGTGAGGTCGGGGCCTAGTGAAGGTACAGCACGGGCCAGCATCGAGGTCGTGACCCAGGAAAGTTATAGCACGGGCCATCAGTGAGGTCTGGACCCTGAGAAAGTACAGCACGGGCCATCAGTGAGGTCGGGACCCAGGAAAGTTAGAGCACGAGCCATCAGTGAGGTCGGGGCCCAGGGAAGTTACAGCACGGGCCACCATCGAGGTCGTGACCCAGGAAAGTTATTGCACGGGCCACCAGTGAGGTCTGGGCCCAGGGAAGGTACACCAAGGGCCAGCATCGAGCTCGTGACCCAGGAAAGATATAGCACGGGCCATCAGTAAGGTCTGGACCCAGGGACGTTGTAGCATAGGCCATCATTGAGGTCAGGACCCAGGAAAGTTATAGAACTGGCCAGCATCGCGGTCGCGACCCAGGTAAGTTATAGCACGGGCCATCAGTGAGGTCGGGGCCCAGGAAAGTTATAGCACGGGCATGCATCAAGGTCGTGACCCAGGAAAGTTATAGCACGGGCCATCACCTGAGGTCGGGACCCAGGAAAGTTATAGCACGGGCCATCAGTGAGGTCGGGGCCCAGCGAAGGTACAGCACGGGCCATCAGTGAGGTCGGGACCCAGGGAAGGTACAGCACGTTCCAGCAGCGAAGACAGGAGACAGGAAAGGTACAGCACATTCCAGCAGCGAAATCGGGACCAGCAGCGAGGTCGGGACATGAGGCCAGAATAGGTGTAGTCATTAGTAAAGAACCAACGACCAAAGCGTGAGCGGCTGGAGAGAGCGGAAAAAGTACAGCAGAGCTTGCCCATGGAGGGCAGTGAGCTGGAGTTGGAACCGGGGGACCCGGGGCACAAGTTCAGCATACTGTGGACAAATTGTAAGCTGCTCAAAGATTAATGCGCTCACCTACACTGCGATCTCTGAAATCCAGGGAGAGAGGACCTGAGGGAGGGGGTCAGTAAGAATATGTGTTTCTGTGTGTACTGGGTCCATGCAGCACAGCCTCGTCTCCAATCATCTTGTATCCCCTCGCCATTGGACCAAGACCTTGCTCTGTTAAGTCCGTGTGGTAGCTGGGTGTGCAGCAGTCAACCCACATTTAAATAATTCACGTACAGACATCTTCCACCCTCTAGAGTGAAGTTCTGGACCTGGAACATCAGGACTTTCATGGCCCACTTATGACAGTGACTGCAGATCCCGCATTGGTCTAATCAGTCATCTTAGAACACATGTTCATCTGGAAGCAAGTCATCCTCAACTCCGAGGGACTGCCTAAGAAGAAGAGATGCAGCACACCCGGGATCACTGAACACAAATTCAAGACTGTTACTCACTTTCTGCTACTGAACTTGACGTGTTCCCCACAGGATCTTTCCCACCTTCGAAGTGCGAATAGGACATCCCGCCTGCAAACCTGGTTTTAAGTTTAACAGGAGCCTGCAGGCTGCGGAGACACGGTTAAGGTGCCGGTGTGCTGCTGCAGTGCTCTGCATTCTGCCTGAATGGGAAATGACTGATGATTTGTTCCAGTGTAACCTTTACTGTTATGAAATGTTGGAGTGTTTTAATCTCAGGTCCTTTCTCATGTCTGCTGCAACTGTGTAGAAAGGGGATGTGCAAAGAGCTGGTCTTTGTCTGGAAAAGTAAAACAACAAAACATCTCCATTGGAGCAAATGCGTCGTTTAACGGCGGCTTCGTTACCCAGAATTCCCGCCGGCAGGAAGTGCCCTATCAATGACCACAGGCGCGGAGCCGGCTTGTGCTGTGAGCATGCGCAGTGCCAGTGGTGGAGATGGTCTGAGGCAGATGCGACGGTTCTGGGAGGTGATCGGCCAGGCCAGTACAGGCTGTCGGGGTAAGTGGTCACCATCTTGAACAGGGAGTGTTTAGGGCAGCGAGGTGGCCATCTTGGTACAGGAGAAGGGAGTGAGCGGGGCTTCACGACCCCAATGATCAGGTGAGACAATCATTGCCTCATTAATTTTATTGCCACTGTACAGAGCGGGGGAATAACTGAACCCAACCAGAGCAGAGGGAGGGAGAAACCGGGATGGAGGAAAGTAATAATGGAGTGGTGCGATGGGTTTGCGATTTCAGCACAGGGAGGAGAGAGAGTGTGTGGGACGGGGATTTACAGCTTTCGGGGAACAAGAGAGGAACGAATGTTCCATAGGAACTAGAATTACCTCTTCACATTTTCTATCCTGCACTTGCAGTGCTACCTTTTGTAAACTATTACAGGATATTCGATGAGGAGGATTCGCAGATGGAAAACTCGAACCAATCATTTTATCAAGGTCTGACAGTCATTCGATTCATCTAAATATCATCATCCTTTGATTGTGGAAGGAGAAATGTTTGTCTGTTCTGTCTGTGGAAACAGATTTCAAACATCAGTATGACTGTAAAAGCACCGAGACACACACACACACCCGAGTGAGTGTGCCAGTGCACAGACTGAGGAAGGAGCTTTAACAAGTAACCTGAAAAAAACATCGCACCATTCACGTGTTGTGTGCCTGGCCGAGCATTCAACTCATCGTCCAACCTGGAGAGACATAAGGCCACGGGCACCAAGGAGAAACCGTGGGAATGTGGAGACTGTGGGAAGGAAGTCCAATCCCCATCCCAGCTGGAAACTCATCGACGCAGTCACACCGGGGAGAAGCCATTCACCTGCTCTGAATGTGGTAAAGGATTTGCTCAGTCATCCAACCTCACTGAACACCAGCGAGTTCACACTGGGGAGAGGCCGTTCGCCTGCTCCATGTGTGGGAAGGGATTCACTTGTTCTTCCCACCTCACTGAACATAAGCGAGTTCACACTGGAGAGAGACCATTCGTCTGCTCCAAATGTGGGAAAGAGTTTATTAATCATCTCATCTTCTGAGCCACCAGCGAATTCACACTCTGGAGAGGCCGTTCAACTGCTCTGACAGTGGGAAAGGATTCACTCAATCATCCAGCCTGCTGAGACACCAGCGAGTTCACACTGGGGAGAGGCCGTTTCCCTGCTCTGAGTGTGGGAAGAGATTCATTCGTTCATCCAACCTGCTGACACACCGCGAGTTCGCAGGTGACTGCAGGGTTTGGATTCTGCTGATACTGTAGTTGTTAATCACATCCTGGCCTGAACCATGTTCACTCTGACATTTGGGGTTTGTTGCTGCTGATGTA
Organism: Pristiophorus japonicus; assembly: GCF_044704955.1. Lineage (NCBI taxonomy): Eukaryota > Metazoa > Chordata > Chondrichthyes > Pristiophoridae > Pristiophorus > Pristiophorus japonicus. The sequence goes on from NC_092009.1 coordinate 5,958,491, forward strand.
ATAACTGGGCTGGTGTTCGACTTTCTGGATTTCATCGAATCATAGAATGATTACAGCAAAGAGTGAGGCCTTTCGGCCTGTCGAGCCTGCTCTGGCTCTTTGCTAGTTCCCTCCCTTTCCCCGTAGCCCTGCAAATTTTTGTCCTTGGATTGAATCTGCCCCCACCACCTTTTAAGGCCGTGCATTCCAGATCCTAGCTACTCGCTGCACAAATTTTTTTTTTCCTCATGTCGCCTTTGGTTGTTTTTTCAATAACCTTAAATCTGTGTCCTCTGGTTCTCGACGTATCCGCCAATGGGAACACTTTCTCTCTATCTGCTCTGTCTAGACCTCTCATGATTTTGAAAACTTCTATCCAATCTACTCTCAAACTTCTCTGCTCGAAGAATAGCAGTTTTGGTCTCCTTATTTAAAGGAGGTTATCCTTGCACTGGAGGCAGTTCAGAGAAGGTTCACGAGCTTGCTTCCTGAGATGAAGGTTTGATTAATGAAGAACGGTTGAGCAGATTGGGCTTATACTCATTGGAGTTTAGAAGAATGAGAGGTGATCTTATTGAAACTTATAAGACACTTAACGGGCTCGACAAGGTGCATGCAGAGAGGATGTTTCCACTTGTGGGGGCAGCTAGAAATAGGGGGCATAGTTTAAGAATAAGGGGTCGCCCATTTAGAACTGAAATGAGGAGACCTTTCTTCTTTGAGCGTTGTAAATCTGTGGAATTCTCTGCCCCAGAGAGTTGTGGAGGCTGAGTCAATGAATATATTTAAGGTGGAGGTGGACAATTTGTTTTTACTATTCGGGAGTAAAGGGTTATGGGGAGCGGGCAGGGAAGTGGAGCTGAGCCCAGGATCAGATCAGCCATGATCTTATTAAATGGCGGAGCAGGCTCGAGGGCTGCACTATCCCCGTATCCCTTGATTCCCTTAATATCCAAATATCTATTGATCTTTGTCTTGAATGTGCTCAAAGACTCTGCCTCCACAGTCCTCTGACTGAAGAAGTTTCTCCTCATCTCTTATTCTGAGCCTGTAGCATCTGATTCTAGACTCCCTAGCCATAGGAAATGTCCTCCCTGCTTCTACCCTATCAAGCCTGATAAGACTTCTGTATGTTTCAATGAGAGCACCTCTCATTCTTCTAAACTCTGGAGAATATATGCCTGGTGTACACAATATCTCCTCATAGGACAATCCTCTACATCGCAGTGATCACTTCGCCTGACTATATCTCCTTCAAGCCTCTTTCCATCCTCCTCAAAACCTCCATTCCCACCTAGCTTTGTTAGCAGCAAACTTGGATATATTAGTTTGGTCCCCTCATCCCAATTATTGATATAGATTGTGAATAGCTGGGGCCCAAGCACCGATCCTTGTGGCACCCCACTAGTTACAGCCTGCCAACCCGGATAAGACCAGTTTATTCCTACACTCTGTTTTCCATTCGGTAACTATGCTAATGTTGCAACATGAATCCCAGGAGCCCTACTTTTGTTTAATAACCTCTTGTGTGGCACCTTATCGAATGCCTTCTGAAAATCCAAATACACCACATCAACTGGTCCCGCCTTATCTATTCTACTAGTTACAGCCTCAGAAAACTCAATAGATTTGACAAAGTGATTTCCCTTTCATAAATCCATGTTGACTCTGCCAAATCTTATTATTATTTTCTAAGTGCCGTTACCACAGCCTTAATAATAGATTCTAGCATTTTCCCTCCTACTAATGTCAGGCGAACTGGATGTAGATCCTCATTTTCTGCCTCCCTCCTTTCTTAAATAGCGGGGTTACATCAGCGACCTTCCAATCTGCGGGAACCGTTCCAGAATCTGTGGAATTTTGAAAGATGACAACCAATGTATCGACTATCTCTATACCGACCTCTTTCAAAACCCGAGGATGAAGGCCATGAGGTCCAGGGGATTTATCAGGTTTCAGTCCCATTCATTATTCCAGTACTATTTTTTAAATAATAATAATAATTTCTTTCAATTCCTCATTCTCGCTAGACCCGTGGTTCTCCATTATTTCCAGGATGTTTTTTTGTGTCTTCTTCCGTGAAGACAGACACAAAGTATTTGTTTAATTTCTCTGGCATTTCCTTATTCCCCATTATAATATCTACTGTCTAGCCTGTGGGGTCTCACATTTACTTTCTCTCATCTTTTCCTTTTTATATACCTATAGAAGCTTTTACAATCTATTTCATGCCTCTTGCTAGTTTAGGCTTACTGCTCTTTTTGGCAATGGAATAAGCCTCTTCATTTGATCGAAGACTATCTTTAATTTGTCTTGTTAGCCACAGTTGGACCACTTTCCCTTTGGATGGGACCAGGGGAGGTCCCATCCACAGCATGGGCCGATAGCGAGGCTGTGAGGTCGTGAGGCTCGCATTATGACGATGATGAAATTCCCTTTGGGATTTTGTGCTTTAAGTAAAGTATATTTGTTGTAAACTATGTATTAACTCTTTAAATGTTTGCCATATCTTTTAATGAAGTTTCCCCAATCTACCTTAGCCAACTCTCCCTTCATACCCAAGTAGTTTGCTTTATTTAGATTTAAGACCCTAGTTTCGGATTGCACTTAAATCACTTTCAAGCTGAAAATAAAATTCTATCATTATGGTCACTCTTCCCCAAAAGGCCTCTTTACTACAAGTTATTAATTCCTTTTTCATTGCAAACAGGCTGAAGACAGATATGGACAGGTTAACTGAGTGGGCAAGAACATGACAAATGGAATTCAATGTTGGGAAGTGTGAAGTTATCCAGGTTAGTTGGAAAAACAAAGAAGAGAATATTTTTTTAAGGATGAATGACTGCAAAATGTTAGCATTCAGAGGAATCTGGGTCTCCTTGTAGATGAATCACAGAAAGTATGTCCTTGTAGGTATAGCAAGCAATTAAGACATCAAATGAGATGTTAGCTTATGTTACAAATGTTAGCTTTTCTTATAAGAGTAAATAAGAATAGGTGTAGGCCCTCAATAAGATCATGGATGATCTGATCATGGACTCAGCTCCACTTCCCTGCCTGCTCCCCATAACCCCTTATCCCGCTATCGTTTAAGAAACTGTCTATTCCTGACTCAAATTTATTCGATGTCCCAGCTTCCACAGCTCTCTGAGGCAGCGAATTCCACAGATTCACAATGCTCTGAGAGAAGACATTTCTCCTCATTTCTGTTTTAAATGGAAGGCCCCTTATTCTAAAATCATGCCCTCTAGTTCTAGTCTCCCCAATCAGTGGAAACATCCTCTCTGCATGTACTTGTCAAGCCACCTCGTTGTCTTATTCGTTTCGATAAGATCACCTCTCATTCTTCTGAAGTCGAATGAGTAGAGGCCCAAACTACTCCATTTTTCCTCATAAGTCAACCCCCTCATCCCCAGAATCAACCTAGTGAACCTTCTTTGAACTGCCTCCAAAGCAAGTATGTCCTTTCATAAATATGGAAAACAAAACTGCACGCAGTATTCCAGGTATGGCTCGCCAATAGCTTATATAGCTGTAGCAAGACTTCCCTGCTTTTATACTCCAACCCCTTTGCAATAAAGGCCAAGATACCATTGGTCTTCCTGATCACTTGCTTTACCTGCGTTCTATCCTTTTGCATTTCATGCACAAGTACCCCCAGGTCCCGCTGTACTGCAGCACTTTGCAATCTTTCTCCATTTAAATAATAACTTGCTCTTTGATTTTTTTCTGCCAAAGTGCATGACCTCACACTTTCCAACATTATACTCCATCTGCCACATTATTGCACACTCACTTAGCCTTTCTGAAATGGGGCTATCGAGCTCTGTTATAATTAAAGGCTCAAGAATGGGTCACGGAATTAAAACGAGCTGACGTAGGCTTTTGTAGTGATCAACTTTAAGGGTGTTTAAAGGGAAATAATATATATCAGAATGATGAATTGTTACAAGCTCTGTAATTTGAGGACAATTACAGGAGGCCCAATTAGAGGAAGCCCAACTGTTGAACAACAGGAAACCCAGAGGGGCAGATAAACAGAGCAAGGTGTCAAAAGTGACACAAGCGAAAAACACCATCTGGTCAAGGCAAGTGAGATAAGATAACATTCTAATGTGCTAATGAACTTTGGGGACACAGTGAGCTTTATGGAAAAGTACTGGAGAAAGGTGTGGCCAGGATTGTACCTTTACTTTGAGTGACAAGATTTTGACCATTCAAATCAATGTATGTCCCATATATTGAATGTCTGGCCATTATAGGCCGATGAACTGTATACAGACCCTGTGTTTTATTTGTTCAGATAGAGAAAGTGTGGACAGCTCAGCAATAGGTTGACTACAGACTTGTCTCTCCCTTGCAAGAAATTAAAGACTACTTGGATCTTTGAACAAAGATCTAGTGTTGAGTGTTAATTTTAAATACTCCACTACACTGCCTATGTCCTTTTGTAGATTTTATTGTGTCCTCTTTAAAAATGGCTTTGCCTCCCATCTTTATATCATCAGCAAACTTGGCTACATTACGCTCAGTCCCTTCTTCCAAGTCGTTAATATAGATTGTAAATAGCTGGCGCCCCAGCACTGATCCCTGCAGCACCCCACTAGTTACTGGTTGCCAACCAGAAAATGAACCATTTATCACGACTCTCTGTTTTCTGTTATTTAGCCAATCCTCTATCCATGCTAATATATTCCCCCAATTCCGTGAACATTTATCTTGTGCAGTAACCTTTTGTGTGGCATTTTGTCAATTGCCTTCTGGAAGTGCAAATACAACACATCCACTGTTTCCCCTTTATCAATCCTGTTCGTTACATCCTCGAAGAACTCCAGCAAATTTGTTAAAAATGACTTCCCCTTCATACATCCATGATGACTCTGCCTGACCGAATTTTGCTTTTCCAAATGTCCTACTGCTGTTTCTTTAATAATGGACTCCAATATTTTCCCAACCACAAATGTTAGGCTAATTGGTCTATAGGTTCCTGTTTTTTGTCTGCCTCCTGTTATAATTAGGGGTGTTACATACAACAATCGTACTACAATTATACAGGGCGTTGGTGAGACCGCACCTGGAATACTGTGTACACTTCTGGTCTCCTTACCCAAGGAAAGACATACTTGCCATCGAGGGAATGCAATGAAACTTCACGAGACTGTTTCATAGGATGAGGAGATTGTCCGAAGTGGACAGACTGAGCAGACTAGGCTCAAAGGGCCATATGGCCTACTCCAGCTCTTATTTCTTAAGTTTTTATAATCACTCAACCATTGGTACCTTCTGTTGCCAAGGCCCTAGCCTCTGGAGTGCCCTCACTACTCTTTCTTCCTTTAAGACGCACCTTAAAACCTATCTTAGGTAATCTGCACTAATTTCTCCTTATTTATTTTTTTTGCTTTAAAATACTGCGGCTCAGTGGGTAGCACACTCAACTCTGGGTCAGAAGGTTGTGGAATTGAGTCCCATACCAGGAACCTGAGCACAAAATCTAGGTTTACATTCCACTGCAGTGCTGAGGAAATGCTGTGCTGTCGGAGATGCTGTATTTCGGATGAGACCTTGCCAAGGTGGATGTAAAAGATCCCATGGCACTATTTCAAAAAAGAACAGCGGAGATATCTCTGGTGTCCTGGTCAATATTTATCCCTCAATCAATGGAAAAAAAACAGCTTTTCTGGTCATTATCACGTTGCTGTCTGTCGGAGCTTGCTATGCGCAAATTGGCTGCCGCGTTTCGCACATTATGACAGTGACTACAGTCCAAAAGTACTTCATTGGTCGTGAAAGGCGCTTTCTAAATACAAATTGTTATTTCTTTTCTGGTCACTGGGAACCTGAAGCCGCGCCCATTGTTCGTGCACCAAGATGGAATTAAGGTGTATAACATTATGAGGGGTCAGGACAGAGTGGATATGAAGGACGTATTTTCGTTAGAAAACGGGTCAACAACCAGAGGGCATAGATTTAATTGGTCAGAGATTTAGAGGGGATTTGAGGAGAATTGTTTTCACCCAGAGGATGGTGGAGGTCTGAAACTCACTGCCTGAAAAGGTGGTAGAGGCAGAAACCCTCATAGCATTTCAAATGAACCTGGATATCCACTTGAAGTGCCGTGATCTACAAGGCTACGGACCAGGAGCTGGAAAGTAGGTTGAGGCAGAAGAGCTCTTTGTCGACCGGCAGGGACACCATGGGCTGAATGGCCTCCTTCCGTGCTGTCATTTTCTATGATGAGAAGGTGGTAAATTTAACCCCGCTGTTCAAGAAAGGAGGGAGAGAGAAAACAAGGAACCATTGGCCGGTGAGGCTGACATCAGCGGTTGTGCAAAAACGATTCACAAGGATGATACCAGGACTGAGAGGAAAAACCTATCAGGAAACGTTGAACAGGCTGGAGGCTCTTTATTCTGGAGAAGAGAAGGCCGAGGGTTGGCCTGATGGAGGTCATTAAGATTAGGAGAGGGTTTGATCGGGTAGCTGTAGAGAAAATGTGTCCACTTTTGGAGGAGACCAGAAGTAGAGGCCATAAATCGAAGATATAAGAGATAGAAATAGCACCAGATTAAAGAATAGTTCAGAAATAGGAGGGATCAGATGGGGCAAAAGCGAGGCAGACTAAGATAGGTTTGGAGTGCATGTGATTTAATGGCTTGGACAGGGCAATTTCAAAATTTGCAGGTGACACAAAACTTGGAAGTAGAGTGAACAGTGAGGAGGAGAGTGATAGAGTTCAGGAAGATATAGACATGCTGGTGAAATGGGCGGACACGTGGCAGTTGCAAGTTAACACAGAAAATTGCAAAGTGATACATTTTGGTAGAAAGAATGAGAGGAAATATAAACTCAAGGGTACAATGCAAAAGGGGATGCATGAAGAGAGAAACCATGGGGTTCATGTGCACAAATCGTTGAAGGTGGTAGGGCAGCTTGAGAAAGCGGTTAAAAACGCTTACAGGATCCTGGGCTTCATGAATAGAGGTATAGAGTACAAAAGCATAGAAATGGTGATGAACCTGTATAAAACACAGATTCGGCCACAACTGGAGTATTGTGTCCAATTCAGGGCACCACACTTTAGAAAGGATGTGATGGCCTTAGTGAAGGTGCAGACATGATTTACGAGATTAGTTCCAGGAATAATGGACTTCAGTTACGTAAACTTTTTTCCACAGCAAGTCGTCGTGACCTGGAACACAGTCTCTGAAAGGGCAGTGGAAGCAGATTCAACAGCACATATCAAAAGGGAACTGGATAAATACCTGAAGGGAAACAAATAGCAGGGCTATGGGGAAAGAGTGGAGGAGTGGGACTAATGTGATTGCTCTTTGCAAGATGCGGCACAGACTGGATTGGCCAAATTGCCTCCTTCTGTGCTATTCTATGTGTCCATGGAAACAGAGACAATGTCCCTTTAAATATCTAGGTGTTACGCTGAGGTAAGGAGACACAATGTCCTTTTAATTACAAAAGAGAAGACAAAAAAGTGGCAGTCCCATTAACAGCCGCAAATACTGAGAATAGGACGGGATGTTCACTCCCAGGGTTAGAATCCCCATGTTCACTCCCAGGGTTAGATTCCCCATGTTCACTCCCAGGGATAGACTCCCCATGAACATTCCCAGGGTGAGAATCCCCATGTTCACTCTCAGGGTTAGAATCCCCATGTTCACTCCCAGGGTTAGATTCCCCATGTTCACTCCCAGGGATAGACTCCCCATGAACATTCCCAGGGTGAGAATCCCCATGTTCACTCCCAGGGTTAGAATCCCCATGTTCACTCCCAGGGTGAGAATCCCCATGTTCACTCCCAGGGTTAGAATCCCCATGTTCACTTCCACACTAGAACCTGTCACTGTTTATATTACACGAGACCCTGTCTCTGTTTATATTACACTAGACCCTATCTCTGTTTATATTATACTAGACCCTGTCTCTGTTTCTATGACACTCGATCCTGTCTCTGTTTATATTACACTAGACTCTGTCTCTGTTTATATTGCACTAGACCCTGTCTCTGTTTATATTGCAGTAGATCCTGTCTAAAGGGCTGTAGTAATACCTACCCTCCTGTATGGCTCAGAGACATGGACTATGTCCAGTAGGTATCTCACCCCCAGCACCCAGCTCATGGTCTACAGGGCTGTAGTAATACCCACCCTCCTGTATGGCTCAGAGACATGGACTATGTGCAGTAGGTATCTCACCCACAGCACCCAGCTCATGGTCTGCAGGGCTGTAGTAATACCCACCTTCCTGTATGGCTCAGAGACATGGACTAAAACAGTAGGAACCTCACCCCCAGCACCCAGCTCATGGTCTACAGGGCTGTTGTAATACCAACCCCCCTGCATGGCTCAGAGACATGGACCATGTACAGTAGGTACCTCACCCCCAGCACCCAGCTCATGATCTACAGGGCTGTAGTAATACCCACCCTCCTGTATGGCTCAGAGACATGGACTATGTGCAGTAGGTATCTCACCCACAGCACTCAGCTCATGGTCTGCAGGGCTGTAGTAATACCCACCTTCCTGTATGGCTCAGAGACATGGACTAAAACAGTAGGAACCTCACCCCCAGCACCCAGCTCATGGTCTACAGGGCTGTTGTAATACCAACCCCCCTGCATGGCTCAGAGACATGGACCATGTACAGTAGGTACCTCACCCCCAGCACCCAGCTCATGATCTACAGGGCTGTAGTAATACCCACCCTCCTGTATCGCCCAGATACATGGACCATGTACAGGAGGTATCTCACCCCCAGTACCCAGCTCATGATCTACAGGGCTGTAGTAATACCCACCCTCCTGTATGGCTCAGAGACATGGACTATGTACAGTAGGTACCTCACCCCCAGCACCCAGCTCATGATCTACAGGGCTGTAGTAATACCCACCCTCCTGTATGGCTCAGAGACATGGACTATGTACAGTAGGTACCTCACCCCCAGCACCCAGCTCATGATCTACAGGGCTGTAGTAATACCCACCCTCCTGTATGGCTCAGATACATGGACTATGCACAGCAGGTATCTCACCCCCAGCACCCAGCTCATGGTCTACAGGGCTGTAGTAATACCCACCCTCCTGTATGGCTCAGAGACATGGACTATGTACAGTAGCCACCTCAAGTCGCTGGAGAAATACCACCAACGATTTCTCTGCAAGATCCTGCAAATTCCCTGGGAGGAGAGACACACCAACGTTAGCGTCGTCGACCAGGCCAACATCCCCAGCATTGAAGCACTGACCACATTTGATCAGCTCCGCTGGGCAGGCCACTTTGTTAGCATGCCAGACAAGAGACTCCCTAAGCAAACGCTCTGCTCGGAACTCCTTCACAGCAAACGAGCTAAAGGTGTGGCAGAGGAAACGTTACAAGGACACCCTCAAAGCCTCCCTGATAAAGTGCAACATCCCCATCGACACCTGGGAGTCCCTGGCTAAAGACTGCCCGAAGTGGAGGAAGTGCATCCGGGAGGGCGCTGAGCACCTTGAGTTTCATCGCCGAGAGCATGCAGAAATCAACCGCAGGCATCAGAAAGAGTGTGCGGCAAACCTGTCCCACCCACCCCTTCCCTCAACGACTATCTGTCTCTCGTTTTGGACTGTTCAGCCATCTAAGGACTCATTTTTAGAGTGGAAGCATGTCTTCCTCGATCCGAGGGACTGCCTATGATGATGATGATGACCCAGAACTGCACACAATACTCCAGTGCGGCCAAACCAGAGTTTTACGTGGGTTTAACATAATATCCACATTTCTGTACTATATACCTCTTTTGATGAAGCCTAGGATCCCGTAAGATTTTGTAACCACTTTCTCAACCTGTGCTGCCACCTTCAGTGATTGGTGCACATGTACTCCTGGGTCTCTCTGTTCACGCACCCCTTTACAATTGTACCCTTTAGTTTATATTTCCTCTCCTCTTTCTTCCTCCCAAAATGTATCACTTTTGAACTTTTCTACGTTAAGTTTCATCTGCCAATTGTCTGCCCATTCCACCAGCCTGTCTATGTCTTCCTGAAGTCTGTCACCATCCTCCTCACTGTTCACTGTACTTCCAAGTTTTGTGTGAGCTGTAGACTTGAAAATTGTGCCCTGTACACCCAAGTCTAGGTCATTAATATAGATTAAAAAAAAAGCAGTGGCCCCAATACCAACTCCTGGGGAACACCACTTCCTCCAGTCTGAAGAACAACCGTTCACCACTACTCTGTTGGTATCACTGAGCAACTTTCATATCCATGCTGCCGCTGTCCCCGTTATTCCATGGGCTTCGATTTTGCTGGTGTTGCTAACACGCCTGGGATCACTAAACAAAAAACCCAGTCTGTTAATCACTTTCAGCTACTGGACTTAGCATGTACCCTACAGCATCTCTTCTACCCTCAATATGTGAATAGAGCATCACGCCTGCAAACCTGGTTTAAGTTTATATCCACTCAGCAAATCTATTTAAGCAAAGACTGCAGGCCAATGAGACACTGTTAAGCTGCCAGTGTGCTACTGGTTTGATTGGCATTTTGCCTTTAATGGACTCCATATCTTGGTCTCTGTATTTAAGGAAGGATATACTTGCATTGGAGGCAGTTGAGAGAAGGTTCACTCGGTTGATTCCAGAGATGAGGGGGTTGACTTAAGAAGATAGGTTGAGTAGGTTGGGCCTCAGCACATTGGAGTTCAGAAGAATGAGAGATGCTTTTATCGAAACATAAGATAATGAGGGGGTTCGACAAGGTGGATGCAGAGAGGATATTTCCACTTTCACGAGAAACTAAAACTCGGGGACATAGTCTTAGAATAGACTAAGTGAACGGGCAAAAGTTTGGCAGATGGAGTATAATGTTAGAAAGTGTGAGGTCATGCATTATGGCAGAAAACAAATCAAAGGACAAGTTATTATTTAAATGGAGAAAGATTGCAAAGTGCTGCAGTACAGCAGGACCTGGGGGTACTTGTGCATGAAACACAAAAGGTTAGTATGCAGGTACAGCAAGTGATCAGGAAGCCCAATGCAATCTTGGCCTTTATTGAAAAGGGGCTGGGGTATAAAATCAGGGAAGTCTTGCTACAGTTATACAGGGTATTGGTGAGGCCACACCTGGAATACTGCGTGCAGTTTTGGTTTCCATATTTATGAAAGGATACACTTGCTTTGGAGGAAGTTGAGAGAAGGTCCACTGGGTTGATTCCGGAGATGGGGGGTTGACTTATGAGAAAAGATTGAGGATGTTGGGCCTCTACTCATTGAATTCAGAAGAACAAATGAGAGGTGATTTATTGAAACGTATACGATAATGAGGGGGCTTGACAAGGTGGTAGCAGAGACGATGTTTTCACTGATGGGGGAGACTTGAACTAGGGGGAATAATCTTAGAATAAGGGGCCCCCATTTAAAACTGAGATGAGGAGGAATTTCTTCTCTCAGAGGGTTGTAAATCTGTGGAATTTGCTGCCTCAGAGACCTGTGGAAGCTGGGACATTGAATTTATTTAAGACAGAGATAGACAGTGTCATAACCGATAAGGGAATAAAGGGTTATGGGGAGCGGGCAGGGAAGTGGTCCTGAGTCCATGATCGGATCAGCCATGATCGTATTAAATGGTGGAGCAGGCTCGGGGGGCCGTATGCCCTACTCCTGCCCCTATTTCTTATGTTCTTATTTTCTTATATAGTGGGTGTCTGGTATGGGAGTGTGGATTGACTCGATCTGTCCATCTCTGGTATGTGGATGAGGGTTTTACTCTGTATGTTCGTTTCTGACACGAGAGCGTGGATTTTATCCTGCACCTGTCAATTTCTGGTAATTGCCTGTGGGTTTCATTCTGTATCAAAAAGGGCCACATTACAACATAATTCTAAAAGGACAAAGATTGTTAAAAAAAACAAGCCTGAAGGCTCCGAGTCTCAAAGCGAGGAGCATTCGTAATAAGGTGGACGAATTAACTGCACAGATAGCTGTTAACGGATATGATGTAATTGGGATTACTGAGACATGGCTCCAGGGTAACCAAGGCTGGGAACATAACATCCAGGGGTATTCAATATTCAGGAAGGATAGCCAGAAAGGAAAAGGAGGTGGGGTAGTGTTAATGGTTAAAGAGGAGGTTAATGCAATAGTAAGGAAGGACATTAGCTGGGATGATGTGGAATCTATATGGGTAGAGCTGTGAAACACCAAAGGACTGAAAACGTTAGTTGGGGTTATGTACAGACCACCAAACAGTAGTAGGGAGGTTGGGGATGGCATCAAACAGGAAATTAGTGATGCGTGCAATAAGGGTACAGCAGTTAACATGGGTGACCTTAACCTAGATATTGATTGGGCTAACCAAACTTGTAGCAATATTGTGGAGGAGGATTTCCTGGAGTGTATAACGGATGGGTTTCTAGACCAATATGTCGAGCAACCAACTGGAGAGCAGGCCATCCTCGACTGGGTCTTGTGCAACGAGAGAGGATTAATTAGTAATCTAGTCGTGCGTGGCCCCTTGGGGAAGAGTGATCATAATATGGTAGAATTCTTCATTAAGCTGGAGAGCGACACAGTTAGCTCAGAGACTAGGGTCCTGAACTTAAAGGAAACTTCAATGGTATGAGACGTGATTTGGCTAGGATAAACTGGCGAATGATACTTAAAGGGTTGACGGTGGACAGGCAGTGGCAGATATTTAAAGATCACATGGATGAATTACAACTATTGTACATCCCTGTCTGGCGTAAAAATAAAACCGAAAAGGTGGCTCAACCGTGGCTAACAAAGGAAATTAGTGACAGTGTTCAATCCAAGGAAGAGCCATATAAATTGGCCAGAAAAAGCAGCAAACCTGAGGACTGGGAGAAATTTAGAATTCAGCAGAGCAGGACAAAGTGTCTAATTAGGAGGGGGAAAATAGAGTATGAGAGTAAGCTTGCAGGGAACATTAAAAAATGACTGCAAAAGCTTCGTAATATATGTGAAGAGAAAAAGATTAATGAAGACAAACATGGTCCCTTGCAGTCAGAATCAGGTGAATTCATAATGGGTCACAAGGAAATGGCAGACCAATTGAACAAATACTTTGGTTCTGTCTTCACTAAGAAAGACACGAATAACGTCCCGAGAATCTAACGGGAAGGAAGGAACTGAGAGAAATCCTTATTCATCAGGAAATGGTTGTCGGGAAACTGATGGGACTGAAGGCCGATAAATCCCCAGGGCCTGATAGTCTTAATCCCAGAGTAGTTAAAGAAGTGGCCCTAGAAATAGTAAATGCATTGGTGATCATTTTCCAGAATGCTATGGACTCTGGATTAGTACCTATGGATTGGAGAGTAGCTAATGTAACCCCACTTTTAAAAAAAAACAGAGGGAGAGAGAAAACATGGAATTATAGACCGGTTTGCCTGACATCGGTGGTGGGGAAAATGCTGGAATCAATTATGAAAGATGTAATAGCAGAGCATTTGGAAAGCAGTGACAGGATTGGTCCAAGTCAGCTTGGATTTATGAAAGGGAATTCATGCTTGACAAATCTTCCAGAGTTGTTTGAGGATGTAACTAGTAGAGTGGATAAGGGAGAACCAGTGGATGTGGTGTATTTGGAATTTCAAAAGACTTTTGACAAGGTCCCACACAAGAGATTAGTGTGCAAAATTAAAGCACATGGTATTGGGGGTAATGTATTGACGTGGAAAGAGAACCGGTTGGCAGACAGGACGCAAAGAGTAGGAATAAACGGGTCTTTTTCAGAATGGCAGGCAGTGACTAGTGGGGTGCTGCAAGGTTCAGTGCATTGATCCCATATATTTACTAAATATATTAATGATTTAGATGATGGAATAGAGGGTAATATCTCCAAGTTTGCAGATGATACTAAGCTGGGTGTCTGTGTGAGCTGTGAGTAGGATGCTCAGAGGCTGCAGGGTGACTTGGAGAGGTTAGGTGAATGGGCAATTGCATGGCAGATGCAGTATAATGTGGAAAAATTGAGGTTATCCACTTTGGTGGCAAAATCAGGAAGGCAGATTATTATCTGAATGGTGACAGATTAGTAAAATGATGGTGCAAAGAGACCTGGGTGTCATGGTACATCAAGTCACTGAAGGTTGGCATGCAGGAACAGCAGGCAGTAAAGTAAGCAACTGGCATGCTGGCCTTCATAGCGAGAGGATTTGAGTATAGGAGCAGGGACGTCTTACTGCAGCTGTACAGGGTCTTGGTGAGACCACACCTTGAGTATTGTGTGCAGGTTTGTTCTCTTAATCTGAGCAAGGACATGCTTGCTATTGAGAGAGTGCAGCGAAGGTTCACCAGACTGATTCCCGGGATGGCAGGACTGACATATGAAGAAAGACTGGATCGGCTATGCTAACACTCACTGGAATTTAGAAGAATGAGAGGGGATCTCATAGAAAGATATAAAACTATTACAGGACTGGACAGGTTAGATGCAGGAGAATGTTCTCGATGATGGGGAAGTCCAGAATTAGTGGTCACAGTCTAAGGATAAGGGGTAAGCCATATCGGACTGAAATGAGGAGAAACTTTTTCACCCAGAGTGGTAAAACTGTGCAATTCTCTACCACAGAAAGTTGTGGAGTCCAGTTTGTTGGATATATTCAAGAGGGAGTTAGATGTGGTCCTTACGGCTAAGGGGATCAGGGGGTATGGAGAGAAAGCGGGAGTGGGGTACTGAAGTTGCATGATGAGCCATGATCATATTGAATGGCAGTGCAGGCTCGAAGGGCTGAATGGCCTGCTCCTGCACCTATTCTCTATGTTTCTATGTTTCTTTCCATTCCTGGTGTGTGAGTGTGTGTTCTGTGCTGTATCTGTCCATCTCTGTTATGTGAATGTGAGCTCTACTCCATACCCGGCATTCTCCAGTATGTTAATATTGTTTTACTGTGTACCACAAATTCCTGATAGAGTATTGGTTTTACTTTCTAACTTTCAATTTGTGTTATGGAGATGAGTTTTATGCTGAATCTGTCGGTCTCTGGCAAATGTATCTGAGTTTTACTCTGTATCTATCTGTCTCTGGTATGTGAGTGTGGGCCTTTTTCTGTATCTCTCCATTTCTGTTATGGGAGCCTGGGTTTTATTCTGTACCTGTCAAGTTCTGATATGTGATTGTGGGCCTTACTCTATAACTGCCAGTTTCTGTTTAATTATGAGTGGACTTTCCTTTGTCCCTGTCAGTTTCTGGAATGAAAGAGAGATCTTTATTCTGTACCTGTCAATTACTGGTTCGTGAGTCTGGGCATGACACTGTATGTCAATTTATGTTATGGGAATATGGATTGTAATATGTCAGCCTCTGATATGTGAGTATGGGTTTAATTCTGTATCACTCAGTCTCTGATATGTGAGTGTGGGTTTTTACTGTATCTCTCAGTCTCTGATATGTGAGTGTGGGTTTTATACTGTATCTCTCAGTCTCTGATATGTGAGTGTGGGTTTTATACTGTATCTCTCAGTCTCTGATATGTGAGTATGGGTTTTATACTGTATCTCTCAGTCTCTGATATGTGAGTGTGGGTTTTATACTGTATCTCTCAGTCTCTGATATGCAAGTGTGTGTATTTTTCTGTAACTGTCCGGTTTTGGTGTGTGTTGAGGTTTAATCTGTGCCTCTCAGTTTCTGCTATGGTAGTCTGGGTTTAATCTGTATTTGCCAGTCTCTAGTATGTGAAGGTGAGAATCAATTTTACTTTTTACCTGTATTTCTCAGATATGTGAATGAAGATTTTGCCTTCCAAGTGTCATTTTTCAGATGTCTGTGTGTGGGTTTTACTCTGCCCCGATCAGTTCCTGCGATGCAAGTAACAATTTTACTTACTGCCTTTCAGTTTTCCGATATGTGCCCATGGGATTGACACTTTACCTGTCATTCTGGTATGTAAGTGGGGATTTTATTCTGTTACTGTCACTTTCATATATGTGGGTGTGTGTTGTATACTGTATCTGTCAGTCTGTGATACGGGAATGTGGGTTTTATTCTGCACCTGTCATCTTCTGGTATGTTCGGGGGGTTAAATACTGAATCAGTCAGATTCTGAAACATGAATATGGCTTTTGCTCTGTACCCATCAGCTTCTGATATGCGAGTGTGGTTTATACATTCTATTGGACATTTTTTCTGATCGATGATTGTCTTTTATTCTCTACCTGCCAGTTTCTGGCAAGTGAGTGTGGGTGTTTAATGTATCTCTCAGTGTGATCTGTTTCAATGGTGAAACAGCATCTGATTCTACTGCTCCATGTGGCTGTAAGATTCACAATGTAACTCTGCCACTTCGGATCACTGTGGGACTGACAGCTTCTGCTGTCTGTGACAATAGGATTGAGGCCAGTTCTGTGTCTCTGCGCTCTGTGAGTGATAATCTACTTACTGTGTGTGAGAAGGAGCTGCCTGCACTGTTCTTTGTGTTCCGGGTGGAGGAAAGATCACATTTGTTCTGGCTGAAGAATTTTGCTCTGAGATTAATAATACGAGAACATTATTAGTTCTAACATATGGATGCGGGGAGAATATAATGTACATGAGTCAGTGACAATGTATCTCTCGATCATCAGCAACACGGTTCTGGAGAACTCAGCTCACCGAAACAACATAACCCGTCTTTAAAATATCTTCCCCCACACTCCTCTCCTGGTGCCTGTAATAGATGCACTTTGTGAAACTCCCCACATCCGCACTGTCAGGCTGTGTTTCCACTGCTCACTACCCAAGAACAACAGACACGGTGAGATTGGAACTGAATCAGGAACATTCACTGCTGATTTGGGGAAAGAAAGCAGCAATGATTTGAAAGAGCGAGGTGGTTTACTTTCTCTGTTAACTTACACTGTCCACACACAGCCCGAGAATGGCCTCTTCCTTCCCCCACTCACATCAAGTTCCGGAACTAGATCCTGCTCCACTCTGCCTCTTACACACAGCCCCTGACGGAACTAAACCAGGAATAATCACTCCTGGTTTGGAGAGAGAAAGCAGCAATGATTGTAATTACCAGATTCTGACCATTCTATCTCCCTTACCCTGGACAGACGCTGTCCACACACAGCCCGAGAATGGCCTCTCCCTTCCCCCACTCACACCACGCACTGAGACTGGTTCTTGCTCCACTCTGCCCCTTGCACACAGCTCCCGACACCCCCTAAACTCCCCCGGACTCAGCGCCGATCTCTGAGCCCATCTGCGGACACGCTCCCAAAGAGCTGCGCTGCTGCTTGCTGCCTTACACCGGGATCATGGTGTCTCCATTCCCGGCTGTTTTAAACCACCTTCTTCCACTCACTGAGTGAATGGTGATCACAGGCAGGGCTGGGGGAGGGGAGGGCGCATGTACAAGTCTGCTCACTGGGAATCGACACAGGCGGCGGGTCTGAACCGCGCATGCGCAGCTCTCTGCAATAAATCACTCTGTAAAAATCAAAGTGCACTTTTCCCAATTTACTTTTATCAGAATCTGAGCAAAGGAACTGGGCCTGGGGAGAAAAGACAGAGAATGATTAAAGCTGGGAACCTTGTCTCTTGGAGATTCTCAATGTGGGATCATTCCATGCAGGGTGATTCTCTCCATGAGCCCGTCTTCACAAAGCCATCCTGCAGAAACATCAGAGGGACAAGGAAATGGGAGTGTTTGCTGGGACCGTGCAGGAGTTAATATCCGACAGAAACAATCTGAGATCAGTTTAATTACAGTAAAACACTCGGTCACTGAGAGTAATACTGAAGTGAATAATCAAGGGGCTATAGTGAGGGAGTAACTTAATACAATAACTATTCATAATGAAGCAGTACTCAGAAAAATAATGGCAGACAAGTCACCTTGCCCTGATGGCTTACATCATAGGGTCTTAAGAAAAGTGGCTGCAGAGATAGTGGACACATTGGTTGTATTCTACCAAAATTCCCTGGATTCTGGGGCGGTCCCAACAGATTGGAAAACTGCAAATGTAACGCCTCTCTCTAAAAAAGGAGGCAGACAAAAAGCAGGAAACTATAGACTAGTTAGCCTAACATCTGTCATTGGGAAAGTGCTGGAGACCATTATTAAGGAGGCAGTAGTGGGACATTTGGAAAAACATGAAAGGGAACTCATGTTTGACAAATTTGCTGGAGTTCTTTGAGGATATAATGAGTAGGATGGATAAGGCAGAACTAGTGGATGTGGTGTATTTGGATTTCCAGAAGGCATTTGATAAGGTGGCACATAAGAGCTTACTGCACAAGATAAAAGCTCACTGGGTTGGGTTCAGTGTATTAGCATGGATAGAGGATAGGTTAACTAACAGAAAACAGAGAGTCGGGATAAATGGGTATTTTTCTGGTTGGCAAATGGTGACTAGTGGGGTGCCGCAGGAATCGGTGCTGGGTCCTCAACTATTTACAATCTATATTAATGACTTGGATAAAAGGACCGAGTGTAATATAGCCAAGTTTGCTGGGTGAGAAAGCAAATTGAGACACAAAAAATCTGCAAAGGGATATAGACAGGCTAAATGAGTGGGCAAAAATTTGTCAGATGTAGTATAATGTGGGAAAATGTGAGGTTATCCACTTTATCAGAAATAATAGAAAACCAACTTATAATTTAAATGGAGAAAAATTGCAAGTGCTACCCAGGACAGAGAGACCTGAGGGTGCTTGTGCATAAAACACAAAGATTTAGTATGTAGGTACAGCAAGTAATCAGAAAGGCAAATGGAATGTTGGCCTTTATTGCAATGTGGATAGAATATAAAAGCAGAGAAATCCTACTACAAATGTACAGGGTATTGGCGAGACCACACCTGGAATACTGCGTGCAGTATGGTCTGCGTATTTAAGGAAGGGTATACTTGCATTGGAGGCTGTTCAGCGGTTGATTCCGGCGATGAGAGTTTGTCTGATGAGGATATGTTGAGAAGGTTAGGCTGATACACTTTGGAGTTCAAAAGAATGAGAGGTGATCTTATTGAAACATATGATATCAAGGGAAGTCGACGAGGTGGATCCAGAGAGGATATTGCCACTCATAGGGTAAACTAAAACGAGGGTGCATCGTCTCAGAATAAGGGGTCACCCATTTAAAACTGAGATGAGGAGGAATTTCTTCTCTCAGAGGGTTGTAAATCTGTGGAATTCTCTGCCCGAGAGCAGTGGAGGCTGGGTCATTGAATGTATTTAAGGCAGAGATAGATAGCGTTTTTAGCGATAAGGGATTAAATGGTTATGGGGAGCGGGCAGAGAAGTGGATGTGAGTCCATGATCAGATCACATGATCTTACTGAATAGCAGAGCAGGATCCAAGGGCCAAATGATCCACTCCTGCTCCTATTTCTTATGTTATTATGTTCTTACGAAACAATAACCCTGGGAGAGTAGATGGGGACTCTAAACCTGGGACTGTACATGGGGACTCTAACCATGGGACTTTACATGGGGACTCTAACCCTGGGACTGTACATGGGGACTCTAACCATGGGACTTTACATGGGGACTCTAACCCTGGGACTGTACATGGGACTCTAACCCTGGGACTGTACATGGGACTCTAACCCTGGGACTGTACATGGGGACTCTAACCATGGGACTTTACATGGGGACTCTAACCCTGGGACTGTACATGGGACTCTAACCCTGGGACTGTACATGGGGACTCTAACCATGGGACTTTACATGGGGATTCTAACCCTGGGACTGTACATGGGACTCTAACCCTGGGACTGTACCTGGGGACTCTAACCCTGGGAAAGTACCTGGGGACTCTAACCCTGGGAAAGTACCTGGGGACTCTAACCCTGGAACTGAACATGGGGACTCTAACCCTGGGACTGTACCTGGGGACTCTAACCCTGGGACTGTACATGGGGACTCTAACACTGGGACTGTACATGGGGACTCTAACCCTGGGACTGTACATGGGGACTCTAACCTTGGGACTGTACATGGGGACTCTAACCCTGGGACTGTACATGGGGTCTCTAACCCTGGGACTGTACATGGGGACTCTAACCCTGGGAGTGAACAGCTCTGGGGCTTTCCTGTTACAAATGTCTGGGATGTAACCAGAAGCTGAGCACTGAGCAGCGCCTCTCGGAGATGGTGAGAAATCCGAGGTGTCGAGAATAAAATAACTGAGCTGTTACTTTACCAAGATGGCCGCGCATGCGCTTTGCTGCTCACTGAACCAAAATGGCGGAGAACAGACTCTGCCTCACTGTACAAAGATGGCCGCCGTTACCCTGGGCCTGTGACCGGGAGAAAGCCTCGAGGCTGCAGCCGCCGATATTCTGGTTATTATTCCGGGCTTCCGGCAGGCACCAGTTGTTTATGAAGCCTCCCCGCCTACCCGCTGGTCAATTACTCACCTCCGACCCGCTGAAAATGGACTGTTTTGCGGAACAAATGATCACCATGTCCGCGCCGCCATTGCACGCACCGCGCATGCTCCAAACACAGCTTGGTCTCGCGCCTGCGCACTGGGTCTCTGAAGTCTGGGCTCGGCACGTCCTCCGTCGCGGGGAATGCTGTGTAAAAACCAAAGGTTACGTCAATGAATGGAAAAGGATTTACTGGGCTCTCATTGGGCACTGAACCATGTTCATTCTGGCACTGAAACTTTGTTTCTGCTGATCTGAATAACCCTGTACCTGAGCTGGAGATTAGAGTTCTGTCTCAGTATTGAATAAATCAGCTTGTTTCAAACACCGTGTGTCCAATATTTCATTTCTCCATAAAAAGAGACTAATAAATGTTTCCTTCACTTCCATTTTGGGCCTTTTCTTACTCTAGATTATTTCACTTCTCACGTAATTCATCTTTTACCACATCAAATCCCAAACTTGTTTTGTTTGATTATACGGCTTGTGGATGTCTCAGACTGAACCGGCCTGTCTCACTTTACACTCATTTAACGTTCCTTTGAACCAACCCTTCAAAGAACTATCTTGCGTCAGACTGTAAATCTGTTATTTTCTGTATTTAACGATTTTTGAATGCGGTAAATAGATCTTCACACATACTGCATGTGATCAACTTTGAAATGTTCTGACCTTTGTAATTGCCTTTGCTAATTTTGATGGGTTAGTTGATAACAATTACTTGTTACTAACATACCTTGCAGTATTTCTTGCATCTAAATAATTGTTTAAATACTTCCTTTATCAGGTCTTTAGCTTCCCCACTGATCTCTGTTTCTTCTTGTGGGGGAATCGAGAACTAGGTGGCAAAATCTGAGAATAAGGGGGCGCCCATTTAAAATGGAAATTAAGAAGAATTTCTTCTCTCAGAGGTTCGTGAATCTTTTAAATTATCTACCCCAAAGAACAGTGGAGTCTGGGTCATTGAAAATATTTTAGTTGCAGATAGAGTGATTTTTGAAAGATAGTGGAGTCAAGATTTATGGGGAGAGGGCAGGGAAATGGAATTGAGGCCAAGATCAGATCAGCCAAGATCTTATTGAATGGCGGGGTGGGCTGAAGGGGCCAGATGGCTACTGCTGCCCATATTTCTTATGTTCTTAGCCTTGGTGAGGGGCTGGGTTTAGATGTAGGTTTAGTGGTTGTGGTTTGTGGTTAGTTGTTACTTTGGGATTAGTGATTTAGATAGTCATTAGGATATTCGGCTCAGGATATAATGATTAACTTAGAAAGCACTATTGGCAATATAAGTGTTACTGGACATGCCCTTTTCCATTTCATGTTTTTAACCTCACAGAGCCGAGTCACAAAACAGCCTCACAATGTGTTCATTTAAGGAACCTTCTTTCCTGCGCAAGCCTTGTTTCTTTCTGTCAACAACACATCGTAATCTCTACATTACTCATGGAAAAATAAATTAGTGACATTAGATTTGTGTATTTTGGAACAATAACAGATGGATACAATTGTTGCACTGGTGATATCTAATCATCAAACTGCCTAAAAAGGACTCCTGACAATAATCTGTCACCAGGCCCCACCAGTCACCGTCTGATTCCTCCATTGTCTCTTCATTCATTACCCACCTCTCCCACTAGAGCTGCTTTCACCGGCATGACCATTCTCCATACTGAGGCTCTCTCCTTTCCAAGGAGAGCATCATCACCGGCACGGACTGGTTAGTCCGAATGGCTCATTTCTGTGTAATTCTGTAATTTTGTAGTCTCATTGTAAGTGGTCCCTGGATTTGATGATTCATTGTAACTGGTCCCTGGATTTGGTGCCTCAGTGCAAGGGTTCTACGGATTTGATGTCTCAGTGTAAGTGGTCCCTGGATTTCATGCCCCAGTACAAGTGGTCCCCTGATTTGGAGTCACAATGCAAGTTGTTCGTGGATTTAGTGTCTTAATGTAAGTGATCCCTGGATATTGTCATGTATTCAACTATCATTGCAACCCTTGTATAAGTTGACCTAAGTTGTACACCTTGAGAACATTGACCACAAAGGGGTAACTTGTGGCTGACACTCCTAACTTGGACTTAGAGGTATAAAAGGGAAAGCTCAACCCACCTTCATCGCTTGAGGTCTTGGTAATAAAGGTAACTGGTCACAGAGTGACCTTCTCTCAAGTATGGGCCTCGTATTCATTTATACTGTATAGTAAGGACATATCATTGGCGACGAGAAACTGGGATTTAAACCACGTGAGCATAGCCATTAGTAGCACAGAAGAGAGGTACTGTGTTGGCGATGATTGGGACGACTTTATTGAGAGACTACAGCAAAGTTTTCTCACTAAGTATTGGTTGGGACAGGATTCGACTGACAAATGCAGAGCTCATGTCCTGATGGTTTGTGGATCAAGAACGTACTCCCTGATGAAGGCCCTTCTAGCACCAGAGCAACTGGGGACAAGACGTTCGAAGAGCTCAGTAAGTTGATCGGGGAACACCTTAAACCTGCAAGCAGCATGCACATAGCGAGACACCAGTTTTTCATGCACTGGCGGTGAGAAGGGAAAAGCGTTCCTGACTTCATGGCAGATCTCCGGCGACTGGCGTGCGTATGTAAGTTCACAGATGCAAGCAGAGCGGAGATGATGCGAGAATTTATTTTTGAGGACATCGGGCATGCTGGGGTTTTCAGGAACCTGATTGAGAGCAAAGACTTGACCTTGGAAGTGGCCACTCTGATAGCCCATTCATTTATCTCAGGGGAGGAAGAGACCAGAATGATGTATGACAAAAATCTTGGCTCAAATGCGGAAAACGACCAGTTAGTCAACATTGTTAATGCGGCACACAGTTCTCTAATCAGACAAGGGCAATCGGACATGCCCCAGCATGCAGTCGAACCCAAAAAGAGAATTCAACAGAGACAATGGCTAGCTGAACGGTGATTCATTCCATTGCAATGGACAATGCGGCCAGTAATGGGGCCATCAACACCTGTAAATGGTGCACTTCAGGACAGTTACAGAGACAGTCAGAGACGATCGACTGGTAATGGACCTTTTGTTTCCAACAACTGGTCCTCCAGCTCATGCTGGAGTTGTGGAGCCAAACATCCAGCCAGAGCCCACAGATATCAGCAATATACCTGCAGAAACTGCAACGTCAGCGGCCATTTGGCACGTATGTGCAGGAAGCCTGCAGCCAGGTTAATGTACGAGGAGGACGGGCCAGATGTAAGCTCTAGGAGGCCAAAGAAATACTGGGGAAAATCACTGGAAGCTGAAGTTCAGCGAGTTCATGTGGAGCACATATACAGTTCATTTACCAGTATGCCACGGATAATGATGAAAGTGCTCCTCAATGGCATCCCAGTATTAATGGAGCTAGACACGGCGGCCAGCCAGTCCCTGATGAGTATCAACCAGGTTGAAAGATTGTGGGTGTTCAAGTCCAAGAGGCCAAAATTATTGAAGATTGATGCACAGCTACGGAGATCATTCGGAGAACAGGTTGCCACTCTGGATTGTCCTGGGGGATGGTCCCACACTACTGGGGAGGAGTTGGCTTGCTGTCATGAATTGGAAATGGGGCGATGTCAATGCATTTCTTCTGTGGAGCGAGTATCATGCTCACAGGTCCTGGACAAATTCGACTCATTATTTCAACCCGGCATCGGCACTTTCATGGGGGCCAAGAAAGTGATTCACATAAACCCGGACGCCAGGCCAATACACCACAAGGCCAGAGCGGTGCCGTACGTGATGCGGGAAAAAATAGAATGCGAATTGGACCGCCTGCTGAGGGAAGGCCTCATCTTGCCATTTGAATTCAGTGACTGGGCGAGCCCGATTGTGCCGCTGCTCAAGGCGGATGAGTCGGTCAGGATATTTGGCGCTGACAAGGCCACAATCAATCGGTTGTCACTCCAAGACCAGTACCCGCTACCGAGAGCGGAGGACCTCTTTGCGACACTATCCGCTGGCAAAACGTTTTCAATATTGGACCTTACCTCAGCTCACATGAACCGGGAACGGTGAGTGAGTCGAAAAGGCTGACCACCATCACGACACATAAGGGGTTGTTTGAGTATAACAGTTGTCCGTTCGGGATTCGTTCAGCAACTGTGATATTTCAGCAATATATGGAAAGCCTCCTCAAGTCGATTCCAAGAACGGTGGTTTTTCAGGACGACATCCTCATCACGGGTCGCGATGCTGAAGAGCACCTCCACGACGTGGATGAGGTGCTACACAGACTGGACCGGGTAGGGCTGCGACTGAAAAAGGCAAAGTGCGTATTCTTAGCTCCAGAGGTAGAATTCCTGGGGAGGAGGGTAGCAGCAGATGTGATCAGACCTTCTGTGTCCAAAACGTAACGATCCGGAGAGCACCCATGCCCCGTAACACGACGGAGCTGCATTCATTTCTGGGGCTCCTGAAATATTTTGGAAACTTTCTTCCCAAATTGAGCGTGCTGTTAGTGCCGCTACACGTGCTCCCACGCAAAGGTCGCGATTGGGTCTGGGGAAACAGCGAGGAAAGTTGATTTTGATAGAGCACGCAACTTGTTGCGCTCCAACAAACTGTTAACATTGCATGACCCATGCTCTACCTGCTTCTCTCTGGAAAGAGAGAAGACTGCCTGGAAGGATCCCAGACTGAGGAAGTTCAGAATCACGGTCACCTGCACAGCAAGTAGCAGCGCTGCCCTTGTCATGGAGTGAGGCTGCAGGTTTGGTTACAAGAGGTGGCACAGTTTTGTGAACACCTTCTTTGTAAAGAGCAGACACCTCCCACACTGCTTCTGGCTCAGGCTGAGGTAAAGGAATTGCTCTTGGAAGGCCCTAGTTTGGCAGGAAATTTGAGCTGGAGACAGATCACAAATCCCTAACGTCCCTTTTGGCCGACAACAAGGCCATAAATGCAAATGTGTCAGCCAGCAGACAGAGGTGGGCACTTAGGTTAACCGCCTATGACTACACAGGTCAGCATAGACCGTGCACTGAACACTGTGCCGACAGATTCAGCAGGCTCCCACTAGCCACCACTGAGTGGGCAACTGAGCATGATGCTGAGATGCTCATGGCTGTTGAAGCTTTCGAAAGCGAAGGTACATCTGTGACAGCCCGTCAGATTAAAGTCTTGACAAATAAAGACCGCTACTGTCTTTAGTTAAGAAATGTGTCCTGAATGGGGAGTGGGCAGCCACGTATCGGGCATGCCATGAGAAATTTAAACCGTTTCATAGGCGCAAGGATGAACTCTCGATTCAGGCCGATTGCCTACTATGGGGAAACAGAGTAGTCATGTCCCAGAGGGGCAGAGAGGTTTTTATCAGAGAACTTCACATTGAGAACCCGTGCATTATCATGATGAAGGCAATTGTC
Source organism: Pristiophorus japonicus (assembly GCF_044704955.1). Taxonomy (NCBI): domain Eukaryota; kingdom Metazoa; phylum Chordata; class Chondrichthyes; family Pristiophoridae; genus Pristiophorus; species Pristiophorus japonicus. The sequence continues at coordinate 5,984,214 of NC_092009.1, forward strand.
AGGTCACACATTTTGTGGACAGGGATAGATGCAGACCTGGAACTTTGTGTTCGCAGGTGCAACACGTGTGCTCAGCTGGGGAACGCACCCAGAGAAGCCCCCCTTAGCCCCCGGTCCTGGCCCACCAAGCAATGGTCACGCATCCATGTGGACTACGCAGGTTCTTTCATGGGAAAACTGTTTTTAGTTGTAGTAGATGCCTACTCCAAATGGATTGAGTGTGCCATTTTTAATTCAAGCACATCCTCTGCCACGGTAGAAATTCTACGGGCAATGTTCGCCGCACATGGTCTAACGGATGCCATGGTCAGCTACAATGGCCCGTGCTTCACAAGCATTGATTTCCAAGACTTCGTGGCAGGCAATTGAATCAACCATGTCAGAATGGCACCGTTCAAGCCGGCCTCAAATGGCCAGGCGGAACGAGCAGTGAGGATAATCAAACAGGGTTTGCACAGCATCAAAGGGGGTTCCCTACAAAGCTGCTTTATCACGCCTCCTGTAGGCCAATAGGTCCCAACCACACTCGCTCACAGGGGTTCCACCCGCAGAGCTGCGAATGAAAAGAACGCTCAAAACCAGGTTATCCCTTATACACACTGCTATGAAAGACATTGTTAAGAGCAAGCGTCAGTCACAATGTGACTACCATGACAGGAATGCGAGGGCGCCATGTATTGATGTCAATACACTGTTTCTGTCCTTAATTACGCTGCAGGGCCCAAATGGCTTGCAGGCACTGTGATTGCCAAAGAGGGGAATTGGGGTTTTGGTAGTTAAACCTACCAATGAAAAATCTGCCGTAAACAAGTGGATCAAACTAATAGGAGGTTCAGCAACCGCATAGAAGAAGCAGAGGAAGAACACGACGTAGAGTTTACTCCACCACAGGTGACCGAACATCGGAACCAAGTGGAGGAGAGCCCAGTCACTGTGGGCAGTCCGGACAGGCCTGAGGCATCGCAAACAGCAGACACTCAGGCCAGTGCCCAACAACCGGAACCTCAACTCAGGCGCTCTACAAGGGAGTGTAAACCACCAGAGAGACTTAACCTGTGATCTCAATAAGATTTTGGGGGAGGTGATGTCATGTATTCAACTATCATTGTAATCCATGTATAAGTTGACCGAAGTTGTACACCTTGAGAACATTGACCACAAGAGCGTGAACTTGTGAGAGACACTCCTAACCTTGACTTTCGAGTATAAAAGGGGAAGCTCCACCCACCTTCATCACTTGAGGTATTGATAATAAAGGTAACTGGTCACCTTCTCTGAAGTATGGGCCTCGTGTGCATTTATACGGTATAGTAATGACATGTCAGATTTGGTGTGACAATGTAAGTGGTCCCTGGATTTGGTGTCACAATGTAAGGGAATCCTGGATTTGTTGTCAACAGCACCTCGACATTGGGACTGTGGACAACCCCGCAGACGAGCAACGCATTCAGCACAGAATGATCCCACTAAAATCTATTCCAAATTAACACTACCCACATTAATTCACCAGAAACAGCCCCGTTCGTGCAAAGAACTGCAGCCCCGCATTTAGCTTCGGTGGAACACACAATACAAAACATTTTAAAGGAAAAAGAAACCCATCTTAGTTCAAGAAAGGCAATTAATGGGCAGTAAATACCCCTCATTCATACACCTCATTCACCTCTACTCTCCATCTCCCCCTCACCATCTACTCTGTCGCCCCTACTCACCAAACCCACCTCCCCCAACTCCTCTTTCACTCCTACAATTTCATTTTCAACATCACTTACACAAGTCATCCAAACTGGAGGTAAATCTGAGGAGCGTCTGTGTGATGGTGAGGTGATCACTGGACAATAAACTGCAGAGACTGATGGGTGGCTGCTCATTCCCCTCGGTGACATTTAATCCCCTTTCCCACTGAATACAGCGGACAGACGGTCACCTTGGTAACGGAATCGTCACTGTGACATCACTTTCTAAACAAGGGCACACAGGACAATGGGTCATCAATAAATGGTAAAGGAATTAAACACTCTGCAATTGCATCATAAATAATAGAAAATAAATGCTGAAAAATAACTGGTGAAGATAATAGCTTATCTCTGTGGAATTCACTTGCAAACAGTAAGAATGATGTGTTTAGTTTACACACACACACTTATACCTATATATATAGCAAAGAGTTTGTCTGCACACTTTTCAGTTGTTGTGCTTAAGCTGATGCAATATGTTTTATTAGCTCTTGCTGCGTCAGGATATAAAGATACCGCACGCAATTGCTCCTCCCGCTGCCTCGGGTAATGGAGCAGATATTAAAAGGGACAGGGACTCCCATTTCTCTGCCTAGTTATACTTAAAAGAACAGTCCAGTTTATCTCGCAGTGTCGGAGGACTTCACAAGCCGAGCTCCCATTTACGGTCGCTCACTTCTGTACTGTGCAGTGATTGTAAAGCTATCTATTTTCAGTGACTTGAGCCTTTCTATAATGTCTCAATTGTTTTTGATGATCCATTTGAATTGCTTTTCTCACTTGAAAGGATTTCAGAATTGCGCATTGTGACGAAGGTTTTGTTTAAAAGTGGATTTAAATTTGTTTGAAATTATTCTTTCTAACCCTCCCCCAACCCCACAAATTTTAGAACACTCTGCAATACTGACTGGAAAGCTCCCAAGTTCGGTACTTGATCAGGGCTGTTATTCTCAGTCAAGGCAGCAGTTCAGGGGTTCGAATTGTCCTCACTACCACTGGGCTAAATATAAGTGAGAATTATCCAGTGCCCTTGCTCTTGATACCGATCCAGTGACATCAACTGGGAAGTGTGTGGATGTCACTTGAGGGCAGGATTGAACTCGGCTCTGATGCCTATCACAGTGGAAATTTCTATCTTGTACTTAAAGTAACAACTTTTGTAACCTCCATTTGCTGGGTATTAGAAGGGGAGGATCTGCAGCTTGGAAACTCAAATCAACCATCACGTCAAGATTTGAGGGAATCATCGGATTGAGCAGGATCACCTTATCATCAGTCTTTGGAAAAACACCAATCACAGCGGGTAGAAACAGAATATATGTTCTCTGTGTGGATGTACCTTCAACCAGTCGCCTAGCCATTGAGACTCGTGTGCCCAGCTGACTCAACACTGTGAAAGTGGGGACAGTGGGAATGGATGCAGATGCGCGTCGGGTGAAAACACATCAGGGAGAGGCCGTTTACCAGCTGAGTGTGGAAAGAGATGCAGTCGCTTATCTCAAGAACTGCTGTAGGCACATGCTAAGTCCTGTAACTGAAAGTGATTAACAGACTGTATTTTGTTTTCAGTGACCACGGGCGTGTTAGCTATCCCTAATCTGGACATCAAGGCAAAGAGAGGCACGCTGGAAGGTGTGGGTAACTGGGACTTGTCCGTGAGAGTAACCAAAGGCATGAGAACTGAAACAATCGAGAGTTAGAAGGAGAAAAGGCTCAAAATGGAGCAGTCGGTAACAGGACATCAATAGTCGCCTCTTATCATCGAGATATCAAATATTGACACATTGTGTAATTTGAAATATAAAAATATTAAACTCCAGCCCAGTTTTCATTATGATGAAAATCAGCAGAAACAAATCCCAACTGACAGAACGAACACGATTCAGTCAGAATATGATTAACAGCAGTCATAACCATAGAACCCAAACCCTGCAGTCACTTGAGAACTTGCAATTCTGATGATTGAATGAATCTCTTCCCACACTTCCCCAGTGTGAACTCGCTGGAGATTCAGCAGATGATGGAGTGAAACCCTACCCACACACGGAGCAGGTGAACGGCCTCTTCCCAGTGTGACTGTGACAATGAATTTCTAGATCAGACGGGGAGCTGAATGCCTCCCCACAGTCTCCACATTCCCACGGTTTCTCCATGGTGTGGGTGTCCTTGTGTCTCTCCAGGTTGGACGATCAGTTGAAAATTCGTCCACACACACAACACGTGTAGCTTCTCTCCCCTGTGAATGATGCAAAGTGTTTTCAGGCTGCGTAACTGGTTGTGTAACTGGTTGAAGCTCTTTCTAGTGCTCTGGAACAATCTCACTCAGATGTTTGTGTGTCGTGGTGCTTTCCCAGATGTTTGTAATATTTTCCCACAGAGAGAACAGACAAACATTCCTGCTTCAACATTCAAAGGCCGAGGATGTTGATCATTTCCAAGTTACATAGTTGGGTTCAACCCTGCACCAGCTGTGTGCAAAGTGAGAATAAAATCAATGAGATGCTGATTTTCTCTGCTGGCCACTGGGTCATTTGTGCTGGCCCAATAGGATGAGTTTAGAATTGCCCGATAGGCTGAGCCTGGTCGGCCCAATAGGGTGAGACTGTGCTGGCCCAATAGGGAGTGCCTTTGCTGGCCCGATAGAGTGAGACTGTGCTGGCCCAATAGGGTGAGCCGGTGCTGCCCGATAGTGTGAGCCTGTGCTGCCCGATAGGGTGAGACTGTACTGCTCGATACGGTGAGCCTGTGCTGGGCCAATAGGGTGAGCCTGTGCTGGGCCGATAGGGTGAGCCTGTGCTGGGCCAATCGGGTGAGACTGTGCTGGCCCGATTGTGAGTGCCTGTGCTGGCCCGATAGAGTGAGACTGTGCTGGTCCAATAGTGTAGGCCTTTGCTGCCCGATAGGGTGAGATTGTGCTGCCCGATAGGATGAGCCTGTGCTGGGCCGATAGGATGAGACTGTGCTGGCTCGACAGGATGAGATTGGGCTTACCCGATAGTGTGAGACCGTGCTGGCCCGATATGGTGAGCCTGGGCTGGCCCGATAGGCTCACCGTTTATTAACCTTCGAGTCCGAGTGTAACAATCCAGAATGGGAGTTCTTACAGAGACAAGAACCGGGACAGTTTGAACACTCTGTCCCTGTTCCCTTTTCACAGAAGGACTCCCAGTTCTCGTCTCACTGCTGCCTGTGCGGGGGTTCGATCGATAATCTATGAAAGCTCACTTTTACAAAGATTGAGCTGGAATGTGTCCCGTTACAGAATAAGTGGGGAGTGATTCCTCCCATTACAGATAGTTTGAAACTGAACCCGAATTTAATCCTGATTGTAACAGCCTGGAATTTGCAAGTGAAACATGGATTAAGACAAAAGGAAACACAGAATGTTTGGAAATATGTGGCTAATGGGGAAGTTACTTACCTAATCCGCAATTTTAACAATTATTGGCGTGATTTTTGAATGTCTAAGTCTTCAAAGACTGACTGTTGAGAACAGTCATTTCTGCCCAGGTTTCTTTGGTGGGCTAAACAGGCTGCGATTGGTCATCGGAAAGGACCAATGAAATTCACCACAGAGCGACCAATCACAATTTCTCTCCCTGCATTCCACCAGAAGGTATAAGGCAGATGTGGGAGGAGTTTCTCATTCTTTCCATGAGCGTGTAGATTGTGGAAATATCTAGAAGATGAAAAACCGGCGGTAAAGCGCGGGCCAAGGCCAAGTCTCGCTCCTCCCGGGCCAGACTGCAGTTCCCTGTGGGCCGTGTTAACAGGCTCCTGCGGAAGGGGAACTACGCTGAGCGTGTGGGTACCGGAGCCTTGGTCTACATGAGTGCTGTGCTCGAGTATCTGACCGCTGAAATCCTGGCGCTGGCCGGCAACGCGGCCCCCGACAACAAGAAGAACCGAACCAACCCCAGACACCTGCAGCTTCCATCCGCAACGACCAGGGGCTCAACAAGCTGTTGGGAAAGGTGAGCATCGCTCAGGGCGGGGTGCTGCCTGAAATACAGGCTGTGCTGCTGCCCAGGAAATCCACCAGTGTTTCCAAGAGCAAGTAAAGCGGACAGGATTTAATCTAATAAACCAAAGGCTCTGTTCAGAGCCACCCACAATATCAATGTTAGGGCAGGTTAATGCTCTCTGGATCACAATTGTCCCAGATCTAAATTAACATTAATCTCTGCAATTACGCTGGGCGTTTCCTGATCTCGGTAATAAATCGGTCACTCTCTGTCGAACATGTAGAAATCTAGATCAACAAACACTGCCGCAGGTTTGCTGTTAGCGGATATTCGGATCAGCGAATCAAAATAGAGAGAGACCGGCTTCAGTGAAATACAAAGAAGACGGAACCTGATCTTGCGACCGGCCGTCATTGCACACTTTGTGTGAGCCGAATATAAATGGATGTTAAGAGCCGAGTATAAAGGGAATGAGCGGTTGATGGGTCCAACAATTCTGACTGAGAATTCAAGTATTGGTTCAAAGTCTGATTTAATGCTGTGGGAGACGCACATGAATGATTTTCGTCAAAATTCATTTCATTAACAATTATTCTTATATATAAAATGCTGTTGTTGGAAGCTCACATAATTCATTTCTGATCTGACAGGGATTTTAAAGTTACATCGGCTGCTATGGGCGGGAATTAAACCCGGTCTAACCTGCATTGGAAAGCAGCTATTCTCACCACTATACCACCATCCCCCACACAATATGCCTTGTATTTGCGGACTAACTAATTCTTGTGGCACTTAAGTGGGACAAATATTATGTTCAGTAATCAGAATATAAGCACGGCGCTGGGCCACTTTCCTTACAATTAAAAACGGTCATTGTGAATAGTTACCTTGCTTGGGCTGAGCCCGCACCACATTTATTAGTTTTCAGCCCTTTAATTTAAAAAATAATCAACAGATATGAGGAATGTTTTTTGTAAATTAACTAATTTCTTTGACATAACCTGCTGAAGGCACTAAGTTTGGTATATTTAAGCAGCCTCTTCCTGTCACTTTCTCAAAAGTGAGCGACGATGGTACAGTGAGCAGTGAGCTGCCTGCCAAGCAGTGGGCCTGACTTCGATTCCCGGCCATCGCAATCGGGGTAAGTTTACCGCCTTGCAGGCCAGAAATGATTTATGGTACCTTGCAGCAGGATTTTAGAACAGCAAACCTGTTGCACTTGTCTGTCGACAGTGATCAGTTCAAAACCGACAATGTCTGAGGGTCATTTCTGATCAGGAAACTAACCGCTTAAATGCTTTTATTCAATGTTAATTTAGATCTGGGACAATTGTCATCCATAGAACTTTAGCCTGCCCTTATATTGATACTGTGGGTGGCTCGGAAAAGATCCTTTGGATTATCAGATTAAATCTGGTCCGCTTTCCTTTCTCTTGGACGGACCGGTGGGTTTCTTGGGCAGCAGCACAGCCTGGATATTAGGCAGCACGCCGCCCTGAGCGATGTTCACCTTTCCCAGCAGCTTGCTGAGCTCCTGGTCGTTGCGGATGGCCAGCTGCAGATATCTGGGATGATGCGGGTCTTCTTGTTGTCGAGGGCAGCGTTGCCGGCCAGCTCCAGGATTTCAGCGGTCAGATACTCGAGCACAGCACCCATGTAGATCGGGGCTCCAGTACCCACACGCTCAGCGTAGTTCCCCTTCCGAAGGAGCCTGTGAACACGGCACACAGGGAACTGCAGTCCGCCCGGGAGGAGCGAGACTTGGCCTTGGGTCGAGCTTTACCGCCGGTTTTTCCTCTTCTAGAAAATCCACATGTTCAGAGAAAGAGTGAGAAACTCCTGCCACATCTGCCCTTGTTAACCTTCTGGAGAAATGCAGGGAGCGAACTTGTGATTAGTCGCTCGCGAGTGAATTTCATTGGTCTTTTCCGATAACCAAGCCCAGTCTATTTAGCCCACCAATGAAAGTAGGGCCGGAATTGCTATCTCCAACAGTCAGAATAACGATTTTTAATTAAAAAACCCTGCCATAAATTTTAAAAATAGCGCAATTATGTTAATAAATTCACCATTTGTCAAAGATTTGCCAACAGATTTTAATTTATTTAGTCTTATTCCAGGTGTCCCTTGCATGTTACAGGCTGGATTAAATTCGTGTGCTATTTCAAACTGTCTGTAATGGGCGGGAATCGATCCTCACTGATTCTGTAATGGACACAGTCCAACCCAATATTTGAAAAATTTGGGTTTCATAGATTGTCGATCAATCCCCCGCAAAGGCGGCAGTGAGACCAGAACTGGGAGTCCTTCTGTGAAAAGGGTAGAGGGACAGTGTCATGTCTTCAACTGTCATTGTAACCCATGCACAAACTGACCTAAGTTGTGCACCGTGAGAACATTGACCACTAGGTGGTGTACTTTTGTGAGACGCTCCTAACCTGGACTTTCAGGTACAAAAGGCGTCGCTCTACCCACCTTCATCACTTCAGTGCTGGCTAATAAAGGTTACTGGTCATCGAATGACCTTGTCACAAGTATCGGCCTCATGTGCATTTATACTGTAGAGTAAGGACATATTATTGGCGACGAGAAACTGGGATTTAAAGCACCCGAGCATGGCCACTAGCAGCACAAACGAGAGATACTGTGTTGGTGATAATTGGGACGAGTTTATTGAGAGACTGCAGCAATGTTTCGTCAGTAAGGAATGGCTGAGACAGGATTCGGCCAACAAAGGCAGGGCTCATCAACTGATGGTTTGTGGATGCAGGACCTACTCCCTGATGAAGGACCTTCTCGTGCCGGAGAACTCAGTGGACAAGGCTGTTGAAGAGCTCAGTAAGTTGATCGGGGAACACTTTAAATTGGCGAGCAGCATGCACATGGCGAGACATCGGTTTTACATGCACCGGCGGCGAGAAAGGCAAAGTGTTCCAGACTTCATGGCAGACCTCCATCGACCGGCGAGCCGATGTCAGTTCCCAAATGCTTGCAGAGCGGAAATGCTGTGAGACTTTTTTATTTAGGGCATCGGGCACACTGGGGTCTTCAGGAAACTGATTGAGTCGAAAGACTTGACCCTGGAAACAGCGGCTTTGATGGCCCAGACATTTATTTCGGGGGAGGAAGAGACCAGAATGATGTTTGACAAAAATGTTGGTTTAAATGCAGCAAATGGACAGGGAGTCAACATTGTAAACGTGGCACAAAGTTCTCTAAGCAGGCAGGGTCAATCGGACATGCCCACGCATGTAGTCGAAGCCAAAGTGGGAATTCAACAGAGACAATGGCTAACTGAACGGTGATTCATGCCATCGCAAGGGACAATGCGACCAGTAATGGGGCCATCAACACCTGACAATGGTGCGCTTAAGGACTGTTACAGAGACAGTCAGAGACGATCGACTGGTAATGGACCTTTTGTTTCCAACAACGGCTCATGTTGGAGATGTGGAGGAAAACACACAGCCAGCGCTTGCAGCTATCAGCAATATACCTGCAGAAACTGCAACGTCAGCGGTCACTTGGCGCATATGTGCAGGAAGCCTACAGCCGCATTGATGTACAAGGAGGACGGGCCCGATGTAAGCCCTATGAGGCCAAAGGGACAATGGGGGAAATTGCTGGAAGCTGTAGTTCAGCGAGTTCATGTGGAGCACATGTACAGTTCATACACCAGGACGCCACCGATAATGATGAAAGTGCTCCTCAATGGCATCTCAGTATCAATGGAGTTAGACACGGGGGCCAGCCAGTCCCTGATGAGTATAAAACAGTTCGACAAGTTTTGAGCGTCCAAGGCCAGGAGGCCAAAATTATTGCCAATTGACGTACAGCTACGGACATATACAAAGGAGATAATTCCGGTGCTAGGCAGTGCCACGGTAATTGTGACCCACAAAGATTCAGAGAACAGGTTGCCACTCTGGATTGTCCTGGGGGACAGTCCCGCACTGCTTGGCTTGCTGTCATGAACTGGAAATGGGGCGATGTCAACGCAATTTCTTCTGTGGAGCGAATATCATGCTCACAGGTCCTGGACAAATTTGACTCACTATTTCCACCAGACATTGACACTTTCATGGGGACCAAGGTAGTGATTCACATAAACCCGGACGCCAGTCCAGTACACCAAAAGGCCAAAGTGGCACTGTACGTGATGCGGGATAAGATAGAAGGCGAATTGGAATGCCTGCTGAGGGAAGGCATTATCTCGCCAGTCGAATTCAGTTACTGGGTGAGCCTGATTGTGCCGGTGCTCAAGGGGGATGAGTCGGTTATGATATGTGGTGATTACAAGGCCACCATCAATCGGTTGTCACTCCAAGACCAGTACCCGCTGCTGAGAGCGGAGGACCTCTTCGCGACGCTATCCGGTGGCAAACTTTTTTCAGAATTGGACCTGACCTCAGCTTACATGACCCAGGAGCTGGCGAGTGAGTCAAATAATCTAGCCACCATCACGACACAAAAAAGGTTGTTTAAGTACAACATATGTCCGTTTGGAATTCGCTTGGCCGCCGCAATCTTTCAACGAAATATGGAAAGCCTCCTCAAGTCGATTCCAAGGACAGTGGATTTTCAAGACGACATCCTCATCACTGGTTGTGATACTGAAGAACACCTCCGCAACCTGGAGGAGGTGCGACGCAGACTGGACCGGGTATGTCTGCGATTATAAAAGTTGAAGTGCATCTTCCGAGCTCCAGAGGTAGAATTCCTGGGGATGAGGGTAGCAGCAGACGGGATAAGACCTCCTGTGTCCAAAACGGAAGCGATCCCGAGAGCACCCAGACCCCGTAACACGACGGAGCTTCATTCATTCCAGTGGCTCCTGAATTATTTTGGGAACTTTCTTCCCAAATTGAGCACGCTGTTAGAGCCGCGACACGTGCTCCTGCCCAAAGGTCGTGAATGGGTCTGGGAGAACAGCCAGGAAAGGGCTTCTGATAGAGCACAAAATTTGTTGTGCTCCAACAATCTGTTAACGTGATATGACCAATGTAAGAAACTTGTTTTAACATGCGATGCGTCGTCCTATGGGGTCAGGTTTGTGAAGCAGCATGTGAATGCCAATGCTCTGTTACAGCCAGTAGCTTATGCCTCCAGAAGTCTGTCCCAGGCAGAACGGGGCTACGGGATGGTATAAAAGTAAGCGCTTGCATTGATACATGCAGTAACAAAAATGCACCAGTACCTGTTTGGCAGGAAGTTTGAGCTGGAGGCAGATCACAAACCCCGAACGTCCCTTTTGGCCGACAACAAGGCCATAAATGCAAATGTATTGGCCCGCATACAGAGGTGGGCACTCACGTTAGCCGCCTATGACTTTACAATTCAGCACAGACCGGGCACTAAAAACTGCGCCGATACACTCAGCAGGCTCCCACTAGCCACCACCGAGGGGCAACCTAGCATGCTGCTGAGATGGTCATGGCTGTTGTAGTTTTGAAAGCGAAGGCTCACCTGTGGCAGCCCATCAGATCTATGTCTGGACAAATAGAGACCCGCTACTGTCTTTAGTCATGAAATGTGTCCTGAATGGGGACTGGGCAGCCACGCACGGGGCATTCACTGAGGAATTCAAACCATTTCACAGTCGCAAGGATGAACTCTCGATTCAGGCCGATTGCCTACTGTGGGGAAACCGTATTGTCATGCCCCAGATGGGCAGAGAGATGTTCATCAGAGAACTCCACAATGAGCACCCGGGCATTGTCATGATGAAGACAATTGCCAGGTCACACGTTTGGTGGCCAGGGATAGATGCAGATCTGGAACTTTGTGTTCACAGATGCAACACGTGTGCCCAGCGGGGCAAAGCGCCAAGGGATCACCCCCCTTAGCCCCTGGTCCTGGCCCGCCAAACCATGGTCATGCATCCATGTGGATTACGCAGGTCCTTTCATGTGAAAAATGTTTTTGATTGTAGTCGACGCCTACTCCAAATGGATCGAGTGTGACATTCTCAATTCAAGCACATCCTCTGCCATGGGAGAAAGTCTATGCACAATGTTCGCTGCCCATGGTCTACCGGACGACTTCGTCAGCGACAATGGCCTGTGTCTCACAAGCACTCAATTCCAGGACTTCATGGTAGGAATTAGTATCAACCATGTCAGAACGGCACCGTTCAAGCCAGCGTCAAATGGTCAGGTGGAATGAGCAGTGCAGATAATCAAACAGGGGATGCTCAGAATCCAAGGGGTTCCCTACAAAGCCACGTATCTTGCCTCCTGTTGGCCAATAGATCCCGACCACACTCGCTCACAGGGGTTCCACATGCAGAGCTGCTAATGAAAAGGACACAACACCAGGTTATCCTTTATACACCCCATCATGAAAGAAATTGTTGAGAGCAGGCGCCAGTCAAAATGCAACTACGCTGCAGGGCTGAAATGACTCGCTGGCACTGTGATTTCCCAAAGAGGGGAATAGGATTCTGATCGTTAAACATACCAAAGGACAAATCTGCCGCAAACACGTGGATCAAACAAAAAGGAGGTTCAGCAACCCCATCGAAGAAGCAGAGGAAGAACACGATATAGAGTTCGCTCCTCCACAGGTGACCGAACACCGGAACAAAGCGGAGGAGTGCCCAGTCACTGTGGGCAGTCCGGACAGGCCTGAGGGACCGCAAACAGCAGACACTCAGTCCAGCGCCCAACAACTGGAGCCCCAAATCAGGCGCTCTACAAGGGAGCATAAACCACCAGAGCGACTGAACCAATGATCCAAATAAGACTTTGGGGAGAGCTGATGTCATGTATTCAACTGTCATTGTAACCCATGTATAAACTGATCTATGTTGCACACCGTGAGTATATTGACCACAAGGGGGTGAACCTGTGGGAGACACGCCTAACCTGGACTTTCAGGTATAAAAGGGGAAGCTCCACCCACCTTCATCACTTCAGTGCTGGCTAATAAATTTTACTGGCCACAGAGTGATCTTCTCTCAAGTATGAGCTTCGTGTGCATTAATACTGTATAGTAAGGACATATTAGGACAAACTGCCCCGGTTCTGGTCTCTGTAAGAACTCCCATTCTGGATTGTTACACTGCGGGGAGTGTCGGGTTAATAAACGGACTGACGCAACAGGAATTGAAAAATAAACTTGATAAGTACTTGTGAGAGAGAATGTGTGACTGAAATCTGAGTCTCAGCCCCTAAACATGATCTTAATTCGGCAGGGTGTGTAAATGAACTGGTCTGAGAGTGAAGCTGCTTATCTGAGAATTCAAAACTAAATCTACAGCTGGAACGCCGAAGGTTCTCACACAATTGTTGAGGAAATAATTAGTCATTGAAGTTTAAAGGGAGATGCGTTTGTGCAGCTCTTTCAGAGAAGTTGTGGGTGGCTCTTAAAAGAGCCGTTGTGTTTGGGTTTGATCTCTCAGGACAGCGTGCAGTTTGACTTGGAGCTGGTTTAATTGGACACCATCTTCATCCCTTCCAACACGGCGTGCTTGGCCAGCTCCCCGGGCAGCAGCAGGCGCACGGCGGTCTGGATCTCCCGGCAGCTGATGGTGCGGCGCTTGCTGCAATGGTCCAGGCGGGAAGCCTCACTCGCAATGCGCTCCAAAATATCCTTCACAACCGAGTTCATGATGTCCATGGCCTTGGAGGAGATGCCAGTGTCAGAGTGTTCCTGCTTCATCACTTTGTATGTGTAAATGGAGTAACTCTCCTTCCTCGACTTTCTGCGCTTCTTACCGCTCTTCGGTGGTGTTTTAGTGACCGTTTTCTTGCCATTGTTCTTGGTAGTAACTGTTTTCCCCGGTGGTGGGAGTGTGCAGAGCGGCCGCCATATTGGTCAGGGCGGACTCACAGCGCATGCACGGTCCTTTGTGCAGGGACAAAGGGTGGGCGGGGCTTCAGGATATCTGTCAATTTGATTGGTCACATGTTTATGTACAGCTCAGTGACCCCTGAAAGGGAGCCTTGTTGTTCTGATAGATGTCTGATGACCCTGGGCCTGCACACCTTACCCTATTGGGCCATCCCAGCCCAAGCTAAACCTATTGGGCCAGCCCAGGTTCACCCTATTGGGCAAACATAATCTCACCCCATTGGGTCAGCCCAGGCTCAAACTATTGGGCCAGACCGGGCTCACCCTATTGGGCCACCCAGGTTCACCCTATTGCTCAGCCCGGGTTCACTCTATTGGCCCACACAAAAGGCCCAGTGACCAGCAGAGAAAATCAGCAACTCATTGATTTTATTCTCACTTTGCGTATTTACCCAACCATGTAAGCTGGAAATGATGAATACCATCGGCCTTTGAATGTGGAAGGAGAAACATTTTTCAGTTCTGTCTGGGAAATATTTCAAACATCAGTGTGACTGGAAAAGCACCGAGAAAACCATACGCTATCCGAGTGAGAATGTTCCAGTGCACTGATTGTGGAAAGAGCTTCAACCAGTTATACAGCCTGAAAAACATCGCACCATTCACAGCGGGGAGAAACTACACGTGTTCTGTGTGTGGACGAAACTTCAACTGATCGTCCAACCTGGACAGACACAAGGACACCTGCTCCATGGAGAAATCATGGAAATGTGAAGACTGTGGGAAGTGATTCAGTTCCTGGTCTGAACAAGAAATCCATCATCGCAGTCACACTGGGGAGAGACCATTCACCTGCTCGATGTGTGGCCAAGGTTTCACTCAGTCATCTGATCTGCTGAAACTCCTGCGAGTTCACAATGGCGAAATGTGGGAAGGGATTTATTCAGTCATTTGAATTGCGAGTTCGCAAGTGACTGCAGGGCTTGGGTTGTACTGTCATTACTGCTGTTAATCACATCCTGACAGAAACGTGTTCATTCTGTGAGTTGGGATTTGTTTCTGCTGATGTTAATCACCCAAAAAACTGAGCTGGAGTTTACTATTTTGATATTTCAAATAACACAGTGTGTCGATACTTGATGCCTCCATGATAAGAGGAGACAAATTGATGTCTTGTTATCGACTGCCTCATTTTGCGCCTTTACTTCTTTCTAACTGTCGATTGTTTCAGTTCTCAGACCTTTGGTTACTGTCAGGACAAGTCCCACTTCCACATACCGTCCATAGTGCCTTGATGTCCAGGGTAGGGATTGCTAACTCACCCGGGATCACTAAACAGAAAATCCAGTCTGTTAATCACTTTCTGATATTGGAATTCTTGTGTGTCCACAGCATCTCTCTCACCTTCAATGTGTGAGTAGAGTATCACCCCTGCAAAGCTGGTTTCAATTTAAATTTGAATCCACTCAGGAAATGTATTTTTTTAAATATCTACAAGTAAACCGATCACATCAACTAATTGGCAAAGGTTTACAGTCAACTAGGTGAATAAGTATAAACATCATGGCCCAATAACACAGCTCGATATTCACAGGAGAAAGTCTGTTATCTAAGTCCTCGAATATCAGTTGGTGAGATGAGAGACTGAATCTCTTTCCACACTCAGTTAGTAAGCGGTCTCTCCCTGATGCGTTTCCACCCAACGCGCATCTGCATCCATTCCCACAGTTCCCACATGTACAGTGTTTAGTCAGCTGGGCACACGAGTCTCAGAGGTTGACGAATGTTTGAAGTTCTATCCTCACACAGAACATGTGTACTGTTTGTCACCGCTGTGATTGGTGTTTTTCCAAAGGCTGATGATAAGGTGATTCTGATGAATCTGGTGAATCTCTCAAATTTTGACGTGATGTTTGGTTTGAGTTACCAAGCTGCAGATCCTCCCATTCTAATACTCTGCAAATGTAGGTTACAAAAGTTGTTACTTTAAGTACAGGATTTAAATTCAGAATCGACAAATCTAGATTCTATACGACATTCTGTCCACTCCTGCCCCTCCAAAATGTAAAAGCTTTATTCTAGACACTCTCCCTCCATCCTTACGGTCTAAAATCAACTGCGAGTTACTTTCTCCAGGAAATCTGGCTGGGTGCAAATCCACAGAAATTTGTTAACCTCTGGTGCTTCACCATCAGTCGACTCAGAGAGTGTCAGCAGGATTTCCACCGTGGTAGTCATCAGAGCCGAATCCAATCCTACCTCCAAATGACATCCACAAACCTCCAAATTGATGTCACTGGATCAGTATCAAGAGCAAGGGTAGTGGCTAATTTTTACTCACATTTAGCCCAATGGTACTAAGGACAATTATAACCCCTGAACTGCTGCCTTGGCAGAGATAAACTAACAGTCCAGACCAAGGACCGAACTTTGGAACTTCCCAGTCAGTATTGCAGATTGTTCTAAAATTTGGGGGGTTGAGGGAGGGTTGGAAAGAATATTTTGAAACACATTTTACTCCACCTTCAAACAAAACCTTCGTCACACTGCACAATTATGAAAGTTTTCCAAATTAAACAAGCAAGTCAAATGGATTATAAAAACAATGTGCCATTTTAGAAAGGCTCAAGTCACTCGAATGGACAGCTTTACAATGACAGGACAATACAGGAGGGAGCGAATGTTAATGGGAGCTCGGTTCGTGAAGTCCGCCAACACTCTGAGATAAACTGGATTGATCCTTTAAGTATAAATACGCAGAGAAAAGACAGTCCTTATCCCTTTAAATAGCTTCGCCATTCCCCCGGGCAGTTGGAGGAGCAACCGCGCGCAACCTCTTGAGATACTGAAACAGCAAACACCGCCGAATGGCTTCCCGCAGGTTCCTAAAATCGTAAGAAATAAATTGCATCAGGTTAAGTAGAACAACTGAAAAAAATGCACACAGAGTCGTTGCTATGTGCGTTTGTGTGTGTGTAAATAAAACACATCATTCATAATCTTTGCGAGAGATAAGCTACATTCTGCACCAGCTATTATCCAGCATTTTATTTCCTATTATTTACAAATTAATTGCAGAGTGTTCAATTCAGTTACCATTTATTGATGACCCATTGTATTGTGTGCTATTGTTTAGAAAGTGATGACAGAATGACCATTCCGTTACCAAGGTGACCATGTCTGTCCGCATTATTCAGTGGGAAGGGGATTAAATCTTTGCTCTGGGATTTGGACGCTGTGGGAACATCGGCGCAAAATCACACATTTTAATGTGAAATATGTCTGTTTTCTCACATGTCGACCGGCTGTGAGAAATGGAACTTTGAGTAACAAATGGTGGGGCTCGTCCACGAACCTCTCACTTATCAAATGTGATCATACCTAAGCAAAAACCATAACACTAGACTAACGAGCGACCGACAGTAAGGAGTGGAGCTCTCAGATTCTGACGGTAGTGAGAAAAGATATTAGGCCCATCGTGCTTGTGCTGTCCCTCAGAGAACGATCTTATTCGTCCCCCTCTCCATCGTCCTACAAATGTTATCCTTTTGACGAATATATTATTAATTTGAGACATGACATGAGCAAAGCGCAGCATCCTTGCAAGTAAAGGGGGAATTTGGCGATGAGGTTAAATGTGAATGACAAAACGACCAGGAAGGTCAAAGCTGTGAGACAATGACAACAAGAATGGGATTCGAACCCATTGCGCAGAGCCCATTAGCAGTCCATCGCATTAATCTCTCTGCCACCTCATCTCTTCTTTAACACATCATCAGCGTATCAAACTCCTGCTTTTTGTATGCAAACAAAAATAACGTACAAGAAAGTACACTTCACAGCTTGCTCTGCCCGTGCATGCAGATCGACAATGATGAAAACGTGTCGTGAGAGATTCTTTAAGCAAACAGCCTTCCTTGACTTCAGGTGAATGACTGGAAGAGATGGTTGGTTTCTCTGCAGAATCACAACAAAGAATGTAAAAGTTTACGCAGCAAGCTAAGTTGACCGCGGCAGGACTCGAACCTGCAATCTTCTGATAACTTCGCAGTTATAATCGAAGTCATACGCCTTATCCATTAGGCCACGCGGCTTCTGCGAACGCCATCCATTGTGTTATTGTACATATTGGGCGCAGATTCGATGCAACTGCAATATCAAGGACTGGATTTAGGAAAAGATGAGCATATTTCGAGTGAATGAACATATGCACGGCGATCTGGGTGCGCACCGGCGCAGGCAACCCCAATGTAAATTGCAGCTGAAATCATACTCCTTCTCAAACTACATGACCCGGGTTTATGAGAAAATCCGTTGCAAAGGGAAAGATTATAGAAACATAGAAACATAGAAAATAGGTGCAGGAGCAGGCCATTCAGCCCTTTTAGCCTGCACCGCCATTCAATGAGTTCATGGCTGAACATGAAACTTCAGTACCCCCTTCCAGCTTTCTCGCCATACCCCTTGATTCCCCCGAGTAGTAAGGACTTCATCTAACTACCTTTTGAATATATTTAGTGAATTGGCCTCAACTACTTTCTGTGGTAGAGAATTCCACAGGTTCACCATTCTCTGGGTGAAGAAGTTTCTCCTCATCGCGGTCCTAAATGGCTTACCCCTTATCCTTTGACTGTGACCCCTGGTTCTGGACTTCCCCAACATTGGGAACATTCTTCCTGCATCTAACCTGTCTAAACCCGTCCGAATTTTAAACGTTTCTATGAGGTCCCCTCTCATTCTTCTGAACTCCAGTGAATACAATCCCAGTTGATCCAGTCTTTCTTGATAGGTCAGTCCCACCATTCCGGGAATAAGTCTGGTGAATCTTCGCTGCACACTCTCAATAGCAAGAATGTCCTTCCTCAAGTTAGGAGACCAAAACTGTACACAATAATCCAGCTGTGGCCTCACCAAGGCCCTGTACAACTGTAGCAACACCTCCCTGCCCCTGTACTCAAATCCCCCCGCTATGATGGCCAACATGCCATTTGCTTTGTTAACTGTCTGCTGTACCTGCATGCCAAACTTCAATTACTGATGGACCATGACACCCAGGTCCCGTTGCACCTTCCCTTTTCCTAATCTGTCACCATTCAGATAATAGTCTGTCTCTCTCTTTTTACCACCAAAGTGAATAACCACACATTTATCCACATTATACTTCATCTGCCATTCATTTGCCCACTCACCTAACCTATCCAAGTCACTCTGCAGCCTCATTGCATCCGCCTTGCAGCTCACACTGCCACCCAACTTAGTGTCATCCGCAAATTTGGAGATACTACATTTAATCCCCTCGTCTAAATCATTAATGTACAATGTAAACAGCTGGGGCCGCAGCACAGAACCTTGCGGTACCCCACTAGTCACTGCCTGTCATTCTGAAAATTACCCATTTACTCCTACTCTTTGCTTCCTGTCTGACAACCAGTTCTCAATCCCATGTGCTGAACCGGATCTGACATCCTGCCGATTTAAACAGAAACAGAATGATCGGGGACTGCAAGGACATCCCTTTTTGCTCAGATGCAGAATGACCCTTAACTGACAGCAGTTCTTTTTTAAAAGATTAAAGTGAGATTTCTCTCATCCCTGAAGGCAATTGTGCATTGGGCCTCTGGACCACGCGGGGCAGAGACGGTTATGGAAGCCGCAACCAGGAAGGAACACAACAAAGAATGTAAAATTTCACAGAAGCAAGTTAAGTTGACCGCGGCAGGACGCTAACCTGCAATTTTCTGATTACTTTGCGGTTACAATCGAAGTCAGACGCCCTATCCATTAGGCCACGCGGACGCTACCAACACCATAAATTGTGTTATTGTACATATTGCGAGCAGATTCGGGGCAACTGCAATATCAAGGACTGGATTTAGGAAAAGATGAGCATATTTCGAGTGAATGAACAGATGAACGGATATCTGGGTGCGCACCGGCGCAGGCAAGCCCAATGTAAATTGAAACACAACAGTTTAACAATTCTGTCATTGCAGCTGAAATCATACTCCTTCTCAAACTATACAGGATGACCCGGTTTTATGAGAAAATCCGTTTCAAAGGGAAAGATTATGAACCGGAACTGACAACCAGCCCTTTTAAAATGACACAGAATGATCCGGGACTGCAAGGACATCGCTTTTACCCAGTTGCAGAATGACCCTTGACTGACAGCAGTTCTCTTTTAAAAGAATAAAGTGAGATTTCTATCATCCCTGAAGGCAATTGTGTATTGGGCCTCAGGACCACGCGGGGCAGATACGGTTATTGAAGCCACAGGCAGGAAGGATGGAGGGACGTTAAACCAGCCCAGATTGAAATATGTATATATATTTAACATTTTAAGAAAATAAATGCATTTAAATTTTATTTTAAAAAAATTGAATTTGAGTTGTTTTAAATAAATAAATAATTGATTCATAATCTATATATTTTTTGATTAAAGGAAGGCTGTGTGACTGGAAGAATTTCATTGGAAATGAGGTGTGCAGTCAATCATTACCCAAACACAGTAAGCCCATGGTGGACGACAAGTCACGAGGGAAGATGTGGGCTACAAAGGCGATCTTTTAAAGTCGCATGTGTCTTTCTGCTGGATCTGACAGCTGATGCTTGTGCTGTGAAAGAGGTCAAATGTAATAGAGCCCGTTGCAGGCGGAACAGAAAAAGCATATTTATTTTGGAATTTCAAAATTTGGGATTACATATAAAAATATACATATTTATACATTTATAAACAAAGTCAATCAGTCAGTCTTGTCTTGTCTTGTCTTGTCTTGGTTTAATTTGATTTGAATTTGAAAATAAGGATGGAGGATATCATCATATCACACAGCCCACACGCAAGCCCTGGCTAAAATCTCTATATTTCTAACTTGTGTATGTTCCCTTCTTTCAGATGTGGAATAGCAAAATCCCACAGCAGATTCGTCTACCGTCAGAGAGTCCACGAAGGAGTGTTCAATCAAATCAGTACGGTTTCAAGTTGCATGTAATGCATTTTTCTCACATGACAGTAAGATCGCACAGCACGTTTGCACACACTCTGGCTTACACAAACCCACAAACAAAATAAAATTCCTGCACCCTCCACAGGCAGGTTTTGAAATTTGAAATTGGAAATTAGGGATCGACAGCACATCCCTTTTAAACAGACACAGAATAATGCAAGACTGATAGCACACCATTTTAAAGAGACAGAGAATGATCTCGGACAGACAGCACATCCATTTAAAAGGGACACGGAAACACAATGAATAAAAACAGATCAATATGTAAAGCTCGGCAGGTCGTGCAGATTTTGTGGAGGAAGAATCCGGTTTCACGTTCTGTCGGATAATCATTCCGATATTTCAGGAAAAATTTAAAGATAACAGAGGTTTTCAACAAAAATAGCGCCTGGAAAAAATACGCAGCGAGAAATGTCAAATGGGAACGTCTGTGATACAGTGGAACGCAGGAGTGATTAAATAATAAATGGCACAATGGATAAAGGCAAAGTGGGTGGTAATCGGCCAATAACGTAACAAAGGATGGTCCAGAGGAGGTGTAAGTGGGAATAGCAGAATCATTACCAGACAATATAGGGTGTCACCGCCTTTTAATCACACCAGGCAGCTTTGCCAGCCCGAGTAGATTTCCTGTCCGCTTTGAATTCGGCAGCCAAGTGACTAATTCAAAAGGCAGCTTCTCACATCTTTTCAGCTCTAGAGAAACAGGACGCACTCATATTCAGGGCAGAGGTGGAGATTGAAGCTGAATGTAAGCTAATCCCAATTGAGGTGAGCTTATGCGTACAGACAGCAAGATATACTGATCAAGTATTGGCAGGAACCAAAGAAGGGTTTACGTTATCCAACGAGTCACAGAGCCGAGTACCTCTGAGATATTTTACTTTACTCAGTGTGGCGGGTTTCACTTTGCTCTGGGATTTGGATGCTTATGGAACATCGGCGTAAAATCACACGTTTTAACGTGAAATACGTCTGTTTTCTCACATGTCGAGCGACTGTTAGAAGCGGAAATTTGAGTAAAACATGGCGGGGCTCGTCCTGGATTTGGCCCGTGACCTCTCGCATTTCAAATGTGATCATTCCGAAGCGAGAATCAGAACCGTGGACCAACGAGCCGCCGACAGTGAAAAGCGCAGCTCTCAGATTCTGACGGTGGTGAGAAATGATATTATGGCCCATCGTGCATGTGCTGTCACTCAGATAACTAACTAATTAGTGCCGCTCGCCATTGTACTGCAACTGTTCTCCTTTTGACGAATATATTATTAATTTGACACATGACATGAGGAAAGTACAGCATCCCTGTAAGTAAAAGGGGAATTTGTCGATGAGGTTAAATATGAATGTCAATACGTGGCCAAGCTGTAAGCCAACGCCGACAAGGATGGGATTTGCACCCATGCGTGCAGAGCACAACAGATGAGCAGTCCATCGCCTTAAACTCTCGGCCACATCGTCTCTGCTTTAACACATCGTCAGCCATTCAATCTCCTGCTTTTTGTATCCAAACAGAAATCACGTGCAAGAAAGTTCACTTCACAGCTTGCTCTGCCCGTGCATGCAGATCGACAATGATGAAAACTTGGCATGAGATTCTTCAAGCAAACAGCCTTTCTTGACGTCAGGTGAGTGACTGGAAGCGATGGTTGGTTTCTCTGCCGAATCAAAACAAAGAATACAGAATTTCACATTGCGAGCTAAGTTGACCGCAGCAGGACTCGAACCTGCAATCGTCTAATATTTTTGCGGTTGTAATCGAAGTCAGACGCCTTATCCATTAGGCCACGCGGCCGTTGCCAATGCAAGCCCTTGTATTGTTGTGTATATTGCGAGCAAATTCGGGGCAACTGCAATATCAAGGAGTGGAGTTAGGAAAAGATGAGCATATTTCGAGTGAATGAACAGATGCACTGCGACCTGGGTGCGCACCGGCACAGGCAAGCCCAATGTAAATTGGAACACAGCAGTTTATCAATTCGTTCATTGCATCTGAAATCATACTCCTTCTCAAACTATACAGGATGAGCCGAGTTTATGAGAAAATCCCTTTTAACGGGAAAGATTTTGAACCGGAACTGACAACCAACCCATTTAAACAGACATAGAATGATCCGGGACTGCAATGACATCCATTTTACCCAGATGCAGAATAACCCTTGACTTACAGCAGTTCCTTTTTTTTCAAGAATAAAGTGAGATTTCGATCATCCCGGAAGGCAATTGGGCAGTGGGGCTCAGGAATACGCGGGGCAGAGACTGTTATTGAAGGTGATAGACAGGCAGGAAGGAGGGAGGGACGTAAAACCAGCCCAGTCTGAAATATATTAATATTTAACATTTTTAGAAAATAAATGCATTTAAATTGTATTAAAAAAAAATTTGAATTGAGTTGTTTTAAATAAATAAATAAATAATTCATAATCTATGTATTTTTGATTGAACGAAGGCTGTGTGACGAGAAGAATTCAATTGGAAATGAGGGGTGCAGTCAATAAATACCCAAACACAGTAAGCCCATGGTGGAAGACAAGCCATGAGGGAAGACGTGGGCTACAAGGGCGATCTTTTAAAGTCGCGTGTGACTTTCTGCTGGATCTGACAGCAGCTGCTTGTGCTGTGAAAGAGGTCAAATGTAATAGAGGCAGAACAGAAAAAGCATATTTATTTTGGAAGTTATAAATTTGGGATTATATATAAATATACACATATATATATGTACATGTATAAACAAAGTCAGTCAGTCAGTCATGTCTTGTCTTGGTTTGATTTGATTTGAATTTGAAAATAAGGATGGAGGATGTCATCATGTCACACAGTCCACACCCAAGTCCTGCCTAAAATCACTATATTTCTAACTTGTGTATTTTCCCTTCTTTCAGATGTGGAACAGCAAAATCCCACAGCAGATTCTTCTACCGTCAGAGAGTCCACGAAGGAGTGTTCACTCAAATCAGTACGGTTTCAAGTTGCATGTAATGCGTTTTTCTCACATGACAGGAAGATCGCACAGCACGTTTGCACACACTCTAGCTTACACAAACACACAAACAAACTCAAATTCCTTAACCTCCAAAGGCAGGTTTTGAAATTTGAAATTGGAAATCCGGGACAGACAGCACATCCCTTTTAAACAGACACAGAATGATGAGGGTCTGATAGCACACCATTTTAATGAGACAGAGAATGATCTCGGACAGACAGCACACCCCCTTAAAAGGGACACGGAAATAGAATGAATAAAAACAGATAAATATGTAAAACTTGGCAGGTCGTGCAGATTTTGTGGAGGAAGAATCCGATTTCACGTTCTGTCGGATAATCATTCCGATATTTTAGGAAAAAGTTAAAAATTACAGATTTTTTCAACAAAAATAGCGCCTGGAGAAAATACGCAGCGAGAAAGGTCAAATGGGAACGTCTGTGATACAGTGGAACGCAGGAGTGATTAAATAATAAATGGCACAATGGAGAAAGTCAAAGTGGGTGGCACTCGGGCAATAACGTAACAAAGGATGGTCCAGAGGAGGTGTTAGTGGGAACAGCAGAACCATTACCAGACAATGGGAGCGGTGCTTATCATCCGATACGTTGAAAATAATGTTGAGGCCAGAAGACGACAACATGCCTACAATACAGGGTGTCACCGCCTTTTAATCAGACCAGGCAGCTTTGCCAGCCCGAATTGATTTCCTGTCCGCTTTGAATTCGGCAGCCAAGGGAAGAATTCAAAAGGCAGCTTCTCTCATCTTTTCAGCTCTAGAGAAACAGGACGCACTGATATTCAGGGCAGAGGTGGAGATTGACGCTGAATGTATGCTTATCCCAATTGAGGTGAACTTATGCGGACAGACAGGAAGATATACTGATCAAGTCTTGTCGGAACCAAACAAGAGTTTAGGTTATCCAACGAGTCACAGAGCCGAGTACCTCTGAGATATTTTAACTTTACTCACTTTGGCGGGTTTCACTTTGCTCTGGGATTTGGATGCTTATGGAACATCGACGTAAAATCACACGTTTTAACGTGAAATATGTCTGTTTCTCACATGTCGAGCGGCTGTTAGAAGCGGAAATTTGAGTAAAACATGGTGGGGCTCGGCCGGGATTTGGCCCGTGACCTCTCGCATTTCAAATATGATCATTCCGAAGCGAGAATCACACTCCTCGACCAACGAGCCGCCGAAAGTGAAAATTGCACCTCTCAGATTCTAACGGTGGTGAGAAATGATATTATGGCCCATCGTGCATGTGCAGTCTCTCAGATAGCTGTCGAATTCGTGCCGCTCGCCATTGTCCTGCAACTGTCTCCTTTTGACGAATATATTATTAATTTGAGACATGACATGAGGAAAGTACAGCATCCATGTAAATCAAAGGGGAATTTGACGATGAGGTTAAATGTGAATATCAAAACGTGGTCAAGCTGGAAGCCAACGACGACGCGGATGGGATTCGAACCCATGCGTGCAAAGCACAGTAGATTAGCAGTCAATCGCCTTCACCTCTCGGCCACCTTGTCTCTGCTTTGACACATCGTCAGCCTTTCAATCTCCAGCTTTTTGTATCCAAACAGAAATCACGTGCAAGAAAGTTCACTTCACAGCTTGCTCAGCCCGTGCATGCAGATCGACAATGATGAAAACTTGCCATGAAATTCTTTCAGCAAACAGCCTTCCTTGACTTCAGGTGAGTGACTGGAAGAGATGGTTGGTTTCTCGGCAGAATCACAACAAAGAATATAAAATTTCACGTAGCGAGCTAAGTTAACTGCAGCAGGACTCGAACTTGCAATCTTCTGATAACTTTGCGGCTGTCATCGAAGTCAGACGCCTTATCCATTAGGCCACGCGGCCGATGCCAGCACCATCCATTGTGTTGTTGTATATATTGCGATCAAATTCGGGGCAACTGCAATATCAAGGAGTGAATTTAGGAAAAGATGAGCATATTTCGAGTGAATGAACAGGTGCACTGCGATCTGGGTGCGCACCGGCGCAGGCAAGCCCAATGGAAATTGGAACACAGCAGTTTATCAATTCGGTCATTGCATCTGAAATCATATTCCTTCTCAAACTACACAGGATGACCCGAGTTTATGAGAAAATCCGTTTTACCCAGATGCAGAATAACCCTTGACTGACAGCAGTTCCCTTTTTTTCAAGAAAAAAGTGAGATTTCGATCATCCCGGAAGGCAATTGTGCAGTGGGTCTCAGGACCACGCGGGGCAGAGACTGTTATTGAAGCCACAGGTGATAGACAGGCAGGAAGGAGGGAGGGAGGGACGTAAAACGAGCCCAGTCTGAAATATATTAATATTTAACATTTTAAGAAAATAAATGCATTTAAATTGTATTTTAATAAAAATGTAATTTGAGTTGTTTTAAATAAATAAATAAATAATTCATAATCTATGTATTTTTGATTGAACGAAGGCTGTGTGACTAGAAGAATTCAATTGGAAATGAGGGGTGCAGTCAATAAATACCCAAACACAGTAAGCCCATGGGGGAAGACAAGCCATGAGGGAAGATGTGGTCTACAAGGGCGATCTTTTAAAGTCGCGTGTGACTTTCTGCTGGATCTGACAGCAGCTGCTTGTGCTGTGAAAGAGGTCAAATGTAATAGAGGCCACCGCAGGCAGAACAGAAAAAGCATATTTATTTTGGAAGTTAAAAATTTGGGATTATATATAAATATACACATATATATATGTACATGTATAAACAAAGTCAGTCAGTCAGTCATGTCTTGACTTGGTTTGATTTGATTTGAATTTGAAAATAAGGATGGAGGATGTCATCATGTCACACAGCCCACACCCAAGTCCTGCCTAAAATCGCTATATTTCTAACTTGTGTATTTTCCCTTCTTTCAGATGTGGAACAGCAAAATCCCACAGCAGATTCTTCTACCGTCAGAGAGTCCACGAAGGAGTGTTCACTCAAATCAGTACGGTTTCAAGTTGCATGTAATGCGTTTTTCTCACATGACAGGAAGATCGCACAGCACGTTTGCACACACTCTAGCTTACACAAAAACACAAACAAACTCAAATTCCTTAACCTCCAAAGGCAGGTTTTGAAATTTGAATTTGGAAATCTGGGAGAGACAGCACATCGCTTTTAAACAGACATAGAATGATGCGGGTCCGATTGCACACCATTTTAAAGAGACAGAGAATGATCTCGGAAAGACAGCACATCCCCTTAAAAGGGACACGGAAATAGAATGAGTAAAAATAGATAAATTTGTAAAACTCGGCAGGTCGTGCAGAATTTGTGGAGGAAGAATCCGGTTTCACGTTCTGTCGGATAATCATTCCGATATTTTAGGAAAAATTTAAAGATTACAGATTTTTTCAACAAAAATAGCGCCTGGAAAAAATACGCAGCGAGAAAGGTCAAATGGGAACGTCTGTGATACAGTGGAACGCAGGAGTGATTAAATAATAAATGGCACAATGGAGAAAGGCAAAGTGGGTGGTAATCGTGCAATAAGAGGAATTTGAGTTATCAGAAGATTGCAAGTTCGAGTCCTGCCGCGGTCAACTGAGCTCGCTGCGTGAATTTTTATATTATTTGTTGTGATTCTGCCGAGAAACCAACAATCTCTTCCAGTCAGTCACCTGAAGTAAAGGAAGGCTGTTTGCTGATAGAATCTCATGGCAAGTTTTCATTATTGTCGATTTGCATGCACGGGCAGAGCAAGCTGTGAAGTGGACTTTCTTGCTCATTATTTTTGTTTGGATACAAAAAGCACGAGATTGAATGGCTGACAATGCGCTGCACAAGTGACGAGGTGGCCGAGAGGTTAATGCGATGCATTGCTAATACATTGTGCTCCACACGCATGGGTTCGCAACACATTCTCGTCATCATTGGCTGACAGCTTTGACCCCGTTTTATCATTCACTTTAACCTCATCGCCAAATTCCCCCTTTACTTACAAGGATGCAGTACTTTCCTCATGTCATGTCTCAAATTGATAATATATTCGTCAAAAGGAGAACAGTTGCAGGACAATGGCGAGGGGGACAAATTAGATAGGTTTCTGAGGGACAGCACAAGCACGATGGGCCTGATATCGTTTCTCACCACCATCAGAATCTGAGAGCTGCGCTTTCCACTGACGGCGGCTCGTTGGTTTATGGTTATGATTCTCGCTTCGGAATGTTCACATTTGAAATGTGAGAGGTCTCGGGTCAAATCCCGGACTCAAAGTTCCGCTTCTCACAGCCACTCGACATGTGAGAAAACAGACATATTCACGTTAAAACGTGTGATTTTGCGCCGTTGGTCCCTTCGCATCCAAATCCCAGAGCAAAGTGAAACCCGCCAAACTGAGTAAAGTTAAAATATCTCAGAGGTACTCGGCTCTGTGACTCTTTGGATAACCTAAACCCTTGCTTGGTTCCGGCCAATACTTGATCAGTATATCTTCCTCTCTGTACGCATAAGCTCACCTCAATTGGAATAAGCATACATTCAGCGTCAATCTCCACCTCTGCCCTGAATATGAGTGCGTCCTGTTTCTCTGGAGCTGAAAATATGAGCTGTCTTTTGAATTAGTCCCTTGGCTTCCGAATTCAAAGCGGACAGGAAATCAATCCGGGCTGACAAAGCTGCCTGGTCTGATTAAAAGGACGTGGCACCCTGTATTGTTGGCATGTTCTCGTCTCATGGCCTCAACATTGGTTTCAACGTATCGGATCATAAGCACCGCTCCGATTGTCTGATAATGGATGTGCTATTCCCACGAACACCTCCTCTGGATCATCCTTTGTTACGTTATTGCGCAATTACCACCCACTTTGCCTTTCTCCATTGTCCCATTTAGTATTTCATCACTCCTGCGTTCCACTGTATCACAGACGTTCCCATTTGACCTTTCTCGCTGCGTATTTGTTCCAGGTGCTATTTTTGTTGAAAAAATCTGTAATCTTTAACTTTTTCCTAAAATATCGGAATGGTTATCCGACAGAACGTTAAACCGGATTCATCCTCCACAAAATCTGCACGACCAGTCGAGTAGTACATATTTTTATGTATTTATTCATTCTATTTCCGTCTCCCTTTTAAGGGGATGTGCTGTCTGTACGAGATCCTTCTCTGTTTGTTTAAAATGGTATGCTATCAGTCCCGCATCATTCTGTGTCTGTTTAAAAGGGATGTGCTGTCTATCCCGGATTTCCAATTTCAAATTTCAAAGACTGCCTTTGGAGTGTGCTGGAATTTTAGATTGTTTGTGTGTTTGTGTAAGCCAGAGTGTGTGCAAACGTGCTGTGCGATTTTACTCTCATGTGAAAAAAATGCATTGCATGCAACTTGAAACCAAAGATTTGATTGAACACTCCTTCATGGACTCTCTGACGGTAGAAGAATCTGCTGTGAGATTTTGCTGTTCCACATCTGAAAGAAGGGTCAATACACAAGTTAGATATATAGCGATTTTAGCCAGGGCTTGCGTGTGGGCTGTGTGATATGACGACATCCTCCATCCTAATTTTCAAATTCAAATCAAATCAACACAATATAAGACAAGACATGACTGACTGACTGACTTTGTTTACACATGTATAAATATGTGTATACTTATATGTAATCCCAAATTTTGAACTTACAAAAGAAATATGCTTTTTCTGTTCTGCCTGCACCAGGCTCTGTTATATTTGACCCCTTTCATAGCACAAGCAGCTGCTGACAGATTCAGCAGAAAGATACACGCGACTTTAAAAGATCGCCATTGTCGCCCACAACTTCGCTCGTGGCTTGTCTTCCAACATGGGCTCACAGTGTTTGGGTAATGATTGACTGCACACCTCATTTCCAATGAAATTTTTCAAGTCACACAGCCTTCCTTCACTCAAAAAATATATAGATTATGAATCAATTATTTATTTATTTAAAACAACTCAAATTCAATTTTTTTAAATAAAATTTAAATGCATTTATTTTCTTAAAATGTGTAATATATATATATTTCAGTCTGGGCTGGTTTTACGTCCCTCCCTCCTTCCTGCCTGTGGCTTCAATAACAGTCTCTGCCCCGCGTGGTCCTGAGGCCCAATACACAATTGCCTTCAGGGATGATAAAAATCTCACTTTATTCTTTTGAAAGAGAAATGTTGTCAGTCAAGTGTCATTCTGCAACTGGGTTTTCTAGCGATGTCCTTGCAGTCCCGGATCATTCTGTGTCTGTTTAAACGGGCTGGTTGTCAGTTCCAGTTCATAATCTTTCCCTTTGAAACGGATTTTCTCATAAACCAGGGTCATCCTGTATAGTTTGAGAAGGAGTATGATTTCAGCTGCAATGACCGAAATGTTAAACTGTTGTGTTTCAATTTACATTGGGCTTGCCTGCACCGGTGCGCACCCAGATCGCCGTGCATCTGCTCATTCACTCGAAATATGCTCATCTTTAATAAATCCAGTCCTTGATATTGCAGTTGCCCCGAGTCTGCTCGCAATATACACAATAACACAATGGATGGTGTTGGCCGAGACCGCGTGGCCTAATGGATAAGGCGTCTGACTTCGATTATAACGGTGAAGTTATCAGAAGATTGTAGGCTCGAGTCCTGCCGCGGTCAACTTAGCTTGCTGCGTGAATTTTTATATACTTTGTTGTGATTCCACCGAGAAAAGTCGCTCACCTGAAGGAAAGGAAGGCTGTTTGCTGAAAGAATCTCATGACACGTTTTCATCATTGTCGATTTGCATGCACGGGCAGAGCAAGCTGTGAAGTGGGCTTTCTTGCACATTATTTTTGTTAGGATACTAAAAGCAGGAGATTGAATAGCTGACGACGCGCTGCACAAGTGACGAGGTGGCCGAGAGGTAAAGGCGATGGACTGCTAATCCATTGTTCTCTGCACGCATGGGTCCGGATTCCATCCTCGTCATCGTTGGCTTGCAGCTTTGACCTCGGTTTGTCATTCACATTTAACCTCATCGCCAAATTCCCCTTTTACTGACAAGGATGCTCTACTTTCCTCATGTCATGTCTCAAATTAATAATATATTCGTCAAAAGGAGAACAGTTGCAGGACAATGGCGAGGGGGATTAATTGGATAGGTATCTGAGGGACAGCACATGCACGATGGGCATAATATCTTTTCTCACCACCATCAGAATCTGAGAGCCACGCTTTTCACTGTGGGCGGCTCGTTGGTCTACGGGTATGATTCTCCATTAGGAATGATCACATTTGAAATGCGAGAGGTCTCGGACCAAATCCCGGACGAGTCCCGCCATGTTTTACTCAAAGTTCCGCTTCTCACAGCCCCTGGACATGTGAGAAAACAGACATATTTCACGATAAAACGTGTGATTTTGCGCCGATGTTCCCTTTGCATCCAAATCCCAGAGCAAAGTGAAACCCGCCAAACTGAGGAAATTTGAAATATCTCAGAGGTAATCGGCTCTGTGACTGGTTGGATAAACTAAACCCTTTTTTGGTTCCTGCCAATACTTGATCAGTGTATCTTCCTCTCTGTCCGCATAAGCTCACCTCAATTGGGATTAGCATACATTCAGCGTCAATCTCCACCTCTGCCCTGAATATGAGTGCGTCCTGTGTCTCTAGAGTTGAAAATATGAGAGAAACTGCCTTTTGAATTAATACCTTGGCTGCCGAATTCAAAGCGGACAGGAAATCAATCCGGGCTGGCAAAGCTGCCTGGTCTGATTAAAAGGCGGTGACACCCTATATTGTAGGCATGTTCTCGTCTTCTTGCCTCAACATTATGTTCAACGTATCGGATCATGAGCACCGCTCCCATTTTCTGGTAATGTTTCTGATATTCCCATTAACACCTCCTCTGGACCATCCTTTGTTACGTTATTGCCCGATTACCACAAACTTTGCCTATCTCCATTGTGCCATTTATTATTTAATCACTCCTGCGTTCCACTGTATCACAGTCGTTCCCATTTGACGTTTCTCGCTGCGTATTTTTTCCAGGCGCAATTGTTGTTGAAAAAATCTGTAATCTTTAAATTTTTCCTAAAATATCGGAAATATTATCCGACAGAACGTGAAACCGGATTCATCCACCACAAAATCTGCAGGACCTGTCGAGTATTACATATTTATCTGTTTTTATTCATTCTATTTCCGTGTCCCTTTTAAGGGGATGTGCTGTCTATCCGAGATCATTCTCTGTTTGTTTAAAATGGTGTGCTATCAGTCCCGCATCATTCTGTGTCTGTTTAAAAGTGATGTGCTGTCTGTCCCGGATTTCCAATTTCAAATTTCAAAGACTGCCTTTGGAAGTTGCAGGAATTTTAGTTTGTTTGTGTGTTTGTGTAAGCCAGAGTGTGTGCAAACGTGCTGTGCGATCTTACTGTCATGTGAGAAAAATGTATTGCATGCAACTTGAAACCGTACTGATTTGATTGAACACTCCTTCGTGGACTCTCTGACGGTAGAAGAATCTGCTGTGGGATTTTGCAACTCCACATCTGAAAGAAGGGTAAATACACAAGTTAGAAATATAATGATTTTAGCCAGGGCTTGCATGTGGGCTGTGGGATATGACGACATCCTCCATCCTTATTTTCAAATTCAAATCAAATCAACACAAGATAAGACAAGACCAGACATGACTGACTGACTGACTTTGTTTGTACATATATAAATATGTGTATAGTTATATGTAATCCCAAATTTTGAACTTCCAAAAGAAATATGCTTTTTCTGTTCCGCCTGCACCGGGCTCTATTACATTTGACCTCTTTCACAGAACAAGCAGCTGCTGTCAGATCCAGCAGAAAGACACACGCGACTTTAAAAGATCGCCTTTGTAGCCCACAACTTCGCTCGTGGCATGTCATCCAACATGGGCTCACAGTGTTTGGATAATGATTGACTGCACACCTCATTTCCAAAGAAATTTTTCCAGTCACACAGCCTTCCTTCAATCAAAAAATATATAGATTATGAATCGATTATTTATTTATTTAAAACAACTCAAATTCAATTTTTTTTAAATAAAAGTTAAATGCATTTATTTTCTTAAAATGTTAAATAAGTATATATTTCAGTCTGGGCTGGTTTTACGTCCCTATCTCTTTCCTGCCTGTCTATCAGCTGTGGTTTCAATAACAGTCTCTGCCCCGCGTGGTCCTGAGCCCCACTGCACACTTGCCTTCAGGGATGATATAAATCTCACTTTATTCTTTTAAAAGGGAACTGCTGTCAGTCAAGGGTCATTCTGCATCTGGATAAAAGGGATGTCCTTGCAGTCCCGGATCATTCTGTGTCTGTTAAAACGGGCTGGTTGTCAGTTCCGGTTCATAATCTTTACCTTTGAAACGGATTTTCTCATAAACCCGGGTCATCCTGTATAGTTTGAGAAAGATTATGATTTCAGCAGCAATGACCGAATTGTTAAACTGTTGTGTTTCAATTTACATTGGGCTTGCCTGCGCCGGTGCGCACCCTGATCGCAGTGCATCTGTTCGTTCACTCGAAAGATGCTCATCTTTTCCAAAATCCAGTCATTGATATTGCAGTTGCCCCGAATCTGCTCGCAATATACACAATAACACTAGAGATGGTGTTGGCCGAGGCCGCGTTGCCTAATGGAAATGACGCCTGACTTCGATTATCACCGTGAAGTTATCAGAAGATGGCAGGCTCGTGTCCTGTCGCGGTTAACTTCGCTCGCTGCGTGAATTTTTATATTCGTTGTTGTGATTCTGCCGAGAAACCAACCATCTCTTCCAGTCACTCACCTGAAGTCAAGGAAGGCTGTTTGCAAAAAGAATCTCATGACACGTTTTCATCATTGTCGATTTGCATGCACGGGCAGAGCAAGCTGTTGTGCAGACTTTCTTGAACATTATATTTGTTTGGATACAAAAAGCAGGAGATTGAATGGCTTACAATGCACTGCACAATTGACGAGGTGGCCGAGAGGTTATCGGCGATGAACTGCTAATCCATTATGATCTGCAAGCATGGGTTCGAAACCAATTCTCGTCGTCGTTGGTTTACAGCTTTGACCTCCTTTTGTCATTCACATTTAACCTCATCGCCAAATTCCCCTTTTACTTACAAGGATGCTGCACTTTCTTCATGTCATGCCTCAAATTAATAATAAATTCGTCAAAAGGAGAACAGTTGCAGGACAATGGCGAGCGGCACGAATTCGATAGGTATCTGAGAGACAGCACATGCACGATGGGCCATAATATCATTTCTCACCACCGTCAGAATCTGAGAGCTGCACTTTTCACTGTCGGCGGCTCGTTGGTCCACGGTTATGATTCTCGCTTCGGAATGATCACATTTGAAATGCGAGAGTTCACGGGCCAAATCCCGGACGAGCCCCGCCATGTTTTACTCAAATTTACGCTTCCAACAGCCGCTCGACATGTGAGAAAACAGACATATTTCACGTTAAAACGTGTGATTTGACGCCGATGATCCATGAGCATCCCAATCACAGAGCAAAGTGAAACACGCCAAAGTGAGTAAAGTTAAATTATCTCAGAGGTACTCGGCTCTGTGACTCGTTGGATAACCTAAACCCTTGTTTGGTTCCGGCCAATATTTGATCAGTATGTCTTCCTGTCTGTACGTATACGTTCACCTCAATTGGGGTAAGCATACATTCTGCGTCAATCTCCACCTCTGCCCTGAATATGAGTGCGTCCTGTTTCTCTTGAGCTGGAAAGATGAGAGAAGCTGCCTTTTTAATTCGTCCCTTGGCTGCCAAATTCAAAGCGGACAGGAAATCAATCCGGGCTGGCAAAGCTGCCTGGTCTGATTAAAAGGCGGTGACACCCTATATTGTAGGCATGTTCTCGAGTTCTGGCCTCAACATTATGTTCAACGTATCGGATGATAAGCACCGCTCCCATTGTCTGGTATTGCTGTTCCCACTAACACCTCCTCTGGACCATCCTTTGTTACGTTATTGCCCGAGTACCACCCACTTTGACTTTCTCCATTGTGCCATTTATTATTTAATCACTCCTGCGTTCCACTGTATCACAGACGTTCCCATTTGACCTTTCTCGCTGCGTATTTTTTCCAGGCGCTATTTTTGTTGAAAACATCTGTAATCTTTAACTTTTTCCTAAAATATCGGAAATATTATCCGACAGAACGTGAAACCGGATTCATCCTCCGCAAAATCTGCACGAACTGCCGAGTTTTAAATATTTATCTGTTTTTATTCATTCTATTTCCGTGTCCCTTTTAAGGGAATGTGCTGTCTGTCCGAGATCATTCTCTGTCTCTTTAAAATGATGTGCTATCAGACCCTCATCATTCTGTGTCTGTTTAAAAGTGATGTGCTGTCTGTCCCGGATTTCCAATTTCAAATTTCAAAGACTGCCTTTGGAAGTTGCAGGAATTTTAGTTTGTTTGTGTGTTTGTGTAAGCCAGAGTGTGTGCAAACGTGCTGTGCGATCTTAATGTCATGTGAGAAAAATGCATTGCATGCAACTTGAATCCGTACTGATTTGATTGATCACTCCTTCGTGGACTGTCTGACGGTAGAAGAATCAGCTGTGGGATTTTGCTACTCCACATCTGAAAGAAGGGTAAATACACAAGTTAGAAATATAGCGATTTTAGCCTGGGCTTGCGTGTAGGCTGTGTGATATGTCGACATTCTCAATCCTTATTTTCAAATTCAAATCAAATCAACACAAGATAAGACAGGACCAGACATGACTGACTGACTGACTTTGTTTGTACATGTATAAATATGTGTATATTTATATGTAATCC
Organism: Pristiophorus japonicus; assembly: GCF_044704955.1. Lineage (NCBI taxonomy): Eukaryota > Metazoa > Chordata > Chondrichthyes > Pristiophoridae > Pristiophorus > Pristiophorus japonicus. The sequence continues at coordinate 6,019,466 of NC_092009.1, forward strand.
CAAATTTTGAACTTCCAAAAGAAATATGCTTTTTCTGTTCCACCTGCACCGGGCTCTATTACATTTGACCTCTTTCACAGAACACGCAGCTGCTGTCAGATCCAGCAGAAAGACAAACTCGACTTTAAAAATCGCCTTTGTATCCCACAACTTCGCTCGTGGCTTGTCTTCCAACATGGGCTCACAGTGCTTGGATAATGATTGACTGCATACCTCACTTCCAATGAAATTTTCCCAGTCACTCAGCCTTCCTTCAATCAAAAAATATATAGATTATGAATCAATTATTTATTTATTTAAAACAACTCAAATTCAATTTTTTTAAAATAAAACTTAAACGCATTTATTTTCTTAAAATGTTAAATACATATATATTATAGTCTGGGCTGGTTTTATGTCCCTATCTCTTTCCTGCCTGTCTATCAGCTGTGGTTTCAATAACAGTCTCTGACCCGCGTGGTCCTGAGCCCCACTGCACACTTGCCTTCAGGGATGATATAAATCTCACTTTATTCTTTTAAAAGGGAACTGCTGTCAGTCAAGGGTCATTCTGCATCTGGGTAAAAGGGATGTCTTTGCAGTCCCGGATCATTCTGTGTCTGTTTAAACGGGCTGGTTGTCAGTTCCGGTTCATAATCTTTACCTTTGAAACGGATTTTCTCATCAACCCGGGTCATCCTGTATAGTTTGAGAAAGAGTATGATTTCAGCAGCAATGACCGAATTGTTAAACTGTTGTGTTTCTATTTACATTTGGTTTGCCTGCGCTGGTGCGCACCCAGATCGCAGTGCACCTGTTCATTCACTCGAAAGATGCTCATCTTTTCCAAAATCAAGTCATTGATATTGTAGTTGCCCCGAATCTGCTCGCAATATACACAATAACACAATAGATGGTGCTGGCCGAGGCCGCGTTGCCTAATGGATAAGACGCCTGACTTCGATTATAACCGCGAAATTATCAGAAGATGGCAGGTTTGGGTCCTGTCGCGGTCAACTTCGATCGCTGCGTGAATTTTTATATTCGTTGTTGTGATTCTGCCGAGAAACCAACCATCTCTTCCAGTCACTCACCTGAAGTCAAGGAAGGCTGTTTGCTCAAAGAATCTCTTAACACGTTTTCATCATTGTCGATTTGCATCTGTGAAGCTGTGAAGTGGACTTTCTTGCACATTATTTTTGTTTGGATACAAAAAGCAGGAGATTGAATGGCTAATACTGCACTGCACAAGTGACGTGGTGGCCGCGAGGTTATAGTCGATGGACTGCTAATCCATTGTGATCTGCACGCAAAGGTTCGAAACCCATCCTCGTCGTCATTGGCTTGCAGTTTTGACCTCCTTCTTTCATTCGCATTTAACCTCATCTCCAATTTCCCCTTTTACTTCCAAGGATGCTGTACCTTCCTCATGTCATGTCTCAAATTAATAATATATTCGTCAAAAGGAGAATAGTTGCAGGACAATGGCGAGCGGCACGAATTGGATAGGTATCTGAGAGACAGCACATGCACGATCGGCCATAATATCATTTCTCACCACCGTCAGAATCTAAGAGCTGCCCTTTTCACTGTCGGCGGCTCGTTGGTCCACGGTTATGATTCTCGCTTCGGAATGATCACATTTGAAATGCGAGGGTTCACGGGCCAAATCCAGGACGAGCCCCGCCATGTTTTACTAAAATTTACGCTTCAAACAGCCGCTCGACATGTGAGAAAACAGACATATTTCACGTTAAAACGTGTGATTTGACGTCGATGTTCCATGAGCATCCAAATCCCAGAGCAAAGTGAAACACGCCAAAGTGAGTAAAGTTAAATTATCTCAGAGGTTCTCGGCTCTGTGACTCGTTGGATAACCTAAACCCTTGTTTGGTTCCGGCCAATACTTGATCAGTATATCTTCCTGTCTGTACGCATACGTTCACTTCAATTGGGATAAGCATACATTCTGCTTCAATCTCCACCTCTGCCCTGAATATGAGTGCGTCCTGTTTCTCTTGAGCTGGAAAGATGAGAGAAGCTGCCTTTTTAATTCGTCCCTTGGCTGCCGAAGTCAAAGCGGACAGGAAATCAATCCGGGCTGGCAAAGCTGCCTGGTCTGATTAAAAAGCGGTGACACCCTATATTGTAGGCATGTTCTCGTCTTCTGGCGTCAACATTATGTTCAACGTATCGGATGATAAGCACTGCTCCCATTGTCTGGTAATGGTTCTGCTATTCCCACTAGCACCTCCTCTGGACCATCCTTTGTTACGTTATTGCCCGATTACCACCCACTTTGCCTTTCTCCATTGTGCCATTTATTATTTAATCATTCCTGCGTTCCACTGTATCACAGACGTTCCCATTTGACCTTTCTCGCTGCGTATTTTTTCCAGGCGCTATTTTTGTTGAAAACATCTGTAATCTTTAACTTTTTCCTAAAATATCGGAAATATTATCCGACAGATCGTGAAACCGGATTCATCCTCCACAAAATCTGCACGAACTGCCGAGTTTTAAATATTTATCTGTCTTTATTCATTCTATTTCCGTGTCCCTTTTAAGGGGATGTGCTGCCTGTCCGAGATGATTCTCTGTCTCTTTAAAATGATGTGCTATCAGACCCTCATCATTCTGTGTCTGCTTAAAAGGGATGTGCTGTCTGTCCCGGATTTCCCATTTCAATTTTCAAAACCTGCCTTTGGAGGTGAAGGAATTTGAGTTTGTTTGTGTGTTTGTGTAAGCCAGAGTGTGTGCAAACGTGCAGTGCGATCTGACTGTCATGTGAGAAAAATGCATTACATTCAACTTGAAACCGTACTGATTTGATTGAACACTCCTTCGTGGACTCTCTGGCGGTAGAAGAATCTGCTGTGGGATTTTGCTATTCCACGTTTGAAAGAAGGGAAAATACACAAGTTAGAAATATAGCGATTTTCGGCAGGGCTTGCGTGTGGGCTGTGTGACATGATGACATACTCCATCCTTATTTTCGAATTCAAATCAAATCAAACCAAGACAAGACATGACTGACTGACTTTGTTTATACATGTATATATATATGTGGATATTTATATATAATCCCAAATTTTTAACTTCCAAAATAAATATGCTTTTTCTGTTCTGCCTGCGCTGGCCTCTATTACATTTGACCTCTTTCACAGCACAAGCAGCTGCTGTCAGATCCAGCAGAAAGACACACGCGACTTTAAAAGATCGCCCTTGTAGCCCACATCTTCCCTCATGGCTTGTCTTCCCCCATGGGCTTACTGTGTTTGGGTATTTATTGACTGCATCCCTCATTTCTAATGGAATTCTTCTCGTCACACAGCCTTCGTTCAATCAAAAAATACATAGATTAGGAATCAATTATTTATTTATTTAAAACAACTCTAATTCAATTTTTTTTAAATACAATTTAAATGCATTTATTTTCTTAAAATGTTAAATATTAATATATTTCAGACTGGGCTGGTTTTACGTCCCTCCATCCTTCCTGCCTGGCTTCAATAACAGTCTCTGCCTCGCGTGCTTCTGAGCCCCACTGCACAATTGCCTTCATGGCTGATCTAAATCTCACTTTATTCTTTTAAAAGGGAACTACTGTCAGTCAAGGGTTATTCTGCATCTGGGTAAAAGGGATGTCCTTGCAGCGCCGGATCATTCTGTTTCTGTTTAAATGGGCTGGTTATCAGTTCCGATTCATAATCTTTCCCTTTAAAACGGATTTTCTCATAAACCCGGGTCATCCTGTATAGTTTGAGAAGGGGTATGATTTCAGCTGCAATGACCGAATTGTTAAACTGTTGTGTTCCAATTTGCATTCGGCTTGCCTGCGCCGGTGTGCATCCAGATCGCAGTGCATCTGTTCATTGACTCGAAATATGCTCATCTTTTCCAAAATCCAGTCCTTGATATTGCAGTTGCCCCGAATTTGCTCGCAATATATACAACAACACAATGAAGGGCGCAGGCAGCGGCCGCGTGGCCTAATGGGTAAGGCGTCTGACTTCGATTTTCACAGCAAAGTTATCAGAAGATTGCAGATTCACGTCCTGCCGCGGTCAACTTAACTCGCTACGTGAAATTTTATATTCTTTGTTGTGATTCTGCCGAGAAACCAACCATCTCTTCCAGTCACTCACCTGAAGCAAAGGAAGGCTGTTTGCTGAAAGAATCTAATGGCAAGTTTTCATCATTGTCGATCTGCATGCACGGGCAGAGCAAGCTGTGAAGTGGACTTTCTTGCACGTTATTTCTGTTTGGGTACGAAAAGCTGACAATTTGTTAAAGCAGGGACGAGGTGGCCGAGAGGTTAAGGCGATGGACTGCTAATCCATTGTGCTCTGTACACATGGGTTCGAATCCCATCGTCGGTTGACACCTTGACCACGTTTTGACGTTCACATTTAACCTCATCGCCAAATTCCCCTTTTACTTGCAAGGATGCTGTACTTTGCTCATGTCATGTCTCAAATTAATAATATATTCGTCAAAAGGATAACATTTGTAGGACGATGGAGAGGAGGACTAATTAGATAGTTCTCTGAGGGACAGCACAAGCACGATGGGCCGAATGTATTTTCTCACTACCGTCATAATCTGAGAGCTACAGTCTTTACTGTTGGCGGCTTGTTGGTCTTGGGCAATGATTCTTGTTTAGGGATGATCACATTTGATATGTGAGAGGTTTGCGGACGAGCCCCGCCATTTTTTACTCAAAGTTCCATTTCTCACAGCCGCTCGACATGTGAGAAAACAGGCACATTTCAAATTAAACCGTGTGATTTTGCGCCGATGTTCCCACAGCATCCAAATCCAAGAGCAAATATTTAATTCCCTTCCCACTGAATACTGCGGACAGACATGGTCACCTTGTTAGCGGAATGGTCATTCTGACATCATTTTCTAAACAATAGCACACAAGACAATGGGTCATCAATAAATGGTAAATGAATTAAACACTCTGCAATTACATTGTAAATAATAGGAAATAAAATGCTGGATAATAACTGGTGCAGAAAGTAGCTTATCTCTCGCAAAGATTAAGAATGATGTGTTTTGTGTACACACACACACACACACACGCACATAGCAACGACTCGGTGTGCAGTCTTTTCAGTTGTTCTCCTTAACCTGATGCAATTTATTTCATAGGACTTTAGGAACTTGCGGGAACCAATCCGGCGGTATTTGCTGTGTCAGTATCTCAAGAAGTTGCGCGCCGTTGCTCCTCCCACTGCCAGGGGGAATGGGGCAGCTATTTAAAGGAACAGGGACTCTCTTTTCTCTGCCTATTTATACTTAAAGGAACAGTCCAGTTCATCTCAGAGTGTCGGCGGACTTCACGAACCGAGTTCCCATTAACATTCGCTCCTTATGTATTGTCCTGTGATTGTAAAGCTGTCTATTCGATTGACTTGAGCCTTTCTAAAATGGCGCATTATTTTTCTAATCCATTTGAGTTGCTTGTCTAATTTGTAAAAATTTCAGAATTGTGCAGTGTGACGAAGGTTTTGTTTAAAGGTGGAGTAAAATGTGTTTCAAAATATTATTTCCAACCTTCCCTCAACCCCCCAAATTATAGAACACTCTGCAATACTGACTGGGAAGTTCCCAAGTTCGATCCTTGATCTGGGCTCTTTGTTGCTCTCAGCCAAGGCAGCAGTTCAGGGGTTATAATTGTCCTCAGTACCACTGGGCTAAATATGAGTAAAAATCAGCCACTGCCCTTGCTCTTGATACTGATCCAGTGACATCAATTGGGAGGTTTGTGGATGTCATTTGGGGGTAGGAATGGACTCGGCTCTAATGACTGCCACAGTGGAAATCCTGCTGACACTCACTGAGTCGACTGATGGCGAAGCACCAGAGGTTAACAAATTTCTGTTGATTTTAGACAGTAAGGATGGAGGGAGAATGTCTAGAATAAGGCTTTTACATCTTTGGAGGGACAGGAGGGGACAGAATATCCTATAGAATCTAGATTTGTCTCTTCTGAATTAATATCCTGTACTTAAAGGAACAACCTTTGTAACCTACATTTGCAGGGTATGAGAATGGGATAATCTGCAGCTTGGTAACTCAAACCAAACATCACGTCAAGATTTGAGAGATTCACCAGATTCATCAGGATAACGTTTTCATCAGCCTTTGGAAAAACACCAATCACAGCGGTGAGAAACTGTACACATGTTCTGTGTGTGGATAGAACTTCAATCATTCGTCAACCTGTGACACTCGTGTGCCCAGCTGACTGAACACTGTAAATGTGGGGACAGTGGGAATGGATGCAGATGTGCGTTGGGTGGAAACACATCAGGGAGAGGCCATTTACCAGCTGAATGTGGAAAGTGATTCCGTCTCTCATCTCACCAACTGACTTTCGAGGAATTAGATAACAGACTTTCTCCTGTGAATATCGAGCTGTGTTATTGGGCCATGACGTTTTTACTTGTTCATCGAGTTGACTGTAAACCTTTGCCAATTAGTTGATGTGATCGGTTTACTTGTAGATATTTTCAAAAATACATTTACTGAGTGGATTCAAATTTAAATTGAAACCAGCTTTGCAGATGTGATAGTCTACTCACACATTGAAGGTGAGAGAGATGCTGTGGAAACAAGAAAATTCCAATATGTGTAAGTGATTAACAGACTGGATTTTGTGGTTAGTGATCCCGGGTGTGGTAGCTCTCCCTACCCTGGACATCAAGGCACTCTGGACTTTATGGGGAAGTGGGACTTGTCCTGAGAGTAACCAAAGGTCTGAGAACTGAAACAATCTACAGTTAGAAAGGAGTAAAGGCGCAAAGTGAAGCAGTCAGTAACATGACATCAATTTGTCTCCTCTTATCATGGAGACATCAACTATCGACACACTGTGTTATTTGAAATATCAAAATAGTAAACTCCAACCCAGTTTTATGGGTGATTAACATCAGCAGAAACAAATCCCAACTCACAGAATGAACACGATTCAGTCAGGATGTGATTAACAGCAGTACTAACAGTAGAACCCAACCCCTGCAGTCAGTTGCGAACTCGCAATTCAAATGACAGAGTAAATCCTTTCCACACGTCCCCAGTATGAACTCGCTGGAGCTTCAGCAGATCAGATGACTGAGTGAAACCTTGGCCACACACAGAGCAGGTGAATGGTCTCTCCCCAGTGTGATTGCGATGATGGATTTCTCGATCAGACGGGGAACTGAATCCCTTCTCACAGTCTTCACATTTCCATGATTTCTCCATGGAGCAGGTGTCCTTGTGTCGCTCCAGGTTGGACGATCAGTTGAAGTTTCGTCCACACACGGAACACGTGTCGTTTCTCCCCACTGTGAATGGTGCGATGTTTTTCAGGCTGTGTAACTGGTTGAAGCTCTTTCAACAATCAGTACACTGGAACATTCTCACTCGGATAGGGAATGTGTGTGTCGCTGCTTTTCCAGTCACACTGATGATGTTTGAAATATTTTCCCACTACAGTCTCACCCTATAGGGCTAGCACAAGTTCACACTATCTGGCAGCACAGGCTCACGCTATCGGGCCAGCACAGTCTCACACGATCGGTCCAGCATAGTCTCACTCTATCGGGCCAGAACAGTCTCACCCTAATGGCCCAGCCCAGGCTCACCCTATTGGGACGGCACAGTCACACACTATTGGCCCAGCACAAGCTCACCCGATCGGCCCAGCACAGTTTTACACTATTTGGCCAGCACAGTCTCACTTTTTCGGGCCGCACAGGCTCACCCTATTGGGCCAGCCCAGGCTCAGCCTTTCGGGCAACACAGTCTCACCCTGTTGGGCCAGCACAAAAGACCCAGTGGCCCCCATGAAAGTTCCGATGCCGGATTGAAATAACGAGTCAAATTTGTCTAGGATCTGTGAGCATGATACTCGCTCCAGGAAAGAAATGCACTGACATCGACCCATTTCCAGTTCAAGACAGCAAGCCAACTCATCCCCAGTAGTGTGGCACCGTCACCCAGGACAATCCAGAGTGGCAACCTGTTCTCCGAATCTAGCACCGGAATAATCTCCTTTGTATATGTCCGCAGCTGTGCATCAATCGGCAATAATTTTGGCCTCCTGGCCTTGGATACCCACAACCTTTCAAACTGGTTGATTCTCATCAAGGACTGGCTGGTCCCCGTGTCTAGCTCCATTAGTACTGGGATGCCATTGAGGAGCAGTTTCATCATTATTGGTGGCGTCCTGGTATATGAACTGTATATGTGCTCCACATGAACTCGCTGAACTTCAGTTTCCAGTGATTTTCACCAGTATTCATTTGGCCTCGTAGAGCTTACATCGGGCCTGTCCTCCTCGTACATCAACCTGGATGCAGGCTTCCTGCAGATACGCGCCAATTGACCGCTGACGTTGCACTTTCTGCAGGTATATTGCAGATAGCTGCAGGCTTTGTCTGGGTGTTTGGCTTCACATCTCCAGCATGAGCTGGAGGACCCATTGTTGGAAACAAAAGGTCCATTACCAGTCGATCGTCTCTGACTGTCTCTGTAACTCTCCTTAAGTACACCATTAACAGGTGTTGATTGCCCCATTACTGGCCGCATTGCCCATTGCAATGGCATGATTCACCGTTCAGCTAGCCATTGTCTCTGTTGAATTCCCCTTTTGGGTTCGACTGCATGCTGGGACATGTCCGATTGCCCTTGTCTGCCGAGAGAACTGTGTGCCGCGTTAACAATGTTGACTCCCTGGTCATTTGCCGCATTTGAGTCAAGATTTTTGTCATACATCATTCTGGTCTCTTTTTCCCCTGAGTTAAAGTCTGGGCTGTCAGAGCCGCTTCCAAGGTCAAGTCTTTGGTCTCAATCAGTTTCCTGAAAACCCCAGCATGCCCGATGCCCTCAATTAAAAAGACTCGCATCATTTCTGCTCTGCTTGCATCTGTGAACTTACATATGCTCGCCAGTCGCCGGAGATCTGCCACGAAGTCAGGAACACTTTGCACTTCTCACCTCCAGTTCATGTAAAACTGGTGTCTCGCGATGTGCATGCTGCTCGCAGGTTTAAGGTGTTCCCCGATCAATTTACTGAGCTCCTCGAACGTCTTGTACCCGGCTTCTCTGGTGCTAAACGGGCCTTAATCAGGAAGTACATTCTGGATCCACAAACCGTCGAGATGAGCCCTGCGTTTGTCGGCCGAATCCTGTCCCAAACTTTCCTTTGTGACAAAACTTTGCTGTAGTCTTTCAATAAAGTCGTCTCAATCATCACAACACAGTACCTCTCTTCTCTGCTGCTAGTGGCCATGCTCGCGTGGTTTAAATCCCAGTTTCTCGTCGCCAATGATATGTCCTTACTATACAGTATAAATGGACACGAGGCCCCTATTGAAAGAAGGTCACTCTGTGACCAGTTCCCTTTATGATCAAGATCTCAAGCGATGAAGGTGGGTGGAGCTTCCCCTTTTTTACCTGAAATTCCAGGTTAGGAGTGTCTGCCACAAGTTCACGCTCTTGTGGTCAATGTTCTCAAGGTGTACAACTTAGGTCAGCTTATACATGGATTACAATGATAGATGAATATATGACAATATCCAGGGACCACTTACATTAAGACACCAAATCCAGGAACCACTTGCATGGTAACTCCAAATCCAGGGACCACTTGCACTGGGGCATCAAATCCAGGGACCACTTGCACTGGGGCATCAAATCCAGGGACCACTTACACTGGGGCACCAAATCCTGGGACCCCTTACATTGAGGTATAAAATCTAGGGACCACTTACACGGCTGCATCATATCCATGGACCCCTTACACTGAGGCATCAAATCCAGGGACCACTTACACTGAGGCACCAAACCCAGTGACCCCTTACACTGAGGCACCAAATCCAGGGGCCCCTGACACTGAGGCACCAAATTCCTTGGACCCCTTACATTGAGGCACCAAATCCAGCGACCACTTACACTGAGACATCAAATACAGGGACGACTTACACTGAGGCATCAAATCAATGGACCCCTTACACTGAGGCATCAAATCCAGGGACCCCTTACACTGAGACACCAAATCCATGGACGACTTACACTGAGGCATCAAATCCATGGACCCCTTACACTGAGGCGTCAAATACATGGACCCCTTACACTGAGGCATCAAATCCAGGGACCACTTACACTGAGGCACCAAATCCAGAGTCCCCTTACACTGAGGCACCAAATCCAGGGACCCCTTGCACTGAGACATCAAATACGTGGACCCCTTACACTGAGGCACCAAATCCAGGGACCTCTTACAATGAGGCACCAAATCCAGGGACCCCTTACAGTGAGGCACCGAATCCGGGGACCCCTTACACTGAGGCACCAAATCCAGGGACCACTTACACTGAGACATCAAATCCAGGGACCACTTACACTGAGGCAGCAAATCCAGGGACCCCTTACACTGAGGCATCAAATCCAGGGACCCCTTACACTGAGGCATCAAATCCATGGACCACTTACACTGAGGCATCAAATCCAGGGACCCCTTACACTGAGGCATCAAATCCAGGAACCCCTTACACTGATAAATCAAATCCAGGGACCCGTTACACTGAGGCACCAAATCCAGGGACCAGTTACAATGAATCATCAAATCCAGGGACCACTTACAATGAGACTACAAAATTACAGAATGACACAGAAATGAGCCATTCGGACTAACCAGTCCATGCCGGTGAAAGTAGCTCAAGTGGGAGAGGTGGGTAATGAATGAAGAGACGATGGAGGAATCAGACGGTGACTGGTGTGGCCTGGTGACAGATTATTGTCAGCAGTCCTTTTTAGGCAGGTTGATGATTAGATGTAACCTGTGCAACAATTGTATCCATCTGTTATTGTTCCAATATACACAAATCTAATGTCACTAATTTATTTTTCCATGAGAAATGTAGAGATTACGATGTGTTGTTGACAGAAAGAAACGAGGCTTGCGCAGGAAAGAAGGTTCCTTGAATGGACACATTGTGAGGCTGTTTTGTGACTCGGCTCTGTGAGGTTAAAAACATGAAATGGAAAAGGGCATGTCCAGTAACACTTATATTGCCAATCGTGCTTTCTAAGTTAATCATTATATCTTAAGCCAAATATCCTATTGACTCTCTCAATCACTAATCCCAATCCTAACAAATCACCACAACCACTAAACCTACATCTAAATCCAGCTCCTAACCAAGGATAAGTACATAAGAAATATGGGCAGCAGTAGCCATCTGGCCCCTTCAGCCCACCCCGCCATTCAATAAGATCTTGGCTGATCTGATCTTGGCCTCACTTCCATTTCCCTGCCCTCTCCCCATAAACGTTGACTCCACTATCTTTTAAAAATCAATCTATCTGCACCTAAAATATTTACAATGGCCCAGACTCCACTGTTCTTTGGGGTAGATAATTTCAAGGATCCACGACACTCTGAGAGAAGAAATTCCTCTTCATTTCCATTTTAAATGGGCGCCCCCTTATGCTCAGACTTTGCCACCGAGTTCTTGATTCACCCACAAGAAGAAACAGAGATCAGTGTGGAAGCTAAAGACCTGATAAAGGAAGTATTTAAACAATTACTTTGATGCAAGAAATACTGCAAGGTATGTTAGTAACAAGTAATTGTAATCAACTAACCCATCAAAATTAGCAAAGGCAATTACAAAGGTCAGAACATTTCAAAGTTGATCACATGCAGTATGTGTGAAGATCTATTAACCGCATTCAAAAATCGTTAAATACAGAAAATAACAGATTTACAGTCTTACGCAAGACAGTTCTTTGAAGGGTTGGTTGAAAGGAACGTTAAATGAATGTAAAGTGAGACACGCCGGTTCAGTCTCAGATATCCACAAGCCGTGTACTCAAAGGAAACAAGTTTAGGATTTGTTGTGGTAACAGATGAATTAATTGAGAAGTGAAATAATCTAGAGTAAGAAAAGGCCCAAAATGGAAGGGAAGGGAACATTTAGTAGTCTCTTTTTATGGAGAAATGAAATATTGGACACACGGTGTTTGAAACAAGCTGATTTATTCAGTATTGAGACAGAACATTAATCTCCAGCTCAGGTACAGGGTTATTCAGAGCAGCAGAAACAAAGTCGAAGTGCCAGAATGAACATGGTTCAGTGCCCAATGGGGGCCCAGTAAATCCTGTCCCATTCTCTGACGTGGCCTTTGGTATTTATCCAGCATTCCCCACGACGGAGGACGTGCCGAGCCCAGACTACAGGGGCCCAGTGCGCAGGCGCGAGACCGAGCTGTGTTTGGAGCATGCGTGGTGCGTGTATTGGCGGAAAGGACATGGTGATTATCTTTTCCGCAAAACAGTCCTTTTTCAGCGGGGCGGAGGTGAGTAATGGATCAGGGGGTAGTCGGGGAGGCTTCATAAACAACTGGTGCCCGCCAGAAGCCCGGAATAATAACCGGAATATCGGCGAATGCAGCCTCGTGGCTTTCTCCCGGTCACAGGCAGCATAACGGCGGCCATCTTTGTACAGGAAGGCAGGGTCAGTCATCCGCCATCTTTGTTCAGTGAGCAGCAAAGCGCATGCGCGGCCATCTTGGTAAAGTAACCGCTTAGTTATTTTATTCTCGACAGCTCGGATTTCTCACCATCTCCGAGAGGCGCTGCTCAGTGCTCAGCTTCTGGTTACATCCCAGACAATTGTAACAGGAAAGCCCCAGAGCTGTTCACTCCCTGGGTTAGAGTCCCCATGTACAGTCCCAGGGTTAGAGTCCCCAGCGACAGTCCCAGGGTTAGAATCACCAGGAACAGTCTCAGGTTTATTATCTCATAAGAACATAATAACATAAGGAACAGGAGCAGGAGTGGATCATTTGGCCCTTGGATCCTGCTCTGCCATTCAATAAGATCATGTGATCTGATCATGGACTCAGCTCCACCTCCCTGCCCACTCCCCATAACCCTTTAATCCCTTATCACTCAAAAATGTGTCTATCTCTGCCTTAAATATATTCAATGACCCAGCCTCCACTGCTCTCGGGCAGAGAATTCCACAGATTTACAACCCTCTGAGAGAAGAAATTCCTCCTCATCTCAGTTTTAAATGGGTGACCCCTTATTCTGAGACGATGCCCCTTAGTTTTAGTTTACCCTATGAGTGGCAATATCCTCTCTGGTTCCACCTTGTCGAACCCCCTCATTATCATATGTTTGGATAAGATCACCTCTCATTCTTTTGAACTCCAAAGTGTATCAGCCTAACCTACTCAACATATTCTCATCAGACAACCCCCTCATCGCCAGAATCAACCTCTGAACAGCCTCCAATGCAAGTTTATCCTTCCTTAAATATACAGACCAAAAGTGCATGCAGTATTCCAGGCGTGTTCTCACCAATACCCTGTACAGTTGTAGCAGGACTTCTCTGCTCTTATACTCCATCCCCCTTGCAATAAAGGCCAACATTCCCTTTGCCTTCCTGACTACTTCCTGAACCTGCATACTAACTTTTAGTGTTTAATGCACAAACACCCTCAGGTCTCTCTGTCCTTTAGCACTTAGCATTTTTCTCCATTTAAATTATAATTTGATTTTCTATTATTTCTGCCAAAGTGGATAACCTCACATTTTCCCACATTTTACTACATCTGACAAATTTTTGCCCACTCATTTAGCCAGTCTATAACCCTTTGCAGATTTTTTGTGTCCTCAATTTGCTTTCTCACCCATCTTTGTATCATCAGCAAACTTGGCTACATTACACTCGGTCCCTTCTTCCAAGTCATTAATATAGATTGTAAATAGTTGAGGACCCTGCACCGATCCTGTGGCACCCCACTAGTTACCATTTGCCAACCGGAAAAAGACCCATTTATCCCGACTCTCTGTTTTCTGTTGGTTTGCCTATCCTATATCCATGCTAATATACTGCCCCCAACCCAGTGAGCTTTTATCTTGTGCAGTAACCTCTTATGTGCCACTTAACAAATGCCTTCTGGAAATCCAAATACACCACATCCACTGGTTCCCCCTTATCCATCATACTCATTATATCCTCAATGAAATCTAGCAAATTTGTCAAACATGAGTTCCCTTTCATGAAGCAATACTGACTCTGCTTGATTGAATCATGCTTTTCCAAATGTCCCGCTACTGCTTCCTTAATAATGGACTCCAGCATTTTCCCAATGACAGATGTTCGGCTAACTGGTCTATAGTTTGCTGCTTTTTGTCTGCCTCCTTTTTTAAATAGAGTCGTTACATTTTCGTTTTTCCAATTTGTTGGGACCGCCCCAGAATCCAGGGAATTTTAGTAGATTAAAACCAATGTGTCCACTATCTCAGAAGCCACTTCTCTTAAGACCCTACGATATGAGCCATCAGGGCAAGGTGACTTGTCTGCCTTTAGTCCCATTATTTTTCTGAGTACTACTTCATTATGAATAGTGATTGTATTAAGTTCCTCCCTCACTGGAGCCCTTTGATTATCCACTTCGGTATTACTTTCATGACCGAGTGTTTTGCTGTAATTAAACTGATCTCGGACTGTTTCTGTCAGATATTAACTCATGCATGGTCCCAGCAAACATTCCCACTCCCTCGTCCCTCTGATGTTTTTGCAGAATTGCTTTGTGAAGACGTGCTCATGGAGAGAAACACCCTGCACGGAATGATCCCAAAGTGAGACTCTCCAAGGGACAAGGCTACCAGCTTTAATCATTCACTGTCCTTTCCCCCCAGGCAAAGTTCCTTTGCTCAGATTTTGATAAAAGTATATTGGGAAAAGTGCGCCTTGATTTTTACAGGCTGAATTATTGCAGAGAGCTGCGCATGCGTGGTTCAGCCCCACCCTGTGTGTTGATTCCCAGTGAGCAGAAGAGCGCATGCACTTCCCCTCCCCCAGAACTGCCTGTAATCACCATTCACTCAGTGACTGGAAGAAGATGGTTTAAAACAGCCGGGAATGGAGACACTGTGAACCCGGTGTAAGGAAGCGAGCAGCAGCCTCCTTGCAGCAGTGCAGCCCTTTGGGAGCATGTCCACAGATGGGCTCAGAGATCGGCATTGAGTCCGGGGGGAGTTCAGGGAGAGTCGGGGGCTGTGTGTAAGAGGCAGAGCGGAGCAATAACCAGTCTCAGTGAGTGCTGTGAGTGGGGGAAGGGAGAGGCCATTCTCGGGCTGTGTGTGGACAGCGTGTGTCCAGGGTAAGGGAGATAGAATGGTCAGAATCTGCTATTTACGATCATTGCTGCTTTCTCTCTCCAAACCAGCAGTGAACGTTCCTGGTTTAGTTCCCTCAGGGGTTGTGTGTAAGAGGCAGAGTGGAGCAGGAACTAGTTCTGGAACATGGTGTGAGTGGGGCAAGGGAGAGGCCATTCTCGGGCTGTGTGTGGACAGAGTAAGGTAACAGAGAAAGTAAACCACCTCGCTCTTTGAAATCATTGCTGCTTTCTTTCCCCAAATCAGCAGTGAATGTTCCTGATTCAGTTCCAATCTCACCGTGTCTGTTGTTCTTGGGCAGTGAGCAGTGGAAACACAGCCTGACAGTGAGGATGTGAGGAGTTTCACAAAGTGCATCTATTGCAGGCACCAGGAGAGGAGTGTGGGAGAATATATTTTAAAGACGGGTTATATTGTTTCGGTGAACTGAGTTCTGCAGAACCGTGTTGCTGATGATCGAGAGATACATTGTCACTCCCTCAGATACATATTATACTCCCCGCATCCATATCTTAGAACTAATAATGTTCTCGTGTTATTATTCACAGAACAAAATTCTTCAGCCAGAAAAATGTGATCTTTCCTCCACCCAGAATACAATGAACAGTGCAGGCAGCTCCTTCTCACACACAGTAAGTAGATTATCACTCACAGAGCGCAGAGACACAGAACTGGCCTCAATCCTATTGTCACAGACAGCAGAAGGTGTCAGTCCCACAGTGATCCGAAGTGGCAGAGTTACATTGTGAATCTTACAGCCACATGGAGCAGTATAATAACATGCTGTTTCACCATTGAAACAGATCACACTGACAGGTACATTAAACACCCGCACTCACTTGCCAGAAACTGGCAGGTAGAGAATAAAAGACAATCATCTGTCAGAAAAAATGTCAAACATGTAGTATAAACCACACTCGAATATCAGAAGCTGATGGGTACAGAGCAAAAGCCATATTCATGTTTCAGAATCTGACGGATTCAGTATTTAAATCCCCCGAACATACCAGAAGATGACAGGTGCAGAATAAAACCCACATTCCCGTACCATATACTGACAGATACAGCATACAACACACACCCACATATATGAAAGTTACAGTAACAGAATAAAATCCCCACTTGCATACCAGAGAGTGACAGGTAAAGTGCAAATCCCATGTGCACATCTCGGAAAACTGAAAGGCAGTAAGTAAAATTGTTACTTGCAGCGCAGAAACTGATCGGGGCAGAGTAAATACCACACCCGCACATCTGAAAAATGACACAGAAGGCAAAATCTTCACTCACACATCAGAGAAATACAGGTAAAAAGTAAAATTGATTCTCACGTTCACATACCAGAGACTGGCAAATACAGATTAAACCCAAACTACCACAGCAGAAACTGAGAGGCACAAATTAAACCTCAACACACACCAAAACCTGACAGTTGCAGAAAAAACACACACTTGCATATCAGAAACTGAGTGATACAGTATAAAACCCACACTCACATATCAGAGACAAAGAGATACAGTATAAAACCCACACTCACATATCAGAGACTGAGTGATACAGTATAAAATCCACACTCACATATCAGAGACTGAGTGATACAGTATAAAACCCACACTCACATATCAGAGGCTGAGAGATACAGTATAAAACCCATACTCACATATCAGAGGCTGACATGTTAAAATCCATATTCCCATAACATAAATTGACATACAGTGACATGCCCATACTCACGAACCAGGAATTGACAGGTACAGGGTAAAGATCTCTCTTTCATTCCAGAAACTGACAGGTACAAAGGAAAGCCCACTCAAAATTAAACAGAAACTGGCAGGTATAGAGTTAGGCCCACAATCACATATCAGAACTTGACGGGTCCAGAATAAAACCCAGGCTCTCATAACAGAAATGGAGAGATACAGAGAAAGGCCACACTCATAGCAGAGACAGATAGATAGACAGTAAAACTCAGATTCATTTACCAGAGACCGACAGATTCAGCATAAAACTCACCTCCACAACACAAATTGACAGTTAGAAAGTAAAACCAATAATCTATCATGAATTGGTGGTACACAGTAAAACAATACTTACATACTGGAGAATGACGGGTATGGAGTGGAGCTGACATTCACATAATAGAGATGGACAGATACAGCACAGAACACACTCACACACCAAGAATGTAAAGAAACATAGAAAATAGGTGCAGGAGTAGGCCATTCGGCCCTTCGAGCCAGCACCACCATTCAATATGATCATGGCTGATCATGCAACATCAGTACCTCTTTCTCCCGCTTTCTCTCTATACCCCTTGATCCCCTTAGCCTAAAGGGCCACATCTAACTCCCTGTTGAATATATCCAACGAACTGGACTCCACAACTTTCTGTGGTGGAGAATTACACAGGTTTACTACTCTCTGAGTGATCAGGTTTCTCCTCATTTCTATCCTATATGGCTTACCCCTTATCCTTGGACTGTGACCCTGATTCTGGACTTCCCCAACATCAGGAACATTCTTCCTGCCTCTAACCTGTCCAGTCCCGTCATAATTTTAGATGTTTCTATGAGATCCCCTCTCATTCTTCTAAATTCCAGTGAGTGTAAGCCTAGCTGATCCAGTCTTTCTTCATATGTCAGTCCTGCCATCCCGGGAATTAGTCTGGTGAACCTTCGCTGCACTCCCTCAATAGCAAGCATGTCCTTGCTCAGATTAATAGATCAAGACTGCACACAATACTCAAGGTGTGGTCTCACCAAGGCCCTGTACAACTGCAGTAAGACTTCCCTGCTCAAATCCCCTCGCTATGAAGGCCAGAATGCCAGTTGCTTTCTTTACTGCCTGCTGGACCTGCATGCCTACCTTCAGTGACTGATGTACCATAACACCCAGTTCTCTTTGCACCTCACATTTTACTAATCTCTCACCATTCAGATAATCTGCCTTCCTGTTTTTGCCACCAAAGTGGATAACCTCACATTTATCCACATTGTACTGCATCTGCCATGCAATTGCCCATTCACCTAACCTGTCCAAGTCACCCTGCAGCCTCTTAGCATCCTACTCACAGCTCACACTGCCACCCAGCTTAGTGTCATCTGCAAACTTGGAGATATTACCTTCAATTCCATCGTCTAAATCATTAACATATATTTTAATTAGTTGGGATCCCAGCACTGAACCTTGCAGCACCCCATGAGTCACTGCCTGCCATTCTGAAAAAGACCCGCTTATTCCTACTCTTTGCTTCCTGTCTGCCAACCGGTTCTCTATCCACCTCAATACATTACCCCCAATACCATGTGCTTTAATTTTACACACTAATCTCTTGTGTGGGACCTTGTCAAAAGTCTTTTGAAATTCCAAATACACCACATCCCCACTGGTTCTCCCTTATCCACTTCACTAGTTACATCCTCAAAAAACTCTCGAAGATTTGTCAAGCATGAATTCCCTTTCATAATTCCATGCTGACTTGGACCAATCCTGTCACTGCTTTCCAAATGATCTGCTATCACATCTTTAATAATTGATTCCAGCATTTTCCCCACCACCGATGTCAGGCGAACCGGTCTATAATTCCCTGTTTTCTCTCCCCCTCCTTTTTTTAAAAGTGGGGTTACATTAGCTACCCTCCAATCCATAGGTACTGATCCATAGTCCATGAAATTCCGGAAAATGACCACCAATGCATTTACTATTTCTAGGGCCACTTCTTTAACTACTCTGGGATGAAGACTATCAGGCCCTGTGGATTATCGGCCTTCAGTCCCATCAGTTTCCCTACAACCATTTCCTGACTAATAAGGATTTCCTTCAGTTCCTCCTTCCTGTTAGACCCTCGGGCCCTGAGTAATTTCGGGAGGTTATTCGTGTCTACCTTAGTGAAGACAGAACCAAAGTATTTGTTCAATTGGTCTGTCATTTCCTTGTTCCCCATTATGAATTCACCTGATTCTGACTGCAAGGGACCACGTTTGTCTTCATTAATGTTTTTCTCTTCACATATCTATCGAAGCTTTTGCAGTCAGTTTTTAATGTTCCCTGCAAGCTTATTCTCATACTCTATTTTTCCCCTCCGAATTAGACCCTTTGTCCTCCTCTGCTGAATTCTAAATTTCACCCAGTCCTCAGGTTTGCAGCTTTTGCTGGCCAATTTATATGCCTCTTCCTTGGATTGAACACTGTCCCTAATCTCCCTTGTTAGCCATGGTTGAGCCACCTTTCCGGTTTTATTTTTACGCCAGACAGGGATGTACAATAGTTGTAATTCATCCATGTGATCTTTAAATGTCTGCCATTGACTATCCACCGTCAACCCTTTAAGTATCATTCGCCAGTTTATCCTAGCCAAATCACGTCTCATACCATTGAAGTTTGCTTTAAGTTCAGGACCCTAGTCTCTGAGTTAACTGTGTCGCTCTCCAGCTTAATGAAGAATTCTACCACATTATGGTCACTTTTCCCCAAGGGGCCACGCACGGCCAGATTGCTAATCAATCCTCTCTCGTTACACAAGACCCAGTCTAGGATGGCCTGCTCTCCAGTTGGTTCCTCGACATATTGGTCTAGAAAATCATATCTTATACACTCCAGGAAAACCTCCTCCACAGTATTGCTACAAGTTTGGTTAGCCCAATCAATATCTAGGTTAAGGTCACCCATGATAACTGCTGTACCCTTATTGCACGCGTCCCTAATTTCATGTTTGATGCCATCCCCAACCTCCCTACTACTGTTTGGTGGTCTGTACACAACCCCAACTGACGTTTTCTGCCCTTTGGTGTTTCGCAGCTCTACCCATATAGATTCCACATTATCCCAGCCAATGTCATTCCTTACTGTTGCATTAACCACCTCTTTTACCATTAACACTACCCCACCTCCTTTTCCTTTCTGGCTGTCCTTCCTGAATATTGAATACCCCTGGATGTTATGTTCCCAGCCTTGGTTACCCTGGAGCCTTGTCTCAGTAATCCCAATTACATCATATCCATTAACAGCAATCTGTGCAGTTAATTTGTCCACCTTGTTACGAATGCTTCTCGCTTTGAGACTCAGAGCTTTCAGGCTTGTTTTTTTAACACTCTTTGTCCTTTTAGAATTATGTTGTAATGTGGCCCTTTTTGATACAGAATGAAACCCACAGGTAATTACCAGAAATTGACAGGTACAGGATAAAATCCATGCTCTCGTATCAGAAACTAACATGCAGAGTAAAACCATCATCCACATACCAGAGATGGACAGATACAGAATCAAATCCACACTCCCATACCAGACATCCACTATATAAGAAAATAAGAACATAAGAAATAGGATCAGGAGTAGTGCATACGGCCCCTCGAGCCTGCTCCACCATTTAATACGATCATGGCTGATCTGATCATGGACTCAGGTCCACTTCCCTGCCCGCTCCCCATAACCCCTTATTTCCTTATCAGTTAAGACAATGTCTATCTCTGTCTTAAATATATTCGATGTCCCAGCTTGCACAGCTCTCTGAGGCAGCGAATTCCACAGGTTTATAACCCTCTGAGAGAAGAAATGCCTCCTCATCTCAGTTTTAAATGGGCGGCCCCTTATTCTAAGATTATGCCCCCAAGTTCTAGTCTCCCCAATCAGTGAAAACATCCTCTTTGCATTCACCTTGTCAAACCCCCTCATTATCTTATACGTTTCGATAAATCACCTCTCATTCGTTCTTCTCAATTCAATGAGTAGAGGCCCAACCTCCTCAACCATTTCTCATAAGTCAACCCCTCATCTCCGGAATCAACCAAGTGAACCTTCTCTCAACTTCCTCCAAAGCTCGTATATCCTTTCAGAAATATGGAATCCAAAACTTCACGCAGTATTCCAGGTTGGCCTCACCGATAACTTGTATAACTGTAGCAAGACTTCCCTGCATTTATACTCCAACCCCTTTGCAATAAAGGCCAAGATTCAGTTGGCCTTCCTGATCACCTGCTGCACCTGCATACTAACGTTTTGTGTTTCATGCACAAGTACCCCCAAGTCCCGCTGTACTGCAGCACTTTGCAATCTTTCTCCATTTAAATAATAACTTGCTCTTTGATTTTTTTTCTGCCATATGCATGACCTCACACTTTCCAACATTTTAATCCATCTGCCAAATTTTTGCCCACTCACTTAACCTATCTGTGTCCTTTTACAGATTATTTGTGTCCTCCTCACACATTGCTTTTCCTCCCATCTTTATATCGCCAGCAAACTTGGCTACGTTACAGTCGGTCCCTTCTTCCAAGTCGTTAATAGAGATTGTAAATAGTTGGGGTCCCAGCACTGATCCCTGCGGCACTCCACTAGTCACTGATTGCCAACCCAAGAATGAACCATTGACCCCAACTCTCTGTTTTCTGTTAGTTAGCCAATCCTCTATCCATGCTAATATATTACACCCAGCCCGTGAACTTTTATCTTGTGCAGCAATCTTTTATGTGGCACCTTGTCAAATGCCTTCTGGTAGTCCAATTACACCACACCCACTTTATCCAACGTGTTCGTTAGTTGCTCAAAGAATTCCAGCAAATTTGTCAAACTTAACTTCCCCTTCATAAATCCATGCCGACTGCCTGACCGAATTATGCTTTTCCAAATGTCGTGCTAATGCTTCTTAAAGAATGAACTCTTCAACATTTTCCCAACCACAGTTGTTAGGCTAACTGGTCTATAGTTTCCTGCATTTTGTCTGCCTCCTTTTTAACCGAGTGCGGCTCTCAGTCACCGGGCACCACCGAGTGTGGCTCTCAGTCCCCGGGCAACACCGAGCCCGGCTCTCAGTCACCGGGCACCACCTAGTGTGGTTCTCAGTCCCCGGGCAACACCGAGTACGGCTCTCAGTCCCCATGCAACGCCAAGTGTGGTTCTCAGTCCCCGGGCAACACCGAGTGTGGCTCTCGGCCCCCGGGCAACACCGAGTGCGGCTCTCAGTCTGCGGGCAACACCGAGTGTGGCTCTCAGTCCCCGGGCAACACCGAGTGCGGCTCTCAGTCCCCGGGCAACACCGAGCGCTGCTCTCGGGCCCAGGGCAACACCTAGCGCAGCTCTCAGTCACCGGGCAACACCGAGCGTGGCTCTAAGTCCCCGGGCAACACCGAGTGTGGCTCTCAGTCGCCGGGCAACACCGAGTTAGGCTCTCAGTCCCCGGGCAAAACCGAGCGTGGCTCTCAGTCCCCGGGCAACACCGAGTGCGGCTCTCGGTCCCCGGGCAACACCGAGTACGGCTCTCAGTCCCCGGGCAGCACCGAGTGCGGCTCTCGGTCCCCAGGCAACACCGAGTGCGGCTCTCAGGCCCCGGGCAACACCGAGTGTAGCTCTCAGTCCCGGGCAACACCGAGTGCGGCTCTCAGTCACCGGGTAACATCGAGTGCGGCTCTCGGGACCTGAATCTGAGCCACCGGGCCCAGCACCAGCAACCCCCGGGGGCAGCACCTTCCCCACACCAGGAAAACAACATCTTACACTTACACAGCAGGCCCAGCAATTCCCAGCCGCTCTGTATCAGGGTGGGCGCTGGATGTGGAAGTTACTCCCTGGCCTCCTGTGTGGATCTGTTTGTTGCAACAATTTGAGCTAGATGGAGAGAGGGGAGAAGCTGCTGGCTTTCACCCTCAGTAATTCTGGGCCCAGTGGGACCAAAAATTGCCCATGTGGTCCTGTCGAGGGAGGTGTGTTCCCTTCCCTGAAGGACAGTACTGACCCAGATGTGTTTTTACGACGATCCGGCAGCTTTCATGGTCATTTTTTCTAGTGCCGGCCCCACAAATGATCAGATTCATTAAGCTCAATTTCACAATCTGCCTTTGTGTTTTTGTGGGTTCTCTCACACTCACTTTTCCTGTTTGAAATTCACTTTACAGGGTGTTAAAAGGGGAGGATTGGTAGACTGGAAGCTCAAACCAAACATCACCTCAAGATCTGACAGTCACTCGCTACATCGGGATTGGAATATCATCAGCTTTTGACCATGGAAGCAGAAGGCACCGTTCACAGTGGGGAGAAACGGTACACGTGCTCTGTGTGTGCACAAGGCTTCAGCCAATCATCCAAACTGGAGCGACACAAGTGCAGTCACACTGGTGATAAACCGTGTAAATGTGGGGACTGTGGGAAACGATTCAACTCCCCGTCCCAGCTGGAAACACATCGGCGAGTTCACACTGGGGAGAGACCATTCACCTGCTCCGACTGTGGGAAGGGATTCAGTACATCACCCGACCCGCTGAGACACCAGCGAGTTCATACTGGGGAGAGGCCAGTCACCTGCTCCGACAGTGGGAAGGGATTCACTACATCATCCAACCTGCTGACACACCAACGAGTTCATAATGAGGAGAGACCTTGTAAATCTTCTGATTGTGAGAAGAGTTTTAAAAGCAAAGAGCAACTGATGATACACCAGCGAGTTCACACTGGGGAGAGGCCGTTCTGCTGCTCTGAATGTGGGAAGGTATTCACTCATTTATCCCATCTGCTGACACACCAGCGTGTTCACACAGGGGAGAGGCCGTTCACCTGCTCTGAATGTTTGAACGGAGTCACTACATCATCCAACCTGCTGAAACACCAGCGAGTTCACACTGGGGAGAGGCCGTTCACCTGCTCCGAGTGTAGAAAGGGATTCTCTCTGTCAGGCAACCTGCTGAGACATCAGCGAGTTCACAAGTGACTGCAGGTGTTGGATTCTGCTGTTATTCACATCACGGACTGAATCGTGTTCATTCTGACAGTTGAGGTTTAAACTCCTGTAACACTGATGGTAATAACTCCTGGAATCGACGGGAGTTTAATATTTGGGATATAGACACATAAATTAGTGTTGCTTTCAACACATTGCTGTGGATTTTTGTCTTTCCCACCTGAGTGTTTAGCATCACCTGGCTGGAGCTGAGAAAGGACATTCTGTGGGGAGGATCTTACAGGGGGAACAGAAGTTCAGCCTGGACACTGACCTTCATGGTCACACAGAGATCACCGCATTCTTCTGAACTCCAATATGTTTAGTCCAATCTACTCAACCATAAGTCAATCCCTTCATCTCTGGAATCAACTCTGGAATCTGCAGCAGACATGAGCAAGGACCTGAGGCGAATTAAATGACACATATTTAATTACAGACAAGGTTACGCTCGGAGAACTGTTCAGTTAGAACATAAGAAATAGGAGAAGGAGTAGGTCATTTGAACCCTCAGGCCTGCTCCGCCATTCAATAACATCATGGCTGATCTGATCATGGACTCAGTTCCACTTCCCTGCCCGCTCCACAGAACCCTTTACTCACTTATCGCTCAAAGATCTGTCTATTTCCGCCTTAAATATATTCAAAGACCCAGACTCCACAGCTCTCCTGGGCAGAGAATTCCACAGATTTACAACCCTCAGAGAAGAAATTCCTCGTCTCAGTTTTAATTGGGTGGCCCCTTATTCTAAGATTATGTCCCTAGTTTTAGTTTCCCGTGCAAGTGGAAATATCCTCTGTGCATCCACCTTGTCAAGCCCAATCTACTCAAGCTATCTTCAGAAGTAAATCCCCTCATCTCCGGAATCAACCTAGTGAACCTTCTCTGAACTGCCTCCAATGCAGATATATCTTTCCTTAAATACGGAGACCAAAATACGGAGTCCATTACAGGCACAATGCCAATCAAACCAGCAGCACACTGGCATCTTAACAGTGTCTCATTGGCCGACAGGCTTTTCTTAAATAGATTTTCTGAGTGGATATAAACTTAAAGCAGGTTTACAGGTGTGATGGTCTATTCACATATTGAAGGTAGAAGAGATGCTTTGGGGTACATGCTAACTCCAGTAGCTGTAAGTGATTAACAGACTGGGTTTTGTGTTTAGTGATCCCGGGCGTGTTACCAATCACAGCAAAATCGAAGCCCATGGAATAACGGGGACACTGGCAGCATGGATATGAAAGTGGCTAAGTGATACAGACAGATTAGTGGTGAACAGTTGTTTTTCAGACTGGAGGAAGTGGTGTTCCCCAGAGGTCGGTATTGGGGCCACTGCTTTTTTTGATCTATATTAATGACCTAGACTTGGGTGTACAGGGCGCAATTTCCAAATCTACAGCTCACACAAAACTTGGAAGTAAAGTGAACAGTGAGGAGGATAGTGATAGACTTCAGAAAGACATAGACAGGCTGGTGGAATGGGCAAACGTGGCAGATGAAAATTAACGTAGAAAAGTTCAAAAGTAATACATTTTGGTAGGAAGAAAGAGGAGAGGAAATATAAAGTAAAGGGTTCAATTGTAAAGGGGTGCGTGAACAGAGAGACCCAGGAGTATATATGCACCAATCACTGAAGGTGGCAGCACAGGTTGAGAAAGTGGTTACAAAGACTTACAGGATCCTAGGGTTCATGAATAGAGGTATAGAGTACAGAAGTGTGGATATTATGTTGAACCCACATAAAACTCTGGTTCGGCCTCAACTGGAGTATTGTGTCCAATTCTGGTTCATCATCAGCATCATAGGCAGTCCCTCGGATTGAGGAAGACTTGCTTCCACTCTAAAAATGAGTCCTTAGGTGGCTGACCATTCCAATACTAAGCCACAGTCCCTGTCATTTGTGGGACAGATAGTCATTGAGCGAAGGGGTGTGTGGGACTGGTTTGCCGCATGCTCTTTCTGATGCCTACGGTTTATTTCCACATGCTCTCGGCGATGACTCTCGAGGTGCTCAGCGCCCTCCCGGATGCACTTCCTCCTCTTAGGGCGGTCTTTATGCAGGGACTCCCAGGTGTCAGTGGGGATGTTGCACTTTATCAGGGAGGCTTTGAGGGTGCCCTTGTAACGATTCCTCTGCCCACCTTTGGCTCGTTTGCTGTGAAGAAGTTCTGAGTAGAGTGCTTGCTTTGGGAGTCTCATGTGTGGCATGCGAAAAATGTGGCCTGCCCAGCGGAGCTGATCAAATGTGGTCCGTGCTTCTATGCTGGGGATGTTGGCCTGGCCGACGACGCCAACGTTGGTGCATCTGGCCTCCCAGGGAATTTGTCGGATCTTACAGAGACATCATTGGTTGTATTTCTCCAGCAACTTGAGGTGTCTACTGTACATCGCCCATTTCTCTGAAGTGGGTATTACTGCAGCCCTGTAGACCATGAGCTTGCCGATAGATTTGAGGGCGTGATCTTCAAACACTCTTTTCCTCAAGAGGCCGGAGGCTGCCCTGGAGGCCGTGTTGAATCTTGTCATCAATGTCTGCTCTTGTTTATAAGAGGTTCCCGAGGTATGGAAAATGGTCCACGTTGTCCGGGGCCGCGCCATGGATTTTTATGACTGCGGGGTGGGGGGTGGGTGGAGTGGGGAGTGCTATTTGGCGAGGACAGGCTGGTGGAGGACCTCGGACTGACAGATGCTTAGTGTAATGCCCATGCTTTGGTACGCCTCAGTCAATACGTCGACTATGACTTGAAGTTCAGCGTCTGTATGTTCGCAGACACAGGTATTGTCCGCGTACGGTAGCTCAACGACAGAGATTGGGGTGGTCTTGGACCTGGCCTGGAGACGACGAAGGTTGAACAGGTTGCCACTGGTTCTGTAATTTAGTTCCACTCCAGCAGGGAGCTTGATGACTGAGCTGGAGCAATTCTGGCTTCCGCATTTTAGGAAGTATACAAAGGCCTTTTGAGCGCGTGCAGAAAAGTTTTACAAGAATGACTGTGGATGAGGGACTTCAGTTACGTGGATAGTCTGGAGTAGTTGGGGTTGTTCTCGAAACAGAGAAGATTGAGAGGAGATTTGACAGAGGTGTTCAAAATCATGAGGGGTCTGGACAGAGAAACTCGAGTGGGATTAGTAGAAGCTCTTGCAGATAGCCGGCATGGGCTCGAAGGGCCAAATGGCCTCCTTCCATGTTGTAACCAGTCTCTGATTCTATTATGATGCAAAATGTGTTCCCCTGGATGCTCCCTCTCCCAGGCACTCGGACCCAGTTGGGAACAGAGATTCTGAAGCCCAGCCAAATCTCTGTTCCTGAACCAAGATGGTCGCGCATGCACCCTGATCACGCCCTGTGCAAGAAGGCGGCCCGTGACCCAGTTCACTCGGTCCTATCACCACGGGGCCTGTGGGTTCCAATTCAGAGCCTGAGATTTATTCTGTATCTAAGCCGTGCTGGACCTGCCCTGGGATTGTTTGATGAGATAGTGCAGAGGGTGCTTTACTCTGAATCTAATCAGTGCTGTACCTGCTCTGGTAGTGTTCGTAGCGGACAGTGCAGATGAAGCGTTTTAGTACATACGATAAATGACGGACAGGTAAAGACCATCTGGTCCATCAAGCCTGTCCCACACAATTGCGATATATCACAGCGTATACACTCCACTCCACTCGAATCCATGTGATCAACTGGGAGAGGCAAAAAAACAGATAAAAAAAAAACCTAGGACAATTTGGGAAAATAAAATCTGGGTAATTCCTCACCAACCCATCGAAGCGATGGAAACTAGTCCAGGAGATCACTCTGGCCACTAAACTCCCTGTAGTACCTACCTTCTGTAAGTGTTAATCTCCGCCATAGGCAGAAACAAATCCAGCTTTTACTTGAAGGAATTCAGTGAGACTGCATCCAACACATGAGAGGGCAGCTTGTTCCAGAGGTCTACTGTTCTCTGGGAAAAAAACCACCTCCTGATGCCTAACCTAGATCTAGCCTTGTACAACTGAAATGTGTGTACCCTGGTGCTGCCTAACCTACTTAATTAAAATAAACGGTCAGCTGCAACACTCTCTTTCACTTTCATTCTCTTATAAACCACAATCATATCGCTCTAAGTCTACGCTGCTCTCAGGTAAAGATTCCCAACTCTTTTAACCTATCTTGATAATGAAGAAGCTTTAGACTTGGAATTAGTCGAGTGACCCTTTCCAGAACCTCAATATCACCCACCATGTGGAGACCAAAACTGGACACAGAATTCCAAGTGTGGCCTGACTAAGTTCTTGTATAAGGACAAAACAGTACGCATCGTCTTGTACTCAATTGTCCTCTGGATACACCCCAACACCCTATTTTCTCCAACTGTCGCTATACCGCATTGCTTGTGTACCTCTAAGGATATATTCACTAGAATGTCTCAATCTCTTTATATCTCCACCATCTTTAATGCCTTTCCCTGGAGGGTATATGAATGTTGAGCATTTGCCCTGCCCACATACATAACACTGAACTTATCTAAGTTAGACATAATTTTCCAGTCCTGAGGCCAGTGTCCCAACACTTTAAGATCTGCCTGTATCAGACAAGGCACTTCTACAGTTCAATCACTCACACAGATCTTGGTATCATTTCAAAATTGTGCCCCGACACCAAAATCCAGATCATTAATAAAAATAATAAAAAGCAACAGTCCCAGCACTGATCCCTGCAGGACACCACTGGTGACCAGTCTCCAAACAGATCCAAATCCATCTATAACTGCTCTTTACCTACATCCTGCCGGCCAGTTCTGTATCCAGATCAATATATTTCACTAACACCAGAGGCTCCGATCTTATAGAGAAGCCTTTTGTGTGGTACCTTGTCAAAAGGTTTTTGCAAATCTAAGGAGACAATGTTTATTGGGCTTCCCTCATCCACTAACTTTGTAACTTCTTCAAAAAATGCAGTAAGAGTTCTGAGACATGAACTCTTAATGAGGCCATGTTGGCTTTCCCTAATATGTCCCTCCCTATCCAAGTATTCATATATTGCATTCCTTATGAATCTTTCCAGCACCTTACCTATTACTGATATTAAACTGATGGGCCTCTAGTTACCTAGGTCTGCCTTTTCATGTTGTTTTAAAAATGGGGACTAGTTTAGCCTCCTTCCTATCTGTCGGAAGCATTCCAGAGTGCAGTGAGCTATTAACCATACAGGCCACGGGCTCACACAGCACATGTCCCATCTCCCGGAGGACCCTCACAAAGCACATGTCCCATCTCCCGGAGGACCCTCACACAGCACATGTCCCATCTCCCGGAGGACCCTCACACAGCACATGTCCCATATCCCGGAGGACCCTCACACAGCACATGTCCCATCTCAAGGAGGACCCTCACACAGCACATGTCCCATCTCCCGGAGGACCCTCACACAGCACATGTCCCATCTCCCGGAGGACCCTCACACAGCACATGTCCCATCTCCCGGAGAGCCCTCACACAGCACATGTCCCATCTCCCGTAGGACCATCAGACAGCACATGTCCCATCTCCCGGAGGGGCTCCCATCGCACATGTTCCATCTCCCGGAAGTGCTCCCACAGCACATGTCCCATCTCCCGTAGGACCATCAGACAGCACATGTCCCATCTCCCGGAGGGGCTCCCATCGCACATGTCCCATCTCCCGGAAGTGCTCACACAGCACATGTCCCAATCTCCCGGAGGACCCTCACACAGCACATGTCCCATCTCCCGGAGGGGCTCACACAGAACATGTCCCATCTCGCGGATAACCCTCACACAGTACATGTCCCATCTCCCGGAGGACCATCACACAGCACATGTCCCATCTCCCGGAGGGGCTCACACAGCACATGTCCCATCTCCCGGATGGGCTCACACAGCACATGTCCCATCTCCCGGAGGACCCTCACACAGCACATGTCCCATCTCCCGGAGGACCCTCAAACAGCACATGTCCCATCTCCAGCAGGACCCTCACACAGCACATGTCCCATCTCCCGGAGGACCCTCACACAGCACATGTCCCATCTCCCGGAGGAGCCTCACACAGCACATGTCCCATCTCCCGGACGACCCTCACACAGCACATGTCCCATCTCCCGGAGGACCCTCACACAGCACATGTCCCATCTCCCGGAGGACCCTCACACAACACATGTCCCATCTCCCGGGGTACCCTCACACAGCACATATCCCATCTCCTGCAGGACCCTTGGATGGATATCCTCGAGTCCGGCTGCTCTATCTCTTTTTAAGTTCTGAATGTTTTCTAAAACAATATGTTTATCTATGTTAATGTTGCTGATAAAACTGGTTTTATTAAATTCGAACATTTGATCATGATGTTAAAGGGTGAAGACTGATGCAAAGTACTCACTAATATTCCCGCCATACTCAGTGAGTCCTGTGTAACCTGTCCTTGAACAGCCTTCTGTGGCCCAACACAGACTTTGATAGTTCTCGGAATCTGCACATAAGAAAAAGCTCTGCCCATGACGGCCAGTTGTCGACAATCCTTTTATTCACAGAAACTTTTTGCTGATCAAACAGCAGCCTTCATTTTCTTTAGTTGATCCTTGTATTTACCCTATTTATTTAAGTGTTAAATTTATTTAATTTATGGAAACTTTTCTGTTTGCATCGTTCTGCAGAGCCAGTCGGCAACCTCGGCTTTTTCTTACCATATTTTCATCTTTTAATTTTGACAACGTTTGTTTACCACATTTTTAAACTTGTTCTTCAAACCTTTCCATTTATATCCAACATCGGTCACATCACCACCGAGGAGGGTTGACCAATTTACCTGTTGCAAGTCCTCTGTCAGTTTGGAGAATTTTGCCCTGAAATGCGGTCCGTATCGCAGGTTCTCAATCCCTTTGGTTCTCCCGGCCAATTTGGACGGAAAAATGTGATCAGTGTTGCCCAGATGTTCCCCACACGGAGGCCTGATCCGAGGTCAGGCTCACGACTAAACCCCAGATCGAATCTCTGGTTTTCCCCAGTTACTGTATTAACATGTTGTGTCAGGAAACAGTGCTGAATATTGTCAGTCAATCTTTCAGCTGCAATGCCCCCAGCAGCAGGTAAAGCCCCGTGCCCCTGAATGTCAGGCCAATTACAATGATCTTCACTCAGCTCTATTCTCTCTCTGTCCCCCCACACACACTGCCTGAACTCTCAGGCTGACTGTTCCCAGCATCTTCTCTCTTTATTCTCTCACATTGCAGCATTCCCGTTGCTGGGCTCAGGGGCTGTGTGGGCGGGGCCCCAACCTCACACACGGCGGGCGGTCCATCTCCAGATGTGGCGGATACTCAGACAGGAATTGAGAGCGAGTTGGATCTTCATTGTTGTCTCTTCGGACACAGAGAGAGCCGCAGACAATGGGAGGGTGAAAGCTCTTGTTAATCAGTGTCATTGAAGCTGGCCAACGCTCCAGGGAAGTCGCTGAGTTGTCTGAGCTGAATATATTGTCTGTCAGCTCACTCTCTGCCTGAGGTGTCACTGAGAGAAAGCAAAACACGACGGAAAGACAGACAGGTGCAGACAGGGCGGGTGTATCCTGGATGAGCATCAGCCAAGAATATAAAGGAATGTGCAGTGATTTTAGATAGTGGAGAAAGCATGCTGGCCTTCATCGCGAGAGGATTTGAATATAGGAGCAGGAAGGTCTAACTGCAGTTGTACAGGTCCTTGGTGAGACCACACCTGGAGTATTGTGTACAGCTTTAGTCTCCTAATCTGAGGAAGGACATTCTTGCTATGAGGGAGTGCAGCGAAGGTTCACCAGACTGAGTCCAGGGATGGCAGGATTGACATATGAGGAAAGATTGGATCGGCTAGGCTTATACTCACTGGAATTTTGAAGAATGAGAGGGGATTTCATGGAAACATATAAAATTCTGACGGGATTGTACAGGTTAGATGCTGGAAGAATGTTCCCGATGTTGTGGAAGTCCAGAACCAGGGGACAGATTCTTAGGATAAGGGGTAAGCCAGTTAGGACCGAGACGAGAAGAAACTTTTTCACTGAGAATTTGAACCTGTGGAATTCGCTGCCACAGAAAGTTGTTGAGGCCAGCTGATTGGACTTATTCAAAAGGGAGTTAGATGTGGCCCTTAGGGCTAAAGGGATCAAGGGGTATGGAGAGAAGGCAGTGGTGGGGTACTGAGCTTGAATGATCAGCCATGATCTTATTGAATGGTGGTGCAGGCTAGTACGGCCGAATGGCTTGCTCCTGCACCTATTTTCTATGTTTCTATCTTTAATATGTGACCTACTCCTTGGAAAAGCACGGCCGGTATATGAGGAGTCTCTAACCGCGGAATATGGAATTATTTTTACTTCAATGTTTTGCTTCGATCAATAACTACAGGGTAAGTTAACATCGCACTCTATTTCACACCGATAATATTGTTCTCATTTTCTGTCCTGATTAGATCTCTCGGTGAATGTAGGAGTGCTTGAGAAAATTCCAGCTGTGGACCTACCAGGGATTGTAGACTGAGGAACAACACTAGGTGAACCAGCCCAGGATTGTGCGAGCACCAAACAGAGAAAACTATTGATTCAAAGGGCTTCCATACATCGATAGGGGCGAAAAGTAAGAGAGAGTCCCATGGATTCAGATACAACCTTGTCCTGGGGATAGACTGGGGAGAAAGGTCAGAGAGAGTCCCATTGACTCAGATACACACTGGTCCTGGGGATAGACTGGGGAGAAAGGTCAGAGAGAGTCCCATTGACTCAGCGATACACTGGTCCTGGGGATAGACTGGGGAGAAAGGACAGAGAGAGTCCCATTGACTCAGAAAAACACTTGTCCTGGGGATAGACTGGGGAGAACGTTCAGAGAGAGTCCCATTGACTCAGATCGTTACTGGTCCTGGGGATAGACTGGGGAGAAAGGTCAGAGAGAGTCCCATTGACTCAGCTATACACTGGTCCTGGTGATAGACTGGGGAGAAAGGTCAGAGAGAATCCCATTGACTCAGATACACACTGGTCCTGGGGATAGACTGGGGAGAAAGGGCAGAGAGAATCCCATTGACTCAGATGCACACTGGTCCTGGGGATAGACTGGGGAGAAAGGTCAGAGAGAGTCCCATTGACTCAGATACACACTGGTCCTGGGGATAGACTGGGGAGAAAGGTCAGAGAGAGTCCCATTGACTCAGATACACACTGGTCCTGGGGGACTGGGGAGAAAGGTCAGGGAGAGTCCCAATCCACGTTACTTTATCAATATTTATCTAATTTTCTGTCTCGCATAATTAGATCTCGGGTAAATGATGGAGTGATAGAGAAAGGTCTACAGCTGGAAGTCAACAGGGGTTGCAGATTGAGGGACAACAACAGGTGAACCATCTATTGCTGAAAACCTTATCTCTGCCTTTGATACCTCGAGACTTGAATATTCCATCATTCTCATGGCCGGCCTCCCTTCTTACACACTCCGTAAACTTGCACTCATCCAAAACCCTGTCGCTCATTTCCGAACTCCTCAGAAATTAATGCCAGAGAATAACTTCAACTACTGTTTGGAGAAATTCCTGATCTAAGACTGAATCGCTTGCATTTCCACAGTGTGGAAAGGACGTTGACAGTTCACGTGCATGAGCGTGTATCTGCACACGCACAAGTGGAGAATTGTGATTGTAAAATATCAGCTAACTCTACCAATTATATATTTATGTTGTCTTCAGATTGTAAGACACCTAAACATAATGAAACAAATCCATGTTATGTATCCCCTGACTGTGAAGGCACACAATTCATTCTACATTATGTTATCAGTGGGAAATTTCCTCACCCGCTAAAGTGCTCACTCATCATCATCGCAGGGAGTCCGTCAGAATCGAGGAAAACTTGCTTCCACTCTAAAAGTGAATCCTTAGGTAACTGAACAATCCAATATGAGAACCACAATCTCTGTCACAGGTGGGACAGACAGTGGTTGGGAGAAAGGGTGTGTGGGACAGGGTTGCCGCACGCTCCTTCCGCTGCCTGCGCTTGATTTCTGCATGCTCTTAGCGACGAGATTCAATTTGCTCAGCGCCCTCCAGGATTCACTTCCTCCACTTAGAGTGGTCTTTGGCCAAGGCCTCCCAGGTGTCGGTGGTGATGTTGCATTTCATCAAGGATGCTTTGAGGATATCCTTAAAACGTTTCCTCCATCCACCTTGGGCTCGTTTGCCGTGAAGCAGTTCCGAATGGAGCGCTTGCTTTGGGAGTCTTGTGTCAGGCATGTGAACAATGTAACCCGCCCAGTGGAATCCATTAGACAGGTGCTGACACCATGAGATGTGGTTAATATATTCCAATAGAAGCAGCAACCAGGTCACATCTCCCTGAACACACGGACAATATCACTGCCCATAGAGACCAGAGGAATTACACCCAGCTATATGTTCTGTATGTGGATAGATATAATATTCATAAAATGCCATAAATTAATATCCCAACTCAAAAATATTAAACACACATCTGTGAATAAAAATAATACAATACCGCCATTAAATGTCGGAGCAGGCTTGAGGGGTCAGATGGCCTACTCCTATTTCTTATGTTCTTATGCCAGACTATGTAAAACTGAGTAAAGGATCATTTAATTCATCAATGATCACCCGCTCCACATTTCCCTGCTGAATATTCCCTACCTCGGGAATAAGGGTTTGGGCCTGCACTGTGAGTAAATCTCACCAGTGGTCGCTCCCAGTGGGGAATCTTGGCCGACGGGAGCCCGTCTGGAACTGGGTTGTGGAGATCAGTGGGACTCATTCGATTTCATTGGACAGCTGTCTGTGTCACACCTGATGTGGAGAGTTGATTGTAACACTCGGGAAATGCTCGATCCCAGAGCTAACCGCTGTTGTACTGGTGGGAGAGGAGGGACTGGTTATCATGTTTAACAAGGCAATGTCCTCCTTCCCATTTTAATATTTCCCTCTAACCCTCCTATTAATATTATATTTATTACAGAGCATCACAACCTGGGAACGCCTGTCACCACCATGGCTGAAGGTCCAAACAGGGGAGAAGATCCAACATTTTCAACAAGAATGAGAATGGACACAGCTAGGTTCACATCACCACTCCCAGAGCATGTACAGCATGTGTTATATACGGAGTAAAACTCCCTCTACACTGTCCCAGCAAACACTCCCAGAGCAGGTACAGCATGGGTTATGTATGGAGTAAAGCTCACTCAATGCAGTCAAACCAAACAACTATAGGTTTGTTGCAGCCTGGGTTAGATAGAGTTAAGCTCCCTCGACACCTTAAGGATGTCATAGCAGTGCATTTGGAAAGAGGTGACATGATAGGTCCAAGTCAGCATGGATTTGTGAAAGGGAAATCATGCTTGACAAATCTTCTGGAATTTTTTGAGGATGTTTCCAGTAGAGTGGATAAGGGAGAACCAGTTGATGTGGTATATTTGGACTTTCAGAAGGCGTTCGACAAGGTCCCACACAAGAGATTGATGTGCAAAGTTAGAGCACATGGGATTGGGGGTAGTGTACTGACATGGATTGAGAACTGGTTGTCAGACAGGAAGCAAAGAGTAGGAGTTAATGGGTACTTTTCAGAATGGCAGGCAGTGACTAGTGGGGTAGCGCAAGGTTCTGTGCTGGGGCCCCAGCTGTTTACACTGTACATTAATGATTTAGATGAGGGGATTAAATGTAGTATCTCCAAATTTGCGGATGACACTAAGTTGGGTGACAGTGTGAGCTGCGAGGAGGATGCTGTGAGGCTGCAGAGCGACTTGGATAGGTTAGGTGAGTGGGCAAATGCATGGCAGATGAAGTATAATGTGGATAAATGTGAGGTTATCCACTTTGGTGGTAAAAACAGAGAGACAGACTATTATCTGAATGGTGACAGATTAGGAAAAGGGGAGGTGCAAAGAGACCTGGGTGTCATGGTACATCAGTCATTGAAGGTTGGCATGCAGGTGCAGCAGGCGGTTAAGAATGCAAATGGCATGTTGGCCTTCATAGCAAGGGGATTTGAGTACAGGGGCAGGGAGGTGTTGCTAAAGTTGTACAGGGCATTGGTGAGGCCACACCTGGAGTATTGTGTACAGTTTTGGTCTCCTAACCTGAGCAAGGACATTCTTGTTATTGAGGGAGTGCAGCGAAGGTTCACCAGACTGATTCCCGGGATGGCGGGACTGACCTATCAAGAAAGACTGGATCAACTGGGCTTGTATTCACTGGAGTTCAGAAGAATGAGAGGGGACCTCATAGAAATATATAAAATTCTGACGGGGTTAGACAGGTTAGATGCAGGAAGAATGTTCCCAATGTTGGGGAAGTCCAGAAACAGGGGTCACAGTCTAAGGATAAGGGGTAAGCCATTTAGGACCGAGATGCGGAGGAACTTCTTCACCCAGAGAGTGGTGAACCTGTGGAATTCTCTACCACAGAAAGTTGTTGAGGCCAATTCACTAAATATATTCAAAAAGGAGTTAGATGAGGTCCTTACTGCTAGGGGGATCAAGGGGTATGGCGAGTAGGCAGGAATGGGGTACTGAAGTTAAATGTTCAGCCATGAACTCATTGAATGGCGGTGCAGGCTAGAAAGGCCGAATGGCCTACTCCTGCACCTATTTTCTATGTTTCTATATTTCTATGACACCATCCCTTCAACACTCCCATGGCCGGTGCAGCTTGGGTAAGATACAGAGTAAAGCTCCTCTGTAATACACCATCAAATACTCCCAGTACAGGTACAGCATGGATTAGCTATACAGTAAAGCTCCCTCTACACTGTCCCATCAATCACTCCCACGGCTGGTACAGCTCGGCTTAGATACAGTGCAAACCTCCCTGAATACTGTCCCATCAAACACTCCCAGGGCAGGTACAGCAGGGGTTACATACAAATTAAAGCTCCTCTACACTGTCCCATCAAAGACTTCCAGGGCAGGTACAGCACCGTTTGGATACAGAATAAAGCTCCCTCTACACTGTCCCATCATACACTCCCATGGCAGGAACTGCTCGGGTTAGGTACAGAGCAAAGCTCTGTCTATACTTTACGATGAATCACTCCCAGATCAGGTATAGCACTGGTTAAATACAGATTTAAGCTCTCTCGACGCTGGCCCATCAAACAATCCGAGGGCACCTACCTCAAGAGTTCCATACATGGTTAGGCTCCCTCTACACTGTCCCAGCGAATACTCTCAGTACAGGTACAACATGGGTTAGATACACAGTATAGTTCCCTCTAAAATATCCCAACAATCACCCCCAGGGCAGGTACAGCAGATGTTAGATGCAGAGTAAAGCTTCCTCTGCATTGCCCATCAATCACTCCCAGTTACGTACAGCACGCTTCAAATACAGAGAAAAACTCCCTCTAAACTGTCCTGTCAAGCTTTCCCAGGACAGGAACAGCACTAGTTAGATACACAGTTAAGCTCCCTCTACACTGTCCCATCAAACACTCCAAGGGTAGTTGCAGCCTGGGTTAGATACAGAGTAAAGTATCCTCTATACTGCCCCATCAAACACTCGGGAAGGTACAACACGCGTTGGATTTAGAGGAAAGCTCCATCTGCACTGTCCCACTAAACAGTCCCAGGGGCAAATACAGGATTGGTTGGACACAGAGTAAAGCTCCCTCTACACTGTCCAATTCCCAGGACAGGTACAGCAAGGGTTAGATACAGAGTAAAGCTCCTTCGACACTGTCCCATCAAACACTCCCAGGGCAGGTACAGCATAGGGTTAGATGTAGAGTAAAGCTCCCTATATACACTCGCATCAAACATTCCCAAACACATACAGCAGGAGTTACATGCTGAGTGAAGCTCCCTCTATAATGTCCCATTAAACAATCTCAGGCCACCTACCCACAGGTTACATACATAGTAAGGCTCCCTCTAGACTAACCCATCAAATACTCCCAGTACAGGTATAACACGGGTTAGATACAGAATAAAGCTCCATCTGCATTGTCCCATCAAACACTCCTAGTACAGGTACAACATGGTTTAAATACAGAATAATGCTCCCTCAAAAGTAGTAATCTCAGGATTGCTACCAGTGCCACGTGCTCGCCAGAGTAGGAATAGCAGGATAACGCAGATGAATACGTGGCTTGAGGAGTGGTACAAAAGGGAGGGATTCAAATTCCTGGGACATTGAACCGGTTCTGGGGGAGGTGGGACCAGTACAAACTGGACGGTTTTCACCTGGACAGGACTGGAACAAATGTCATTGGGGGGGAGTGTTTGCTCGTGCTGTTGGGGAGGAGTTAAACTAATATGGCAGGGGGATGGGAACCTATGCAGGGAGACAGAGGGAAGTAGAATGGGGGCAGAAGCAAAATGTAGAAAGATAAAAAGAAAAATACAGAGCAGAGAAACCTAAGTCAAAAAGGGCCACATTACAGCAAAATTCTAAAGGGGCAAAGTGTGTTCGAAAGACAAGCCTGAAGCCTCTGTGCCTCAATGCGAGGAGTATTCAGAATAAGGTGGAAGAATTAACTGCGCAGATAGCAGTTAACTGTTTTGATGCAATTGGCATCACGGAGACATGGCTTCAGGGTGACCAAGGCTGGGACCTTAACATCCAGGGGTATTCAACATTTAGGAAGGATAGACAGAAAGGAAAAGGAGGCAGGGTGGCATTGTTCGGTAAAGAGGAAATTAATGCAATAGTGAGAAAGGACATTTGCTTCGATGATGTGGAATCGGTATGGGTGGAGCTACGGAACACCAAAAGGCAGAAAACGCTAGAGGGAGTTGTGTACAGACCACCAAACAATAGTAGTGAGGTTGGGGACAGCATCAAACAAGAAATTAGGGATGCATGAAATAAAGGTACAGCAATTATCATGGGTGACTTTAATCTACATATTTATTGGGCTAACCAAACTGGTAGCAATGCGGTGGAGGAGCATTTCCTGGAGTGTATTAGGGATGGTTTTCTAGACCAATATGTCGAGGAACCAACAAGGGAGCTGGCCATCCTAGCCTGGGTGATATGTAATGAGAAGGGACTAAATAGCAATCTTGTTGTGCGAGGCCCCTTGGGGAAGAGTGACCATAACATGGTAGAATATTTTATTAAGATAGCGAATGACAGTTAATTCAGAAACTAATGTCCTGAACTTAAGGAAAGGTAACTTCTTTGGTATGAGACGTGAATTGGCTAGAATAGACTGGCAAATTATACTTAAAGGGTTGACAGTGGATAGGCAATGGCAAACATTTAAAGATCACATGGATGAACTTCAGCAATTGTAGATTCCTGTCTGGAGTAAAAATAAAACTGGGAGTGTGGCTCAACTGTGGCTAACAAAGGAAATTAAGGAGAGTGCTAAATCCAAGGAAGTGGCATATATATTGGCCAGGAAAAGCAGCAAACCTGTGGACTCGGAGAAATTTAGAATTCAACAGAGGAGGACAAAATGTTTAATTAAGGGGGGGGCGGTTAGAGTACTAGAAGAAGAAGCCGGGAACATAAAAATTGGCTCCAAAAGCTTCTACAGATGTGAAGAGAAAAAGATAAGTGAAGACAAACGTAGGTCCCTTGCAGTCGGATTCAGGTGAATTTATAATTGGGAACAAAGAAATGGCAGACCAATTGAACAAATACTTCAGTTCTGTCTTCACGAAGGAAGACACAAATAACCTTCTGGAAGTACTAGGGAACAGAGTGCCTTGTGAGCAGGAGGAACAGAAGGATATCCATATTAGCTTGGACATTGTGTTATGGAAATTGATGGAATTGAAGGCCGATAAATTCCCGGGGCCTAATAGTCTGCAACCCAGAGTACTTAAGGAAGTGGCCCTAGAAATAGTAGATGCATTGGTGATCATTTTCCAGCAGTCTATCGACTCTGGATCAGTTCCTATGGACCGGAGGGTAGCCAATGTAACACCACTTTTTAAAAAAGGAGGGAGAGGGAAAACGGATAATTATAGACTGGTTAGCCTGACATCAGTAGTGGGGAAAATGTTGGAATCAATTATTAAAGATGAATTAGCAGCGCATTTGGAACGCAGTGACAGGATCGGTCCAAGTCATCGTGGATTTATGAAGAGGAAATCATGCTTGACAAATCGTCTGTAATTTTTTGAGGATGTAACTAGTAGAGTAGACAAGGAGAACCAGTGGAATCATGTATTTGTACTTTCAAAAGGCCTTTGACAAGGTCCCACACAGAGATTGGTGGGCAAAATCAAAGCACATAGTATTGGAGGGAATATACTGACGTGGATAGAGAACTGGTTGGCAGACAGGAAGCAGAGAGTCGGGATGAATGGGTCGTTTTCAAAATGGCAGGCAATGACCAGTGGAGTGCCGCAGGGCTCAGTGCTGGGACCCCAGCTCTTTACAATATACATTAACGATTTAGATGAAGGAACTGAGTGTAATATCTCCAGGTTTGCAGATGACACTAAAGTGGGTGGCAGCGTGAGCGGTGAGGGTGATGCTAAAAGACTGCAGGTTGACTTGGACAGGTTAGGTGAGTGGGCAAATGCATGGAAGATGCAGTATAATGTGGATAAATGTGAGGTTATCCATTTTGGGGGCAAAAACGCGAAGACAGAATATTATCTGAATGGTGGCAGATTAGGAAAAGTGAGGTGCAACGAGACCTGGGTTTCAAGGTTCATCAGACATTGAAAGTTGGCCTGCAGGTTCAGCAGGCGATGAAGAAGGCAAATTATATGTTGGCCTTCACAGCTAGGGGATTTGAGTATAGGAGCAGGGAGATCTTATTGCAGTTATACAGGCTCTTGGTGTGGCCTCACCTGGAATATTGTATTCAGCTTTGGTCTCCTAATCTGAGGAAGGACGTTCTTGCTATTGAGGGAGTGCAGCGAATATTCTCCAGACTGATTGCCGGGATGGCAGGACTGACATATGAGGAGAGATTGGATCACCTGGGCCTTTATACTTTGGAATTTAGAAAGATGAGAGGGGATCTCATAGAAACATAAAATATTCTGTCAGGACAGGATAGATGCGGATAGAATGTTTTCAATGTTGGGGAAGTCCTGAACCAGGGGACACAGTCTTAGGATAAGGGGTAGGCCATTTAGGACTGAGATGAGGAGAAACTTCTTCACTCAGTGAGTTGTTAACCTGTGGAATTCCCTGCTGCAGAGAGTTGTTGATGCCAGTTCATTGGATTTATTCAAGATGGAGCTAGATGTGGCCCTTACGGCTAAAGGGATCAAGGGGTACGGAGAGAAAGCAGGAAAGAGGTACTGAGGGAGTGATCAGCCATGATCTTTTTGAATGGTCGTGCAGGCTCGAAGGGCCGAATGGCCGACTCGTGCACCGATTTTCGATGTTTCTATGAATCAAAGATGATCTTACAGAAACATATAAGATTATGACAGGGCTTGACAAGGTGGTTGCAGAGAGGATGTTTCCACTGATGGGGGAGACTATAACTCGATGGCTTGATATTAGAATAAGGGGCCGCCCATTTAGAACTTAAAAGACGGGTCCCAGTGCCCGGGAGATGGAACATCCTGGGCAACACATTTTGCATCGTCATAGAATCAGAGAATGGTTACAACATGGAAGGAGGCCATTTTGCCCCTCGAGCCCATGCCGGCTATTTGCAAGAGCTTCAGCTAATCCCACTCTATCTATACTGTCCACACACCT
Organism: Pristiophorus japonicus; assembly: GCF_044704955.1. Lineage (NCBI taxonomy): Eukaryota > Metazoa > Chordata > Chondrichthyes > Pristiophoridae > Pristiophorus > Pristiophorus japonicus. The sequence goes on from NC_092009.1 coordinate 6,061,000, forward strand.
CATGATTTTGAACACCTCTGTCAAATCTTCTCTCAATCCCTTTTTTTTTAAGAACATCCCAACTTCTCCAGACTATCCACGGAACTGAAGTCCATCATCCCTGGAATCATTCTCGTACATCTTTTCTGCACGCTCTCAAAAGGCCTTCGCATACTTACTAAAATGTGGAAGCCAGAATTACTCCAGGTCCAAGACCACGCCAATCTCTGTCGTTGAGCTACCATACATGGACAATATTTGCGTCTGCGAACATACAGAGGCTGAACTCCAAGTCATAGTCGACGTATTTACTGAGGCGTACCAAAGCATGGGCTTTACACTAAACATCTGTAAGTCCGACGTCATCCACCAGCCTGTCCTCGCCAAATAGCACTCCCCACTCCACCCACCCCCCACCCCGCAGTCATAAAAATCCATGGCGCGGCCCCGGACAACGTGGACCATTTTCCATACCTCGGGAACCTCTTATCAACAAGAGCAGACATTGATGACAAGATTCAACACCGCCTCCAGTGCCGCCTTCGGCCGCTTGAGGTAAAGAGTGTTTGAAGACCGCGCCTTCAAATCTATCGACAAGCTCATGGTCTACAGGGCTGTAGTAATACCCACCCTCAGAGACATGGACTATGTACAGTAGACACCTCAAGTTGCTGGGGAAATAACACCAACGAGATCTCCGCAAGATCCTACAAATCCCCTGGGAGGACAGACACACCAACGTCGTCGGCCAGGCCAACATCCCCAGCATTGAAGCACGGACCACATTTGATCATCTCCGCTGGGCAGGCCACATTTTTCGCATGCCAGACACGAGATTCCAAAAGCAAGCACTCTAATCAGAACTCCTTCACAGCAACCGAGCCAAAGGTGTGGCAGAGGAAACGTTATAAGAACACCGTCAAAGCCTCCCTGATAAAGTACAACATCCCCACTGACACCTGGGAGTCCCTGGCTAAAGAACGCACTAAGTGTAGGAAGAGCATCCTGGAGGGCGCTGAGCACATCGAGAGTCATCGCCGAGAGCATGCGGAAATCAACTGCAGGCATCAGAAAGAACATGCGGCAAACCTGTGCCACCCACCCATTCCCTCAACGACTATCTGTCCCACCTGTGACAGGGACTCTGGCTCTCGTATTGGACTGTTCAGCCACCTAAGGACTCATTTTTAGAGTGGAAGCATGTCTTCCTCGATCCGAGGGACTGCCTATGATGATGATGACGCAGAACTGCTCACAGTGCTCCACTTGAGGCCGAACCAGAGTTTTATGCAGGTTCAACATAATATCCACACTTTTGTACTCTATACTGCTATTCATGAAGCCTGGGGTCCCGTAAGTTGTTGTAACCACTTTCTCAGCCAGTGCTGCCACCTTCAGTGATTGGTGCACATAAACTCCTGGGTCTCGCTGTTCACGCACCCCTTTAGTTTATATTTCCTCTCCTCTTTCTTCCTCCCAAAATGTATCACTTTTGATCTTTTCTACATTAAATTTCAGCTGAAACAACTGCCCATTCCGCAAGCCTGTCTATGTCTTTCTGAAGTCTATCACCATCATCCTCACTTTTCACTGTACTTCCAAGTTTTTTGTGAGCTGTAGATTTGGAAATTGTGCCCTGTACATCCAAGTCAAGGTCATTAATATAGATTTAAAAAAAAACAGTGGCCCCAATACCAACCCCTGGGGAACACCACTTCCTCCAGTCTGAAAAACAACCGTTCACCACCAATCTGTTTGTATCACTTAGCCACTTTCACATCCATGTTACCACTGTCCCCGTTATTCCATGGGCTTCGTTTTTGTTGGTTTTGGTAACACGCCTGGGATCAGTAAACACAAAACCCAGTCTGTTAATCACTTTCAGCTGCTGGAATTAGCATGTACCCCAATGCATCTCTTCTACCTTCAATATGTGAATAGAGCATCATGCCTGCAAACCTGGTTTAAGTTTATATCCACTCAGCAAATCTATTTAAGAAAAGCCTGTTGGCCAATGAGACACTTTAATGTGCCAGTGTGCTACTGGTTTGATTGGCATTTTGCCGGTAATGGACTCCGTAATTGGTCTCCAAGGAAGGATATACTTGCATTGGAGGCAGTTCAGAGAAGGTTCACTCGGAAGATGAGGTGGTTGACTTATGAAGATAGCTTGAATAGGTTGGGCCTAAGCACATTGGAGTTCAAAAGAATGAGAGGTGATTTTATCGAAACATAAGATAATGAAGGGGCTTGACAAGGTGGATGCAGTGAGGATATTTCCACTTATATGGGAAACTAAAACTCGGGGACATAGTCTTAGAATAAGGGGCCACCCAATTAAAACTGAGATACGGAATTTCTTCTCTGAGGGTTGTAAATCAATGGAATTCTCTGCCCAGGAGAGCTGTGGAGGCTGGGTCTTTGAATATATTTACGGCGGAGATAGAGAGATATTTGAGCGATAAGTGAGTGAAGACTTTTGGGGAGTGGGCAGGGAAGTGGAACTGAGTCCATGATCAGGTCAGCCATAATCTTATTGAATGGTGGATCAGGCTCGAGGGGCCAAATGGCCTACTCCAGCCTCTATTTCTTATGTTCTCATGTTCTAACTGAACATTTCTCCCAGGGTAACCTTATCTGTAATGAAATATATGCCTTTCAATAAGCCTCAGGTCCTTGCTCATGTCTGCTGCAAATTCCGGAGTTGATGGGATTGACCTATGACGATAGGTTGAGTAGGTTGGGCCTATACGCATTGGAGTTCAGAAGAATGAGGTGATCTCTGTGTGGCCCTGAAGGACCGTGTCCAGGCTGAAGTTCTGTTCCCCCTGTAAGATCCTCCCCACAGATTGTCCTTTCTCAGCTCCAGCCAGGTGATGCTAAACCCTCAGGTGGGAAAGACAAAAATCCACAGCAATGTGTTGAAAGCAACACTAATTTATGTGTCTGTATCCCAAATATTAAACCCCTTTCCAGTTACAGGAGTTATTAAGGTCAGCGGTACAGGAGTTATAAACCTCAACTATCAAAATGAAGTCAATGCAGTCCAGAATGCGATTAACAGCAGAATCCAACCCCTGCGGTCACTTGTGAACTCGCTGGTGTCTCAGCTGGCTGTCTGACAGAGATAATTCCTTCCCACACTCAGAGCAGGTGAACGGCCTCACCCCAGAGTGAACTCGCTGATGTTTCAGCAGTTGGGATGATGCAGTGAATCCCTTCCCACAGTCAGACCATGTGAATGGCCTCTTCCCACTGTGAACTCGCTGGTGTATCAGCAGGTCGGATGACCGAGTGAAACCCTTCCCACACTCTGAACAGGTGAACAGCCTCTCCCCAGTGCGACCTCGCTGGTGTCTCAGCAGGCTGGATGATGCAGTGAATCCCTTCCCACCCTCTGAACAGGTGAACGGTATCTCCCCAGTGTGATCTCGCTGGTGTCCCAGCAGGCTGGATGATGTAGTGAATCCCATCCCACAGTCGGAGCAGGTGAATGGCCTCTCTGCAGTGTGAACTCACTGGTGTGCCAGCAGGTGGGATAACTGAGTGAATCCCTTCCCACAGTTGGAGCAGGTGAATGGCCTCTCCCCAGTGTAACCTCGCTGGTGTCTCAGCAGGTGGGATGATGCAGTGAATCCCTTCCCACAATCAGAGCAGGTGAACGGTCTCCCCCAGTGTGAACTCGCTGGTGTATCAGCAGGTTGGATAACTGAGTCAATCCCTTCCCACAGTCGGAGCAGGTGAATGGCCTCTCCCCGGTGTGAACACGCCGATATGTTTCCAGCTGGGACGGATAGTTGAAACGTTTCCCACAATCCCCACATTTACACGGTTTCTCCCCAGTGTGACTGCACATGTGTCTCTCCAGTTTGGATGATTGGCTGAAGCCTTTGTCCACACACAGAGCACGTGAACCGTTTCTCCCCACTGTGAACGGTGCCTTCTGCTTCCTTGGTCAAAAGCTGATAATATTCCAGTCCCGATGTACCGAGTGACAGTCAGATCTTGAGGTGATGTTTGGTTTGAGCTTCCTGTCTACAAATCCTCCCCTTTTAACACCCTGTAAAGTAAATTTCAAACAGGAAAAGTGAGTGTGAGAGAGAAACCACAAAAACACAAAAGTAGGTTGTGAAATTGAGCTTAATGAATTTGGTCTTTTGTGGGGACGGCACGAGAAAAAAGTGACCATGAAAGCTGCCGGATTGTCGTAAAAACACATCTGGGTCACTGCTGTCCTTCAGGAAGGGGACCCACCTCCCTCGACAGGCCCACATGGGAAATTGTTGGCCCCACTGAGCCCAGTAGTACTGGGGTGAAACCCAGCAGCTTCTCCCCCCTCTCCATCCAGCTCAAACTGATGCAACAAACAGACCCACACAGGAGGCCAGTGAGTGACTTCCACATCCAGCGCCCACCTGATACAGAGCGGCTGGGAATTAATGGGCCTGCTGTATAAATGTAAGTTGTTGTTTTCCTGCTGTGAGGGAGGTGCTGCCCCCGGGGGTTGCTGGTGCCGGGCCCGGTGTCTCTGACTCAGTGCCCGAGTGCCGCACTCGGTGTTGCCCGGGTCCCGAGAGCCGCACTCGGTGTTGCCCGGGTCCCGAGAGCCGCACTCGGTGTTGCCCGGGTCCCGAGAGCCGCAAACGTTGTTGCCCGGGGCCCGAGAGCCACACTCGGTGTTGCCCGGTGCCCGAGAACTGCACCCGGTGTTGCCCGGGGAGCGAGAGCCACACTCGATGTTGCCCGGGTCACGAGAGCCGTAATCGGTGTTGCCCGGGTCCGTCGAGCTGCACTCGGTCTTGCCCGGGGACTGAGAGACGCACTCGGTCTTGCACGGGGAATGAGAGCCACACTCGGTTAAAAAGGAGGCAGACAAAAAGCAGGAAACTATAGACCAGTTCGCCTAACATCTGTGGTTGGGAAAATGTTGAAGAGTTCATTCTTTAAGAAGCATTAGCACGACATTTGGAAAAGCATAATTCGGTCAGGCAGTCAGCATGGATTTATGAAGGGGAAGTTAAGTTTGACAAATTTGCTGGAATTCTTTGAGCATGTAAAGAACAGGGTGGATAAAGTGGGTATGGTGTTTTTCAACTCCCAGAAGGCATTTGACAAGGTGCCACATAAATGGTTACTGCACAAGATAAAAGTTCACGGGCTGGGGGTAATATATTCGCATGGATAGAGGATTGGCGAACTAACAGAAAACAGAGAGGTGGGGTGAATAGTTCATTCTTGGGTCGGCAAGCAGTAACTAGTGGGGTGACGCAGGGATCAGTGCTGGGACCCCAACTATTTACAATCTATATTAACGACTTGGAAGAAGGGACCGACTGTAACGTAGCCAAGTTTGCTGGCGATACAAAGATGGGAGGAAAAGACGGCAGTCGGGAGCAGCGTCGAAGAGCTGCGTGGAGAGGTCTATAAAAGGCACAGCAGGGAGTCCGGGGCCCAGCGGCGCCGGCAGTCGGGAGCAGCGTCGAGGAGTTGCGTGGAGAGGCCTATAAAAGGTGTACTTGTGCAGCTACAGGGAGAAGGCAAAAAAGAAGTAGAAAGGAAACAAAAGGTGACTTCACAGCCAAGAGGGTAAGTGATTGGCTGGTGATTGATGAGCAGTTTTTCTTTTTGCTCTTCTATATCAGTGAGTAACTTTTAACATTGTTGTTGCCAATTTAAGTGTATCTAAGGGTGAAGTCATGTCAAGAGAGCTCGGTGGGGTGTTATTCTCCTCCTGTACCATGTGGGAACTCAGGGACGACAACAGTGTCCCTGACGACTATATCTGCAGGGAGTGTGTCCACCTCAAGCTCCTGATGGACCGCGTTGCAGAATTGGAGCTGAGTATGGATTCACTCTGGAGCATCCACGATGCTGAGAATGACGTGAGTATCACGTGTAGCGAGTTGGTCGTACCGCAGGGAAAGGGTCCACAGCCAGATAGGGTATGGAAGACCAACAGGAAGAGCAGTGCAAGGAAGGTAGTGCAGGGGTCCCCTGTGGTAATCCCCCTGCAAAACATATACACCGCTTTGAGGACTGTTGAGGGGGATGACTCATCAGGGGAGGGCAGCAGCAGCCAAGTTCATGGCACCATGGCTGGCTCTGCTGCACAGGAGGGCAAGAAAAAGAGTGGGAGAGCAATGGTGAGGGGAATAGTTAGGCGTTTCTGCGGCCGCGACCGAGACTCCAGGATGGTATGTTGCCTCCCTGGTGCAAGGGTCAAGGATGTCTCGGAGCGGGTGCAGGACATTCTAAAAAGGGAGGGAGAACAGCCAGTTGTCATGGTGCACATTGGTACCAATGACATTGGTTAAAAAAAAGGAATGAGGTCCTACGAAACGAATTTAAGGAGCTAGGAGCTAAATTAAAAAGTAGGACCTCAAAAGTAGTAATCTCGGGATTGCTACCAGTGCCACGTGATAGTCAGAGTAGGAATCGCAGGATAGCGTAGATGAATACGTGGCTTGAGCAGTGGTGCAGCAGGGAGGGATTCAAATTCCTGGGGCATTGGAACAGGTTCTGGGGGAGGTGGGACCAGTACAAACTGGACGGTCTGCACCTGGGCAGGACCGGAGCCATTGTCCTAGGGGGAGTGTTTGCTAGTGCTGTTGGGGAAGATTTAAACTAATATGGCATGGGGATGGGAACCAATGCAGGGAGACAGAGGGAAACAAAAAGGAGGCAAAAGCAAAAGACAGAAAGGAGAACAGGAAAAGTGGAGGGCAGAGAAACCCAAGGCAAAGAACAAAAAGGGCCACTGTACAGCAAAATTCTAAAAGGACAAAGGGTGTTAAAAAAACAAGCCTGAAGACTTCGTGTCTTAATGCAAGGAGTATCCGCAATAAGCTGGATGAATTAACTGTGCAAATAGATGTTCACAAATCTGATGTGATTGGGAATATGGAGACATGGCTCCAGGATGATCAGGGCTGGGAACTCAATATCCAGGGGTATTCAACATTCAGGAAAGATAGAATAAAAGGAAAAGGAGGTGGGGTAGCATTGCTGGTTAAGGAGCAAATTAAGGCAATAGTTCGGAAGGACATTAGCTTGGATGATGTGGAATCCATATGGGTTGAGATGCAGAATAACAAAGGGCAAAAAACGTTAGTGGGAGTTGTGTACAGACCTCCAAACAGTAGTAGTGATGTTGGGGAGGGCATCAAACATGAAATTAGGGGTGCCTGCAATAAAGGTGCAGCAGTTATAATGGGTGACTTTAATATGCACATAGATTGGGTTAACCAAACTGGAAGCAATACGGTGGAGGAGGATTTCCTGGAGTGCATAAGGGATGGTTTTTTAAACCAATATGTCGAGGAACCAACTAGGGGGGAGGCCATCTTAGACTGGGTGTTGTGTAATGAGAGGGGATTAATTAGCAATCTCGTTGTGTGAGGCCCCTTGGTGAAGAATGACCATAATATGGTGGAATTCTGCATTAGGATGGAGAATGAAACAGTTAATTCAGAGACTATGGTCTAGAACTTAAAGAAAGGTAACTTTGAAGGTATGAGGCGTGAATTGGCTAGGAGAGATTGGCGAATGATACTGAAGGGGTTGACTGGGGATGGGCAATGGCAGATATTTTGAGACTGCATGGATGAACTACAACAATTGTACATTCCTGTCTGGCGTAAAAATAAAAAAGGGAAGTTGGCTCAACCGTGGCTATCAAGGGAAATCAGGGATAGCATTAAAGCCAAGGAAGTGGCATACAAATTGGCCAGAAATAGCAGCGAACCCAGGGACTGGGAGAAATTTAGAACTCAGCAGAGGAGGGCAAAGGGTTTGATTAGGGCAGGGGAAATGGAATAGGAGAAGAAGCTTGCAGGGAACATTAAGACGGATTGCAAAAGTTTCTATCGACATGTAAAGAGAAAAAGGTTAGTAAAGACAAACGTAGGTCCCCTGCAGTCAGAATCAGGGGAAGTTATAACTGGGAACAAAGAAATGGCGGACCAATTGAACAAGTACTTTGGGTTGGTACTCACTGAGGAGGACACAAACAACCTTCCGGATATAAAAGTGGTCGGAGGGTCTAGTAAGTAGGAGGAACTGAGGGAAATCCTTAGTAGTCGGAAATTCTTTTGGGGTAATTGAAGGGATTGTAGGCCGATTATTCCCCAGGGCCTGATGGACTGCATCCCAGAGTACTTAGGGAGGTGGTCTTGGAAATAGTGGATGCATTGACAGTCATCTTCCAACATGCCATTGATTCTGGATCAGTTCCTATGGAGTTGAGGGTAGCCAATGTAACCCCATTTTTTAAAAAAGGAGGGAGAGAGAATACAGCGAATTATAGACCGGTCAGCCTGACATCGGTAGTGGGTAAAATGATGGAATCAATTATTAAGGATGTCATAGCAGTGCATTTGGAAAGAGGTAATATGATAGGTCCAAGTCAGCATGGATTTGTGAAATGAAATCATGCTTGACAAATCTTCTGGAATTTTTTGAGGATGTTTCCAGTAGAGTGGACTAGGGAGAACTAGTTGATGTGGTATATTTTCACTTGCAGAAGTCTTTCGACAAGGTCCCACACAAGAGATTAATGTGCAAAATTAAAGCACATGGGATTGGGGGTAGTGTGCTGACATGGATTGAGAACTGGTTGTCAGACATGAAGCAAAGAGTAGGAGTAAATGGGGACTTTTCAGAATGGCAGGCAGTGGCTAGTGGGGTACCGCAAGGTTGTGTGCTGGGGCCCCAGCTGTTTACACTGTACATTAATGATTTTGACGAGGGGATTAAATGTAGTATCTCCAAATTTGCGGATGACATTAAGTTGGGTGGCAGTGTGAGCTGTGAAAAAGATGCTATGAGGCTGCAGAGCGACTTGGATAGATTAGGCGAGTGGGCAAATTCATGCCAGATGAAGTATAATGTGGATAAATGTGAGGTTATCCACTTTGGTGGTAAAAACAGAGAGACAGACTATTATCTGAATGGTGACAGATTAGGAAAAGGGGAGGTGCAAAGAGACCTGGGTGTCATGTTACATCAGTCATTGAAGGTTGTCATGCAGGTACAGCAGCCGGTTAATAAAGCAAATGGCATTTTGTCCTTCATAGCGAGGTGATTTGAGTACAGGGGCAGGGAGGTGTTGCTACAATTGTACGGGGCCTTGGTGAGCCCACACCTGCAGTATTGTGTACAGTTTTGGTCTCCTAACCTGAGGAAGGACATTCTTGCTATTGAGGGAGTGCAGCGAAGGTTCACCAGACTGATTCACGGGATGGCGGGACCAACCTATCAAGAAAGACTGGATCAACTGGGCTTGTATTCACTGGAGATCAGAAGAATGAGAGGGGACCTCATAGAAACGTTTAAAATTCTGTCGGGGTTTGACAGGTTAGATGCAGGAAGAATGTTCCCAATGTTGGGGAAGTCCAGAACCAGGGGACACCGTCTAAGGATAAGGGGGAAGCCATGTAGGAACGAGATGAGGAAGAATTTCTTCACCCAGAGAGTGGTGAACCTGTGGAATTCTCTACCAGAGAAAGTTGTTGAGGCCAATTCACTAAATATATTCAAAAAGGAGTTAGATGAAGTCCTTACTACTAGGGGAATCAAGGGGTATGGTGAGAAAGCAGGAATGGGGTACTGAAGTTGCATGTTCAGCCATGAACTCATTGAATGGCGGTGCAGGCTAGAAGGGCCGAATGGCCTGCTCCTGCACCTATTTTCTATGTTTCTATGTTTCTATGACACAAATAATCTGTAAAAGGTCACAGACAGGCTAAGTGAGTGGGCAAAAATTTGGCAGATGGAGTATAATGTTGGAAAGTGTGAGGTCATGCATTATGGCAGAAAAAAAATCAAGGAGCAAGTTATTATTTAAATGGAGAAAGATTGCAAAGTGCTGCAGTACAGCGGGACTTGGGGGTACTTGTGCATGAAACACAAAAGGTTAATATGCAGGTACAGCAGGTGATCAGGAAGGCCAACTGAATCTTGGCCTTTATTGCAAAAGGGCTGGAGTATAAAAGCAGGGAAGTCTTGCAACAGTTATACAAGTTATTGGTGAGGCCACACCTGGAATACTGCGTGCAGTTTTGGTTTCCATATTTATGAAAGGATATACTTGCTTTGGAGGAAGTTGAGAGAAGTTTCACGAGGTTGATTCCGGAGATGAGGGGTTGACTTATGAGAAAAGATTGAGGAGGTTGGGCCTCTATTCATTGAATTCAGAAGAACGAATGAGAGGTGATTTATCGAAATGTATAAGATAATGAGGGGGCTTGACAAGGTGGTAGCAGAGAGGATGTTTTCACTGATAGGGGAGACGAGAACTCGGGGACATAATCTTGGAGTAAGGGGCCCCCATGTAAAACTGAGGTGAGGAGGAATTTCTTCTCTCAGAGGGTTATAAACCTGTGGAATGCGCTGCCTCAGAGACCTGTGGAAGCTGGGACATTGAATATATTTAAGACAGAGATAGACATTGTCTTAACTGATAAGGGAATAAAGGGTTATGGGGAGCGGGCAGGGAAGTGGTCCTGAGTCCATGATCGGATCAGCCATGATCGTATTAAATGGTGGAGCAGGATCGAGGGTCCATATGCCTACTCCTGCTCCTATTTCTTCTGTTCTTATTTTCTTATATAGTTGGTGCCTTGTATGGGAGTGTGGATTTGATTCTGTATCTGTCCATCTCTGATATGTGGATGAGGATTTTACTCTGCATGTTCGTTTCTGACACGAGAGCGTGGATTTTATCCTGCACCTGTCAATTTCTGGTAATTGCCTGTGGGTTTCATTCTGTATCAAAAAGGGCCATATTACAACATAATTCTAAAAGGACAAAGAGTGTTTAAAAAAACAAGCCCGAAACTCTGAGTCTCAAAGCGAGAAGCATTTGTAATAAGGTGGACGAATTAACTGCACAGATAGCTGTTAACGGATATGATGCAATTGGGATTACTGAGACATGGCTCCAGGGTAACCAAGGCTGGGAACATAACATCCAGGCGTATTCAATATTCAGGAAGGATTGCCAGAAAGGAAAAGGAGGTGGGATAGTGTTAATGGTTAAAGAGGAGGTTAATGCAATAGTAAGGAAGGACATTGGCTGGGATAATGTGGAATCTATATGGGTAGAGCTGCGAAACACCAAAGGGCAGAAAACGGTAGTTGGGGTCGTGTACAGACCAAAAAACAGTAGTAGCAAGGTTGGGGGATGGCATCAAACAGGAAATTAAGGATGCGTGGAATAAGGGCACAGCAGTTACCATGGGTGACTTTAACCTACATATTGATTGGGCTCACCAAACTTGTAGCAGTACTGTGGAGGAGGATTTCCTGGAGTGTATAAGGGATGATTTTCTAGACCAATATGTCGAGGAACCAACTGGAGAGGAGGCCATCCTTGACTGGGTCTTGTGTAACGAAAGAGGATTAATTAGCAATCTGGTCGTGCGTGCCCCCTTGGGGAAAAGTGAACATAATATGGTAGAATTCTTCATTAAGCTGGAGATCGACACATTTAACTCAGAGACTAGGGTCCTGAACTTAAAGGAAACTTCAATGGTATGAGACGTGATTTGGCTAGGATAAACTGGCGAATGATACTTAAAGGGTTGACGGTGGATAGGCAATGGCAGACATTTAAAGATCACATGGATGAATTACAACTATTGTACATCCCTGTCTGGCATAAAAATAAAACCGAAAAGGTGGCTCAACCGTGGCTAACAAGGGAAATTATGGACATTGTTAAATCCGAGGAAGAGGCATATAAATTGGCCAGAAAAAGCAGCAAACCTGAGGACTGGGAGAAATTTAGAATTCAGCAGAGCGGGACAAAGGGTTTATTAGGAGGGGGGAAATAGAGTATGAGAATAAGCTTGCAGGGAACATTAAAAACTGACTGCAAAAGCTTCTGTAGATATGTGAAGAGAAAAAGATCAATGAAGACAAACGTGGTCCCTTGCAGTCAGAATCAGGTGAATTCATAATGGGGAACAAGGAAATGACAGACCAATTGAACAAATACTTTGGTTCTGTCTTCACTAAGGAAGACACGAATAACCTCCCGAAATTACTAAGGGACCGAGGGTCTAACGGGAAGGAAGATCTGAGGGAAATCCTTATTAGTCATCAAATGGTTGTAGGGAAACTGATGGGACTGAAGGCCGATAAATCCCCAGGGCCTGATAGTCTGCATCCCAGAGTAATTAAAGAAGTGGCCCTAGAAATACTAGATGCATTGGTGGTCATTTTCCAGAATGCCATGGACTCTGGATTAGTCCCTTTGGATTGGAGGGTAGCTAATGTAACCCCACTTTTTAAAAAAAGGAAGGGGAGAGAAAACAGGGAATTATAGACCGCTTTGCCTGACATCGGTGGTGGGGAAAATGCTGGAATCAATTATTAAAGATGTAATAGCAGATCATTTGGAAAGCAGTGACAGGATTGGTCCAATCAGCATGGAGTTATGAAAGGGAATTCATGCTTGACAAATCTTCGGGAGTTTTTTGATGATGTAACTAGCGGAGAACCAGTGGATGTGGTGTATTGGGAATTTCAACAAACTTTTGACAAGGTCCCACACAAGAGATTAGTGTGCAAAATTAAAGCACATGATATTGGGGGTAATGTATTGACGTGGATAGAAAACCGGTTGGCAGACGCGAAGCAAAGAGTAGGAATAAACGGGTCTTTTTCAGAATGGCAGGCAGTGACTAGTGGGATGCTGCAAGGTTCAGTGCTGGGATCCCAACTAATTAAAATATATGTTAATGATTTAGACGATGGAATTGAAGGTAGTATCTCCAAGTTTGCAGATGACACTAAGCTGGGTGGCAGTGTGAGCTGTGAGTCGGATGCTAAGAGGCTGCAGGGTGACTTGGACAGGTTAGGTGAATGGGCAATTGCGTGGCAGATGCAGTATAATGTGGATAAATGTGAGGTTATCCACTTTGGTGGCAAAAACAGGAAGGCAGATTATCTGAATGGTGACAGATTAGTAAAATGGGAGGTGCAAAGAGACCTGGGTGTCATGGTACATCAAGTCACTGAAGGTAGGCATGCAGGTCCAGGAGGCAGTAAAGAAAGCAACTGGCATGCTGGCCTTCATAGCGAGGGGATTTGAGTATAGGAGCAGGGAAGTCTTACTGCAGTTGTGCAGAGCCTTGGTGAGACCACACCTTGAGTATTGTGCAGTCTTGGTCTATTAATCTGAGCAAGGATGTGCTTGCTATTGAGGGAGTGCAGCGAAGGTTCAGCAGACTAATTCCCAGGATGGCAGGACTGACATATGAAGAAAGATTGGATCAGCTAGGCTTACTCTCACTGGAATTTAGAAGAATGAGAGGGGATCTCACAGAAACATCTAAAATTATGACGGGACTTGACAGGTGAGAGGCAGGAAGAATGTTCCTGATGTTGGGGAAGTCCAGAATCAGAGTCACAGTCTAAGGATAAGGGGTAAGCCATATCGGACTGAAATGAGGAGAAACTTTTTCACCCAGAGAGTGTTAAATCTGTGCAATTCTCTACCACAGAAAATTGTGGAATCCAGTTCGTTGGATATATTCAAGCGGGAGTTAGATCTTCCCCTTACGGCTAAGGGGATCAGCGGGTATAGAGAGAAAGCGGGAGTGAGGTACTGAAGTTGCATGGTCAGCCATGATCATATTGAATGGTGGTGCAGGCTTGAAGGGCCGAATGGCCTACTCCTGCACTTATTTTCTATGTTTCTTTACATTCTTGGTGTGTGTGTGTGTGTTTTGTGCTGTATCTGTCCATCTCTATTATGTGAATGTGAGCTCTACTCCATACCCGTCATTCTCCAGTATGTTAGTATTGTTTTACTGTGTACCACCAATTCCTGCTAGTGTATTGGTTTTACTTTCGAACTGTCAATTTGTGTTATGGAGATGAGTTTTATGCTGAATCTGTCGGTCTCTGGTAAATGAGTCTGAGTTTTACTCTGTACCTATCTGTCTCTGGTATGAGAGTGTGGGCCTTTCTCTGTATCTCTCCATTTCTGTTATGGGAGCCTGGGTTTTATTTTGTACCCGTCAAGTTCTGATATGTGATTGTGGGCCTCACTCTATACCTGCCAGTTTCTGTTTAATTGTGAGTGGACTTTCCTTTGTACCTGTCAGTTTCTGGAATGAAAGAGAGATCTTTACTCTGTACCTGTCAATTACAGGTTTGTGAGTCTGGACTTGTCACTGTATGTCAATTTATGTTATGGGAATATGGATTGTAATATGTCAGCCTCTGATGTGTGAGTATGGGTTTTATACTGTATCTCTCAGTCTCTGATATGTGAGTGTGGGTTTTATACTGTATCACTCGGTCTTTCATATGTGAGTGTGGGTTTTATACTTTATCTCTCACTCTCTGATATGTGAGTATGGGTTTTATACTGTATCACTCAGTCTCTGATATGTCAGTATGGGTTTTATACTGTATCTCTCAGCCTCTGATATGTGAGTGTGGGTTTTATACTGTATCTCTCAGCCTCTGATATGTGAGTGTGGGTTTTATACTGTATCTCTCAGTCTCTGATATGTGAGTGTGGGTTTTATACTGTATCTCTCAGTCTCTGATATGAGAGTATGGGTTTTATACTGTATCACTCAGTCTCTGATATGTGAGTGTGGGGTTTATACTGTATCACTCAGTCTCTCATATGCAAGTGTGGTTTTTTTCTGCAACTGTCAGCTTTTTGTGTGTGTTGAGGTTTTATCTGTGCCTCTCAGTTTCTGCTATGGTAGTCTGAGTTTAATCTGTATTTGCCAGTCTCTGGTATGTGAAAGTGAGAATCAATTTTACTTTTTACCTGTATTTCTCTGATGTGTGAGTGAAAATTTTGCATTCTAAGTGTCATTTTTCAGATTTGTGTGTGTGGGTTTTACTCTGTCCCTATCAGTTTCTGCGATGCAAGTAACAATTTTACTTAATGCCTTTCAGTTTCCGATATGTGCACATGGGATTTACACTTTACCTGTCACTCTCTGGTATGCAAGTGGGGATTTTATTCTGTTAGTCACTTTCATATATGTGGGTGTGTGTTGTATACTGTATCTGTCAGTCTATGGTACGGGAATGTGGGTTTTATTCTGCACCTGTCATCTTCTGGTATGTTCGGGAGTTAAATACTGAATCCATCAGATTCTGAAACATGAATATGGCTTTTGCTCTGTAACCATCAGCTTCTGATATGCGAGTGTGGTTTACACTACCTGTTTGACATTTTTTCTGATAGATGATTGTCTTTTATTCTCTACCTGCCAGTTTCTGGCAAGTGAGTGTGGGTGTTTAATGTACCTGTCAGTGTGATCTGTTTCAATGGTAAAACAATATCTGATTCTGCTGCTCCATGTGGCTGTAAGATTCACAATGTAACTCTGCCACTTCGGATCACTGTGGGACTGACAGCTTCTGCTGTCTGTGAAAACAGGATTGAGGCCAGTTCTGTGTCTCTGCGCTCTGTGAGTGATAATCTACTGACTGTTTGTGAGAAGGAGCTGCCTGCACTGTTCCTTGTATTCCGGGTGAAGGAAAGATCACATTTGTTCTGACTGGTTGAAGAATTTTGCTCTGAGAATAATAATACGAGAACATTATTAGTTCTAAGATATGGATGCGGGGTGAATATGATATATCTGAGGGAGTGACAATGTAGCTCTCGATCATCAGCAACACGGTTCTGGAGAACTCAGCTCACCGAAACAATATAACCAATCTTTAAAATATCTTCTCCCACACTCCTCTCCTGGTGCCTGCAATAGGGGCACTTTGTGAAACTCCCCACATCCTCACTGTCAGTTTGTGTTTCCACTGCTCACTGCCCAAGAACAACAGACACGGTGAGATTGGAACTGAATCAGGAACATTCACTTCTGATTTGGGGAAAGAAAGCAGCAATGATTTGAAAGAGCGAGGTGGTTTACTTTCTCTGTTAACTTACACTGTCCACACACAGCCCGAGAATGACCTCTCGCTTCCCCCACTCACATCATGTTCCAGAACTAGTTCCTGCTCCAATCTGCCTCTTGCACACAGCCCCCGACGGAACTAAACCAGGATCGTTCACTGCTGGTTTGGAGAGAGAAAACAGCAGATTGTAAATCGCAGATTCTGATCATTTGATCTCCTTTACCCTGGACACACACTGTCCACACACAGCCCGAAAATGGCCTCTCCCTTCCCTGACTCACACCACGCACTGAGACTGGTACTTGCTCCAATCTGCCTCTTACACACAACCTCTGACTCCCCCAAATTTCGCCCGGACTCTATGCCGATCTCTGAGTCCATCTGCGGACACGCTCCCAAAGTGCTGCGCTGCAGTCAGGAGGCTGCTGCTCGCTGCCTTACCCCGGGGTCACAGTGCCTCCATTCCCGGCTGTTTTAAACCATCTTCTACAACTCACTGAGTGAATGGTGATCACAGGCAGGGCTGGGGGAGGGGAGGGCACATGCGCTCTTCTGCTCACTGGGAATCGACACAGGGGGCGAGGCTGAACCACGCATGCGCAGCTCTCTGCAATAATTCAGCCTGTAAAAATCAAAGCGCACTTTTCCCAATTTACTTTTCTCAGAATCTGAGCAAAGGAACTGCGCCTGGCGGGAAAGGACAGAGAATGATTAAAGCTGGGAGCCTTGTCCCTTGGAGATGCTCAATTTGGGATCATTCCGTGTCGGGTGTTTCTCTCCATGAGCCCGTCTTCGTAAAGCAATTCTGCAAAAACATCAGAGGGACGAGGGAGTGGTAGTGTTTGCTGGGACCATGCAGGAGTTAATTTCTGACAGAAACAATCTGAAATCAGTTTAATTACAGTAAAACACTCGGTCACTGAGAGTAATACTGAAGTGGATAATCAAGGGGCTATCGTGAGGGAGGGAGGAACTTAATACAATCACTATTCATAATGAAGTAGTACTCAGAAAAATAATGGGACTAAAGGCAGACAAGTCACCTTGCCCCGATGGTTTACATCGTAGGGTCTTAAGAGAAGTGGCTGCAGAGATAATGGACACATTAGTTGTAATCCACCAAAATTCCCTTGATTCTGGGGCGGTCCCAACAGATTGGAAAACCGAAAATGTAATGCCTCTGTTTAAAAAAGGAGGCAGACAAAAAGCAGAAAACTATAGACCAGTTAGCCTAACTTCTGTCATTGGGAAAGTGCTGGAGACCATTATTAAGGAAGCAGTAGTGGGACATTTGGAAAAGCATGATTCAATCCAGCAGAGTCAGTCTGGCTTCATGAAAGGGAAATCATGTTTGACAAATTTGCTGGAGTTCTTTGAGGATATAATGAGTAGGATGTATAAGGCGGAACCAGTGGATGTGGTGTATTTGCATTTCCAGAAGGCATTTGATAAGGTGGCCCATAAGAGGTTACTGCACAAGATAAAAGCTCACTGGGTTGGGGGCAGTATATTAGCATGGATAGAGGATAGGTTAACTAACAGAAAACAGAGAGTCGGGATAAATGGGTCCTTTTCTGGTTGGCAAATGGTGACTAGTTGAGTGCCGCAGGAATTGGTGCTAGGTCCTCAACTATTTACAATCTATATTAATGACTTGGAGAAAAGAACTGAGTGTAATATAGCCACGTTTGCTGATGATACAAAGATGGGTGAGAAAGCAAATTGAGGACACAAAAAATCTGCAAAGGGATATAGACAGGCTCAATGAGTGGGCACAAATTTGTCAGATGTTGTATACTATGGGAAAATGTGAGGTTATCCACTTTGGCAGAAATAATAGAAAAGCAAATTATAATTTAAATGGAGAAAAATTGCAAGTGCTACAGGACAGAGAGACCTGAGGGCTTTTGTGTATAAAACACAAAGTCAGTATGCAGGTACAGCAAATAATCAGGAAGACAAATGGAATGTTAGCCTTTATTGCAAGGGGGATAGAGTGTAAAAGCAGATAAATCCTGCTACAACTGTACAAGGTATTGGTGAGACCACACCTGGAATACTGCATGCGCTTTTGCTCTGCGTATTTAAGGAAGGATATACTTGCATTGGAGGCTGTTCAGCGGTTGATTCCGGCGATGAGGGGTTGTCAGATGAGGATAAGTTGAGAAGGTTGGGCTGATACACTTTGGAGTTCAAAAGAATGAGAGGTGATCTTATTGAGACATATATCAAGGGGACTCGACAAGGTGGATCCAGAGAGGATATTGCCACTCAGGGTAAACTGAAACTAGGGTGCATCGTCTCAGAATAAGGAGTCACCCATTTAAAACTGAGATGAGGAGGAATTTCTTCACTCAGAGAGTTGTAAATCTGTGGAATTCTCTGCGCGAGAGCTGAGGAGGCTGGGTCATTGAATATATTTAAGGCAGAGATAGAAAGATTTTGGCGCGATAAGGGATTAAATGGTTATGGGGAGTGGGCAGAGAAGTGGAGCTGAGTCCATGATCAGATCACATGATCTTATTGAATTGCAGAGTAGGATCCAAGGGCGAAATGATCCACTCCTGCTCCTATTTCTTATGTTATTGTGTTCTTATGAGATAATAACCCTGGGACTGTTCCTGGTGATTCTAACCCTGGGACTGTACATGGGGACTCTAACCCTGGGACTGTACATGGGGACTCTAACCCTGGGAGTGAACAGCTCTGGGGCTTTCCTGTTACTATTGTCTGGGATGTAACCAGAAGCTTAGCACTGAGCAGCGCCTTCAGGAGATGGTGAGAAATCCGAGGTGTCGAGAATAAAATAACTAAGCTGTTAATTTACCAAGATGGCCGCGCATGCGCTTTGCTGCCCACTGAACAAAGATGGCGGAGAACTGACCCTGCCTTCCTGTACAAAGATGGCCGCCGTTACCCTGGACCTGTGACCGGGAGAAAGCCTCGAGGCTGCAGTCGCCGATATTCCAGTTATTATTCCGGGCTTCCGGCTGGACCAGTTATTTATGAAGCCTCCCCGGCTATCGCTGCTCCATTATTCACCTCCGCCCCGCTGAAAATGGTCTGTTTTGCGGAGCACATTTCACCACACCCGCTCCGCCATTACACGCACCGCGCATGCTCCAAATACAGCCAGATCCCGCGCCTGCGCACTGGGCCCCTCTTGTCAGGGGTCGGCATATTCTCCTTCGCGGCGAATGCTGGGTAAATACCAAACACCACATTGGTGACTGGGACAGGATTTACTGGGCCCCCATTGGGCACTGAACCATGTTCATTCTGGTACTTAGACTTTGTTTCTGCTCCTCTGAATAACCCAAAACCTCAGCTGGAGATTAATGTTCTGTATCAATATTGTTTCAAACACCGTGTGTCCAATATTTGATTTCTCCATAATAAAAGGAGACTAATTAATGTTCCCATCCCTTCCATTTTGGGTCTTTATTACTCTAGATTGTTTCACTTCTCACCCAGTTCACCTTTTACCACATCAAATCCCAAGTTTGTGTATACGGCTTGTGGGTGTCATGGACTGAACCGGCGTGTCTCACTTTATACTCATTTGGACTTCTGTTAAACCAACCCTTGAAATAACTATCTTGCTTAAGACTGGAAATCTGTTTTTTTCTGTGTTCAACGATTTTTGAATGCGTTTAATAGATTTCCACACATACTGCATGTGATCAACTTTGAAATGTTGTGATCTTTGTAATTGCCTTGGCTAATTTTGATGGGTTAGTTGATTACATTAACTTGTTACTGACACACCTTGCAGTAACTTTTGCATCAAAATAATTGTTTAAATACTTTCTTTATCAGGTCTCTAGCTTCCCCACTGATCTCTGTTTACTCTTGTGGGAGAATCTAGAACTCGGTGGCACAGTCTGAGCATAATGGTCGCCATTTAAAGCGGAAATGAGGAGGAATTTCTTCTCTCAGAGGGTCGTGAAGCTTTGAGATTCTCTGCCCTAGAGAGCACGGAGGCTGGATCATTGAATATACTTAAGTTGCAGATAGACTGCTTTTTGAAAGATAGGGAAGTCAAGGGTTATAGGGAGAGGGCAGTGAAGTAGAATTGAGGCCAAGATCATATCAGCCATGATCTTATTGAATGGTGAATTGGACTCAAGGGGCCAAATGGCCGACTTCTGCTCCTATTTCTCATGTTCTTAGCCTTGGTTAGGCTCGGGGTTTAGATGTAGGTGAAGTGGTTAGTGGGTGTGGTTTGTGGTTATTTGATAGGATTGGGATTATTGATTGGGATAGTCAATAGGATATTCGGTTTAGGATATAGTGATTAACTTAGAAAGCACTATTGGCAATATAAGCATCATTGGACGTGCCCTTTTCCATTTCATGATTTTAACCTCGCACAGACAAGTCACAATATAGCCTCACAATGTCTTCATTCAAGGAATCTTCCTTCGTGTCCAAGGCTCAATTCCTCCCTTCTTTCACATCTCTACATTTCTCACAGAAAAATTAGTGAAATTAGATTTGGGGATTTTGGGACAATAAAAGATGGATACAGTTGTTGTGCTGGTTAAATCTAATCACCAGCCTGCCTGAAAAGGGCTTCTGACAATAATCTGTCACCAGGCCCCACCAGTCTCCATTATATCTTAATTCATTACCCACATTTCGCCCTAACTAGAGCTGCATGATCACTCCTCATACTGAGGCTCTCCAATTCCCGAGCAGAGCACAAATGCCAGCAGGGACTGGTTAATCCGAATGGTCCATTTCTGTGCCATATATTTTATGAAATGTTGTAGACTCAGTGTAAGTGGACCCCGGATTTGATGTCACAATATTAGTAAATCCTCAATTTGGTGTCACAATGTAATTTATCCTGGAATTGATGTCTCATTGTAAATCATCCCTGGATTTGGTGTCAACAGCAACTCGTCAGTGGGACTGAGGGCAAACCCACAGCAGAGTTACACACTGTCTGATGTCACTGGGCCCCCGGGTTACACACTGATCTTACTGGGCCCCCATTTACACACACTCTGATCTCACTAGGCCCATCCTCCCTGGGTTACACACTGTGTGATCTCACTGGGCTACCGGGTTACACACTGTCAGATCTCACTGGGATCCCGGGTTACAAACTGTCTGATCTCACTGGGCCGCTGGGTTACACACTGTCTGATCTCACTGGGCTCACGGTTTACACACTGTCTGATCTCACTGGGCCCCCAGGTTGCACACTGTCTGATCTCACTGGGCCCCTGGGTTACACACTGTCTGATTTCACTGGGCCCATCCACTCCGGGTTACATACTGTCTGATCTCACTGGGCCCACCCCGGCATTACACACTGTCTGAGATCACTGTGCCCCCAGGTTGCACACTGTCTGATCTCACTGGGCCCCCAGGTTGCACACTGTCTGATCTCACTGGGCCCCAGGGTTACACACTGTCTGATTTCACTGGGCCCATCCACTCCGGGTTACATACTGTCTGATCTCACTGGGCCCACCCCGGCATTACACACTGTCTGAGCTCACTGTGCCCCTGGGTTACATACTGTGTCATCGCACTGGGCCCCCGGGTTACACAATGAACTCTCTGGGCCCCTGGTTACACACTCTTTGATCTCACTGGGCCCATCCTCCCCGGGTTACACACTGTGTGACGCCACTGAGCCAGCCCCAAACTGATTCCACACTGACCCGGCCCCACACCGATACCCCACTGACCTAGCTCCACACCGATACCCCACTGATCCAGCACGACACCGATACCCCACTGACCCGGCCCCACACCGATACCCCACTGAACCAGCCCCACACCAATTCCCCACTGACCCAGGCCTCACATCGATAGCACGCTGACCCAGCCCCACACCGATACACCACAGACCCAGCCCCAACTCCGATACTCCACTGATCCGGCCCCACACCGATACCCCACTGCACAAGCCGCACACCGATACCTCACTGACACAGCCCCACACCGATACCCCACTGACCTGTCCTCACACTGATACCCCACTGATCCGGCCCCACACCGATACCCCACTGACCCGGCCCCACACCGATACTCCAGTGACCCAATTCCACACACCCATTGACCCAGCCCCACACTGATTCCCCCCTGTCCCAGCCCCACACCCCACTGACCCGGCCCCACATCGATACCGCACTGACCCAGCCCCACACCGATAGCCCACTGACCCAGCCCCACACCGATACCCCACTGACCCAGCCCCACACCGATACCCCACTGACCTGGACCAACACCGATACCCAACTGACCCAGACCCATACCGATACCCCACTGACCCAGCCCCACACCCGACTGACCCAGCCCGACACGGATACCCCACTGACCCAGTCCCACACCGATAGCAAACTGACCCAGTCCCATACCGATAGCCAACAGACCCAGCCCCACACCGATACCCCACTGATCCAGTCCCACACCGATACCTCACGGACCCGGCTCCACACCGATACCCCATTAAAACGGCCCCATACCGATACATCACTGACCCGGCCCCACACCGATACTGCACTGACCCGGCCCCACACCGATACCCCACTGACCCAGCCCCACACTGATACCCCACTGACCTAGCCCCACACTGATACCCCACTGAACCAGCCCCACAATGATACGCCACTGACCCAGCACCACACTGATACCCCACTGACCTAGCCCCACACTGATACCACACTGAACCAGCTCCACAATCATACGCCACTGACCTAGCCCCACACCGATACCCCACTGACCTAGCCCCATACCACAACCTCAGTAATGGTGAGTGTGTTTACACTCCAAGTTTAATACCTGCAGTGTGAAGTTTGATGTGCGACAAGGGACGAGGCCAGCAGTAAGTGTGACGCTTACAGAAAATGAGTATTACCATTAAGAGTGTGAGTTCATTACAAATGAATCTTGATGGTTTTGCTGATCCTTTGACAGATGGACTGGAAAGTATTCTCCCTGCCTTTGTTGAAACAGGCGAGAATGGCAAGCAAACATGGGTGACAGTTCATTACAACACTCCCAGTGCTGGAATATTGAACAAAATCGGAACAATATTCTCCATTAGAAATGAAATGAAACAGGCGTCATCGATATAAGACAAATGTTATTAAACCATCACAATAGTAAATCTGCTGAATTATTTCTATGCATAAAACCTGCTGGGTTATAATATTAATTTTTTGATTCAGCAGAAATTGTATAAAATGTATTCGCTGTATCCAGAAGGTTTTGCTGCCAATGGACGTCTGGATATACAGATAGGAATTTGCAGTAAATGAGGGTGAGTTCTGGTAATTGAGGGAAGGGTTGAGTGTGCTAGGGCAACAGGTAAAGCAAGGCGTGAGAGTAATGATATAAATGAGTTAGTGGTTTATTTTAGTATTCTGTTTGGTGATATTGAACTTCCTGCATTGTAGTCATGTAATGGATATATATTTCTGGCACTGACGCGTTCTGTCAAAAACAGGGCTTACTCCTGCTCCTATTTGTTATGTTTAATAAATCTCCGCTTCATACTTACCGGTTCCTGCCGCCGGATCACCTTCCCTAGGAGCAGGTTCTTGAATCTGACTTTGTTTGTTTGATGGATTCTCCATCTCTATTAATTTGTTATCTGCAAAACATTTTATTCCAGGTGATAGCAGAATACGAAGTCCCTCATCACAGGTACCTTTCTAGTAATTATCTTCCGCACCCTCTCCAAGGCCTGGACATCCTTCCTAAAGTGTGGTGCCCGGAATTGAACACAACACGACAGCTGAGGCCTAACCTGTGTTTGTAAAGATTTGAAATAACATTCTTGATTTTTTACTCTTTTAATAAAGCCAAAGACGCCACACACATTTTGTAAGAGGCTTCTCAAATTGTCCTGCCACCGTAAATGATGTGCGTACATACACACCCAGACAGCTCAGTTCCTGCATCCGCGCTTTAAATTGAGCCATTTACTGCACATTGCCTGTCCTCATTCTACCTGCCAAAATGCATCACTTCACACTTCTCTGCGTCTGCCCATTTCACTCGTCTGTCTATGTCCTCCTCAAGTCTGGTACCGTACTCCTCACGGTTTTGTTCCATCTGCAAACTATCAAATTATGCCCAGTATACCCAAGTCTAGTTCATTAATATATATCAAAAAGTGCGGTCTCAATACTGACCTTTGGGGAACACCAGTGTATACTTCCCTTTAGTGTGAAAAAACAGCCGTTCCCCAATACTTTCTGCCATCTGTCCCTTAATCAATGTTCTATCCATCTACCCCTTTAATCCCAGGGCTTTAATTTTGCTAACAAGTCTATAATGTGGTGCATTGTCTAAATCCATGTACACAGCATCAACCGCACAACCCTCATCTACGCTCTACATTACTTCAAAGAACTTATTCAAGTTAGTCAAACATGATTTGCCTTCCACAAATCCACTGACTTATTAATTCGCCCATACTTTTCCAAATGCCAATTAATTTTGTCCCAAAGTTTCCCACCGCCGGCATTACGCTAACTGGCCTGAACTTGCCGGGTTTGTCACTCTCCCCTTTTTAATATTTACAATCCTCCCTTCCTCTGCCACCACCCCATATCCAAGTAAGATTGGAAGACTGTGGCCAAAGCCTCCGCAATTTTCACCCTCACTTACCCCATAAACCTAAGATTCATCCCATCCGGTCTGGGTGACTGTTCTTCGTTGAGGACTGACAACCTTTTAACTACCTCCTCTTTATCCAATATCTCGCTACTGTCTCCTCCTTTACTGCTACATTGGCAGCATCCTCTTTTCCAGTGAAGACAGATGCAAAGTATTCATTTAGTAGCTCAGCCATGCCCTCTGCCTCCACAAGTTCTCCTTTTTAGTCCCCAATCGTCCCCACCCTTCCTAGGACTATCCTTTTACTACTGTGCATTAACAACAGAATTTTGAGTTCCTTTTTTGTTCGCTGCTAATCTATTCTCATACACTCTCTGTGGCCCTCTTATTCCCTCAAAGATCTCCTCTGTACTTTCTATATTCAGCTTGGTTCTCTATTGGATTATGAACATTACAATTGTCTATGCCTCCTTTTCTTGTCTCATTTTAGCCTCTGGATCTTTAGTCATCCAGGGAGCTCTCGCATCAGATGTCCTTCCTTTCGCCCTCATGGGAATGTGTCTAGTCTGTACCCGAACCATCTCCTCTTGTTCAATTGTTCAATTTTGCCGACCAATTTATGATTCCAAGCCACCTGGGCCTGATCCCTTACTGAGGTTAGCCCTACTCCAGTTTAATATTTTTACACTTGATTGTACCATGTCCTTTTCCATTACTCTACTGTGCCTGATATTATGATCACTGTTCCACGACTGCTCTCACTGAAACATGCTCCACTTGCAGTACTTCATTCCTCAGAACCATATCCAACAACAACTTGTATTTATATGGCATCTTTCACATAGTGAAATGTTCCAAGGTGCACCACAGGAGTATTAAGAGACAAAAAATTGACACTGAGCCAAAAGTAAGAAATTAGGGCAGCGGACAAACAGCTTGGTCAAAGAGGTAGGTTTTGAGCAGCATCTTGAAGGA
Organism: Pristiophorus japonicus; assembly: GCF_044704955.1. Taxonomy (NCBI): domain Eukaryota; kingdom Metazoa; phylum Chordata; class Chondrichthyes; family Pristiophoridae; genus Pristiophorus; species Pristiophorus japonicus. Next base: position 6,086,437 of record NC_092009.1, read on the forward strand.
GGTAAGAGAGGCAGAGTGGTTTAGGCAGGGAATTCCAGAGCTTAAGGGCTCGGCAACAGAAGGCACGGCCACCGATGGTTGTGTAATTATAATCAGGGATGCTCAAGAGGGCAGTATTAGAAGAGCGCAGACTTCTGGGGGTTGGAGTGGGGGGGGGGGTGAGGCTGGAGGAGAATAGAGATAGGCGGGGCAAAATCATAGAGGGATTTGAAAACATGGATCAGAATTTTGACATCATGGCATTGCTCAACCGGGAGAAAATGTTGGTCAGCGAGCTCAGGAGTGATGGGTGAGCGGGACTTGGTGCAAGTTAGGACATCGGCAGCCAAGTATTGGATCACCTCTAGTTTACAAAGGCTAGAATGTAGGAGGCCAGTCAGGAATGCATTGGAATAGTGAAGTCTAGAGGTAGCAAAGGCATAGATGAGGGCTTCAACAGCGCAAGGGTGGAGACAGGTAATGTTACAGAGGCGAAAATAGGCAGTCATAGTTATGCTGTGGATATGTGGTCGAAAGCTGATTTCAGGGTCAAATATAACAAGGTTGAGAAAAGTCTGATTCAGCATCAGACTGAAGTTGGGGAGAGGGTTGGAGTCAGTGGCGGGGACTGAAAACAATGGCGTTGGTGTTCCCAATATTCAATGGAGAAAATTTCTGTTCATCCAGAACTGGATGTTGGACAAGCAGTCTGAAAACTTAGGGACGGTGGAGGAGTCGAGAAAAGTGGTAGTGAGGTTTAGCTGGATGTAATCAGCATACATTTGGAAACTGATGCTGTGTTTTCCGATGATGTCGCCAAGGGGCAACATGTAGATGTGAAATAGTTCGAGTGCAAGGAGAGATCCTTGGAGGACACCAGAGGCAACGAAGCGGGAGCGGGAATTGGAACTGTTGCAGGTGATTCTCTGGCAACGTTTAGAAAGATAAGAATGGAACCAGGCGAGTGTAGTCCCAATCAGCTGGACGATGGTGGAGAGGAGTTGGAGGAGGATGGAGTGGTCAACCGTGCCAAAGGCTGAAGACAAATCAAGAATAACGAGGAGGGATACTTTGCCTTTGTCACAGTCGCAAAGGATGTTATTTGTGACTTTGATGAGAGCCGTTTGGATAATGTGGCAGGCATGGAAACCGGATTGGAGGGATTCAAACATGGAATTTCGGGAACGATGGGCATCGATTTTGTGACAACAACACGTTCAATGACTCTGGAGAGAGAAGGGAGGTTAGGGGTGGTAGTTTGCAAGGACAGAGGGGTCGAGGATAGTTTTTTTGAGGAGAGGGATGATGACGGCAGATTTTGTAGAGAGGGGGTCAGTACCTGAGGAGAGCGAGAACCGTTAACAATGTCAGCTAACATGGGACTCAGAAAAGGAAGTTGGGTGGTCAGCAGTTTTGTGGGAATAGGTGGAAGGGAGCACAATGTGATTCTCATGGACAGGATAAGCTCAGAAAGGCCATGAGGGGAGATCGGAGAGAAACCAGCACTGCTTATTTCCTCGTTCGGCTGCAAACACTGATAAATAAGTTCTCCTGTACACATTTCCGGAATTCCTCCCACTCTGTCCTTTACACTGTTACTGTCCCAGTCTATATTAGGATAATTGAAGTTCCCCATTCTCATTATCCTGTAGTTCTTCCATCTGTCTGTAACTGACCTGCACATTTGTTCCTCTATCTTCTGCCCACGATGTTGTGGCTGATACAGTGACACAGTAGAACTCTAGTGTTGCTGAATTCTAATTAATTACATTCTGTCTTTTTCCCCTCAACTCTATCATCCCTCTAGAATAGCTGCAATGATCAATGTTGCCACTGTCCCACCCCACTTTGTTTGATCTTTCCTGAATATATTGTAGCCAGGAATATTGTGTTCCCAATTCTCCCGTTCTATTTAGCCAGATCCCTGTTATTGCCATTATATAACTGTCGCATACAGCGAATTATGCCTGCAGCTGATCAACCTTATTCACCATGTACGTACATGCACTGCAAACCGATTTTGACTGCTTCGAATTTCCCCCCTGTATGATCCCACCTATTTCTGAACTATTCTTTACACTAGTGCATGTTGCCTCTCCTAGTCCTCTGTGCACCTTTTTTCCACTTAGTTATGTTTCATGCTGGTGTCCAACCACCGACCAAATTAGTTTAAACCTCCCCCTGCAGTACGAGTTAATCTTTAAGAGAGGATTTTGGTCCCGGCTCTGCTGAGGTGCAACTTGTCCATCTTGTACAGGTCCCTGCTGCCACAGAACTGGTCCCAATGCCCCTGGTATATGAAGCCCGCCCTCCTGTACTATTTCTCCAGCCATGCATTAACCTGGACTACTTTGTTCAGTTCTGGGCACCACACCTTTGTGTTGTGGCCTTGGAAGGAGCACAGAGTAGGTTTACTAGCATGAAATATAGTTAATTTACGAGGAGCGGTTACACAAACTATGTTTGTATTCCCTGGAGTTTAGAAGATTGCGGTGTGATTTGAGCTTAACATATTAAGGGGAACTGAAAGGTAAATAGAGAAAAATTATTTCTTCTGGTTGGGGAATCTAGGACTGGAGGACACGGCCTCAATATTCAAGTCAGACCTCTCAGGAACAAAGTTAGGAAACACCTCTACACCCAAACGGTGGTAGAAATTTGGAAATCTCTTTGGCAAACACCAGTTGATGCTCAGCCATTCGTTCATTTTAAATATGAGATTGATTAAATTCCGTTAACCAAAGGGATTAAGGGATAAAGTGCAAAGGCGGGTATCGGGAATTAGGCACAGATTAGCATTGAATGGCGGAATAAGCTTGGGGGCTAAATGGCCTAACCTGTTCATGTTTTATCCTACTATTCTTATACTCATCAGCACATGACAATGGGAGTAATACAGAGATTACTGCCTGTTGTTTCACCTCTTCTCTAACTCCTGAAACTGACTGCAGGACCTCAAATCTTTTCCTTCCTATGTCATCGGTCCATGTTGGAACCACGACTTCTGGCTGTTCCGCTTTCCCTCCTCAATATTTGCTGTACCCTCTCAGTGATGTCCTTCACCCTGTGACCAGAGATTCAACACACCTTGTGGGACTCAGGTCAGCAGTTGCAGAAACACCCGTCCATCCCCCGGAATATCGAATCCAATATGACCACTGCATTTCTACACTTTGCTGTGTGCCCCGCCGCCCTGTGAAATCATTTGCCCCACAGTGCCGTGGATGTGCTCCAGCCTGCACTCCCCCAAGGTGTAGTGACCCTCACTGATATTCAGCACAGAAAGCAGAATCCTGCAGTGCTTGCCTCTTCCTCCCCTGCCAGATGGCCACACACTGTTGTCTACCGAACCCTCTGCAGCTGCGCGGTGAAAACCTCCTGGAACGTGGGCTCCAGGAAATTCTGAGCCTCCCTGCACTGAAGATCTGATTTCCAACAAATGGAGGCACGTCTGACACAAGTGGTTATAAAGGACACATGAAGCAGCCTGGAGTTCCCACATGGCACAGGAATTGCAGGCAACGGGTTTCCGCTCTTCCTCATTTTGCTTATATTATTCCTTCAGATCCAATTAATTACTCTGATGAAATATTTATTGTTGCCCTTTGGTTGAAAGCATTTAGCATCTCCTTCCCTTTGTGCACTCAATCCGCACTCTCAATACATTCCTTTTGCCACACTGTTGCAAGCCACCCCATTTAGTAGATATTCCCAGCTCTGTGCGCACAGCTTCCTTCATCAGCATTTCCCTCTCCCGTGAATTTACCAGTGCGAATGAAGCTCTTGGGAACACTGTCATCGCCAAGGCACACACTAATCTTATTTGGAAGTGTTTGCCTGTTCCGTACTATCACTGCTTATTGTACCAGGATTACCTACATAACACTATTGTGGAGCACTTTCATCACAAGAAGTGCAGAAGTTCAATGAGTGGACACAGCATCTTCTCAGAGCACCCACAAATGGACACAAAAAGCACCCTTGCCAGCATCCAAGGAACAAATATTAATTCAACTGCAGTGACATGGCTACAGCTGGCGTCCTGTCTATTCTAGTATCGACAAGAAGGTCTCAAGGCAGAAAGGCATATCACTGGGTGCATCCTTGCAAAGTTACACACAGTCTGATCTCACTGGGTCCATGCTCCCCAGGCTATACACTGTCTGAACTCACTAGGCCCATCCTCCCCATGTTACACACCATCTGATCTCACTGGGTCCATCTTCCCCGGGTTAAACACTGTCTCATCTCACTAGGCCCATCCTCCTCGGGTTACACAATGTCTGATCTCACTGGGACCCTCCTCATCAGGTTAGACACTGTCTGATCTCACTGGGCCTATCCTCAACGGATTACATGCTGTCTGATCTCACTGGGCCCATTCTCCCCAGGTTACACACCATCTGATCTCACTGTGACCATCATCCCCGGGTGATACACTGCCTGATCCCACTGGGCCCCCGCGTTAAACACTGTCTCGTCTCACTGGGCCCCGCGGGTTACATACTGTCTGATCTCACTGGGACCCCGCGTTACACACTGTCTGATCTCACTGGGCCCACCCCCGGGTTACACACCATCTGATCTCACTGGGCCCACCCCCGAGTTGCACACTGTCTGATCTCACTGGGCCCATCATCCCCGGGTTACACACTGTCTGATCTCACTGGGCCCATCCTCCCCGGGTGAAACACTGTCTGATCTAACTAGGCACATCCTCCGCGCGTTACACACTGTCTGATCTCACTGGGCCCATCCTCCCCGGGTTAAACACTGTCTGATCTCACGAGGCTCAACCTCCCCGGGTTACACACTGTCTGATCTCACTGGGCCCCCGATTTACACACTGTCTGATCTCACTAGGCCCATCCTCCCCGGGGTAAAAACTGTCTGATCTCACTAGGCCCATCCTCCTCGGGTTACACACTGTCTGATCTCACTGGGACCCTCCTAATCAGGTTACACTCTGTCTGATCTCACTGGGCCCCCGGTTTACACACTGTCAGACCTTACTGGGCCCATCCTACCCTGGTTACATACTGTCTGATCTCACTGGGCCCATCCTCCCCAGGTTAAACACCATCTGATCTCATTGCGACCAACATCCCCGGGTTATACACTGCCTGATTGGACTGGGCCCCCGCATTAAACACAGTATCGTCTCACTGGGCCCCGCGGATTACATACTGTCTGATCTCACTGGGACCCCGCATTACACACTGTCTGATCTCACTGAGCACACCCCCGGGTTACACACCATCTGATCTCACTGGGTCAACCCCCGGGTTAAACACTGTCTGATCTCACTGGGCCCACCCATTGGGTTACACACCATCTGATCTCACTTGGCCCACCCCCGGGTTACACACTGTCTGATCTCACTAGGCCCATCATCCCCGGGTTACACACTGTCTGATCTCACTGGGCCCATCAGCCCCGGGTTAAACACTGTCTGATCTCACTAGGCCCAACCTCCCCGGGTTACACGCTGTCTGATCTCACTGGGCCCATCCTCCCCGGGTTAAACACTGTCTGATCTCACTAGACCCAACCTCCCCGGGTGACACACTGTTTGAGCTCACTGGGGCCATCCTCCTCGTGTTACACACTGTTTTGTCTCACTAGGCCCAACCTCCCCGGGTGACACACTGTCTGATCTCACTGGGCCCATCCTCCCCAGGTTACACACCATCTGATCTCACTGTGACCGTCATCCCCGGGTTATACACTGTCTGATTTCACGGGGCCCATTCTCCCCAAGTTGCACACCATCTGATCTCACTGTGACCATCATCCCCGGGTGATACACTGCCTGATCCCACTGGGCACCCGCGTTAAACACTGTCTCGTCTCACTGGGCCCCGCGGGTTACATACTTTCTGATCTCATTGGGCCCCCGCTTTACACACTGTCTGATCTCACTAGGCCCATCATCCCCGGGTTACACACTGTCTGATCTCACTGGGCCCCCGCATTACACACTGTCTGATCTCACTGAGTACACCCCCGGGATACACACCATCTGATCTCACTGGGTCCACCCCCGGGTTAAACACTGTCTGATCTCACTGGGCCCACCCCTGGGTTACACAGCATCTGATCTCACTGGGCCCACCCCCGGGTTACACACCATCTGATCTCACTGGGCCCACCCCCGGGTTACACACTGTCTGATCTCACTAGGCCCATCATCGACGGGTTACACACTGTCTGATCTCACTGGGCCCATCAGCCCCGGGTTAAACACTGTCTGATCTCACTAGGCCCAACCTCCCCGGGTTCCACACTGTCTGATCTCACTGGACACATCCTCCACGGGTTAAACACTGTCTGATATCACTAGGCCCAACCTCCACTGGTGACACACTGTCTGAGCTCACTGGGCCCATCCTCCTCGGGTTACACAATGTCTGATCTCACTAGGTCCAACCTCCACGGGTGACACACTGTCTGAGCTCAGTGGGCCCATCCTGCCCGCGTTACATACTGTCTGATCTCACTAGGCCCATCCCCCGGTTATACACTGTCTGATCCCACTGGGATCCGTGTTAAACATTGTCTCGTCTCACTGGGTCCCGCGGGTTACACACTGTCTGATCTCACTGGGCCGCCGCACTACACACTGTCTGATCTCACTGGGCCCACCCCCGGGTTACACATCCTCTGATCTCACTGGGCCCACGTCTGGGTTACACACTCCCTGATCTCACTGGGCCCACCCCAGGGTTACACACTGCTGATTTCACTGGGCTTACCCCCAGATTACACACTGTCTGATCTCACTGGGCCCACCCCCGGGTTGCACACTGCTGATTTCACTGGGCCCCCGGGTTACACACTGTCTGATCTCACTGGGCCCACCCCCGGGTTACACACTGTCTGATCTCACTGGGCCCACCCCCGCGTTACACACTGTCTGATCTCACTGGGCCCAACCCAGGTTACACACTGTCTGATTTCACTGGGCCCAACCCCGGGTTACACACTGCTGTAGGAGGTAGGCATCTTTAGAATATACCAGAATACTAGGCATTAGGCACCTGCTAGATATATCTAAACGCATATAAGTTTAAAGTGGCCACACATAAAATGGCTGCCCAGGCATGATGGGAAATCAGGTAGTCAAGCTGTGAACTGTTGAATGTTCAATGACCGAGCAATAACGCTGTGAGGCCCACTATAGGAATGCCTTGGATGCAGGATAAGAATAATGAGGAGAGAACCCATCTCCTGTAAACAAGGTTATAAACCAATTATTTCTCCAAGAAGAAAGAACTAGTGAGAGAACCTACATCATTTATCCCAAGCTGACAAGAGACGAACACATGTTTCCTGAGACATAAGGGGAATTCTATTGGGTTAAAAGAACCTATATGTAATCTATAATCGCTGTGATTGGCTTGTGTCCAGCCGTGATGGGCTGTGTAACTGTAGTAAACTGTTTGTAACTGTTGTGAAACATATAAAAGTGAATGTAACCCTTTCTTCTGTGGAGAGAAGCCTGGACTCAGTCTTGTGATTTCCTCCCCGCTAAGGGTAATAAAGGCCGCATCAGCATTGGAACCGTCTCTGAGTGTTGAGTGATTCTTCTGAGAAAACACTAACGCTACCACACACTGTCTGATCTCACAGGGCACCCAGGTTACTCAGTGTCTGGGCCCACTGCTAGTTTCATTGTAACTCCCAAATGTCCCAAGACCTCAGCTCCGGGGCTGAGTTAAGTTCTGCGTTTCCCCTCACAGTACAATTCTGGCCGCCTGAGATTCCGCATTTTGAGTGGTGTGGGCGGAAATGCGCCAGTTTGTCCGCTGTTCCATCCCGTCATTGTCTCATTCCCGGGTGGGCCCTTCGTGTGCGACACACAGTCTGGGGCTGAGCCGCCTGCTGTCAGCCCGTGAGCTCAACACAGCCCCGTTCCCCCAGTGAGAGAGCGGGCCCGGGTAACCCTGGTAACCCGGGCAAACCTCCTGTTCCTCACCCTCACTCATACACCGGCCCCACCCCGGTAACCCAGGCCACCCTCCTGTTCCTAACCCTCACTCACACACGGGCCCCCCCCCGGTAACCCGAGCAACCCTCCTGTTCCTCACCGTCACTCACACACCGGTCCTGCCCCGGTAACCCGCGCAATCCCCCTGTTCCTCACCCTCACTCACACACCGGCCCCGCCACGGTAACCCGGGCAACCCTCCGGCTCCTCACCGTCACTAACACCGACCCTGCCCCTTTAACCCTGAAACCATTTTTTGTCTGCCCGCTTCTCACACACAGCCCCGCCCCGCCCACCCGCGAGGCACAACACGCAATCCCCGCCCACTGGCAATCCCCAGATTTGCAGCACGTGCGGCACTGCGCCTGCGCCAGAGAGCACAGTGCTCTGCCAAGTGATTGGCGGAACGGAATGGTGGTGCCGAATGTTCTCTTATTCCACTCGGCGTGTGATCCTGTACTGTCCCATATTTTCAGAGGGATCAATTACCTAAAACCAATATTAGCAAACATTTACATCAGGTCTCCCTCTAAATAGCTTTGAGCTGCAGACCCTGCCTCATTTAAACAGCAGTCACTGTTTAGATGCAATGCTGTTTGTAACGGAAAGGGAGAGGTTGCACGTGAGCTTTGATGTCCGATGTGGACAGGAATTGAACTTGACAGGAGAAGAATTGGGCCAGCAATAATTGTGAAGCATCAAGAAGGGTTCCGGAAAAATAATACTTTTAAGTAATCACTACTGGCCTTCAATGTCCTTGCTCCTACTTCAGCAGAGGACTGGAAGTTGCTTTCACTGCGTTTGCAGTACAAGGCAGGAATGCCAGGAGAACATGTGCGAATATTCACTGCACCGCCTTCAGGGATGGGAGGGCTGAATAACATGCAGACTACATTAAAAAGGTATGAAATGTGCGGTATCAAGATAGGAAAGCTCCTTTGAGGTCCCCGAACGGATGAGGATCCTTGCAGGCTGGGCCGCACGCATCAATTCAAGGTAGAGTGCTTGCTGGAGAGTGACGTCTGTGAACAGGGTGACTGGATTGGACATCCCCAAAGTCCAGGTCACTGATTGGAGCATGGGCAGGTACAGAAGGAGTGGGGAGTTTGTGGCGCAGGAGCGGCGGGTGATCATGGAGTGAAGTGACCGGGGCCCTGGAGAGGCGAGGGACCAGGGGCAGATCGGGCCAGCCCACACTGCGATATGTGCGCATACTAGGTCAGTGGAGCAGAGCTGACCTCCAGTCACCTTAAGTATTCCTTGCCACTGGTCCAAGATCTAGCTCTCTCAAGCCTGTGTGGTGGCTGGTGCGCAACGGCCACCACAGGTTAAAAATTCCACACACAGGCATCTTCCACCCTTCAACATGTCGTTCGGGAACTGGAATATCAAGTTCTTCATTGAAACACCTGTGAACTCATCGCTTTTTGCATGTAAGTAAGTCATCCTCGATACGAGGGATCGCCTATGATGATGATCAATATGTGAAAAGTGTAATTAACCAGGACATACGACGTCTTCCTTAATTACATGCATGTTTAACCTACTGCTCAGAATCAGCTTTATAATCTTACGTTACTAGTATTAACTTTGTATTGTTATTCCACTTATCCTGAAGATGTTCCTACTCGTGCACTGCTGATTGCACAGACAGGAGTTAACATTAAAGGTTTCACCTTCTTTCAAATATGATTTGGACCAACGCCTCTTGTGCTGAGATCTGCCTGGTTGTTACCATGGCAATAGAGGCATTCACTCCGAGAATAACTAAAATGGAAGTAACAAAACCAACATCAAATGTTCTGAGTTTAGTAAGAACATTAACCCTAAGACAATTTTATCGATGTACTTCTGTCCTTGTGGCACGGTTTAATGTTCTGCACAGTTAGAACTGACGATGCATTCCGTAAGTCCGCAGTCTCAGGTCTGGTGGTGTAAAACATCTATTGCTGGAATCACAGCTTGACGCTTAGAAAAACAGAAACTGATCGCACATCTGATTGCACGGCATCATGCTGGATAAATGTGCTCAGTGATCAGACTCTCCCAGTCTCATTCTCACCATATCCTGCATTACGTTGTAACCATTGAGTATTGTCGACAGGACCAGTGTGTATCTGAGTCAATGGGACTCTCCCTGCCAATTTTCCCGAGTCCAACCCCAGGACCCGAGTGTATCTGTTAATGCATTTCACACTGTTCTTTCTCCAAATTCCATCCCCAGTAAAAGTGTGTATCTGAGTCAATGGGACTCTCTCTGACCTTTCTCTCCAGTCCTACAGGACCAGTGTGTATCTGAGACAGTGGGACTCTACCTGACCTTTCTCCCCAGTCTATCCCCAGGACCAGTGTGTATCTGAGTCAATGGGACTCTCTCTGACCTTTCTCCCCAGTCTATCCCTAAGACCAGTGTGTATCTGAATCAATGGGACTCTCTCTGACCTTTCTCTCCAGTCCTCCATGACCAGTGTGTATCTGAGACATTGGGACCTACCTGACCATTCTCCCCAGTCCATCCCCCGGACCCGAGTGCATCTGTCAATGGGATTTACTCTCTCATTTCTCCCAGGAATAGACTGTATCTTTCAATGGGATTTATTCTGACATTTCTCCCAAGTCCATCTCCAGGACCAGCGTGCAACTGTGTCAATGGGACCCACTCTGACCTTTTTCCCCAATCCAGCGCCAAACCCAGTGTGTATCTGAGTCAATGGCACTCCCTCTGAACTTTCTCTGCAGTCCCCTAGTAAAAGTGCGTATCTAAGTCTATGCGACACTCTGTAACCTTTCTCCCCAGTCTAGCCCCAGGACCAGTGTATACGTGAGTCACTGGGACTTTCTCTGACCTTTTTCCCAGTCCCGCAGGACCAGTGTGTTTCTGAGTCAATGGGATATAAGAACATAAGTACATAAGAAATAGGAGCAGGAGGAGGGCATGCGGCCCCTCGAACTGCCCCGCCATTTAGTACGATAATGGCTGATCCGATCATGGACTCAGGTCCACTTCACTGCCCTCCCCATTACCCATTAATTCCTTATCGGTTAAGTCTCGTCTATCAGTGGAAACATCTTCTCTGCGTCAACCTTGTCAAATCCCCTAATAATATTTTACATTTCGATAAGATCACCTCTCATTCTTCTGAATTCCAATCAGTGGAGACCCAAACACTTCAACCTTTCCTCAAAAGTCAACCCTCTCATCTCTGAAATCAAGCTAGTGAACTTTCTCTGAACTGCCTCCAAAACAAATATATCCTTTCATAAATATGGAAACCAAAATTGCACGCAGTGTTCAAGCTGTAGCCTCACCAAGACATTGTATAACTGTAGAAAGTCTTCCCTCTTTTAAAGTCCATCCGTTTTGTAATAAAGAACAAGATTCCATTGGCCTTCATGTTCACCTGCTTTACCGACTTACTAATCGTTTTGTTTCATGTACAAGTACCCTCAGGTTCCATTGTAATATAGCAGTTTTCAATTTTTCTCCATTTAAGTAATAAGTTGCTATTTGATTTTTTTTCTGCCAAATTGCATGACCTCACACTTTCCAACATTATACACATCTGCCAAATTTATAATCACTCACTCAGCCTGTCTCTGTCCGTTTGTACAATTTTTGAGTCCTCTCTCTCACACACTGACTCTGAGAACCGGGCTGTGTCTGCAGTTCACTGCAAGTTTAAAGCCCTGTTATGTGGGGCGGGGAAGGACGGTTTATAATTACAACTGAGACATGTAAGTAAGTTTATTCAATAATCAAAATACGCATTAACTGTCGCTTAGTGTGTGAACTCACAGAGAACATTCCTCATATTGGCCAGCGAGACATTACAAGAGGAAGTGGAAGCGCTGAGCAATTACTGCTTTCTCTGTAGATATAAATGTTAAATTGCCCCACTCGCCCGTCATACACCGTTCCCCCGCCCCGCTGGTCCATGTGGCCTCCAGTCCTGCACCATCCCCGCCCACCCGCCGAGCGCTCTTATCACGCACACTCACCTTCAACTTCTAAGGCCGCCGAATGCTCAGATCCAGCTCCCGGGACACCCACCTACCCCTGCTCCGGGCTCCGATCACATCTCCGATCAGCAGCAGGCGAATTTTGCAAGAAACTGCCGCCACCTGGGAACTCCCGGTGGGAGCTTGCAAACTGTGGCCACAGAACGCGTTCGCTGCATAAAATAATGATCCTCAGTGAGTCTACCCCTTCTATTGGCTGCTCACATGAGATTGTCATCCCCTTCCACCAATCCCAGTTCCGCCCCACCACATAGCCTCGCCCACTCTGCTGAAGGGGCTTGGGCAGCTCCTCCCATCCCTCTTGATCTCACGCTATCAACCTGAACTTCTAAGCAGACAAGGGAGGAGGTGCATTAACTGAACAGTTGAATTGACAAATACGGATGAAGATGGTGCGTTTGGATCTCCTTAACCACAGGACTCCCTGATTATAAGCCACCCGGTGGCCAATGAATTTCCAAACCGCATTTCACCGATTTTATCATTAGAATCTCTTTGATCAACATGTCCCGGTTGTGGAGAGATTTGCCTCATCAGATGGAAATACTGACAATGTGTGAACACAAAGGCTGGATTTGGGCAATTATTTCTCGTCATGACAATTTGACTAAAGTTATGATAAATGTCAAATGGGAACTGTTGTGAAACCTCCTGTATACGTGTAGATTCTGCTTTGCTTTACAAAGCAAAAACGTCTTGATAAACTGAATGTTGGAATTAGAACTGGGACGTTACAAGATTATGTTATCATTACAGTGGAATACTCTTGCTGATACTTGTACAAACAATTTAGAAATAAAAAGGAGAGAGCTGCAATTATATAGCACCTTTCATACACCAGGACCTACGAAAGTGCGTTTTTGTTAAGTCGAATCACTGTCGCAATGCAGGAAATGCGGCAGCCCAGAATCTGTTTCACTGTGGTGATCATTGAGGGATTAATATTTTTTGGTGATATCCCTCCTTTTTCTATCTTTGGTATGATTAAAGACTCAACCCTATTTATGTTAGTTCCCAAATTCAGCCCTCGATCTCACGCACCTCTTCATTTGATGGAGCCATCCTCTCCACAATAGAGAAGTGCGGATAAACTCGATGGAATACAAGTCCAACTCCATGGAATACAAGTCAAGCGTCATCCATGTCGCAAGTGTGTTATTCTGTCCTCTAAATCATAATGTCTTTCGTTTAATTCCCACTGAGGAAAGTTCAGCCCTTTTCCAGTTTGGCACTTCTGGTGACACTACTGAGGAAGCGATTTGAATCATACATGTTGGCTTTCGGATGCCATATTAAAGGAAGGCCCTAACTTCCCTCTCTGGCAGATGTAAATGATCCATGATAAAATTGAAGGAAGAGTAGGGTAGTACTTGCTGAAGTCCTGACCTATATTTAGCCCTCAACTGTCATCACTAACATAAAGATTATATGTTTATCATCACACTTCTGTTTGTGTGAGCTTAATTTGCACAACTGGGCTGCATTACAATATTAACTACCCTCCAGAAAAAGTGCTTCATTGAGGTAAAGCGCTTGTGACAACCTGAGAGCTTGAATGGTGATATATAAATTGGAGTTCTTTCGATATACATTTCACTGACCACTGGTACACCGAATCAGGCTGAACAATCCAATGCCAGCCTACTCATTGGGCCAAGCTGGCCTTCTCCAATTCTCCAGTAGCATCCTGTTTTTTCTCTTCCGTGTGGTTAATGATCAGTATTAAATGATCAGTCTTCCCCTTCATAATAATTGCCAAAATAATCTTCAATGTCGTCAGAGAATTGCAGTCTTAAATGGAAATGCTGAGAATGAGAATGTGATTTTGTGCTAAATTTTTGGAAAAATGTACCCAGTTATGACACTGCGATGAAGCGCACCAAGGAGGTCAGTGGGGAACTGTTGGGTATTGGGATCGATAGATTTTTGTTGGGTAAGCTTATCGAAGGATACACTTCCTATGGAAGAGGATCGAGGGTCTGATTGGCCGCCATTGTTTCCTAAGTAACGGGCTCGAGGGGTTGATTGGCTACCTCCTGTTCCTCTATAAATGGTTCGAGGGGCTAAATGCACTTCTCCTGTTCCTATGTGGCAGGCGCCAGGGGATGGCTGGCCTTCTCCTCCTGCCATGGAACAGGCTCGAGTAGCTGAATGGCCTCCTCCTGCAGATATGTCGCAGTATCGTGGGGGACGAATGCGCTTGCCTTTTCCTATGTAACAGGCTAGAAAATCTCAATCGATGCATTTTGTTAATATTCAGCCTGAATATCGTACTGCTGTATTGTGCATGTGTAACATGCTTGAGCTGCATAATGACCTCCACCTGCTCATATCTAACAGGTTACAGCTGCAGAATAGCCTCCTCCTGTTCCTATGTAACAGCATTAATGTATAGAATAGCATCCTCCTGTATCTATGTACCATAAAGAACTTAGCCCCTCTGCAATTGTGAACTAATCTTATATTCGTCATCTGGAGTACCTCCAATCCGAACGCTTCAAATATGTACTCCTTTGCCAAACTTGACAGTTAACTTGGAAACTCATTTGATAATTAACATACTACCATCAACAATATGGAAACCACATAGCGAACTTTGAATGTGCAGCACAGTAACAGACTGTTTGCTATACTGGTGAACGCGGTATTCAAGCTCCACGCCAGCGTCCTCCCACCCCCTTGATCTAACCCTGTAAGCATACCCTTCCAAACAGACAAAGCATGATCTGAATTCACTGAATAGTTGAATTGGAAAAGGCCATCTGGTCCCAGTGAGGACGGTGGTGTTGGATCTGCTCAGCCACAGGACTCTGTAATGAGGTGCCACCCGGTGGCCAATGCATTTCCTAACCGCAAGCAATCGAATTGATCATTACAATCTCGTTGATCAACATTTCCCGGTTGCGGAGCTAAATGCCCCATCAGATGGAAACATTGACAATGTGCATCAGATCAAAGACTGAACTTGGGCAATCATGTAAATGGTTTTGACAATTTGACGCAAGCAATGAAAGATTTCAAAAGTGCACTGCTGTGAAACCCTCTGTGTCCGTGAACGTTATGCTTTGCCTTAAAAAATAAACATTTTGGTGAACTGTGTAGGTAGATTGAAACTGACACGTGGCAAGATAGTAAGTTATAATAATAGTGGGAGCCCTTTGGTGATATTGTGTACTAACAATTAAATGTCGAAAGAAAAATAAAACAAAGATTCAAATTTCTATAACGCCTTTCACGACTTCAGGACGTCCCAATGCACTTCACAGCCAATTTAGGAGTTTTGAAGTGCTGTCACTTTTGTAATGAAGAAAAGGCGGCAGCCAATTTGCACACAGAGAGCTCCGACAATCAGCAAAATGATAATGACCAGATCATCTGTTTTTCAGTGATGGTAGTTGTAGTTAATGGATCAGCAATAATCAGGACAGAGGGGAGAACTCACCTGCTCTTCTTCCAAAATAGTGCCATGGACCTCGGGTCAACGTCTCATGTGAACGACGGCACCGCAGACAGTGCCACACTCCCTCAGTATTGCACTGGGACTGTTGGCCTACATTTATGATCAATGTACACAAGGAACATTGATGAAGAGTATCAAGGAGGGCAATATGGAACAGTGGTATTCTGGGACAGAACATTTTTATTGATTAAGTCTTTGAGGGATTTGGAGTAAAAGTGGAAACATAGAATTGAGATACAGACCCGAAAATATTGAATTCAATGGTGGGGCAAGCTCAGGAGCTCAATGGCCTCATCCTGTTCCCAATTAAGAGGCATAAAAGGTTGAATGGCCACCTGCTGCTACGATATAACAGGCCCGAGAGGGTGAATGGCCTCCTCCAATTGCTATGTAGCAGGCTCCAACTAACATGGAGCGGGGCAGTAAGTCATTCCTGTTTCCTATAAAGCAATATCTCAGATCTAAATAGCCTATCCCTATGCAACAGGCTACAGGTGCAGAATGGCCTCCTTCTCTTCCTTTGTGACAGTTTCTGAATGGTCTACTCCTGTTATTATGTTCCTATTAGTGTGAATGAATGCTTGTTCTCCACCTGCAGCCAGTACAGATACAATCACTCTTTCCTTATTTAACAGGTGGTGACCATCTCAAGGGATCAGGTAGTTATTGGAAAAAGAATGTAATCAGGTGCCCAATCAACATTTACCATAAAGAGCAGTGCCCTCTTCAATCAGACGAGCAGCGGGGATTACAAAAACAGCGGGCCTAAGCATCACGAAAGCAGCCGAGCAGCGGGGAGCACAAAAGCAGCTCGACCAACCAGCGACAGCTTACCTGGGAAAGAAGTTAAAAGAAAACCAAGTGTGACGTCACAGGCAAGTGATTGGTGTTGAGTTTCTCACTTTTCTTAGCCATTGGTTTATATTAAGAGCCGGTATTAAAAAGTAAATGTTTAAAACTTGAGAACTTAATTGATTAACTACATTAGAGAAGGCAGGGGATGAGATGTGTTACTGCTGCTGCATGTGGGATCTGCTTGATCCCATTGATGTCCACGGCGACCACATCTGCATCACTTTTTGAAGCTCGAGGAATTTCAGCTCCATGTTGATGAACTGGAGTCCGAGCTTCAAACAATGCAACAGATCAGAGAGGTGCAGAATTACCTGGACGCTGTGTCCAGGATGCAGTCACACCCCTTAGATTAATTAACTCAAATTTGGCCCGTGGTCAGGGACAAGAGGGTATAACCGCGAGTGAGGCACGTATGGGGACCGATTATGTAGTGATGGAGGAGCCGCAGCCCTTGCAATTGTCCAACAGGAACGAAATTCTTGCTCCCTATGCGGACGAGGGCAAGGACTGCAGGAAGGATGAGCAAACCGACCACAGCACCGTGGTATAGGGGGCAATTCAAGTGCGGGGAGTAAAAAGGAATATGGTAGTGATAGGGGACTGTACAGTTAGGGGGATAGATACTTTTATCTGCAGCCAAGAGGGTGAGAACCGAAGGCTGCATTGCCTGACCACTGCCATGGTTAAGGACATCTCCTCTGGGCTGGAGAGGAGCTTGTCATGGAATGAGGAAGATCCAGGTGTCGTGTTCCAGGAAGGTACCAATGACATCGATAGAACAATGCAAGAGATTCTGCTGCGAGAGTATGAGCAGCTAAGGGCAAAGTTAAAAATCAAACTACAAAGGTAGCAATATTTGGATTACTACCTGAGCCACGAGCACCTTTTCACAAGGTCAATAAAATCATACAAATGAACACGTGACTCAATGACTGTTGTGGGTGAAATGTTTTCAATTCATCCGGCACTTGCACGAGTACTGGGGTAAGAGGAAGCTGTTCAGTTTGGACGGGCTTCACTTGAACATTGCTGGGACTAGTGTCCCGGCGAATTGAATAACTAGGCTGTCGAGAGGGCTTTCAACTAAAGTGTGTGTGGGGTGGTGGGGCGCGGGGCGGTGGAGGGTTCAGGTGAGTGGAAATGTAACGAGTCAAACAGCATGGAGAAGGCAATAGTGACGCGTGGCGGTGGGGGAATGTTAATCAGAGTGCAACAGGAAGAGAGAAAATGTATACAAATAAAAGTGTAGCAGACAATGGGGTCAAAGCAGGAAAACATTTTAAAAATACAAAATTAATAGCTCTTTATCTGAATGCACGCAGCATTCGTAACAAGATAGATCAGTTGACGGCACAAATATCTATAAATGGATATGATCTGAGAATCATTGCAGCTACGTGGTTGCAAGGTGAGCAAGACTGGGAACTGAATATTCAGGGGTATCTGACAATTCGGAAGGATAGACAGAAAGAAAAAGTAGGTGAGATAGCATTGTTAGTTAAGGATGCGATCAGTACAGTAATGAGAAATTATATTGGCCCTGATGACCAAGATGTAGAATCAGTTTGGGTGAAGATAAGAAATAATAGGTGGCAGAAGTCAGTGGTGGGCATAGTGTACAGGCCCCCTAACAGTAGTTACACCACTGGACAGAGTATAAATCAAGAAATAACGACAGCTTATAATAAGGCTATGGCAATAATCATGGGCGATTTTAATCTTCATATTGGCTGTACAAACCAAATTGGCCAAGGGAACAGTAAGGAAGAGTTCATAGAGTTATCCGGGATTGTTTCCAGAACAGTATGTTCGGGAAGCATCCAGGGAGCAGGCTATCTTGGAAATGGTACTGTGTAATGAGACAGATTAATAAATGATCTCATGGTAAAGGATCCTCGAGGAAAGAGTGATCCTAGCTTGGTTGAATTTGTAATTCAGTTGGAGGGTGAGAAATCTGGATATCAAACCACTGTCCAGATCTTAAATAAAGGCGATTACAAAGCTGTAAGGCAGAGTTGGCAAAAGTGGACAGGCAAAATAGATTAACGTTGATAAGCAGTGGCTGACAGTTAAGGAGATAATGTGTAACTCTCATCAAAAGCTTATTTCAGTGAGATTTAAGATAAGGGAGAGCCATCCTTGGCTAACGAAGGAAGTAAAGGATCATATCAAATGAAAACAATGGCATTTAAAGTTACCAAAATTAGTGGGCCAGAGAATTGTGATTTTGTTTTAAACAGCAAAGGAAGATTATAAAAAGAAGAAAGAATAAAGTTAGATGATGAAAAGAAACAAGCCAGAGATATAAAAACAGACAGTAAGAGCTTCTACAGGTACTTAAAAAGGAAATGTCTGGTTAACGTAAACGTTGGTCACTTAGAGGATGAGAATGGCGAATTAATAATGGGAAACAGGGAAATGGCAGAAACTTTGAACAAATATTTTATATCGGTCTTCACGGTAGAAGACAATAAAAACATCCCAATAATAGATAATCAAGCGTATGTACGGAGGTAGGAAAATAAAAATATCACCATCACTAAAGAAACGTAGTCGGTAAAATAATGGGACTAAAGATGGAAAAGACCCCTGGACGTTTTGGATTGGATGCTAGGGTCACAAAATAATTGGCTGCAGAGATAGTGTATGCATTGCTTGCAATCTATCAAGATCCCCTGGATTCTGGAGAGGTCACAGCGGATTGGAAAAACACAAAAGTAACCGCGCCCCCCCATCCCCACCCCCGCCGCCCCCCGCTATTGAAAAGAGGAGAGAGACAGAAAGGAGGAAACTATAGACCAGTTAGCCGAAAATGTATCGTTGGGAAAATGCTGGAGTCCATTATTAAGGAAGCAGTAGCATGACATTTGTAAAAGCATAAAGAATAATGCAGTCAAGCAGAGTCAGCATAGTTTTAGGAAAGATAAATCATGTTTGACAAATTTGCTGGGGTTCTTTTGGGATGTAACGACCAGCGTGGATAAGGGGGAACCAGTGGATGTGCTGTATTTGGATCTCCAGAAGGCATTCGATCAGGTGCCACATAAAAGGTAACTGCACAAGATAAATGCTCACGGGGTTTCGGGTAATATATTAGTGGGGAAAATGTCAGTATCAATTATTAAAGATGTAATAGCAGCGCCTTTGGAATGCAGTGCCAGGATCAGTCCAATTCAGCATGGATTTATGAAAGGAAAAGCATGTTTGACAAATCTAGAGTTTTTCAGGATGTAACTTGTCGAGTAGATAAGGGAGAGCCAGTGGATGTGGTGTATGTGGACTTTCAAAAGGCTTTTGACAATGTCCCACACAAGAGATTAGTGTGCAAAATTAGGCGCATTGTATTGGGGGTAATGTATTGAAGTGGATAGTGAACTAGTTGGCATATAGGAAGCAAAGAGTTGTAATAAACAAGTCCTTTTCAGAATGGCAGCCAGTGACTAGTGGGGTATCGCAGTGTTCAGTGTTGGGACCCCAGCTATTTACAAGATACATTCATGATTTATACGAAGGAATTGAATGTAATATCTCCAACTTTGCAGATAACACTAAGCTGAGTGGCAGTGTGACCTGCGAGGAGGATGCTAGGAAGCTGCAGGGGGAATTGGGCAGGTTAGGCGAAGGGGCAAATGCATGGCAGATGCAGTATAATGTGGATAAGTGTGAGTTTATCCACTTTAGTTGAAAAAACAAGAAGGCAGTTTATTAACTGAATGGTGACAGATTAGTAAAAGAGGAGGTGCAACGAGACCTGGGTGTCATGGTACATCAGTCTTTGAAGGTAGGCATGCAGGCAGTAAAGAAGGGAAATAGCATGTTGGCCTTCATATATGCATATAGCAGCAGGGAGGTCTTACTGCAGTTGTACAGGGCCTTGATGAGACCACACCTTGAGTATTGTGTGCAGTTTCGGTCTCCTAATCTGAGGAAGGAAATTCTTGCTATGAGGGAGTGCAGCGAAGGTTCACCAGACTGATTCCTGGGATGGCAGGACTGACAGTTGAAGAAAGATTGGATCGACTCGGCTTATGTTGACTGGAATTTAGAAGAATGAGAGGGGACCCCATAGAAACATGTAAAATTCTGACGGGATTGGATACGTTGGATGCAGGAAGAATGCTCCTGATGTTGGGGAAGTCCAGAACAAGGGGCACAGTCTAAGGAGAAGGGGTAAGCAATTTAGGAATGAGATGAGGAGAAACTTCTTCGCTCAGTGAATTGTGAACCTGTGGAATTCTCCACCACAGAAAGTTGTTGAGGACAGTTCGTTAGCTATATTCAAAAGGGAGTTCGATGTGGTCCTTACGGCTAAAGGGCTCAAAAGGCATGGAGAAAAAGCAGGAATGGGGTACTGAAGTTGCATGATCAGCCATGATCATATGGAATAGGGTCGCAGGCTGGATGGGCCGAATGGCCTACTCCTACACTTACTTTCTATGTTTCTTTGTTTCTATTTGCATGGATAGAGGATTGGGTAACTAACAGAAAACAGAGAGTCGGGATAAATGGGTCATTTGCAAACGGTAATGAGTGGGGTGTCACAGTGATTGGTTCTAGGGCCTCAACTATTTCCAATTTATAGTAATGACTTGCATGAGGTGGTCGAGCGTAACGTAGTCAAGTTTGCTGATGATACAAAGATGGGTGGGAAAGCAAGTTATGAGGAGGACACACAAAAACTGCAAGGGAATATAGACAGACGAAGTGAGAGGGAAATGTTTGGCAGATGGAGTATAATGTGGGGAAAAATCAGGTTATCCACTTTAGCAGAAAAAATAAAAAGCAAATTATTATTTAAATGGAGAGAGATTACAAAATGCTGCAGTACTGACGGAGCATGAAGCAGAAAAAGTTAGTGTGCAGATTCAGCAATTAATCAGGAAGGCAAATGGAATGTTGGCCTTTATTGCAAGGAGGACGGAGTATAACAGCAGGGAAATCCTGCTACAACTGTACAGGGTATTGCTGATGGCAGACTTAGACTACTGCGTACAGTCTTTATTTAACGAGGGTTATACTTGCAATGGAGGCAGTTCAATGAAGGCTCACTGTGGTGATTCCTGAGATGAAGAGGTTGAACTATAGGAAGACAAGAACATAAGAACATAACAAATAGGAACAGGAGTAGGCCATACGGCCCCTCGAGGCTGCTCCACCATTCAATAAGATCATGGCTGATCTGATCATGGACTCAGCTCCACTTCCCCACCCGCTCCCCATAACCATTTATCCCCATATCATTTAAGAAACTGTCTCTTTCTGTCTTAAATTTATTCAATGTCCCAGCTTCCACAGCTCTCTGAGACAGCGAATTTCAGAGATTTACAACCCTCTGAGAGAAGAAATTTCTCCTCATCTCTGTTTTAAATGGACGGCCCTTTATTCTAAGATAATTCCCCCTAGTTCTAGTCTCCCCCATCAGTGGAAACATCCTCTCTGCATCCACCTTGATATGCCCCTCATAATCTTGTATTTTTCGATAAGATCACCTCTCATTCTTCTGAACTTCAATGAGTAGAGGCCCAACCTACTAAACCTTTCCTCATAAGTGAACCCCATCATCCCCAAAATCACCCTGATGAACCTTCTCTGAACTCCAAATCAAGTATATCCTTTCATAAGTATGGAAACCAAAACTGCACGCAGTATTCTGGGTGTGGCCTCACCAAAACCTTGTACAGCTGTAGCAAGACATCCCTGCTTTTATACTCCAGTCTCTTTGTAATAAAGGCCAAGATTTCATTGGCCGCCTGATCATTTGCTGTACCTGCATAAGATCCTTTTGGTTTCACGCACAAGTATCCCCAGGTCCCGTTGTAATCCAGCGCTTTGCAATCTTTCTCCATTTAAATAATATCTTGTTCTTTGATTTTTTTTCTGCAAAAGTGCCTGACCTCATACTTTCCAACATTACACTCCATCTGCCAAATTTTTGCCCACTCACCTAACCTGTCTATGTCCTTTTGCAGATTGTTTGTGTCCTCCTCACACATTGTTTTTCCTCCCATCTTTGTCACAATCCCTTCTTAAAAGTCGTTAACATAGATTATAAATAATTGGGTTGATGAAGAAATGTTGAGCAGGTTGGGACTATACTCATTGCAGTTTAGAAGAATGAGAGGTGATCTTATTGAATCATAAGACACTGAGGGGGATCGACAGGGTATATGCAGAGGGGATGGTTCCACACGTGGGAGAATCAATAACTAGGGGCATAGTTCACCAATAAGAGGTCGCCCATTTAGATCAAGGATGAGGAAACGTTTCTTCTCTCAGAGCACAGTAAACCTGTGGAATTATCTGGCCAGTGCTGTGGAGGATGGGTCATTGTATATACTTAACGTGGAGATAGAGAGATTTTTGACGGATAAGGGAATAAAGGGTTGTGGGGAGCAGGCAGGGAAGTGAAGCTGAGTCCATGATCAGATCAACCATGATCATATTGAATGGCGGAGCAAACACGACGGGCCGAATGGACTACTCCTGCTCGTATTTCTTACATTCTTATGTAATATTTTAAAGGCTGTGCAACAGCAGAGAAAGTTGGGGGAGTTCTTACAAAGTTATTTCATATTGTAGCAAGCTCCGGCAGGCGGCTATGACGGGAGAGCAGAATGTATTCTCCACTTCTTGTGGAGCAGTATCGAGTGTTTGAATGTTCTACTTATCTTCCTATGTTCCTATTAGTGCGAGTGAGCATCTGGTCTCATCCTGCAGCCAGGACAGATACAATCGCTCATTCTTTAGGCTGACCACCAGAATGGAACGGATAGTTTGGGAACTGATGTTCCTCTCATCCACCAGGCTACTTCCAATCGGAATGGCCTACTCCTTTTCGTATGTAAGAATACCGATGAGCCGAATGGTCTCCCGTGTTCCTAGGTAACAGTAGCGAGGGATTGAATGATCACCTAATGTTTCAATATTGCTATTTGAATCTCGTTGATCAATATGTCCCGGTTGCGCAGAGAATTGCCCCATACTAACTGTGCATGGGATTATAGGCTGAATTTTGGCAATCATGTAACTAGTTATGACAATTTGACAAAAGCTGAGAAAGATCTCAAAGCGGAACTGTCGTAAAACCGCATGTGTGCATGCAGAGACTGCTTTGCTTTGCAAAAAAAATCATCTTGAAGGAACTGAAACTGAGACGTGCCAAGATTAAACAATTACTTCAGTGGGTACTCTTGGTGATATTGTGCACTGTCAATTAAATGTTGAAATAAAAACAAAAGAAATATAGACATATCGAGTGACGTTCTCCAAGGCTTTGTACTAGGAGCACTGCGGTTTCTTATATAAATTAATTATTTGGTACAGTCTACAATTTCAGAATTTGCAGATGATACGAAGCTTAGAAGTGTAGTTAAAAGTGAGTTATACAGTGATAGAATTAAATAGACATAGACAAGCTAGTGGAATAGACGTACACATCTCAAATATAAGTCAAAGTAGAGAAGAGTGAGGTGATACATTTGGTACTCAGAATGAAGAGAGGCCATACACACTAAACTGTACAATTTTAAATGGGTGCAAGAGCAGAGAGACCTGGGGGTGATGTCACAAATGTTTGAAGTTTTAACCAGCTCCGGCAGGTGGGCGTGACAAGAGATCTGAAAGACATTCTCCAGCTCTTATGTAACAATGTCGGGGGACAGGGCAGCCTATTTGTTTGCTTATGTAAGCGGTGAAAAATGACCTCCTTTTTGCTACATAACAGTATCGAGGATTTGAATGTCATCCTGCTGTATCTTTGTAACAGAATCGAGTGTCGGAACAGCCTCCGACTTTTCGGATGTAACAGTATCTATGAGCCGAACGTTTCCTCCTGTCCCTCTGTTCCTTTTAGTGTGAATGAGCATGTGGAGTACACCTGGAGCCAGGAAAGGTAAGATCACTAATTCCTTATTTGACAGGCCTTCGGTGGTTACCACCTCAAGGGCTCAGATAGTTGCTGTAAATAGAAGTTACTCAGGGGCCCAATTATCATTTACCATAAGCAGCAGTGCCCTCTTTATTTGGGAACTGATCTTTTCACCAACCGTGCTACCTCCAATCGGAATACATAATACTCTATTACTTTTCCAGGTTAACTTGAAAGCTTGCTTGGAATCTCACATGACCTTTACATTACTCACAATAACCATATGGAAGATATACTTACACCCAACGTGCAGCACTGTGACAGGCCCTTTCTCCTTACCGGCGCACGCCAGAGTTTAAGCTGCATGTCTCAATCTAACTACATCACCATAACCTTCTAAACAGACAAAGCACGATGTGAATTAACTCAATACTTCAATTGAAAAATGCAATCTTGGCCCATTAAAAATGGCGGGCTTGTATCTGCTCAAGCACAGGACTCCCTTTTTAGGTCGATTTACACTTCCCAAACATATTGGGAAATTACACCCCCAGTTCTCGATGATCAATATGTCCCGGTTGCGGAGAGAATTGCTCCATCAGATGGAAATACTAACGATGTGCATGAGATTAAAAGCTGAATTTTGGCAACAATGTTTCATGACAATTTGTCAAAGCTGTGAAAGATCTCAAAGCCGAAGTGTTGTGAAACCTCTTGTGTGCGTACAGAGTCTGCTTTGCTTTGCAAATAAATCATGTTGTCTAAAAACTTTAAATGGAATTGAAACTGCGATGTGACAAGATTAAGCAATTACTTCAGTGGGGACTCTTGGTGGTATTGTACAGTAAAATTTAAAAGTTGAGATAAAAACAAAAGAAAGATAGACATATTGAGAGGCGTTCCCCAAGCTTTACTACTAGGAGCACTGCGGTTTCTGATATACATTAATGACTTGATCTTGGGGCTGCAGGTCACAATTTCGGAATTTGCGAATGATAGGAAATTTAGAAGTGTAGTAAACAGTGAGGTACATAGTGATAGACTTAAAAAGATATAGACAGGCTGGTGGAATAGACGGACACATCTCAAATATAATTCAACGCAGAGAATTTTGAGGTGACACATTTGGTGCGAAGACTAAGGAGAAACCATACACACTAAACGCTACAATCGTAAATAGGTGCAAAAGCAGAGAGAACGGGGGGTGTAATTTCCCAATATCTTTGAAGTTGTAGCAGCATCTGGCGGGCGGACGTGACGGGACAGCAAAAAATAATTCTGTAATTCATATGTAAATGTATCGGGGGGACAGAGCAAACTATTTGTGTAGCTGTGTAAGAGCCTTGAGGAGAAGAATTGCCTCCTCCTTTTCCTATGTAATAGTATCGATCAGCGGAATGGCCTCCTCCTCTTTCTATGTAACAATATCGAGGGTTTGATTGGTCTCCTGCTGTTTCAATATTGCTATTAGTGTGAGTGAGCATGTGGTCTCCCCCTTAAGCAGGGGCAGATACGATCGCTCCTTCCTTATTAACATGTCCTGGGTGGTGACCGCCTGAAGGGATCAGGTAGTTATTGGAAATTAAAGCTACTCAGAGGACCAATTACCATTTACCATATAGAGCAGTGCACTCTTCATTTGGGAACTGACCTTCATCACATCCGCCAGGCTATCTCCAATCGGAATGCCATAATTCTCTACTCCTTTTCCAAATTCGAATCTTAACTTGGAATCTCACATGACCATAAATGGTTCTCAATAACCATATTTGAAGATATACTTACACCCAACGTACAGCACAGTGAAAGACCAGTTCCTCCAACTGGAGCATGTCAGTGTTTAAGCTGCGCAGGAGCCTCCTCCCAGCCATCTGCATCTAACCCTATCACCATAACCTTCTAAACACACAAAGCACAATGTGAATTAATTGAATGCTTGAATTGAAAAATGCAATCTTGGCCTTTTAAAAATGTTGGGCTTGTATCTGCTCAAACACTGGACTCCCTGGTTAGGTCCAATTACACTTCCCGATCATTATAATCTCGTTGATCAATATGCCCCGGTTGTGGAGAGAATTGCCCCATCAGTAGGAAATACTAACAATGTGATGAGATTAAAAGCTGCATTTTGGCAATAATGTATCTAGTTATGACAATTTGATAAAAGCTGCCAAAGATCTCAAAGCAGAACTGTGGTGAAACCTCGTGTACGTGCAGATTCTGCTTTGCTTTGTAAAGATATCATCTTGTTGAACACTTTAGATGGAACTGAAACTGGGACATGTCAAGATTAAGCAATCCCTTCAGTGGGAGAGGTTTGATAATATTGCGTATTAAAAACTAAAAGCAGAAATAAAAGGAAACGTAATATAGAGTAATCACGTGGCATTCCCAAGGTTTATTGCCAGGACTCCTGGTGTTTCTGATATACATTACTGACTTGCTCTTGGGAACACGGGGGACATATTTTTGAAATTTGAAGATTATACAAAACTTAGAAGTGTAGTTCGCAGTGAGGAAGATAGTGATATACTTTAAAACACATAGGCGGGCTGATGGAATAGACGGGCACATTTCAAACATTATTCAAAGCAGAGAAGTGTGGGGGAATAGATTTGGTACTAAGAATGAGGAGAGACCATAAACACTGAAATGTACACTTTTAAAGGGGGTGCAAGAACAGAGAGACCTGCGGGAGTTCTTTCATAAATGTTTGGCATTTTAGCAGGCTCTGGCGGGCAGGTGTGACAGGAGAACAGTAAACCATTCTCCAGTTCCTAATGTTCGACTTTGGCTGGACAAATTAGCAGAGAAGTTCATAAAGCAAATGGATCCGGCGCTTTATTAGTAGCAGCATAGATTACAAAAGCTAAGATATTTTACTGAACCTATATAAGACATTAGTTCTGCCCCAGCTGGATTGTGTCCAATTGTGGGGAGCACATTTTTGGAAGAACATGACTATTATAGAGGGTACAGAAGGCTAAAATAGTTACAAGGATGGGGCATTATAGTTATTGTGATAGACGAGAGAAGCTGGGCTTGTTATCCTTAAAGCAGAGAGGGCTAAGAGGAGATTTGATAGTGGTGTTAAAAATTATGACGTATTTAGATAGAGTAAATAAAGCGAAACTGTGTCAAAGCTCTAAATGATCGATAGCCAGATTTAAGGAGGTTGTCAAAAGAAGCAGCGGCCGCAGGAGGAAAATTTATCTTTCGCAAAGAGTGGTTAGAATTTGGAATATACTGTCTGATAGAATGGTGGAGGCAGATTCAATCGTGGCTTTCAAAAGGGAATGGTATAAATAATTTAAGAAAAAATGCAGGGATTATGGTGAAAGACTGGGGAGTGGGATTAACTGGATTGCTCTTCGAAAGATCATGCGCAGACTCCAGGGCCCAGCGTCTTTCATGTCCTGAGGACGTCCAAAAGCGCTTTACAAAAAATATGCATTTTTGAATTGCTGTCACTGTTGCAATGTAAGAAATGCGGCAGCCAAATTTGAATTCAGCAACCTCCAACTACAGGATTGCGACAATAATTGGAAAAACTGCTTTCGATTAATTAGAGAAAACTATCAATATTGGACCGGGAACCGGAGAGACTTCGCCTGCTCTTCTTCGAAAATAGTGCCATACGAGCTGTTACGTTCACATGAGAGAGCAGACGAGGCCCTCGTTTTAACATCTGATCTGAAAGACAGCACCAGCGACAGCGCAGCACTCCCTCAATAATGCACTGGGACTGTTGGTCTAAACTTTGTGCACAGGTCCCTGAAGAGGTGCTTGAACCCAAAGCCTTTCGATCCAGAGATAATGTCCCTATGGTTGACATCGTTCACGTCATTCTGGCCTTTGAGTCAGAAGGTGGTGAGGTCAAATCCCACTGCACAGTGTTGAGCACATATGCTAGGTCGGCACTTCCATTGACAGTATTGAGGGAGCGCTCTTCTGTCAGCAATTCCGGCTTTTGGATGATTCGGGAGAACCCGGCCCAGATTTCACTCTCAGATGGACTTTAATGATACATGGCACTATTGCAAGTAGAGCACTTGAGTTCACCCTGGTTTTCTGGCCTGCATTTGTCCCTCAACTAACATAATTAAAAAAGACAGATTGACAGTTTATGATCAGATCGCTATGTGTGGAAGCTTGCTCTGTGCAAATTGGCTGCCGTGTTTCCCATTTACAATATTGACTACACTCTTAAAAACAAAGCGCTGAATTGATTGTAAAGCACTTTGGGATGATCTAATATTGTGAATCATGTTTATAAATAGTGCTTCGTTCTTTATATGTTTCAATGACCACTGGCGACCTCAATCATGTAAACAAATCCCATACCACTATTCTCATTGGGCGAAGATATCCTCATCCAATGCAAGTGTTCAGTTCATTCGCATCCTGTTTTACCCCTTCTGTGTGGATTAAGATCAGAATGAAATGGTCATTTCTTAATAGTTCCCAAAGAGACTGTCAACTTTTATGGTGGATTGCAGCCTTAAATTGAAATACTGAAAAGGAGTATGAGATTATGGGCTAAATTTCTGTATAAATGTACACAGTTATGGCACAAAGATGAAGAGCACCGAGGAGGCCAATAGGAAGCATTTGATTACAGGATGGATAGATGTATGTTGGACACATTTTGAGGGATTTGGAGTAAAAGCGTAAAAATGCGTTGAGATATCGATCAGCCATTATCTAACTCAATGGTGGTGCAGGCTCGAGGGGCTGAACAGCTTCATCTGTTCCCGTGTAACAGACGTGAGCGGGTTAGTGGCATCCTCCTGTTCATATGTAACAGGCATGAGCGGGTAATTAACCTGCTCTTTTTCCAATGTAAACATTGCGAGGGACTGAATGGCATCCTGATGTTTCGAAGTAAATGTTCCGAAAAATCTAAATGGCCTCCTCCTGTTCATATGTAACAGGTGTGAAGGGGTCAATGGCCTGCTCCTG
The DNA here is from genome assembly GCF_044704955.1 of Pristiophorus japonicus. NCBI lineage: Eukaryota > Metazoa > Chordata > Chondrichthyes > Pristiophoridae > Pristiophorus > Pristiophorus japonicus. The sequence continues at coordinate 6,115,570 of NC_092009.1, forward strand.
TTCCGTTGAAACGGGCTCGAGGAGCTGAACGGCCTCCTCCTGTTGCTATGTAGCAGGCTCCGGCAGGCGGGTGTGGGGGCAAAAAGTCATTCCCCATTTCCTATATAACAGTAGCGAGGGCCTGAACAGCATATGTCTGTTCCTATTTAACAGGCTTCAGGTGCAAAATGGCCTGCTCCTTTTCCTATGAAATAGGATTGAAGGGCAGAATTGCATCCTCCTGTGGCTATATTACAGTATCGAGGGTCTGAATATGCTCTTCCTGTCCTATGTTCCTAAAATCCGGTGCCCACTGCAGCAAGGAGAGATAGAGTCGCTCCTTCCTTATTTTACAGTTTTGGGTGGTGTCCACCTCAAGGGGTCAGGTAGTTCTTGGCAATAGAAACATCTCAGTTGCCCTTTCGCTATTTACCATTAAGAACTTTACCCTTCTGCAATTGTGAACTGATCTTATATTTATCAGCTGGGGTACCTCCAATAGGAATGCCACAATTTTGTACTTTTTGCCAAATTTGATAGTTAACTTGGAAACTCAGATGACAATTAAATTCCTATCAACAATATGGAAGAGACACAGAGAACAATTGAAGATTCAGCACAGTAACTGACCATTTCCCATAACTGGTGTGCGCGTTGTTCAAGCTCCACATCAGTCCACTCCCACTCACTTGATCTCATCCTTCCATACCCTTCTAAACAGGCAAAGCAGGGTGCGAATTTACTCATCAGTAGATTTAGGAAATGCCATATGGTCCCTGTGAGGACGGTGGCTTTGGATTCGCTCAACCAAAGGATTTCCTAATGAGGCACCACACGTTGGTCAATGCACATTTTAACCGCATTCCATCGATTTGGACATTAGAATCTGTTTGATTTCTGCTCACCCGTCAACCCTGTGCTCGCTGAGTTACATTGGCTTCTGGTTCAGCAACGCCTCTATTTCAAAATTCTTATCCTTATTTTCAAATCCCTCCATGGCCTCGTCCCTCCCTATCTCTGTCATCTCCTCCAGCCCCACAATCCCCCCAAGATGTCTGCGCTCCTCTAATTCTGCCCTCTAGAGCATCCCTGATTATAATCGCTCGACCATTGTTGCCTAGCCCCAAACTCTAGAACTCCCTGCTTAAACCTTTCCACCTCTCTATCGCTCTTTCCTCCTTGAAGACTCTCCTTTAAACATATCTCCTTTGAAAGCTTTTGGTCACCTGAACTAATTTCTACTTATGCGGCTCGGTTTCAAATTTTTTTCACTTAAAGCACCCGTGAAGCGCTTTGGGACGTGTCACTACATTAAAGATGCTATATACATTGTTGTTGTTGTTTCACCTCATGGTTTTGGAGAGAATTGCCCATCAGTTGGAAATACTGATGATATGTATGAGATCAAAGGCTGCAGTTAGGGCCAAACAGCAGCAGTTATGAAACATTGACGAAATCTATGAAAGATGTCAATGGTGAACCTTTGCTGAACTTGATGTATACTTGCAGATTTTGTGTTTCTCTGTAGAATATTGGTGAACTGCTGAGTTGAAAATTGAAATGGAGACGTTCCATGTTTACGCTATCACTGCAGTTGGAGACTATTGGTGATATTCTGTGCGAACAATTACATGTCGAAATCATAAGAAAGGCGTGCATTTATATCGCAATTTAAATTACTCAAAGTCCCACAGCACTTCACAGCCAATTAACTGTTTGTCAAATGTAGTCAATGTTGTTATGGAGGAAACGCACCAGAAAAATTGTACACAGCAAGCTCCCATTACAGCAATGTGCAAATTAGCAGATAATCTGTTTATTTATCAAAGATGTTGGTTAAGGGTTAAATGTTGACTGGACATCGGAAGAAATCCCGTCTTCTTCTTGGAAAATAGGGTTTCTATGGAGAGAGCAAACAGGGCCCTCTGATTAATGTTTTATATGCAAGAGTTTTGACAGTGCAGCAGAACCTCCATATGTAATTGGGAGTGTTGGCCTCGAAGTTGGGCTTAATCGCAGAGCCTTCTTCCACACAGGCAACAGTGGTACCCACTCAGACAGAGCTGACACATCAGCTATGATATATTATGCATTGGTTGTATGTCTTATCATTAAATTCAATCAAATTATGAAAAAGGGCAATTACTGAGTCCATCGGCCACCATTAATATGTCCCGTGGAAGATTTAGCAATCGACATTAGTTTGTTAGCTGGCTGTGCAAAGAAGGAACTGAAAGCTGTTTAGTCATATAGTAAAAGCTGATAATCTCAGTGCGGGATGAGAAGCTACAACAGCAGACATTTCAAGATCACATAGATGAATTTCAACAATTGTACATCCCAGTCTGGCGTAACAATAAAACAGGGAGGGTGGCTCAATCGTAGCTAACAAGGGAAATTAGGGATAGTTTTAAATGCAAGAAAGAGGCATATAAATTGGCCAGAAAAAGAAGCAAACCTGACGATTGGTAGAAATTTCCAATTCAGCAGGAGAACGACAAAGGCTTTAATTAGGAGGGGGAAAATAGAGTCTGAGAGTAAGCTTGCAGGAACATAAAAACTGACAGCAAAAGCTTATATATATATATGGAAATAAAGAATTAGTGAAGACAAAAGTAGGTGCCTTGCAGTCAGAATGAGATGAATTTATAATGAGGAAAAAAAATGTCGGACCAAATTGAACAAATAGTTTTCTTCCGTCTACACGAAGGAAGACACAAAATAACCTTCCTGAAATACTGGGAACCGAGGGTCAAGTGAGAAGGAGGAACTGAAGGAAATTCTTATTAGTCAGGAAATTGTGTAATGGAAATTGATGGGGTTGAAAGCCGATAAATCACCAGGGCCTAATAGTCTGCATCCCAGAGCATTTAAGGAAGTGTCCCTAGAAATAGTGGATGCATTGGTGGTCATTTTCCAACATTCAGTAGATTCTGCATCAGTTCCTATGGATTGGAGGGTAGTTAATGTTACCCAAATTTCTAAAAAAAAAGGAGGGAGAGAGAAAAGAGGGAATTATAGATCGGTTAGCCTGACATTGGCAGTGGGGAAAATGTTGTAATCAATTATAAAAAATGTAATAGCAGCGCATTTGGAAAGCAGTGACATGATCGGTCCATGTTAGCACGGATTTATGAAAGGGAAACCAAGCTTGACAAATATTCTAGAATTATTTGAGGATGTAACTAGTAGAGTGGACAAGGGAGAACCTGTGGTTGTGGAGTATTTGGACTTCCAAAAGGCTTCTGACAAGGTCCCACACAAGCGATTAGTATGCAAAATTAAAGCACATGTTATTGGGGGTAATGTATTGACATGGATAGAGAGCTGGTTGGTAGAAAGGAAGAAAATAGGAGGCATAAACAGATCCTTTTCAGAATAGCAGGCAGTGACTAGTGGGGTACCGCAAGGTTCAGTGCTGGTACGCCAGCTATTTATAATATGCATTAATGGTTTAGCCGAAGGAATTGAACGTAATATCTCCAAGTTTGCAGACGACACTAAGCTGGTTGGCAGTGTGAGCTGTGAGTAGGATGCTAAGAGGCTGCAGGGTGACTTGGACAGGTTATGTGAGTGGGCAAATGCATGGCAGAGGCAGTATAATGTAAATAAATGTGAGGTTATCCACTTTGGTGGCAAAGACAAGAAGGAAGATTATTATCTGAATGGTGACAGATTAGGAAAGGGGAGGTGCAACGAGACCTGCGTGTCATTGTACATCCGTCATTGACAGTTGGCCTGCAGGTACAGCAGACGTTGAAGAAGGCCAATGGCATGTTGGCCTTCATCGCGAGAGGATTTGAGTATAAAATGCAACATCCCACCGACACCTGGGTGTCCCTGGTCAAAGGCCGCCCTAAGTGGAGGAAGAGAATCCGGAAGGACGCTGAGCACCTCGATTCTCATCGCCGAGAGTAGGCAGAAAACAAGCGGTGTGCGACAAACCAGCCACCCCACTCACCCCCCTTTCCTTGAAAGACAGTTTGCCCCACCTGTGACAGAGACTGCAATTCCCGTATTCGACAGTTCAGTCACCTGAGAACTCATGTTTAGAATGGAAGCAAGTCTTCCTCGATTTCGAGGGACTGTCTATGATGATGAACATCTGCTCTGAAACTTCTCTGCACATGGAGAACAACCCCTGCTTCTCCAGTCCCTCAATGGAACTGAAGTCCCTCATCCCTAGTACCATTCCACTTAATCTCTTCTGCACTATGTCGAAGGCATTAGCATCCTTCCAACGTGTGGTCCCCAGACTTAAACAAAATACTCCAGCTGAGGCCCAGTGTGTTTTAAATGTTTCACACACCGTCTTTGCTTTCTATTCTATGTGTAAATAAATCCGATTAACTCATACTGTTTAGAAGCCTTCTCAACGTGTCCTGTTACTTTCAATGTTGTGTGTACATGCACCACATTTAAATTACACAATTTAATATATAGTGTCTCCCCTCAATGTCTCGACCAAAATATATGAGTTCAAACTTTACTGTGTTAAATATTATCGGCCACGTATCTGCCCATTTTATCAGTCTGTTATCCTCCTGAATTATGTTCTCAGCTAACTTATTTTTTATTACATTTCCGAGTTTTTTATCTTCTGAAACCATTGAATTATGTCTTTTACACCCAAATTAATTTTATTACTGGAGATAATAATGTGCCGTGGTCCCAAGTAACACCGCTGTGTACCTCCTTCCTGTTAGAAGAAACAACCCTCTGCCTTATGACACTTTGGCAAATTTGGATCAATGCTGTCACTCTCCCTTTAATCCCATGGGAGTTAGGTTTGCTTACAAGTCGATTTTGCCTGTTGAAAGTCCAGGTACACATCATCAAGCACAGTAGCATCAATACACACTCCGCTAATTCAGCACAGAATGCGATCCGGTTAGACAAACACGATTTGCCTTTTATCAAATGCGAGATGACTTTCATTTATTATCGCATTGTTCCCCATAGCAAATTAATTTTGCCAAGCATTATTGACATTAAAAGTTTCCTCACCACTGACCTTAGACTGTGAGGTTTGTACTTGCCAGGTTTATCCCAGTCCCTATTTTTTCAAAGTTGTAACATTTGCAATGATTCAGTCAGCAAAAACAGTTTCATAGAATTAATTTGGAAATGACTGTGACTGTGCAACCTTTCACTCCACCCACAGCCAGAGTGATAAATGTGCTGGGCAAGTTTTAAAGACTTTACCCTTTCTACAGCTGAGAAGGTTTTTTCACTGGGTTTAGATAAGAATTTGTCTTTAATTAAATGACCGGCACACGGTGCGATCATGGGAGCTGTAAGCCTGATATGGACACTCCGATTTTTTCCAAGAAAAACCTTTACTTGCTGACGTTCGCACGCTCACAGAGTCATGGGATCTTGCATGTGCAGCAGGAAGCCATTCGGTCCATCATTCCTGTACCGGTGTCCTGTTCCCGTGCTTTAATAGCAAATTTCAGTTAGATTACTTCGGGAACTGAAAAACTGGCCAAATATTATTCCGTGATTTAAATTATTCCCAATTCTGGGCAGCACGCTTTAGTTTGCGTGTTAACGGTTTGGAGAGATCAAAGAGGAGAATTACTAGAAAGGTACTGGGAATGAATTACTTCAGTTACACGTAGAGAAAAGAGAAGTTGGGATTTTCTCCACAGAGCAGAGAAGGTGAATAGGAGACAAAAAAGCGGGATTCAAAATTATGAGCAGTTTTGATGGAGAGAACAAGGTGAAACATTTTCCAGTGGCGGAATGGACGGTACCAGAAGAAATAGATTTAAGATAAACTGCAAAAGATTCAGAGGCGAGGTGAGTTTTTTCTTACGCAGCAAGTTGTTGTAATCTTAATTTGACTGCCTGAAAGGTTGGTGGAAGCAGATTAAATAGTAATTTTCAAAACGGAATTGGATAAACAGATGACTGGAGAAAAATCCCGGGCAACGAAGAAAAAGCAAGAGAGAATATAAGTATATAGAATTAGCAGCAGGAGTGGGACATTCTGACCCTTGAGACTGCTCCACAACTCAATAAGATCATGGTCTTCCACCTCAACACCAAATGAAATGTTCACCAGGCACCGAGAGTGAAAAATCCCGAGAAAAGGAAAGAATGAAATAGATTTCAGTGGATGCCTACCCGCACGTGATGCTGTGGATGCGTGGACAGATCTTTAGTGCTTTCCACAAAAAATGCCATTTGCTGCGAACAGTTTTCCCTGGCGCGAATGTGGTGAGAATTTGGAAGGAGCAAGCAGGAAAGACTGGGTTAGTCTGCTTATTGGCAAGGACATGTATAGCAGCTTCACTGGTGGTCTAGTGGTTCGAATTCGGCGCTTTCACCGCTGAGGCCTGGGTCCGATTCCCGGTCAGGGATCATTGTATTTCCGGCCGTTTGAATTGCTAGGCTGTTCCTGAACAAATTTACAGCTCACTGCACTCTTGCTGCCCCAACCATCAGCAGCGCATCATTCGTTGTAGTGATACAGCACACACTTCTGTGCCGTCCGTTTCAAAATCAGCAGTAAATGAGGAGATCTCGCTCAACAAGTGCTGATTGACACCGTAAATGTTGCCAATCATGGCTAACTTTAGCCTTCCGTGAACATTTTTGCGGCACATCACTCTAGCTTACCATCTGTCAATGCATTGCCAGTGTGGAAATATTCAGCATTTTAAACTTAGCAACGTCTGCAAGACTGGAATCAGTGAATGCCTGGGCCATGGCCACTGATAACTTATCCCGAGCATTCATTTTGCCAGGGCCCCTCCTATATTGAACATTGGCTCACTGTGTGTCTATGTTTAGCGTTCACAGGCAATTTACAAGCTCTGAATTTCCCAGCAGTGAATTCATGTAGTGATTGATCTAACCGACATTCAACATCAGTATTGTTAAGTCTCTCCTTGATTCGCGACACTTATCTCTCTTCAGCATAGCACTTCTATGGACTGAACCTGTTAGAATTTCACGTTGCCTCGGGGTCAGTGCGGCTATGAGGGACTTCGGCCGGTCTCCCTTTCACAGCCCATCAGTGTCGAGAAAAGAACGGGGTATTTTACTGACATTTTATGTTCTCAAACAGTTATAAACTCTACAGTATATTTCACTGTGTCTTCAAGACGGTGAGATCGAGCCTGTTGTGCAAGCTTTGTTTCTTTATGAACACTTCAGCAGAACATTAAATCAACATGTGGAACTAGAATTGCTGATTGACACTGTACGTTTGCCAACATTTAACTGCAGTGTGAAAACAATCACCATTATAATTAGGCTTCCATTACGTTCTTGCACGACATCACCCTCAGTAACCTAGTTGATCACAGCACAGATATCAGTTACTTCATTGCCAGTGCGAAATAATAGACATTTTGAACTTAGCAACGTGTACAAGACCACTGCCTGGATCGTGGGCAGTGATAACGGAACATGAGCATTAAGATTTTCGGTATCATTATACTTTACATTGACACAACCTGAGCTCTGAGATGTGTTTGGGACCCATTGCCCCGAAACGAGGATAGAGTGGGTGGGGCAATTCCTTCCGGGGTCAGGTTTTCTTTCAAAAAGGTGTGAGAAAACTTTGCTTCGTTCACTGTCAGACCGAAATAGTTCAGTTGGGAAGGCGTTTGACTGAAGATCCAAATGGTTCATGGCTCAATCCCGTGTTTCAGCAATTTTTGGTTATTTCGCGTTCCCTTCATTCTAAGGGTAGTGGCTGATTTTATATCGGGACAGTGGGCTGTACAGCGGTTGCGTGATAATAATTTTCAACATGAATTGTTTTTAGATTTAGCGCTCTTTTTCTGTTACGTTCTATTTACACTCTGCGCAGTGTTGTAGATGAACAGTGAACAATGTTTAAGCGATGTGAAGTGTTCAATGTTTACGCAGTAAATCTGTCATCCAGTGTGAGTTTGAAACACAATCCCCGCAGACTGAGCTTTCACGCAACGTTAACACAATTTGCGGCCGGTTAGCTCAGTTGGTTAGAGCGTGGTGTTAATAACGCCAAGGTCGCGGGTTCGATCCCAGTACGGGCCATTCCAGTGTTTTTCATAATTTTTATTCGGTTTTTAGTCACGTTGAAAATCAAATCTTTATAATGAAACAAATCCACACAGAATCCCAAGGTTTGGGAATTATTTGGAATAACAGTCATTGCTTCTTTGCCGACGGGGTGGAGAGGCACATCTTTCTGTTTATTTCTGTTTCTTGGTTTGCTGATAAAGGATGAACCGGAGGCCTGTTCCCGTAAATGCTCAAAAGTCGGAACAGACAGACAGAACGGTTCTGTCGCCTGGAGATGGGCAAAAGACAGCAGTTCAGGACAAAAACACTAAATGAAATGTTCACCCGGCACCGAGAGTGAAAAATCCCGAGAAAAGGACAGAATGAAATAGATTTCAGTGGATGCCTACCCGCACGTGATGCTGTGGATGCGCGGACATATCTTCGGTGTTCTCCACAAAAAATGCCATTTGCAACGAACAGTTTTACCTGGCGCGAATGTGGTGAGAATTTGGAAGGAGCAAGCAGGAAAGACTGTGTTGGTCTGCTTGTTGGCAAGAAAATGTGTAGCATCTTCACTGGTGGTCTCGTGGATAGGTTTCGGCGCTTTCACCGCTGCGGCCCGGGTTCGATTCCCGGTCAGGGAACATTGTATTTCCGGACGTTCAAATTACTAGGCTGTTCCTGAACAAATTTACAGCTCACTGCACTCTTGCTGCCCCAACCATCAGCAGCGCATCATTCGTTGTAGTGATACAGCACACACTTCTGTGCCTTCCGTTTCAAAGTCAGCAGTAAATGAGGAGATCTCGCTCAACAAGTGCTGATTGACACCGTAAATGTTGCCAATCATGGCTAACTTTAGCCTTCTGTGAACATTTTTGCGGCACATCACTCTAGCATACCATCTGTCAATGCATTGCCAGTGTGGAAATATTCAGCATTTTAAACTTAGCAACGTCTGCAAGACTGGAATCAGTGAATGCCTGGGCCATGGCCACTGATAACTTATCCCGAGCATTCATTTTGCCAGGGCCCCTCCTACATTGAACATTAGCTCACTGTGTGTCTATGTTTAGCGTTCACAGGCAATTTACAAGCTCTGAATTTCCCAGCAGTGAATTCATGTAGTGATTGATCTAACCGACATTCAACATCAGTATTATTAAGTCTCTCCTTGAATCGCGACACTTATCTCTCTTCAGCATAGCACTGCTATGGACTGAACCTGTTAGAATTTCACGTTGCCTCGGGGTTAGTGCGGCTATGTGGGACTTCGGCCGGTCTCCCTTTCACAGCCCATCAGTGTCGAGAAAAGAACGGGGTATTTTACTGACATTTTATGTTCTCAAACAGTTATAAACTCTACAGTATATTTCACTGTGTCTTCAAGACGGTGAGATCGAGCCTGTTGTGCAAGCTTTGTTTCTTTATGAACACTTCAGCAGAACATTAAATCAACATGTTGAACTAGAATTGCTGATTGACACTGTACGTTTGCCAACATTTAACTGCAGTGTGAAAACAATCACCATTATAATTAGGCTTCCATTACGTTCTTGCACGACATCACCCGAAGTAACCTAGTTGATCACAGCACAGATATCAGTTAATTCATTGCCAGTGCGAAATAATAGACATTTTGAACTTAGCAACGTGTACAAGACCACTGCCTGGATCGTGGGCACTGATAACGGAACATGAGCATTAAGATTTTCGGTATCATTATACTTTACATTGACACAACCTGAGCTCTGAGATGTGTTTGGGACCCATTGCCCCGAAACGAGGACAGAGTGGGTGGGGCAATTCCTTCCGGGGTCAGGTTTTCTTTCAAAAAGGTGTGAGAAAACTTTGCTTCGTTCACTTTCAGACCGAAATAGTTCAGTTGGGAAGGCGTTTGACTGAAGATCCAAATGGTTCATGGCTCAATCCCGTGTTTCAGCAATTTTTGGTTATTTCGCGTTCCCTTCATTCTAAGGGTAGTGGCTGATTTTATATCGGGACAGTGGGCTGTACAGCGGTTGCGTGATAATAATTTTCAACATGAATTGTTTTTAGATTTAGCGCTCTTTTTCTGTTACGTTCTATTTACACTCTGCGCAGTGTTGTAGATGAACAGTGAACAATGTTTAAGCGATGTGAAGTGTTCAATGTTTACGCAGTAAATCTGTCATCCAGTGTGAGTTTGAAACACAATCCCCGCAGACTGAGCTTTCACGCAACGTTAACACAATTTGCGGCCGGTTAGCTCAGTTGGTTAGAGCGTGGTGTTAATAACGCCAAGGTCGCGGGTTCGATCCCAGTACGGGCCATTCCAGTGTTTTTCATAATTTTTATTCGGTTTTTAGTCACGTTGAAAATCAAATCTTTATAATGAAACAAATCCACACAGAATCCCAAGGTTTGGGAATTATTTGGAATAACAGTCATTGCTTCTTTGCCGACGGGGTGGAGAGGCACATCTTTCTGTTTATTTCTGTTTCTTGGTTTGCTGATAAAGGATGAACCGGAGGCCTGTTCCCGTAAATGCTCAAAAGTCGGAACAGACAGACAGAACGGTTCTGTCGCCTGGAGATGGGCAAAAGACAGCAGTTCAGGACAAAAACACTAAATGAAATGTTCACCCGGCACCGAGAGTGAAAAATCCCGAGAAAAGGACAGAATGAAATAGATTTCAGTGGATGCCTACCCGCACGTGATGCTGTGGATGCGCGGACATATCTTCGGTGTTCTCCACAAAAAATGCCATTTGCAACGAACAGTTTTACCTGGCGCGAATGTGGTGAGAATTTGGAAGGAGCAAGCAGGAAAGACTGTGTTGGTCTGCTTGTTGGCAAGCAAATGTGTAGCATCTTCACTGGTGGTCTCGTGGATAGGTTTCGGCGCTTTCACCGCTGCGGCCCGGGTTCGATTCCCGGTCAGGGAACATTGTATTTCCGGACGTTCAAATTGCTAGGCTGTTCCTGAACAAATTTACAGCTCACTGCACTCTTGCTGCCCCAACCATCAGCAGCGCATCATTCGTTGTAGTGATACAGCACACACTTCTGTGCCTTCCGTTTCAAAGTCAGCAGTAAATGAGGAGATCTCGCTCAACAAGTGCTGATTGACACCGTAAATGTTGCCAATCATGGCTAACTTTAGCCTTCTGTGAACATTTTTGCGGCACATCACTCTAGCTTACCATCTGTCAATGCATTGCCAGTGTGGAAATATTCAGCATTTTAAACTTAGCAACGTGTGCAAGACTGGAATCAGTGAATGCCTGGGCCATGGCCACTGATAACTTATCCCGAGCATTCATTTTGCCAGGGCCCCTCCTATATTGAACATTAGCTCACTGTGTGTCTATGTTTAGCGTTCACAGGCAATTTACAAGCTCTGAATTTCCCAGCAGTGAATTCATGTAGTGATTGATCTAACCGACATTCAACATCAGTATTATTAAGTCTCTCCTTGAATCGCGACACTTATCTCTCTTCAGCATAGCACTGCTATGGACTGAACCTGTTAGAATTTCACGTTGCCTCGGGGTTAGTGCGGCTATGTGGGACTTCGGCCGGTCTCCCTTTCACAGCCCATCAGTGTCGAGAAAAGAACGGGGTATTTTACTGACATTTTATGTTCTCAAACAGTTATAAACTCTACAGTATATTTCACTGTGTCTTCAAGACGGTGAGATCGAGCCTGTTGTGCAAGCTTTGTTTCTTTATGAACACTTCAGCAGAACATTAAATCAACATGTGGAACTAGAATTGCTGATTGACACTGTACGTTTGCCAACATTTAACTGCAGTGTGAAAACAATCACCATTATAATTAGGCTTCCATTACGTTCTTGCACGACATCACCCTAAGTAACCTAGTTGATCACAGCACAGATATCAGTTAATTCATTGCCAGTGCGAAATAATAGACATTTTGAACTTAGCAACGTGTACAAGACCACTGCCTGGATCGTGGGCACTGATAACGGAACATGAGCATTAAGATTTTCGGTATCATTATACTTTACATTGACACAACCTGAGCTCTGAGATGTGTTTGGGACCCATTGCCCCGAAACGAGGACAGAGTGGGTGGGGCAATTCCTTCCGGGGTCAGGTTTTCTTTCAAAAAGGTGTGAGAAAACTTTGCTTCGTTCACTGTCAGACCGAAATAGTTCAGTTGGGAAGGCGTTTGACTGAAGGTCCAAATGGTTCATGGCTCAATCCCGTGTTTCAGCAATTTTTGGTTATTTCGCGTTCCCTTCATTCTAAGGGTAGTGGCTGATTTTATATCGGGACAGTGGGCTGCACAGCGGTTGCGTGATAATAATTTTCAACATGAATTGTTTTTAGATTTAGCGCTCTTTTTCTGTTACGTTCTATGTACACTCTGCGCAGTGTTGTAGATGAACAGTGAACAATGTTTAAGCTATGTGAAGTGTTCAATGTTTACGCAGTAAATCTGTCATCCAGTGTGAGTTTGAAACACAATCCCCGCAGACTGAGCTTTCACGCAACGTTAGCACAATTTGCGGCCGGTTAGCTCAGTTGGTTAGAGCGTGGTGTTAATAACGCCAAGGTCGCGGGTTCGATCCCAGTACGGGCCATTCCAGTGTTTTTCATAATTTTTATTCGGTTTTTAGTCACGTTGAAAATCAAATCTTTATAATGAAACAAATCCACACAGAATCCCAAGGTTTGGGAATTATTTGGAATAACAGTCATTGCTTCTTTGCCGACGGGGTGGAGAGGCACATCTTTCTGTTTATTTCTGTTTCTTGGTTTGCTGATAAAGGATGAACCGGAGGCCTGTTCCCGTAAATGCTCAAACGTCGGAACAGACAGACAGAACGGTTCTGTCGCCTGGAGATGGGCAAAAGACAGCAGTTCAGGACAAAAACACTAAATGAAATGTTCACCCGGCACCGAGAGTGAAAAATCCCGAGAAAAGGACAGAATGAAATAGATTTCAGTGGATGCCTACCCGCACGTGATGCTGTGGATGCGCGGACATATCTTTGGTGTTCTCCACAAAAAATGCCATTTGCAACGAACAGTTTTACCTGGCGCGAATGTGGTGAGAATTTGGAAGGAGCAAGCAGGAAAGACTGTGTTGGTCTGCTTGTTGGCAAGCAAATGTGTAGCATCTTCACTGGTGGTCTCGTGGATAGGTTTCGGCGCTTTCACCGCTGCGGCCCGGGTTCGATTCCCGGTCAGGGAACATTGTATTTCCGGACGTTCAAATTGCTAGGCTGTTCCTGAACAAATTTACAGCTCACTGCACTCTTGCTGCCCCAACCATCAGCAGCGCATCATTCGTTGTAGTGATACAGCACACACTTCTGTGCCTTCCGTTTCAAAGTCAGCAGTAAATGAGGAGATCTCGCTCAACAAGTGCTGATTGACACCGTAAATGTTGCCAATCATGGCTAACTTTAGCCTTCTGTGAACATTTTTGCGGCACATCACTCTAGTTTACCATCTGTCAATGCATTGCCAGTGTGGAAATATTCAGCATTTTAAACTTAGCAACGTCTGCAAGACTGGAATCAGTGAATGCCTGGGCCATGGCCACTGATAACTTATCCCGAGCATTCATTTTGCCAGGGCCCCTCCTACATTGAACATTAGCTCACTGTGTGTCTATGTTTAGCGTTCACAGGCAATTTACAAGCTCTGAATTTCCCAGCAGTGAATTCATGTAGTGATTGATCTAACCGACATTCAACATCAGTATTATTAAGTCTCTCCTTGAATCGCGACACTTATCTCTCTTCAGCATAGCACTGCTATGGACTGAACCTGTTAGAATTTCACGTTGCCTCGGGGTTAGTGCGGCTATGTGGGACTTCGGCCGGTCTCCCTTTCACAGCCCATCAGTGTCGAGAAAAGAACGGGGTATTTTACTGACATTTTATGTTCTCAAACAGTTATAAACTCTACAGTATATTTCACTGTGTCTTCAAGACGGTGAGATCGAGCCTGTTGTGCAAGCTTTGTTTCTTTTTGAACACTTCAGCAGAACATTAAATCAACATGTTGAACTAGAATTGCTGATTGACACTGTACGTTTGCCAACATTTAACTGCAGTGTGAAAACAATCACCATTATAATTAGGCTTCCATTACGTTCTTGCACGACATCACCCGAAGTAACCTAGTTGATCACAGCACAGATATCAGTTAATTCATTGCCAGTGCGAAATAATAGACATTTTGAACTTAGCAACGTGTACAAGACCACTGCCTGGATCGTGGGCACTGATAACGGAACATGAGCATTAAGATTTTCGGTATCATTATACTTTACATTGACACAACCTGAGCTCTGAGATGTGTTTGGGACCCATTGCCCCGAAACGAGGACAGAGTGGGTGGGGCAATTCCTTCCGGGGTCAGGTTTTCTTTCAAAAAGGTGTGAGAAAACTTTGCTTCGTTCACTTTCAGACCGAAATAGTTCAGTTGGGAAGGCGTTTGACTGAAGATCCAAATGGTTCATGGCTCAATCCCGTGTTTCAGCAATTTTTGGTTATTTCGCGTTCCCTTCATTCTAAGGGTAGTGGCTGATTTTATATCGGGACAGTGGGCTGTACAGCGGTTGCGTGATAATAATTTTCAACATGAATTGTTTTTAGATTTAGCGCTCTTTTTCTGTTACGTTCTATTTACACTCTGCGCAGTGTTGTAGATGAACAGTGAACAATGTTTAAGCGATGTGAAGTTTTCAATGTTTACGCAGTAAATCTGTCATCCAGTTTGAGTTTGAAACACAATCCCCGCAGACTGAGCTTTCACGCAACGTTAACGCAATTTGCGGCCGGTTAGCTCAGTTGGTTAGAGCTTGGTGCAAATAACGCCAAGGTCGCGGGTTCGATCCCAGTACGGGCCATTCCAGTGTTTTTCATAATTTTTATTCGGTTTTTAGTCACGTTGAAAATCAAATCTTTATAATGAAACAAATCCACACAGAATCCCAAGGTTTGGGAATTATTTGGAATAACAGTCATTGCTTCTTTGCCGACGGGGTGGAGAGGCACATCTTTCTGTTTATTTCTGTTTCTTGGTTTGCTGATAAAGGATGAACCGGAGGCCTGTTCCCGTAAATGCTCAAAAGTCGGAACAGACAGACAGAACGGTTCTGTCGCCTGGAGATGGGCAAAAGACAGCAGTTCATGACAAAAACACTAAATGAAATGTTCACCCGGCACCGAGAGTGAAAAATCCCGAGAAAAGGACAGAATGAAATAGATTTCAGTGGATGCCTACCCGCACGTGATGCTGTGGATGCGCGGACATATCTTTGGTGTTCTCCACAAAAAATGCCATTTGCAACGAACAGTTTTACCTGGCGCGAATGTGGTGAGAATTTGGAAGGAGCAAGCAGGAAAGACTGTGTTGGTCTGCTTGTTGGCAAGCAAATGTGTAGCCGCTTCACTGGTGGTCTAGTGGATAGGTTTTGGCGCTTTCACCGCTGCGGCCCGGGTTCGATTCCCGGTCAGGGAACATTGTATTTCCGGACGTTCAAATTGCTAGGCTGTTCCTGAACAAATTTACAGCTCCCTGCACTCTTGCTGCCCCAACCATCAGCAGCGCATCATTCGTTGTAGTGATACAGCACACACTTCTGTGCCTTCCGTTTCAAAGTCAGCAGTAAATGAGGAGATCTCGCTCAACAAGTGCTGATTGACACCGTAAATGTTGCCAATCATGGCTAACTTGAGCCTTCTGTGAACATTTTTGCGGCACATCACTCTAGCTTACCATCTGTCAATGCATTGCCAGTGTGGAAATATTCAGCATTTTAAACTTAGCAACGTCTGCAAGACTGGAATCAGTGAATGCCTGGGCCATGGCCACTGATAACTTATCCCGAGCATTCATTTTGCCAGGGCCCCTCCTATATTGAACATTAGCTCACTGTGTGTCTATGTTTAGCGTTCACAGGCAATTTACAAGCTCTGAATTTCCCAGCAGTGAATTCATGTAGTGATTGATCTAACCGACATTCAACATCAGTATTATTAAGTCTCTCCTTGATTCGCGACACTTATCTCTCTTCAGCATAGCACTGCTATGGACTGAACCTGTTAGAATTTCACGTTGCCTCGGGGTTAGTGCGGCTATGTGGGACTTCGGCCGGTCTCCCTTTCACAGCCCATCAGTGTCGAGAAAAGAACGGGGTATTTTACTGACATTTTATGTTCTCAAACAGTTATAAACTCTACAGTATATTTCACTGTTTCTTCAAGACGGTGAGATCGATCCTGTTGTGCAAGCTTTGTTTCTTTATGAACACTTCAGCAGAACATTAAATCAACATGTGGAACTAGAATTGCTGATTGACACTGTACGTTTGCCAACATTTAACTGTAGTGTGAAAACAATCACCATTATAATTAGGCTTCCATTACGTTCTTGCACGACATCACCCTAAGTAACCTAGTTGATCACAGCACAGATATCAGTTAATTCATTGCCAGTGCGAAATAATAGACATTTTGAACTTAGCAACGTGTACAAGACCACTGCCTGGATCGTGGGCACTGATAACGGAACATGAGCATTAAGATTTTCGGTATCATTATACTTTACATTGACACAAACTGAGCTCTGAGATGTGTTTGGGACCCATTGCCCCGAAACGAGGACAGAGTGGGTGGGGCAATTCCTTCCGGGGTCAGGTTTCCTTTCAAAAAGGTGTGAGAAAACTTTGCTTCGTTCACTGTCAGACCGAAATAGTTCAGTTGGGAAGGCGTTTGACTGAAGATCCAAATGGTTCATGGCTCAATCCCGTGTTTCAGCAATTTTTCGTTATTTCGCGTTCCCTTCATTCTAAGGGTAGTGGCTGATTTTATATCGGGACAGTGGGCTGCACAGCGGTTGCGTGATAATAATTTTCAACATGAATTGTTTTTAGATTTAGCGCTCTTTTTCTGTTACGTTCTATTTACACTCTGCGCAGTGTTGTAGATGAACAGTGAACAATGTTTAAGCGATGTGAAGTGTTCAATGTTTACGCAGTAAATCTGTCATCCAGTTTGAGTTTGAAACACAATCCCCGCAGACTGAGCTTTCACGCAACGTTAACACAATTTGCGGCCGGTTAGCTCAGTTGGTTAGAGCGTGGTGTTAATAACGCCAAGGTCGCGGGTTCGATCCCAGTACGGACCATTCCAGTGTTTTTCATAATTTTTATTCGGTTTTTAGTCACGTTGAAAATCAAATCTTTATAATGAAACAAATCCACACAGAATCCCAAGGTTTGGGAATTATTTGGAATAACAGTCATTGCTTCTTTGCCGACGGGGTGGAGAGGCACATCTTTCTGTTTATTTCTGTTTCTTGGTTTGCTGATAAAGGATGAACCGGAGGCCTGTTCCCGTAAATGCTCAAAAGTCGGAACAGACAGACAGAACGGTTCTGTCGCCTGGAGATGGGCAAAAGACAGCAGTTCAGGACAAAAACACTAAATGAAATGTTCACCCGGCACCGAGAGTGAAAAATCCCGAGAAAAGGACAGAATGAAATAGATTTCAGTGGATGCCTACCCGCACGTGATGCTGTGGATGCGCGGACATATCTTTGGTGTTCTCCACAAAAAATGCCATTTGCAACGAACAGTTTTACCTGGCGCGAATGTGGTGAGAATTTGAAAGGAGCAAGCAGGACAGACTGTGTTGGTCTGCTTGTTGGCAAGCAAATGTGTAGCATCTTCACTGGTGGTCTCGTGGATAGGTTTCGGCGCTTTCACCGCTGCGGCCCGGGTTCGATTCCCGGTCAGGGAACATTGTATTTCCGGATGTTCAAATTGCTAGGCTGTTCCTGAACAAATTTACATCTCACTGCACTCTTGCTGCCCCAACCATCAGCAGCGCATCATTCGTTGTAGTGATACAGCACACACTTCTGTGCCTTCCGTTTCAAAGTCAGCAGTAAATGAGGAGATCTCGCTCAACAAGTGCTGATTGACACCGTAAATGTTGCCAATCATGGCTAACTTTAGCCTTCCGTGAACATTTTTGCGGCACATCACTCGAGCTTACCATCTGTCAATGCATTGCCAGTGTGGAAATATTCAGCATTTTTAACTTAGCAACGTCTGCAAGACTGGAATCAGTGAATGCCTCGGCCATGGCCACTGATAACTTATCCCGAGCATTCATTTTGCCAGGGCCCCTCCTATATTGAACATTAGCTCACTGTGTGTCTATGTTTAGCGTTCACAGGCAATTTACAAGCTCTGAATTTCCCAGCAGTGAATTCATGTAGTGATTGATCTAACCGACATTCAACATCAGTATTATTAAGTCTCTCCTTGATTCGCGACACTTATCTCTCTTCAGCATAGCACTGCTATGGACTGAACCTGTTAGAATTTCACGTTGCCTCGGGGTTAGTGCGGCTATGTGGGACTTCGGCCGGTCTCCCTTTCACAGCCCATCAGTGTCGAGAAAAGAACGGGGTATTTTACTGACATTTTATGTTCTCAAACAGTTATAAACTCTACAGTATATTTCACTGTGTCTTCAAGACGGTGAGATCGAGCCTGTTGTGCAAGCTTTGTTTCTTTATGAACACTTCAGCAGAACATTAAATCAACATGTGGAACTAGAATTGCTGATTGACACTGTACGTTTGCCAACATTTAACTGCAGTGTGAAAACAATCACCATTATAATTAGGCTTCCATTACGTTCTTGCACGACATCATCCTAAGTAACCTAGTTGATCACAGCAGAGATATCAGTTAATTCATTGCCAGTGCGAAATAATAGACATTTTGAACTTAGCAACGTGTACAAGACCACTGCCTGGATCGTGAGCAGTGATAACGGAACATGAGCATTAAGATTTTCGGTATCATTATACTTTACATTGACACAACCTGAGCTCTGAGATGTGTTTGGGACCCATTGCCCCGAAACGAGGACAGAGTGGGTGGGGCAATTCCTTCCGGGGTCAGGTTTTCTTTCAAAAAGGTGTGAGAAAACTTTGCTTCGTTCACTTTCAGAACGAAATAGTTCAGTTGGGAAGGCGTTTGACTGAAGATCCAAATGGTTCATGGCTCAATCCCGTGTTTCAGCAATTTTTGGTTATTTCGCGTTCACTTCATTCTAAGGGTAGTGGCTGATTTTATATCGGGACAGTGGGCTGTACAGCGGTTGCGTGATAATAATTTTCAACATGAATTGTTTTTAGATTTAGCGCTCTTTTTCTGTTACGTTCTATTTACACTCTGCGCAGTGTTGTAGATGAACAGTGAACAATGTTTAAGCGATGTGAAGTGTTCAATGTTTACGCAGTAAATCTGTCATCCAGTTTGAGTTTGAAACACAATCCCCGCAGACTGAGCTTTCACGCAACGTTAACGCAAATTGCGGCCGGTTAGCTCAGTTGGTTAGAGCGTGGTGCTAATAACGCCAAGGTCGCGGGTTCGATCCCAGTACGGGCCATTCCAGTGTTTTTCATAATTTTTATTCGGTTTTTAGTCACGTTGAAAATCAAATCTTTATAATGAAACAAATCCACACAGAATCCCAAGGTTTGGGAATTATTTGGAATAACAGTCATTGCTTCTTTGCCGACGGGGTGGAGAGGCACATCTTTGTGTTTATTTCTGTTTCTTGGTTTGCTGATAAAGGATGAACCGGAGGCCTGTTCCCGTAAATGCTCAAAAGTCGGAACAGACAGACAGAACGGTTCTGTCGCCTGGAGATGGGCAAAAGACAGCAGTGCAGGACAAAAACACTAAATGAAATGTTCACCCGGCACCGAGAGTGAAAAATCCCGAGAAAAGGACAGAATGAAATAGATTTCAGTGGATGCCTACCCGCACGTGATGCTGTGGATGCGCGGACATATCTTTGGTGTTCTCCACAAAAAATGCCATTTGCAACGAACAGTTTTACCTGGCGCGAATGTGGTGAGAATTTGGAAGGAGCAAGCAGGAAAGACTGTGTTGGTCTGCTTGTTGGCAAGCAAATGTGTAGCCGCTTCACTGGTGGTCTAGTGGATAGGTTTTGGCGCTTTCACCGCTGCGGCCCGGGTTCGATTCCCGGTCAGGGAACATTGTATTTCCGGACGTTCAAATTGCTAGGCTGTTCCTGAACAAATTTACAGCTCACTGCACTCTTGCTGCCCCAACCATCAGCAGCGCATCATTCGTTGTAGTGATACAGCACACACTTCTGTGCCTTCCGTTTCAAAGTCAGCAGTAAATGAGGAGATCTCGCTCAACAAGTGCTGATTGACACCGTAAATGTTGCCAATCATGGCTAACTTTAGCCTTCCGTGAACATTTTTGCGGCACATCACTCTAGCTTACCATCTGTCAATGCATTGCCAGTGTGGAAATATTCAGCATTTTAAACTTAGCAACGTCTGCAAGACTGGAATCAGTGAATGCCTAGGCCATGGCCACTGATAACTTATCCCGAGCATTCATTTTGCCAGGGCCCCTACTATATTGAACATTAGCTCACTGTGTGTCTATGTTTAGCGTTCACAGGCAATTTACAAGCTCTGAATTTCCCAGCAGTGAATTCATGTAGTGATTGATCTAACCGACATTCAACATCAGTATTATTAAGTCTCTCCTTGAATCGCGACACTTATCTCTCTTCAGCATAGCACTGCTATGGACTGAACCTGTTAGAATTTCACGTTGCCTCGGGGTTAGTGCGGCTATGTGGGACTTCGGCCGGTCTCCCTTTCACAGCCCATCAGTGTCGAGAAAAGAACGGGGTATTTTACTGACATTTTATGTTCTCAAACAGTTATAAACTCTACAGTATATTTCACTGTGTCTTCAAGACGGTGAGATCGAGCCTGTTGTGCAAGCTTTGTTTCTTTATGAACACTTCAGCAGAACATTAAATCAACATGTGGAACTAGAATTGCTGATTGACACTGTACGTTTGCCAACATTTAACTGCAGTGTGAAAACAATCACCATTATAATTAGGCTTCCATTACGTTCTTGCACGACATCATCCTAAGTAACCTAGTTCATCACAGCACAGATATCAGTTAATTCATTGCCAGTGCGAAATAATAGACATTTTGAACTTAGCAACGTGTACAAGACCACTGCCTGGATCGTGGGCACTGATAAAGGAACATGAGCATTAAGATTTTCGGTATCATTATACTTTACATTGACACAACCTGAGCTCTGAGATGTGTTTGGGACCCATTGCCCCGAAACGAGGACAGAGTGGGTGGGGCAATTCCTTCCGGGGTCAGGTTTTCTTTCAAAAAGGTGTGAGAAAACTTTGCTTCGTTCACTTTCAGACCGAAATAGTTCAGTTGGGAAGGCGTTTGACTGAAGTTCCAAATGGTTCATGGCTCAATCCCGTGTTTCAGCAATTTTTGGTTATTTCGCGTTCCCTTCATTCTAAGGGTAGTGGCTGATTTTATATCGGGACAGTGGGCTGTACAGCGGTTGCGTGATAATAATTTTCAACATGAATTGTTTTTAGATTTAGCGCTCTTTTTCTGTTACGTTCTATTTACACTCTGCGCAGTGTTGTAGATGAACAGTGAACAATGTTTAAGCGATGTGAAGTTTTCAATGTTTACGCAGTAAATCTGTCATCCAGTTTGAGTTTGAAACACAATCCCCGCAGACTGAGCTTTCACGCAACGTTAACGCAAATTGCGGCCGGTTAGCTCAGTTGTTGAGAGCGTGGTGCTAATAACGCCAAGGTCGCGGGTTCGATCCCAGTACGGGCCCTTCCAGTGTTTTTCATAATTTTTATTCGGTTTTTAGTCACGTTGAAAATCAAATCTTTATAATGAAACAAATCCACACAGAATCCCAAGGTTTGGGAATTATTTGAAATAACAGTCATTGCTTCTTTGCCGACGGGGTGGAGAGGCACATCTTTCTGTTTATTTCTGTTTCTTGGTTTGCTGATAAAGGATGAACCGGAGGCCTGTTCCCGTAAATGCTCAAAAGTCGGAACAGACAGACAGAACGGTTCTGTCGCCTGGAGATGGGCAAAAGACAGCAGTTCAGGACAAAAACACTAAATGAAATGTTCACCCGGCACCGAGAGTGAAAAATCCCGAGAAAAGGACAGAATGAAATAGATTTCAGTGGATGCCTACCCGCACGTGATGCTGTGGATGCGCGGACATATCTTTGGTGTTCTCCACAAAAAATGCCATTTGCAACGAACAGTTTTACCTGGCGCGAATGTGGTGAGAATTTGGAAGGAGCAAGCAGGAAAGACTGTGTTGGTCTGCTTGTTGGCAAGCAAATGTGTAGCAGCTTCACTGGTGGTCTAGTGGATAGGTTTCGGCGCTTTCACCGCTGCGGCCCGGGTTCGATTCCCGGTCAGGGAACATTGTATTTCCGGACGTTCAAATTGCTAGGCTGTTCCTGAACAAATTTACAGCTCACTGCAATCTTGCTGCCCCAACCATCAGCAGCGCATCATTCGTTGCAGTGATACAGCACACACTTCTGTGCCTTCCGTTTCAAAGTAAGCAGTAAATGAGGAGATCTCGCTCAACAAGTGCTGATTGACACCGTAAATGTTGCCAATCATGGCTAACTTTAGCCTTCCGTGAACATTTTTGCGGCACATCACTCTAGCTTACCATCTGTCAATGCATTGCCAGTGTGGAAATATTCAGCATTTTAAACTTAGCAACGTCTGCAAGACTGGAATCAGTGAATGCCTGGGCCATGGCCACTGATAACTTATCCCGAGCATTCATTTTGCCAGGGCCCCTCCTATATTGAACATTAGCTCACTGTGTGTCTATGTTTAGCGTTCACAGGCAATTTACAAGCTCTGAATTTCCCAGCAGTGAATTCATGTAGTGATTGATCTAACCGACATTCAACATCAGTATTATTAAGTCTCTCCTTGAATCGCGACACTTATCTCTCTTCAGCATATCACTGCTATGGACTGAACCTGTTAGAATTTCACGTTGCCTCGGGGTTAGTGCGGCTATGTGGGAATTCGGCCGGTCTCCCTTTCACAGCCCATCAGTGTCGAGAAAAGAACGGGGTATTTTACTGACATTTTATGTTCTCAAACAGTTATAAACTCTACAGTATATTTCACTGTGTCTTCAAGACGGTGAGATCGAGCCTGTTGTGCAAGCTTTGTTTCTTTATGAACACTTCAGCAGAACATTAAATCAACATGTGGAACTAGAATTGCTGATTGACACTGTACGTTTGCCAACATTTAACTGCAGTGTGAAAACAATCACCATTATAATTAGGCTTCCATTACGTTCTTGCACGACATCATCCTAAGTAACCTAGTTGATCACAGCACAGATATCAGTTAATTCATTGCCAGTGCGAAATAATAGACATTTTGAACTTAGCAACGTGTACAAGACCACTGCCTGGATCGTGGGCACTGATAACGGAACATGAGCATTAAGATTTTCGGTATCATTATACTTTACATTGACACAACCTGAGCTCTGAGATGTGTTTGGGACCCATTGCCCCGAAACGAGGACAGAGTGGGTGGGGCAATTCCTTCCGGGGTCAGGTTTTCTTTCAAAAAGGTGTGAGAAAACTTTGCTTCGTTCACTTTCAGACCGAAATAGTTCAGTTGGGAAGGCGTTTGACTGAAGTTCCAAATGGTTCATGGCTCAATCCCGTGTTTCAGCAATTTTTGGTTATTTCGCGTTCCCTTCATTCTAAGGGTAGTGGCTGATTTTATATCGGGACAGTGGGCTGTACAGCGGTTGCGTGATAATAATTTTTAACATGAATTGTTTTTAGATTTAGCGCTCTTTTTCTGTTACGTTCTATTTACACTCTGCGCAGTGTTGTAGATGAACAGTGAACAATGTTTAAGCGATGTGAAGTTTTCAATGTTTACGCAGTAAACCTGTCATCCAGTTTGAGTTTGAAACACAATCCCCGCAGACTGAGCTTTCACGCAACGTTAACGCAAATTGCGGCCGGTTAGCTCAGTTGGTTAGAGCGTGGTGCTAATAACGCCAAGGTCGCGGGTTCGATCCCAGTACGGGCCATTCCAGTGTTTTTCATAATTTTTATTCGGTTTTTAGTCACGTTGAAAATCAAATCTTTATAATGAAACAAATCCACACAGAATCCCAAGGTTTGGGAATTATTTGGAATAACAGTCATTGCTTCTTTGCCGACGGGGTGGAGAGGCACATCTTTGTGTTTATTTCTGTTTCTTGGTTTGCTGATAAAGGATGAACCGGAGGCCTGTTCCCGTAAATGCTCAAAAGTCGGAACAGACAGACAGAACGGTTCTGTCGCCTGGATGATGGGCAAAAGACAGCAGTTCAGGACAAAAACACTAAATGAAATGTTCACCCGGCACCGAGAGTGAAAAATCCCGAGAAAAGGACAGAATGAAATAGATTTCAGTGGATGCCTACCCGCACGTGATGCTGTGGATGCGCGGACATATCTTTGGTGTTCTCCACAAAAAATGCCATTTGCAACGAACAGTTTTACCTGGCGCGAATGTGGTGAGAATTTGGAAGGAGCAAGCAGGAAAGACTGTGTTGGTCTGCTTGTTGGCAAGCAAATGTGTAGCAGCTTCACTGGTGGTCTAGTGGATAGGTTTCGGCGCTTTCACCGCTGCGGCCCGGGTTCGATTCCCGGTCAGGGAACATTGTATTTCCGGACGTTCAAATTGCTAGGCTGTTCCTGAACAAATTTACAGCTCACTGCAATCTTGCTGCCCCAACCATCAGCAGCGCATCATTCGTTGCAGTGATACAGCACACACTTCTGTGCCTTCCGTTTCAAAGTAAGCAGTAAATGAGGAGATCTCGCTCAACAAGTGCTGATTGACACCGTAAATGTTGCCAATCATGGCTAACTTTAGCCTTCCGTGAACATTTTTGCGGCACATCACTCTAGCTTACCATCTGTCAATGCATTGCCAGTGTGGAAATATTCAGCATTTTAAACTTAGCAACGTCTGCAAGACTGGAATCAGTGAATGCCTGGGCCATGGCCACTGATAACTTATCCCGAGCATTCATTTTGCCAGGGCCCCTCCTATATTGAACATTAGCTCACTGTGTGTCTATGTTTAGCGTTCACAGGCAATTTACAAGCTCTGAATTTCCCAGCAGTCAATTCATGTAGTGATTGATCTAACCGACATTCAACATCAGTATTATTAAGTCTCTCCTTGATTCGCGACACTTATCTCTCTTCAGCATAGCACTGCTATGGACTGAACCTGTTAGAATTTCACGTTGCCTCGGGGTCAGTGCGGCTATGTGGGACTTCGGCCGGTCTCCCTTTCACAGCCCATCAGTGTCGAGAAAAGAACGGGGTATTTTACTGACATTTTATGTTCTCAAACAGTTATAAACTCTACAGTATATTTCACTGTGTCTTCAAGACGGTGAGATCGAGCCTGTTGTGCAAGCTTTGTTTCTTTATGAACACTTCAGCAGAACATTAAATCAACATGTGGAACTAGAATTGCTGATTGACACTGTACGTTTGCCAACATTTAACTGCAGTGTGAAAACAATCACCATTATAATTAGGCTTCCATTACGTTCTTGCACGACATCACCCTAAGTAACCTAGTTGATCACAGCACAGATATCAGTTAATTCATTGCCAGTGCGAAATAATAGACATTTTGAACTTAGCAACGTGTACAAGACCACTGCCTGGATCGTGGGCAGTGATAACGGAACATGAGCATTAAGATTTTCGGTATCATTATACTTTACATTGACACAACCTGAGCTCTGAGATGTGTTTGGGACCCATTGCCCCGAAACGAGGACAGAGTGGGTGGGGCAATTCCTTCCGGGGTCAGGTTTTCTTTCAAAAAGGTGTGAGAAAACTTTGCTTCGTTCACTGTCAGACCGAAATAGTTCAGTTGGGAAGGCGTTTGACTGAAGATCCAAATGGTTCATGGCTCAATCCCGTTTTTCAGCAATTTTTGGTTATTTCGCGTTCCCTTCATTCTAAGGGTAGTGGCTGATTTTATATCGGGACAGTGGGCTGTACAGCGGTTGCGTGATAATAATTTTCAACATGAATTGTTTTTAGATTTAGCGCTCTTTTTCTGTTACGTTCTATTTACACTCTGCGCAGTGTTGTAGATGAACAGTGAACAATGTTTAAGCGATGTGAAGTGTTCAATGTTTACGCAGTAAATCTGTCATCCAGTTTGAGTTTGAAACACAATCCCCGCAGACTGAGCTTTCACGCAACGTTAACGCAATTTGCGGCCGGTTAGCTCAGTTGGTTAGAGCGTGGTGCTAATAACGCCATGGTCGCGGGTTCGATCCCAGTACGGGCCATTCCAGTGTTTTTCATAATTTTTATTCGGTTTTTAGTCACGTTGAAAATCAAATCATTATAATGAAACAAATCCACACAGAATCCCAAGGTTTGGGAATTATTTGGAATAACAGTCATTGCTTCTTTGCCGACGGGGTGGAGAGGCACATCTTTGTGTTTATTTCTGTTTCTTGGTTTGCTGATAAAGGATGAACCGGAGGCCTGTTCCCGTAAATGCTCAAAAGTCGGAACAGACAGACAGAACGGTTCTGTCGCCTGGATGATGGGCAAAAGACAGCAGTTCAGGACAAAAACACTAAATGAAATGTTCACCCGGCACCGAGAGTGAAAAATCCCGAGAAAAGGACAGAATGAAATAGATTTCAGTGGATGCCTACCCGCACGTGATGCTGTGGATGCGCGGACATATCTTTGGTGTTCTCCACAAAAAATGCCATTTGCAACGAACAGTTTTACCTGGCGCGAATGTGGTGAGAATTTGGAAGGAGCAAGCAGGAAAGACTGTGTTGGTCTGCTTGTTGGCAAGCAAATGTGTAGCAGCTTCACTGGTGGTCTAGTGGATAGGTTTCGGCGCTTTCACCGCTGCGGCCCGGGTTCGATTCCCGGTCAGGGAACATTGTATTTCCGGACGTTCAAATTGCTAGGCTGTTCCTGAACAAATTTACAGCTCACTGCAATCTTGCTGCCCCAACCATCAGCAGCGCATCATTCGTTGCAGTGATACAGCACACACTTCTGTGCCTTCCGTTTCAAAGTAAGCAGTAAATGAGGAGATCTCGCTCAACAAGTGCTGATTGACACCGTAAATGTTGCCAATCATGGCTAACTTTAGCCTTCCGTGAACATTTTTGCGGCACATCACTCTAGCTTACCATCTGTCAATGCATTGCCAGTGTGGAAATATTCAGCATTTTAAACTTAGCAACGTCTGCAAGACTGGAATCAGTGAATGCCTGGGCCATGGCCACTGATAACTTATCCCGAGCATTCATTTTGCCAGGGCCCCTCCTATATTGAACATTAGCTCACTGTGTGTCTATGTTTAGCGTTCACAGGCAATTTACAAGCTCTGAATTTCCCAGCAGTCAATTCATGTAGTGATTGATCTAACCGACATTCAACATCAGTATTATTAAGTCTCTCCTTGATTCGCGACACTTATCTCTCTTCAGCATAGCACTGCTATGGACTGAACCTGTTAGAATTTCACGTTGCCTCGGGGTCAGTGCGGCTATGTGGGACTTCGGCCGGTCTCCCTTTCACAGCCCATCAGTGTCGAGAAAAGAACGGGGTATTTTACTGACATTTTATGTTCTCAAACAGTTATAAACTCTACAGTATATTTCACTGTGTCTTCAAGACGGTGAGATCGAGCCTGTTGTGCAAGCTTTGTTTCTTTATGAACACTTCAGCAGAACATTAAATCAACATGTGGAACTAGAATTGCTG
This sequence comes from Pristiophorus japonicus, assembly GCF_044704955.1. NCBI lineage: Eukaryota > Metazoa > Chordata > Chondrichthyes > Pristiophoridae > Pristiophorus > Pristiophorus japonicus. Next base: position 6,143,293 of record NC_092009.1, read on the forward strand.
ATTGACACTGTACGTTTGCCAACATTTAACTGCAGTGTGAAAACAATCACCATTATAATTAGGCTTCCATTACGTTCTTGCACGACATCACCCTAAGTAACCTAGTTGATCACAGCACAGATATCAGTTAATTCATTGCCAGTGCGAAATAATAGACATTTTGAACTTAGCAACGTGTACAAGACCACTGCCTGGATCGTGGGCAGTGATAACGGAACATGAGCATTAAGATTTTCGGTATCATTATACTTTACATTGACACAACCTGAGCTCTGAGATGTGTTTGGGACCCATTGCCCCGAAACGAGGACAGAGTGGGTGGGGCAATTCCTTCCGGGGTCAGGTTTTCTTTCAAAAAGGTGTGAGAAAACTTTGCTTCGTTCACTGTCAGACCGAAATAGTTCAGTTGGGAAGGCGTTTGACTGAAGATCCAAATGGTTCATGGCTCAATCCCGTTTTTCAGCAATTTTTGGTTATTTCGCGTTCCCTTCATTCTAAGGGTAGTGGCTGATTTTATATCGGGACAGTGGGCTGTACAGCGGTTGCGTGATAATAATTTTCAACATGAATTGTTTTTAGATTTAGCGCTCTTTTTCTGTTACGTTCTATTTACACTCTGCGCAGTGTTGTAGATGAACAGTGAACAATGTTTAAGCGATGTGAAGTGTTCAATGTTTACGCAGTAAATCTGTCATCCAGTTTGAGTTTGAAACACAATCCCCGCAGACTGAGCTTTCACGCAACGTTAACGCAATTTGCGGCCGGTTAGCTCAGTTGGTTAGAGCGTGGTGCTAATAACGCCATGGTCGCGGGTTCGATCCCAGTACGGGCCATTCCAGTGTTTTTCATAATTTTTATTCGGTTTTTAGTCACGTTGAAAATCAAATCATTATAATGAAACAAATCCACACAGAATCCCAAGGTTTGGGAATTATTTGGAATAACAGTCATTGCTTCTTTGCCGACGGGGTGGAGAGGCACATCTTTCTGTTTATTTCTGTTTCTTGGTTTGCTGATAAAGGATGAACCGGAGGCCTGTTCCCCTAAATGCTCAAAAGTCGGAACAGACAGACAGAACGGTTCTGTCGCCTGGAGATGGGCAAAAGACAGCGGTTCAGGACAAAAACACTAAATGAAATGTTCACCCGGCACCGAGAGTGAAAAATCCCGAGAAAAGGACAGAATGAAATAGATTTCAGTGGATGCCTACCCGCACGTGATGCTGTGGATGCGCGGACATATCTTTGGTGTTCTCCACAAAAAATGCCATTTGCAACGAAAAGTTTTACCTGGCGCGAATGTGGTGAGAATTTGGAAGGAGCAAGCAGGAAAGACTGTGTTGGTCTGCTTGTTGGCAAGCAAATGTGTAGCAGCTTCACTGGTGGTCTAGTGGATAGGGTTCGGCGCTTTCACCGCTGCGGCCCATGTTCGATTCCCGGTCAGGGAACATTGTATTTCCGGACGTTCAAATTGCTAGGCTGTTCCTGAGCAAATTTACAGCTCACTCCACTCTTGCTGCCCCAACCATCAGCAGCGCATCATTCGTTGCAGTAATACAGCACACACTTCTGTGCCTTCCGTTTCAAAGTAAGCAGTAAATGAGGAGATCTCGCTCAACAAGTGCTGATTGACACCGTAAATGTTGCCAATCATGGCTAACTTTAGCCTTCCGTGAACATTTTTGCGGCACATCACTCTAGCTTACCATCTGTCAATGCATTGCCAGTGTGGAAATATTCAGCATTTTAAACTTAGCAACGTCTGCAAGACTGGAATCAGTGAATGCCTGGGCCATGGCCACTGATAACTTATCCCGAGCATTCATTTTGCCAGGGCCACTCCTATATTGAACATTAGCTCACTGTGTGTCTATGTTTAGCGTTCACAGGCAATTTACAAGCTCTGAATTTCCCAGCAGTGAATTCATGTAGTGATTGATCTAACCGACATTCAACATCAGTATTATTAAGTCTCTCCTTGATTCGCGACACTTATCTCTCTTCAGCATAGCACTGCTATGGACTGAACCTGTTAGAATTTCACGTTGCCTCGGGGTCAGTGCGGCTATGTGGGACTTCGGCCGGTCTCCCTTTCACAGCCCATCAGTGTCGAGAAAAGAACGGGGTATTTTACTGACATTTTATGTTCTCAAACAGTTATAAACTCTACAGTATATTTCACTGTGTCTTCAAGACGGTGAGATCGAGCCTGTTGTGCAAGCTTTGTTTCTTTATGAACACTTCAGCAGAACTTTAAATCAACATGTGGCACTAGAATTGCTGATTGACACTGTACGTTTGCCAACATTTAACTGCAGTGTGAAAACAATCACCATTATAATTAGGCTTCCATTACGTTCTTGCAAGACATCACCCTAAGTAACCTAGTTGATCACAGCACAGATATCAGTTAATTCATTGCCAGTGCGAAATAATAGACATTTTGAACTTAGCAACGTGTACAAGACCACTGCCTGGATCGTGGGCAGTGATAACGGAACATGAGCATTAAGATTTTCGGTATCATTATACTTTACATTGACACAACCTGAGCTCTGAGATGTGTTTGGGACCCATTGCCCCGAAACGAGGACAGAGTGGGTGGGGCAATTCCTTCCGGGGTCAGGTTTTCTTTCAAAAAGGTGTGAGAAAACTTTGCTTCGTTCACTGTCAGACCGAAATAGTTCAGTTGGGAAGGCGTTTGACTGAAGATCCAAACGGTTCATGGCTCAATCCCGTGTTTCAGCAATTTTTGGTTATTTCGCGTTCCCTTCATTCTAAGGGTAGTGCCTGATTTTATATCGGGACAGTGGGCTGTACAGCGGTTGCGTGATAATAATTTTCAACATGAATTGTTTTTAGATTTAGCGATCTTTTTCTGTTACGTTCTATTTACACTCTGCGCAGTGTTGTAGATGAACAGTGAACAATGTTTAAGCGATGTGAAGTGTTCAATGTTTACGCAGTAAATCTGTCATCCAGTTTGAGTTTGAAACACAATCCCCGCAGACTGAGCTTTCACGCAACGTTAACACAATTTGCGGCCGGTTAGCTCAGTTGGTTAGAGCGTGATGCTAATAACGCCAAGGTCGCGGGTTCGATCCCAGTACGGGCCATTCCAGTGTTTTTCATAATTTTTATTCGGTTTTTAGTCACGTTGAAAATCAAATCATTATAATGAAACAAATCCACACAGAATCCCAAGGTTTGGGAATTATTTGGAATAACAGTCATTGCTTCTTTGCCGACGGGGTGGAGAGGCACATCTTTCTGTTTATTTCTGTTTCTTGGTTTGCTGATAAAGGATGAACCGGAGGCCTGTTCCCGTAAATGCTCAAAAGTCGGAACAGACAGACAGAACGGTTCTGTCGCCTGGAGATGGACAAAAGACAGCAGTTCAGGACAAAAACACTAAATGAAATGTTCACCCGGCACCGAGAGTGAAAAATCCCGAGAAAAGGACAGAATGAAATAGATTTCAGTGGATGCCTACCCGCACGTGATGCTGTGGATGCGCGGACATATCTTTGGTGTTCTCCACAAAAAATGCCATTTGCAACGAACAGTTTTACCTGGCGCGAATGTGGTGAGAATTTGGAAGGAGCAAGCAGGAAAGACTGTGTTGGTCTGCTTGTTGGCAAGCAAATGTGTAGCAGCTTCACTGGTGGTCTAGTGGTGAGGTTTTGGCGCTTTCACCGCTGCGGCCCATGTTCGATTCCCGGTCAGGGAACATTGTATTTCCGGACGTTCAAATTGCTAGGCTGTTCCTGAACAAATTTACAGCTCCCTGCACTCTTGCTGCCCCAACCATCAGCAGCGCATCATTCGTTGTAGTGATACAGCACACACTTCTGTGCCTTCCGTTTCAACGTCAGCAGCAAATGAGGAGATCTCGCTCAACAAGTGCTGATTGACACCGTAAATGTTGCCAATCATGGCTAACTTTAGCCTTCCGTGAACATTTTTGCGGCACATCACTCTAGCTTACCATCTGTCAATGCATTGCCAGTGTGGAAATATTCAGCATTTTAAACTTAGCAACGTCTGCAAGACTGGAATCAGTGAATGCCTGGGCCATGGCCACTGATAACTTATCCCGAGCATTCATTTTGCCAGGGCCCCTCCTATATTGAACATTAGCTCACTGTGTGTCTATGTTTAGCGTTCACAGGCAATTTACAAGCTCTGAATTTCCCAGCAGTGAATTCATGTAGTGATTGATCTAACCGACATTCAACATCAGTATTATTAAGTCTCTCCTTGAATCGCGACACTTATCTCTCTTCAGCATATCACTGCTATGGACTGAACCTGTTAGAATTTCACGTTGCCTCGGGGTTAGTGCGGCTATGTGGGAATTCGGCCGGTCTCCCTTTCACAGCCCATCAGTGTCGAGAAAAGAACGGGGTATTTTACTGACATTTTATGTTCTCAAACAGTTATAAACTCTACAGTATATTTCACTGTGTCTTCAAGACGGTGAGATCGAGCCTGTTGTGCAAGCTTTGTTTCTTTATGAACACTTCAGCAGAACATTAAATCAACATGTGGAACTAGAATTGCTGATTGACACTGTACGTTTGCCAACATTTAACTGCAGTGTGAAAACAATCACCATTATAATTAGGCTTCCATTACGTTCTTGCACGACATCATCCTAAGTAACCTAGTTGATCACAGCACAGATATCAGTTAATTCATTGCCAGTGCGAAATAATAGACATTTTGAACTTAGCAACGTGTACAAGACCACTGCCTGGATCGTGGGCACTGATAACGGAACATGAGCATTAAGATTTTCGGTATCATTATACTTTACATTGACACAACCTGAGCTCTGAGATGTGTTTGGGACCCATTGCCCCGAAACGAGGACAGAGTGGGTGGGGCAATTCCTTCCGGGGTCAGGTTTTCTTTCAAAAAGGTGTGAGAAAACTTTGCTTCGTTCACTTTCAGACCGAAATAGTTCAGTTGGGAAGGCGTTTGACTGAAGTTCCAAATGGTTCATGGCTCAATCCCGTGTTTCAGCAATTTTTGGTTATTTCGCGTTCCCTTCATTCTAAGGGTAGTGGCTGATTTTATATCGGGACAGTGGGCTGTACAGCGGTTGCGTGATAATAATTTTTAACATGAATTGTTTTTAGATTTAGCGCTCTTTTTCTGTTACGTTCTATTTACACTCTGCGCAGTGTTGTAGATGAACAGTGAACAATGTTTAAGCGATGTGAAGTTTTCAATGTTTACGCAGTAAACCTGTCATCCAGTTTGAGTTTGAAACACAATCCCCGCAGACTGAGCTTTCACGCAACGTTAACGCAAATTGCGGCCGGTTAGCTCAGTTGGTTAGAGCGTGGTGCTAATAACGCCAAGGTCGCGGGTTCGATCCCAGTACGGGCCATTCCAGTGTTTTTCATAATTTTTATTCGGTTTTTAGTCACGTTGAAAATCAAATCTTTATAATGAAACAAATCCACACAGAATCCCAAGGTTTGGGAATTATTTGGAATAACAGTCATTGCTTCTTTGCCGACGGGGTGGAGAGGCACATCTTTGTGTTTATTTCTGTTTCTTGGTTTGCTGATAAAGGATGAACCGGAGGCCTGTTCCCGTAAATGCTCAAAAGTCGGAACAGACAGACAGAACGGTTCTGTCGCCTGGATGATGGGCAAAAGACAGCAGTTCAGGACAAAAACACTAAATGAAATGTTCACCCGGCACCGAGAGTGAAAAATCCCGAGAAAAGGACAGAATGAAATAGATTTCAGTGGATGCCTACCCGCACGTGATGCTGTGGATGCGCGGACATATCTTTGGTGTTCTCCACAAAAAATGCCATTTGCAACGAACAGTTTTACCTGGCGCGAATGTGGTGAGAATTTGGAAGGAGCAAGCAGGAAAGACTGTGTTGGTCTGCTTGTTGGCAAGCAAATGTGTAGCAGCTTCACTGGTGGTCTAGTGGATAGGTTTCGGCGCTTTCACCGCTGCGGCCCGGGTTCGATTCCCGGTCAGGGAACATTGTATTTCCGGACGTTCAAATTGCTAGGCTGTTCCTGAACAAATTTACAGCTCACTGCAATCTTGCTGCCCCAACCATCAGCAGCGCATCATTCGTTGCAGTGATACAGCACACACTTCTGTGCCTTCCGTTTCAAAGTAAGCAGTAAATGAGGAGATCTCGCTCAACAAGTGCTGATTGACACCGTAAATGTTGCCAATCATGGCTAACTTTAGCCTTCCGTGAACATTTTTGCGGCACATCACTCTAGCTTACCATCTGTCAATGCATTGCCAGTGTGGAAATATTCAGCATTTTAAACTTAGCAACGTCTGCAAGACTGGAATCAGTGAATGCCTGGGCCATGGCCACTGATAACTTATCCCGAGCATTCATTTTGCCAGGGCCCCTCCTATATTGAACATTAGCTCACTGTGTGTCTATGTTTAGCGTTCACAGGCAATTTACAAGCTCTGAATTTCCCAGCAGTCAATTCATGTAGTGATTGATCTAACCGACATTCAACATCAGTATTATTAAGTCTCTCCTTGATTCGCGACACTTATCTCTCTTCAGCATAGCACTGCTATGGACTGAACCTGTTAGAATTTCACGTTGCCTCGGGGTCAGTGCGGCTATGTGGGACTTCGGCCGGTCTCCCTTTCACAGCCCATCAGTGTCGAGAAAAGAACGGGGTATTTTACTGACATTTTATGTTCTCAAACAGTTATAAACTCTACAGTATATTTCACTGTGTCTTCAAGACGGTGAGATCGAGCCTGTTGTGCAAGCTTTGTTTCTTTATGAACACTTCAGCAGAACATTAAATCAACATGTGGAACTAGAATTGCTGATTGACACTGTACGTTTGCCAACATTTAACTGCAGTGTGAAAACAATCACCATTATAATTAGGCTTCCATTACGTTCTTGCACGACATCACCCTAAGTAACCTAGTTGATCACAGCACAGATATCAGTTAATTCATTGCCAGTGCGAAATAATAGACATTTTGAACTTAGCAACGTGTACAAGACCACTGCCTGGATCGTGGGCAGTGATAACGGAACATGAGCATTAAGATTTTCGGTATCATTATACTTTACATTGACACAACCTGAGCTCTGAGATGTGTTTGGGACCCATTGCCCCGAAACGAGGACAGAGTGGGTGGGGCAATTCCTTCCGGGGTCAGGTTTTCTTTCAAAAAGGTGTGAGAAAACTTTGCTTCGTTCACTGTCAGACCGAAATAGTTCAGTTGGGAAGGCGTTTGACTGAAGATCCAAATGGTTCATGGCTCAATCCCGTTTTTCAGCAATTTTTGGTTATTTCGCGTTCCCTTCATTCTAAGGGTAGTGGCTGATTTTATATCGGGACAGTGGGCTGTACAGCGGTTGCGTGATAATAATTTTCAACATGAATTGTTTTTAGATTTAGCGCTCTTTTTCTGTTACGTTCTATTTACACTCTGCGCAGTGTTGTAGATGAACAGTGAACAATGTTTAAGCGATGTGAAGTGTTCAATGTTTACGCAGTAAATCTGTCATCCAGTTTGAGTTTGAAACACAATCCCCGCAGACTGAGCTTTCACGCAACGTTAACGCAATTTGCGGCCGGTTAGCTCAGTTGGTTAGAGCGTGGTGCTAATAACGCCATGGTCGCGGGTTCGATCCCAGTACGGGCCATTCCAGTGTTTTTCATAATTTTTATTCGGTTTTTAGTCACGTTGAAAATCAAATCATTATAATGAAACAAATCCACACAGAATCCCAAGGTTTGGGAATTATTTGGAATAACAGTCATTGCTTCTTTGCCGACGGGGTGGAGAGGCACATCTTTCTGTTTATTTCTGTTTCTTGGTTTGCTGATAAAGGATGAACCGGAGGCCTGTTCCCCTAAATGCTCAAAAGTCGGAACAGACAGACAGAACGGTTCTGTCGCCTGGAGATGGGCAAAAGACAGCGGTTCAGGACAAAAACACTAAATGAAATGTTCACCCGGCACCGAGAGTGAAAAATCCCGAGAAAAGGACAGAATGAAATAGATTTCAGTGGATGCCTACCCGCACGTGATGCTGTGGATGCGCGGACATATCTTTGGTGTTCTCCACAAAAAATGCCATTTGCAACGAAAAGTTTTACCTGGCGCGAATGTGGTGAGAATTTGGAAGGAGCAAGCAGGAAAGACTGTGTTGGTCTGCTTGTTGGCAAGCAAATGTGTAGCAGCTTCACTGGTGGTCTAGTGGATAGGGTTCGGCGCTTTCACCGCTGCGGCCCATGTTCGATTCCCGGTCAGGGAACATTGTATTTCCGGACGTTCAAATTGCTAGGCTGTTCCTGAGCAAATTTACAGCTCACTCCACTCTTGCTGCCCCAACCATCAGCAGCGCATCATTCGTTGCAGTAATACAGCACACACTTCTGTGCCTTCCGTTTCAAAGTAAGCAGTAAATGAGGAGATCTCGCTCAACAAGTGCTGATTGACACCGTAAATGTTGCCAATCATGGCTAACTTTAGCCTTCCGTGAACATTTTTGCGGCACATCACTCTAGCTTACCATCTGTCAATGCATTGCCAGTGTGGAAATATTCAGCATTTTAAACTTAGCAACGTCTGCAAGACTGGAATCAGTGAATGCCTGGGCCATGGCCACTGATAACTTATCCCGAGCATTCATTTTGCCAGGGCCACTCCTATATTGAACATTAGCTCACTGTGTGTCTATGTTTAGCGTTCACAGGCAATTTACAAGCTCTGAATTTCCCAGCAGTGAATTCATGTAGTGATTGATCTAACCGACATTCAACATCAGTATTATTAAGTCTCTCCTTGATTCGCGACACTTATCTCTCTTCAGCATAGCACTGCTATGGACTGAACCTGTTAGAATTTCACGTTGCCTCGGGGTCAGTGCGGCTATGTGGGACTTCGGCCGGTCTCCCTTTCACAGCCCATCAGTGTCGAGAAAAGAACGGGGTATTTTACTGACATTTTATGTTCTCAAACAGTTATAAACTCTACAGTATATTTCACTGTGTCTTCAAGACGGTGAGATCGAGCCTGTTGTGCAAGCTTTGTTTCTTTATGAACACTTCAGCAGAACTTTAAATCAACATGTGGCACTAGAATTGCTGATTGACACTGTACGTTTGCCAACATTTAACTGCAGTGTGAAAACAATCACCATTATAATTAGGCTTCCATTACGTTCTTGCAAGACATCACCCTAAGTAACCTAGTTGATCACAGCACAGATATCAGTTAATTCATTGCCAGTGCGAAATAATAGACATTTTGAACTTAGCAACGTGTACAAGACCACTGCCTGGATCGTGGGCAGTGATAACGGAACATGAGCATTAAGATTTTCGGTATCATTATACTTTACATTGACACAACCTGAGCTCTGAGATGTGTTTGGGACCCATTGCCCCGAAACGAGGACAGAGTGGGTGGGGCAATTCCTTCCGGGGTCAGGTTTTCTTTCAAAAAGGTGTGAGAAAACTTTGCTTCGTTCACTGTCAGACCGAAATAGTTCAGTTGGGAAGGCGTTTGACTGAAGATCCAAACGGTTCATGGCTCAATCCCGTGTTTCAGCAATTTTTGGTTATTTCGCGTTCCCTTCATTCTAAGGGTAGTGCCTGATTTTATATCGGGACAGTGGGCTGTACAGCGGTTGCGTGATAATAATTTTCAACATGAATTGTTTTTAGATTTAGCGATCTTTTTCTGTTACGTTCTATTTACACTCTGCGCAGTGTTGTAGATGAACAGTGAACAATGTTTAAGCGATGTGAAGTGTTCAATGTTTACGCAGTAAATCTGTCATCCAGTTTGAGTTTGAAACACAATCCCCGCAGACTGAGCTTTCACGCAACGTTAACACAATTTGCGGCCGGTTAGCTCAGTTGGTTAGAGCGTGATGCTAATAACGCCAAGGTCGCGGGTTCGATCCCAGTACGGGCCATTCCAGTGTTTTTCATAATTTTTATTCGGTTTTTAGTCACGTTGAAAATCAAATCATTATAATGAAACAAATCCACACAGAATCCCAAGGTTTGGGAATTATTTGGAATAACAGTCATTGCTTCTTTGCCGACGGGGTGGAGAGGCACATCTTTCTGTTTATTTCTGTTTCTTGGTTTGCTGATAAAGGATGAACCGGAGGCCTGTTCCCGTAAATGCTCAAAAGTCGGAACAGACAGACAGAACGGTTCTGTCGCCTGGAGATGGACAAAAGACAGCGGTTCAGGACAAAAACACTAAATGAAATGTTCACCCGGCACCGAGAGTGAAAAATCCCGAGAAAAGGACAGAATGAAATAGATTTCAGTGGATGCCTACCCGCACGTGATGCTGTGGATGCGCGGACATATCTTTGGTGTTCTCCACAAAAAATGCCATTTGCAACGAACAGTTTTACCTGGCGCGAATGTGGTGAGAATTTGGAAGGAGCAAGCAGGAAAGACTGTGTTGGTCTGCTTGTTGGCAAGCAAATGTGTAGCAGCTTCACTGGTGGTCTAGTGGATAGGTTTCGGCGCTTTCACCGCTGCGGCCCATGTTCGATTCCCGGTCAGGGAAAATTGTATTTCCGGACGTTCAAATTGCTAGGCTGTTCCTGAACAAATTTACAGCTCACTCCACTCTTGCTGCCCCAACCATCAGCAGCGCATCATTCGTTGCAGTGATACAGCACACACTTCTGTGCCTTCCGTTTCAACGTCAGCAGCAAATGAGGAGATCTCGCTCAACAAGTGCTGATTGACACCGTAAATGTTGCCAATCATGGCTAACTTTAGCCTTCCGTGAACATTTTTGCGGCACATCACTCTAGCTTACCATCTGTCAATGCATTGCCAGTGTGGAAATATTCAGCATTTTAAACTTAGCAACGTCTGCAAGACTGGAATCAGTGAATGCCTGGGCCATGGCCACTGATAACTTATCCCGAGCATTCATTTTGCCAGGGCCCCTCCTATATTGAACATTAGCTCACTGTGTGTCTATGTTTAGCGTTCACAGGCAATTTACAAGCTCTGAATTTCCCAGCAGTGAATTCATGTAGTGATTGATCTAACCGACATTCAACATCAGTATTATTAAGTCTCTCCTTGATTCGCGACACTTATCACTCTTCAGCATAGCACTGCTATGGACTGAACCTGTTAGAATTTCACGTTGCCTCGGGGTCAGTGCGGCTATGTGGGACTTCGGCCGGTCTCCCTTTCACAGCCCATCAGTGTCGAGAAAGAACGGGGTATTTTACTGACATTTTATGTTCTCAAACAGTTATAAACTCTACAGTATATTTCACTGTGTCTTCAAGACGGTGAGATCGAGCCTGTTGTGCAAGCTTTGTTTCTTTATGAACACTTCAGCAGAACATTAAATCAACATGTGGAACTAGAATTGCTGATTGACACTGTACGTTTGCCAACATTTAACTGCAGTGTGAAAACAATTACCATTATAATTAGGCTTCCATTACGTTCTTGCACGACATCACCCTAAGTAACCTAGTTGATCACAGCACAGATATCAGTTAATTCATTGCCAGTGCGAAATAATAGAATTTTTGAACTTAGCAACGTGTACAAGACCACTGCCTGGATCGTGGTCAGTGATAACGGAACATGAGCATTAAGATTTTCGGTATCATTATACTTTACATTGACACAACCTGAGCTCTGAGATGTGTTTGGGACCCATTGCCCCGAAACGAGGACAGAGTGGGTGGGGCAATTCCTTCCGGGGTCAGGTTTTCTTTCAAAAAGGTGTGAGAAAACTTTGCTTCGTTCACTGTCAGACCGAAATAGTTCAGTTGGGAAGGCGTTTGACTGAAGATCCAAATGGTTCATGGCTCAATCCCGTGTTTCAGCAATTTTTGGTTATTTCGCGTTCCCTTCATTCTAAGGGTAGTGGCTGATTTTATATCGGGACAGTGGGCTGTACAGCGGTTGCGTGATAATAATTTTCAACATGAATTGTTTTTAGATTTAGCGCTCTTTTTCTGTTACGTTCTATTTACACTCTGCGCAGTGTTGTAGATGAACAGTGAACAATGTTTAAGCGATGTGAAGTTTTCAATGTTTACGCAGTAAATCTGTCATCCAGTTTGAGTTTGAAACACACTCCCCGCAGACTGAGCTTTCACGCAACGTTAACGCAATTTGCGGCCGGTTAGCTCAGTTGGTTAGAGCGTGGTGCTAATAACGCCAAAGTCGCGGGTTCGATCCCAGTACGGCCATTCCAGTGTTTTTCATAATTTTTGTTCGGTTTTTAGTCATGTTGAAAATCAAATCTTTATAATGAAACAAATCCACACAGAATCCCAAGGTTTGGGAATTATTTGGAATAACAGTCATTGCTTCTTTGCCGACTGGGTGGAGAGGCACATCTTTCTGTTTATTTCTGTTTCTTGGTTTGCTGATAAAGGATGAACCGGAGGCCTGTTCCCGTAAATGCTTAAAAGTCGGAACAGACAGACAGAACGGTTCTGTCGCCTGGAGATGGGCAAAAGACAGCAGTTCAGGACAAAAACACTAAATGAAATGTTCACCCGGCACCAAGAGTGAAAAATCCCGAGAAAAGGACAGAATGAAATAGATTTCAGTGGATGCCAACCCGCACGTGATGCTGTGGATGCGCGGACATATCTTTGGTGTTCTCCACAAAAAATGCCATTTGCAACGAACAGTTTCACCTGGCGCGAATGTGGTGAGAATTTGGAAGGAGCAAGCAGGAAAGACTGTGTTGGTCTGCTTGTTGGCAAGCAAATGTGTAGCAGCTTCACTGGTGGTCTAGTGGATAGGTTTCGGCGCTTTCACCGCTGCGGCCCATGTTCGATTCCCGGTCAGGGAACATTGTATTTCCGGACGTTCAAATTGCTAGGCTGTTCCTGAACAAATTTACAGCTCACTCGACTCTTGCTGCCCCAACCATCAGCAGCGCATCATTCGTTGTAGTGATGCAGCACACACTTCTGTGCCTTCCGTTTCAACGTCAGCAGCAAATGAGGAGATCTCGCTCAACAAGTGCTGATTGACACCGTAAATGTTGCCAATCATGGCTAACTTTAGCCTTCCGTGAACATTTTTGCGGCACATCACTCTAGCTTACCATCTGTCAATGCATTGCCAGTGTGGAAATATTCAGCATTTTAAACTTAGCAACGTCTGCAAGACTGGAATCAGTGAATGCCTGGGCCATGGCCACTGATAACTTATCCCGAGCATTCATTTTGCCAGGGCCCCTCCTATATTGAACATTAGCTCACTGTGTGTCTATGTTTAGCGTTCACAGGCAATTTACAAGCTCTGAATTTCCCAGCAGTGAATTCATGTAGTGATTGATCTAACCGACATTCAACATCAGTATTATTAAGTCTCTCCTTGATTCGCGACACTTATCTCTCTTCAGCATAGCACTGCTATGGACTGAACCTGTTAGAATTTCACGTTGCCTCGGGGTCAGTGCGGCTATGTGGGACTTCGGCCGGTCTCCCTTTCACAGCCCATCAGTGTCGAGAAAAGAACGGGGTATTTTACTGACATTTTATGTTCTCAAACAGTTATAAACTCTACAGTATATTTCACTGTGTCTTCAAGACGGTGAGATCGAGCCTGTTGTGCAAGCTTTGTTTCTTTATGAACACTTCAGCAGAACATTAAATCAACATGTGGAACTAGAATTGCTGATTGACACTGTACGTTTGCCAACATTTAACTGCAGTGTGAAAACAATCACCATTATAATTAGGCTTCCATTACGTTCTTGCACGACATCATCCTAAGTAACCTAGTTGATCACAGCACAGATATCAGTTAATTCATTGCCAGTGCGAAATAATAGACATTTTGAACTTAGCAACGTGTACAAGACCACTGCCTGGATCGTGGGCACTGATAACGGAACATGAGCATTAAGATTTTCGGTATCATTATACTTTACATTGACACAACCTGAGCTCTGAGATGTGTTTGGGACCCATTGCCCCGAAACGAGGACAGAGTGGGTGGGGCAATTCCTTCCGGGGTCAGGTTTTCTTTCAAAAAGGTGTGAGAAAACTTTGCTTCGTTCACTTTCAGACCGAAATAGTTCAGTTGGGAAGGCGTTTGACTGAAGATCCAAATGGTTCATGGCTCAATCCCGTGTTTCAGCAATTTTTGGTTACTTCGCGTTCCCTTCATTCTAAGGGTAGTGGCTGATTTTATATCGGGACAGTGGGCTGTACAGCGGTTGCGTGATAATAATTTTCAACATGAATTGTTTTTAGATTTAGCGCTCTTTTTCTGTTACGTTCTATTTACACTCTGCGCAGTGTTGTAGATGAACAGTGAACAATGTTTAAGCGATGTGAAGTTTTCAATGTTTACGCAGTAAATCTGTCATCCAGTTTGAGTTTGAAACACAATCCCCGCAGACTGAGCTTTCACGCAACGTTAACGCAAATTGCGGCCGGTTAGCTCAGTTGGTTAGAGCGTGGTGCTAATAACGCCAAGGTCGCGGGTTCGATCCCAGTACGGGCCATTCCAGTGTTTTTCATAATATTTATTCGGTTTTTAGTCACGTTGAAAATCAAATCTTTATAATGAAACAAATCCACACAGAATCCCAAGGTTTGGGAATTATTTGGAATAACAGTCATTGCTTCTTTGCCGACGGGGTGGAGAGGCACATCTTTCTGTTTATTTCTGTTTCTTGGTTTGCTGATAAAGGATGAACCGGAGGCCTGTTCCCGTAAATGCTCAAAAGTCGGAACAGACAGACAGAACGGTTGTGTCGCCTGGAGATGGGCAAAAGACAGCAGTTCCGGACAAAAACACTAAATGAAATGTTCACCCGGCACCGAGAGTGAAAAATCCCGAGAAAAGGACAGAATGAAATAGATTTCAGTGGATGCCTACCCGCACGTGATGCTGTGGATGCGCGGACATATCTTTGGTGTTCTCCACAAAAAATGCCATTTGCAACGAACAGTTTTACCTGGCGCGAATGTGGTGAGAATTTGGAAGGAGCAAGCAGGAAAGACTGTGTTGGTCTGCTTGTTGGCAAGCAAATGTGTAGCAGCTTCACTGGTGGTCTAGTGGATAGGTTTCGGCGCTTTCACCGCTGCGGCCCATGTTCGATTCCCGGTCAGGGAACATTGTATTTCCGGACGTTCAAATTGCTAGGCTGTTCCTGAACAAATTTACAGCTCCCTGCACTCTTGCTGCCCCAACCATCAGCAGCGCATCATTCGTTGTAGTGATACAGCACACACTTCTGTGCCTTCCGTTTCAACGTCAGCAGCAAATGAGGAGATCTCGCTCAACAAGTGCTGATTGACACCGTAAATGTTGCCAATCATGGCTAACTTTAGCCTTCCGTGAACATTTTTGCGGCACATCACTCTAGCTTACCATCTGTCAATGCATTGCCAGTGTGGAAATATTCAGCATTTTAAACTTAGCAACGTCTGCAAGACTGGAATCAGTGAATGCCTGGGCCATGGCCACTGATAACTTATCCCGAGCATTCATTTTGCCAGGGCCCCTCCTATATTGAACATTAGCTCACTGTGTGTCTATGTTTAGCGTTCACAGGCAATTTACAAGCTCTGAATTTCCCAGCAGTGAATTCATGTAGTGATTGATCTAACCGACATTCAACATCAGTATTATTAAGTCTCTCCTTGATTCGCGACACTTATCTCTCTTCAGCATAGCACTGCTATGGACTGAACCTGTTAGAATTTCACGTTGCCTCGGGGTCAGTGCGGCTATGTGGGACTTCGGCCGGTCTCCCTTTCACAGCCCATCAGTGTCGAGAAAAGAACGGGGTATTTTACTGACATTTTATGTTCTCAAACAGTTATAAATTCTACAGTATATTTCACTGTGTCTTCAAGATGGTGAGATCGAGCCTGTTGTGCAAGCTTTGTTTCTTTCTGAACACTTCAGCAGAACATTAAATCAACATGTGGAACTAGAATTGCTGATTGACACTGTACGTTTGCCAACATTTAACTGCAGTGTGAAAACAATCACCATTATAATTAGGCTTCCATTACGTTCTTGCACGACATCATCCTAAGTAACCTAGTTGATCACAGCACAGATATCAGTTAATTCATTGCCAGTGCGAAATAATAGACATTTTGAACTTAGCAACGTGTACAAGACCACTGCCTGGATCGTGGGCACTGATAACGGAACATGAGCATTAAGATTTTCGGTATCATTATACTTTACATTGACACAACCTGAGCTCTGAGATGTGTTTGGGACCCATTGCCCCGAAACGAGGACAGAGTGGGTGGGGCAATTCCTTCCGGGGTCAGGTTTTCTTTCAAAAAGGTGTGAGAAAACTTTGCTTCGTTCACTTTCAGACCGAAATAGTTCAGTTGGGAAGGCGTTTGACTGAAGATCCAAATGGTTCATGGCTCAATCCCGTGTTTCAGCAATTTTTGGTTACTTCGCGTTCCCTTCATTCTAAGGGTAGTGGCTGATTTTATATCGGGACAGTGGGCTGTACAGCGGTTGCGTGATAATAATTTTCAACATGAATTGTTTTTAGATTTAGCGCTCTTTTTCTGTTACGTTCTATTTACACTCTGCGCAGTGTTGTAGATGAACAGTGAACAATGTTTAAGCGATGTGAAGTTTTCAATGTTTACGCAGTAAATCTGTCATCCAGTTTGAGTTTGAAACACAATCCCCGCAGACTGAGCTTTCACGCAACGTTAACGCAAATTGCGGCCGGTTAGCTCAGTTGGTTAGAGCGTGGTGCTAATAACGCCAAGGTCGCGGGTTCGATCCCAGTACGGGCCATTCCAGTGTTTTTCATAATATTTATTCGGTTTTTAGTCACGTTGAAAATCAAATCTTTATAATGAAACAAATCCACACAGAATCCCAAGGTTTGGGAATTATTTGGAATAACAGTCATTGCTTCTTTGCCGACGGGGTGGAGAGGCACATCTTTCTGTTTATTTCTGTTTCTTGGTTTGCTGATAAAGGATGAACCGGAGGCCTGTTCCCGTAAATGCTCAAAAGTCGGAACAGACAGACAGAACGGTTGTGTCGCCTGGAGATGGGCAAAAGACAGCAGTTCAGGACAAAAACACTAAATGAAATGTTCACCCGGCACCGAGAGTGACAAATCCCGAGAAAAGGACAGAATGAAATAGATTTCAGTGGATGCCTACCCGCACGTGATGCTGTGGATGCGCGGACATATCTTTGGTGTTCTCCACAAAAAATGCCATTTGCAACGAACAGTTTTACCTGGCGCGAATGTGGTGAGAATTTGGAAGGAGCAAGCAGGAAAGACTGTGTTGGTCTGCTTGTTGGCAAGCAAATGTGTAGCAGCTTCACTGGTGGTCTAGTGGATAGGTTTCGGCGCTTTCACCGCTGCGGCCCATGTTCGATTCCCGGTCAGGGAACATTGTATTTCCGGACGTTCAAATTGCTAGGCTGTTCCTGAACAAATTTACAGCTCCCTGCACTCTTGCTGCCCCAACCATCAGCAGCGCATCATTCGTTGTAGTGATACAGCACACACTTCTGTGCCTTCCGTTTCAACGTCAGCAGCAAATGAGGAGATCTCGCTCAACAAGTGCTGATTGACACCGTAAATGTTGCCAATCATGGCTAACTTTAGCCTTCCGTGAACATTTTTGCGGCACATCACTCTAGCTTACCATCTGTCAATGCATTGCCAGTGTGGAAATATTCAGCATTTTAAACTTAGCAACGTCTGCAAGACTGGAATCAGTGAATGCCTGGGCCATGGCCACTGATAACTTATCCCGAGCATTCATTTTGCCAGGGCCCCTCCTATATTGAACATTAGCTCACTGTGTGTCTATGTTTAGCGTTCACAGGCAATTTACAAGCTCTGAATTTCCCAGCAGTGAATTCATGTAGTGATTGATCTAACCGACATTCAACATCAGTATTATTAAGTCTCTCCTTGATTCGCGACACTTATCTCTCTTCAGCATAGCACTGCTATGGACTGAACCTGTTAGAATTTCACGTTGCCTCGGGGTCAGTGCGGCTATGTGGGACTTCGGCCGGTCTCCCTTTCACAGCCCATCAGTGTCGAGAAAAGAACGGGGTATTTTACTGACATTTTATGTTCTCAAACAGTTATAAATTCTACAGTATATTTCACTGTGTCTTCAAGATGGTGAGATCGAGCCTGTTGTGCAAGCTTTGTTTCTTTCTGAACACTTCAGCAGAACATTAAATCAACATGTGGAACTAGAATTGCTGATTGACACTGTACGTTTGCCAACATTTAACTGCAGTGTGAAAACAATCACCATTATAATTAGGCTTCCATTACGTTCTTGCACGACATCATCCTAAGTAACCTAGTTGATCACAGCACAGATATCAGTTAATTCATTGCCAGTGCGAAATAATAGACATTTTGAACTTAGCAACGTGTACAAGACCACTGCCTGGATCGTGGGCACTGATAACGGAACATGAGCATTAAGATTTTCGGTATCATTATACTTTACATTGACACAACCTGAGCTCTGAGATGTGTTTGGGACCCATTGCCCCGAAACGAGGACAGAGTGGGTGGGGCAATTCCTTCCGGGGTCAGGTTTTCTTTCAAAAAGGTGTGAGAAAACTTTGCTTCGTTCACTTTCAGACCGAAATAGTTCAGTTGGGAAGGCGTTTGACTGAAGATCCAAATGGTTCATGGCTCAATCCCGTGTTTCAGCAATTTTTGGTTACTTCGCGTTCCCTTCATTCTAAGGGTAGTGGCTGATTTTATATCGGGACAGTGGGCTGTACAGCGGTTGCGTGATAATAATTTTCAACATGAATTGTTTTTAGATTTAGCGCTCTTTTTCTGTTACGTTCTATTTACACTCTGCGCAGTGTTGTAGATGAACAGTGAACAATGTTTAAGCGATGTGAAGTTTTCAATGTTTACGCAGTAAATCTGTCATCCAGTTTGAGTTTGAAACACAATCCCCGCAGACTGAGCTTTCACGCAACGTTAACGCAAATTGCGGCCGGTTAGCTCAGTTGGTTAGAGCGTGGTGCTAATAACGCCAAGGTCGCGGGTTCGATCCCAGTACGGGCCATTCCAGTGTTTTTCATAATATTTATTCGGTTTTTAGTCACGTTGAAAATCAAATCTTTATAATGAAACAAATCCACACAGAATCCCAAGGTTTGGGAATTATTTGGAATAACAGTCATTGCTTCTTTGCCGACGGGGTGGAGAGGCACATCTTTCTGTTTATTTCTGTTTCTTGGTTTGCTGATAAAGGATGAACCGGAGGCCTGTTCCCGTAAATGCTCAAAAGTCGGAACAGACAGACAGAACGGTTGTGTCGCCTGGAGATGGGCAAAAGACAGCAGTTCAGGACAAAAACACTAAATGAAATGTTCACCCGGCACCGAGAGTGACAAATCCCGAGAAAAGGACAGAATGAAATAGATTTCAGTGGATGCCTACCCGCACGTGATGCTGTGGATGCGCGGACATATCTTTGGTGTTCTCCACAAAAAATGCCATTTGCAACGAACAGTTTTACCTGGCGCGAATGTGGTGAGAATTTGGAAGGAGCAAGCAGGAAAGACTGTGTTGGTCTGCTTGTTGGCAAGCAAATGTGTAGCAGCTTCACTGGTGGTCTAGTGGATAGGTTTCGGCGCTTTCACCGCTGCGGCCCATGTTCGATTCCCGGTCAGGGAACATTGTATTTCCGGACGTTCAAATTGCTAGGCTGTTCCTGAACAAATTTACAGCTCCCTGCACTCTTGCTGCCCCAACCATCAGCAGCGCATCATTCGTTGTAGTGATACAGCACACACTTCTGTGCCTTCCGTTTCAACGTCAGCAGCAAATGAGGAGATCTCGCTCAACAAGTGCTGATTGACACCGTAAATGTTGCCAATCATGGCTAACTTTAGCCTTCCGTGAACATTTTTGCGGCACATCACTCTAGCTTACCATCTGTCAATGCATTGCCAGTGTGGAAATATTCAGCATTTTAAACTTAGCAACGTCTGCAAGACTGGAATCAGTGAATGCCTGGGCCATGGCCACTGATAACTTATCCCGAGCATTCATTTTGCCAGGGCCCCTCCTATATTGAACATTAGCTCACTGTGTGTCTATGTTTAGCGTTCACAGGCAATTTACAAGCTCTGAATTTCCCAGCAGTGAATTCATGTAGTGATTGATCTAACCGACATTCAACATCAGTATTATTAAGTCTCTCCTTGATTCGCGACACTTATCTCTCTTCAGCATAGCACTGCTATGGACTGAACCTGTTAGAATTTCACGTTGCCTCGGGGTCAGTGCGGCTATGTGGGACTTCGGCCGGTCTCCCTTTCACAGCCCATCAGTGTCGAGAAAAGAACGGGGTATTTTACTGACATTTTATGTTCTCAAACAGTTATAAACTCTACAGTATATTTCACTGTGTCTTCAAGATGGTGAGATCGAGCCTGTTGTGCAAGCTTTGTTTCTTTCTGAACACTTCAGCAGAACATTAAATCAACATGTGGAACTAGAATTGCTGATTGACACTGTACGTTTGCCAACATTTAACTGCAGTGTGAAAACAATCACCATTATAATTAGGCTTCCATTACGTTCTTGCACGACATCATCCTAAGTAACCTAGTTGATCACAGCACAGATATCAGTTAATTCATTGCCAGTGCGAAATAATAGACATTTTGAACTTAGCAACGTGTACAAGACCACTGCCTGGATCGTGGGCACTGATAACGGAACATGAGCATTAAGATTTTCGGTATCATTATACTTTACATTGACACAACCTGAGCTCTGAGATGTGTTTGGGACCCATTGCCCCGAAACGAGGACAGAGTGGGTGGGGCAATTCCTTCCGGGGTCAGGTTTTCTTTCAAAAAGGTGTGAGAAAACTTTGCTTCGTTCACTGTCAGACCGAAATAGTTCAGTTGGGAAGGCGTTTGAATGAAGATCCAAATGGTTCTTGGCTCAATCCCGTGTTTCAGCAATTTTTGGTTATTTCGCGTTCCCTTCATTCTAAGGGTCGTGGCTGATTTTATATCGGGACAGTGGGCTGTACAGCGGTTGCGTGATAATAATTTTCAACATGAATTGTTTTTAGATTTAGCGCTCTTTTTCTGTTACGTTCTATTTACACTCTGCGCAGTGTTGTAGATGAACAGTGAACAATGTTTAAGCGATGGGAAGTTTTCAATGTTTACGCAGTAAATCTGTCATCCAGTTTGAGTTTGAAACACGATCCCCGCAGACTGAGCTTTCACGCAACGTTAACACAATTTGCGGCCGGTTAGCTCAGTTGGTTAGAGCGTGGTGCTAATAACGTCAAGGTCGCGGGTTCGATCCCAGTACGGGCCATTCCAGTGTTTTTCATAATTTTTATTCGGTTTTTAGTCACGTTGAAAATCAAATCTTTATAATGAAACAAATCCACACAGAATCCCAAGGTTTGGGAATTATTTGGAATAACAGTCATTGCTTCTTTGCCGACGGGGTGGAGAGGCACATCTTTGTGTTTATTTCTGTTTCTTGGTTTGCTGATAAAGGATGAACCGGAGGCCTGTTCCCGTAAATGCTCAAAAGTCGGAACAGACAGACAGAACGGTTCTGTCGCCTGGAGATGGGCAAAAGACAGCAGTTCAGGACAAAAACAATAAATGAAATGTTCACCCGGCACCGAGAGTGAAAAATCCCGAGAAAAGGACAGAATGAAATAGATTTCAGTGGATGCCTACCCGCACGTGATGCTGTGGATGCGCGGACATATCTTTGGTGTTCTCCACAAAAAATGCCATTTGCAACGAACAGTTTTACCTGGCGCGAATGTGGTGAGAATTTGGAAGGAGCAAGCAGGAAAGACTGTGTTGGTCTGCTTGTTGGCAAGCAAATGTGTAGCAGCTTCAATGGTGGTCTAGTGGATAGGTTTCGGCGCTTTCACCGCTGCGGCCCGGGTTCGATTTCTGGTCAGGGATCATTGTATTTCCGGACGTTCAAATAGCTAGGCTGTTCCTGAACAAATTTACAGCTCACTGCACTCTTGCTGCCCCAACCATCAGCAGCGCATCATTCGTTGTAGTGATACAGCACACACTTCTGTGCCTTCCGTTTCAAAGTCAGCAGTAAATGAGGAGATCTCGCTCAACAAGTGCTGATTGACACCGTAAATGTTGCCAATCATGGCTAACTTTAGCCTTCCGTGAACATTTTTGCGGCACATCACTCTAGCTCACCATCTGTCAATGCATTGCCAGTGTGGAAATATTCAGCATTTTAAACTTAGCAACGTCTGCAAGACTGGAATCAGTGAATGCCTGGGCCATGGCCACTGATAACTTATCCCGAGCATTCATTTTGCCAGGGCCCCTCCTATATTGAACATTAGCTCACTGTGTGTCTATGTTTAGCGTTCACAGGCAATTTACAAGCTCTGAATTTCCCAGCAGTGAATTCATGTAGTGATTGATCTAACCGACATTCAACATCAGTATTATTAAGTCTCTCCTTGATTCGCGACACTTATCTCTCTTCAGCATAGCACTGCTGTGGACTGAACCTGTTAGAATTTCACGTTGCCTCGGGGTCAGTGCGGCTATGTGGGACTTCGGCCGGTCTCCCTTTCACAGCCCATCAGTGTCGAGAAAAGAACGGGGTATTTTACTGACATTTTATGTTCTCAAACAGTTATAAACTCTACAGTATATATCACTGTGTCTTCAAGACGGTGAGATCGAGCCTGTTGTGCAAGCTTTGTTTCTTTATGAACACTTCAGCAGAACATTAAATCAACATGTGGAACTAGAATTGCTGATTGACACTGTACGTTTGCCAACATTTAACTGCAGTGTGAAAACAATCACCATTATAATTAGGCTTCCATTACGTTCTTGCACGACATCACCCTAAGTAACCTAGTTGATCACAGCACAGATATCAGTTAATGCATTGCCAGTGCGAAATAATAGACATTTTGAACTTAGCAACGTGTACAAGACCACTGCCTGGATCGTGGGCAGTGATAACGGAACATGAGCATTAAGATTTTCGGTATCATTATACTTTACATTGACACAACCTGAGCTCTCAGATGTGTTTGGGACCCATTGCCCCGAAACGAGGACAGAGTGGGTGGGGCAATTCCTTCCGGGGTCAGGTTTTCTTTCAAAAAGGTGTGAGAAAACTTTGCTTCGTTCACTGTCAGACCGAAATAGTTCAGTTGGGAAGGCGTTTGAATGAAGATCCAAATGGTTCTTGGCTCAATCCCGTGTTTCAGCAATTTTTGGTTATTTCGCGTTCCCTTCATTCTAAGGGTAGTGGCTGATTTTATATCGGGACAGTGGGCTGCACAGCGGTTGCGTGATAATAATTTTCAACATGAATTGTTTTTAGATTTAGCGCTCTTTTTCTGTTACGTTCTATTTACACTCTGCGCAGTGTTGTAGATGAACAGTGAACAATGTTTAAGCGATGTGAAGTTTTCAATGTTTACGCAGTAAATCTGTCATCCAGTTTGAGTTTGAAACACGATCCCCGCAGACTGAGCTTTCACGCAACGTTAACACAATTTGCGGCCGGTTAGCTCAGTTGGTTAGAGCGTGGTGCTAATAACGCCAAAGTCGCGGGTTCGATCCCAGTACGGGCCATTCCAGTGTTTTTCATAATTTTTATTCGGTTTTTAGTCACGTTGAAAATCAAATCTTTATAATGAAACAAATCCACACAGAATCCCAAGGTTTGGGAATTATTTGGAATAACAGTCATTGCTTCTTTGCCGACGGGGTGGAGAGGCACATCTTTGTGTTTATTTCTGTTTCTTGGTTTGCTGATAAAGCATGAACCGGAGGCCTGTTCCCGTAAATGCTCAAAAGTCGGAACAGACAGACAGAACGGTTCTGTCGCCTGGAGATGGGCAAAAGACAGCAGTTCAGGACAAAAACACTAAATGAAATGTTCACCCGGCACCGAGAGTGAAAAATCCCGAGAAAAGGACAGAATGAAATAGATTTCAGTGGATGCCTACCCGCACGTGATGCTGTGGATGCGCGGACATATCTTTGGTGTTCTCCACAAAAAATGCCATTTGCAACGAACAGTTTTACCTGGCGCGAATGTGGTGAGAATTTGGAAGGAGCAAGCAGGAAAGACTGTGTTGGTCTGCTTGTTGGCAAGCAAATGTGTAGCAGCTTCACTGGTGGTCTAGTGGATAGGTTTCGGCGCTTTCACCGCTGCGGCCCGGGTTCGATTCCCGGTCAGGGAACATTGTATTTCCGGACGTTCAAATTGCTAGGCTGTTCCTGAACAAATTTACAGCTCACTGCACTCTTGCTGCCCCAACCATCAGCAGCGCATCATTCGTTGTAGTGATGCAGCACACACTTCTGTGCCTTCCGTTTCAACGTCAGCAGCAAATGAGGAGATCTCGCTCAACAAGTGCTGATTGACACCGTAAATGTTGCCAATCATGGCTAACTTTAGCCTTCCGTGAACATTTTTGCGGCACATCACTCTAGCTTACCATCTGTCAATGCATTGCCAGTGTGGAAATATTCAGCATTTTAAACTTAGCAACGTCTGCAAGACTGGAATCAGTGAATGCCTGGGCCATGGCCACTGATAACTTATCCCGAGCATTCATTTTGCCAGGGCCCCTCCTATATTGAACATTAGCTCACTGTGTGTCTATGTTTAGCGTTCACAGGCAATTTACAAGCTCTGAATTTCCCAGCAGTGAATTCATGTAGTGATTGATCTAACCGACATTCAACATCAGTATTATTAAGTCTCTCCTTGATTCGCGACACTTATCTCTCTTCAGCATAGCACTGCTATGGACTGAACCTGTTAGAATTTCACGTTGCCTCGGGGTCAGTGCGGCTATGTGGGACTTCGGCCGGTCTCCCTTTCACAGCCCATCAGTGTCGAGAAAAGAACGGGGTATTTTACTGACATTTTATGTTCTCAAACAGTTATAAACTCTACAGTATATTTCACTGTGTCTTCAAGATGGTGAGATCGAGCCTGTTGTGCAAGCTTTGTTTCTTTCTGAACACTTCAGCAGAACATTAAATCAACATGTGGAACTAGAATTGCTGATTGACACTGTACGTTTGCCAACATTTAACTGCAGTGTGAAAACAATCACCATTATAATTAGGCTTCCATTACGTTCTTGCACGACATCATCCTAAGTAACCTAGTTGATCACAGCACAGATATCAGTTAATTCATTGCCAGTGCGAAATAATAGACATTTTGAACTTAGCAACGTGTACAAGACCACTGCCTGGATCGTGGGCACTGATAACGGAACATGAGCATTAAGATTTTCGGTATCATTATACTTTACATTGACACAACCTGAGCTCTGAGATGTGTTTGGGACCCATTGCCCCGAAACGAGGACAGAGTGGGTGGGGCAATTCCTTCCGGGGTCAGGTTTTCTTTCAAAAAGGTGTGAGAAAACTTTGCTTCGTTCACTTTCAGACCGAAATAGTTCAGTTGGGAAGGCGTTTGACTGAAGATCCAAATGGTTCATGGCTCAATCCCGTGTTTCAGCAATTTTTGGTTACTTCGCGTTCCCTTCATTCTAAGGGTAGTGGCTGATTTTATATCGGGACAGTGGGCTGTACAGCGGTTGCGTGATAATAATTTTCAACATGAATTGTTTTTAGATTTAGCGCTCTTTTTCTGTTACGTTCTATTTACACTCTGCGCAGTGTTGTAGATGAACAGTGAACAATGTTTAAGCGATGTGAAGTTTTCAATGTTTACGCAGTAAATCTGTCATCCAGTTTGAGTTTGAAACACAATCCCCGCAGACTGAGCTTTCACGCAACGTTAACGCAAATTGCGGCCGGTTAGCTCAGTTGGTTAGAGCGTGGTGCTAATAACGCCAAGGTCGCGGGTTCGATCCCAGTACGGGCCATTCCAGTGTTTTTCATAATATTTATTCGGTTTTTAGTCACGTTGAAAATCAAATCTTTATAATGAAACAAATCCACACAGAATCCCAAGGTTTGGGAATTATTTGGAATAACAGTCATTGCTTCTTTGCCGACGGGGTGGAGAGGCACATCTTTCTGTTTATTTCTGTTTCTTGGTTTGCTGATAAAGGATGAACCGGAGGCCTGTTCCCGTAAATGCTCAAAAGTCGGAACAGACAGACAGAACGGTTGTGTCGCCTGGAGATGGGCAAAAGACAGCAGTTCAGGACAAAAACACTAAATGAAATGTTCACCCGGCACCGAGAGTGAAAAATCCCGAGAAAAGGACAGAATGAAATAGATTTCAGTGGATGCCTACCCGCACGTGATGCTGTGGATGCGCGGACATATCTTTGGTGTTCTCCACAAAAAATGCCATTTGCAACGAACAGTTTTACCTGGCGCGAATGTGGTGAGAATTTGGAAGGAGCAAGCAGGAAAGACTGTGTTGGTCTGCTTGTTGGCAAGCAAATGTGTAGCAGCTTCACTGGTGGTCTAGTGGATAGGTTTCGGCGCTTTCACCGCTGCGGCCCATGTTCGATTCCCGGTCAGGGAACATTGTATTTCCGGACGTTCAAATTGCTAGGCTGTTCCTGAACAAATTTACAGCTCCCTGCACTCTTGCTGCCCCAACCATCAGCAGCGCATCATTCGTTGTCGTGATACAGCACACACTTCTGTGCCTTCCGTTTCAAAGTCAGCAGCAAATGAGGAGATCTCGCTCAACAAGTGCTGATTGACACCGTAAATGTTGCCAATCATGGCTAACTTTAGCCTTCCGTGAACATTTTTGCGGCACATCACTCTAGCTTACCATCTGTCAATGCATTGCCAGTGTGGAAATATTCAGCATTTTAAACTTAGCAACGTCTGCAAGACTGGAATCAGTGAATGCCTGGGCCATGGCCACTGATAACTTATCCCGAGCATTCATTTTGCCAGGGCCCCTCCTATATTGAACATTAGCTCACTGTGTGTCTATGTTTAGCGTTCACAGGCAATTTACAAGCTCTGAATTTCCCAGCAGTGAATTCATGTAGTGATTGATCTAACCTACATTCAACATCAGTATTATTAAGTCTCTCCTTGATTCGCGACACTTATCTCTCTTCAGCATAGCACTGCTGTGGACTGAACCTGTTAGAATTTCACGTTGCCTCGGGGTCAGTGCGGCTATGTGGGACTTCGGCCGGTCTCCCTTTCACAGCCCATCAGTGTCGAGAAAAGAACGGGGTATTTTACTGACATTTTATGTTCTCAAACAGTTATAAACTCTACAGTATATTTCACTGTGTCTTCAAGACGGTGAGATCGAGCCTGTTGTGCAAGCTTTGTTTCTTTATGAACACTTCAGCAGAACATTAAATCAACATGTGGAACTAGAATTGCTGATTGACACTTAACGTTTGCCAACATTTAACTGCAGTGTGAAAACAATCACCATTATAATTAGGCTTCCATTACGTTCTTGCACGACATCACCCTAAGTAACCCAGTTGATCACAGCACAGATATCAGTTAATTCATTGCCAGTGCGAAATAATAGACATTTTGAACTTAGCAACGTGTACAAGACCACTGCCTTGATCGTGGGCAGTGATAATGGAACATGAGCATTAAGATTTTCGGTATCATTATACTTTACATTGACACAACCTG
This sequence comes from Pristiophorus japonicus, assembly GCF_044704955.1. Lineage (NCBI taxonomy): Eukaryota > Metazoa > Chordata > Chondrichthyes > Pristiophoridae > Pristiophorus > Pristiophorus japonicus. Next base: position 6,170,944 of record NC_092009.1, read on the forward strand.
AGCTCTGAGATGTGTTTGGGACCCATTGCCCCGAAACGAGGACAGAGTGGGTGGGGCAATTCCTTCCGGGGTCAGGTTTTCTTTCAAAAAGGTGTGAGAAAACTTTGCTTCGTTCACTGTCAGACCGAAATAGTTCAGTTGGGAAGGCGTTTGAATGAAGATCCAAATGGTTCTTGGCTCAATCCCGTGTTTCAGCAATTTTTGGTTATTTCGCGTTCCCTTCATTCTAAGGGTCGTGGCTGATTTTATATCGGGACAGTGGGCTGTACAGCGGTTGCGTGATAATAATTTTCAACATGAATTGTTTTTAGATTTAGCGCTCTTTTTCTGTTACGTTCTATTTACACTCTGCGCAGTGTTGTAGATGAACAGTGAACAATGTTTAAGCGATGGGAAGTTTTCAATGTTTACGCAGTAAATCTGTCATCCAGTTTGAGTTTGAAACACGATCCCCGCAGACTGAGCTTTCACGCAACGTTAACACAATTTGCGGCCGGTTAGCTCAGTTGGTTAGAGCGTGGTGCTAATAACGCCAAGGTCGCGGGTTCGATCCCAGTACGGGCCATTCCAGTGTTTTTCATAATTTTTATTCGGTTTTTAGTCACGTTGAAAATCAAATCTTTATAATGAAACAAATCCACACAGAATCCCAAGGTTTGGGAATTATTTGGAATAACAGTCATTGCTTCTTTGCCGACGGGGTGGAGAGGCACATCTTTGTGTTTATTTCTGTTTCTTGGTTTGCTGATAAAGGATGAACCGGAGGCCTGTTCCCGTAAATGCTCAAAAGTCGGAACAGACAGACAGAACGGTTCTGTCGCCTGGAGATGGGCAAAAGACAGCAGTTCAGGACAAAAACACTAAATGAAATGTTCACCCGGCACCGAGAGTGAAAAATCCCGAGAAAAGGACAGAATGAAATAGATTTCAGTGGATGCCTACCCGCACGTGATGCTGTGGATGCGCGGACATATCTTTGGTGTTCTCCACAAAAAATGCCATTTGCAACGAACAGTTTTACCTGGCGCGAATGTGGTGAGAATTTGGAAGGAGCAAGCAGGAAAGACTGTGTTGGTCTGCTTGTTGGCAAGCAAATGTGTAGCAGCTTCACTGGTGGTCTAGTGGATAGGTTTCGGCGCTTTCACCGCTGCGGCCTGGGTTCGATTCCCGGTCAGGGAACATTGTATTTCCGGACGTTCAAATTGCTAGGCTGTTCCTGAACAAATTTACAGCTCACTGCACTCTTGCTGCCCCAACCATCAGCAGCGCATCATTCGTTGTAGTGATACAGCACACACTTCTGTGCCTTCCGTTTCAAAGTCAGCAGTAAATGAGGAGATCTCGCTCAACAAGTGCTGATTGACACCGTAAATGTTGCCAATCATGGCTAACTTTAGCCTTCCGTGAACATTTTTGCGGCACATCACTCTAGCTTACCATCTGTCAATGCATTGCCAGTGTGGAAATATTCAGCATTTTAAACTTAGCAACGTCTGCAAGACTGGAATCAGTGAATGCCTGGGCCATGGCCACTGATAACTTATCCCGAGCATTCATTTTGCCAGGGCCCCTCCTATATTGAACATTAGCTCACTGTGTGTCTATGTTTAGCGTTCACAGGCAATTTACAAGCTCTGAATTTCCCAGCAGTGAATTCATGTAGTGATTGATCTAACCGACATTCAACATCAGTATTATTAAGTCTCTCCTTGATTCGCGACACTTATCTCTCTTCAGCATAGCACTGCTGTGGACTGAACCTGTTAGAATTTCACGTTGCCTCGGGGTCAGTGCGGCTATGTGGGACTTCGGCCGGTCTCCCTTTCACAGCCCATCAGTGTCGAGAAAAGAACGGGGTATTTTACTGACATTTGATGTTCTCAAACAGTTATAAACTCTACAGTATATTTCACTGTGTCTTCAAGACGGTGAGATCGAGCCTGTTGTGCAAGCTTTGTTTCTTTATGAACACTTCAGCAGAACATTAAATCAACATGTGGAACTAGAATTGCTGATTGACACTGTACGTTTGCCAACATTTAACTGCAGTGTGAAAACAATCACCATTATAATTAGGCTTCCATTACGTTCTTGCACGACATCACCCTAAGTAACCTAGTTGATCACAGCACAGATATCAGTTAATTCATTGCCAGTGCGAAATAATAGACATTTTGAACTTAGCAACGTGTACAAGACCACTGCCTGGATCGTGGGCAGTGATAACGGAACATGAGCATTAAGATTTTCGGTATCATTATACTTTACATTGACACAACCTGAGCTCTGAGATGTGTTTGGGACCCATTGCCCCGAAACGAGGACAGAGTGGGTGGGGCAATTCCTTCCGGGGTCAGGTTTTCTTTCAAAAAGGTGTGAGAAAACTTTGCTTCGTTCACTGTCAGACCGAAATAGTTCAGTTGGGAAGGCGTTTGAATGAAGATCCAAATGGTTCTTGGCTCAATCCCGTGTTTCAGCAATTTTTGGTTATTTCGCGTTCCCTTCATTCTAAGGGTAGTGGCTGATTTTATATCGGGACAGTGGGCTGCACAGCGGTTGCGTGATAATAATTTTCAACATGAATTGTTTTTAGATTTAGCGCTCTTTTTCTGTTACGTTCTATTTACACTCTGCGCAGTGTTGTAGATGAACAGTGAACAATGTTTAAGCGATGTGAAGTTTTCAATGTTTACGCAGTAAATCTGTCATCCAGTTTGAGTTTGAAACACGATCCCCGCAGACTGAGCTTTCACGCAACGTTAACACAATTTGCGGCCGGTTAGCTCAGTTGGTTAGAGCGTGGTGCTAATAACGCCAAGGTCGCGGGTTCGATCCCAGTACGGGCCATTCCAGTGTTTTTCATAATTTTTATTCGGTTTTTAGTCACGTTGAAAATCAAATCTTTATAATGAAACAAATCCACACAGAATCCCAAGGTTTGGGAATTATTTGGAATAACAGTCATTGCTTCTTTGCCGACGGGGTGGAGAGGCACATCTTTGTGTTTATTTCTCTTTCTTGGTTTGCTGATAAAGGATGAGCCGGAGGCCTGTTCCCGTAAATGCTCAAAAGTCGGAACAGACAGACAGAACGGTTCTGTCGCCTGGAGATGGGCAAAAGACAGCAGTTCAGGACAAAAACACTAAATGAAATGTTCACCCGGCACCGAGAGTGAAAAATCCCGAGAAAAGGACAGAATGAAATAGATTTCAGTGGATGCCTACCCGCACGTGATGCTGTGGATGCGCGGACATATCTTTGGTGTTCTCCACAAAAAATGCCATTTGCAACGAACAGTTTTACCTGGCGCGAATGTGGTGAGAATTTGGAAGGAGCAAGCAGGAAAGACTGTGTTGGTCTGCTTGTTGGCAAGCAAATGTGTAGCAGCTTCACTGGTGGTCTAGTGGATAGGTTTCGGCGCTTTCACCGCTGCGGCCCGGGTTCGATTCCCGGTCAGGGAACATTGTATTTCCGGACGTTCAAATTGCTAGGCTGTTCCTGAACAAATTTACAGCTCACTGCACTCTTGCTGCCCCAACCATCAGCAGCGCATCATTCGTTGTAGTGATACAGCACACACTTCTGTGCCTTCCGTTTCAAAGTCAGCAGTAAATGAGGAGATCTCGCTCAACAAGTGCTGATTGACACCGTAAATGTTGCCAATCATGGCTAACTTTAGCCTTCCGTGAACATTTTTGCGGCACATCACTCTAGCTTACCATCTGTCAATGCATTGCCAGTGTGGAAATATTCAGCATTTTAAACTTAGCAACGTCTGTAAGACTGGAATCAGTGAATGCCTGGGCCATGGCCACTGATAACTTATCCCGAGCATTCATTTTGCCAGGGCCCCTCCTATATTGAACATTAGCTCACTGTGTGTCTATGTTTAGCGTTCACAGGCAATTTACAAGCTCTGAATTTCCCAGCAGTGAATTCATGTAGTGATTGATCTAACCGACATTCAACATCAGTATTATTAAGTCTCTCCTTGATTCGCGACACTTATCTCTCTTCAGCATAGCACTGCTGTGGACTGAACCTGTTAGAATTTCACGTTGCCTCGGGGTCAGTGCGGCTATGTGGGACTTCGGCCGGTCTCCCTTTCACAGCCCATCAGTGTCGAGAAAAGAACGGGGTATTTTACTGACATTTTATGTTCTCAAACAGTTATAAACTCTACAGTATATTTCACTGTGTCTTCAAGACGGTGAGATCGAGCCTGTTGTGCAAGCTTTGTTTCTTTATGAACACTTCAGCAGAACATTAAATCAACATGTGGAACTAGAATTGCTGTGTGACACTGTACGTTTGCCAACATTTAACTGCAGTGTGAAAACAATCACCATTATAATTAGGCTTCCATTACGTTCTTGCACGACATCACCCTAAGTAACCTAGTTGATCACAGCACAGATATCAGTTAATTCATTGCCAGTGCGAAATAATAGACATTTTGAACTTAGCAACATGTACAAGACCACTGCCTGGATCGTGGGCAGTGATAACGGAACATGAGCATTAAGATTTTCGGTATCATTATACTTTACATTGACACAACCTGAGCTCTGAGATCTGTTTGGGACCCATTGCCCCGAAACGAGGACAGAGTGGGTGGGGCAATTCCTTCCGGGGTCAGGTTTTCTTTCAAAAAGGTGTGAGAAAACTTTGCTTCGTTCACTGTCAGACCGAAATAGTTCAGTTGGGAAGGCGTTTGAATGAAGATCCAAATGGTTCTTGGCTCAAACCCGTGTTTCACCAATTTTTGGTTATTTCGCGTTACCTTCATTCTAAGGGTAGTGGCTGATTTTATATCGGGACAGTGGGCTGTACAGCGGTTGCGTGATAATAATTTTCAACATGAATTGTTTTTAGATTTAGCGCTCTTTTTCTGTTACGTTCTATTTACACTCTGCGCAGTGTTGTAGATGAACAGTGAACAATGTTTAAGCGATGTGAAGTTTTCAATGTTTACGCAGTAAATCTGTCATCCAGTTTGAGTTTGAAACACGATCCCCGCAGACTGAGCTTTCACGCAACGTTAACACAATTTGCGGCCGGTTAGCTCAGTTGGTTAGAGCGTGGTGCTAATAACGCCAAGGTCGCGGGTTCGATCCCAGTACGGGCCATTCCAGTGTTTTTCATAATTTTTATTCGGTTTTTAGTCACGTTGAAAATCAAATCTTTATAATGAAACAAATCCACACAGAATCCCAAGGTTTGGGAATTATTTGGAATAACAGTCATTGCTTCTTTGCCGACGGGGTGGAGAGGCACATCTTTGTGTTTATTTCTCTTTCTTGGTTTGCTGATAAAGGATGAGCCGGAGGCCTGTTCCCGTAAATGCTCAAAAGTCGGAACAGACAGACAGAACGGTTCTGTCGCCTGGAGATGGGCAAAAGACAGCAGTTCAGGACAAAAACACTAAATGAAATGTTCACCCGGCACCGAGAGTGAAAAATCCCGAGAAAAGGACAGAATGAAATAGATTTCAGTGGATGCCTACCCGCACGTGATGCTGTGGATGCGCGGACATATCTTTGGTGTTCTCCACAAAAAATGCCATTTGCAACGAACAGTTTTACCTGGCGCGAATGTGGTGAGAATTTGGAAGGAGCAAGCAGGAAAGACTGTGTTGGTCTGCTTGTTGGCAAGCAAATGTGTAGCAGCTTCACTGGTGGTCTAGTGGATAGGTTTCGGCGCTTTCACCGCTGCGGCCCGGGTTCGATTCCCGGTCAGGGAACATTGTATTTCCGGACGTTCAAATTGCTAGGCTGTTCCTGAACAAATTTACAGCTCCCTGCAATCTTGCTGCCCCAACCATCAGCAGCGCATCATTCGTTGTAGTGATACAGCACACACTTCTGTGCCTTCCGTTTCAAAGTCAGCAGTAAATGAGGAGATCTCGCTCAACAAGTGCTGATTGACACCGTAAATGTTGCCAATCATGGCTAACTTTAGCCTTCCGTGAACATTTTTGCGGCACATCACTCTAGCTTACCATCTGTCAATGCATTGCCAGTGTGGAAATATTCAGCATTTTAAACTTAGCAACGTCTGCAAGACTGGAATCAGTGAATGCCTGGGCCATGGCCACTGATAACTTATCCCGAGCATTCATTTTGCCAGGGCCCCTCCAATATTGACCATTAGCTCACTGTGTGTCTATGTTTAGCGTTCACAGGCAATTTACAAGCTCTGAATTTCCCAGCAGTGAATTCATGTAGTGATTGATCTAACCGACATTCAACATCAGTATTATTAAGTCTCTCCTTGATTCGCGACACTTATCTCTCTTCAGCATAGCACTGCTGTGGACTGAACCTGTTAGAATTTCACGTTGCCTCGGGGTCAGTGCGGCTATTTGGGACTTCGGCCGGTCTCCCTTTCACAGCCCATCAGTGTCGAGAAAAGAACGGGGTATTTTACTGACATTTGATGTTCTCAAACAGTTATAAACTCTACAGTATATTTCACTGTGTCTTCAAGACGGTGAGATCGAGCCTGTTGTGCAAGCTTTGTTTCTTTATGAACACTTCAGCAGAACATTAAATCAACATGTGGAACTAGAATTGCTGATTGACACTGTACGTTTGCCAACATTTAACTGCAGTGTGAAAACAATCACCATTATAATTAGGCTTCCATTACGTTCTTGCACGACATCACCCTAAGTAACCTAGTTGATCACAGCACAGATATCAGTTAATTCATTGCCAGTGCGAAATAATAGACATTTTGAACTTAGCAACGTGTACAAGACCACTGCCTGGATCGTGGGCAGTGATAACGGAACATGAGCATTAAGATTTTCGGTATCATTATACTTTACATTGACACAACCTGAGCTCTGAGATGTGTTTGGGACCCATTGCCCCGAAACGAGGACAGAGTGGGTGGGGCAATTCCTTCCGGGGTCAGGTTTTCTTTCAAAAAGGTGTGAGAAAACTTTGCTTCGTTCACTGTCAGACCGAAATAGTTCAGTTGGGAAGGCGTTTGAATGAAGATCCAAATGGTTCTTGGCTCAATCCCGTGTTTCAGCAATTTTTGGTTATTTCGCGTTCCCTTCATTCGAAGGGTAGTGGCTGATTTTATATCGGGACAGTGGGCTGTACAGCGGTTGCGTGATAATAATTTTCAACATGAATTGTTTTTAGATTTAGCGCTCTTTTTCTGTTACGTTCTATTTACACTCTGCGCAGTGTTGTAGATGAACAGTGAACAATGTTTAAGCGATGTGAAGTTTTCAATGTTTACGCAGTAAATCTGTCATCCAGTTTGAGTTTGAAACACGATCCCCGCAGACTGAGCTTTCACGCAACGTTAACACAATTTGCGGCCGGTTAGCTCAGTTGGTTAGAGCGTGGTGCTAATAACGCCAAGGTCGCGGGTTCGATCCCAGTACGGGCCATTCCAGTGTTTTTCATAATTTTTATTCGGTTTTTAGTCACGTTGAAAATCAAATCTTTATAATGAAACAAATCCACACAGAATCCCAAGGTTTGGGAATTATTTGGAATAACAGTCATTGCTTCTTTGCCGACGGGGTGGAGAGGCACATCTTTGTGTTTATTTCTGTTTCTTGGTTTGCTGATAAAGGATGAACCGGAGGCCTGTTCCCGTAAATGCTCAAAAGTCGGAACAGACAGACAGAACGGTTCTGTCGCCTGGAGATGGGCAAAAGACAGCAGTTCAGGACAAAAACACTAAATGAAATGTTCACCCGGCACCGAGAGTGAAAAATCCCGAGAAAAGGACAGAATGAAATAGATTTCAGTGGATGCCTACCCGCACGTGATGCTGTGGATGCGCGGACATATCTTTGGTGTTCTCCACAAAAAATGCCATTTGCAACGAACAGTTTTACCTGGCGCGAATGTGGTGAGAATTTGGAAGGAGCAAGCAGGAAAGACTGTGTTGGTCTGCTTGTTGGCAAGCAAATGTGCACCAGCTTCACTGGTGGTCTAGTGGATAGGTTTCGGCGCTTTCACCGCTGCGGCCCGGGTTCGATTCCTGGTCAGGGATCATTGTATTTCCGGACGTTCAAATTGCTAGGCTGTTCCTGAACAAATTTACAGCTCACTGCACTCTTGCTGCCCCAACCATCAGCAGCGCATCATTCGTTGTAGTGATACAGCACACACTTCTGTGCCTTCCGTTTCAAAGTCAGCAGTAAATGAGGAGATCTCGCTCAACAAGTGCTGATTGACACCGTAAATGTTGCCAATCATGGCTAACTTTAGCCTTCCGTGAACATTTTTGCGGCACATCACTCTAGCTTACCATCTGTCAATGCATTGCCAGTGTGGAAATATTCAGCATTTTAAACTTAGCAACGTCTGCAAGACTGGAATCAGTGAATGCCTGGGCCATGGCCACTGATAACTTATCCCGAGCATTCATTTTGCCAGGGCCCCTCCTATATTGAACATTAGCTCACTGTGTGTCTATGTTTAGCGTTCACAGGCAATTTACAAGCTCTGAATTTCCCAGCAGTGAATTCATGTAGTGATTGATCTAACCGACATTCAACATCAGTATTATTAAGTCTCTCCTTGATTCGCGACACTTATCTCTCTTCAGCATAGCACTGCTGTGGACTGAACCTGTTAGAATTTCACGTTGCCTCGGGGTCAGTGCGGCTATGTGGGACTTCGGCCGGTCTCCCTTTCACAGCCCATCAGTGTCGAGAAAAGAACGGGGTATTTTACTGACATTTTATGTTCTCAAACAGTTATAAACTCTACAGTATATTTCACTGTGTCTTCAAGACGGTGAGATCGAGCCTGTTGTGCAAGCTTTGTTTCTTTATGAACACTTCAGCAGAACATTAAATCAACATGTCGAACTAGAATTGCTGATTGACACTGTACGTTTGCCAACATTTAACTGCAGTGTGAAAACAATCACCATTATAATTAGGCTTCCATTACGTTCTTGCACGACATCACCCTAAGTAACCTAGTTGATCACAGCACAGATATCAGTTAATTCATTGCCAGTGCGAAATAATAGACATTTTGAACTTAGCAACGTGTACAAGACCACTGCCTGGATCGTGGGCAGTGATAACGGAACATGAGCATTAAGATTTTCGGTATCATTATACTTTACATTGACACAACCTGAGCTCTGAGATGTGTTTGGGACCCATTGCCCCGAAACGAGGACAGAGTGGGTGGGGCAATTCCTTCCGGGGTCAGGTTTTCTTTCAAAAAGGTGTGAGAAAACTTTGCTTCGTTCACTGTCAGACCGAAATAGTTCAGTTGGGAAGGCGTTTGAATGAAGATCCAAATGGTTCTTGGCTCAATCCCGTGTTTCAGCAATTTTTGGTTATTTCGCGTTCCCTTCATTCTAAGGGTAGTGGCTGATTTTATATCGGGACAGTGGGCTGCACAGCGGTTGCGTGATAATAATTTTCAACATGAATTGTTTTTAGATTTAGCGCTCTTTTTCTGTTACGTTCTATTTACACTCTGCGCAGTGTTGTAGATGAACAGTGAACAATGTTTAAGCGATGTGAAGTTTTCAATGTTTACGCAGTAAATCTGTCATCCAGTTTGAGTTTGAAACACGATCCCCGCAGACTGAGCTTTCACGCAACGTTAACACAATTTGCGGCCGGTTAGCTCAGTTGGTTAGAGCGTGGTGCTAATAACGCCAAGGTCGCGGGTTCGATCCCAGTACGGGCCATTCCAGTGTTTTTCATAATTTTTATTCGGTTTTTAGTCACGTTGAAAATCAAATCTTTATAATGAAACAAATCCACACAGAATCCCAAGGTTTGGGAATTATTTGGAATAACAGTCATTGCTTCTTTGCCGACGGGGTGGAGAGGCACATCTTTGTGTTTATTTCTCTTTCTTGGTTTGCTGATAAAGGATGAGCCGGAGGCCTGTTCCCGTAAATGCTCAAAAGTCGGAACAGACAGACAGAACGGTTCTGTCGCCTGGAGATGGGCAAAAGACAGCAGTTCAGGACAAAAACACTAAATGAAATGTTCACCCGGCACCGAGAGTGAAAAATCCCGAGAAAAGGACAGAATGAAATAGATTTCAGTGGATGCCTACCCGCACGTGATGCTGTGGATGCGCGGACATATCTTTGGTGTTCTCCACAAAAAATGCCATTTGCAACGAACAGTTTTACCTGGCGCGAATGTGGTGAGAATTTGGAAGGAGCAAGCAGGAAAGACTGTGTTGGTCTGCTTGTTGGCAAGCAAATGTGTAGCAGCTTCACTGGTGGTCTAGTGGATAGGTTTCGGCGCTTTCACCGCTGCGGCCCGGGTTCGATTCCCGGTCAGGGAACATTGTATTTCCGGACGTTCAAATTGCTAGGCTGTTCCTGAACAAATTTACAGCTCACTGCACTCTTGCTGCCCCAACCATCAGCAGCGCATCATTCGTTGTAGTGATACAGCACACACTTCTGTGCCTTCCGTTTCAAAGTCAGCAGTAAATGAGGAGATCTCGCTCAACAAGTGCTGATTGACACCGTAAATGTTGCCAATCATGGCTAACTTTAGCCTTCCGTGAACATTTTTGCGGCACATCACTCTAGCTTACCATCTGTCAATGCATTGCCAGTGTGGAAATATTCAGCATTTTAAACTTAGCAACGTCTGCAAGACTGGAATCAGTGAATGCCTGGGCCATGGCCACTGATAACTTATCCCGAGCATTCATTTTGCCAGGGCCCCTCCTATATTGAACATTAGCTCACTGTGTGTCTATGTTTAGCGTTCACAGGCAATTTACAAGCTCTGAATTTCCCAGCAGTGAATTCATGTAGTGATTGATCTAACCGACATTCAACATCAGTATTATTAAGTCTCTCCTTGATTCGCGACACTTATCTCTCTTCAGCATAGCACTGCTGTGGACTGAACCTGTTAGAATTTCACGTTGCCTCGGGGTCAGTGCGGCTATGTGGGACTTCGGCCGGTCTCCCTTTCACAGCCCATCAGTGTCGAGAAAAGAACGGGGTATTTTACTGACATTTTATGTTCTCAAACAGTTATAAACTCTACAGTATATTTCACTGTGTCTTCAAGACGGTGAGATCGAGCCTGTTGTGCAAGCTTTGTTTCTTTATGAACACTTCAGCAGAACATTAAATCAACATGTGGAACTAGAATTGCTGATTGACACTGTACGTTTGCCAACATTTAACTGCAGTGTGAAAACAATCACCATTATAATTAGGCTTCCATTACGTTCTTGCACGACATCACCCTAAGTAACCTAGTTGATCACAGCACAGATATCAGTTAATTCATTGCCAGTGCGAAATAATAGACATTTTGAACTTAGCAACATGTACAAGACCACTGCCTGGATCGTGGGCAGTGATAACGGAACATGAGCATTAAGATTTTCGGTATCATTATACTTTACATTGACACAACCTGAGCTCTGAGATCTGTTTGGGACCCATTGCCCCGAAACGAGGACAGAGTGGGTGGGGCAATTCCTTCCGGGGTCAGGTTTTCTTTCAAAAAGGTGTGAGAAAACTTTGCTTCGTTCACTGTCAGACCGAAATAGTTCAGTTGGGAAGGCGTTTGAATGAAGATCCAAATGGTTCTTGGCTCAAACCCGTGTTTCACCAATTTTTGGTTATTTCGCGTTACCTTCATTCTAAGGGTAGTGGCTGATTTTATATCGGGACAGTGGGCTGTACAGCGGTTGCGTGATAATAATTTTCAACATGAATTGTTTTTAGATTTAGCGCTCTTTTTCTGTTACGTTCTATTTACACTCTGCGCAGTGTTGTAGATGAACAGTGAACAATGTTTAAGCGATGTGAAGTTTTCAATGTTTACGCAGTAAATCTGTCATCCAGTTTGAGTTTGAAACACGATCCCCGCAGACTGAGCTTTCACGCAACGTTAACACAATTTGCGGCCGGTTAGCTCAGTTGGTTAGAGCGTGGTGCTAATAACGCCAAGGTCGCGGGTTCGATCCCAGTACGGGCCATTCCAGTGTTTTTCATAATTTTTATTCGGTTTTTAGTCACGTTGAAAATCAAATCTTTATAATGAAACAAATCCACACAGAATCCCAAGGTTTGGGAATTATTTGGAATAACAGTCATTGCTTCTTTGCCGACGGGGTGGAGAGGCACATCTTTGTGTTTATTTCTCTTTCTTGGTTTGCTGATAAAGGATGAGCCGGAGGCCTGTTCCCGTAAATGCTCAAAAGTCGGAACAGACAGACAGAACGGTTCTGTCGCCTGGAGATGGGCAAAAGACAGCAGTTCAGGACAAAAACACTAAATGAAATGTTCACCCGGCACCGAGAGTGAAAAATCCCGAGAAAAGGACAGAATGAAATAGATTTCAGTGGATGCCTACCCGCACGTGATGCTGTGGATGCGCGGACATATCTTTGGTGTTCTCCACAAAAAATGCCATTTGCAACGAACAGTTTTACCTGGCGCGAATGTGGTGAGAATTTGGAAGGAGCAAGCAGGAAAGACTGTGTTGGTCTGCTTGTTGGCAAGCAAATGTGTAGCAGCTTCACTGGTGGTCTAGTGGATAGGTTTCGGCGCTTTCACCGCTGCGGCCCGGGTTCGATTCCCGGTCAGGGAACATTGTATTTCCGGACGTTCAAATTGCTAGGCTGTTCCTGAACAAATTTACAGCTCCCTGCAATCTTGCTGCCCCAACCATCAGCAGCGCATCATTCGTTGTAGTGATACAGCACACACTTCTGTGCCTTCCGTTTCAAAGTCAGCAGTAAATGAGGAGATCTCGCTCAACAAGTGCTGATTGACACCGTAAATGTTGCCAATCATGGCTAACTTTAGCCTTCCGTGAACATTTTTGCGGCACATCACTCTAGCTTACCATCTGTCAATGCATTGCCAGTGTGGAAATATTCAGCATTTTAAACTTAGCAACGTCTGCAAGACTGGAATCAGTGAATGCCTGGGCCATGGCCACTGATAACTTATCCCGAGCATTCATTTTGCCAGGGCCCCTCCAATATTGACCATTAGCTCACTGTGTGTCTATGTTTAGCGTTCACAGGCAATTTACAAGCTCTGAATTTCCCAGCAGTGAATTCATGTAGTGATTGATCTAACCGACATTCAACATCAGTATTATTAAGTCTCTCCTTGATTCGCGACACTTATCTCTCTTCAGCATAGCACTGCTGTGGACTGAACCTGTTAGAATTTCACGTTGCCTCGGGGTCAGTGCGGCTATTTGGGACTTCGGCCGGTCTCCCTTTCACAGCCCATCAGTGTCGAGAAAAGAACGGGGTATTTTACTGACATTTGATGTTCTCAAACAGTTATAAACTCTACAGTATATTTCACTGTGTCTTCAAGACGGTGAGATCGAGCCTGTTGTGCAAGCTTTGTTTCTTTATGAACACTTCAGCAGAACATTAAATCAACATGTGGAACTAGAATTGCTGATTGACACTGTACGTTTGCCAACATTTAACTGCAGTGTGAAAACAATCACCATTATAATTAGGCTTCCATTACGTTCTTGCACGACATCACCCTAAGTAACCTAGTTGATCACAGCACAGATATCAGTTAATTCATTGCCAGTGCGAAATAATAGACATTTTGAACTTAGCAACGTGTACAAGACCACTGCCTGGATCGTGGGCAGTGATAACGGAACATGAGCATTAAGATTTTCGGTATCATTATACTTTACATTGACACAACCTGAGCTCTGAGATGTGTTTGGGACCCATTGCCCCGAAACGAGGACAGAGTGGGTGGGGCAATTCCTTCCGGGGTCAGGTTTTCTTTCAAAAAGGTGTGAGAAAACTTTGCTTCGTTCACTGTCAGACCGAAATAGTTCAGTTGGGAAGGCGTTTGAATGAAGATCCAAATGGTTCTTGGCTCAATCCCGTGTTTCAGCAATTTTTGGTTATTTCGCGTTCCCTTCATTCGAAGGGTAGTGGCTGATTTTATATCGGGACAGTGGGCTGTACAGCGGTTGCGTGATAATAATTTTCAACATGAATTGTTTTTAGATTTAGCGCTCTTTTTCTGTTACGTTCTATTTACACTCTGCGCAGTGTTGTAGATGAACAGTGAACAATGTTTAAGCGATGTGAAGTTTTCAATGTTTACGCAGTAAATCTGTCATCCAGTTTGAGTTTGAAACACGATCCCCGCAGACTGAGCTTTCACGCAACGTTAACACAATTTGCGGCCGGTTAGCTCAGTTGGTTAGAGCGTGGTGCTAATAACGCCAAGGTCGCGGGTTCGATCCCAGTACGGGCCATTCCAGTGTTTTTCATAATTTTTATTCGGTTTTTAGTCACGTTGAAAATCAAATCTTTATAATGAAACAAATCCACACAGAATCCCAAGGTTTGGGAATTATTTGGAATAACAGTCATTGCTTCTTTGCCGACGGGGTGGAGAGGCACATCTTTGTGTTTATTTCTGTTTCTTGGTTTGCTGATAAAGGATGAACCGGAGGCCTGTTCCCGTAAATGCTCAAAAGTCGGAACAGACAGACAGAACGGTTCTGTCGCCTGGAGATGGGCAAAAGACAGCAGTTCAGGACAAAAACACTAAATGAAATGTTCACCCGGCACCGAGAGTGAAAAATCCCGAGAAAAGGACAGAATGAAATAGATTTCAGTGGATGCCTACCCGCACGTGATGCTGTGGATGCGCGGACATATCTTTGGTGTTCTCCACAAAAAATGCCATTTGCAACGAACAGTTTTACCTGGCGCGAATGTGGTGAGAATTTGGAAGGAGCAAGCAGGAAAGACTGTGTTGGTCTGCTTGTTGGCAAGCAAATGTGCACCAGCTTCACTGGTGGTCTAGTGGATAGGTTTCGGCGCTTTCACCGCTGCGGCCCGGGTTCGATTCCTGGTCAGGGATCATTGTATTTCCGGACGTTCAAATTGCTAGGCTGTTCCTGAACAAATTTACAGCTCACTGCACTCTTGCTGCCCCAACCATCAGCAGCGCATCATTCGTTGTAGTGATACAGCACACACTTCTGTGCCTTCCGTTTCAAAGTCAGCAGTAAATGAGGAGATCTCGCTCAACAAGTGCTGATTGACACCGTAAATGTTGCCAATCATGGCTAACTTTAGCCTTCCGTGAACATTTTTGCGGCACATCACTCTAGCTTACCATCTGTCAATGCATTGCCAGTGTGGAAATATTCAGCATTTTAAACTTAGCAACGTCTGCAAGACTGGAATCAGTGAATGCCTGGGCCATGGCCACTGATAACTTATCCCGAGCATTCATTTTGCCAGGGCCCCTCCTATATTGAACATTAGCGCACTGTGTGTCTATGTTTAGCGTTCACAGGCAATTTACAAGCTCTGAATTTCCCAGCAGTGAATTCATGTAGTGATTGATCTAACCGACATTCAACATCAGTATTATTAAGTCTCTCCTTGATTCGCGACACTTATCTCTCTTCAGCATAGCACTGCTATGGACTGAACCTGTTAGAATTTCACGTTGCCTCGGGGTCAGTGCGGCTATGTGGGACTTCGGCCGGTCTCCCTTTCACAGCCCACCAGTGTCGAGAAAAGAACGGGGTATTTTACTGACATTTTATGTTCTCAAACAGTTATAAACTCTACAGTATATTTCACTGTGTCTTCAAGACGGTGAGATCGAGCCTGTTGTGCAAGCTTTGTTTCTTTATGAACACTTCAGCAGAACATTAAATCAACATGTGGAACTAGAATTGCTGATTGACACTGTACGTTTGCCAACATTTAACTGCAGTGTGAAAACAATCACCATTATAATTAGGCTTCCATTACGTTCTTGCACGACATCACCCTAAGTAACCTAGTTGATCACAGCACAGATATCAGTTAATTCATTGCCAGTGCGAAATAATAGACATTTTGAACTCAGCAACGTGTACAAGACCACTGCCTGGATCGTGGGCAGTGATAACGGAACATGAGCATTAACATTTTCGGTATCATTATACTTTACATTGACACAACCTGAGCTCTGAGATGTGTTTGGGACCCATTGCCCCGAAACGAGGACAGAGTGGGTGGGGCAATTCCTTCCGGGGTCAGGTTTTCTTTCAAAAAGGTGTGAGAAAACTTTGCTTCGTTCACTGTCAGACCGAAATAGTTCAGTTGGGAAGGCGTTTGACTGAAGATCCAAATGGTTCATGGTTCAATCCCGTGTTTCAGCAATTTTTGGTTATTTCGCGTTCCCTTCATTCTAAGGGTAGTGGCTGATTATATATCGGGACAGTGGGCTGTTCAGCGGTTGCGTGATAATAATTTTCAACATGAATTGTTTTTAGATTTAGCTGTTACGTTCTGTTACGTTCTATTTACACTCTGCGCAGTGTTGTAGATGAACAGTGAACAATGTTTAAGCGATGTGATGTGTTCAATGTTTACGCAGTAAATCTGTCATCCAGTTTGAGTTTGAACCACAATCCCCGCAGACTGAGCTTTCACGCAACGTTAACACAATTTGTGGCCGGTTAGTTCAGTTGGTTAGAGCGTGGTGCTAATAACGCCAAGGTCGCGGGTTCGATCCCAGTACGGGCCATTCCAGTGTTTTTCATAATTTTTATTCGGTTTTTAGTCACGTTGAAAATCAAATCTTTATAATGAAACAAATCCACACAGAATCCCAAGGTTTGGGAATTATTTGGAATAACAGTCATTGCTTCTTTGCCGACGGGGTGGAGAGGCACATCTTTCTGTTTATTTCTGTTTCTTGGTTTGCTGATAAAGGATGAACCGGAGACCTGTTCCCGTAAATGCTCAAAAGTCGGAACAGACAGACAGAACGGTTCTGTCGGCTGGAGATGGGCAAAAGTCAGCAGTTCAGGACAAAAACACTAAATGAAATGTTCACCCGACACAGAGAGTGAAAAATTCCGAGAAACGGACAGAATTAAATAGATTTCAGTGGATGACTACCCGCACGTGATGCTGTGGATGCGCGGACATATCTTTGGTGTTCTCCACAAAAAATGCCATTTGCAGCGAACAGTTTTACCTGGCGCGAATGTGGTGAGAATTTGGAAGGAGCAAGCAGGAAAGACTGTGTTGGCAAGCAAATGTGTAGCAGCTTCCCTGGTGGTCTAGTGGTTAGGTTTCGGCGCTTTCACTTCTGCGGCCAGGGTTCGGTTCACGGTCAGGGAACATTGTATTTCCGGACGTTTAAATTGCTAGGCTGTTCCTGAACAAATTTACAGCTCACTGCGCTCTTGCTGCCCCAACCATCAGCAGCGCATCATTCGTTGTCGTGATACAGCACACACTTCAGTGCCATCCGTTTCAAAGTCAGCAGTAAATGAGGAGATCTCGCTCAACAAGTGCTGATTGACACCGTAAATGTTGCTAATCATGGCTAACTTTAGCCTTCCGTGAACATTTTTGCGGCACATCACTCTAGCTTACCATCTGTCAATGCATTGCCAGTGTGGAAATATTCAGCATTTTAAACTTAGCAACGTCGGCAAGACTGGAATCAGTGAATGCCTGGGCCATGGCCACTGATAACTTATCCCGAGCATTTATTTTGCCAGGGCCCCTCCTATATTGAACATTGGCTCACTGTGTGTCTATGTTTAGCGTTCACAGGCAATTTACAAGCTCTGAATTTCCCAGCAGTGAATTCATGGAGTGATTGATCTAACCGACATTCAACATCAGTATTATTAAGTCTCTCCTTGATTCGCGACACTTATCTCTCTTCAGCATAGCACTGCTATGGACTGAACCTGTTAGAATTTCACGTTGCCTCGGGGTCAGTGCGGCTATGTGGGACTTCGGCCGGTCTCCCTTTCACAGCCCATCAGTGTCGAGAAAAGAACGGGGTATTTTACTGACATTTTATGTTCTCAAACAGTTATAAACTCTACAGTATATGTCACTGTGTCTTCAAGACGGTGAGATCGAGCCTGTTGTGCAAGCTTTGTTTCTTTATGAACACTTCAGCAGAACATTAAATCAACATGTGGAACTAGAATTGCTGATTGACACTGTACGTTTGCCAACATTTAACTGCAGTGTGAAAACAATCACCTTTATAATTAGGCTTCCATCACGTTCTTGCACGACATCACCCTAAGTAACCTAGTTGACCACAGCACCAGATATCAGTTAATTCATTGCCAGTGCGAAATAATACACATTTTGAAATTAGCAACGTGTACAAGACCACTGCCTGGATCGTGGGCACTGATAACGGAACATGAGCATTAAGATTTTCGGTATCATTATACTTTACATTGACACAACCTGAGCTCTGAGATGTGTTTGGGACCCATTGCCCCGAAACGAGGACAGAGTGGGTGGGGCAATTTCTTCCGGGGTCAGGTTTTCTTTCAAAAAGGTGTGAGAAAACTTGGCTTCGTTCACTGTCAGACCGTAATAGTTCAAGTTGGGAAGGCGTTTGACTGAAGATCCAGATGGTTCATGGCTCAATCCCGTGTTTCAGTAATTTTTGGTTATTTCGCGTTCCCTTCATTCTAAGGATGGTGGCTGATTTTATATCGGGACAGTGGGCTGTTCAGCGGTTGCGTGATAATAATTTTCAACATGAATTGTTTTTAGATTTAGCTGTTACGTTCTGTTACGTTCTATTTACACTCTGCGCAGTGTTGTAGATGAACAGTGAACAATGTTTAAGCGATGTGATGTGTTCAATGTTTATGCAGTAAATCTGTCATCCAGTGTGAGTTTGAAACACAATCCCCGCAGACTGAGCTTTCACGCAACGTTGACACAATTTGCGGCCGGTTAGCTCAGTTGGTTAGAGCGTGGTGCTAATAACGCCAAGGTCGAGGGTTCGATCCCCGTACGGGCCATTCCAGTGTTTTTCATAATTTTTATTCGGTTTTTAGTCACGTTGAAAATCAAATCTTTATAATGAAACAAATCCACACAGAATCCCAAGGGTTGGGAATTATTTGGAATAACAGGCATTGCTTCTTTGCCGACGGGGTGGAGAGGCACATCTTTCTGTTTATTTCTGTTTCTTGGTTTGCTGATAAAGGATGAACCGGAGGCCTGTTCCCGTAAATGCTCAAAAGTAGGAACAGACAGACAGAACGGTTCTGTCGCCTGGAGATGGGCAAAAGACAGCAATTCAGGACAAAATCACTAAATGAAATGTTCACCCGGCACCGAGAGTGAAAAATCCCGAGAAAAGGACAGAATGAAATAGATTTCAGTGGATGCCTACCCGCACGTGATGCTGTGGATGCGCGGACATATCTTTGGTGTTCTGCACAAAAAATGCCATTTGCAACGAACAGTTTTACCTGGCGCGAATGTGGTGAGAATTTGGAAGGAGCAAGCAGGAAAGACTGTGTTGGTCTGCTTGTTGGCAAGCAAATGTGTAGCAGCTTCCCTGGTGGTCTAGTGGTGAGGTTTTGGCGCTTTCACCGCTGCGGCCCCGGTTCGATTCCCGGTCAGGAAACATTGTATTTCCGGCCGTTTAAATTGCTAGGATGCTCCTGAACAAATTTACAGCACACTGCACTCTTGCTGCCCCAACCATCAGCAGCGCATCATTCGTTGTAGTGATACAGCACACACTTCTGTGCCTTCCGTTTCAAAGTCAGCAGTAAATGAGGAGATCTCGCTCAACAAGTGCTGATTGACACCGTAAATGTTGCCAATCATGGCTAACTTTAGCCTTCCGTGAACATTTTTGCGGCACATCACTCTAGCTTACCATCTGTCAATGCATTGCCAGTGTGGAAATATTCAGCATTTTAAAATTAGCAACGTCTGCAAGACTGGAATCAGTGAATGCCTGGGCCTTGGCCACTGATAACTTATCCCGATCATTCATTTTGCCTGGGCCCCTCCTATATTGAACATTGGCTCACTGTGTGTCTATGTTTAGCGTTCACAGGCAATTTACAAGCTCTGAATTTCCCAGCAGTGAATTCATGGAGTGATTGATCGAACCGACATTCAACATCAGTATTGTTAAGTCTCTCCTTGATTCGCGACACTTATCTCTCTTCAGCATAGCACTGCTATGGACTGAACCTGTTAGAATTTCACGTTGCCTCGGGGTCAGTGCGGCTATGTGGGACTTCGGCCGGTCTCCCTTTCACAGCCCATCAGTGTCGAGAAAAGAACGGGCTATTTAACTGACATTTTATGTTCTCAAACAGTTATAAACTCTACAGTATATTTCACTGTGTCTTAACGACGGTGAGATCGAGCCTGTTGTGCAAGCTTTGTTTCTTTATGAACACTTCAGCAGAACATTAAATCAACATGTGGAACTAGAATTGCTGATTGACACTGTACGTTTGCCAACATTTAACTGCAGTGTGAAAACAATCACCATTATAATTAGGCTTCCATTACGTTCTTGCACGACATCACCCGAAGTAACCTAGTTGATCACAGCACAGATATCAGTTAATTCATTGCCAGTGCGAAATAATAGACATTTTGAACTTAGCAACGTGTACAAGACCACTGCCTGGATCGTGGGCAGTGATAACGGAACATGAGCATTAAGATTTTCGGTATCATTATACTTTACATTGACACAACCTGAGCTCTGAGATGTGTTTGGGACACATTGCCCCGAAACGAGGACAGAGTGGGTGGGGCAATTTCTTCCGGGGTCAGATTTTCTTTCAAAAAGGTGTGAGAAAACTTGGCTTCGTTCACTGTCAGACCGAAATAGTTCAAGTTGGGAAGGCGTTTGACTGAAGATCCAGATGGTTCATGGCTCAATCCCGTGTTTCAGCAATTTTTGGTTATTTCGCGTTCCCTTCATTCTAAGGGTAGTGGCTGATTATATATCGGGACAGTGGGCTGTTCAGCGGTTGCGTGATAATAATTTTCAACATGAATTGTTTTTAGATTTAGCTGTTACGTTCTGTTACGTTCTATTTACACTCTGCGCAGTGTTGTAGATGAACAGTGAACAATGTTTAAGCGATGTGATGTGTTCAATGTTTACGCAGTAAATCTGTCATCCAGTTTGAGTTTGAAACACAATCCCCGCAGACTGAGCTTTCACGCAACGTTAACACAATTTGTGGCCGGTTAGTTCAGTTGGTTAGAGCGTGGTGCTAATAACGCCAAGGTCGCGGGTTCGATCCCAGTACGGGCCATTCCAGTGTTTTTCATAATTTCTATTCGGTTTTTAGTCACGTTGAAAATCAAATCTTTATAATGAAACAAATCCACACAGAATCCCAAGGTTTGGGAATTATTTGGAATAACAGTCATTGCTTCTTTGCCGACGGGGTGGAGAGGCACATCTTTCTGTTTATTTCTGTTTCTTGGTTTGCTGATAAAGGATGAACCGGAGACCTGTTCCCGTAAATGCTCAAAAGTCGGAACAGACAGACAGAACGGTTCTGTCGGCTGGAGATGGGCAAAAGTCAGCAGTTCAGGACAAAAACACTAAATGAAATGTTCACCCGACACAGAGAGTGAAAAATCCCGAGAAACGGACAGAATTAAATAGATTTCAGTGGATGACTACCCGCACGTGATGCTGTGGATGCGCGGACATATCTTTGGTGTTCTCCACAAAAAATGCCATTTGCAGCGAACAGTTTTACCTGGCGCGAATGTGGTGAGAATTTGGAAGGAGCAAGCAGGAAAGACTGTGTTGGCAAGCAAATGTGTAGCAGCTTCCCTGGTGGTCTAGTGGTTAGGTTTCGGCGCTTTCACCTCTGCGGCCAGGGTTCGGTTCACGGTCAGGGAACATTGTATTTCCGGACGTTTAAATTGCTAGGCTGTTCCTGAACAAATTTACAGCTTACTGCACTCTTGCTGCCCCAACCATCAGCAGCGCATCATTCGTTGTCGTGATACAACACACACTTCTGTGCCTTCCGTTTCAAAGTCAGCAGTCAATGAGGAGATCTCGCTAAACAAGTGCTGATTGACACCGTAAATGTTGCCAATCATGGCTAACTTTAGCCTTCCGTGAACATTTTTGCGGCACATCACTCTAGCTTACCATCTGTCAATGCATTGCCAGTGTGGAAATATTCAGCATTTTAAACTTAGCAACGTCTGCAAGACTGGAATCATTGAATGCCTGGGCCATGGCCACTGATAACTTATCCCGAGCATTCATTTTGCCAGGGCCCCTCCTATATTGAACATTGGCTCACTGTGTGTCTATGTTTAGCGTTCACAGGCAATTTACAAGCTCTGAATTTCCCAGCAGTGAATTCATGGAGTGATTGATCTAACCGACATTCAACATCAGTATTATTCAGTTTCTCCTTGATTCGCGACACTTATCTCTCTTCAGCATAGCACTGCTATGGACTGAACCTGTTAGAATTTCACCTTGCCTCGGGGTCAGTGCGGCTATGTGGGACTTCGGCCGGTCTCCCTTTCACAGCCCATCAGTGTCGAGAAAAGAACGGGGTATTTTACTGACATTTTATGTTCTCAAACAGTTATAAACTCTACAGTATATTTCACTGTGTCTTCAAGACGGTGAGATCGAGCCTGTTGTGCAAGCTTTGTTTCTTTATGAACACTGCAGCAGAACATTAAATCAACATGTGGAACTAGAATTGCTGATTGACACTGTACGTTTGCCAACATTTAACTGCAGTGTGAAAACAATCACCATTATAATTAGGCTTCCATTACGTTCTTGCACGACATCACCCGAAGTAACCTAGTTGATCACAGCACAGATATCAGTTAATTCATTGCCAGTGCGAAATAATACACATTTTGAACTTAGCAACGTGTACAAGACCACTGCCTGGATCGTGGGCAGTGATAACGGAACATGAGCATTAAGATTTTCGGTATCATTATACTTTACATTGACACAACCTGAGCTCTGAGATGTGTTTGGGTCCCATTGCCCCGAAACGAGGACAGAGTGGGTGGGGCAATACCTTCCGGGGTCAGGTTTTCTTTCAAAAAGGTGTGAGAAAACTTTGCTTCGTTCACTGTCAGACCGAAATAGTTCAGTTGGGAAGGCGTTTGACTGAAGATCCAGATGTTTCATGGCTCAGTCCCGTGTTTCAGCAATTTTTGGTTATTTCGCGTTCCCTTCATTCTAAGGGTAGTGGCTGTTTTATATCGGGACAGTGGGCTGTTCAGCGGTTGCGTGATAATAATTTTCAACATGAATTGTTTTTAGATTTAGCGCTCTTTTTCTGTTACGTTCTATTTACACTCTGCGCAGTGTTGTAGATGAACAGTGAACAGTGTTTAAGCGATGTGATGTGTTCAATGTTTATGCAGTAAATCTGTCATCCAGTGTGAGTTGGAAACACAATCCCCGCAGACTGAGCTTTCACGCAACGTTAACACAATTTGTGGCCGGTTAGCTCAGTTGGTTGGAGCGTGGTGTTAATAACACCAAGATTGCGGGTTCGATCCCCGTACGGGCCATTCCAGTGTTTTTCATAATTTTTATTCGGTTTTTAGTCACGT
The DNA here is from genome assembly GCF_044704955.1 of Pristiophorus japonicus. Taxonomy (NCBI): domain Eukaryota; kingdom Metazoa; phylum Chordata; class Chondrichthyes; family Pristiophoridae; genus Pristiophorus; species Pristiophorus japonicus. The sequence continues at coordinate 6,194,349 of NC_092009.1, forward strand.
TGAAAATCAAATCTTTATAATGAAACAAATCCACACAGAATCCCAAGGGTTGGGAATTATTTGGAATAACAGTCATTGCTTCTTTGCCGACGGGGTGGAGAGGCACATCTTCCTGTTTATTTCTGTTTCTTGGTTTGCTGATGAAGGATGAACCGGAGGCCTGTTCCCATAAATGCTCAAAAGTAGGAACAGACAGACAGAACGGTTCTGTCGCCTGGAGATGGGCAAAAGACAGCAGTTCAGGACAAAAACACTAAATGAAATGTTCACCCGGCACCGAGAGTGAAAAATCCCGAGAAACGGACAGAATTAAATAGATTACAGTGGATGCCTACCCGCACGTGATGCTGTGGATGACGGACATTTGCTGCCAACAGTTTTATCTGGCGCAAATGTGGTGAGATTTTCGAAGGAGCAAGCAGGAAAGACTGGGTTGGTCTGCTTCTTGGCACACAAACTTGCAGTAGCTTCCTTGGTGGTCTCGAGATTCGGTTCGGCGCTCTTAATACTGTGATCTGGGCTCGATTGCTGGCCGCCGAGCATAGTATTTACGGTTGTTTTTAGTGCAATGTAAACGGCTGTTTATGAACAAATTTGCAGTTTATCACACTGCTGCTGCTGCAACCATCAGCAGCGCATTATTCATTGTTGCGATACAAAATACACTTCTGTGCCTGGTGTTTTAAAGCCAGCGTTCAATGACGAGATCTCTTTCATTGCTAATTGACAATGTAAATCTTGGCAATATTTAACTGCAAGTGTCAATACAATCTCGGTTATCTTTAGACTTGAATTTTTCTTCTTACGCTGCATCACCCTAGCTTCTCACAGCATGTCTATCAGTCAATTCATTGCCAGTAAGAAAAATGCAACAGTTTGAACTTAGCAATGTGTCCAAATCTAGAATCAGGCAGTGCCCGGGCCGTGGCAGTGATAACGCAACCTGGGCATTAAGAGTTTCCTAATACATTCACACAAACTGAACTCCGAGATCTGGTCGGGACTCACTGCCCTGAAGTGAGGGTTGTGTCGTCGGGGTAATTTCTCCAGATGTTAGGTTTTCTTTAAAAAAGTGGTGTGAAAGTTTTCTTTAATTTGTTGTAATGCCGAAATGGCTCATTTGAGAGAGTGTTGGAAGGTTGGTTTAAAGATTCCTGGTTCACTCCCAGGTTTCAGCAATTTCTGGTTATTTTGTGTTCCCTTCATTTTTAGGGAAGAGGCTGGTTTCATATCAGGACATTGCTTGAGGGATGGGCGGTTCAGCTGTTGCGTGATAATAATTTTCAACTTTAATTTTGTTAGAATCATTCGCACTTTTTGTGTTACTTTCTATCGGTACTATGCCCAGTTTTACGTCCCTTCACATTTTGGAGAAGGGCATTAGGCGATAAATTAAACGCTCCTCCCGTGCTGGCGGATCTCTCAGGCTCTGAGGGAGGGAAATGCAGCTGCGATATACAACGGCCCGGCCAAATCTTCCCATGCCCCGAGCACAAGCACGCTAAAAACAGGCACAGCAGCATTTGCCGAGGATTCGCAGCGAGTAAAATCTTCTTTGAGCTGTGATAGTTGTAAATATATTGTGGTGTATTTGTGTTAGTGAAACGTGCAGCTGTGAGTTGTGCTTTGATATATAAACAAATATACTTACCTGCGTTAGTGTTTGTCTATTATAATGCAAAGTTTTTTTAAATAATTGTATTGCAGAGAGCACCTGTATGTTGTAAATGTATTTCCTGGTTATATCTTTGAATCTATATTACTCATCCTCCATTGCCAAATTATATGCAAGAGGAACCTAAGCGATCGCACAGGACAGCTAATAAGTGGACAGAGTTTTGGGACACGTCAATTGTAGTAAAAACATAAAATGCTGGAAATCTCAGCAGGTCAGGCAGTATCTCCCGTGGAGAGGAAGCAATGATAACGTTTCTGGTCGATGACACTTTGTCAGAACTGGAGAGATTTGGAAAAGAACCGATTCTTAGAAGCACTGATTGGGAGAGGGGAAGATCTATATTTTCTCTTTTCGTTCCAGATTCCAGCATCCCCAGTATTTTGCTTTTGTATTAGTTAATTCCTCTCCACAGATGCTGCCTGACCTGCTGAGATTTACAGCATTTTCAGTTTTCATTCCAGATTCGAGCATCATTGGCAGTCAATCGAGGAGGCGGGAGTTCGGAGCAGCGCGAGTACTGGGTCGGCGAGAGGCCTATAAAGGCCAGCGGGAGTTGAGCAGGTCGAGCATTCAGTCGAGGAGGTGGGAGCTCGGAGCAGCGCGAGTCCAGGGTCGGCGAGAGGCCTATAAAGGCCAGCGGGAGTCGAGCAGTTCGAGCAATCAGTCGAGGAGGCGGGAGCTCGGAGCAGCGCGAGTTAAGGGTCGGCGAGAGGCCTATAAAGGCCAGCGGGAGTCAGGCAGTTCGAGCAGTCAGTCGAGGAGGCGGGAGCTCGGAGCAGCGCGAGTCCGGGTTCGGCGAGAGGCGTACCGGTGCAGCTAGAGGAAGAAGGCAAAGAAATAAACAACGGTGACATCACAACCTAGGGCTGAAGTGATTGGCTGGTGATTGGTGAGTAGTTTTTCTTTTTCTTCTTATATTAGTCAGTAACTTTTAACATTGTTATTACCAATTTAAGGGTATCTAAGGGTTAAGTCATGGCAGGAGAGCTCGGTCGGGTGTTATGCTCCTACTGTACAATGTGGAAACTCGGGGACACTTCTGGTGTCCCTGACGACTACGTGTGCAGGAAGTGTATCCACCTCCAGCTCCTGACTGTCCGCGTTGCGGAGTTGGAGCTGAGGGTGGATTCGCTCTGGAGCATCCACTATGCTGAGAATGACGTGAGCATCACGTGTAGTGAGTTGGTCTTACCGCAGGGAAAGGGTCCACAGCCAGCTAGGGAATGGAAGACCAGCAGGAAGAGTAGTGCAAGTAAGGTAGTGCAGGGGTCCCCTGCGGTCATCCCCCTGCATAACAGATACACTGCTTTGAGTACTGTTGAGGGGGATGACTCATCAGGGGAGGGCAGCAGCAGCCAAGTTCATGGCACCGTGGCTGGCTCTGCTGCACAGGAGGGCAAGAAAAAGAGTGGGACAGCAATAGTGGTAGGGGATTCAATGGTGAGGCGTTTCTGCGGCCGCGACCGAGACTCCAGGATGGTATGTTGCCTTCCTGGTGCAAGGGTCAAGGATGTCTCGGAGCGGGTGCAGGACATTCTGAAATGGGAGGGAGGACAGCCAGTTGTCGTGGTGCACATTGCTACCAACGACATAGGTAAAAAAAGGGATGAGGTCTTACGAAACGAATTTAAGGAGCTAGGAGCTAAGTTAAAAAGTAGGACCACAAAAGTAGTAATCTTGGGATTGCTACCAGTGCCACGTGATAGTCAGAGTAGGAATCGCAGGTTAGCGCAGATGAATACGTGGCTTGAGCAGTGGTGCAGCAGGGAGGGATTCAAATTCCTGGGGCATTGGAACCGGTTCTGGGGGAGGTGGGACCAGTACAAACCGGACGGTCTGCACCTGAGCAGGACCAGAACCAATGTCCTCGGGGCAGTGTTTGCTAGTGCTGATGGGGAGGATTTAAACTAATATGGCAGGGGGATGGGAACCAATGCAGGGAGACAGAGGGAAACAAAAAGGAGGCAAAAGCAAAAGACAGAAAGGAGATGAGGAAAAGTGGAGGGCGGAGAAACCCAAGGCAAAGAACAAAAAGAGCCACTGTACAGCAAAATTCTAAAAGGACAAAGGGTGTTAAAAAAACAAGCCTGAAGGCTTTCTGTCTTAATGCAAGGAGTATCTGCAATAAGGTGGATGAATTAATTGTGCAAATAAATGTTTAATAAATATGATGTGATTGGGATTATGGAGACGTGGCTCCAGGATGATCAGGGCTGGGAACTCAACATTCAGGAGTATTCAACATTCAGGAAGGATAGAATAAAAGGAAAAGGAGGTGGGGTAGCATTGTTGGTTAAGAAGAGATTAATGCAATAGTTAGGAAAGACATTAGCTTGGATGATGTGGAATCTATATGGGTAGAGCTGCAGAACACCAAAGGGCATAAAACGATAGTAGGAGTTGTGTACAGACCTCCAAACAGTAATAGGGATGTTGGGGAGGGCATCAAATAGGAAATTAGGGGTGCATGCAATAAAGGTGTAGCAGTTATAATGGGTCACTTTAATATGCACAGAGATTGGGCTTGCCAAACTGGAAGCAATACGGTGGAGGAGGATTTCCTGGAGTGCATAAGGGATGGTTTTCTAGACCAATATGTTGAGGAACCAACTAGGGGGGAGGCCATCTTAGACTGGGTGTTGTGCAATGAGAGAGGATTAATTAGCAATCTCATTGTGCGAGGCACCTTGGGGAAGATTGACCATAATATGGTGGAATTCTGTATTAGGATGGAGAATGAAACAGTAAATTCAGAGACCATGGTCCAGAACTTAAAGAAGGGTAACTTTGAAGGTATGAGGCGTGAATTGGCTAGGATAGATTGGCGAATGATACTTCGGTGGTTGACTGTGGATGGGCAATGGCAGACATTTAGAGACCGCATGGATGAATTACAACACTTGTACATTCCTGTCTGGCGTAAAAATAAAAAAGGGAAGGTGGCTCTACCGTGGCTATCTAGGGAAATCAGGGATAGTATTAAAGCCAAGGAAGTGGCATACAAATTGGCCAGAAATAGCAGCGAACCTGGGGACTGGGAGAAATTTAGAACTCAGCAGAGGAGGACAAAGGGTTTGATTAGGGCAGGGAAAATAGAATACGAGAAGAAGCTTGCAGGGAACATTAAGGTCGATTGCAAAAGTTTCTATAGGTCGGTAAAGAGAAAACGGTTAGTAAAGACAAACGTAGGTCCCCTGCAGTCAGAATCCGGGGCAGTCATAACGAGGAACAAAGAAATGGCAGACCAATTGAACAAGTACTTTGGTTCGGTATTCACTAAGGAGGATACAAACAACCTTCCGGATATAAAAAGGGTCAGAGGGTCTAGTAAGGAGGGAGATCTGAGGGAAATCTTTATTAGTCGGGAAATTGTGTTGGGGAAATTCATGCGATCGAAGGCCAATAAATCCCCATGGCCAGATGGACTGCATCCCAGAGTACTTAAGGAGGTGGCCTTGGAAATAGCGGATGCATTGACAGTCATTTCCAACATTCCATTGACTCTGGATCAGTTCCTATGGAGTGGAGGGTAGCCAATGTAACCCCACTTTTTAAAAAAGGAGGGAGAGAGAAAACAGGGAATTATCGACCGGTCAGCCTGACCTCAGTCGTGGGTAAAATGATGGAATCAATTGTTAAGGATGTCATAGCAGTGCATCTGGAAAATGGTGACATGATAGGTCCAAGTCCGCATGGATTTGTGAAAGGGAAATCATGCTTGACAAATCTTCTGGAATTTTTTGAGGATGTTTCCAGTAAAGTGGACAAAGGAGAACCAGTTGATGTGGTATATTTGGACTTTCAGAAGGATTTCGACAAGGTCCCACACAAGAGATTAATGTGCAAAGTTAAAGCACATGGGATTGGGGGTTGTGTGCTGACGTGGATTGAGAACTGGTTGTCAGACAGGAAGCAAAGTGTAGGACTAAACGCGTACTTTTCAGAATGGCAGGCAGTGACTAGTTGGGTGCCGCAAGGCTCTGCGCTGGGGCCCCAGCTGTTTACATTGTACATTAATGATTTAGACGAGGGGATTAAATGCAGTATCTCCAGATTTGCGGATGACACTAAGTTGAGTGGCAGTGTGAGCTGCGAGGAGGATGCAATTAGGCTGCAGAATGACTTGGATAGGTTAGGTGACTGGGCAAATGCATGGCAGATGAAGTATAATGTGGATAAATGTGAGGTTATCCACTTTGGTGGTAAAAACAGAGAGACAGACTATTATCTGAATGGTGACAGATTAGGAAAAGGGAAGGTGCAACGAGACCTGTGTGTCATGGTACATCAGTAATTGAAGGTTAGCATGCAGGTACAGCAGGCGGTTAAGGAAGCAAATGGCATGTTGGCCTTCATAGCGAGGGAATTTGAATACAGGGGCAGGGAGGTGTTGCTACAGTTGTACAGGGCCTTGGTGAGGCCACACCTGGAGTATTGCGTACAGTTTTGTTCTCCTAACTTGAGGAAGGACATTCTTGCTATTGAGGGAGTGCAGCGAAGGTTCACCAGACTGATTCCCGTGATGGCGGGACTGACCTATCAAGAAAGACTGCATCAACTGGGCTTGTATTCACTGGAGTTCAGAAGAATGAGAGGGGACCGCATAGAAACGTTTAAAATTCTGACGGGTTTAGACAGGTTAGATGCAGGAAGAATGTTCCCAATGTTGGGGAAGTCCAGAACCAGGGGTCACAGTCTGAGGATAAGGGGTAAGCCATTTCGGACCGAGATGTGGAGAAACTTCTTCACCCAGAGAGTGGTGAACCTGTGGAATTCTCTACCACAGAAAGTAGTTGAGGCCAATTCACTAAATATATTCAAAAGGGAGTTAGATGAAGTCCTTACTACTCGGGCGATCAAGGGTTATGGCGAGAAAGCAGGAAGGGGGTACTGAAGTTTCAGGTTCAGCCATGAACTCATTGAATGGCGGTGCAGGCTAGAAGGGCTGAATGTCCTGCTCCTGCACCTATTTTCTATGTTTCTATGTTTCTATCCACAATATTTTGCTTTTGTATTCATGTTTAATTCAAGAATCTGTTCTTTTCCAAGATTCTGCAGTTCTGACGAAGTGTCATCTACCCGAAACGTTAACTCTGCTTTTCAGCACAGATGCTGCCTCACCTGCTGAAATTTCACGCATTTTCTGCTATTATTCAAGAATCCAGCAGCCGCATTATTTTTCTTTTACATTCCATGTCTCCGGAGATCCCATTTCCCATGTTTATGGAGCTACTTCGCTGTCTCGAGCGCTATATCTTCTGTTTCTAGTTAACATCCAGTTTCATCAGGAAATTACCCTGTTTCTGGAGTTATATTGACTATTTCTTGCGACCGCATTAGGGCAATGGAGCTGCGGATGGATTCACTGTGGAGCATCCACGATGCTGAGGATTTCGAGAATAGCACGTTTAATGAGTTGCTCACAACGCAGTTAAAGGTTCCACAGGCAGATAGGTAATGGGTTATCATCAATCAGGACAGGAACGGGAAGGCAGTGCGTGGCTCCCCTGAGTCATCTCCCTCCAAGACAAATATACCGTTTTGGATATTGTTGGTGGAGATGGCTCAACACGGGTAGCCAGCAGCAAAGTTCATGGCACCGTGGGTGGATCTGATGCACAGGAGGGCAGGAAAAAGAACGGGAGAGCTTTAGTAATTGGGGATTCTATTGTAAGGGGAATAGATAGGCGTTTCTGCAGTCGCAACCGAGACTCCAGGATGGTATGTTGCCTCCATGGTGCAATGTTCAAGTATTTCCCGGAGTGGCTGCAGGAAATTCTGGAGGTGGAGCGTGACAAGCCAGTTGTCGTGGTGCATATAGGTACCAATGATATATGTGGAAAAACGGGATGAGGTCCTACAAGCTGAATTTAGGAATCTAGGAGTTAAATTAAAACGTAGATCTCAAAGGTAGTAATCTCAAGATGGCTGCCAGTGCCACGTGCTAGTCAGAGTAGAGTTAGCAGGATAGCTAAGATGAATACGTGGCTTGAGGAGTGGTGCAGGAGGGAGCGACTCAAAGTCCTTGGATATTGGAACCGGTTCTGGGGGAGGTGGGCCCAGTAAAAACCGGATGGTCTGAAACTGGGCAGGACCAAAATCAATGTCTTAGGGGAAGTGTTTGTTAGTGCTGTTGAGGAGGTATTAAACTAATAAACCAGGGGGTAGGAACCTATGCAGGGAGATTGAGGGACGTCGAATGGGGGCAGAAGCATATGATGGAAAGAAGAAAGGTAAAAATGGAGAGCAGAGAAACACAAGGTAAAAATTATAAACGGCCACATTACAGCCAAAATCTAAAGGGAGAAAGTTTGTTAAAAATACAAGCCTCAGGGCTCTGTGCCTCAATGCGAGGAGTATTCGTAATAAGGTAGATGAACTTACTGCGCATACATATATTAACGAATATGATATAATTGGGATTTCGGAGATATGGCTGCAGGATGACCAAGGCAGGGAACACGACATACAGAGGTATTCAACATTCAGGAACCATAGACAAAAAGGAAAAGGATGTGGGGTAGTGTTGCTGGTTAAAGAGGAAATTAACGCAATAGTAAAGAAGGACATTAGCTTGGATGATCTGGAATCGGTACGGGTAGAGCTGCGGAATACCAAAGGGCAGAAAACGCTCGTGGACTTTGTGTACAGACCACCAAGCAGTAGTAGTGAGGTTGGGGACAACAGCAAACAAGCAAGTAGGGGTGCGTGCAATAAAGGTACAGCAGTTATCATGAGCGACTTTAATCCAAATATTGATTGGGTTGGCCACACTGGTAGCAATAAGGTGGAGGAGGATTTCCTGGAGTGTGCTAGGAATGGTTTTCGACACCAATATGTCGAGGAACCAACTAGAAGGCTGGCCATCCTTGACTGGGTGATATGTAATTAGAAATGACTAATTAGCAATCTTGTTGTGCGAGGCCCCTTGGGGAAGAGTGACCAAAATATGGTAGAAGTCTTTATTAAGATGGAGAGCAACACAATTAATTCAGAGACTAGGGTCCTGAACTTAAGGAAAGTTAACTTCGATGGTATGAGACATGAATTGGCTAGAATAGACTGGCGAATGTTACATAAAGCGTCGACGTTGGATAGGCAATGGCAGATATTTAAAGATGTCATGGTTGAACTTCAACAATTGGACACCTGTGTCTGGAGTAAAACAAAGCGGGCAATGTGGCTCAACTGTGGCAAACAAGCCGAATTAGGGATAGTGTTAAATCCAAGGAAGAGGAATATAAATAGGCCAGAAAAAGGAGAAAACCTAAGAATTGGGTGAAATTTAGAATTCAGCAGAGGACCTAGGGTTTAATTAGAAGTTGGAAAATAGAATATGAGGGGGAGTTTGCTGGGAACATAAAAACTGACTGCAAAAGCTTCGATAGATATGTGAAGAGAAAAATATTAGTGAAGACAAACGAAGGTCCCTTGCTGTCAGAATCAGATGAATTTATAATGGGGAAGAAAGAAATGGCATACCAATTGAACAAATACTTCAGTTCTGTCTTCATGAATGAAGACACAAATAACCTTCTGGAAATACGAGGGGACCGAGTGTCGAGCGAGAAGGAAGAACTGAAGGAAATCCTTATTAGTCAGCATATTTTGTTATCGAAATTGCTGGGATTGAAGGCAGATAAATCCCAAGGGCCTGATAATCTGCATCCCAGAATACTTCAGGAAGTGGCCCCAGAAATAGTGGATGCATTCGTGATCATTGTCCAACAGCCTTTCGACTCTGGATCAGTTACTATGGACTGGAGGGTAGCTAATGTAATACCACTTTTCAGAAAAGGAGGGAGAGAGAAAACGGGGAATTATAGACCAGTTAGCCTGACATCGGCAGTGGGGAAGATGTTGGAATCAGTTGTTAAAGATGAAATAGCAGCGCATTCGGAAAGCAGTGACAGGATCGGTCTAAGTAAGCATTGGTTTTATGAAAGGGAAATCATGCTTAACAAATCTTCCAGAATTTTTTGAGGACATAACTAGTAGAGTGGACAAGGGAGAACCAGTGGATCTGGTGTATTTGGATTTTCAGAAAGGCTCTTGACAAGGGTCCACACAAGGCTTTAGTGGCAAAATTAAAGCACAAATATTGGGGGTAAGTAATTGAAGTGGATAGAGAACTGTATGGCAGACAGGACGCAGCGTGTCAGGATACACGGGTCCTTTTCAGAATGGCAGACAGTGACAAGTGTGGTGCTGCAGGGTTCAGTGCTGGGGCCCCAGCTATTTACAATATACATCAATGATTTTGATGAAGGAATTGAGTGTAATATCTCCAAGCTTGCAGTTGATACTAAGCTGGTTTGCTGTCTGAGCTGTTAAGAGGATGCCAAGAGGCTGCAGGGTGACTTGGACTGTTTAGTTGAGTGGGCAAATGCATGGCAGATGCAGTAAAATGTGGATAAATGTGAGAATATCCACTTTGGTGGCAAAAACAGGAATGCAGAATATTATCTGAGTGGCGACAGATTTGGAAAAGGCAAGGTGCAACGAGATCTGGGAGTCATGGTACATCAGTCATTGAAAGTTGGCATTCATGTACAGCAGGCGGTGAAGAAGGCAAATGGTCTTCATAGCTAGGGGATTTGAGTATAGGAGCAGGGATATTTTAATACTTTTGTACAGGGCCTTGTTGAGGCCTCACTGGAATATTGTGTTAGTTTTGTTCTCCCAATCTGAGAAAGGACGTTCTTGCTATTGAAGGAGTGCAGCGAAGGTTCACCAGACTGATTCCCGGGATGGCAGGATTGACAAATGAGGAGATACTGGATCGACTGTGCCTGTATTCACTGGAGTTTAGAAAAATGAGAATGGATCTCATAGAAACATAAACATACTGACGGGAGTGGACAGTTTAGAGGCAGAAGAATGTTCCCGATACTGGTTTAGTCCAGACCCAGGGGTCACAGTCGAAGGATAAGGGGTAAGCCATTTAAGACCGAAATGAGGAGAAACTTCTTGAGTCAGAGGGCTATTAGCCTGTGGAATTCTCTATCACAGAAAGTTGTTGAGGCCAGTTATTTAGATCTATCCAAAGGGAGTTTGATATCGCCCTTACGGATAAAGAGATCAAGGAGTATGGAGGGAAAGCAGGAAAGGGGTACTGAGATGCTCTTATGGATAACGGGATCAAGGGGTATGGAGAGAAAGCAGGAAAGGGGTATTGAGGTGAATGATCAGCCATGATCTTACTGAATCATGCTGCAGGCTCGAAGAGCCGAATGGCCTACTCCTGCACCTATTGTCTATGTTTCTATGCAAAATCATGTTCCTGGAGCTATTTGCCCTGATGCTGTATCTCATAATTCCGCAATTTCTGCTGATAGCTCCCTTGTCCTTGACCTAATTCCCCTGTTCCTGGAGCTTCAAATTCCCCTTTACCGGGAGCTTCAAATTCCCCTGTTCCTCGAGTGAATTAACTTGTTCCGGAGCTAATTCACGCATTCCTAGATCTGATACGGTAGCTATTTCTGCTGATCCTAATTTTCGTGATCCTGCTACTAATTCCCGTTTCTGGAGCTAATTCACCCTTTTCTGAGGCTCTTAATATCGTCCTAAATCCTATTTTCCTGGAGCAGTTCTGCACTTTCTCGAGCTAAGACGCCTGTTTATGGAGACTTTCGCCCTGCTTCTGAAGCGAATACCCTTTTTTGAAGAAGCTCCAAAGTCAGATGTTTATGCAGCAGCTAATTGTTCTTTTTATGTGGCTGAGAATTTCCCGAAATTTGGAGCTCCGAATAGAATATAAAAAGTGTGCTCTCCTAATTCCCCTGCAACAGGAACACCTGGTTATATATACAACCGAAGTAATCTGTATAATACGGCCACCAAAGGGCATACTTGATGGAGTCCCAAGCGAGCCCACATCCCATGCCAGTAATTTATATAATCAGGCCTCCCACCCTGTACCAACACTCTGGATTTTGTATAAAGGAGTTGGGTCCCACTTACTCATGTCAACAGTACCCAGGCTTATAATAAAGTAATGTAACTAACAACTGGCGAAGAGATAACGAACAATCACGTGAAAATGCAGAGAACTGTTTGTACCCTGAAGAAATTCTCAGAAGGGGACGATTGGGCGGCTTTCCTGGAGCGACTCGCCCAAAACTTCGTGGCCAACGAGCTGGAAGGGGACGAGAACGCTGCTAAACGAAGGGCGATCCTCCTCGCTCTCTGTGGGGTAATATCCTATGGCCTCATGAAGAATCTTCTAGCTCTGGTGAAACCAACAACCAAATCGTTGAAGAACTGTGTACGCTGGTCTGGGAGCACATAAATCCGAAGGAAAGCGTTCTGATGGCAAGCTATCGATTTTACACGTGTCAATGCTCTGAAGGCCAGGAAGTGGTGAGCTGCGTCGCCGAGCTACATCGTCCAACTAAGGCAACTTGCAGGCCATTGCGAATTCGACAGATTCCTTCAGCAAATGCTCCCTGTTTATGGAGTTGTTAGTGCCCCTCTTTAATGTACTTTCAATGTTCCTGTTTCTGAAGCTCAGGTTTGTCTGTTTTAGCAGCTCAAAATAGCTTTTAACATAGCAAATATTTACCCTGCTTCGGGAGCTCTCTGTTAACTGCACTGGTTTGGGTTAACTCTACCAATACCCATTTCCTGACCTTGATTTTAGAGATCCCTTTTGTCCCATTTCTGGATCTCCAAATCCCCCTCTTTCTGTAGCATTCTCATAATTCCGCCGATTTTGTAGACCTGGGTTCAGGGGTACGGGTGTGGGGCCGCAGGTCATAGAGTGAGATCAGTGAATAGCGACAGAGAATAGGGTCAGGCGTCAGATATTGTGGACAATTCAGCTATATATATCGCCGCACTCAGACACGTATAAAGTACAACCTGGTGCTCCAGGAACAGGGGGAAGGGGGAGCTCCTGGAAGAGGGTGAAGTGGGAGCTCCAGGAACAGGGGGAACTCACACTGTACAGCGAAATTAGCTGCAAAAAAAGAGGAATTAAGATTAGAAAGAAGAGAGTTGGCTAAAGACACAGGTAAATTAGCTATTCCTGCAGCAGGAGGATTTGGAGACTGAACCTCAAGCAATATAATTCGGAGCTATATTTATCGTGGAAATGGTAGCCACGCAAAAAGCACAATTAGATGCTTCATAAACTATGCAATTTGGAGCTCCATAAACCGGGTAACTATGATGTCAACAAATGAAATATCTCCAGAAAAAGGGGAACACGTTCATCGAAAAGCTAGAGTATTAGTCGCTCCAGTAACAGGAGCATTAGGAGCAATTGAAACATGGGAATTAGCAGCTTCAGGAACAGAGAAATTTGCCCCAGAAACATGGAATGGGATGTCATTAAATACAGGAATGAATTCCATAAACACGGGAATTAACTCCTAAAACATTGGAATTAACACGACAAACTGGGGAATTAGGTTCTCCACCAGCACCAGAATTATGAACTCCAGAAACAGAGGAATTATGTCCAGAAATATGTTAATTCGCTCCAGAATGAGGGGGAATCAGGTGCTCCAGAAACAAAGGACATTTCAGCCCCAGAAACGAGGAATTGTTTAGAGAAATTGGGAAATTACGAGATCCAGAAACAAGGGGACAATGATTCCATAAACAAAATAGGTTCGAGCAAAAGAAACAGGAGATTCAAAACACATGGGGAATTAAGAGAGGGCATCATCAATGTGTAACGTTGGGGTTCCTTGTACCGGTTTCTGTCAGAGTGTAGCTTAACGTGAGCATAGCTCTAATTCTCCAGCTGGGTTCAACTCTGCACAAAGGCATATGGCCGAAGGTCAGAGCTTCAGAATCCAAATCCTTTCATAATGCAGTGCGAAAACTGTTGATAAAGAATATCATACATATCTAACATTCTTGTAACATTCACAATCGAATAAAAGCAGTAATCGAGAAGTTATTTATCTTACCGTCCATCACACATACAACAATTCCAGAACAATTGGATGAGAAGCGTCTAACATCACTTTCCTTCTGGTTAGGTTTAATATAGAAGGAAGTTCTTTTTTAACTAAAATTTCACAATCTGAGCTAAAATGGATGCTTGTTAATCTGTGGCTGGTGGTTTCTCTGGTTTTTCTTTCTCTGCTCTTTTCCGTTCAATCGGCAGAATGCCAGCCTATGGTTGGAGTGCTTCATGACAAGAATTAAATTCGCTCCAACCAATACACTCCCTGTTTAGAAACAAGGATGACAAATGTTTAATCAGTTCAGTTCCTCTTAGTGCGTGAGTTGGCTTCTATGCGGGTGTCATCTTATGTGAGAGTTCAGTCTCGTATAGGTATGACACGTGCCACCGCTGCCAACTGTGACCTCCACCTTATATACCCATCTGCCCTCGGCGGGGTAGGACCCAGAGGCACGGACAAGTGGCCAGTCGTTCCGGGGAATTTATTTGTCGGAGGAAAATGATTGGCATCTTTTCTGAAGCTGGTGTACGGAGCTAACTGCATAAAAGGACGCTGTGCGTTCTGGCTTACTTTAAGAAATTTGGCCAGCTTAGTGAAATGAGTCGCTGCCAGTATCAGCCTTATGCTCCGATACATCTCTCGCCATGCGTTGCATAGGTAGACCTGGAGTTGTGAGTGTTGGGCGAAGATAGTTGGGATAATTGAGCAGCCACAATTTGGACAAGTCATCCATCTGCACTGCGATTTCTGTACATAATTTCGCAAGTTCGGGAAGTTTGTGGCTTCATCCACTTTGAACTTCAGAAATTTGTCGAGCTTTCGAAGGATGTATGTGGTAATCTTGAACGTGTGCCAAAACTCTCCATTTCCTTACACACTTCCTGGTAGGCCATTTTATGTTCCGTAAAGTACCAGTGTCGGAACCTTTACCAACTGTTTGAAGTTTCTCTTTTTATATACTTGATGAGAAAAGGCAGTTTCTGCGTGGCCTGTCTACCATGGCTTCAAATGTGTGGCGCCATGGCTGAAACGTGATTGGGAGCCTATCATAAACATCAGGCTCATGTGCAGGCTGGCAGTGACGTGTGTTGGCAATGCCATTGTTAGGTCGAGGTTTGGTTCCCGCATGTTGGTTGCTGGCTCGAGATGACGGAGGCTCGAGTAGTTTGGTTCTACGCCACTGGCTGAGGGGACAGCTCTTCATTCCGTTCCGGCTGGCTGAATGATCAGGGCTGCTGGCTGAAGTCGGAATGCAGTGGCAGAGTGAGCCGACCTGGCTGTGAGGTGCCGAAACTGTGAGGCATGGTCATTTGAGTTCTGTTCCGGTGAGGTTTGGACACAAGACCTCTGTGCTTCTTGCCCAGCTCGCTCCATCTCCTCTACCATTGCTTGCTGTACGGCCATGGATTTCCTGGCTTGAAGTAACTGGAGGGCCACCTCGCCCTGGACTTCTGCCACTTTCGCCTCGACCGTTTATCTCGCTATGACCTCCACTAAATCTGTGTTCTTTGTTGCAGCAGCAACATTGGGTCGAGCATTAATCTAGGTTGGCTGACTTGAGGACGATGTCCTGGAGTTCTTGTCGAGTGTCCCGACCGCCTGCTGACGCTCGACCGTGATTGTAGGGCCATGGTGTGGAGCCGCTCCATAATGTGGGCAATATCGCTGTTCTCTAGGAAGATTTACTCAGTTTTTTGACCATCTTACGTGAATGCTCTCGCTTTATCTTGTGTCGAGGTCGCAGAGCGTAGCCCACAGATGCTGAATCGTCTGGAGTGCCGAACAAACCTCGGCCACGGCTGTTTGAAGGATGTTCTCATCGTTTGGGTCAGCCAGTTCAAGAGATATTTTGTTTCTCCAGCCAGTATAGATGGAATTTATTTTTACTCGCATCTATATCATTGCTGAGGGCTTTTAGGGTAGGGTGCCTCTCAGATCGACTCCGAGGGTTTTTCTCACGGGGAGAGATCTCCTCGAGCTCTGAGCTTAGAGTTTCCTCATGCAGGGTATTTGTGCTACCATTACTGTCCCACATGATATTCTGCTGGTGACCTGGGCGAATTTTTTGAGCAAATGGTCTTCCGTTGCTTCTGGCGAGCACTGTCAGACAATCAGTTTGGGACAATTCAGAATAGAGTATAAAAAATTACACTGAGTTAAACGACCGTGACAGGATTCGAACCTGCGATTTTCTGATAACGGCCTGGTAATTGCAGTCGGATTCTTGCCGCATGCTCAAATCTCTCAACTTCAAGAAAAATGCCTCATCTCATGGCTCAAGTCCTTTCTGGTCCTCGGCTTGCAGGTGTACGCCGGTGTAAAACCTCATGCTTCACAGGGACGATTGGCTGCCGCGTTTCCCGCATTACAACTATAACTAGACTTCAAAAGTACTTAATTGTAAAGCGCTTTGGGCATCTGCTGGTCGTGAGGAACTATAAAGTTTTCTTTCGTACTGGGAGGTTAACTTGTGTTGAAGTACGGGCAGTCCAACTCTTGTTGTTTTCCGGAATGAATGAACAAACTGCCACCTCTGCTTTCCTTTGCTCCCCAGGAGGCGCAGCGAATACTGGAGCCAATGAGCTTCGCGGAACGGGGAATGACCACAATCGATCGATTGCAAAGGGAGAGAGAGGAGCACAGACAGTTTAACGAAGCAATGATGCGTCTCGCGATTGCTGGTGCAGGTCAGCAGGCTGACTGCGGCTGTCCGCTCTGGAATAGGTTACACGTGCAACTTTCTGTGTGATATTTCCTCTTAATTTAAGAGCTTGCGTCCAATTTTCAATCTGATAACACTGGGCAGGCCAATATATCAAGGTGTAGTGCCCAGAACTATGCAGAGTACTCCTGATATAGCTAACCAGAGATTTGTATACCCGCAGCATTACTTCTCCGCTCTTCCCCCGGCCCCTGTATTCTATTCCTCTAGATTTTATCTGTACCTGTCCATAACATTTTAACCTGTATACATAGCCCCTAAATCTCTTTAGACCTCCACTGTTACCTTTTCACCAGTTTGAAACTAATTTGGTCTATCCTTGCATCCAAAGTGGATTACCTCCCATTTGCTTACAATATTACAGTTTTGCCCACTCGCTTAATCTATTAATACCTAGGAATGTTATGCTTTCATTTGCAATGCTGCCTATTTTGTCATTGTGAACTTGGTTGTGTGTTTTCTATCCTCTATCCTAAGTCGATAATAGTGAATAGTTGAGGCTCCAACGTTGATTCCTGTGGGACAATAGCCAAACATTGCCAATTATCCCTACTGTCTCCTGCCTCTCAGACAAATTCCTAATCAGGTCAATGATTTGCCTCAATTCCAAAGGCCAAAAATCTTTGCGGGGAATGGGGCAAATTAAATGAAGTATAGGAGGAAATATCTAGAACGGATTCACGTTAAAAAGTATCAGCAACACAGGTTATAAACAAACCCTGGGTAGATGACAGTGGTGTGCTGTGCACATTTGTGGTCTCTCTCAAATATATATATCCGAGGCACTGGATGATGAATGAATTACATGGATAATATAATAGAAATTTTTAGCACCGAAGGAGGCCATTGCAGCCCATCGTGTCTGCGCTGACCGACAAAGCTACCCAGCCTAATTTAAATTTCCAGCTCTTGATCTGTAGCCCTGTAGGTTGTGGCACTTAAGTCCACATCAAGTACTTTTTAGCAGAGTTGAGCGTTTCTGCATCTACCACCTTTTCAGGCCGGGAGTACCAGACCCCCATCACCCTCTGGTAACACATTCCCATCGCATCTTCTCCAAATCTCCTACCAATTACTTTAAATCTATGACCCTTGCATGTTGGCCCCTCTACGGGAAATCGGTCCTTCCTATCCACTCTATCGAGTCAGCTCAGAATTTTATACATCAGTCTTTGCATAAATGATCCGACACAAGCGATTGAACGGGGTGGGGCACTGAGGTGACCTGAGGAAGTATATCAAAATCGAAAGAAGGGCTTTGAAAGACTAGATTAGAAATAAAGTGGTTTGTGGAGAATACAACACTGTCATAATAAATGATGGTCAATAATTAACCAATAAAGATTGAGGGGAAACTACTTGGTGGATAAAATGTGGAACTGGATACGACGGGGAGTAGTTGAGGAAAGTAGCATAGATGCAATTAACATGGGTGAAAGAAATATGAGGTTTTACGTGTTGGGTTCGTTGAATTGGTTGGAAGGACGCACTTGTGTAGCATAAAGCAGCAAGGCTGCGCGGCCTCTTTCTGTGCTGTGGAATACATGTAATAATCATGGGTATTCGTTATGTTTCACGAACTAGACTCTGGGAATAAATGACAGTACATGGAATCGAAGGCAACCTGTCGCCAGTGGTAAGAAATTGGTTAGGGGCAGGGAACAGCGATACTGGCCATCTACTGCAATTGGCAGGGTGTGATTTGTGGTCTTCCTAGGGATCTGTACTGGGGCCTCAGATTTCCACTTTCAATGATTTAGACGAAACAATATAAATATAGAAATTTACAGTGCAGAAGGAGGCCATTTCGGCCCATAGTGTCCGCGCCGGCCGACACACAGCCGTATATCCAAGTTTCCTCACGCCAGCAAGTTGGCTGGCACAGTAACTAGTGTATATGGTAGCAATTAAGTTTCAAAAGGCTATTAAAGTAAGGCAGCAAAACTGCCAAGGTGGCGTTTAGTCTGGGAAGTGTGAGATTGTCAACTTTAAATCCCGAGAACGTTGGATCATTATTTCTGTTCGGTTAGAAGCTCGGACCTCAAGCAGAAGAGATCGAGTGACCTCTGAGCAGATATCATTAAACCAGTGGGAGTTAATAAAAGACTACTGAGAATTGCTTTCAGGCTCAAATCTCAGTGATCTTAGAAGCGGGCGCAGCCTCTGGCAACTCCGGGCTGGATTTGAATCTGACACCGAGGCAAACATCCAGCGTCTGAGCTGTAGGACGTTTCAAACTAATGTTTCCCGGCAGGGTCCTTGGGATTGGAGCCTTGTTCCTGATGGACTATTGAGGTGGTGGGTTGAACAACAAGCCCGCACTGTTCCTCATTGTCCGTCTGCCTGATTGGGCTGCACCCACCAATGAATGTAGCAATTGCACTTTATATCCTCACGGTGGGCTGGGTGGAGGGCACGGTGTGTGAACTGGACAGAAATAACTGGAGGGCGTGGTTTACGATCAAAGCCTGGATTTATGTCACTTCTCCCAGAGGGCGAGATACAGCCATTGAGACATGAACGGGAAGATCCCAGGTGTTGCTGACTGATTCTGGATTGTCGCCAGGGGACCGGGCGGGGTGTCCGGGACACACATTATTAGCGGGGGCGGGGGCGTGGGAGTATAACTGGACACTTACCACTGTCTTGAGACTGAAATCGCCTTTCTTTCCCTCTGAACTTCACAGGTGAACAAGGCAGGTCCAGCCTGGCTGGCGATTGTGGAAACCGGGATCCGTGCTGGCCTAAAAGAGCGATCTAACGTACCCCACATCCCAGCTCTTGGTCCATAGCCTTGTCGGGTCAGCAAGTGCACATCCAAGTCCATGTGTTGAGATTTTGTAACCCTACCACCCTTTCAGGCAGAGAGGTCCAGATTCTCCACCACCCACTGGGTGAAACAATGTTCTCCTAATCCTCGTACCAATTGCTTAAAATCTATACCCCCTGGATATTGAATCATCTGCCAAGAGAAATAGATCCTTCCTATCCATTTTATATCGACCCCTCAGTAACGTACACCTGCAGCTTCCCTCGTTCGAAAGAAAAAACCTCAGCCATGCAATCTTTACTCAGCTAAAATTATCCAGTGCTGGCAACATCATCATAATCTCCTGTGTACCCTGTCTAGTGCAATAGTGAATTTTATGTATAGTGGTGACCAGAACTGTATGCAGTGCGCTAGCTGTGGGGGAAAGTCTTCTCCCTGGTCCCCATCAAAACCACGGCATTGTCAAAAACAGAAGTTTCAATCAGAGCCTTGCCATTGTACCGCTGGTCCGATTCTTTAAGCTTGAGTCAGGTCAAAGGGGAAGCTGGATACTTAAGCAACAAGCCCGGTTCAGATCGCCGTGTTGGTTGCAACTTACTTCATAATTGTGGGAGTTCGAGGCACCGTCACCTCCACATCAGATATATCCCTCCTTAAAACCGAAACTATACGCAGTACTCCAGGTGTGGTCTCATCGATGGCCTGTACCTTTGTTGCAGGACTTCCGTACTTTGCTACTCCATCCCCTTGCAATAAAGGCTAACATTCCTTTTGCCTTCCTAATTACTTGCTGTAGCTGCATGCTAACTTTTCGTGTTTCATGTACAAGGACCCACAGATCCATCTGCACCACAACATTTTGTAATCACTCCCCATTTAAATAATAATTTGCTTTTTGATTGTTCCTACCAATGAGGATAACCGCACATTTTCCTACTTTATAATCCATCTGCCAAACGTTTGACCTCACTTAGGCTATCTATATCCCTTTGCAGTTTCTTTCAATCCTCCTCACAACGTGCTTTCCCACCTATCTTTGTCGCATCAGCAAACTTGGCTGCAATATACTCGCTCCCTTCATCCAAGTGATTAATATAGATTGTAAATAGTTGAGTCCCCCACACTGATCCCAGTGGCATCCCACGAGTTACAGTTTGCCGAACTGAAAATGAAACATTTATTCTGACTTTCTGTTTTCTGATAGTTCGTCCTACCTCTATCCATGCTAATATATTTACCCCCAACCCACTGATCTTTTATCTTGTACAGTAATCTCTTATGTGACACCTTATCGAATGTCTTCTGGAAATCCAAATGCACCACCTCCACTGGTTCCATTTTATTGACCCTGCTCTTTACATCAGCAAATTTGTCAAACATGATTTCCCTTTCATCAAACCATGCTCAATCTGCTTGACTTTATTATAATTTTCTAAATGTCTTGCTACTACTAACTCCAACATTTTCCCAATGACAGATGTTAAGCTAATAGGTCGAAAGTTTTCTGCATTTTGCCTTCTTTAATTTCTTAAATAGAGCCATTACATTTTCGATGATCTGATCTGCTGGGACCTCTCCAGAATCAGGGCTTTTTAGTAGATTAGACTCAAAATATCCACTATCTCTGCAGCCATTTATTTTAACGATGCTAGAATGCAGGCCATGAGATCCAGGGCACTTGTCCACCTTAAGTCCCATCAGTTTGCCTAGTACTTTTTCTCTCGTGCCAGTGATTGTTTTACAATCCCCCTTCCCCATAGCTGCTTGATTATCAATTATTGGGATGCTTTTAGTGTCTTTTGCCGTTGAAGACCAATTCCAAATATAGGTTAAATGTTCCTGCCATTTCCCTGTTCCCCATTATTAATTCTCCAGTCTCATTCTCGAAGTGACCAACGTTTAACTTTCTCAACAGCGATGTGTGGTTGACTGGCCTGTTCATAAATTAAAAAGCAAAAACTGAATTCAGAGGATATTGTAGCTCTTAAATAATCTACATGTCTCAAGCGGAGCTATATCAGAGACTATGGGTTGAATTAGAATTGGATGGGATGGCAAAACTAGTGCTAGCATACCTGCCACCCTCCATGTCCCGTCCGATTTCAGTTCCATTTGAAACTTATAACTGGTGGCAGATGCAAAACCGCCTGATTTTCATTCCTGCCACAGATGAAATTCACCCCTTCAGTATATTCATAGATATGCATAATACTTACTAACATTAAGATTTTGCAGATTTACCCCTGCGGCTGTGAAACACTTGAGCAATTGTCTGGATAAAACAGGAAGAGACAATCTTCAGCAAATTGTGCAGTAAATATTGCGCTCCTACTGTTACAGTTGGTTTGGGTTTCTTTCATTAATCCCCAAACAGCAACATTTTCACTGATATTAATAATAAACTGTTACAAACGTGCATTAATATAAATCATTAAATATAAGAGTACTAATGCAAAAATAACATCTGGAAACCTTTTAAATAGTGCCATGCATTACACATCCACGATCTGATTACACCTTCACTTAGTAACAATTTGCCAGTTACTGTTCTGTTCCTCGCCCAGGTGCATTACTTTTCAGAATGGAATGAGGGGAAAAATTCCACAGCCCAGCAAGCTCAATTCATGACTGTTCTGAACTCATCAATGGAAATAATTCTTTGTTCTCCAGCCATCAGTAGGCATCTCCCTCCCAAATCTTACTCTCATATTTGGAATGCTGCAACTGAAAATGGAGGGGACTCAATCCCCTCACCTGACTGTGGAGACAATCACCTGCCCGTAAGACAATACTCACCTTGCTACTTATTATGAAGTTTGAAGGAAAATAACTTAATCAGGGCGGCGATAAGAAAAAGGAGAAGAACTGTTGCTGTGATCGACGTTGTGTGACTCTGCGCTGGAACCAAGTAAACATAATCCATGAATAACATAATACTCTCCAAGCATTACAGAGTCACCCTCGCATCAAGTGCCAAATTAAATTCCTTTTAAATCTGCACAAAATGGAATCCCTTTCCAATCAACTCAGTCCCTTCTCCCTGATATCCATGCATGTCTCAGCTCTAAGCTCTATTATTACATTGACTGCCTTTCTGATCTCCAAATCCACTGTCCACAGATTCCAACTAATCCCAACCTCCCTGTCCCACACTAATTCCTACTCACTTCTGTGTTCAACCATCTTCCTGTCCTCCAAAGTAACACATTTAAACTCCTGGTCCACGTGGTCCCTATGTTTGAGACAAATCTCCTCCCATTTTATCTCTATCTTTACACCCTTCAGCCAGATGAGTTGTGGCTTATTGGGCGTTTGCGTTTCCTTTGTCACACCATTAGTGGAAGTGTTTAGCTCTACTCTCTTAAACCATTTCATTAATCCTATTTCCATCTCTACTACCTCCTGCTTCAAATGTCTTCACAGGACCTACAATTGCAGCTAGGTTACTGATCGAACTCTCTCTCAATCACTTTCTAACGAGGGTGCCACATCATATATTTGTCCATTTCATTTTCAAAAGTCCCCTTGTGAAAAGCTGCTAGTTTATATCGGAACCATTTAACCCCTAATTAGGTTCACTTTATTGATCAGAATAATAACATATAAGTTTTCACCTGAGGTGCAATTTGTATTTGTGGTATAAATCACGCAAATATAAAATACTGATTGATTTGCTGAACAAAAACTAATTAATTAAATTAACACACGCATCATGAATCGGTTACCTGTTACCGTGAACTCCTTATAATTGCTGGTTGTGTTAAATCTCTTTTCATAGGTTCCCCTGTTGGTCGCAACACAGTGTTATCGCCCTCCATGGCCGATCTGGAATGAACTGATAATGAGCTCACTCCCGTCCGTGTTTAAGTGGTAAGATTCGGTGGTGCTTTCTAACTGTTGGTTGTTCAGGTACCAGCAGAAACGTGGTGCAATGCCTGACTTCACCCGGCATTGGAGAACGAGACTGTCCCCCGCTGACATCACAGTTTTGTTGGTTTTGGAAGTGAGAGAAGCACCA
This sequence comes from Pristiophorus japonicus, assembly GCF_044704955.1. Taxonomy (NCBI): domain Eukaryota; kingdom Metazoa; phylum Chordata; class Chondrichthyes; family Pristiophoridae; genus Pristiophorus; species Pristiophorus japonicus. The sequence goes on from NC_092009.1 coordinate 6,217,458, forward strand.
CTGCAGGAACTCGGAGGGTGACGCAGTGATCAGTGCTGGGACCCCAACGACTTACAATTTGTATCTTAACAACTTGGAAGAAGGAACCAAGGGTACCGTAGCCAAGTTTGCTGATGATACAAAGATGGGAAGAAAAGCAATGTGTGAGGAGGACACAAAAATCTGCAAAAGGACAGAGACAGGCTTAGTGAATGGGCAAAAATTTGGTAGATGGAGTATAACTTGGAAAGTGGTAATCTTGGCAGAAAAAAAGAGCAAGTTATTATTTAAATGGAGAAAGATTGCAAAGATCCGTATTACAGCAGGACCTGGGGGTACTTGTGCATAAATCAGGATGGACAATGGTATCATGGCCTTTATTGCAACGTGAATGGACTAAAAAAGCAGGGAATTCTTACTGCAGTTATTTAAGGAATTGATGAGAGTAAAATCAGAGAAGTAAATTAGACTGGTGCAAGTTGTAAATAGATTGTACTTATTTCAGAATGTCCCTTATGTTGTACCATCAATGATGTAGAATATTGATTCTCAATAATGTCTTGTACATGACTGCTAAAAGCAAATTTTCTTTGAAACATCTAAATCTTCAACAGGATTTTACATCAGGCGGGGAATAAAGCAGTTGAACGATCAGATATCGCCATATTTGCAACACAACAGAAGATGATTTTTTTTCCGGGAAGTTCATCACAGAATTATAGTATCGTAGAAAGTTGCAGCACAGAAAGAAGCCATTTTGGCCCATCGTGTCCACACCGGCCGACCAAGAGCTACCCAGCCTAATCCCACTTTCCAGATCTTGGTCCATAGCCCTGTAGTTTACGGCATTATAAATGCACATCCAATTATTTGTTTTAATGTGCTGAGGCTTTCTGTCTCTACCATCCTTTCGGGCAACAAGTTCCCGACCCGCACCACCGTCTGGGTAAATAAATTTCCCCTCGTGTCTCCACTATACCTCCCCCCAATTATTTATGTCTATCCCCTGGTTATTGACTCCTCTGCCAAGGAAAACAGGTCTTTTCTATCCACTCTATCCAGGCTCCTCAATTTGCTGCACCTCAGTCAGGTCTCCCCTCTGCCTCCTCTGTTCCAAAGAAAACAGACCCAGCATCTCCAATCTTTTCTAAAAGGCAACATTCATCAGTCCTGACAACATTCTTCTAAATCTCCTCTGTACCCGTTCAGGTGCAATCACAGCGTTCCTGTAATGTGGTGAACAGCACAGCACACAGTACCCCAGCTGCGGCCTTACCACTGTTTTATACAGTTCAAGCATAACCTCCTAGCTCTTGCATGCTATGCCTCGATAATAAAGGAAAGTATTCCATATGCCTCCTTAACCACCTGACTTGATACCCTCAGCGATTTGTGCACCTGCATTCCAATGTCCCTTTGTACCTCTGCACTTTTCAGCATTGCACCATTTAATGTGTATTCCTTGGCCTTGTTAGCCATCCCCAAATGCATTACCTCACACTTCTTCCGATTAAATTCCACGTGCCACTGTTCATTCTTACACTGAAACACTCATGTATATAACTGTTCTTGTCACCAACCTCAATGTCATGGTGAAAATGAGCCAGTAATGCAACATGGACTGAATTTCACACGGAACATGTCAGGACGTATTTTGAATTTGGCAGGTGGCCTGAAATGCACGATGTGAAATTTTCCGCAGTCACATACCACATCCGGTTTCCCTGCTCAGTGAAGACAAAGACGGGGATAGGGTGACGGTTATAATGGGTGGTCTCTTCGACATGACCCATGTTTAACCTTCGCCTAAAGTTACAATTAACTCATTCAGAGCGCTGCTTAACTCGGGACTGAAGACTGCGTGCTCCACTGCTGGCAATATTCCAATAATATCGTGCTGGAACCTATATTGTCCAATTGCACTTGAAGTACAGAAGTAACAACTATCGAAAAAAAATCTAAAATGTATTTCCCATAAATTACTGCCTGTATTATTATGCGTGGATGCATTAAACTTTTCGTGTAACTTTCCTCAATTTGCCAACGTAAACTGAGTGATCCACTTATTAAAACCTACCAATAACTGTTGCGTTTTATACTTCAATACTTGATGTGTCCAGATCGCATTCCTTGCTCGTTCTTGGCATCTGTTTCATGTAAATGACTCCGTGCCTCACTTCAAAGAGATGGAAGTCAAAGATGATGTTACACCATCCAAGCTAATAGACAAGCAGTAATTCACGGACTGATCTGTCTTTGAGTCACTTATTTCGTTCTATCACCGAGGTATTCTATTAATGAAACCGCAATGGATTCGCTCTGCAGAGGCGGTCCTCCTGCCTCATATGAAACCCACAACTGAAATCTCCTTCCGTGCTGGTGTGGACTTTACCGATTTGGTAAGTAATTCCGGGTAGGTCGGATTCCTCTCGGTAGAGTTCTTTATCCGGGACCTTGTAGAAAATGTGGGTAATCGGGATAGAACCCTTGCTCACTGAGCAGGTTAACGACGCTGTGTCTCCTTCTATTAACTCTTCACCAGGGCTGATTGACAATTCCGGTTTTGACACTTTAAATATTTCCAATTGTTAATTACTTTGTTTTGCTTGAATTTGTCGTGTCAGTTTCTAAGTCAAATAGGACTCTCATCCTAATTAAGAGCTTCGCCATTCAGATTACCACACTAATATTGGACGCCCGTTTCCCTCGTCTACTTTAGCAATAGGTATAGTGAATTCAGGAAATCCTGATATTGGAAAATTCATGATTCTTAATGCAACCTACGTGTAGCCAACCTACTACCTCTGGTCCGGTCCTGATTCTAATTGTCAAAGGCAGGAATTCTGCACTATTCCCGTGTCATAACTATTACTCTAACTAAAAGCAGTGGTGTCCAACTCCAGCTCTCCACGTGACAAATCATAACCTGGTCCAGTACTCATCTTGATACATAAGTTCTTCTAAGCTCTACTCTCCTGTTTTAGTAATCATTATGCATTGATGAACCATCCTTCCATATTTCACATTTAGACGAAACACGTTTTCCCTATTTACTTTATCCTCATCATTAACTTGTAAAAAGACCCACTAATACATGGCGTAGCTACCTTGGTTACTCATGCAATATTGGTCCCAGTAGCTCAACTCTAACCTGAATAAAGGTTTCCATCCCAGCGACATCCTGTCCGTTTTCTGTGATTTTAATGTTCTCTTTCGAATTGAGGCCCAAAATTGCACGCAGTGACTGAGGCCTAATGATTGTGCCGTACAAATATACACTTCTTTATTACTGTGGTTTTCTATGCACAGATATATTAACTAATTTATTCAGTACATGTTAAACACATAGTAAGGCCGACATCTAGACTGAGGAATCACCTTGTGAAAATTTGTTGGAAATTATGTGGAAGAAAAATGATAATTGCAGTAAATGTTACTCACGCCTGACTAAAACTGAAACGGATTACTCCATTTTTTCACCTCATTGTGCAAAGTAGATGCTTCATAACTATAACTCCCTGAATCGTTCCGCCAAGATGTCTCCTTGATGTAATAGGTATGCCCTTCTGCTGAATTGAGAGCTTGTCCATCTTTGTAAAATTCATATCTCAAGGAAGAAGTATTGTGAAATATTTCATCCGAACACGCGAGTGTTAACTGTTGGCCCTCAAATAATTGATCTTCAGACTCAGCCCTCAATGTAGATTTGGAGAAGACTTCTATAAAATAGATCACTATTTGGATTTTCTGTCCAAAGCATCTATCTCAGACTTAAGAATTTGTGTTTTGGTAACAAAGGTTAATGATCAGAACATTGAAATGCCGACACCTCAGAGAATGAACCTTTCAATAATCCTTGATTTCTCTCTGCTTACAAGAATATTCATGCTGGGATACCGACAAAGATATCACATGAGATATGAACATCAGCTTTTGCACACTGTAATTTTCATTTTACCCACGAGTTTTCAAGTATAAACTATTTGCGTGGCAATAAGTGGTAAGGCATTTTCTGATTAAACACCCTGCTGCCTTTCACCAGGTTCTGCTCAGTGATGATTCAGCCAGACTGAAACAGAGGAGGTCATTTAACCTGGAGAACTTGGGGTCAAACAGACGGTAGCGATTCTTGCATCAATTATACACCACGCACGATTTTCCGATCCAATGCGGGGCAAAAACGGGAAATACATGTACACGAGAGGTAGAGATTTACAGCACAGGAGCCGATTTCGGCCATCGTGTCCAGGCTGGCCAAACAAGAGCGATCCGGCCTAATGCCACTTTCCAGCTCTTGGTCGGTAACTCTGTAGGTTACTGCACTTTAATGCGCAACCAAGTATTTTTTTTAAATGTGGCGAGCGTGTCTGCCTCTAACATCCTTTAAGGCAGTGAGTTCTAGACTCCCACTACCCTCTGGTGGAAATTTCCCCTCAAATCCCCTCTTACCAATTACTTTTAATCTATTTAACGTGCAGCAATTTCGATATGGTTCATTCTACGATTGCAGAAAGCTAATATTACCCACTTGCAATGTATACTGTTCATCATAGTTTGCACCATTTACAAGTGCAACGCATATAAAATGTATGGATTGTGCTGGCAACACATGCCACTCTGATTTAAACAGTTCTGCTCCAATATTGATTTGTTGCCTGATAAACTTGTGGGTAAGTCCTTTCGCGACTGGTTCCCCCCTTATGTTTATTAAACTGAAATCCCCTGAAGATTTCTTTAAATGAAAGATGAACAATAATTATAGCTGGTTACACTGACCATTTACCTTAATTACAATGTTATCGTTTTCTTTTGCACCCCACGGTGGATAGCATTTGCTTCACAGAAACATAGAATCAGAGAAAATAGGTGCAGGATTAGGCCATTCGGCCCTTCGAGTCTGCACCACCATTCAATAAGATCATGGCTGATCATTCCCTCAGCACCTCTTTCCTTTTTCTCTCCATACCCCTTGATCCCCTTTGCCATAAGGGCCATATCGAACTCCCTCTTGAATATATCCAATGAACTGGCATCAACAACTCTCTACGGCAGGGAATTTCACAGTTTAACAACTCTCTGAGCAGGGAATTCCACTGTTTACCTACTCTCTGAGTGAAGAATTTTCTCCTTATCTCAGTTTTAAATGGCCTACCCCTTATCCTAAAACTGTGTCCCTTGGTTCTGGACTTCCAAAAAATCGGGAACATTCTACCCACATCTAATCTGTCCAGTCCCGTCAGAATCTTATATATTTCTGTGAGATTCTCCCCCTAATCCTTCTAAACTTCAATGTATAAAGGCCCGTTGATCCAGTTTCTCCTCATATGTCAGTTCTACCATCACGGGAATCAGTCTGGTGAATCTTCGCTGCACTCGCTCAATAGCAAGAACGTCCTTCCTCAGATTAGGAGACCAAAACTGAACACAATATTCCAGGTGAGGCCTCACCAAGGCCCTGTACAACTGCAGTAAGACCTCCCTACTCCTATACACAAATCCCCTAGTTATGAAAGCCAACATATTATTTGCCTTATTCATTGCCTGCTGTACCTGCATGCTAACTTTCAATGACTGAGGATCCATGACACCCAGGTCTTGTTGCATCTCACCTTTTCCTAATCTGCCGCCATTCAGGTAATATTCTGCCTTCGTGTTTTTGCCTCCAAAGTGGATAATCTCACATTTATCCACATTATACTGCATTTGCCATGCATTTACCCCTCACCTAACCTGTCCAAATCACCCTGCAGCCTCCGAACGTCCCCCTCATAGCACACACTGCCACCCAGTTTAGTATCATCTGCAATCTTGGAGATATTACACTCAATTCCTTCATCCAAATCATTGATGTATTTCTTAAAGTGCTGGGGTGCCAGCACTGAGCCCTGCAGCACTCCATTAGTCACTACCTGCCATTCTGAAAAGGACCCGTTTATCCCGACTCTGCTTCCTGTCTGCCAACCAGTTCTCTATCCACATCAGTATATTACCCCCAGTAGCATGTGCTTTGATTTCACACCAATCTCTTGTGTGGGACCTTGTCAAAAGCCGTTTGGAAGTCCAAATACACCAGTTCTCCCTTGTCTACTCTACTAGTTACATCCTCAAAAAATTACAGATCTGTCAAGCATGATTTCCCCTTCATAAATCCATGCTGACTTGGACGGATTCTGTCACTGCTTTCCAAAGTGCTGCTGTTTCATTCTTAATAATTGATTCCAACATTTTCCCCACTACTGATGTCAGGCTAACCGGTCTATAATTAAGTGCTTCCTCTCGCCCTCTCTTTTTAAAAAGTGGTGTTATATTAGCTATCCTCCAGTCCATAGGAACTGATCCAGAGTCGATAGATTGTTGGAAAATTATCACCAATGCATCACTATTTCTAGGGACACTTCATTAAATACTCTGGGATGCAGACTATCAGGCCCCGTGGATTTATCGGCCTTCAATCCCATCAATTTCCCTCACACAATTTCCGGCCAAATAAGGATATCCTTCAATTCCTCCTTCTCACGAGACCCTCGGTCCCCGAGTATTTCCGAAAGATTATTTGTTTCTTCCTTCGTGAAGACAGAACCAAAGTATTTGTTCAAGTGGTCTATCATTTATTTGTTCCCCATTGTAAATTCACCTGAATCCGAATGCAAGGGACCGACGTTTATCTTCACTAATCTTTTTCTCTTCGCATATCTATAGAAGCTTTTGCAGTCAGTTTTTATATTCCCTCTTAATTAAATCCTTTGTCCTCCTCAGCTGAAATCTAAATTTCTCCCAGTCCTCAGGTGTGTTGCTTTTTCTGGCCAATTTATAAGCCTCTTCCTTGGAGATAACACTATCCTTAATTTCCCTTGTTAGCCGCGGTTGAGCCACCTTCCCCGTTTTATTTTTACTCCAGACAGGAATGTACAATTGCTGAAGTTCATCCATATGATCTTTAAATGTTTGCGATTGCCTATCGACCGTCAACCCTTTAAGTATCATTTGCCAGTCTATTTTCGCTGCATAGGTATCTCCCCGAGTCGTTCAACGAAGCTGCCCCATATGCTTATAGTTGCCACATGAATTAACATGCAGAGCCGCACCATTTTTATAAATTGAGTATAGAAGCAAAATATGGGACCAGATATTTTCAACAAAGCTGATCAATTTTAACTGTTTTCCCTCAAATAATTCCACTGAAGGCTCAGTCCTCAGATTAGGTTTGGAGAAGAATTCTGTGAAAACAGAATCTGGATTGACAGATAAAGATTTCTATCACAGTTAACTAAATAGCAAAGATGAATAATGAGAGCGAGGCAATACCTATAATCGCCAGGAGGGGAGTCCATACATAATGATAACCAGCAACTGTATTGTGGAACATCAGAGCAGGCAGCATTACTGCATTGTTGTGGTATTCTTCTCGCTGCTTTGTGTGCGGAGAACTTAATCCACTTAATATATTCTGCTGAAAGAAGAAATCCTCCCTGGCAAGACATATTCAAGAAGGAATCCATCAATGGAACTTTTGTCACTTATTTATTCCCTGCAGCATCTCACCACTTACTCTGACTCGGTGAATTGCGCCAATTCTACGCCACACTCGGTTTTCCTGTCCATTGAAGATAATGGGAGGAAACAAACTGGTGGAACGTATAATGGGCGGCAAATTCGATATCGCCCACTCTACACTATTGTAGGGAGCTAATTTTACCCACTGGGAGTGTGTCCTGTTCTTCAAACTATGCAGTTGTTACAACTTCAGCATTTATCGAATGTATGTATCATGTAAGAACCACATGGTGCGATGATTTAAAAGATCTCAGTGAACATTGATTTATTGTGTGATTAACGAGTGGGTAGCCTGCATTCCTCCCTTATGTTTATTTAACTAAAATCCGCTGAAACGGGAACGCAGCGCCTGGCAATTATTATATATACCTGGGCATATTCCAATCAAAATTTGCTCTATTCCTCGTTCATGGTTCCCATCAACTATGAATACAAAAGTATTTTCACCAACAAGTATCTCAGACACCTTTCAGACGCTAGTTCAGCTGGCCTGAGCTGGAAATAAAGAGAAGTGAGCGTCACCTGGCCAAGGCAAGGAATTGTTGATTGGACAATACACCCGCTTCCACAACATGAAGAGAGGAGGCGCTGTTCAATGGGGTAGATTTTCCGAAAGACCTTCTCTCAGATTTTGTTAAATGTCTGCGACTGAGCGCCACATCAAAAAATTAACAGAGATGAGCAAAACGGCAGAGAAAGGAGCACTTTTCTAGATTATCATCAAAGACACCAGAGGGCTGTGGATGCTGAGTCTGTGTATATATCCATACGATATAAAGCACAAGAAACACCATCAGCATAACCACCTATTCCCTTCTCCTCCTTCTCAAAGTCAAAAATTATATCCTTTGTGAATGCGACAAAGGTAAACTATCCCTCCTTATCCTTCTTCACTTGTCTGCAGCCTTCGACACCGTTGTCTCATGTTAGCTGACGTTGTTAAACGTTCTCTCTCCGAAGGTACTTTACCCCTCATCTAAAATCTGTGGTCATCTCCCCTCTCCTCAAAAAACTACCTTGTACCCCACTGCTTGCAAGCTACCACCACATCTCCCACCTCCCTTTCCTCGCCAAAGTCCTTGAACGTGTTGTTGCCTCCCAAATTCGTGCCCATCTTTCCCAGAACTCTCTGTTTGAATCCCTTCAAACTGGTGACCGCCCCTGCCACAGAACTGAAACGCCACTCATCAAAGTCACAAATTACATTATTTGTGAGCGTTACAAAGGCAGACATTCCCTTCACTTCCTCCTTGACTTGTCTGCAGCCTTTGACAAGGTTGACCAGCCATCCTCCTCCAACGCCTCTCCACCATTATCCAGCTGGGTGGGACTGCACTCGGCTGGTTCCATCCTTAGTTATTTAATGTTAGCCAGAGATTGACCTGCAATGCATTCTCTTCCCGCCTCTCATTCTGGCCTTCCGCCTTTCAGGTTATCTCTGGTGCCCCAATGATCTAGCCTTGCCCCCTCCAATTTCTCGTCAACATATTATCCTTTGTCGACATCATCCAGATACACAGCATCAGTTTCCACATGTATGCTGATGACACTCAGCTCTGTCTCACTACCAGTTCTCTCGATCCCTCCACTCGCTCTAAATTGTCAGACTGCTTGTCCGACATCCTGTTCTGAATGAGCAGAAGTTTTCGATAATTGAATATTGGGAAGAACGGAGCCATTGTTTTCAGTTCCTGCCACAAACTCTGTTCCCGAGCTACTGATTCCATCCCTCTCCCCAATATTGTTCTGAAGGTGAACCAGACTGTTCACAATCCTGGTGTCAGTTTGGAACCTGAAAAGAGCTTTCGACCACATATACGCAGCATAAATAAGGCTGTCTATCTGCACTTCTGTAATATTGCCCATCTACAACCTTTCATAGAAACATAGAAAATAGTTGCAGGATTAGCCCATTCGTCCTTCGAGCCTGCACCGCCATTCAATGAGTTCATGGCTGAACATGCAAATTCAGTACCCCATTCTTGCTTTCTCGCCATACCCCTTGATCACCCGAGTAGTAAGGACGACATCTTCTCCTTTTTGAATATATTTAGTGAATTGGCCTCAACAACTTTCTGTGGTAGAGAATTCCACAGTTTTACCACTCTCTTGGTGAAGAGGTTTCTCCTCATCTCGGTTCTAATGGGTTACCCCTTATCCTTAGACTGTGACCCCTGGTTCTGGACTCCCCCACCATTGGGAACATTCTTCCTGCATCTAATCTGTCGAAACCCGACAGAATTTTAAACGTTTCTATGAGATCCCCTCTCATTCTTCTGAACTGCAGTAAATACAAGCCCAGTTGATCCAGTCTTTCTTGATATGTCAGTCCTGCCATCCCGGGAATCAGTCTTGTGAACCTTCGCTGCACTCCCTCAATAGCAAGAATGTCCTTCCTCAAGTTAGAAGACCAAAACTGTAAACAATACTCCAGGTGTGGACTCACCAAGGCCCTGTTCAACTGTAGCAACACCTCCCTGCCACTGTACTCACATCCCCTTGCTATGAAGGACAACATGCCATTTTCATTCTTAACCACCTGCTGTACCTGCAAACCAAACTTCAATGACTGATGTACCATGACACCGATGTCTCGTTGCCCCTCCCCTTTTCCTAAACTGTCACCATTCAGATAATAGTCTTTCTCTCTGTTTTTACCACCAAAGTGGATAAACGCACATTTATCCACATTATACTTCATCTGCCATGCATTTGCTCACTCACCTAACCTATCCAAGTCACTCTGCAGCCTCATAGCATCCTCCTCGCAGCTCACACTGCCACCCAACTTAGTGCCGTCCGCAAATTTGGAGATACTACTTTGAATCCCCTCGTCTAAATCATTAATGTACAATGTAAACAGCTGGGGCCCCAGCATAGAACCTTGCGGTACCCTACTAGTCACTGCCTGCCATTCTGAAAAGTACCCATTTACTCCGACTCTTTGCTTCCTGTCTGACAACCAGTTCTCAAACCACGTCAGCACACTACCTCCCAATCCCATGTGCTTTAACTTTGCACATTGATCTCTTGTGTGGGATATTGTCGAAACCCTTCTGAAAGTCCAAATACACCACATCAACTGGTTCTCCCTTGTCCACTCTACAGGAAACATCCTCACAAAATTCCAGAAGGTTTGTCAAAAATGATTCCCCTTTCACAAATCCATGCTGACTTGGACCTATCATGTCACCTCTTTCCAAATGCGCTGCTCTGACATTCTTAATAATTGATTCTATCATTTTACCCACTACTGAGTTCAGGCTGTACGGTCTATAATTCACTGCTGTCTCACTCCCTCCTTTATTAAAAGTTGTGGTTTCATTGGCTACCCTCCGCTCCATAGGAACTGATCCAGAGTCAATGGAATGTTGGAAAATGACTGTCATTGCATCCGCTATTTCCAAGGCCACCTCCTTAAGTACTCTGGGATGCTGTCCATCAGGCCCTGGGGATTTATCGGCCTTCAATCCCATCAACTCCCCCAACACAATTTCACGACGAATAAGGATTTCCCTCAGTTCCTCCTTCTTACTAGACCCTCTGACGCCTTTTATATCCACAAGGTTATTGGTGTCCCCCTTAGTGAATACCGAAACAAAGTACTTGTTCAATTGGTCTGCCATTTCTTTGTTACCCGTTATGACTTCTCCTGATTATGACTGTAGGGGACCTACGATTGTCTTGACTAACCTTTTTTTCTTTACATATTTATAGAAGCTTTTGCAGTCCGTCTTAATGTTCCCTGCAAGCTTCCTCTCGTACTCTATTTTCCCTGCCCTAATCAAACACTTTGTCATCATCTGCTGAGTTCTAAATTTCTCCCAGTCCCCGGGTTCACTTATATTTCTGGACAATTTGTATGCCATTTCCGTGGCTTTGCTACTATCCCTGATTTCCATTGATAGCCACAGTTGAATCACCGTCCCTTTTTTATTTTTACGCCAGACAGGAATGTACAATTGTTCTAGTTCATCCATGCGGTCTCTAAATGTCTGCCATTGCCCATCCACTGTCAACCCCTTAAGTATCATTCGCCAATCTATCCTAGCCAATTCACGCCTCATACCTTCAAAGTTACCCTTCTTTAAGTTCTGGAACATGGACTCTGAATTAACTGTTTCATTCTCCATCCTGATGTAGAATTCCACCATATTATGGTCACTCTTCCCCAAAGGGTCTCGCACAACAAGATTGCTGATTAATCCTCTCTCATTACACAACACCCAGTCTAAGATGGCCTTCCCCTAGTTGATTCCTCGACATATTGGTCTGGAAAACCATCCATTATGCACTCAAGGAAATCCTCCTCCAACGTATTGCTGCCAGTTTGGTTCGCCCAATGTAAATGCATACTAATGTCACCCATGATAGCTGCTGCACCTTTATTGCATCCACCCCCAATTTCCTGTTTGATGCCCTCCCCAACATCACTACTACTGTTTGGAGGTCTGTACACAACTCCCACTCACATTTTTTGTCCTTTGGTATTCTTCAGCTCTACCCATATAGATTCCACATCATCCAAGCTCATGTCTTTCCTAACTATTTCCTCAGCTCATCCGCAGCAGAAGCTCTCATCTATGCCTTTGTTACCTCTAGACTTGACTATTCCAACGCAGTCCTGGCTATTCTCCCACATTCTACCCGAGGTAAACAAGAGGTGATCCAAAACTCGGCTTCCCGTGTCCTAACTGCACGAAGTCTTGGTCACTAATCACTCTGTGCTCGCTGTCATTTATCGGCACAGCTTAAGCATTGCCTCGATTTCAAAATCTTCATCCTTCTTTTCAAATTCCTCCCGAGCCTCACCCCACCTGATCTCTGTAATCTTCTCCAGCCCCACAACCCCCAGAGATATCTGCACCACTCTTACTCTGCTCTCTTGCGCATCGCTGATTATAATCGCTCAACAGTTGGTGGCCGTGCCTTCTTAGCCTCGGCCTTAAACTCAAGCTCGCTGTCTGAACCTATTCGCCTCTCTACCTCTTTCCTGCATCAAGATGCTCCTTAAAAACATATCTGTTTTACCAAACCTTTGGCCATCTGTGCCAATTTCTACTTATTCAGCACGGTATCAAGTATTTAACTTATAATACTCTTGGGTAGCACCTTGGGACGTTTTATTACGTTAAAGGCGCGATATATTTACAAGTAGTTGTTGTTGTTTTGCTTATCCAGGCTCCCTTTAAGTGCATCAATACTATTCGCTTCAACCACTGCCTGTGGTAGTGAGTTCCACATTCTCACCACTCCTCAGGTAAACAACTTTCTTCTGAATTCCCTATTTGATTTCTTGGTGTCTCTCTTATATTAATGGGACTAGTTATGTTCTTCGCCACAAGAGTGAAATGCTCTCTGTGCATCTACTCTATCAAATCCTTTCATAAATGATATCACCTCAATAAGTTCACCCCTCAGCCTTCTACTTCACTGGACAAAAGAGACCCAGCTTGTTCACCTTTTCGTGGTTGGAATAACTTTGCCTTTCTGGGATCATCCATTTCAATATTTCTTGCATCTTCATGAAATAGTGTAGTCAGGTCGAGAAGTTAATCATGGAGAAACATGGGTAATGGGCAGAGCAAAGGGTGGAAGGACTGGGGAAGGGAGGGAGGAGAAGCAGGGCAACCTGGCGAACACATTTTTTAAAAATGCCAATTAGGGCAACAGGTGTTGTTTACGAAAAAGTAATAATATTAACTTAAGTGCCCCCTTTTAAAGGGACAGAAACAATAAGCAACAAATTATCAATTAAACTTTACAAACTGAAATGTGTCTGCGATGAAATCTGAGTTATTATGAAACACCGGTTCAAGTAGCATGTGTTTAGATCTAACACCAACATCTTTGGTGTTCACATCGATATGTATACTTCAGTAGAGATTTAGAAATTCTCAGATGTGTACACCAGTAATATGAAGAAACACAATTCAGGTGTAAGAGATATTTGGCATTCGGGGTACCGGCAGGACAAGGGTTAAAGTGCTGGTTCCTGCACCGTCCCATAAGGAGCTAAAAGGCCTCCCTTCGGCCCTGCACATTGCAGTACCAAGGCTCCAGAAGTTATTAATTCAATATGTTTGAGGACATTAGATAATATTCCGACAGGATACGATGTGAGAACCTCAACAGACATGGATAAGACCTTGCGAAGAGCCTCGAGGTAGACTCACGGGCAGCAATGAAAATCAGCAAATTCTAACCTGATGAAGTTATCTGAGTAGGGTCTAAGGCTGCCTTGGGATCTGTCAATCCAAAGTATTACTGATAAGGTAACCCAATTGGAGATCGGGGAGTGTCGTACCAGGGGGCGAAGGGGTCTGTCAAATGTATAAGTGATGTGTGGTTTTGCTACACGAGGAGCATCTTAACTCACCGGATGCTGTGATGAGAGGTGTTTGTAATTAAAGATCGTTATACCTTGCCATCTGTCTGTCTGCTAATTTCGGGAAATGCTACATGGGTTGGGGCAAGCGTCGACTCTCTATATCAGGGGGCCTGCTCGTGGGAGGAGAAGCCTTACCATTTTCCCCCTAAATTTGGTGCTGCGAGCAGGGTGTGCAAGAACTTCCCAAACGGAACAATGATCCAGCTGTTGGGGTGAGTATGTTTAATTTACCTCTTTCAAGGTAGAGTTGTGGCATTGTAAACCGGAAGGGAAGAACTTCTGTACAAGAACCATTTGTAGCAGGTCCCGGAGGCACAGAGACAGAGGACAAGGACGATCTAGGGGCGGGAGGGGTTTAAAAGGCATACTGTGACACGTGCGTGTGTAGGTAGCGTGGCAATGCGAGGGTACAACGCAAGGGAAGAAACAGCTTGGTCACCGCCTTTCTTGTTTTCTTGTGAACTTTCTGGTTGATAAGTTGCTGAAAGATGGAAACTTTTCGAAGAACATTTTTGCCAGAACAATTCTGTTGAAATTGAAAATATTTGCAATTATGGAGCAAACATTCAGATATGTAAACTTTACGAAAGCATCTGGGATGCATGTGGCAAAATTCCACACTCGGTTAACTGTAAGGGTGTCGAGTGCACAATGAAGCCTCATGAAACCCACTACCTGTACCTTCTTATGAGTTCGCAACGATATGATGCCTCTTCTGTAATTTCCGCTTTAGTTCTGATGTACTGGGCTCAATGCGTTTTTTGCATGAACTTTTAATTTCGATACCACAGGAAGGACCTTGTCCCTTTCCGGTAAGGCACCAAACACTCGAGCTTAATTCTGTCACCCGAAAACGCGGCTCTTGGTTTGACTTCCAAAGTTAAACTGGTATCAGTAGCTGATAATATAAAATAAATATAACGCAAGTACAAATTGGATAATATATTAAAGTTCAGGTATTACATCCTGAAGAATATTTAATTTAAAGTGCATGTATCGCTATGATCCCAGTAATGAACAACACAGCTATTACCCGGAAATGAGGCAAAAGCAAAAGACAGAAAGGAGATGAGGAAAAGTGGAGGGCAGAGAAACCCAAGGCAAAGAACAAAAAGGGCCACTGTACAGCAAAATTATAGAAGGACAAAGGGTGTTAAAAAAGCAAGCCTGAAGGCTTTGTGTCTTAATGCAAGGAGTATCCGCAATAAGGCGGATGAATTAATTGTGCAAATAGATATTAACAAATATGATGTGATTGGGATTACGGAGACGTGGCTCCAGGATGATCAGGGCTGGGAACTCAACATCCAGGGGTATTCAACATTCAGGAAGGATAGAATAAAAGGAAAAGGAGGTGGGGTAGCATTGCTGGTTAAAGAGGAGATTAATGCAATTGTTAGGAAAGACATTAGCTTGGATGAGGTGGAATCTATATGGGTGGAGCTGCAGAACACTAAAGGGCAAAAATCGTTAGTGGAAGTTGTGTACAGACCTCCAAACAGTAGTAGTGATGTTGGGGAGGGCATCAAACAGGAAATTCGGAGTGCATGCAATAAAGGTGCAGCAGTTATAATGGGTGACTTTAATATGCACATAGATTGGGCTAGCCAAACTGGAAGCAATACGGTGGAGGAGGATTTCCTGGAATGCATAAGGGATGGCTTTCTAGAGCAATATGTCGAGGAACCAAATAGGGGGGAGGCCATCTTAGACTGGGTGTTGTGTAATGAGAGAGGATTAATTAGCAATCTCATTGTGGGAGGCCCCTTGGGGAAGAGTGACCATAATATGGTGGAATTCTGCATTAGGATGGAGAATGAAACAGTTAATTCAGAGACCATGGTCCAGAACTTAAAGAAGGGTAACTTTGAAGGTATGAGGCATGAATTGGCTAAGATAGATTGGCTAATGATACTTAAGGGGTTGACTGTGGATGGGCAATGGCAGACATTTAGAGACCGCATGGATGAATTACAACAATTGTGCATTGCTGTCTGGCGTAAAAAATAAGGGAAGGTGGCTCAACCGTGGCTATCTAGGGAACTCAGGGATAGTATTAAAGCCAAGGAAATGGCATACAAATTGGCCAGAAATAGCAGCGAACCTGGGGACTGGGAGAAATTTAGAACTCAGCAGAGGAGGACAAAGGGTTTGATTAGGGCAGGGAAAATGGAGTACGAGAAGAAGCTTGCAGGGAACATTAAGGCGGATTGCAAAAGTTTATATAGGTATGTAAAGACAAAAAGGTTAGTAAAGACAAACGTAGGTCCCCTGCAGTCAGAATCAGGGGAAGTCATAACGGGGAACAAAGAAATGGCAGACCAATTGAACAAGTACTTTGTTTCAGTATTCACTAAGGAGGACACAAACAACCTACCGGATATAAAAGTGGTCAGATGGTCTATTAAGGAGGAGGAACTGAGGGAAATATTTATTAGTCGGGAAATTGTGTTGGGAAATTGATGGGATTGAAGGCCGATAAATCGCCAGGGCCTGATGGACTGCATCCCAGAGTACTTAAGGAGGTGGCCTTGGAAATAGCGGATGCATTGACAGTCATTTTCCAACATTCCATTGACTCTGGATCAGTTCCTATCGAGTGGAGGGTAGCCAATGCAACCCATCTTTTTAAAAAAGGAGGGAGAGAGAAAGCAGGGAATTATAGACCGGTCAGCCTGACCTCAGTAGTGGGTAAAATGATGGAATCAATTATTAAGGATGTCATAGCAGCGCATTTGGAAAATGGTGACATGATAGGTCCAAGTCAGCATGGATTTGTGAAAGGGAGATCATGCTTGACAAATCTTCTGGAATTTTTTGAGGATGTTTCCAATAAAGTGGACAAAGGAGTACCAGTTGATGTGGTATATTTGGACTTTCAGAAGTCTTTCTACAAGGTCCCACACAGGAAATTAATGTGCAAAGTTAAAGCACATGGGATTGGGGGTAGTGTGCTGACGTGGATTGAGAACTGATTGTCAGACAGAAAGCAAAGTGTAGGAGTAAATGGGTACTTTTCGGGATGGCAGGCAGTGACTAGTGTGGTACCGCAGTGTTCTGTGCTGGGGCCCCAGCTGTTTACATTGTACATTAATGATTTAGACGAGGGGATTAAATGTAGTTTCTCCAAATTTGCGGATGACACTAAGTTGGGTGGCAGTGTGAGCTGCGAGGAGGATGCTATGAGGCTACAGAGTGACTTGGCTAGGTTAGGTGAGTGGGCAAATGCGTGGCAGATGAAGTATAATGTGGATAAATGTGAGGTTATCCACTTTGGTGGTTACAACAGAGAGACAGACTATTATCTGAATGGTGACAGATTAGGAAAAGGGAAGGTGCAACGAGACCTGTGTGTCATGGTACATCAGTAATTGAAGGTTAGCATGCAGGTACAGCAGGCGGTTAAGGAAGCAAATGGCATGTTGGCCTTCATAGCGAGGGGATTTGAATACATGGGCAGGGAGGTGTTGCTACAGTTGTACAGGGCCTTGGTGAGGCCATACCTGGAGTATTGCGTACAGTTTTGGTCTCCTAACTTGAGGAAGGACATTCTTGCTATTGAGGGAGTGCAGCGAAGGTTCACCAGACTGATTCCCGGGATGGCGGGACTGACCTATCAAGAAAGACTGCATCAACTGGGCTTGTATTCACTGGAGTTCAGAAGAATGAGAGGGGACCTCATAGAAACGTTTAAAATTCTGACGGGTTTAGACAGGTTAGATGTAGGAAGAATGTTCCCAATGTTGGGGAAGTCCAGAACCAGGGGTCACAGTCTGAGGATAAGGGGTAAGCCATTTAGGACCGAGATGTGGAGAAACTTCTTCACCCAGAGAGTGGTGAACCTGTGGAATTCTCTACCACAGAAAGTAGTTGAGGCCAATTCACTAAATATATTCAAAAGAGAGTTAGATGAAGTCCTTACTACTCGGGCGATCAAGGGTTATGGCGAGAAAGCAGGAAGGGGGTACTGAAGTTTCATGTTCAACCATGAACTCATTGAATGGCGGTGCAGGCTAGAAGGGCTGAATGGCCTGCTCCTGCACCTATTTTCTATGTTTCTATGTTTGTATATGTTTGAGGACATTAGATAATATTCCGACAGGATACGATGTGAGAACCTCAACAGACATGGATAAGACCATGCGAAGAGACTCGAGGTAGACTCACGGGCAGCAATGAAAATCAGCAAATTCTAACCTGATGAAGTTATCTGAGTAGGGTCTAAGGCTGCCTTGGGATCTGTCAATCCAAAGTATTACTGATAAGGTAACCCAATTGGAGATCGGGGAGTGTCGTACCAGGGGGCGAAGGGGTCTGTCAAATGTATAAGTGATGTGTGGTTTTGCTACACGAGGAGCATCTTAACTCACCGGATGCTGTGATGAGAGGTGTTTGTAATTAAAGATCGTTATACCTTGCTATCTGTCTGTCTGCTAACTTCGGGAAATGCTACATGGGTTGGGGCAAGCGTCGACTCTCTATATCAGGGGGCCTGCTCGTGGGAGGAGAAGCCTTACCATTTTCCCCCTAAATTTGGTGCTGCGAGCAGGGTGTGCAAGAACTTCCCAAACGGAACAATGATCCAGCTGTTGGGGTGAGTATGTTTAATTTACCTCTTTCAAGGTAGAGTTGTGGCATTGTAAACCGGAAGGGAAGAACTTCTGTACAAGAACCATTTGTAGCAGGTCCCGGAGGCACAGAGACAGAGGACAAGGACGATCTAGGGGCGGGAGGGGTTTAAAAGGCATACTGTGACACGTGCGTGTGTAGGTAGCGTGGCAATGCGAGGGTACAACGCAAGGGAAGAAACAGCTTGGTCACCGCCTTTCTTGTTTTCTTGTGAACTTTCTGGTTGATAAGTTGCTGAAAGATGGAAACTTTTCGAAGAACATTTTTGCCAGAACAATTCTGTTGAAATTGAAAATATTTGCAATTTAGGAGCAAACATTCAGATATGTAAACTTTACGAAAGCATCTGGGATGCATGTGGCAAAATTCCACACTCGGTTAACTGTAAGGGTGTCGAGTGCACAATGAAGCCTCATGAAACCCACTACCTGTACCTTCTTATGAGTTCGCAACGATATGATGCCTCATCTGTAATTTCCGCTTTAGTTATGATGTACTGGGCTCAATGCGTTTTTTGCATGAACTTTTAATTTCGATACCACAGGAAGGATCTTGTCCCTTTCCGGTAAGGCACCAAACACTCGAGCTTAATTCTGTCACCCGAAAACGCGGCGCTTGGTTTGACTTCCAAAGTTAAACTGGTATCAGTAGCTGATAATATAAAATAAATATAACGCAAGTACACATTAGAATATATTAAAGTTCAGGTATTACATCCTGAAGAACATTCAATTTAAAGTGCATGTATCGCTATGATCCCAGTAATGAACAACACAGCTATTACCCGGAAATGAGGCAAAAGCAAAAGACAGAAAGAAGATGAGGAAAAGTGGAGGGCAGAGAAACCCAAGGCAAAGAACAAAAAGGGCCACTGTACAGCAAAATTATAGAAGGACAAAGGGTGTTAAAAAAGCAAGCCTGAAGGCTTTGTGTCTTAATGCAAGGAGTATCCGCAATAAGGCGGATGAATTAACTGTGCAAATAGATATTAACAAATATGATGTGATTGGGATTACGGAGACGTGGCTCCAGGATGATCAGGGCTGGGAACTCAACATCCAGGGGTATTCAACATTCAGGAAGGATAGAATAAAAGGAAAAGGAGGTGGTGTAGCATTGCTGGTTAAAGAGGAGATTAATGCAATTGTTAGGAAAGACATTAGCTTGGATGAGGTGGAATCTATATGGGTGGAGCTGCAGAACACTAAAGGGCAAAAATCGTTAGTGGGAGTTGTGTACAGACCTGCAAACAGTAGTAGTGATGTTGGGGAGGGCATCAAACAGGAAATTCGGAGTGCATGCAATAAAGTTGCAGCAGTTATAATGGGTGACTTTAATATGCACATAGATTGGGCTAGCCAAACTGGAAGCAATACGGTGGAGGAGGATTTCCTGGAATGCATAAGGGTTGGTTTTCTAGACCAATATGTCGAGGAACCAACTAGGGGGGAGGCCATCTTAGACTGGGTGTTGTGTAATGAGAGAGGATTAATTAGCAATCTCATTGTGGGAGGCCCCTTGGGGAAGAGTGACCATAATATGGTGGAATTCTGCATTAGGATGGAGAATGAAACAGTTAATTCAGAGACCATGGTCCAGAACTTAAAGAAGGGCAACTTTGAAGGTATGAGGCATGAATTGGCTAAGATAGATTGGCTAATGATACTTAAGGGGTTGACTGTGGATGGGCAATGGCAGACATTTAGAGACCGCATGGATGAATTACAACAATTGTGCATTGCTGTCTGGCGTAAAAAAAAAGGGAAGGTGGCTCAACCGTGGCTATCTAGGGAAATCAGGGATAGTATTAAAGCCAAGGAAATGGCATACAAATTGGCCAGAAATAGCAGCGAACCTGGGGACTGGGAGAAATTTAGAACTCAGCAGAGGAGGACAAAGGATTTGATTAGGGCAGGGAAAATGGAGTACGAGAAGAAGCTTGCAGGGAACATTAAGGCGGATTGCAAAAGTTTATTAAGGTTTGTAAAGAGAAACATAGAAACATAGAAACATAGAAACATAGAAAATAGGTGCAGGAGTAGGCCATTCGGCCCTTCTAGCCTGCACCGCCATTCAATGAGTTCATGGCTGAACATTCAACTTCAGTACCCCATTCCTGCTTTCTCGCCATACCCCTTGATCCCCCTAGCAGTAAGGACCTCATCTAACTCCTTTTTGAATATATTTAGTGAATTGGCCTCAACAACTTTCTGTGGTAGAGAATTCCACAGGTTCACCACTCTCTGGGTGAAGAAGTTCCTCCGCATCTCGGTCCTAAATGGCTTACCCCTTATCCTTAGACTGTGACCCCTGGTTCTGGACTTCCCCAACATTGGGAACATTCTTCCTGCATCTAACCTGTCTAACCCCGTCAGAATTTTATATGTTTCTATGAGGTCCCCTCTCATTCTTCTGAACTCCAGTGAATACAAGCCCAGTTGATCCAGTCTTTCTTGATAGGTCAGTCCCGCCATCCCGGGAATCAGTCTGGTGAACCTTCGCTGCACTCCCTCAATAGCAAGAATGTCCTTCCTCAGGTTAGGAGACCAAAACTGTACACAATACTCCAGGTGTGGCCTCACCAATGCCCTGTACAACTGTAGCAACACCTCCCTGCCCCTGTACTCAAATCCCCTTGCTATGAAGGCCAACATGCCATTTGCTTTCTTAACCGCCTGCTGCACCTGCATGCCAACCTTCAATGACTGATGTACCATGACACCCAGGTCTCTTTGCACCTCCCCTTTTCCTAATCTGTCACCATTCAGATAATAGTCTGTCTCTCTGTTTTTACCACCAAAGTGGATAACCTCACATTTATCCACATTATACTTCATCTGCCATGCATTTGCCCACTCACCTAACCTATCCAAGTCGCTCTGCAGCCTCACAGCATCCTCCTCGCAGCTCACACTGCCACCCAACTTAGTGTCATCCGCAAACTTGGAGATACTACACTCAATCCCCTCATCTAAATCATTAATGTACAGTGTAAACAGCTGGGGCCCCAGCACAGAACCCTGCGGTACCCCACTAGTCACTGCCTGCCATTCTGAAAAGTACCCATTTACTCCTACTCTTTGCTTCCTGTCTGACAACCAGTTCTCAATCCATGTCAGTACACTACCCCCAATCCCATGTGCTCTAACTTTGCACATCAATCTCTTGTGTGGGACCTTGTCGAACGCCTTCTGAAAGTCCAAATATACCACATCAACTGGTTCTCCCTTATCCACTCTACTGGAAACATCCTCAAAAAATTCCAGAAGATTTGTCAAGCATGATTTCCCTTTCACAAATCCATGCTGACTTGAACCTATCATGTCACCTCTTTCCAAATGCACTGCTATGACATCCTTAATAATTGATTCCATCATTTTACCCACTACCGATGTCAGGCTGACCGGTCTATAATTCCCTGTTTTCTCTCTCCCTCCTTTTTTAAAAAGTGGGGTTACATTGGCTACCCTCCACTCCATAGGAACTGATCCAGAGTCAATGGAATGTTGGAAAATGACTGTCAACGCATCCACTATTTCCAAGGCCACCTCCTTAAGTACTCTGGGATGCAGTCCATCAGGCCCTGGGGATTTATCGGCCTTCAATCCCATCAATTTCCCCAACACAATTTCCCGGCTAATAAGGATTTCCCTCAGTTCCTCCTCCTTACTAGACCCCCCGACCCCTTTTATAACCGGAAGGTTGTTCGTGTCCTCCTTCGTGAATACCGAACCAAAGTACTTGTTCAATTGGTCCGCCATTTCTTTGTTCCCCGTTATGACTTCCCCTGATTCTGACTGCAGGGGACCTACGTTTGTCTTTACTAACCTTTTTCTCTTTACATATCTATAGAAACTTTTGCAATCCGTCTTAATGTTCCCTGCAAGCTTCTTCTCATACTCCATTTTCCCTGCCCTAATCAAACCCTTTGTCCTCCTCTGCTGAGTTCTAAATTTCTCCCAGTCCCCAGGTTCGCTGCTATTTCTGGCCAATTTGTATGCCACTTCCTTGGCTTTAATACTATCCCTGATTTCCCTTGATAGCCACGGTTGAGCCACCTTCCCTTTTTTATTTCTATGCCAGACAGGAATGTACAATTGTTGTAGTTCATCCATGCGGTCTCTAAATGTCTGCCATTGCCCATCCACAGTCAACCCCTTAAGTATCATTCGCCAATCCATCTCAGCCAATTCACGCCTCATACCTTCAAAGTTAGCCTTCTTTAAGTTCTGGACCATGGTCTCTGAATTAACTGTTTCATTCTCCATCCTAATGCAGAATTCCACCATATTATGGTCACTCTTCCCCAAGGGGCCTCGCACAACGAGATTGCTAATTAATCCTTTCTCATTACATAACACCCAGTCTAAGATGGCCTCCCCCCTAGTTGGTTCCTCGACATATTGGTCTAAAAAACCATCCCTTATGCACTCCAGAAAATCCTCCTCCACCGTATTGCTTCCAGTTTGGTTAGCCCAATCTATGTGCATATTAAAGTCACCCATTATAACTGCTGCACCTTTATTGCACGCACCCCTAATTTCCTGTTTGATGCCCTCCCCAACATCACTACTACTGTTTGGAGGTCTGTACACAACTCCCACTAACGTTTTTTGCCCTTTGGTGTTCTGCAGCTCTACCCATATAGATTCCACATCATCCAAGCTAATGTCCTTCCTAACTATTGCCTTAATCTCCTCCTTAACCAGCAATGCTACCCCACCTCCTTTTCCTTTTATTCTATCCTTCCTGAATGTTGAATACCCTTGGATGTTGAGTTCCCAGCCCTGCTCATCCTGGAGCCACGTCTCCGTAATCCCAATCACATCATATTTGTTAACATCTATTTGCACAGTTAATTCATCCACCTTATTGCGGATTAGTAAAGATTAGTAAAGACAAACGTAGGTCCCCTGCAGTCAGAATCAGGGGAAGTCATAACGGGGAACAAAGAAATGGCAGACCAATTGAACAAGTACTTTGTTTCAGTATTCACTAAGGAGGACACAAACAACCTACCGGATATAAAAGTGGTCAGATGGTCTATTAAGGAGGAGGAACTGAGGGAAATCTTTATTAGTCGGGAAATTGTGTTGGGGAAATTGATGGGATTGAAGGCCGATAAATCGCCAGGGCCTGATGGACTGCATCCCAGAGTACTTAAGGAGGTGGCCTTGGAAATAGCGGATGCATTGACAGTCATTTTCCAACATTCCATTGACTCTGGATCAGTTCCTATCGAGTGGAGGGTAGCCAATGCAATCCCACTTTTTAAAAAAGGAGGGAGAGAGAAAGCAGAGAATTATAGACCGGTCAGCCTGACCTCAGTAGTGGGTAAAATGATGGAATCAATTATTAAGGATGTCATAGCAGCGCATTTGGAAAATGGTGACATGATAGGTCCAAGTCAGCATGGATTTGTGAAAGGGAGATCATGCTTGACAAATCTTCTGGAATTTTTTGAGGATGTTTCCAATAAAGTGGACAAAGGAGTACCAGTTGATGTGGTATATTTGGACTTCCAGAAGTCTTTCTACAAGGTCCCACACAGGACATTAATGTGCAAAGTTAAAGCACATGGGATTGGGGGTAGTGTGCTGATGTGGATTGAGAACTGGTTGTCAGACAGAAAGCAAAGAGTAGGAGTAAATGGGTACTTTTCGGAATGGCAGGCAGTGACTAGTGTGGTACCACAGTGTTCTGTGCGGGGGCCCCAGCTGTTTACATTGTACATTAATGATTTAGAC
The DNA here is from genome assembly GCF_044704955.1 of Pristiophorus japonicus. Taxonomy (NCBI): domain Eukaryota; kingdom Metazoa; phylum Chordata; class Chondrichthyes; family Pristiophoridae; genus Pristiophorus; species Pristiophorus japonicus. The sequence goes on from NC_092009.1 coordinate 6,241,758, forward strand.
GAGGGGATTAAATGTAGTTTCTCCAAATTTGCGGATGACACTAAGTTGGGTGGCAGTGTGAGCTGCGAGGAGGATGCTATGAGGCTACAGATTGATTTGGATAGGTTAGGTGAGTGGGCAAATGCGTGGCAGATGAAGTATAATGTGGATAAATGTGAGGTTATCCACTTTGGTGGTAACAACAGAGAGACAGACTATTATCTGAATGGTGACAGATTAGGAAAAGGGAAGGTGCAACGAGACCTGTGTGTCATGGTACATCAGTAATTGAAGGTTAGCATGCAGGTACAGCAGGCGGTTAAGGAAGCAAATGGCATGTTGGCCTTCATAGCGAGGGGATTTGAATACATGGGCAGGGAGGTGTTGCTACAGTTGTACAGGGCCTTGGTGAGGCCACACCTGGAGTATTGCGTACAGTTTTGGTCTCCTAACTTGAGGAAGGACATTCTTGCTATTGAGTGAGTGCAGCGAAGGTTCACCAGACTGATTCCCGGGATGGCGGGACTGACCTATCAAGAAAGACTGCATCAACTGGGCTTGTATTCACTGGAGTTCAGAAGAATGAGAGGGGACCTCATAGAAACGTTTAAAATTCTGACGGGTTTAGACAGGTTAGATGTAGGAAGAATGTTCCCAATGTTGGGGAAGTCCAGAACCAGGGGTCACAGTCTGAGGATAAGGGGTAAGCCATTTAGGACCGAGATGTGGAGAAACATCTTCACCCAGAGAGTGGTGAACCTGTGGAATTCTCTACCACAGAAAGTAGTTGAGGCCAATTCACTAAATATATTCAAAAGGGAGTTAGATGAAGTCCTTACTACTCGGGCGATCAAGGGTTATGGCGAGAAAGCAGGAAGGGGGTACTGAAGTTTCATGTTCAGCCATGAACTCATTGAATGGCGGTGCAGGCTAGAAGGGCTGAATGGCCTGCTCCTGCACCTATTTTCTATGTTTCTATGTTTCTATATGTTTGAGGACATTAGATAATATTCCGACAGGATACGATGTGAGAACCTCAACAGACATGGATAAGACCATGCGAATAGCCTCGAGGTAGACTCACGGGCAGCAATGAAAATCAGCAAATTCTAACCTGATGAAGTTATCTGAGTAGGGTCTAAGGCTGCCTTGGGATCTGTCAATCCAAAGTATTACTGATAAGGTAACCCAATTGGAGATCGGGGAGTGTCGTACCAGGGGGCGAAGGGGTCTGTCAAATGTATAAGTGATGTGTGGTTTTGCTACACGAGGAGCATCTTAACTCACCGACGGCTGTGATGAGAGGTGTTTGTAATTAAAGATCGTTATACCTTGCCATCTGTCTGTCTGCTAATTTCGGGAAATGCTACATGGGTTGGGGCAAGCGTCGACTCTCTATATCAGGGGGCCTGCTCGTGGGAGGAGAAGCCTTACCATTTTCCCCCTAAATTTGGTGCTGCGAGCAGGGTGTGCAAGAACTTCCCAAACGGAACAATGATCCAGCTGTTGGGGTGAGTATGTTTAATTTACCTCTTTCAAGGTAGAGTTGTGGCATTGTAAACCGGAAGGGAAGAACTTCTGTACAAGAACCATTTGTAGCAGGTCCCGGAGGCACAGAGACAGAGGACAAGGACGATCTAGGGGCGGGAGGGGTTTAAAAGGCATACTGTGACACGTGCGTGTGTAGGTAGCGTGGCAATGCGAGGGTACAACGCAAGGGAAGAAACAGCTTGGTCACCGCCTTTCTTGTTTTCTTGTGAACTTTCTGGTTGATAAGTTGCTGAAAGATGGAAACTTTTCGAAGAACATTTTTGCCAGAACAATTCTGTTGAAATTGAAAATATTTGCAATTATGGAGCAAACATTCAGATATGTAAACTTTACGAAAGCATCTGGGATGCATGTGGCAAAATTCCACACTCGGTTAACTGTAAGGGTGTCGAGTGCACAATGAAGCCTCATGAAACCCACTACCTGTACCTTCTTATGAGTTCGCAACGATATGATGCCTCTTCTGTAATTTCCGCTTTAGTTATGATGTACTGGGCTCAATGCGTTTTTTGCATGAACTTTTAATTTCGATACCAAAGGAAGGACCTTGTCCCTTTCCGGTAAGGCACCAAACACTCGAGCTTAATTCTGTCACCCGAAAACGCGGCTCTTGGTTTGACTTCCAAAGTTAAACTGGTATCAGTAGCTGATAATATAAAATAAATATAACGCAAGTACAAATTGGAATATATTAAAGTTCAGGTATTACATCCTGAAGAACATTCAATTTAAAGTGCATGTATCGCTATGATCCCAGTAATGAACAACACAGCTATTACCCGGAAATGAGGCAAAAGCAAAAGACAGAAAGGAGATGAGGAAAAGTGGAGGGCAGAGAAACCCAAGACAAAGAACAAAAAGGGCCACTGTACAGCAAAATTATAGAAGGACAAAGGGTGTTAAAAATGCAAGCCTGAAGGCTTTGTGTCTTAATGCAAGGAGTATCCGCAATAAGTCGGATGAATTAACTGTGCAAATAGATATTAACAAATATGATGTGATTGGGATTACGGAGACGTGGCTCCAGGATGATCAGGGCTGGGAACTCAACATCCAGGGGTATTCAACAATCAGGAAGGATAGAATAAAAGGAAAAGGAGGTGGGGTAGCATTGCTGGTTAAAGAGGAGATTAATGCAATTGTTAGGAAAGACATTAGCTTGGATGAGGTGGAATCTATATGGGTGGAGCTGCAGAACACTAAAGGGCAAAAATCGTTAGTGGGAGTTGTGTACAGACCTCCAAACAGTAGTAGTGATGTTGGGGAGGGCATCAAACAGGAAATTCGGAGTGCATGCAATAAAGGTGCAGCAGTTATAATGGGTGAGTTTAATATGCACTTAGATTGGGCTAGCCAAACTGGAAGCAATACGGTGGAGGAGGATTTCCTGGAATGCATAAGGGATGGTTTTCTAGACCAATATGTCGAGGAACCAACTAGGGGGGAGGCCATCTTAGACTGGGTGTTGTGTAATGAGAGAGGATTAATTAGCAATCTTATAATGGGAGGCCCCTTGGGGAAGAGTGACCATAATATGGTGGAATTCTGCATTAGGATGGAGAATGAAACAGTTAATTCAGGGATAATGGTCCAGAACTTAAAGAAGGGCAACTTTGAAGGTATGAGGCATGAATTGGCTAAGATAGATTGGCTAATGATACTTAAGGGGTTGACTGTGGATGGGCAATGGCAGACATTTAGAGACCGCATGGATGAATTACAACAATTGTGCATTGCTGTCTGGCGTAAAAAAAAGGGAAGGTGGCTCAACCGTGGCTATCTAGGGAAATCAGGGATAGTATTAAAGCCAAGGAAATGGCATACAAATTGGCCAGAAATAGCAGCGAACCTGGGGACTGGGAGAAATTTAGAACTCAGCAGAGGAGGACAAAGGGTTTGATTAGGGCAGGGAAAATGGAGTACGAGAAGAAGCTTGCAGGGAACATTAAGGCGGATTGCAAAAGTTTATTAAGGTTTGTAAAGAGAAAAAGATTAGTAAAGACAAACGTAGGTCCCCTGCAGTCAGAATCAGGGGAAGTCATAACGGGGAACAAAGAAATGGCAGACCAATTAAACAAGTACTTTGTTTCAGTATTCACTAAGGAGGACACAAACAACCTACCGGATATAAAAGTGGTCAGATGGTCTATTAAGGAGGAGGAACTGAGGGAAATCTTTATTAGTCGGGAAATTGTTTGGGGAAATTGATGGGATTGAAGGCCGATAAATCGCCAGGGCCTGATGGACTGCATCCCAGAGTACTTAAGGAGGTGGCGTTGGAAATAGCGGATGCATTGACAGTCATTTTCCAACATTCCATTGACTCTGGATCAGTTCCTATCGAGTGGAGGGTAGCCAATGCAACCCCACTTTTTAAAAAAGGAGGGAGAGAGAAAGCAGAGAATTATAGACCGGTCAGCCTGACCTCAGTAGTGGGTAAAATGATGGAATCAATTATTAAGGATGTCATAGCAGCTCATTTGGAAAATGGTGACATGATAGGTCCAAGTCAGCATGGATTTGTGAAAGGGAGATCATGCTTGACAAATCTTCTGGAATTTTTTGAGGATGTTTCCAATAAAGTGGACAAAGGAGTACCAGTTGATGTGGTATATTTGGACTTCCAGAAGTCTTTCTACAAGGTCCCACACAGGACATTAATGTGCAAAGTTAAAGCACATGGGATTGGGGGTAGTGTGCTGATGTGGATTGAGAACTGGTTGTCAGACAGAAAGCAAAGAGTAGGAGTAAATGGGTACTTTTCGGAATGGCAGGCAGTGACTAGTGTGGTACCGCAGTGTTCTGTGCTGGGGCCCCAGCTGTTTACATTGTACATTAATGATTTAGACGAGGGGATTAAATGTAGTTTCTCCAAATTTGCGGATGACACTAAGTTGGGTGGCAGTGTGAGCTGCGAGGAGGATGCTATGAGGCTACAGAGTGACTTGGATAGGTTAGGTGAGTGGGAAAATGCGTGGCAGATGAAGTATAATGTGGATAAATGTGAGGTTATCCACTTTGGTGGTAACAACAGAGAGACAGACTATTATCTGAATGATGACAGATTAGGAAAAGGGAAGGTGCAACGAAACCTGTGTGTCATGGTACATCAGTAATTGAAGGTTAGCATGCAGGTACAGCAGGCGGTTAAGGAAGCAAATGGCATGTTGGCCTTCATAGCGAGGGGATTTGAATACATGGGCAGGGAGGTGTTGCTACATTTGTACAGGGCCTTGGTGAGGCCACACCTGGAGTATTGCGTACAGTTTTGGTCTCCTAACTTGAGGAAGGACATTCTTGCTATTGAGGGAGTGCAGCGAAGGTTCACCAGACTGATTCCCGGGATGGCGGGACTGACCTATCAAGAAAGACTGCATCAACTGGGCTTGTATTCACTGGAGTTCAGAAGAATGAGAGGGGACCTCATAGAAACGTTTAAAATTCTGACGGGTTTAGACAGGTTAGATGTAGGAAGAATGTTCCCAATGTTGTGGAAGTCCAGAACCAGGGGTCACAGTCTGAGATAAGGGGTAAGCCATTTAGGACCGAGATGTGGAGAAACTTCTTCACCCAGAGAGTGGTGAACCTGTGGAATTCTCTACCACAGAAAGTAGTTGAGGCCAATTCACTAAATATATTCAAAAGGGAGTTAGATGAAGTCCTTACTACTCGGGCGATCAAGGGTTATGGCGAGAAAGCAGGAAGGGGGTACTGAAGTTTCATGTTCAGCCATGAACTCATTGAATGGCGGTGCAGGCTAGAAGGGCTGAATGGCCTGCTCCTGCACCTATTTTCTATGTTTCTATGTTTCTATATGTTTGAGGACATTAGATAATATTCCGACAGGATACGATGTGAGAACCTCAACAGACATGGATAAGACCATGCGAAGAGCCTCGAGGTAGACTCACGGGCAGCAATGAAAATCAGCAAATTCTAACCTGATGAAGTTATCTGAGTAGGGTCTAAGGCTGACTTGGTATCTGTCAATCCAAAGTATTACTGATAAGGTAACCCAATTGGAGATCGGGGAGTGTCGTACCAGGGGGCGAAGGGTTCTGTCAAATGTATAAGTGATGTGTGGTTTTGCTACACGAGGAGCATCTTAACTCACCGACGGCTGTGATGAGAGGTGTTTGTAATTAAAGATCGTTATACCTTGCCATCTGTCTGTCTGCTAATTTCGGGAAATGCTACATGGGTTGGGGCAAGCGTCGACTCTCTATATCAGGGGGCCTGCTCGTGGGAGGAGAAGCCTTACCATTTTCCCCCTAAATTTGGTGCTGCGAGCAGGGTGTGCAAGAACTTCCCAAACGGAACAATGATCCAGCTGTTGGGGTGAGTATGTTTAATTTACCTCTTTCAAGGTAGAGTTGTGGCATTGTAAACCGGAAGGGAAGAACTTCTGTACAAGAACCATTTGTAGCAGGTCCCGGAGGCACAGAGACAGAGGACAAGGACGATCTAGGGGCGGGAGGGGTTTAAAAGGCATACTGTGACACGTGCGTGTGTAGGTAGCGTGGCAATGCGAGGGTACAACGCAGGGGAAGAAACAGCTTGGTCACCGCCTTTCTTGTTTTCTTGTGAACTTTCTGGTTGATAAGTTGCTGAAAGATGGAAACTTTTCGAAAAACATTTTTGCCAGAACAATTCTGTTGAAATTGAAAATATTTGCAATTATGGAGCAAACATTCAGATATGTAAACTTTACGAAAGCATCTGGGATGCATGTGGCAAAATTCCACACTCGGTTAACTGTAAGGGTGTCGAGTGCACAATGAAGCCTCATGAAACCCACTACCTGTACCTTCTTATGAGTTCGCAACGATATGATGCCTCTTCTGTAATTTCCGCTTTAGTTATGATGTACTGGGCTCAATGCGTTTTTTGCATGAACTTTTAATTTCGATACCACAGGAAGGACCTTGTCCCTTTCCGGTAAGGCACCAAACACTCGAGCTTAATTCTGTCACCCGAAAACGCGGCTCTTGGTTTGACTTCCAAAGTTAAACTGGTATCAGTAGCTGATAATATAAAATAAATATAACGCAAGTACAAAATGGATAATATATTAAAGTTCAGGTATTACATCCTGAAGAATATTTAATTTAAAGTGCATGTATCGCTATGATCCCAGTAATGAACAACACAGCTATTACCCGGAAATGAGGCAAAAGCAAAAGACAGAAAGGAGATGAGGAAAAGTGGAGGGCAGAGAAACCCAAGGCAAAGAACAAAAAGGGCCACTGTACAGCAAAATTATAGAAGGACAAAGGGTGTTAAAAAAGCAAGCCTGAAGGCTTTGTGTCTTAATGCAAGGAGTATCCGCAATAAGGCGGATGAATTAACTGTGCAAATAGATATTAACAAATATGATGTGATTGGGATTACGGAGACGTGGCTCCAGGATGATCAGGGCTGGGAACTCAACATCCAGGGGTATTCAACATTCAGGAAGGATAGAATAAAAGGAAAAGGAGGTGGTGTAGCATTGCTGGTTAAAGAGGAGATTAATGCAATTGTTAGGAAAGACATTAGCTTGGATGAGGTGGAATCTATATGGTTGGAGCTGCAGAACACTAAAGGGCAAAAATCGTTAGTGGGAGTTGTGTACAGACCTCCAAACAGTAGTAGTGATGTTGGGGAGGGCATCAAACAGGAAATTCGGAGTGCATGCAATAAAGGTGCAGCAGTTATAATGGGTGACTTTAATATGCACAAAGATTGGGCTAGCCAAACTGGAAGCAATACGGTGGAGGAGGATTTCCTGGAATGCATAAGGGATGGTTTTCTAGACCAATATGTCGAGGAACCAAATAGGGGGGAGGCCATCTTAGACTGGGTGTTGTGTAATGAGAGAGGATTAATTAGCAATCTCATTGTGGGAGGCCCCTTGGGGAAGAGTGACCATAATATGGTGGAATTCTGCATTAGGATGGAGAATGAAACAGTTAATTCATGGACAATGGTCCAGAACTTAAAGAAGGGCAACTTTGAAGGTATGAGGCATGAATTGGCTAAGACAGATTGGCTAATGATACTTAAGTGATTGACTGTGGATGGGCAATGGCAGACATTTAGAGACCGCATGGATGAATTACAACAATTGTGCATTGCTGTCTGGCGTAAAAAAAAAGGGAAGGTGGCTCAACCGTGGCTATCTAGGGAAATCAGGGATAGTATTAAAGCCAAGGAAATGGCATACAAATTGGCCAGAAATAGCAGCGAACCTGGGAAGGGAGAAATTTAGAACTCAGCAGAGGAGGACAAAGGGTTTGATTAGGGCAGGGAAAATGGAGTACGAGAAGAAGCTTGCAGGGAACATTAAGGCGGATTGCAAAAGTTTATTAAGGTTTGTAAAGAGAAAAAGGTTAGTAAAGACAAACGTAGGTCCCCTGCAGTCTGAATCAGGGGAAGTCATAACGGGGAACAAAGAAATGGCAGACCAATTGAACAAGTACTTTGTTTCAGTATTCACTCAGGAGGACACAATCAACCTACCGGATATAAAAGTGGTCAGATGGTCTATTAAGGAGGAGGAACTGAGGGAAATCTTTATTAGTCGGGAAATTGTGTTGGGGAAATTGATGGGATTGAAGGCCGATAAATCGCCAGGGCCTGATGGACTGCATCCCAGAGTACTTAAGGAGGTGGCCTTGGAAATAGCGGATGCATTGACAGTCATTTTCCAACATTCCATTGACTCTGGATCAGTTCCTATCGAGTGGAGGGTAGCCAATGCAACCCCACTATTTAAAAAAGGAGGGAGAGAGAAAGCAGGGAATTATAGACCGGTCAGCCTGACCTCAGTAGTGGGTAAAATGATGGAATCAATTATTAAGGATGTCATAGCAGCGCATTTGGAAAATGGTGACATGATAGGTCCAAGTCAGCATGGATTTGTGAAAGGGAGATCATGCTTGACAAATCTTCTGGAATTTTTTGAGGATGTTTCCAATAAAGTGGACAAAGGAGTACCAGTTGATGTGGTATATTTGGACTTCCAGAAGTCTTTCTACAAGGTCCCACACAGGACATTAATGTGCAAAGTTAAAGCACATGGGATTGGGGGTAGTGTGCTGATGTGGATTGAGAACTGGTTGTCAGACAGAAAGCAAAGAGTTGGAGTAAATGGGTACTTTTCGGAATGGCAGGCAGTGACTAGTATGGTACCTCAATGTTCTGTGCTGGGGCCCCAGCTGTTTACATTGTACATTAATGATTTAGACGAGGGGATTAAATGTAGTTTCTCCAAATTTGCGGATGACACTAAGTTGGGTGGCAGTGTGAGCTGCGAGGAGGATGCTATGAGGCTACAGAGTGACTTGGATAGGTTAGGTGAATGGGCAAATGCGTGGCAGATGAAGTATAATGTGGATAAATGTGAGGTTATCCACTTTGGTGGTAACAACAGAGAGACAGACTATTATCTGAATGGTGACAGATTACGAAAAGGGAAGGTGCAACGAGACCTGTGTGTCATGGTACATCAGTAATTGAAGGTTAGCATGCAGGTACAGCAGGCGGTTATGGAAGCAAGTGGCATGTTGGCCTTCATAGCGAGGGGATTTGAATACATGGGCAGGGAGGTGTTGCTACAGTTGTACAGGGCCTTGGTGAGGCCACACCTGGAGTATTGTGTACAGTTTTGGTCTCCTAACTTGAGGAAGGACATTCTTGCTATTGAGGGAGTGCAGCGAAGATTCACCAGACTGATTCCCTGGATGGTGGGACTGACCTATCAAGAAAGACAGGATCAACTGGGCTTGTATTCACTGGAGTTCAGAGGAGTGAGAGGGGACCTCATAGAAACGTTTAAAATTCTGACGGGTTTGGACAGGTTGGATGCAGGAAGAATGTTCCCAATGTTGGGGAAGTCCAGATCCAGGGGTCGCAGTCTAAGGATAAGGGGTAAGCCATTTAGGACCGAGATAAGGAGAAACTTCTTAACCCAGAGAGTGGTGAACCTGTGGAATTCTCTACCACAGGAAGTAGTTGAGGCCAATTCACTAAATATATTCAAAAGGGAGTTAGATGAAGTCCTTACTACTCGGGAGATCAAGAGGTATGGCGTGAAAGCAGGAAGAGGGTACTGAAGTTTCATGTTCAGCCATGAACTCATTGAATGGCGGTGCAGGCTAAAAGGGCTGAATGGCCTGCTCCTGCACCTATTTTCTATGTTTCTATGTTTCTATGAAAGCCTCACCGACAGTGTGACATTTGATGGTCATATGTCCCTTCTTCTGTTCAGCTGACACACCTTCTGTTGCCTCTCAAACTTTCATCAAATAATTTTTACTTCGAGACCCAATTCCACACATTAGTAACAAACTCAGCCCTCTCTCCAGGAACGCCTGGAATTTCCCCATCTGGTATGGAGAGACTAAAGTAGCTGGGATTGTTCTATTTAGAGCAGAGCTGGTAGAAGGGAGATTCCCCACAATGGTAGCAGGGAAGAGAATCTTCAGTTTTGTGGACGTGTTGCACACTTCTGCTCAGTGATCATTTGGCAGTTTTATTTAAGTATTTAATATGTTTGATGTTTTGTGTTACATTCTACTGGGAGGTCTCTTTAAATATGTGCCTTTTCTGGACAAGAGCTGAGCTGACGATGTGTCAAAGTTGACCGAAAGATGGCGGCCACTACCTGAGGTTGAACTCATCGGGCACCAAGCAACAAAAGGCATGGCTCACTGGGTAGCCCAAAGGCATCTGAGACAGGATGTCACAGGTTGGAATATCACTCCAGAGATTTGCAGTGACAATATTGTAGCAAACGGTACCTTTAGGAAGACACATTAAACCTCTGCACAGTATTTCCACTCATGGGAACGTTAACAATCCCGCAAAAATAATTGGAAGAGCAATCCCTCTATGAGCAGGTCAAATGTTGACATGGTCATTATCATTTTTCTATCTGTCAGAGCTTGTTCTGCCCGAATTGGCTTTCAGGTATACAACATTAAAACAATGACTATATTTCAAAGGTCTGTGAAGTACTTTCAGAAATGGTGAAAGATGATATATAAATGCAGGTTTTTCTTTCTTTTACTCTTATCGAAAGTTATAAATGTCAAAGATCACCTACCTATTGTGAATATTTCTAGAGTCGCACTGCTTTGTCAATTGTATGCAGACCACACTGCACATTGGTAAGAGCCTCGACTGCTACTGTCCACAAGCGTTTCAAAAAACTCATTGTAAGCTCCATTTATATCGTTAGAATCTTTCCTCCAATAAAAGTAATTAATTATACCTCTGTATACACACTGCAGTTTTAATTTCTCTTCTCCCTTTACGACTCCATTGCTGGAATAAATAACCAGCACTTCCTGTGCCGGTGCTGCATGGAGTAAATACAAGGAATTTATGACTACAAATATTGCATACAGTGTGTTTTCCAACACATTATCCCAACCTGGCATTAGGTATCTGTTGTCTATCGGTCAAACTTTCTATTTAAGAGGTAATTTTAACATGTTGAAATCGGTGGCAGTTGCCTCGAAATAGTATCAGTAGATTTTCCATTCAGGCCGACACCCTGCTCCGACCATTTTTAGAAGGACCAATGGTTGGTTGGGACGATTGCCTCCCTGTATCGGGTGGGTGGTTTTTAAACTTCAACAATTAACTCTTAAGTGTGTTTCCTTATTTATTCAAAATCTTTCACAATATTAAACTCGATCAAATCTCACTTTAGCCGTCTGTGTTCAAAGGTGAACAGCTGTAGTTTTTCCAGGCAACTGAAATCCAGACTCATTAGTACAAATTTAGTAAATTCACTGTAATTTCCTGCATTAAATAGCACGTGCCACAGGCCTGCCCATTTCGCCAGTTAATCTTTATCCTCCTGAAGTCTGTTTCTATATTCCACATTGTTTATAACATTTCCGAGTTTGGTGACCTCTGCAAAGTTTGAAATTATGTGCGGTACAATAAAGTGCAGGTGACACCTAATTATCAGACAGAACAGGGATCCCAATACCGACCTGTCAGACACCACTGAATATTCCCTTCCAGTCAGTAAAACGACAATTAACCACTATTCTCAGTGTTTGTGTCACAGCCAATTTATTATCTATCTGCCACTGCCCCTTAATCACACGTGCTTAAATTTGGCCAATAAGTCTATCATGTGGAGCTTCATTCAGTGCCTTTTGAAAGTCAATATACACAACTTAAACCGCACAAATTTCATCAGTATTCTCGGTTCCTTCACCAGATAACTGTCTATCTTTCCATCTATTTCTCTGCAGAATTATTAATCACCGCCAATCCTAATTTAAATGAACGAGCAATTACTCAAACTAATTTGTAGACCACATTTATCTTTACTATATTGTGGTAGTCATTAAACTTGGCGCTGTGGCTTAAATCTCGTGCTGGGATTAGCCGACCGACAGTAAAATAGCCCAATTAACATCCCAATGAATCAATGAAAATGATAATCGATCGTTTCCCTTTTAGGTGCTGACTGCAGAGGGTCAGTATTACGCACGGGAGACCAGCTGGAAATTGCTCCATTGATGATTGCAGCTGTCCTGGAGATCGAAATTGGAAGCGTTAATTGAACAAACTGAATTATTATCAATAATGGATGTTATTTTCATCATGCCTTGTGTGGTCCCCTGCTGAGCAAGTTGTACTGCAAAAAATAAATAAAACGTATTATATTTTCAACATCTTTCACCATCTTCATGTTTGATCTAAGCTGCTAACCTACAAGTTAGTTGAATAGTGGAAACACCCAAGGGGTGAAATTTGACTTCGGTCGGCACACAGAACAGGCGGTATCACATTTTCCACCAATCTGCATGTGGCGCCAGGTATTCAGTCAGTTGAAGTAAAGGTAAAATATTAATACATCTGATTGTTCCAACTTAACCTGTCATGAACCAAGAGATTTTATTTGAAGACCCCAAATGGTCTGAGGACTAAATGGAAAAGTTGCTGCCAGCTGAAAGGACACTGAAAAAGATTGAAATGATTCGTTGTTCAAAGATTCACAGTGTTGTTCTGCTCTGTCAAGAACAATGGGATATTTATTTAAAATTAGCGATAGGCTATTTAGGATGTAAATCAGAAAGCAGGTTTTCACACAATGGGACATTACCTTAAACATTCACTCCCTCCACCACCGGTGCACCGTGGCTGCAGTGTGTACCATCTGCATGATGCACTGCAGCAACTCACCAAGGCTTCTTCGACAGTACCGCTCAAACCCGCCACCTCTACAACCTCGAATGACAAGGGCAGCAGGGGCATGGGAATACCACCTCCAAGGTCCCCTCCAAGTACACACCATCCTGTCTTGGCAATATATCACCATTGCTTCATTGTCCCTGGGTCAGAATCCTGGAAGTCCCTCCCGAAAATCAATGTGGGAGTGCCTTCACCATATGGACTGCAGCGGTTCAAGAAGACAGTTCATCACAACCTTCTCAACAGCAATTAAGGATGGGCAATACATTCCAGCTTTGCGTGCGATGTCCCATGGATAAATGAAAAAGCTGAGAATCTGCAACTCTCTCAAAAAAAGCTGTGTACCATAGGGTTCATTTGGAGCTTTCATGACAGAGGTGAATAAATTTTAGTTGATTAAGGATAACAAGCGATATTGAGCAGAGGCGGGCACATGGAGACATAAAATCACTGCTTTGAACCTCAATGGCAGAGCAGGATCGAGGGCTGACTGGTTAGCTCCTGCTATTTTCCTATCATCAGTTTACTCATCATTATCATCAATATCGTCACAAGTATTGGCAGGGTGCAACTATTGCTAGTGATGACAGTACATGACCAAGCAGCAGGCAGCAGAAACATTTGGTCACACCTCAGACCACAGGAATCACACTACTAAGGCACTGCATGTAGCTGCAAACATTGCAAAAATAATAGCCAAAGGGTCAATGGTCAATGCAGAAGTGTCTTTATTTCATTGTTCACATGAGCAACCTGGGCCTTTAGTATTCAATTTGGCCAATTCTTTCCACAAAGTGGTTGTTATCTGCTGGTCAACAAAATAAACACGGGGACCATTGTAAGCTGCAGACTAAGCTGTAACTTTACATCTTTTCTGATCTCCCATAATAAGCTGTGAGATGAACTATGGCTTACATGAACCCGCAACTCATGTCAAGTTATCAAAATAGATGTGTTTCTAGTAAAAAGTCGGTGGTACATTCAAGCTGTTAATCCTGTGTGTGTTCCTGTTTTCTGCTCTTCTGGTCCAGTGGGTAACAAGACAGCAGAGCCCTGACATCAGCATCTGAGGAAGGCATCCTCAATGACATCTAACCATAAATTCTGTCTAAATTCCAGTAACTGTCATCAGAAATTAATATTGAAGAGCCACCATTATAGATTTCCCTGCTAAATACTCTTAACCCTTTTGTTTTCTCCCTCTGCTCTGTGTGTCTCTGTCTATGTCAATTGCTTTATCTCTTTGAATCTGCTTCTCGTGTGCTTGTCTTCCTCTTTCACTCTGACTCACTCTCTGCCCCTCCACTCACCCGCTTCCGCTCTCTATCTCTCTGCCTCTGTCCCACTTTGTCTCCGTGTGTTCTCTCTCACGCTTGCCCTACTTGTCTCTCTCTTTCTAAAGCAGATGTCCAAAAAAAAGCATGCTTGTGTCACACAAAATCATGAAGACCATGATTAACATCTAGCTGCAGGAAAAATGCAAAGCTCACTGCATTTATTAATAGCAGTTAATAAGAGTGAAACAACTGATACAGCGCTGACATTTGATTTGAAGTGCACAAAATGCTAATTGCTTCTAATAAAAAAAACAGTACAGCAATATGACATTTTAAAGCATTTACTGCATGTGAGACTAAACATTGGTAAAATAAAAATTAGGCTGTTGAGAATGAATTTTAAGCGGGATGCATCATGTAATAGCAAAGAGGGATTCATGAGCAGAAAGATCCTGTTACCCTGACTAACCAAACTTAGTTCTGCTGTTGCACTTAATTCTGATTGATACTGAAACATAGAAATTACATTTCAAGCTTTTTTAATTGAATGTCTGACTTTAGGTAACTGTCGATATCAGTTCATTGTCACTCTGCCTCTTACAGACTGTCTGATTATAGTTCCGCAGGGAGTGATGCAGGCTTCCAAAGGCAGTGGAAATATTGGAGATGCACTTACAGAAGATCAGAAAGTGACAGAGGTGCTTCATTCCCAATGTGGGGGGTCCGAGCATAATTCCCCTCCCTCTGTGAAGACACGGACTTCGGATCAGCTGTTTCCAGCTCCTTTTACCTGAAAACTGGAGTTATAGAATCAGACGTCGCAGAAGGTGACCATTCGCCCCAAGGTGCCTGCGCTGTATCTTCCACAACAACTTGTCAATTGTCCCACATCCCACTTTCCGCCAAAACCTTACATGTCTCCTCTTCGAAACCAGTCACTTCCCTTAAAGAGAGCAGCATCCAAATATAAATAGCCCCAAAGATCATAATTTTCTCTGTTACAATGCAGCCTCTATTTAGTCAGATTTGGGCGAACGTTTCCACTCATCACCAGAACCAATGGAGTCCGTACAACACAAAGCAACCTGTTCCCCAGTGCATTGTTCCACTTCCCATTCCTACTCCCGACAAATGTGGCCGCCTACATTCAGCCGCTGACACTGTACTACTGCTTTAGGGCCAAATGGCTGCACGCTCATACCCCAAACTGTACTTACGGGAATGAGGAGACAGCGGCTGGAGCGAGTTTCCCGAAAGCAGGCTGCAGCTGTGGAGCTCACTGCCCTTGCACCAGGCGACTGTGCCCTGAAACCAGTGTGACTGCTCACCTCACTGGACAAAAGAGGAAACCCCACCGGACCCGATGACAAGTCCACCCTAACGCTGAAAAGTGAATTGAGCCCCGTCAGCTTTTAAACTAAATTCTAATCAAAAGCCAACAGTTGGAATCCAGGCCGGAGACATCTCTGGAAACAGTTTTAAAGATGTTTTATTTATTTCAAAACATACTTTATTCTTATAAAAATGTGTACAGTACATTCAAAAGCAGTTCAGTACATTTAGCTGTGGTCACAATATTTGGATGCTGACAGCAGTTACATTCGATACATTTCCTTGCTTTTCATTTCAAGTAAAATTCGGTCCAATACGGGATACATTGTAGTACATTCGACAAATTACATTACATGTGTCACTACACAGTACACAGAATGGGTGACGGTACATTTACATTTTTTTCTTTTCAACGTGCATTACGAAACAGACATTGCATTGTACATGGCACGACATCGGTATTGACAGATCATGGTGTTCCATGTACACAAAAAAGAAGTTACAAGTACGGGCCGAGGAGTGTTTTGTACTGATTCCTGCCCCCGGGTTTACCGTGTCAGAAGGGTTTTAAACTGTGGCCCTTCCCCACCCTGCCTTTGCGGCGGCTGCACCAATTTTAAGTGCGTCCCTCAGCACGGAATCCTGGATCTTGGATTGTGCCAGTTTGCAACACGCAGACGTGGACATCTCCTTGCTCTGGAAGACCAGCAAGTTTCGGCAAGACCAAAGAGTGTCTTTGACCGAGTTGATGGCCCTCCAGCAGCAGCTGATGTCTGTCTCGATGTGTGTCCCTGGGAACAGCCCGTAGAGCACAGAGTCTTGTGTTTTAAAGTTTAAACAGTTTAAAAGATGGTTTATTCGAACTGCAGCATGTTCTGTTAACACAGAAACTGGCCTGTTCCAGGCTGAAGGCATTTTTACGGACCAGGGAAGCGGTCACTCTAGCTGTGTGTATGTGGCCTAACACAACGATAGAGAGGTACGGAGGTGAAGGGCAGATATCAGTGGGGACTGTGATCAATTCACCATTTACTCCTGAAAGTTTAACTCAGTGTTTTAAAAAGAGGTGATTCAACTCAAGTTATTGAAGCCTAAACCCAGGGTAATGAGCTGCATCTGCTTGAACTGCCCAATCTCATCCCACTATCCGGCTCACTCCAGGTCACTGACAATATTGTTCCTTCAGATAAAACACTAATATATTTAACATTAAATTTTGGACTGTAGATTAGTTTAGCCATCGCAGTGCAAACTTTCAGTGCAATGGAATATGTCACCCACTCGACTAAGTGTTACAAAAATGTGTCCATGCAAGCTGTTATTCTAGTGGTGTTACAATAGAATAACTGATTGTCTTGTATGCAACGATTAACCCTATCAGTGACACCATGGGAAGATGAATAAGCCTGTGACGATATTGTGTAAGTAAAACAGTGAAACATTTGCCCCAAGTATTGCTCTCTCTGTACTCTCATACTGATAGAGCTTTGATTAACCAAACTGCCCTATTATTACAGGTCTATGATTATTACCTGTGCTTTCCTATTTTTCTGTAATTAGTAACTGTATTATGCTCATTTAGTACTGACACAGTAATACAGCCAAAGGATTATATCTGTGCTGTGAAAGTGGTACAGGTATATGCTTCATGCTTATTTTGTCCTACTGAAGTAGTTCTGTGATTAATGCCTATACTGTACTCCAGGTGCATGTATATGATCAGAACGTATTCTATTATATTGGTGCCGATCGATGAGTACTCCCTATACTGTGCTATTGGTACTGGTCCACGATTAGTACTAATAGTGCTATCACTATACAGGACTGTGGTTAGTATCAACATTACCCTAATGGTGCAGGACTGTTATTAGTATATAGACTGCAATATGGTATATGTTCCTTATTAGGACCAGAACTATACTACTGTACAGGTCTATGATCAGTACCTGCACTGTCATACTAGTGTAGACGTTTTATTTGTAGCTAGAAAAGCGTACTGGTATTGATCTGTGATTATTATCCACACTGTCCCCTTCGTACAAGTCTGTGATGAATACCTGCTGGTACAAGACTGGCATTGTTAATTGAAATACTGGGACTGATACATATCCTAACTACACAAGTACTGACCTTAGATTATGCCATATATTATCTGAACCGGTAACAGTCAGCTTTGAGTGTGTAAAACATTTAGAGTCTAGCTTTTGAACTTCTCAACATTTCATTATTTATTGCAAATTGCACATGAATATTGGTAACAGATCATTGGTTGTACATCATTCAGTTGGGCCAGAAACACAGCAGAAATATCAAAATAAATACCTTTCACTGTAATAACATCGAGGAATTTACTGATTTTAATGGTTACAATGAGCAATTAATTTTTTCTGTTGGCCTACTTTCTTGTTCATTTTCGTCTCATTACTTTAAGCGCCAGATTACACACACACAGTTGTGGCAATGCTGGATTAGGACTTTATTGAAACCTCATGCTATCCACAACTAGGGTGGACTCAGACATACTTCACGATTCCACTATGAGCTATTAAACCATCACACTTTCCATGATTTCAGTATGAGAAGCTAAACACTGGTTCACTCACATCTCTTGTAATACATTTCACCTTTGATGCCTACATTCCATACATAACAATAAACCATCGTACATCAAAAATACATATAAATGTCAACTGAGTAACAAAAACCGTACAAACATGTACTTAACGCTTCGAATAATGTAACTACCATAATTACAAGTGACCTAATTGCCAACATGAACTCTTGATATTCCCCTAAACACAAGTCAGCGAGCTGATTTATTCCAGACCATTTATAGATATGGCTGAATGACTCTTGCACATTCTACTATTGTGTATTCCTGGGAAGATATCGATGCCTTTAGGGCTGTTCACACAATTTACAAGACATTCTGTACTGATCCCACAGACTGCCCAGAAAGAACATTTGAGGTACTTGGGTAACGTGACCCTTGGTTACCACAGATTAATGAACTTTAGAATATTGAAACAATGGCTGCAGCAAGAGAAACAAGCTCATTGTTTATTTAACACTGTCCGACAGAAACTTGCTAAAGAAGGAGAGAAGTCTGATACCAGGGTCAAAGTGAAGCTAGTAACCAACACGTTCGTTAATTACAGGCTGTCCTCCGACACCAGTCTGCCAATCAACGATAAGAACTGTCCTCTGATTACAATAACAAATAGATTTGCCCACACGTGTGTATTGACAATGCTGCCACTCCTCTCTATTTAGTCACCAATTAAATCATTGCTTTGCCTACAATACCCCCGAGGCATATGGTCCACAAATCACCATGGGTTTCTGTTGACAGTGTACCAGTAACCACCAGAATATTTCTCCACACATCCCTAGTTCTGCTTTTCCTATGTGCTGAATCTCACTTCCCCAAAATATCACTCCTCCTTAGTTCTTTAGTTTCAAAATAATTCAGTCCCTCAACATAAAATCTCCTGCCATCTATCCTATTAGCAATTCGTCCAGAGGACACTCGCTGATCTGAATATCTATCGCAAAATAAAGCAGAGCCCAGTATATAAACCAGCTCCTGGTACTTATGCTTTCATCCATCTATCAGTACCAGTTAATTACAGATGCCTGCACTATCTGCGGCAGCATTCTCATATACTATGGAAGAACCCTTCCCATCACTTTACGTGAGCGAAGTCACAGGTGATACATAACAATTTACCAACCACGTGTATTAAATGTGACGCTCTTGTTCAAACTCCCCAACATGCCATCTCCACACTATGTTTTATTTTTTGAAAAGTTCACCTCCGTCATACTTTTAACCATTGTCACTATCCAGCCTGAGTCTTTTTTCAAGAATAACCAGCCCCCTCATTCACGTTTACCAAAGTCTCATGTAGGAACCTGCTGCAAAACATGAACTGTAAAACTTGCTACATGATGTCCCTCGAGATATAAGGTCCTGTCAGAGGAAAGGATACATTGAAATTGAATTGATGGCAGGCATGAACTCTGTGCCTCCAAGGCCTTGTTCTACTAACAATGGACTAATCTGCCTTCTGACTCAAGTCCATGAGGTCAGGCAATTGGCTGAGAGCAAAAGTTGACTGATGCCTCACTTCTGTTCTTTTGTTGTTTCTGTTTTATATTCCTGCTTCGTTCTCATTTCCGTGGAAGGTTTTCGTAGACATCAGACCTTCTTCCATTAGACCTCCTTCCAAACTAGCTTCAGTGTCCGTCCGGTTAACTGTGGTGTATTTGACGCTATAGTTGCTGGGACCATTTTTGTTATCCTGGAATTAAAAAATATGGGGCTGAAATTTGTCTTGGCCGGTGGAGCACGACTGGCGAGAAAGAATCAATGGTGATTTCAGTGGGAATAAAAGTCGGGAGAGATGAATAATGGATTGTCCGTTCACTGTCAACCGATTACAGTATGATCAAAATTACCGGCAATTAACTGGCTCAGCTCACACAATTCCACTTATGCTTCCTCTCTGAGTTTACTTTTATAGTTTAAAAAATTAAAATAAAATTATTCAAAAGAAAGGAAAAAACCATTGAGCAAATTTGAAGAAGCGATGATTCGTTTTGTTCATTTACTGGATTTGGGCATCGCTCGCAAGCTCAACAATTATTGCCCATTCCTAATTACCCTTGAGAAGGTGTTAGTGAGCTGCCTTCTGGAACTGCTGCAGTTTGTAGCGTTCAGGTCTTTTTCTGGAAAGTTGGTACAAATAAGTGGCTTGCCAGGCCATTTCAGAGGGCAGCTTAGAATCAATCGCTTTGCTGTGGCTCTGGAATCATATATCGTCCAGACCAGGTAAGGACAGCCAATTTCCTGGACTGGTTTTTACAATAATATGGCTGTTTCATGGTCACCAGGACGGACACTAGCTTTTTGTTGCAGATTTATTTAATTAACACAATTTAAATTCCCCAGCTGCCATGGTCGGATTTGAAGTCATGCCTCCAGATCATTATTCCGGATCTCCAGATTCCTAGTCCCATAACGTAACAGTTATCGCACAGATGATTGCAGTAAAACTTAGGGGGAATAAAACTGCAATGGTCTTTATCATTCTATAAACAACTGGCAATTGCAGCTTTCAAATAATCAGCGGGATTTCTATTACTATTCACTGGCTACTTTAGTGGGAAAGAGCCAATATTCTCAGTTTAGGGGCGACCTTTGCAAATAAATGATGTCGACTTTACTACTTGAGGGGATCAGAACTGCCGGATGTTAATGTTAATTCAAATCAATGCTTAATAAAATTGAACGAATTCTATTGTATGTGGAACATCCACCACACCCATCTTAAACCCAAAGAACAACCTGAATATTTGCCCCAATGATAGAGAATAGCAGACATCAGGGTAAACTTACTCTTGGGCATTGGGACTTTAACGGGTGACAGCGAATGTGCTGCTCCTTTCACAACCCACCCAAATATATTTTCGATAAATGTTTGTGTTTCAATTGGGCCATTCATATTACTGATGCTTTGTTTTGCGGTGTTAAGTTATAAATCTTCCAGCATTGGTTTAGATATTCCTGAGCAGCATCTTTCCCTTCTAAAGATAACGTACTTGTTTCCCCCCCTGAGATGTCATCATGATTACCTTTAAATAAAACAGCTGCATTATAAATCTAACAATCTGGGAGAATTGATGGACGGAATTAAATTTAACAACCCTAATCAGGGTCATTTTAATTTAACCCACACTGGCGGCAAACTGAAGTGATCCGTACAAATTCTTCAGTGGAGTTTGTTCTCCATTGTAGAAGGAGAGTAGAATTGGGCGTGATTGAAAACCGGTGTTTGACCATTGCCCGTCCATTTACGGCCAGGCTGAGTTAGGTTAATATAACACAATTGTTTGTTAATTCCATCTGCGTGAAAATTCACAGTCCATTTGCCTCATTCCCAACTGATCACGCAGCCGAAATATCCCAACAGTATCTTCTGCCTTGTAACATTATATGGATTACCAAATCTCTTCGATCCACATTAAGTTTATCCATTCTATTCTAGTATGATAACTCATTTTTCGCACAATTGTTCTTCAACATAATGATCATATTAAAACATAACCAATAACCTTTCTACAAGTAAACAGGTACTTCCACACTCATACTGCCTCCACCGATCCTCATACATATACCTCTGTCATTCCCCCTCTGTGATTCCACTCTGTAGTTTGTTCTACGTTAAAGATGCTATATAAATGCAAGTTGTTGCTTATCAGAACTTCTTTTAGCATATTCCGGTTAATTTTCACTTTTGCGCCAGGGCAGAAACATTTTGCACTGCGCCCGATTCTATTCTTCACTGGCCACGAAGTCCCCGGGTATTACTCCGCTCACACTCCAGATCTTCCCAGCAATATTAATGGAAACACTGCAGTGATTATTTTAACCATGTCTTCCTGAATTGATAGACAATATTTTAAGCAAACACATTTCAAAAGTAATAGTTGAATTCCAATATTGTAAACGTAATTTTCATCTCCCTTAGCAAACTCTCCGAAAATGTACATAATTTACCTCCATCTCCTGACTTTCTGATCGTGACCACCGAATACACTAAATTGGAAGCAGTTTTGGTAAAATCTAATTAGGAACAGAAAGAGAAAGAACAAAAAGTAGGCATCAATAGGATGGATAATATATAGATGACAAAGATTTCGGTCGGTCGATATATATGGATAGACTCAAATTGCTTGATATAAATGAGCTAACAGCGATAACAAACGAAGACAACATTATTAGTATAGTGACTATGATTAGGGCAGTTAACTCCCATCAGTTTAACAAGGATGATATACAGCTATTAATTGTGTGTGATTTGTGGGCAATAAATATGGGATGGAGAGAAATGCCTCTTGGATCTTTACACAAAGCGGACGGTATCCTACCAGCGGTCAATTACTGCTGGGACTGATACCGATTTCATTGACTACAATGGAACAACATATTTGGGGACGGGAACCACAGGGCATATAATGTGCACATGACTCGATAGCGCCTAATTTACACTATTGACCAAAGTTAGAATGATCCCATTGGCTGCTGTTTCCCTATAGTGTCAGAGTGATTGCCCTTCAAATGTCATTGGTTAACTCTTCAGTCCATTTGGACGACGTGAAACGTGCTCCTCACGAGCAAGATCCTTCTCCTTCCTTTCTAACCTGACGTGTCACAGTGTGAAAAGTTTTCCGATCATCCTCCAGGTAGAATTAGATATTAGTTATATGGTTTCAACCTTACTTTAACTATGTTGTCCAAGAAAAGAAATGTGTTTAAAGCGGCATATTTCCGATGTGTACACATCCTGAACATAGACAGGTCTAGAGCTTTGATTTAAATGTGCAAGAATGGATAATGTTTCCAAAATGCACATTATTCATCTTCAACGATATCGATTAATTTATATTAAACATTTGTTGTCGTTGTTGCAGTTTATTTTGTAAGGGATAAATTGTAAGAGTTGCAAATAGGTGGTCAGGACAATGTTAAATGTAGTGAACAAATCAGTATTCCGTTTAAGAAATTGCCAATGTAGGTATAGCAAATCAATATATAACGCATTAAACTGTATCCTTAACCTTAGTAACACTTAACAGCCGAAGTCAACAGGTTTTGATGAGAAGTCTCTGAGGAAGAGATAACGAAGCCTGTATTTTGGTACAGCCACACAAGGCGTCGTACAGACTGGGGTAGAGGGTAAAATGGAACAACACAATGATGAGAGATGGACAGTTGCATATACCACACAGTCTGATAAGAATCGACAAATCAATGTAACTTCACTGCTAGCAATAGACCTATTGATGATTTTGTAGGAGGGTAGCTCCTCTCCAAAGCCTGTATAAATTGTACTCAAAACTCATGTATTTCGGAGGTTTGGACTGAACCTTCCGTGCATTGCTCGTAATAAAACCGGTAAACCTGAGGTTTTGTTTGTTTACTTCCGTGGTCGTTATACAGTGGGAGCTGGGCGAGGTGTCGATTATCTATGTCAGTTATTCCACCCCGAGGAAGAGAAGCCTTCCTTTTACCCTAACAGATGGGCAATGTGTAGATTAACTATATCAGGTAGTTCGCCCCGAGGGAGAGAAGCCTTCTTTTTACCCCTACATTTGCAACACTATTAGTCAGGATAATTACGATATTCCACACAGTCGCTATCTAAAAACCAGAACAGGGAAGTTTGTTTCCAGTTTTTAAGGATACTATGCCCGAGAAATGGAATTTACAATTCGGCAATAATGCTTTTCACATTTACAAATATTGGTACAGGGGTATCAGTCGTATAATGCACCTACTGACACAGACCCTTCCCAGATAACTTGTCACAGTCGCATGTAAATCACTACCCTTACAGCAATGCGAGATAAACAAATTCCTCCAGTCAAGATGAATATTTCCCTTCCTTGGGTTTCGTGCCTTCTACTACATTGTAGGTTGCCTGTTCAGAACTAGAAGCTGTAGAGAGAACGAGGTAATTGTGCTCTGTGAAGTGGGACAAAAGGAAGCCTTTAGATACCAGAGCCATCCTACAATTCATAATTGGAAATGTTCTGTTGTGTTTACTGGTGTTAAAATGAAGCCACTAATTAAGCTGATCAATGCAAGCTGATCCACAGCAGCGTGAGTAAACGGTGGATGTGTCTTGGTCCCAAGCCATGGGATGCGCTGATTTGCTTGTGTGTAAAGGTGGTGACGCTAAGCAGCGTCAGATACCCTGATATCAGCGAGAGAACCAGTTAATACGAACATGGGAAATAGAAGCAGGAGTGGGCCATATGCCCCCTCGAGGCTGCTCCGACATTTAATATGATCAAGGCTGATCCGATCATGGACTCAGAACCACTTCCCTGCCAACACCCCATTACCCCTCATTCCTTTATCGTTTAAGAAACTGTCCATCTGTGTATTAAATTTATTTAATGACACAGCTTCCACAGCTCTCTGAGGCAGCGAAATCCAGAGATTCACAAACCTCAGAAAAGTTCCTCCTCAACTCAGTTTTAAATGGGCGGCCACTTATTCTAAGATTATGCCCCTAGTTTTAGTCTCCCCATCAGTGGAAACATCCTCTCTGCATCCACCTCATCAAGCCCGCTCATAACCTTATACATTTCGATAAGATCACCTCTCATTCTTCTGAATTCCAATTAGTAGAGGCCCAGACTTCTCAACATTTCCTCATAAGTCATCCCCCTCATCTCTGGAATCAACCAAGTGACCCTTTTTAAACTGCCTCCAAAGCAAGTACAGGCAAGTCTTGTTTATCTGGATCACTCGGGGATTTGCCAATTCCGGGTAAACGAATTTTTTATTAGGCGAGTTTACATTTTAAATTTAAACTTTAATGAATAAATACAACCAGCTACAAACAGTAAGAAGGGAGTTAAATATACAAAATATGGACATTACCAGCATGCAGGTAATTCCGCTGGACTTTATTCGCGGAGGGACGAACGCTGCACTGGGAGTGGCTGCAGGTGGTCTCGAGGAGATTGTCCACCTCCGAAGTTCCGGAGCACGTTATCCGGGCTGGGCTCTGTGCCTGGAACCCGGTGCCAGCACTGCCCCCATTCCCAATGTCAGCGGCAGCCGCGAGAGACAGCGGCTAATGCAGCGTGCACACACATACACATACCAGCAAAGCAAGGGCAGAGGAGGGTGAACTTGTGTATTCAGTTTTTAGAGTTTTATGGTAGATTTTCGGAGTCCTTGCTCATGGTGAGTGTCACCATGCAATTGTTAGCAATTTTGCAACAGAATTTTAAATTCTGTTCCAGCGGATTTTCCAGTAGATCCGTATCAGGATAAATGAGAGTGCACAGTATATCCTTTCTGAAATATGGAAACCAAAACTGCACGCAGTATTCCAGGTGTGGCTTCACCAATACCCTGTGTAACTGTAACATGACTTCCCTGCTTTTATACACCATCTCCTTTGCAATAAAGGCCAAGATACCATTGGCCTTCCTAATAATTTGCTCGAGCAGCATACTAACCTTTTGTCTTTCATGCACAAGTAACCCCCAGGTCTTGTTGTACTGCAACACTTTGCAATCTTTCTCCATTTAAATCATAACTTGCTCTTTGATTTTTTCTGCCAAAGTGCATGACCTCACACTTCCCAAAATTATACTCCATCTGCAAAATTGTTGTCCACTTTGCAGGCTTTTTGTGTCCTCCTCAGATCTTTATTTCGTCAGCAAACTTGGATATGTTACACTGATCCCTTCATCCAAGTCTTTAATATAGATTGTCAATAGTTGGGGTCCCAGCACTGATCCCTGCGGCACCCCACTAGTTACTGATTGCCAACCCGAGAATGAACCATTTATCACGACTCTCTGTTTTCTGTTCGTTAGCCAATCCTCTATCCATGCTAATATATTTCCCCCAACCCCGTGAACTTTTATCTCCAAGGCCTGATGGACTGCATCCCAGAGTACTTCAGGAGGTGGCCTTGGAAATAGCGGATGCACTGACAGTCATTTTCCAACATTCCATTGACTCTGGATCAGTTCCTATCGAGTGGAGGGTAGCCATTGTAACCTCACTTTATAAAAAAGGAGGGAGAGAGAATACAGGGAATTATAGACCGGTCAGCCTGATATCAGTAATGGGTAAGATGATTGAATCAATTATTAAGGATGCCACTGCAGCGCATTTGGAAAGAGTTGACATGATCGGTCCAAGTCAGCATGGATTTGTGAAAGGGAAATCATGATTGACAAAACGTCTGGAATTTTCTGAGGATGTTTCCAGCAGAGTGGACAAGGGAGAACCATTTGATGTGGTATATTTGGACTTTCAGAAGCTTTCGAAAAGGTTCCACACAAGAGATTAATGTGCAAAGTTAAAGCACATGGGATTGTGGGTAGTGTGCTGACATGGATTGAGAAATGATTGTCAAACAGGAAGCAAAGAGTAGGAGTTAATGGCTACTTTTCAGAATGGAAGGCGGTGACTAGTGGGGTACCTCAAGGTTCTTTGCTGGGGCCCCAGCTGCTTACACTGTACATTAATGATTTAGACGAGGGGATTAAATGTAGTATCTCCAAATTTGCGGATGACACTAAGTTAGGTGGCAGTGTGAGCTGCGAGGAGGATGCTATGAGGCTGCAGAGCGACTTGGATAGGTTAGGCGAGTGGGCAAATGCATGGCAGATGAAGTATAATGTGGATAAATGTGAGGTTGTCCACTTTGTGGTAAAAACAGAGAGACAGACTATTATCTAAATGGTGACAGATCAGGAAAAGGGGAGGTGCAACGTGACCTGGGTGTCTTGGTACATCAGTCATTGAAGGTTGGCAAGCAAGTACAGCATGCGGTTAAGAAAGCAAATGGCATATTAGCCTTCATAGCGAGAGGATTTGAATACAGGGGCAGGGAGGTGTTGCTACAGTTGTAGAGGGCCTTGGTGAGGCCGCACCGAGAATATTGTGTACAGTTTTGCTCTCCTAACCTGAGGAAGGACATTCTTGTTATTGAGCGAGTGCAGCGAAGGTTCACCAGACTGATTCCCGGGATGGCGGTACTGACCTATCAAGAAAGACTGAATCAACTGGGCTTGTATTCACTGGAGTTCAGAAGAATGAGAGGGGACCTTATAGAAACGTTTAAAATTCTGATGGGCTTAGACAGGTTAGATGCAGGAAGAATGTTCACAATGTTGGGGAAATCCAGAACCAGGGGTCACAGTCTAAGGATAAGGGGTATGCCATTTAGGACCGAGATGAGGAGAATTTCTTCACCCAGAGACTGGTGAACCTGTGGAATTCTTTACCACAGAAAGTTGTTGAACCAATTCACTAAATATATTCAAAACGGAGTTAGATATAGTCCTTACTACTAAGGGGATCAAGGGGTATGGCAAGAAAGCAGGAATGGGGTACTGAAGTTGCATGTTCAGCCATGAACTCATTGAATGGCAGTGCTGGCTCGAAGGGACGAATGGCCTATCCTGCAAATATTTTCTATGTTTCTATGTGGCACTTTGTCAACTGCCTTCTGGAAGTCCAAATACACCACATCCACTGGTTCCCCTTTATCCACCCTTATACATCCTCAAAGAATTCCAGCTTATTGTCAAAAATGACTTCCCCTTCATGACTCCATGCTGACTCTGCCTAACTGAATTATGCTTTTCCAAAACTCCTGCTGCTGTTTCTTTAATAATGGACTCGAACATTTTCCCAACCACAGATGTGAAACTAACTGGTCTATTGTTTCCTGCTTTTTGTCTGCCTCCTTTTTTAAATAGGGCTGTTACATTCGCAGTTTCCCAATCTGCTGGGACCTCACCAGACTCCAGGGAATTTTGGTAAATTACAACCAACGCTTCCACTATCCCTGCCGCTACTTCTCTTAAGACGCTCGGATGCTAACCATCAGGTCCAGCATTCTTGGCTTGGAATGTATTTTTGTAATCATGGGGAGTTGACAGGTCCACATCTCAATGTAGTACACAGGCTATTGCTCGTTATGTCTGATTGTCAGGCTCCGAGATTTACACTTTTGGACCCCCACCCAGATGGCCATCTATCAATCCTGCCCGAGTAACAATCACCACCTTCAGAAAGAGGAAATAATGATCTGTAAATTGAGAGTGTAAGTGATAGCTTTTTGACTTGGTGCAGGAGCAGTTTAACAGCACCTGTAATGATCAGCTTGCTGGGGCAACTTGCACATCCTTTATGGAACCCACCGTATTTTCTTTCCATTCACATGATTCGATCGGACCGTGACAACCTCCTCAAACTATTCTCCTCCATATGCACAATGCTTAGTGTCCATGCAATAAAGATGTAAATATAGCACTAGAGTATGCTGAATGGATGCAGATTTACACCATATTTCATTGCAACTTCAGTGGAATATCGGCACAAGCCAGGCAGGAAAGCCAGTTTTTCTGAAGTTTTCACCGAATGTCCACTGAAGTTGCGGTGGGCTATCAGGAACACATCCAGGAGCATTCTATCACCAACACCGCCTCCAGTGCGCCAGCGCAGCCTTCGGCCAGCTGAGGAACAGAGTGTTCGAAGATCAGGCCCTCAAATCTGCCACCAAGCTCATGGTCTACAGGGCTCTAGTGAGATCCGCTCTCCTGTATGGCTCAGACGTGGACCATATGCAGTAGAGACCTCAAATCGCAGGAGAAATACCACCAATGATGTCTGCGCAAAATCCTGACAATCCCTTGGGAGGACAGACACACCAGCCTGAGAGTACTCGATCAGGCCAACATCTCCAGCATCGAAGCACTGACCACACTCGATCAGCTCCGTGGGGCGGGCCTCATTGTTCGCGTGCCTGAAAAGACTCCCAAAGCAAGTGTTCTACTCGGAACCCCTACACGGCAAGCGAGCGCCAGGTGGACAGAGGAAAAGTTTCAAGGACACCCTCAAAGCCTCCTTGATAAAATGCAACATCCCCACCGACACCTGGGAATCCCTGGCCAAAGACCGACCCAAGTGGAGGAAGTGCATCCGGGAGGGCGCTAAGCACCTCGAGTGTCGTCACCGAGAGAATGCAGAAAACAAGTTCAGGCA
The DNA here is from genome assembly GCF_044704955.1 of Pristiophorus japonicus. Lineage (NCBI taxonomy): Eukaryota > Metazoa > Chordata > Chondrichthyes > Pristiophoridae > Pristiophorus > Pristiophorus japonicus. The sequence goes on from NC_092009.1 coordinate 6,270,693, forward strand.
GCGGAAGGATCGTGCGGCAAACCAGTCCCACCCACCCTTTCCTTCAACCACTGTCTGTCCCACCTGTGACAGAGACTGTAATTCCCGTATTGGACTGTTCAGTCACCTAAGAACTCACTTTTAGGGTGGAAGCAAGTCTTCCTCAATTTCGAGGGACTGCCTATGATGATGATGAATATATTGTCACATGCATCAGTTCGTGCTTAACGGTATTTCAGGCTGGTCCCACAACTGCACACTCGAAATTGCTCGCAGATGTTTCTTCACTCGGGGGTTGAGATCCATTTTCAGTTGCCTCCCTTTGCACAAGAATGTTCTCATTACTGAAACATTGATGCATCAACAACTGAAAACTCACTTCCAACAAAATGTTATGAAATCTTAGAATCAGGGAAAGGTACAGCAGTAAGTTTGCAGAACTTTGAAAACTTTGAATAACCAATCGTGCTTAGTCCCACACTCCCACATCTTGTCCACAGCCCTGTGAGGTCCTCCTCCTACAGTGCCTGCCGTGACTCCCTTTTAAAATGATTGAAGGAAAAGGTTCCATCACATTAACAGATATTGTGTTGCAGATACCGACACATTTGAAAAGTATAGTCTCCAAATCTCACCTCTAGGTCTTTTGACAATTATTTTTTTAATCTATGGCCCAATCGTCAGAGGGAATCAGCTCGACGACAGAGGTCGGGGTGGTATTGGACCTGGCCTGGAGAGGGAAAAGGTTGAACAGCTTTCCACTGGCTCTGTAGTTTAGTTCCTCTGCAGCGGGGAACTTGTTGACTGGGAAGTGGAGCATGGCTGCGGTGAAGATTGAGAAGAGGGTTGGGCAATGACGCAGCCCTTTTTGACCATGGACCTGACGTTGATTGGGACTGTAATGGATCCATTGGTAAGAATCACAGCCTGCATGTCGTCGTGGAGCAGGGGAGGAATGTTGGCGGCCTTTTGGGGTCATCCGAAACGGAGGAGGATGCTCCATAAACCCTCGTGGTTGATAGTGTCAGACGCCTTTGCAAGGGCGAAGAAGGCTATGTATAAGTGCTGACGCTGCTCCCTGCATAGTTGACGTTTTTAATGAGACGCACAAAAGCATGGGCCTCATGCTAAACATCCGTAAGACAAAGGTCCTCCACCAGCCTGTCCTCGCTGCACAGCACTGCCCCCCAGTCATCAAGAGCCATGGACAACGTGGATCATTTCCCATACCTCGGGAGCCTCTTAACAAAAGCAGACATGGATGAGGAGATTCAACACTGCCTGCAGCGCAGCCTTCAGCCGCCTGAGGAAAAGAAAGTTCAAAGACCAGGTCCTCAAATCTACCACCCAGCTCATGGTCTACAGGGCTGTAGTAATACCCACCATCCTGTATGGCTCAGAGACATGGACTATGTACAGTAGGTACCTCACCCCCACCACCCAGCTCATGGTCTACAGGGCTATAGTAATATCCGCCCTCCTGTATGGCTCAGAGACATGGACCATGTACAGCAGACACCCCAAGTGGCTGGAAAAATACCACCAATGATACCTCCGCAAGATCCTATAAATCCTCTGGGAGAACAGACACATCAACATTAGCGTCCTTGACCAGGCCAACATCCCCAGCATTGAAGCACTGACCACACTTGATCAGCTCCGCTGGGCAGGCCACATTGTCCGCATTCCAGACACGAGACTCCCACAGCAAGTGCTCTACTCGAAACTACTTCATGACAAGCGAGCCCCAGGTGGACAGAGGAAACATTAAAAGGACACCCTCAAAGCCTCCCTCATAAAGTGCAATATCCCCACTGACACCTGGGAATCCCTGGTCACAGACCGCCCTAAGTGGAGGAAGTGCTTAGAAAATTAGAAACATAGACAATAGGTGCAGGAGTAGGCCATTCAGCCCTTCTGGCCTGCACCGCCATTCAATGAGTTCATGGCTGAACATGCACTTCAGTACCCCCTTCCCGCTTTCTCGCCATACCCCTTGATCCCCCGAGTAGTAAGGACTTCATCTAACTCCCTTTTGAATATATTTAGTGAATTGGCCTCAACTACTTTCTGTGGTAGAGAATTCCACAGGTTTACCACTCTCTGGGTGAAGAAATTTCTCCTCATCTCGATCCTAAATGGCTTGCCCCTTATGCTTAGACTGTGACCCCTGGGTCCGGACTTCCCCAACATTGGGAACATTATTCCTGCATCTAACCTGTCTAAACCCATCAGAATTTTAAACGTTTCAATGAGGTCCCCTCTCATTCTGCTGAACTCCAGTGAATACAAGCCCAGTTGATCCAGTCTTTCTTGATAGGTCAGTCCCAACATCCCAGGAATCAGTCTGGTGAATCTTCGCTGCACTCCCTCAATAGCAAGAATGTCCTTCCTCCAGTTAGGAGACCAAAACTGTACACAATACTCCAGGTGTGGCCTCACCAAGGCTCTGTACAACTGTAGCAGCACCTCCCTGCCCCTGTACTCAAATCCTCTCGCTATAAAGGCCAACATGCCATTTGCTTTCTTAACCACCTGCTGTACCAGCATGCCAACCTTCAATTACTGATGTACCATGACACCCAGGTCTCGTTGCACCTCCCCTGTTCCTAATCTGTCACCATTCAGATAATAGTCTGTCTCTCTGTTTTTACAACCAAAGTGGATAAGCTCACATTTATCCACATTATACTTCAGCTGCCATGCATTTGCCCACTCAACTAACGTATCCAAGTCACTCTGCAGCCTCATAGCATCCTCCTCGCAGCTCACACTGCCACCCAACTTAGTGTCATCCACAAATTTGGAGATACTACATTTAATCCCCTCGTCTAAATCATTATTGTACAATGTACACAGCTGGGGCCCCAGCACAGAACCTTGCGGTACCCCACTAGTCACTGCCTGCCATTCTGAAAAGTACCCATTTACTCCTACTCTTTGCTTCCTGTCTGACAACCAGTTCTCAATCCACATCAGCACACTATCCCCAAACTCATGTGTTTAAATTTGCACATTAATCTCTTGTGTGGGACCTTGTCGAAAGCCTTTGGAAAGTCCAAATATACCACATCAACTCGTTCTCCCTTTTCCACTTTACTGGAAACATCCTTCATAAAATTCCAGAAGGTTTGTCAAGCAGGAGTTCCCTTTCACAAATCCATGCTGAGTTGGACCTATCATGTCACCATTTTTCAAATGCACTGCTATGATATCCTTAATATATGATTCCATCATTTTACCCACTACTGAGGTCAGGCTGACCGGCCTATAATTCCCTATTTCCTATCTCCCTCCTTTTTTAAAAAGTGGGGTTACATTGGCTACCCTCCACTCGATAGGAACTGATCCAGAGTCAATGGAATTTTGGAAAATGACTGTCAATGCATCCACCATTTCCAAGGCCACCTCCTTAAGTACTCTGGGATGCAGTCCAACAGGCCCTGGGGATTTAACGGCATTCAATCCCATCAATTTACACAACACAATTTCCCGACTAATAAAGATTTCCCTCAGTTCCTCCTCCTTACTAGACCCTCTGACCCCTTTTGTATCCGGAAGTTTGTTGGTGTCCTCCTTAGTAAATACCGAAACAAATTACTTGTCCAATTGGTCCGCCATTTCTTAGTTCCCAGTTATGACTTCCCCTGATTCTGACTGCAGGGGTCCTACTAACCTTTACTAACCTTTTTCTCTTTACATACCTATAGAAACTTTTGTAATCCGCCTTAATGTTCCCTGCAAGCTTCTTCTCGTACTCCATTTTCCGTGCCCTAATCAAACCCTTTGTCCTTCTCTGCTGAGTTCTAAATTTCTCCCAGTCCCCGAGTTCACTACTATTTCTGGACAATTTGCTTGCCACTTCCTTGGCTTTAATACTATCCCTGATTTCCCTTGATAGCCACGGTTGAGCCACCTTCCCTTTTTTATTTTTACCAGAGACAGGAATGTACAATTGTTGTAGTTCATCTTTGCGGTCTCTAAAAGTCTGCCATTCCCCATCCACAGTCATCCCCTTCAGTATTATTCGCCAATCTATCCTAGCCAATTCACGCCTCATGCATTCAAAGTTACCCTTCTTTAAGTTCTGGACCATGGCCTCTGAATTAACTGTTTCATTCTCCATCCTAATGCAGAATTCCAGCATATTATGGTCACTCTTCCCCAAGGGGACTCGTACAATGAGATTGCTAATTAATCCTCTCTCATTACACAACACATAGTCTAAGATGGCCTCCCCCCTGGTTGGTTCCTCGACATATTGGTCTAGAAAACCATCCCTTATGCACTCCAGGAAATCCTTCTCCACCGTATTGCTTCCAGTTTGGCTCGCCCAATCTATGTGCATATTAAAGTCACCCATTCTAACTGCTGCACTTTTATTGCATGCACCTCTAATTTCCTGTTTGATACACTCCCCAACATCTCTAACTACTCTTTGGAGGTCGGTACACAACTCCCACAAACGTTTTTTGCCCGTTGGTGTTCTGCAGCTCTACCCATATAGATTCCACATCATCCAAGCTAATGTACTTCCTAAATATTGCATTAATCTCCTCTTTAACCAGCAATGCTACCCCACCTCCTTTTCCTTTTATTCTATCCTTCCTAAATGTTGAATATCCTTGGATGTTGAGTTCCCAGCCCTGATCATCCTGGAGCCACGTCTCCGTAATCACAATCACATCATATTTGTTAACATCTATTTGCACAGTTAATTCATCCACCATATTGCGGATACTCCTTGCATTAAGACACAAAGCCTTCAGGCTTGTTTTTTTAACACCCTTTGTCCTTTTGGAATTTTGCTGTACAGCGGCCCTTTTTGTTCTTTGCCTTGGGTTTCTCTGCCCGCCACTTTTCCTGATCTCCTTTCTGTCTTTTGCTTTTGCCTCCTTCTTGTCACCCTTTGTCTCCCTGCATTGGTTCCCATCCCCCTGCCATAATAGTTTCACTCCTCCCCAACAGCACTAGCAAACATTCCCCGTACGACATTGGTTCCGGTCCTGCCCAGGTGCAGACCGTACGGTTTGAGCGCCTCGAGTTTCTTCGCCGAGAGCATGCAGAAAACAAGCTCTGGCAGTCGAAATAACCATGCAGCGAACCTGTCCCGCCCTGCCTTACCCTCAACGACTATCTGTCCCACCTGTGGCAGGGACTGTGGCTCTCGTATTGGAATGTTCAGCCACCTAAGGACTCATTCTAAGAGTGGAAGCAAGTCTTCCTCGAATCCGAGGGACTGCCTATGATGATGATGAGCAGGAGCATTACCCATAAACTGGGGAATCGTCTTGCGGGTCACTCAAAAAAGGGGCAATCTGCACATGACTATGCAGAGCCAGAATGGTTGAGCTTCCAAGCGTATTCAGGAATACCAAACCCCACCAGGGAAAATCAAGCATTCCTAAAAATATACAAAGACGGGTTGAGTACTGCACACCAAGACGTGTTAAAAACAGGGATACTCACAATGCAAAACTATGACGACTTGTCCAGATGGGCGTCTGAGCTGGATGCTACTCAGAAAAGGAAAGTTGCCATGGCAGAAGCGCACACGGCCGCAGTGGCAGCAGCTGTGAAGAAACAAGTGAGGAAGGAAAACTATGTGCAGTCCCCTTGACTTGTTTTAATTGTGGAAAGTCCACTTTAGTGCAGAATGCCAGCAGAAAAAAGATGCTCAATGGAGGGGTGGACAATCGAGGCCGAAGTTCCAGAACTGTGATAAACTGGGCCATACAGCGAGGAAATGCTGGGCTATGGGGTAGGGGCAGAAGGACAGGGAATCGGACAGATTAGCGGAGTCCCAGGAGGATAACCACCCCTGACAGGGGAGAGGAGAGAGAGCTCCTGAGAGAAGCTCAGCGGACTCCACGCCCGTCCCCCCCACAAGAGACACTTTCTCATGAGGACGTCATAAGTATGCGATGGTTGGCAGCCACCCAATAACAGTTACCGGCCCCCGGTGAAAATGTGGGACCACAAATAGTGGACCCAAGAATATTTGTGAGCCCAGTATTCGTGGACAGACAGTGCGAGATGCTGATAGACACGGGAGCGTCAATATCCATATCTAATCTAGACTTACCCCTTGCCAAGGAAACTATCAGCATAAACGGAGTGGGAGGAGCTAACAGAAAGGCAACTTTAAGTGAAATTGTACTGTTGGTAGTACAGGAAATAATACTACCCACCCAGTTTTGGTGCTGCTTCAATCCCGATGGCACCATATTAGGAACAGAAACATTAAGGGAAATAAGTGTATTAACAGACCCCCAGTGTAACCGAGTAGTCTGGGGAGACAAGCACTAAAACTCAGTGTAAATTTAACCACCCGGGCCATTAGCAGCAGAGGGTGGCTGGGATCCGTCCAATAGATCCCGAGTGGGAAACAAAGGACGCCTGGGGAAGTATATGTCAGTTATACCCTGCCCTGTGGGTCAAACACAAACAGGACTGTGGGTTGTTAGGGCTCAAGCCAGTAAAGATCCCAGGCCGAGAACATAAAGCCCACCGGCAATACCCACTGAAACCCTACACTGAAGCAACAGTCCTTCAGATAGTGAAAGAATTGGAAAGGCAAGAGTTGGTGAGATAAACATTAGCTACGACTAACTCACCAGTATGGCCAGGAAAGAAACCAGATGCTTCATCCAGGCTGACTATAGACTATTCCGCCTTAAATAAAGTTACACCCCGGGAGCACCGGATGCTGGCCAGCCTGACAATGATTTTCAATTACCTGGGTCCAGTACATAGAATATTCACCGTATTGTATATAGAAAATGGATTTTGGGCCATACCCTTAGACGAGAAGTCACAAGGGAAGTTCGCCTTCACCAAGAGGAAAGCAATTTACATGGACTAAAGTACCACAAGGATTCTATAACAGCCCGTGTATATTCCACCGGATGCTGGCTGGGATCCTGGAGCCAATAGAAGTCGGGGGAGGAAGTACCCTCTTGCAATATATGGACAACATTCTTATAGCGTCCACCACGGAGAAACAGCACGTGCTGGCATTGACCACTGTGCTGCAGGCCCTGCAACAGGCAGGGCTGAACGCTAACCCAAGAAAGGCCCAAAGAGGGAAGGGCCAAGTCACGTACTTAGAGTACATAGTAACACAAGGGAAAAGGCAGATGCCAAGGATTGGAAGGAGGGCATTAGGACGATGCCAAAGCCAGGGACCGTAAAGGGAGACAGACAGGTATTAGGACTGTTTAATTTCTGTCAGAACTTTATCCCGGGATATGGAGAAATGGCTCAGCCCATACAAGATTTGGTAAATGGAGGAAAGCCCTCGAAAATTCGGTAGACTGGGGCTCCGAACAAGAAACAGCGTTTGAACAGCTGAACAGGCCCTAATGAGCATCCCACTCCCTGGGACAACCGATCCGGAATAAACCCTTCCACATTCATAATCACCACAACAAAAACCACTATAATGCGGTGATGACCCAGCAACATGGGGACAGGCAACGACCGGTGGTGTGTTACTCCACTAAGCAACAACCTGTAGCTGCAGGATTATCTAGCTGTGTAGCTGCTCTCGACTGTGCAGTCAGAATTAGTGAATCTGTAGTAATGTCAGGACAAATTATCCTGCGTACGCAACATACCCTGGTATAGGTACTAAACACAGGGAGAAGGAGAACAGTCTCAGACGCAAGAAAAACGACATGGGAGGCGGTACCAATACTCTCGAGTGGCACAGTAACGATAGTAAAAGGTAGCTGCAACAACCCCACAGGATGGATCATTACGGAAGGCCAGGATTATGAATGTAACCCGATAGAGGGGGCAGAGCAAAGTAGCTCGATAAAGGAAGAGCCACTCGAAGGAGCAGACATGGACCTTTAAGTAGATGGGTCCCGTCCGTACATCAACGGAATGCCCCGAAGAGGGTGGGCAGTAGCCGTAGCAGATGGTGAAGGGCAAACACAGGGATTTGGGCAGTTAAAGAGAGACTCTCAGACCAAGTTGCCGAATTAATCGCCCTAACAGAAGCCCTCAAACGGGCAAAAGTTAAAAGAGTAACTATATATACAGACAGCCGAGAAGTGTTTGGGGTGGTCCACGATTATACGGCAGCCTGAAGTCGGCGCGGTTGTATGACATCAGTGGGAGGACCAATTCGACACGAGAACATAGTTAAGGAATTGGTAAAGGCTTCCCTCCTGCCCCAGGAATGTGCAATAATAAAGAGCAAAGCCCATAAGAAAATCACTGAGAGACATCAGCAAGGGAATGCATGGGCGGATGAGGCAGCCAAGCGAGCGGCAAAAGCAGAGGGCCGACTGGCTAAAATAAGCGCCTTTGCACTTGGGCCAGAAGTAAATATGTTTAAAGTACAGGAGCAACCGTGCAGCAGGAACAAATTGAATAGGAATGACGGGGAGCTAAACAAGGCACGGACGGAATCTGGAGGAAAGATTGTAATGTGGTAGATCCAGAATGCATTCGACAAAACCTATTGTGTATATTCCACGGGTATGCACATACAGGTATGACCAGCATGACCAGTTCAATGTCCCGATGCTGCTGGTGGATTGGAATGGGAAGAGATATAGAAAATAACGGTAGGAAATGCTTAACATGCGCAAACTGGGAATCAGGCAGAAATTCCATATCCCCTATCATCCAGAATCGTTGGGATTAGTAGAAGGAATGAATAGGAAACTGAAGGCGACATTAGCCGAGGTGATCGATGAGACAGGAAAGGGATGGTTCGATATGCTGACCTGGATATTAATGAAGTTAAGGGCGACTCCAAACCAGACCACCGGACTCATGCCTTTCGAACTATTGACAGGAATGGCAGTGAGATTACCTGAGGTTCTGGTGATGGGGAGTGATGACGTTTGACTGACCGGGACCAACTAAAGAGATTTGTGATGGAATTATGAGAACAATTACACCATCTGAAGGCACACGCCAGGGATTAGCAAGTGATCAAGGACTTGGAAACTGGCACCAAGGAACAAAAGGCTCAGATACCACAGGTTGGGAGCAAGGTAATTGTAAAAAATAAACCCCTAAAAGCCAGGATTCTCACCAAAATGGACAGACCCTCACCAGGTAGTAAAGGTAAGCGAAACGTGCACGTGTGTGGCGATAGGTGGAACCGGACGGTGGAAAGGTTGGACACAGTTAAAACGTTATGTGTAACATGAGACCCTAACTGACCGGTGACGACCAGGAAAACATGTTGTTTTACAGAACCTTAGTCCTAGTAGGAGGAATACTGTGTAACCCCATCATATACCACCACCCAGCGGTACGTTTCCCAGAAAGCTATCAAGGAAATATTTCCACTACAAACTCAATCTTTAACGGAAAATGCCAAAGGTTGCGACTTGAAGTGGAATGGGCAAGCCCGGATAAGGGACACTCGTGGCAGAACCAGTCATGGTCATGTATGAATAGCTCGGACCAAGGAAATCCAAACAAATGTGTGTGGTTAAGATGTAACCTCACCGGAGATGCAGAGGGGACTACCTTCATACCCATCAGGGAAATCATAATGCGGTAATGGTTCCTTATGGGGAATGTTCGTGTGTAAGATAGAGATCCTAACCACCACAATAGCCCCAACCACAATGACCTCAGAACCCCCAGGATGTCCACCTATGACACAGGGGGCAAGAGGATTAGTAATAAAAAGAACTAAAGACAATATCCACTTTGGGGTACGCCAAAGGGTAATTACGGTATTGTTAAACCTAACGGATATAACAATCCCACTGTTTTGCGGTAAGAAAACTATAAGCTGATATAAAATCCGAAACCGAAGAGTCCTTGAGGGACCCCAATCCAAGATTATGAAGTTCAGCATAAAAAAGCTGAACAAAAAAGGGAGAGGCGGGAGGAGAAAGAAGGGACTATTAGAAATGGTGGTCGCGGGATCCATGGTGGGCATTGCGACGGTTAATACAATAGATCTTCAAACAATAGAAGAGCAGGTTATCCTCACACAGACCTTAAAAGGACAGCTGGAAAGGGGAGATGATAACGAGAAAATGCAGGCCCGGTTGGCGGACGGGGCAGAACGGGAACTGCTACAGGTTGCCGATATATTGCGGGCCCATGCAAAAATGATAAGTTTGATAAACCAGGCTGGATAAACTATGAGTAAAAGAATGGCAGCCGAGATAGTTTGTGCGGGATATGGGGCTTGGATGCTCAACACGGTGGAACATAACCTAGAACAACTCCAGAATGGGAATGGATAACCAATGATGTATTTGCTGAATGGACATTGGGCAAGATGACACCCAAGCCTGTGAGGTCCGAAGGAATCGATATGCCTGGGTCCCTAAGAACAGGTGTGTAAACGGACCTCAGAATATATTAGGGTTTGTTATCAATACCACAATCAAGCGTGACAAAGGGAAACACTTTGCACCAAGTAAGCAATATTGGAGAAATAAGGAATCAGACCCGTGTGCTGTATCACAAATTGCACCAGTACGTAATTAACAAGGGAAGCAAAACCAAAGGTGTCTATATTAAAGATTTTTATAAGAATAATCAAGTTGTTTTATGCCGAGAGCACCCAGACCTCAACAACAACGACTGTGGATCTGGCTGAACGGAAGAATGTGTGTCGACTGTCACAACGCTGAAACTGGACTCTGAAACGACAGCAGCCTCACAAGGAAAGGGAGAATGGTATGTGAGCATCACGGCGGTCAACATGACGGTGGGGGGAGTTACCCACTGCCCGATCACGATCACAGACTTCTGTTTTGTGCCACAAGTCGACGTCGACATTTAGAGATATATTATATATCCGGAATTGAAAGGAGAGTGCGTCAATGGGATGGCAGTGGACACTATCAAAGCAGTGTATAAAGGTTTTGAGGAACCACAAGGACGACATATACCCAAACTTAGTGAAGAACAAACTAAGTTGGAACAGGACATCCATGAACAACAGCAAAAGTACATCATCCTGATGAAGATGATCGACAAAATCCAGAAGGACACGAAAGAAATGTTGGCAAACCAATCCTGGTATACAAGGCTTTGGAACTTTGGACTAAACGTGCAGGTGCACCCCTGGATAAGAATCGTATCCCATGTATTGGTGATTGTGCAATGTCTGATTTTAATGGTATTGTTGATTGAATTATGTTGGAAATGTAAACAACAGGCGATGAAAGCCATAGCTCAGGCCACCATAAAAGCCTTTGAAGAAACCAACCTTTAGTATCTCAGGAAAAATCTGTAAAATGCGTAAATGGTGTGTAAAGGGAAAGAGATACGAGAAACCATCCGGATGTAAGAGCTTGGCCACGCAGACGGACGGATTAAGCTGACAAAAGCACTTCCCCTGAAATAATGAGGGGCCGGCAGATTGGCCTATCTTGGGGTATATAGCCAAGGGGCAAAGGGGGGGGGGGATTGTAAGGGTAAGATTGATTATCAAAGATGTTATCTGTCTATTGTGAAGGCCCTGAGCTGGCTAAACAAGAGGAATGCTTAAAACCACACGTACAGATAAAACACAATCGAGCCACGAGATGACCACTCGTTGACCTCGGGCTCAAGGGAGCAGTAAAAAAAGTCAAACGGGAACTAATATAACCATGTAACAATATAATGTGAGTGACACCTGGAAGAAGGGAACAAATGAATATTCGATCATGCGTTGGTACACCCAATAACATCACTGTTAAGGTCCATCGACGAGGACACTTGTGCCAAAACCTATATATAATGAAGGTTTAATTTGAAAAGCTCGGTGGAGATCCTCTCTTAGAAGCTGAGAAGTGCGAAGCTCCCACTGCACGTTTTGGAATAAAAGATCGTTGACACTTATCCAAGGTATCTGTCTGTAGAATCCGGGCTTGTTGAGAGGAGAAGGGCGATTCTCCCCATCAAAGAGACCGAGTGTAATGTATCTAAGTTTTCTGATGATACAAAACTTGGTGGGAGGAGAACACAAGAGTCTGCAAAGAGATATAGATAGATTATGTGAGTGGGCAGCAAAGTGGCAGATGGAGTATAATGTAGCGAAATCTGAGGTTATTCACTTTGGTAGGAAGAACAGAAAAACAGGATATCTTTTAAATGGTGAGAAACTTTTAAATGTTGGTGTTCAGAGAGATATGGGTGTCCTTGTGCAAGAAACACAGAAAGCGAGCATTCAGTTACAGCAAGCAATAAGGCAGGCAAATGGCTGGTTGTCCTTTATTGCAAGGGTGCTGGAGTATAAAAGTAAGGTTGTCTTGCTACAATTGTACAATGCCTTAAATTAGACCACACCTGCAGTACTGTGCACAGTTTTGGTCTCCTTATCTAAGGAAGAATATACTTGCCTTGGAGACAGTGTAACAAAGTTTCACAGATTGATTGCTGGGATGAGAGAGCTGTTTTATGATGAGAGATTTTGTAGAATGGGCCTATACACTCTGGAGTTTAGAAGAATGAGAGATGATCTCGTTGAAACATAAAATTCTGAAGAGGATTGACAGGGTAGTTGCTTAGAGGTTGATTCCCCTGGCTGGAAGTCTAAGACCAGGGGGCATAGTTTCAGGATCAGGGGCAGACCATGAAAGACAGATGAGGAGGAATTTCTTCAATCAGAGGTGTGAATCTTTAAAATTATCTGCCCAGAGGGCTGCGGATGTTGAGTCTCTGAGAATATTCAAGGCTGAGAGATAGATTTTTCGACTCTAGTGGCATCAAGGGATATGGAGATGAGATGGGAAAGTCGGTTTGAATCCGTAATCAGCCATGAGCAGGCTCCAAGAGCCGGATGGCCTATTCCTTCTCCTATTTCTTATGTTGTCATCCAGGGGACTCTAGATTTATTAGGCGCACATGTTTTCTTCAAGGGAATGTACTTGCTCTGAACCTTCTCAATCTCGGCCTTGAATGCCTGTCACTTCTGTGACACTGATTTACCTTCAAGTAGCTGCTTCCAGTCCACTGGCTAAATCACATCTTAGCTTTGTAAAATTAGCTTTTCCGCAGTGGAGAACTTTTTATCCCAGGTCTATCTTTGTCCTTTTCCATAACTACCCTAAATCTAACTGAATTGTGATCTGGGAGACGGAAGAGGGATCTGGGGGATCTTGTACATGAAATCCAAAAGATTCGTATGCAGGTACAGAAAGTAACCGGAAGTCAAATGAAATGTTGGACTTTATTCCAAGGGTGATGGAGTATAAATGTAGAGAAGTCCTGCTACAACTGTACTGGGTATTGGCAAGACCACACCTGGAGTACTGAGTACAGTTTTGGTCTCCTTATTTAAGGAGGGCTGGACAACGCAGATGCAGAGAGGCTATTTCTACTCATGGGGGAATCTAGAACTAGGGGGAATAGTTTTAGAATAAGGGGTCGCCCATTTAAGTCAGAAATGAGGAGGAATTTCTTATCTGAGGGTCGTGACTCTTTGGAATTCTCGACCCCAGGGAGCTGTGGAGGCTGGGTCATTGAATATATTTAAGGTGGAGATGGACAGATTTTTGAATAAGGGTGTCAAGGATTATGAGGAGCAGGTGGGGATGTAGTGTTGAGGCCAGGATCAGATTAGATCTGATTGAATGGAGCAGCAGGCTCGAGAGGCCAAATTGCCGACTCCTGCTCCTATTTCTTACCTTCTTATGATCACCAGCACCGAAAATGCTCTTTCCGTTTCCACCTGCCCAAGTTTCATCCAGCCTAATTCCACTTTCCAGCTCTTGGTCCATAGCCCTGTAGGTTTTTGCACTTTAAGTGCACATCCAAGTAATGTTTTTGAGGTGGTGAGGGTTTCTGCTCTACCACCCTTTCTGGCAGTGAGTTCCAGATCCCCACCATCCTTTGGGTGATGAAATTGCAACCGAAATCACCTCTAACCCTCCTACCAGTTACTTTGAATCTATGCCCCCTAGTTGTTGACCATTCTGCGAAGGGAAATCGGTCCTTCCTATCCACTCCATCTCGGCAGCTCATTATTTTATACACCTCATTTAGCTCAACCTCCTCTGTTCCAAAGAAAACAAGCCCACCTTATTAAGAGGGTTGGTGGGTTTGTGGAGGTTACAGAGATAGGGAGGGCCGAGTCGGTGGAGAGATTTGAACAAGACAATGAGTATTTTAAAGGCCGATGCCATTAGTCACCTCACCCGGCACAGAATGTGACTCACTACCAACAGGAAGGATGTTACTTTAAACTACAACAATTGCATAATGAGCAGAAATCGATCTCTGTACCTTTCACTAACAGCGACATGGAAAGAGGGAATTGAATAATCGTTAAAAACATAATCCATTTGGCACTTAAATGTCTGAAACTCACAATAGAAACTCCAGGGAAAGACAATTCTGACACATTTTAAACTGTTTAGTTGACAAAAGAAATCTGGATTTAACTTTTAAAAGAGAAATTGTTTAACAGGGGTTCACACTGACACACCGGACAGCCTGACTCAGGATCCAACCATCGAGCACCACGATTGATTTCAGAACATGCTGTTCCCCGAGCTCACCAGATTCTGAGCTTTCTTCCTGTTGGTTCCCAGGGCAATCAATCACCACTGGCCAACATTACGCTGCCAGATTAAGTTGAGGGGCTCAGAGGAAGAAATAAAATTAAGCCGTGAATCTGAATTGGGAAATAAAATTAGAGAAGCATGATTAAATGAATGAGGTGAGGTCATATAAACTAAAGCGTACAAAGCTAAAGGGGGTGCATGAACAGTGAGACGTGCAGGTATACGTCCACAAATCGCTGAAAGTGGCAGGACAGGTTGAGAAACTGATTAAAAAAGCTTACGGAATCCTGGGCCTCACAGATGCTTTGAGTACAAAAGTAGCAAAGAATGTTATGATGAACCTTTCGAAAACACTAGTTTGGCCTTAACTGGAGTATTGTGTCTAATTCTGGGCACCGCACTTTAGGATGCGAAGGTCTTAGAGAGGGTGCAGTAAAGATTTACAAGAATGATTCACGAGATGAGGGACTTCAGTTACTTGGATAGACTGGGGTTGTTCTCCTTGGAGCAGATAAGATTGAGAGGAGATTTGATAGCGATGTTCAAAATCATGAGGTGTCGGACAGAGTAGACATAAGAACATAAGAATTAGGAACAGGAGTAGGCCATCTAGCCTCTCGACCCTGCTCCGCCATTCAACAAGATCATGGCTGATCTAGCCGTGGACTCAGCTCCACTTACCCGCCCGCTCCCCGTAACCCTTAATTCCCTTATTGGTTAAAAAATGGAGAGAGAGAGAGCGAGAGAGAGAAACTGTTCCCATTGGCGAAAGGGTCAAGAACCAGAGAACATAGATTTAAGGCGATTGGCGTGGGGGGAAAGGGCGGTGGAAAGGGAGGGGGACTCGCTGGGAGCCGGCAAGGGCTCGATGGGCCGAATGGCCTTCCGTGCTATAACCATTCTCCGATTCTGTGAGCTGAACCACTCTGTTCCCTGACTCAATCTGAAACTTCCTGATTTAAATCTGCCCTGCACCTTCACTGCTCCAGAGAACCACCCCAGCTGCTGCAGCTTGATTCATGTCACTGCTCACCATCCTGCACCTGATGGCCTCACTGCACCAAGATGGCCGCCGCACATGTCATTGATCACCGTCTTGTGCCTGATGGTCTCCCTGCACTAAGATGGCCGCCGCGCATGCTCCCTGCCCTGCAGTGAGACAATAAAGCGAACTGTGACGTCAGAGCAAGCCCCGCCCCTCTCGCTCCCTGCTCCCCGAGGGGGGCGGCCCCGCACAGCGCACAGATGGCGGCCGAACTCCGCAC
Source organism: Pristiophorus japonicus (assembly GCF_044704955.1). Lineage (NCBI taxonomy): Eukaryota > Metazoa > Chordata > Chondrichthyes > Pristiophoridae > Pristiophorus > Pristiophorus japonicus. The sequence goes on from NC_092009.1 coordinate 6,286,426, forward strand.
CCACCGCCATCTCACTCCCCCCGCCCCCCGCCAGTAACCGAGGCCCGGCCCCGTCCGAAGCTCCCCTACAGCCGCTGCAATCCCGCCGACGATGCGGCGGCCCAAACCTCACGGCCCAAACATCACGGCCCACCCCCGCGGTGTCAGTGATTCCACAGGGAACCTGGGGGCACGCCCCCGCGGTGTCAGTGAGTCCATAGGGAACCTGGGGGCCCGCCCCCGCGGTGTCAGTGAGTCCATCGGGAACCTGGGGGCCCGCCCCCGCGGTGTCAGTGAGTCCACAGGGAACCTGGGTGCCCGGCCCCGCGGTGTCAGTGAGTCCACAGGGAACCTGGGTCCGCCCCCGCGGTGTCAGTCAGTCCACAGGGAACCTGGGCCCCCCGGACCGCCCCCGCGGTGTCCGTGAGTGCACAGGGAACCTGGGTCCCCCGGTCCACCCCCGCGGTGTCAGTGAATCCACAGGGAACCTGGGCCCTGGGCCCGCCACTGCGGTGTCAGTCAGTCCACAGGGAACCTGGGCCCCGCGGCCCGCCCCCGCGGTGTCAGTGAGTCCACAGGGAACCTGGGCCCCCCGGCCCGCACCCGCGGTGTTAGTGAGTCCACAGGGAACCTGTGCCCGCCCCCGCGGTGTCAGTGAGTCCACAGGGAACCTGCGTCCGCCTCCGCGGTGTCAGTGAGTCCACAGGGAACCTGGGCCCCCCGGCCCGCCCCCGCGGTGTCAGTGAGTCCACAGGGAACTTGGGCCTGCTCGGCACGCCCCCGCGGTGTCAGTGAGTCCACAGGGAACCTGGGCACACCCCGGGCCGCTCGGTCCGCCCGCCCGCCGCCAATCTCCACAATGGCTGGCCCCGCGCCTGCGCAAAAATCCCCGCCTCACCCGCTGCTGCTCTGACAACATCCGGGGCCGCGAGCGGAGCGCGCCACCAACCGCCAACCGTCACTCGGCCCGCAGCCAATGGTGAGGCCGCACGGGGCAGCAGCCCCACCCCCCACCCAGCGCGCGCTGCTCGCCGCGAATCAGCGGCGGGGCGGGGCTACGTCAGCAATCCATCGCAAAACAATCCAGGGCGCGCTCCTTAAAGGGGCAGGCTGTGTCTATTTAAAGGGGCAGTGTCACTGGGCCTCTGTCATCATCATCACCGTCACCATGGTGGGTAGTCCTTGGGGATGGAGGAAGACTTGATCCAGTGTAAAGGTGAGTGAGCAGCCCAGGGGAATGAGAGTGTATGTCAGGTGGGACAGGATGACCACTCGCTCTTTCCGCTGCCTGAGCTTGCTTTATGCTCACTCTCGGCGATGCTCAGCGCCCTCCCGGATACCCTGCCTCCACTATGGATGGTCTGTGACCAGGGACTCCCAGGTGTCGGTGGGGAGGTTACACTTTATCAGGGAGGCTTTGAGGTTGTCCCTGTAACGTTCGCTCTGTCCCCTGGGGCTCGCTGGCCGTGTCGGAGCTCCGAGTACAGCACTTGCTTTGGGAGTCTGGTGTGGGACATGTGGACAATGTGGCCTGCCCAGCGGAGCTGGTCGAGTGTGCTCAGTGCTTCGATGCTGGAGATGTTGGTCTGATCGAGAACACTGACGTTGGTGTGTCTGTCCTCCAGGGGATGTGTAGGAGCTTGCGGAGACAGTGTTGGTGGTATTTCTCGAGCGATTTGGGGTGTCTCTGAGCCGGATTAAATTTGCAGTTTCTCTGTCCATGTTGAAAGGGAGAGGGGTGAAATTTTGCTCCTTTGAGTCTCCTGTCAGTGCCCCCAGCTGGCGATAACCGGCTTTAAATGAGTTTGTGACCAGACGCGGTGAGAACAGCACCTCCTTCTAAATCTGTCGCGAGTTTTGAGGTGGCAGTAACACGTTGCGCCTCGCTTTGCTGTGCTCCGTCATGCTGATGTTATCGCCGTGTACAGCGCCCCGGCTCAAACATTGGCTCTCGCCCCCTGGTTCTGACCCAACAGCCTCAGCAGTCGCCGATCAGTTGGATGTCGGCTTGTGGAGCGCTATTTACAGGTGCCAACATCCAGTTTAATTTTAATCGTTCATGAATGCTTCTTTCTTAGTTTCACACAGTCTCTGTTGCTTTTTAAAGGGAAAGAGTCTCTGTGCCCATTCAAAGGGAATTTCTTTGGATTCTCGTATTACTTCACACAGTTATGCCCTAATTTGTGATTTTGTAAACACAACAGGCAGTGAGGTCAGCATCAGTGACACCCAACCTCAATGCTCACATCAGCATCCATCCCATGCTGTATCTGCCCTGGGACTGTTTGATGGGACAGTGCAGAGGGAGCTTTACTCTGTATCTAACATGGGCTATACGTGCTCTGGGAGTGTTTGATTGAACAGTGATGAGGGAGCTTTACTCTGTATCTGTAACTTTCTTGAGAATGTTTGATGGGGCAGTGTAGAGGGAACTTTACTCTCTATCTAACCCCATGCTGTACCTGCCCTGGGAGTGTTTGATGGGACAGTGTAGAGGGAGCTTTACTCTCTATCTAACCCCATGCTGTACCTGCCCTGGGAGTGTTTGATGGGACAGTGTAGAGGGAGCTTTACTCTGTATCTAACGCCCTGTATCTGTCCTGGGAGTGTTTGATGGGCAGTGTAGAGGGAGCTTTACTCTCTATCTAACCCCGTGCTGTACCCGCCCTGGGAGTGTTTGTTGAACAGTGTAGAGGGAGCTTTACTCTGTATCTACATTCCCCGTATCTGCCCTGGGAGTTTTTGTTGGAACAGTGCAGAGGTAAGTTTACTCTCTTTTGAATCCCCGGGGATTGGCCAGGGCCCAGATTGTGTAACATAACCAAGGGGGAAGAGGAGGAGAGAAGGACAGATAAATCAAAGAGACAGGTCTGAGGGACATCAAGCCTCAGCTTTAGAGCTTGTAGACTTCAGGAAGGGCAGACTGAGGTTAGTAGTTTTAGGATCCAGGTAGAGAAACAGGAGCAGATGGGGAGACTGTTGTGGATTCCAGCACAGTGAGGATGTCGGGGAGAGAGGTTGTGTCGGCCGTGTATTAGGGGTGTAGCAGGGACAAGAGAGAATAGGTCAGAGGAGCAATTACTGCAGCAATGTCCACAAATAGTGAGAGTGAGAATGTGTGGTTTAGAGTGGACCATGGACAGGCTTTTAAACTGTCTGTTTGCTGTCACCAGCTTTCCTCCTGTAGCCCAGTGACACAAACAGCCCATTAAAGTCCACCAATGTCCTTTGGTCTGGTGAGAAGTCCTTCTGTGAAACATCGGTTGTTGTTAAAGCTTCTCATTCTGACACGCTCACAGTGAGAAATGAGCTTCAAACTGCCGACACCATCAGCTTTAAGGAGATAATCCCCTTTGAAGATTTGATTGCCCATTGAGTTTGACTAAATTGATGTTAAACCAACAATGCTGCTTTGCCCTGTGACAATAACAGATTATCAGAATATTTCCAATAGGTTAAAATCCAATATTACAGGCACTCACTTTCCTGGATGGTTGGACTGGATCCTGTGATATAAGAATCATTTATTTCCTGTCAGACTTGGACATATTGCAGATCCATCTTTTAAAAAGTTTTGGGAACTCAGTTTTGAAATGGATTCCACACAATTTGTAACAAGTACTCAATCAGCTCGTCTTATTGTCGAGACATCAAGGACTAGACACACTGAGTGTCTGTGAAACAAACCTGATTTATTTGACATTGATGCTGATTAAACTCCAGCACAGTTATAGGGATTACTAACATCAGCTTTACCAAACCCCAACTGCCCGAATGAACATGGTTCAAGCCTGGATATGATTAACAGTAACAGCAGAGTACAACCCCTGAAACTGGTGTGTCAGCACGTTGGAAAAATTAGTGAATCCCTTTGCACAGTCAGGGCAGGTGAACGGTCACTCCCCAGTGTGAATTCAGTGGTGTGTCAGCAGATCCTTTGTGTTTTGAAAGCTCTTCCCACAGTCAGAACATTTAAAAGGTATTTTATCAGTGTGAACAAGCTGGTGTGTCCTGAGGTTGGATGACTGAGCGAATCTCATCCCACACACCGAGCAGGAGACGGCTTTTTCCCAGTGTGTACTCGCTTGTGGGTCAGCAGGTTAGATGAACGAGTGAATCCCTTCACACATACGGAGCAGGTGAATGACCTTTCCCTGGTGTGAACTCGCTGTTGTTTCAGTAGGTTGGGCGAGTGAGCAAATATCTTTGCAGAGTTAGAGCACCTAAACGATCGCTCGCCAGTGTGAACTCGCTGGTGTGCCAGGGTGTGGTTGTATTGAGAAAATCCCTTCCCACACTGAGCAGGTGAACAGCCTCTCCCGAGTGTGACTGCGTCGATGAATTTCCAGCTGGAATGGGTAATTGAATCTCTTCGTACAGTCCCCATATTTCCACGGTTTCTCCGTGGTGCGGGTGTCTTTGTGTCTCTTCAGGTTGGACACTCTTTTGAAGCCTGGTCCACACACATTATACGTGTACGGTTTCTCCCCGCTGTCAATGGTGCGATGTTTTTTCAGGCTGTGTAACTGATTAAAGCTCTTTCCACAGCCAGTACACTGGAACACTCTCGCTCGTGTGTGTGTGTGTGAGTGAGAGAGAGTCTCGGTGCTTTTCCAGTCACACTGATGTTTTAAATCTTTTCCCACAAACACAAAAAAACGTTTAACCTTCCACATTCAAAGGACGATGATATTGGGGCCCTGGTGAATGGAGTGACACTGTCAGACCTTAATATGATGTTGGGTTTGAGTGTGCAGTCTGTAAATGCTACCCTTCTCACAGCCTGTAACAGGAGTTTACAAAAGCCATCAAAAGTTCAGGATAGAAACTCACAACATTGGCCTGGAAATCCCGGCCTCCCCGGATCCGTACGGAGTGAGCAAGGACCCGGGAAGGCATCACAAAAGCCGGTTTCCAGCACACAATGAGCTTGACAGATCCAACGCATAACGGGAGCGAGCACATTTGCATGGGCAAGATTCCGGGATTTACCCATATCTTGCCCAGCAAATGTCCTCAAACCTCTTGCACCAGATAAAAACAGGAGCGTAGCCTACTTTTACAAGTGTAAGTGTTTTAAAAAACACTTAAAACATAGAAAATAACATTTAAAAAAAAACGTTATTTTTTTCGAAACTCTGCCCACTAGATTATTTTAAACCATAATTTAAAAAACCTTTTTAAAAACTCGCAAATGTTTTTTTTCTCTAATATATGTATTAACTTTAATTTGAATTAGGGTGTGTTCCTAATGTTTTATTTGGTGTTATTGTGTTTGTTGTTTTTCTCAATTAACAGCAATGAGAACTCGGAGATAGGGAGATCCGCTTACTGTTAATTAAGAATATTTTACCTTATTGGTTGAGCAGTCACACGTCACTGCATCTCCTGCGTGGGAACCTGGAGGAGGGGAGCGCGCTTTGCATTGCGGGAAGAGAAGCCCTCCCCATCGGAATCCCACGCTCCTCCGGGAACAGGGACTTACAGGGAAATATTTCAGGTCGGAGACATCTGCCCGCGGTTCTTGTTCGGGGCCTGAGGCCCACAGCGGGTGTGTGAAGGAATGATGTGGAGTGTTTTCTCTCGGGTGCGGCCTGGGCCACCACTCGGGCTTAGTGAGGCCCGCGTCCCCCCCGCCCAACCGGGGTTTATTAACCCGCTCCCTCACTCCCACCCATCTCTCACCCACCACGCATGCTCAGCTCACATTGCCCGACAGATTGACGTGCCTCCCGACCAATAGGAAGAGCGAAGAGCGCAGTGCAGGGCTGGAGGACCGACCAGGCGGTTGTTCCTTCAACCAATCGGAGTGTGCGAGGGGCGGAGTTGGCTATGCAGGCGGGGCTTGCGGCCCCCAGTGGGCAGGGCCGAGTCTGCATCTCCCTCACTGTCTGCGCAGGCAGTGGAGGCGGACTTCGGTCGGACAGGCAGTTCCGGGAGACAGGATGGGATTGTGGCCGCAGGGCAGGACTAGGACCCACTGGTGGGCTGGTAAGCTCTGTAAACACCCGGTGTCGGCCTCAGGCCCCGAATTAGAGCCGACAGTGCCAGGTGAGCGGGGTCACTGGCCGCCATCTTGCACAGGGCAGGGTCAGGGTGCATGCGTGGCCATCTTGGTTCAGGAACAGAGAGTGGGTGGGGCTTCAGGGTCTCTGTTCCCAACTCGGTCCCAGTGCCCGGGAGATGGAGCATGCTGGGCAACAGGTTTTTCACCATCTTAGAATCAGAGACTGGTTATAGCTCGGAAGTAGGCCATTTGACCCATTGAGCCCATGCTGGCTATTCTGCAAAAGATTCAGCTAATCCCACTCCCCCTCTCTTTCCCCATAGCCCTGCAGATTTCTCTCTCTCTGGCAATTATCTAATTCCCTTTCGAAAGCCGTGATTGATTCTCCCTCCACCATCCTTTCAGGCAGTGCATTCCAGATCCTAACCACTAGCTACGTAAAAAATATTTTTCTTATGTTGCCTTTGGTTCTTTTGTTAATCATCTTAAATTTATGTCCTCTGGTTCTCGGCCCTACTGCCAATGGGCACAGTTTCTATCTACTCTGTCCAGACCCCTCATGATTTTGAACACCTCTGTCAAATCTCCTCGCAATATTCTCTGTTCTGAGGAGAACAACCCCAGCTTCTCCAGACTATCCACATAACTGAAGTCTCCCTTCCCTGGAATCATTCTCGTAAATCTTTTCTGCAGCCTCGCCAAAGCGTTCACATACATACTAAAATGTGGTGCCCAGAATTGGACACAATACTCCAATTGAGACCGAACCAATATTTTATGCAGGTTGATCATAATATCCACACTTCTGTACTCTATACATCTATTCATGAAGCCTAGGGTCCCGTAAGTCTTTGTAACCACTTTCTTAACCTGCGCTGCGACCTTCAGTGATTGGTGCAAATATACTCCTGGGTCTCTGTTCACTCACCCCTTTAAAATTGTATCATTTAGTTTATATTGCCTCTCCTCTTCCGAACAAAATGTATCACTTTTAACTCTTCCACGTTAAATTTAATCTGCCACATATCTTCCCATTCCACCAGCCTGTATGTCTTTCTGAAGTCGATCACTATCCTCCTCAGTGTTCACTATCCTTCAAAGTTTTGTTTCATCTGCAAATTTGGAAATTGTGCCCTGTACACCCAAGTCTAAGTAATTAATATAGATCAAGAAAAGCAGTAGCCCCAGTAACGACCCCTGGGGAACACCACTTCCTCCAGTCTGAAAAACAACCGTTCACCACTATTCTGTGTGTGTCACTTAGCCACTTTCATATCCATGCTGCCACTGTCCTCGTTATTTCATGGGCTTCGATTTTGCTGGTATTGGTAACACGCCCGGGATGACTAAAAACTAAGCACAGTCTGTTAATCACTTTCAGCTACTGGACTTAGCATGTGTCCCACAGCATCTCTTCTACCTTCAATATGTGAATAGAGCATCATGCCTGTAAACCTGGTTTAAGTTTATATCCTCTCAGCAAATTGATTTTAAGAAAAACCTGTAATCCGATGAGACACTGTTAAGGTCCCAGTGTACTGCTGGTTTGTTTGGCATTTTGCCTGTAATGGACTCCGTATTTTGGTCTCCATATTTAAGGAAGGGTATACCTGCATTGGAGACTGTTCAGAGAAAGTTCACTACGTTGATTCCAGAGATGATGGGGTTGATTTATGAAGATACGTTGAGCAGGTTGGGCCTATACACAGTGGAGCTCAGAAGAATGAGAGGTGATCTTATCGAAACTTATAAGATAATGAGGGGGCTCGACAAGGTGGATGCAGGAAAGATATTTAAACTCAGGGGAAACTAAAACTTGGGGACATATCTTAGAAAAGTGGCCACCCATTTGAAACGGAGATGAGGAATTTCTACTCTGAGGGTTGTAAATCTATGGAATTCTCTGCCTGAGAGAGGTGTGGAGGCTGGGTCTTTGAATATAATTAAGGCAGAGATAGATAGATTTTTGAGTGATAAGGGAGTAAAGGGTTATGGGGAGCGGGCAGGGAATTGGTGTGAATGTAGGTGGAAGAATCATGAAAGGGTTAATAAAATGGTTCTACGAATCAATATGAAAATAAGAAAAGACAGAATTGGTTTCCCGTGAGAAAGTAATGGACAAAGTCATCACTGATGAACAAGGGTTTATGGCCATGACTTGATAAGGTGCACATTTGCTTCGTGTGATTAAGCTGGGCTATTCCGCTCGTAAAAGCTTAAAGTGTTCTAAAGATAAATAGGCTGTCAATTCATGAAGCCCTAGTAACACGCTGTGATTGATGAAGCAGGCCATACCTGCTTCGGTTTGTAAGAATAAAAGCGATGCGTCTGTGAGGATAGGAAGACCTTTTGTCTGCCTGCCCCGGAATCTGTAGACTCTGTGCTGGCAGTTTGGTAACATGTCCGAAGCTGCTTCAATAAAGATGTAAAGATTGAAGGTATCTGAATTGATTATTGTCAAATGCAGCTGAGCACCCGATCTTGGACTTAACATTGGAACTGTGTCCATGATCAGATCGGCGGTGATCTTCTTAAATGGCAGAGCAGGCTCGAGGGTCCAAATATCCTACTCCTATTTCATATGTTCTAACTGAACATTTCTCCCAGTGTAACGTTTGTTGTATTGAAATGTGTGTCTTTTAATAAGCTTCAGGTACTTGCTCATACTTTTTCTACACAATTGCAGCAGGCATGTGTAAAGAGATGGTCTTTGTTTGGAGATGTGAAACAAGGAAACACTACCTGTGTGTGACAGTGACACAGCCTTGTGTCACAGGCAGAACAATGCACCGACATCCTTGTGGTTATGGTTTGAGCAGGGTTAGTTCACCAATGTTCAAGCTAAGAGGTGGTAGGAATTGAGAGCATTACCAGTAAATAAAATCTAAATGTAAATTCTGATATGGTTTATCTTCATTTATTACTATTTTAATAGCTTTTTCTGAATGTGGTCCACCCCAAGTGCCAGGATATCGGATCAGGCCCACCATAGAAAATGCGTTTGACAGTCCGAAGGTAGACAATGTCAACCGGATTCCCCCCATCCACCAACCTAACCATTTCTTCACTAACTCAAGCTAGTTTGTAAGATGTGACCTTATTTTGAGGAAGCCATGTTCAGTAGCTCTAATGGGCCCTTCATTTTCCGCATGAAAACATCACCTCTCAGGATCTGTTCGAGCATCTTCCTGGTGATCGAGTTCACGTTGATGGGCCTTTATTCCCTGGCTCAGATTTGTCCCCAATTTGGAAAATGGGAACTACATGTGCTGCCTTCTAATCTCAGGGAACAACCCATGACTCTACTGAGCTGATGGAGATATGGGCAAGGGGCTGACAGAGCGCCCATCCCATTTCTTTAATCACCCTTGGGTGGTATCATCTGGTATGTACACGTGTCAGGATTAACCCGCATGGCAACTTTGCTGTCAGTGAAGAGAGATGAGAAAGACTAAAGTGCTGCTTGCCCCTCTCAGTGTGGCCCTGAAGGACTGTGTCCAGGCTGAAGTTCTGTTACCCCTGTAAGATCCTTCCCACAGATTGTCCTTTCTCAGCTCCAGTCAGGTTATGCTAAACACTCAGGTGGCAAAGACAAAATTCCACAGCAATGTGTTGAAAGCAAAACTAATTTGTATGTCTAGATAGAGTTATTAACACCAGCGTTACAGGAGTTAAAACCCCAACTATCAGAATTAACACGATTCAGTCCGGAATGTGATTAACAGCAGCAATAATAGTAGAATCCAATCCCTGCAGTCACTTGTGAACTCGCTGGTGTCTCAGCAGGTACTGTTTGCTTTTAAAACTCTTCTCACAGTCAAAAACATTTAAAAGGTCTCTCCCCAGTGTGAACTCGCTGGTGTGTCAGGAGATACTGTTTGCTTTTAAAACTCTTCTCACTGTGAGAACATTTAAAAGGTTTCTACCCAGTGTGAACTCGCTGATGTGTCAGCAGGTAGGATAATTCAGTGAATCCCTTCCCACACCCAGAGCAGGTGAATGGCCTCTCCCCAGTGTGAACTCGCTGGTGTGTGCGCAGGTGGGATGAACGAGTGAATCCCTTCCCACAGTTGGAGCAGGTGAATGGCCTTGCCCCAGTGTGAACTCGCTGGTGTGCCAGCAGGTTAGATGACTGAGTGAATCCCTTCCTACACTCGGAGCAGGTGAACGGCCTCTCCCCAGTGGGAACACGCTGGTGTGTCAACAGGTGGGATGGCTGAGTGAATCCCTTCCCACACTCAGAGCAGGTGAACGGACTCTCCCCAGTGTGAACTCGCTGATGTGTCCGCAGGTCGGATGATGTCGTGAATCCCTTCGCACAGTCGGAGCAGATGAAAGGCTTCACCCCAGTGTGAACTCGCTGGTGTATCAGCAGGTGGGATTTCCGAGTGAATCCCTTCCCACAGTCGGAGCAGGTGAACGGCCTCTCCCCGGTGTGAATTCGATGATGCGTTTCCAGCTGGGACAGGTAGTTGAACCTTTTCCCACAGTCCCCACATTTAAATGGTTTCTCCCCAATGTGACTGCACTCGTGTCTCTCCAGGTTGGATGATTGGCTGAAGCCTTGTCCACACACACAGCACCTGTACAGTTTCTCCCCACTGTGAATGGTGCCTTCTGCTTCCATGATCAAAAGCTGATGATATTCCAGTTCGAATGGATGGATTTACTGTCAGATCTTGAGGTGATGTTTGGTTTAAGCTTCCAGTCTAGAAATCCTCCCCTTTTAACACCCTGTGAAGTGAATTTTAAACAGGAAAAAGGGAGTGTGAGGGAGAACCCACAAAAGCACAAAGGCAGGTTGTGAAATTGAGCTTAATAAATCTGGTCATTTGTGGGGCCGGCACTAGAAAAAAGTGACCATGAAAGCTGCCGGATTGTCGTAAAAACACATCTGGGTCAATGCTGTACTTCAGTGAATGGAACGCATATCCCTCGACAGGCCCACATGATAAACTGTTGGTCCCACTGGGCCCAGAATTACCGGGGGTGAAACCCAACAGCTTCTCCCCCCTCTCCATCCAGCTCAAAGTGATGCAACAAACACACCCACACAGGAGGCCAGGGAGGGACTTCCACATCCAGCGCCAACCCTGATACAGAGCGGCTGGGAATTGCTGGGCCTGCTATATAAACGCAAGTTGTTGTTTTCCTGTTGTGGGGGAGGTGCTGGCCCTGGGGTTTGCTGGTGCCGGGAGTGGTACTTGACTCGGGGCCCCGAGAGCCGCGTTGCCCACGAGCAGCATGCCGTGCTGCCCGGGGCCCCGAGAGCCGCGTTGCCTGAGAGCCGCACGGTGTTGTGCCCGGGGCCCTGAGAGCAGCGTTGCCGGGGGAATGCACGCCGTGCTGCCCGGGGCCCGAGAGCCGCGTTGCCCAAGAGCCGCACGCCGTGCTGTCCGGGGCCCCGAGAGCCGCGTTGCCCGAGAGCCGCACGCCGTGCTGCCCGGGGCCCCGAGAGCTGCGTTGCCCGGGGAACCCACGCCGTGCTGCCCGGGGCCCTGAGAGCTGCGTTGCCCGAGAGCCGCACGCCGCGCTGCCCGGGGCCGTGAGAGCCGATTTGCCCAGGGGCCACACGCCGTGTTGCCCGGCCGGGTGGGCTTGATCCGCAGCTCTGACTCAGGGACTGAGAACCACACTCAGTGAAAAAGGAGGCAGACAAAAATCAGGAAACTATGGACCAGTCAGCGTAACATATGTGGTTGGGAAAATGTGGGGGTCCATTATTAAAGAAGCAGTCGCAGCGCATTTGGAAAAACATAATTTGGTCATGCAGAGTCAGCATGGATTTATGAAGAGGAAGTCATGTTTGTCAAATTTGCTGGAATTTTTTGAGGATGTAACGAACAGGGTGGATAAAGTGGATGTGGTGTATTTTGACTTCCAGAAGGCATTTGACAAGGTGCCACATAAAAGGTTACTGCACAAGATAAAAGTTCACGGGGTTGAGGGTAATATATTAGCATGGATTGAGGATTGGTTAACTAACAGAAAACAGAGAGTTGGGATAAATGGTTCATTCACTGTTTGGGAATCATTAATTAGTGTCAAATGCCGACTGGAATTCCAAATGCAACACATCCACTTTATCCACCCTGTTCGTTACATCATCAAATAATTCCAGCAAATTTGTCAAATATGACTTCCTCTTCATAAATCCATGCTGTCTCTGCCGCAGGGATCGTGGCTGGGACCCCAAATATTTGCAATCTATGTTAACGATTTTGAAGAAGGGACAGAGTGTAACCTCGCCAAGTTTGCTGACGTTACAAAGATGGGAGGAAAAGCAATGTGTGAGGAGGGCACAGAATCTGCAAGAGGACATAGAATGGCTAAGTGAGTGGGCAAATTTTTGCAGATGGAGTATAATGTTGGAAAGAGAGAGGTCATGCACTTTGGCACAAAAAATCAAAGAGCAAGTTGTTACTTAAATGGAGAAATATGGCAAAGTGCTGCATTACAGCGGGACATGGAGGTATTTATGCATGAAACACAAAAGGTTAGTATGCAGGTACAGCAAGTGATCAGGAAGGCCAATGGAGTCTTGGCCTTTATTGCAAAGGGGATAAAACGAAGGAAGTTTTGCTACAGTTATACAGGTTATTGGTGAGGCCACAACTGGAATACTGCATGCAGTTTTGGTTTCCATATTTACAAAATGATATACTTGCTTTGGAGGCAGTTCGGAGAAGGTTCACTAGGTTGATTCCGGAGATGAGAGGGTTGACTGATGAGAAAAGGTTGAGGAGGTTGAGTCTCTACACATTGGAATTCAGGATAAAGAGAGGTGATTTATCAAACCGTGTAAGATTATAATCGGGTTTGACAAGAAGGATGGAGAGAGGATGTTTCCACTGATAGGGGAGACTAGAACTAGGGGGCATAATCTTAGATTAAGGTGTCGCATATTTAAAAAGGAGATGAGGAGGAATTTCTTCTCTCACAGGGTTGTAAATCTGTGGAATTCGCTTCCTCAGAGAGCTGAGGAACCTGGGACATTGAATAAATTTAAGACACAGATCGACAGTTTCTGAAACGATAAGTGAATAAGGGGTAATGGGGAGTGGGCCCTAGTCCATGATCGGATCAGCCATGATCGTATTAAATGTAGATGTCTCTGCAAGATTCTGCAACTCCCCTGGGAGAACAGGCGTAGCAACATCAGTGTCCACGTCCAGGCTAACATCCTGATAGAGAATTCAAACAGGCTGCATTGAGACAGGTTGAGAAAACACAGACTCCCAATTCGACATGTGACTGAACACATTGCATTAAGTAATCAATCAACTCGACATTTCAGGACCTTTGACAGTGAGCCAATTCGGGGTTAAGAATATATCAATTGAGGCAATAAGGTCAAAGGAGGCGAGTTCTTTTCTGTAAATTGAACCAGGTATAAGTACACCCATTTTCACAATGTGGTCTCAGAAGGACAAAGGCCTGGCTTAAAGCCAGAAGCATGTTGCTGCTGCCAAAATAAAGTTACAGTAAAACTACAATTGGAGTACGTATTTCATTGGAAATTAAGAGATCTAACAATTTTGGCGTCACCAAAAGGATCGCTGAAGGAAGAAACTGCATTTTGGACATCTGACCTACATACTGAAGTAAGGACTCCTCTTCATAAAAGTCCTCGGTCAAAAGTCTAAATTCGCCTCTCCTTCTACGCAATTCCGAAAGCCTCCGGTTTGCGAACCCTCCAGTTGGTAGTCGGCTCGAGGTCCCATAGATGTCTAACTTGGGTGGTGTGTTAGTTAATTAATCACCGACCCACTAATCGGCTGGAAAACCTGCGACTCGAGACCCCAGCAAAGAAATCAGTATTATGGCAGCAGGAGATAAGAGCAAAGAATTGCCTACAACTGTTAAAGGTGGGCAGGCACCACCTGCGGTTTCGATAGATGAAATCCTCCAACAGTTGAAAGAATACATAGAGCAACAATTCGACTTATCTAAAATCTGTATTAAGATCGATCAAAAGTACGGAACCTCCAAAGGACAATGGTCCTTGGACGAGATTAAAAGGGTCTGGGAAAAAACGAACCGTTTGAAAAATAAAGAACGAACTGGAAGGTTCCTAGCCGTTATGGGAAAGATCCGAAAGCGGAATGAAATTATAATGCGTTCCCAACTGACCAGTACAAAGGACCAATTGCAAGCTGTTTGTGCACAGCTCCGACAGAAAAACTTGAACTTGAAGCAGAAGTTAAAGATCTTAAAGGTGATATTAAAGAATGGAAATAATCATTAGGTCAAGGAGACAGTAATAGGAAAAGGAAAATGTATCGGTCAATTCCCACGGTACCCATGTTTGGATAAATTAAAAGCGCCAACCCGAAGACACGATCGAGGAATAGATACGGATTCTGAATCCTCGGACGATACAGGGTCAGAGGATGAAGAATTTGGTGTATGATTTACCACATTTAAAAAAAGACGAGTTGCAGTCAAATCGGAAGAGAGTGCGGATGAGGGTGGAACCAAAAAAACGAGGAAAAGGGTGTATGCAGAATATTTAGTTCATGATCCGGCTGAGCCAGAGAAAATTGATAAATGGTCCAAGGAATTGCCCAAACCAAAGAAAGGGGGAGTAAAAACGTGGGATCAATTGGACCGCTTAAGAAATATATATCAACTTCATCCCTGGGACTGAGTGCAAATTTTTACCATAATGGTGCCAAAAACACAGAGAAGAAAATTGCACGACAAGGTAGAAGCAGCTTTGGGGCAGGATGAACAAGAATTAAACGCAGGATGGGAGGCGATTAAACACTAGCTGCAAGCCAGCTAAGACAGACAGGGGAAAAATTGCAGCCTGCCAAGAGAAAGGAACAGAGGAGGTCCGCGAGTATGACGAGCGGTTTAGATGCACGTGGCAAGAACATTCGGCTATGAATAATACGGATGAGGAAATGTATGAACAAGTGTTTGAACCCCTGAAAGCAGCTTTCTTGACAGGTCTCAAGCCAGAACTGTCCAAAATGCTTGAGGTAGTTTTAGCGGACTGGGAAGGGAGACAAACTACCTTTGCAGCATTGGTGGACCGATGTAACCAATTACATCGGGATATGGGAGCTAAAGTCCGAGCTGTACAGGCTATCGGATGGAAATCCCAGGATTCCGATAAACAGTTATTTGGAAAATTACCTGGAAAATTTCATTATTGAGGGAAAGAAGGTCACTGGGCCAAGATTTGCAAAGCAAAACAGCAAGGTCGTGGCCGGGGAAGAGGACGCAGGCAGGGATACAATTCAACCAACAAACCAGGCTTGTCACAAGACAACAACCTCATAGAAGCATTTAAGCGACTGGCAATACAACAACAGAAGGAGTTACTTGGGATAGCAAAATACAATTAGAGCCCACCCTGATCCACTTCCTCACACTAATACAACAAAGAGGAGATGGGCTATATATAACTGTGAGGATGGGCGATAAGGATGTGTACTGTCTTTTAGACACAGGGGTAGAATTAACATGCTTACCCCTACAATATGGAGACTTTTTGTCGTTGGATGGTAGGGCAAGTACAGCCTCTGGAGTTGGGGGACATAAAATGGATATTAAAAGGACAACACGGGTACTTATAGGGCTGGGTCCACATGAACTAATGACGCCGGTCTGGATCGGCCCAGTAGATCAACCCCTTTTGGGAATGGACGTTCTAATCCAAGTAGATTCATCATTGCATTTCGAGGATGGTCGGGTGACGTGGTCAATGAGAACTTTGAAGAAAGAAGATTTGAAGGAACACCCGATATGGACGAAAGATAAGAACGATTGTGGTCTACTCCAGCTGGAGCCTACGTCATTTATCGGGACCAAGCCTCCATGCACTAAATAGTATCCCATCAGTCCAACCGAGGGCATTTTACCGGTTATTCAGCAATTGGAGAAACAAGGGATGCTTATTAAAACGCATAGCTCCTCCAATAGCCCCGTGTGGCCGGTACAGAAATCTAATGAAACTTGGCGTTTGACTGTCGATTATAGGAAAGCTAATCAGTCTATTGATCAAAAAGCTCCTTTGGTCGCGGATCCCTCCACCATTTTTAATGCCCTCAAACCGGAACATAAATATTTCTCGGTTATAGATATGGCCAACGGATGTTGGTCGGTGCCTCTGGCACCGGAGGTTCAACAGTGCTTTGCTTTCACTGTCCAAGGACAACAATATACTTGGACCAGGTTACCGCAGGGATTCCACAACAGCCCTACGGTATTCGACATGGCTTTACAAAGCCATTTGCGAGAATTACCTCCTCTGTCATCCACAGTCATCCAATATGTAGACGATATCCTGCTCGCGTCTAACACAGAAGAACAGCATGAACAAGATTTCCGAGCTTTGCTGGACCATCTTTGGCTGAAAGGACATAAAGCCAGCATCGACAAAGCAAAAATATCCCAAGAAGAGGTTGTCTACCTTGGACAAAAGATTTCAGAAGGAAAGAGATAACTTACCTAGGAGAGAACTGCAGCCATTCGGGCTGCTAAAAAACCCACCACTATTCAGGAACGAAGGTCTTTTTCGGGATTGTGTAACTTTAACAGAAATTGGATTGACTCCTTCATGCAGCTTGCTCAGCCACTGATATTTTAAAGGGGAAACCTGCCGCTAAAGAAGCCATCACCCTCACTAAGGAACAGCAAGAGGCCTTCCTGAGTTTGAAAAAGGTTTTGTGTTCAGCACCGGCTCTGGGAATCTCCGACAGTGGTAAGCCATTTACCGTTTGTCCATTAGAAAGAAGGATACATGACAGCTATACTGACACAAGAACATGGGGATCGACAAAGACCTATTGGCTATTATTCGGCAAAACTGTATGCCCTCGGATGGGGAAGTTGCCTAAGGGCCATGGAAGCTACATGTCGAGCGGTAATGATCACTGCGGGTCCAGTCCTCGACCAAAAGCTGATTGTCAAGTGTCCCTACACCGTACACGCTTTGCTCTCTTTGAAAAGAATGTCTCAGGCGACGGCAGCTAGATGAACCCGCTGGAAAGCAGTTTTGGAAGCTCCTAATCTCTATATCGTCCGGGCCAGCCCGGTTAATCCCGCAAATATGCTCCCGATGTCAGAATCGAGGGATCAAGAGGGGGGAGAATGTGAAGAGCATGACTGCGTGGAGATTTTAAAAGAAACAGAAGAAGCAGCCTTAGCAGCAGAGGAGCCTCTGCACAACCCAGACCTCATCCTGTTTACAGATGGTTCCTCCTTTGTTGAAAATGGTACCAGAAAAGCAGGATGGGCAGTTACAACCTTATATGAGGTAGTGGAAAAAGGATGTTTACCCTCAGGAATGTCAGCACAACAGGCCGAGTTATGGGCCCTGTCAGAAGCATGTCTTAGAGCAGAAGGACAGACAGCTAATGTCTGCACATATTCGCGTTATGCTTTTGGAGTCGCTCACGACTTTGGTCTGTTATGGCGGAAAAGAGGATTCCTCACTGCTGCTGGTACACCTATCTGAAATGGAAAAGAAGTCTGAGACTTACAAGAGGCCATACAATTACCTCAGGAAGTCTCCATCCTGAAGTGTGAGGCCCATACCAAGGAAAATACTGCGGAAGCACAGGGAAATGCCCTAGCCGACCAGGCAGCTAAAGATGCCGCCTCACAGGGCCTTCCCCCATTAGAACCAACACAGATGTGCAGATTGAAAGCACTCAGGAATCTGACACGAGACCTTCAAACAATGCAAGGCGAGTGCTCACGAGAGGAAAAATGGACATGGATTGTAGCAGGAATTACGCTTCTTGTGCGGCACCTTACCAAAAAATTTTAGGAAGTCTGGACAGGAGAGGGAGAGGGGAGGTCTGGGTCAGTCTGGGACAGGGGAGGGTGAGGGGAGGTCTGGGTCAGTATGGGACAGGGGCGGGTGAGGGAGTTCTAGGTCAGTCTGGGACAGGGGAGGATGAGGGGCGTCTGGGTCAGTCTGGGACAGGGGAGGGTGAGGGGGTTCTGGGTTAGCCTGGGACAGGGTTGGGTGAGGGGTTCTGGGTCAGTCTGGGACAGGGGAGGGTGAGGGGGCTCTAGTTCAGTCAGAGACAGGGGAGAGTGCGGAGGTCTGTGTCAGCCTGGGACAGGGGAGGGTGAGGGGTTCTGGCTCAGTCTGGGACAGGGGAGGGTGAGGGGAGGTCTGGGTCAGTCTGGGACAGGGGAGGGTGAGGAAGGTTCTAGGTCAGTCTGGGACAGGGGAGGGTGATGGGAGGTCTGGGACAGGGGAGGGTGAGCGGGTTCTGGGTCAGTCTGGGACAGGGGATGGTGAGGGGAGGTCTGGGTCAGTCAGAGAGAGGGGAGGATGAGAGGGTTGTGGGTCAGTCTGGGACATGGGAGGGTGAGCGGAGGTCTGGAACAGGGGAGGGTGAGGGCGTTGTGGGTCCGTCTAGGACAGGGGAGGGTGAGGGGAAGTCTGGGTCAGTCTGGGACAGGGGAGGGTGATGTGTTCTGAGTCAGTCTGGGACAGTGGAGGGTGAGTGGAGTTCTGAGTCAGTCTGGGACGGGGAGGGTGAGGGGGTTCTGGGTCAGTCTGGGACAGCGCAGGGTGAGCGGGTTCTGAGTCAGTCTGGGACAGGGGAGGGTGCGGGTGTTCTGCGTCAATCTGGGAAAGGGGAGGGTGAGGGGTTCTGGTCAGTCTGGGACAGGGGAGGGTGAGGGGGTTCTGAGTCAGTCTGTGACAGGGGAGGGTGAGGGGGTTCTAGGTCAGTCTGGGAAAGGGAGTGTGAGGGCGTTCTGGGTTAGTTTGGGACAGGGGAGTATGAGGGGTTCTGGGTCAGTCTGGGACAGGAGAGGGTGAGGGGAGGTCTGAGTCAGTCTGGGACAGTGAAGGGTGAGGGGATTCTGATTCAGTCTGGGACAGGGGAGAGTGAGGGGGGTTCTGAGTCAGTCTGTCACAGGGCAGGATGAGGGAAGGTCTGGGAGAGGGGATGGTGAGAGGAGGCCTGAGTCAGTCTGGGACAGGTGGGGGTGAGGGGGTTCTTGGTCAGTCTGGGACAGGGGAGGGTGAGGGGGTTCTAGGTCTGTCAGGGACAGGGGAGGGCGAGGGGGGTCTGGATCAACCTGGGACAGGGGAGGGAGAGGGCTTCTGGGTCAGTCTGGGACAGGGGAGGGTGAGGGGGTTCATGGGCAGTCTGGGACAGGGGAGGGTGAGGGGAGGTCTGCGTCATTCTGGGACAGGGGAGGGTGACGAGGGTTCTGGGTCAGTCTGGGACAGGGGAGGGTGAGGGGAGGTCTGGGACAAGTGGGTGTGAGGGGGTTCTGGGTCATCTGGGACAGAGGAGGATGATGGGGGTCTGGGACCGGGGAGCGTGAGGGGGTTCTAGGTCAGTCTGGGACAGGGGAGGGTGAGGGGTTCTGGGTCAGTCTGGGACACGGGAGGGTGAGGGGGTTCTGGGGCAGTCTGGGACAGGGGAGGCTGAGGGGAGGTCTGGGTCAGTCTGGGACAGGGGAGGGTGAGGAAAGTTCTGGGTCAGTCTGGGACAGGGGAAGGTGAGCGGTGGTCTGGGACAGGGGAGGGTGAGGGGGTTCTGTGTCAGTCTGGGACAGGGGAGGGTGAGGGGAGGTCTGGGTCTGTCAGAGACAGGGGAGGGTGAGGGAGTTCTGGGTCAGTCTGGGAAAGTGGAGGGTGATCGGAGGTCTGGTACAGGGGAGGGTGAGGGGGTTCTGGGTCAGTCTGGGACAGGGGAGCGTGAGGGGAAGTCTGGGTCAGTCTGGGACAGGGAAGTGTGAGGGGGTTCTGAGTCAGTCTGGGAGAGTGGAGGGTGAGTGGAGTTCTGAGTCAGTCTGGGACAGGGGAGTGTGCGGGGTTTTGGGTCATTCTGGGACAGGGGAGGGTGAGGGGAGGTCTGAGTCAGTCTGGGACAGGGGAGGATGTGGGGAAATCATGAGTCAGTCTGGGACAGGGTAGGGTGAGGGGGGTTCTGATCAGTCTGGGACAGGGCAGGGTGAGGGAATATCTGCAACAGGGGAGTGTGAGAGGAGACCTGAGTCAGTCTGGGACAGTGGAGTGTGAGGGGGTTCTGGGTCAGTCTGGGACAGGGTAGGGTGAGGGGGTTCTAGGTCAGACAGGGACAGGGGAGGGCGAGGGGGGTCTGGGTCAACTTGGGAAAGGGGAGGGTGAGGGCTACTGGGTCAGTCTGGGGCAGGGGAGGGTGAGGGGTTTCTTGGGCAGTCTGGGACAGGGGAGGGTGAGGAGAGTTCTGTGTCAGTCTGGGACAGGGGAGGGTGAGGGGAGGTCTAGGACAGGGGTGGGTGAGGGGGTTCTGGGTCAGTCTGTGACAGGGGAGGGTGAGGGGGTTCTGGATCAGTCTGGGACAGGGGAGAGTGAGCGGAGGTCTGGGACAGGGGAGAGTGAGGGGGTTCTGGGTCAGTCTTGGACCGGGGAGCGTGAGGGGGTTCTAGGTCAGTCTGAGACAGGGGAGGGTGAGGGGGGTCTCGGTCAGTCTGGGACAGGTAAGGGTGAGGGAGTTCTGGGTTAGCCTGGGACAGGGGAGGGTGATGGGGTTTTGGGTCAATCTGGGACAGGGGAGGGTGAGGGGTTCTGGTCAGTCTGGAACAGGGGAGGGTGAGGGAGTTCTGGGTCAGTCTATGACAGGGGAGGGTGAGTGGGTTCTAGGTCAGTCTGGGACAGGGAGCGTGAGGTCGTTCTGGGTTAGTTTGGTACAGGGGATTATGAGGGGTTCTGGGTCAGTCTGGGACAGGAGAGGGTGAGGGGAGCTCTGAGTCAGTCTGGGACAGGGGAGGTTGAGGGGATTCTGAGTCAGTCTGGGACAGGGGAGAGTGAGGGGGGTTCTGAGTCAGTCTGGCACAGGGCAGGATGAGGGAAGGTCTGGGAGAGGGGAGGGTGAGAGGAGGCCTGAGTCAGTCTGGGACAGGGGGGGGTGAGGGGGTTCTGGGTCAGTCTGGGACAGGGGAGGGTGAGGGTGTTCTAGGTCAGTCAGGGACAGGGGAGGGCGAGGGGGGTCTGGATCAACCTGGGACAAGGGAGGGAGAGTTTCTGGGTCAGTCCGGGACAGGGGAGGGTGAGGGGGTTCATAGGCAGTCTGGGACAGGGGAGGGTGAGGGGAGGTCTGCGTCAGTCTGGGACAGCGGAGGGTGAGGAGGGTACTGGGTCAGTCTGGGACAGGGGAGGGTGTGGGGAGATCTGGGTCAGTCTGGGATAAGGGGAGGGTGAGGGGTGGTCTGGGTCAGTCTGGGACAGGGGCGTGTGAGGGTGTTCTAGGTCAGTCTGGGACAGGGGAGCGTGAGGGGGTTCTGGGTGAGTCTGGGACAGGGGAGCGTGAGGGGGCTCTAGATCAGTCAGAGACAGGGGAGGATGCGGGAAGTCTGGGTCAGCCTGGGGCAGGGGAGGGAGAGGGGTTCTGGGTCAGTCTGGGACACGGGAGGGTGAGGTGGTTCTGGGGCAATCTGGGACAGGGGAGGGTGAGGGGAGGTCTGGGTCATTCTGGGACAGGGGAGATTGAGGATGGTTCTGGGTCATTCTGGGACAGGGGAGGGTGATGGGAGGTCTGGGACAGGGGAGGGTGAGCGGGTTCTGGGTCAGTCTGGGACAGGGAAAGGTGATGGGAGGTCTGGGTCAGTCAGAGACAGGGGAGGGTGAGGGGGTTCTGGGTCAGTCTGGGACAGGGGAGGGTGAGCGGAGGTCTGGTACAGGGGAGTGTGAGAGGTTTCTGGGTCAGTCTGGGACAGGGGAGTGTGAGGCGAAGTCTGGGTCCGTCTGGGACAGGGGAGGATGAGGTGTTCTGAGTCAGTCTGGGACAGTGGAGGGTGAGGGGTTCTGGTCAGTCTGGAACAGGGGAGGGTGAGGGGGTTCTGGGTCAGTCTGGGAGAGGGGAGGGTGAGGGGGTTCTAGGTCAGTCTGGGATAGGGGAGGGTGAGGGGGTTCTGGGTTAGTTTGGGAGAGGGGAGGGTGAGGGGTTCTGGGTCAGTCTGGGACAGGGGAGGGGGAGGGGAGGTCTGAGTCAGTCTGGGACAGGGGAGGGTGAGGGGATTCTGAGTCAGTCTGGGACAGGGGAGGGTGAGGGGGGTTCTGAGTCAGTCTGGGACAGGGCAGGGTGAGGGAAGGTCTGGGACAGCGGAGGATGGGAGGAGGCCTGAGTCAGTCTGGGACAGGGGAGGGTGAGGGGGTTCTTGGTCAGTCTGGGACAGGTTAGGGTGAGGGGGCTCTAGGTCAGTCAGGGACAGGGGAGGGCCAGGGCAGTCTGGGTCAACCTGGGACAGGGGAGGGTGAGGGCTTCTGTGTCAGTCTGGGACAGGAGAGTGTGAGGGGGTTCTTGGGCAGTCTGGGACAGGGGTGGTTGAGGGGAGGTCTGCGTCAGTCTGGGACGGGGAGGATGAGGAGGTTTCTGGGTCAGTCTGGGACAGGGGAGGGTGAGGGGAGGTCTGGGACAGGGGACGGTGAGGGGGTTCTTGGTCAGTCTGGGACAGGGGACGGTGAGAGGATTCTGGATCAGTCTGGGACAGGGGAGGGTGTGCGGAGGTCTGGGACAGAGGAGGGTGAGGGGGTTCTGGGTCAGTCTGGGACAGGGGATGGTGAGGGGGGTCTGGGTCAGTCTGGGACCGGGGAGCGTGAGGGGGTTCTAGGTCAGTCTGGGACAGCGGAGGGTGAGGGGGTTCTAGGTCAGTCAGGGATAGGGGAGTGTGCGGGATGTATGGGTCAACCTGGGACAGGGGAGGGTGAGTGGTTCTGGGTCAGTCTGGGAAACGGGAGGGTGAGGGGGTTTTGGGGCAGTCTGGGACAGGGGAGGATGCGGGGAGGCCTGGGTCAGTCTGGGACAGGGGAGGGTGAGGAAGGTTATGGGTCAGTCTGGGACAGGGGAGGGTGATGGGAGGTCTGGGACAGGGGAGGGTATAGGGTTCTGGGTCAGTCTGGGACAGGGGACGGTGAGGGGAGGTCTGGGTCAGTCTGGGACAGGGTAGTGTGAGGAAGGTTCTGGGTCAGTCTGGGACAGGGGAGGGTGATGGGAGGTCTGGGACAGGGGAGGGTGAGCTGGTTCTGTGTAAGTCTGGGACAGGGGAGGGTGAGGGGAGGTCTGGGTCAGTCAGAGAAAGGGGACGGTGAGTGGGTTCAGGGTCATTCTGGGACAGGGAAGGGTGAGGGGAAGTCTGGGTCAGTCTGGGACAGGGGAGGGTGATGTGTTCTGAGTCACTCTGGGACAGTGGAGGGTGAGTGGAGTTCTGAGTCAGTCTGGGACGGGGAGGGTGAGGGGGTTCTGGGTCAGTCTGGGACAGTGGAGGGTGAGCGGGTTCTGAGTCAGTCTGGGACTGGGGAGGGTGAGGGGGTTCTGGGTCAATCTGGGACAGGGGAGGGTGAGGGGTTCTGGTCAGTTTGGGACAGGGGATGGTGAGGGGGTTCTGCGGTCAGTCTGCGACAGGGGAGGGTGAGGGGATTCTAGGTCAGTCTGGGACAGGGAGGGTGAGGGCGTTCTGGGTTAGTTTGGGACAGGGCAGTATGAGGGGTTCTGGGTCAGTCTGGGACAGGAGAGGGTGAAGGGAGGTCTGAGTCAGTCTGGGACAGGGGAGGGTGAGGGGATTCTGAGTCAATCTGGGACAGGGGAGAGTGAGGGGGGTTCTGAGTCAGTCTGGCACAGGGCAGGGTGAGGGAAGGTCTGGGACAGGGGAGGGTGAGAGTAGGCCTGAGTCAGTCTGGGACAGGGGATGGTGAGGGGGTTCTGGGTCAGTCTTTGACAGGGAGGTTGAGGGGGTTCTAGGTCAGTCAGGGACAGGGGAGGGTGAGGGTGTTCTGGGTCAATCTGGGACAGGGGAGGGTGAGGGGGTTCTGGGTTCAGTCTGCGACAGGGGAGGATGAGGGGGTTCTAGGTCAGTCTGGGACAGGGAGTGTGAGGGGGGTCTGGATCAACCTGGGACAGGGGAGGGAGAGGGCTTCTGGGTCAGTCTGGGACAGGGGAGGGTGAGGGGGTTCATGGGCAGTCTGTGACAGGGGAGGGTGAGGGGAGGTCTGCATCGGTCTGGGACAGGGGAGGGTGAGGGGAGATCTGGGACAGTGGAGGGTGAGGGGTTTCTGGGTCAGTCTGGGACAAGGGAGGGTGAGGGGGTTCTGGATCAGTCTGGGACAAGGGAGGGTGAGCGGAGGTCAGGGACAGGGGAGGGTGAGGGGGCTCTGGGTCAGACTGGGACAAGGGAGGGTGACGGGGGTCTGGGTCAGTCTGGGACCGGGGAGCGTGAGGGGGTTCTTGGTCAGTCTGGGACAGGGGAGGGTGAGGGTTTCTGGGTCAGTCTGGGACACGGGATGGTAAGGGGGTTCTGGGGCAGTCTGGGACAGGGGAGGGTGAGGGGAGGTCTGGGTCATACTGGGAGAGGGGAGGGTGAGGAAGGTTCTGGGTCAGTCTGGGATAGGGAGGGTGATGGGAGGTCTGGGACAGGGGTGGTTGAGCGGCTTCTGGGTCAGTCTGGGACAGGGGAGGGTGAGGGGCGGTCTGGGTCAGTCAGAGACAGGGGAGGGTGAGGGGGTACTGGGTCAGTCTGGGACAGGGGAGGGTGAGCGGAGGTCTGGTACATGGGAGGGTGAAGGGGTTCTGGGTCAGTCTGGGACAGGGCAGCGTGAGGGGAAGTCTGGGTCAATCTGGGACAGGGGAGGGTGAGGAGTTCTGAGTCAGTCTGGGAGAGTGGAGGGTGAGTGGATTTCTGAGTCAGTCTGGGACGGGTAGGGGGAGGGGGTTCTGGGTCAGTCTGGGACAGTGGAGGATGAGCGGGTTCTGAGTCAGTCTGGGACAGGGGAGGGTGAGGGGGTTCTGAGTCAATCTGGGACAGGGGAGGGTGAGGGGTTCTAGACAGTCTGGTATAGGGGAGGGTGAGGGGGTTCTGGGTCAGTCTGGGAGAGGGGAGGGTGAGGGGGTTCTAGGTCAGTCTGGGACAGGGGAGGGTGAGGGGGTTCTTGTTTAGTTTGGGACAGGGGATGGTGCGGGGTTCTGGGTCAGTCTGGGACAGGGGAGGTTGAGGGGAGGTCTGAGTCAGGCTGGGACAGGGGAGGATGAGGGAAGGTCTGGGACAGGGAAGTGTGAGAGGAGGCCTGAGTCAGTCTGGGACAGTGGAGGGGAGTGGGTTCTGGGTCAGTCTGGGACAGGGTAGGTTGAGAGGGTTCTAAGTCAGTCAGGGACAGGGGAGGGCGAGGGGGTTCTGGGTCAACCTGGGAAAGGGGAGGGTGAGGGCTACTGGTTCAGTCTGGGACAAGGGAGGGTGAGGGGGTTCTTGGGCAATCTGAGACAGGGGAGGGTGAGGGGAGGTCTGTGTCAGTCTGGCACAGGGGAGGGTGAGGGGAGGTCTGGGACAGGGGAGGGTGAGGGTGTTCTGGGTCAATCTGTGACAGCGGAGGGTGAGGGTGTTCTGGATCAGTCTGGGACAGGGGAGGGTTAGCGGAGGTCTTGGACAGGGGAGGGTGAGGGGGTTCTGGGTCAGTCTGGGACCGGGGAGCGTGAGGGGGTTCTAGGTCAGTCTGGGACAGGGGAGAGTGATGGGGGTATCGGTCAGTCTGGGACAGGGGAGGGTGAGGGGGTTCTGTGTTAGCCTGGGACAGGGGAGGGTGAGGGGTTCTGGGTAAGCCTGGGACAGAGGAGGGCGAGAGGTTCTGTGTCAGTCTGGGACACGGGAGGGTGAGGGGGTACTGGGGCAGTCTGGGACAGGGGAGGTTGAGGAGAGGTCTGGGTCAATCTGGGACAGGGGAGGATGAGGGGTGGTCTGGGACAGGGAAGGGTGAGGGTGTTCTGGGTCAGTCTGGGACAGGGGAGGGTGAGGAGAGGTCTGGGTCAGTGTGGGACAGGGGAGGGTGAGGTGTTCTGAGTCAGTCTGGGACAGGGGAGGGTAAGTGGTTCTGGGTTAGCCTGGACAGGGGAGGGTAAGGGGTTCTGGGTCATTCTGGGACAGCGGAGGGTGAGGGGGTTCTGGGTCAGCCTGGGGCAGGGGAGGGTGAGGGGTACTGGGTGAGTCTGGGACACGGGAGGGTGAGGGGGTTCTGGGGCAGTCTGGGACAGGGGAGGGTGAGGGGAGTTCTGGGTCAGTCTGGGACAGGGGAGAGTGAGGAAGGTTCTGGGTCAGTCTGGGACAGGAGAGGGTGATGGGAGGTCTGGGACAGGGGAGGGTGAGCGGGTTCTGGGTCAGTCTGGGACAGGGGAGGGTGAAGGGAGGTCTGGTACAGGGGAGGGTGAGGGGTTTCTGGGTCAGTCTGGGTCAGGGGAGTGTGAGGGGAAGTCTGGGTCAGTGTGGGACAGGGGAGGGTGAGGTGTTCTGAGTCAGTCTGGGACAGTGGAGGGTAAGGGATTCTGGTCAGTCTGGGACAGGGGAGGGTGAGGGGGTTCTGGGTCAGTCTGGGATAGGGGAGGGTGAGGGGGTTCAGGGTCAATCTGGGACAGGGGAGGTGGAGGGGAGGTCTGAGTCAGTCTGGGACAGGGGAGGGTGAGGGGATTCTGAGTCAGTCTGGGACAGGGCAGGGTGAGGGAAGGTCTGGGACAGGGGAGGATGAGAGGAGGCCTGAGTCAGTCTGGGACAGGGGAGTGTGAGGGGCTTCTTGGTCAGTCTGGGACAGGTTAGGGTGAGGGGGTTCTTGTTCAGGCAGGGACAGGGGAGGGCGAGGGGAGTCTGGGTCAACCTGGGACAGGGGAGGGTGAGGGCGTCTGGGTCAGTCTGGGACAGGAGAGTGTGAGGGGGTTCTTGGGCAGTCTGGGACAGGGGTGGGTGAGGGGAGGTCTGCGTCAGTCTGGGACAGGGGAGGATGAGGAGGTATCAGGGTCATTCTGGGACAGGGGAGGGTGAGGGGAGGTATGGGACAGGGGATGGTGAGGGGGTTCTGGGTCAGTCTTGGACAGGGGAGGGTGAGGGGGGTCTGGGTCAGTCTGGGACAGGGGAGGGTGAGTGGAGGTCTGGGACAGGGGAGGGTGAGTGGGTTCTGGGTCAGTCTGGGACAGGGGAGGGTGAGGGGGTTCTGGGTCAGTCTGGGACAGGGGAGGATGAGGGGGGTCTGGGTCAGTCTGGGACCGGCGAGCGTGAGGGGGTTCTAGGTCAGTCTGGGACGGGGGAGGGTGAGGGGGTCTGGGTCAGTCTGGGACAGGGGAGGGTGAGGGGGTTCTGGGTTAGCCTGGGACAGGGGAGGGTGAGGGGTTCTGGGTCAGTCTGGGACAGGGGAGGGTGAGGGGGTTCTGGGTCAGTCTGTGACAGGGGAGTGTGAGAGGGTTCTAGGTCAGTCAGGGATAGGGGAGTGTGCGGGATGTCTGGGTCAGCCTGGGACAGGGGAGGGTGAGTGGTTCTGGGTCAGTCTGGGACACGGGAGGGTGAGGGGGTTTTGGGGCAGTCTGGGACAGGGGAGGATGCGTGGAGGTCTGGGTGAGTCTGGGACAGGGGAGGGTGAGGAAGCTTCTGGTTCAGCCTGGGACAGGGGAGGGTGATGGGAGGTCTGGGTCAGTCTGAGACGGGGGAGGGTGATGGGTTTCTGGGTCAGTCTGGGACAGGGGAGGGTGAGAGGAGGTCTGGGTCAGTCTGAGACATGGGAGGGTGAGGGTTTCTGGGTCAGTCTGGGACAGGGGAGGGTGAGGGGAGGTCTGAGTCAGTCTGGGACAGGGGAGGGTGAGGGAATTCTGAGTCAGTCTGGGACAGGGGTGGGTGAGGGCAGGTCTGTGTCAGTCTAGTGCAGGGGAGAATGAGGGGGGTTCTGAGTCAGTCTGGGACAGGGCAGGGTGAGGGAAGGTCTGGGACAGGGGAGGGTGAGGGGAGGCCTGAGTCAGTCTGGGACAGGGGAGGGTGAGGGAGTCCTGGTCAGTCTGGGACAGGGGAGGGTGAGGGTGTTCTAGGTCAGTCAGGGACAGGGGAGGGCGAGGGGTGTCTGGGTCAACCTAGGTCAGGGTAGGGTGAGGGCTTCTTGGTCAGTCTGGGACAGGGGAGGGTGAGGAGGGTTCTGGGTCAGTCGGGGACAGAGGATGGTGAGGGGAGATCTGGGACAGGGGAGGGTGAGGGGGTTCGGGGTTAGTCTGGGACAGGGAAGCGTGTCGGGGTTCTGGATCAGTCTGGGACAGGGGAGGGTGAGCGGAGGTCTGGGACAGGGGAGGGTGAGGGGGTTCTGGGTCAGTCTGAGACAGGGGAGTGTGAGGGGAAGTCTAGGTCAGTCTGGGACAGGGAAGGGTGAGGTGTTCTGAGTCAGCCTAGGACAGTGGAGGGTGAGGGGGTTCTTGGTCAGTCTGACCCAGTGGAGTGTGAGGGGGTTCTGAGTGAGTCTGGGACAGGGGAGGGTGAGGGGGTTCTGGGTCAGTCTTGGACAGGGGAGGGTGAGGCGGTTATGGATCAGTCTGGGACAGGGGAGGGTGAGGGTGTTCTGGGTTATCCTGGTACAGGGGAGGTTAAGGGGTTGTTGGTCATTCTGGGACAGGGTAAGGTGAGGGGGTTTTTGGGTCAGTCTGGGACATGGGGTGGTGAGGGTGTTCTAGGTCAGTCTGGGGCAGGGGAGGGTGAGGGGGTTCTGGGTTAGTCTGGGACAGGGTTGGGTGAGGGGAGGTCTGAGTCAGTCTAGGACAGGGGAGGGTGAGTGGGGTTCTGAGTCAGTCTGGGACAGGGGAGTGTGAGGAGTTCTGAGTCAGTCTGGGACAGGGGAGGGTGAGGGGACGTCTGGGTCAATCTGGGACAGGGCAGGGTGAGGGGTTCTGGTCAGTCTGGGACAGGGGAGGGTGAGGGGGTTCTGGGTCAGTCTGGGACATGGGAGGGTGAGGGGGTTCTAGGTCTGTCTGTGACAGGGTAGACTGAGGGGTTTCTGGGTTAGTTTGGGACAGGGGAGGGTGAGGGGTTCTGGTCAGTCTGGGACAGGGGAGGGTGAGGGGTTCTGGTCAGTCTGGGACAGGGGAGGGTGATGGGTTCTGGGTCAGTCTGGGACAGGGGAGGGTGAGGGGAGGTCTGAGTCAGTCTGGGATAGGGGAGGGTGAGGGGATTCTGAGTCAGTCTGGGACAGGGGAGGTGAGGGGAGGTCTGGGTCAGTCTGGTAGAGGGGAGAGTAAGGGGGGGTTCTGAGTCAGTCTGGGACAGGGCAGGGTGAGGGAAGGTCTGGGACAGGGGAGGGTGAGGGGAGGTCTGAGTCAGTCTAGGACAGGGGAGGGTGAGTGGGGTTCTGAGTC
This sequence comes from Pristiophorus japonicus, assembly GCF_044704955.1. Lineage (NCBI taxonomy): Eukaryota > Metazoa > Chordata > Chondrichthyes > Pristiophoridae > Pristiophorus > Pristiophorus japonicus. The sequence goes on from NC_092009.1 coordinate 6,315,514, forward strand.
AGTCTAGGACAGGGGAGTGTGAGGAGTTCTGGGTCAATCTGGGACAGGGGTGAGTGAGGGGAGGTCTGAGTCAGTCTGGGACAGGGGAGGGTGAGGGGGTTTCTGAGTCAGCATGGGACAGGGGAGGGTGAGCGGAGGTCTGGTACAGGGGAGGGTGAGGTGTTTCTGGGTCAGTCTGGGACAGGGGAGGGTGAGGGCAAGTCTGGGTCAATCTGGGACAGGGGAGGGTGCGGGGTTCTGGTCAGTCTGGGACAGGGGAGGGTGAGGGGGTTCTGTGTCAGTCTGGGACAGGGGAGGGTGAGGGGGTTCTAGGTCTGTCTGTGACAGGGTAGAGTGAGGGGGTTCTGGGTTAGTTTGGGACAGGGGAGGGTGATGGGTTCTGGGTCAGTCTGGGACAGGGGAGGGTGAGGGGAGGTCTGAGTCAGTCTGGTAGAGGGGAGAGTAAGGGGGGTTCTGAGTCAGTCTGGACAGGGCAGGGTGAGGGAAGGTCTGGGACAGGGGAGGGTGAGGGGAGGCCTGAGTCAGTCTGGGACAGGGGAGGGTGAGGGAGTCCTGGTCAGTCTGGGACAGGGGAGGGTGAGGGGGGTCTGGGTCAACCTAGGATAGGAGTGGGTGAGGGCTTCTGGGTCAGTCTGGGACAGGGGAGGGTGAGGGGAGATCTGGGACAGGGGAGGGTGAGGGGGTTCGGGGTTAGTCTGGGACAGGGGAGGGTCTGGGGGTTCTGGATCAGTCTGGGACAGGGCAGGGTGAGCGGAGGTCTGGGACAGGGGAGGGTGTGGGTGGTATCGGTCAGTCTGGGACAGGGGAGGGTGACGGGGTTCTGGGTTAGCCTGGGACACGGGAGGGTGAGGGGTTCTGGGTCAGCCTGGGACAGGGGAGGGCGAGAGGTTCTGTGTCAGTCTGGGACACGGGAGGGTGAGGGGGTACTGGGGCAGTCTGGGACAGGGGAGGATGAGGGGAGGTCTGGGTCAGTCTGGGACAGGGGAGGGTGAGGAAGGTTCTGGGTCAGCCTGGGACAGGGGAGGGTGATGGGAGGTCTGGGACAGGGAAGGGTGAGGGGGTTCTGGGTCAGTCTGGGACAGGGGAGGTTGAGGAGAGGTCTGGGTCAGTCTGGGACAGGGGAGGGTGAGGGGAGGTCTGGGTCAGTCTGGGACAGGGGCGGGTGAGGGTATTCTAGGTCAGTCTGGGACAGGGAAGGGTGAGGGGTGTCTGGGTCAGTCTGGGACAGGGGAGGGTGAGGTGGTTCTGGGTTAGCCTGGACAGGGGATGGTGAGGGGTTCTGGGTCATTCTGGGACAGGGGAGGGTGAGGGGGTTCTGGGTCAGTCTGGGACAGGGGAGGGTGAGGGGGTTCTAGATCAGTCAGAGACAGGGAAGGTGCGGGAGGTCTGGGTCAGCCTGGGGCAGGGGAGGGTGAGGGGTACTGGGTAAGTCTGGGACACGGGAGGGTGAGGGGGTCATGGGGCAGTCTGGGACAGGGGAGGGTGAGGGGAGGTGTGGGTCAGTCTGGGACAGGGGAGAATGAGGAAGGCTCTGGGTCAGTCTGGGACAGGGGAGAGTGATGGGAGGTCTGGGACAGGGGAGGGTGAGCTGGTTCTGGGTCAGTCTGGGACAGGGGAGGGTGAAGGGAGGTCTGGGTCAGTCAGAGACAGGGGAGGGTGAGGGGATTCTGGGTCAGTCTGGGACAGTGGAGGGTGAGCGGGTTCTGAGTCAGTCTGGGACAGGGGAGGGTGAGGGGGTTCTGAGTCAATCTGGGACAGGGGAGGGTGAGGGGTTCTGGTCAGTCTGGTATAGGGGTGGGTGAGGGGTTTCTGGGTCAGTCTCGGAGAGGGGAGGTTGAGTGGGTTCTAGTTCAGTCTGGGACAGGGGAGGGTGAGGGGGTTCTTGTTTAGTTTGGGACAGGGGAGGTTGCGGGGTTCTGGGTCAATCTGGGACAGGGGGGGGGTGAGGGGAGGTCTGAGTCAGGCTGGGACAGGGGAGGATGAGGGAAGGTCTGGGACAGGGAAGTGTGAGAGGAGGCCTGAGACAGTCTGGGACAGTGGAGGGTGAGGGGGTTCTGGGACAGTCTGGGACAGGGTAGATTGAGAGGGTTCTAGGTCAGTCAGGGACAGGGGAGGGCGAGGGGGTTCTGGGTCAACCTGGGAAAGGGGAGGGTGAGGGCTACTGGGTCAGTCTGGGACAGGGGAGGGTGAGGGGGTTCTTGGGCAATATGAGACAGGGGAAGGTGAGGGGAGGTCTGCGTCAGCCTGGGACAGGGGAGGGTGAGGAGAGTTCTGTGTCAGTCTGGGACAGGGGAGGGTGAGGGGAGGTCTGGGACAGGGGAGGGTGAGGGGGTTCTGGGTCAGTCTGTGACAGGGGAGGGTGAGGGGGTTCTGGATCAGTCTGGGACAGGGAATGGTTAGCGGAGGTCTTGGACAGGGGAGGGTGAGGGGGTTCTGGGTCAATCTGGGACCGGGGAGCGTGAGGGGGTTCTAGGTCAGTCTGGGACAGGGGAGGGTCAGGGGGGTATCGGTCAGTCTGGGACAGGGGAGGGTGAGGGGGTTCTGGGTTAGCCTGGGACAGGGGAGGGTGAGGGGTTCTGGGTCATCCTGGGACAGGGGAGGGCGAGAGGTTCTGTGTCAGTCTGGGACACGGGAGGGTGAGGGGGAACTGGGGCAGTCTGGGACAGGGGAGGATGAGGGGAGGTCTGGGTCAGTCTGGGACAGGGGAGGGTGAGGGGTTTCTGGGTCAGTCTGGGACAGGGAAGGGTGAGGGGGGTCTGGGTCAGTCTGGGACAGGGGAGGGTGAGGGGGTTCTAGATCAGTCAGAGACAGGGGAGGGTGTGGGAGGTCTGGGTCAGCCTGGGGCAGGGGAGGGTGAGGGGTACTGGGTAAGTCTGGGACACGGGAGGGTGAGGGGGTTCTGGGGCAGTCTGGGACAGGGGAGGCTGAGGGGAGGTCTGGGTCAGTCTGGGACAGGGGAGAGTGAGGAAGTTTCTGGGTCAGTCTGGGACAGGGGAGAGTGATGGGAGGTCTGGGACAGGGGATGGTGAGCGGGTTCTGGGTCAGTCTGGGACAGGGGAGGGTGAAGGGAGGTCTGGGTCAGTCAGAGATAGGGGAGGGTGAGGGGATTCTGGGTCAGTCTGGGATAGATGAGGGTGAGCGGAGGTCTGGTACAGGGGAGGGTGAGGGGTTTCTGGGTCAGTCTGGGACAGGGGAATGTGAGGGGAAGTTTGGGTCAGTCTGGGACAGGGGAGGGTGAGGTGTTCTGAGTCAGTCTGGGACAGTGGAGGGTGAGGGGTTCTGGTCAGTCTGGGACAGGGGAGGGTGAGGGGGTTCTGGGTCAGTCTGGGAGAGCGGAGGGTGAGGGGGTTCAGGGTCAGTCTGGGACAGGGGAGGGGGAGGGGAGGTCTCAGTCAGTCTGGGACAGGGGAGGGTGAGGGGATTCTGAAACAGTCTGGGACAAGGGAGGGTGAGGGGTGTTCTGAGTCAGTCTGGGACAGGGCAGGGTGAGGGAAGGTCTGTGACAGGGGAGGATGAGAGGAGGCCTGAGTCAGTCTGGGACAGGGGAGGGTGAGGGGATTCTTGGTCATTCTGGGTCAGGTTAGGGTGAGGGGGTTCTAGGTTAGTCAGGGACAGGGGAGGGCGAGGGGAGTCTGGGTCAACCTGGGACAGGGGAGGGTGAGGGCTTCTGAGTCAGTCTGGGACAGGAGAGTGTGAGGGGGTTCTTGGGCAGTCTGGGACAGGGGTGGGTGAGGGGAGGTCTTCGTCAGTCTGGGAAAGGGGAGGATGAGGAGGTATCTAGGTCAGTCTGGGACAGGGGAGGGTGAGGGGAGGTCTGGCACAGGGGAGGGTGAGGGGGTTCTGGGTCAGTCTGGGACAGGGGAGGGTGAGGGGGTTCTGGGTCAGTCTGGGACAGGGGAGGGTGAGGGGGTTCTGGATCAGTCTGGGACAGGGGAGGGTGAGCGGAGGTCTGGGACAGGGGAGGGTGAGGGGCTTCTGGGTCAGTCTGGGACAGGGGAGGATGAGGGGGGTCTGGGTCAGTCTGGGACCGGGGAACGTGAGGGGGTTCTAGGTCAGTCTGGGCCGGGGGATGGTGAGGGGGTCTGGGTCAGTCTGGGACAGGGGAGGGTGAGTGGGTTCTGGGTTAGCCTGGGACAGGGGAGGGTGAGGGGTTCTGGGTCAGTCTGGGACCGGGGAGGATGAGGGGTTTCTGGGTCAGTCTGGGACAGGGGAGTGTGAGGGGGTTCTAGATCAGTCAGGGATAGGGGAGTGTGCGGGAGGTCTGGGTCAGTCTGGGACAGGGGAGGGTGAGGAAGGTTCTGGGTCAGCCTGGGACAGGGGAGGGTGATGGGAGGTCTGGGACAGGGGTGGGTGAGGGGGTTCTGGGTCAGTCTGGGACAGGGGAGGGTGAGAGGAGGTCTGGGTCATTCTGATACATTGGAGGGTGAGGGTTTCTGGGTCAGTCTGGGACAGGGGAGGGTGAGCGGAGGTCTGGTACAGGGGAGGGTGAGGAGGTTCTGGGTCAGTCAGGGAGAGGGGAGGGTGAGGAGAGGTCTGGGTCAATATGGGACAGGGAAGTGTGAGGGGTTCTGGTCAGTCTGGGACAGGGGAGGGTGAGGAGGTTCTGGGTCAGTCTGGGACAGGGGAGGGTGAGGGGAGGTCTGAGTCAGTCTGGGACAGGGGAGGCTGAGGGAATTCTGAGTCAGTCTGGGACAGGGTTGGGTGAGGGCAGGTCTGGGTCAGTCTAGTACAGGGGAGAGTGAGGTGGGTTCTGAGTCAGTCTGGGACAGGGCAGGGTGAGGGAAGGTCTGGGACAGGTGAGGGTGAGGGGAGGCCTGAGTCAGTCTGGGACAGGGGAGGGTGAGGGAGTCCTGGTCAGTCTGGGACAGGGGAGGGTGAGGGTGTTCTAGGTCAGTCAGGGACAGGGGAGGGCGAGGGGTGTCTGGGTCAACCTAGGTCAGGGGAGGGTGAGGGCTTCTGGGTCAGTCTGGGACAGGGGAGAGTGAGGGGAGATCTGGGTCAGTCTGGTAGAGGGGAGAGTAAGGGGGGTTCTGAGTCAGTCTGGGACAGGGCAGGGTGAGGGAAGGTCTGGGACAGGGGAGGTTAAGGGGTTCTGGGTCATTCTGGGACAGGGTAAGGTGAGGGGAGTTCTGGGTCAGTCTGGGACATGGGAGGGTGAGGGTGTTCTAGGTCAGTCTGGGGTAGGGGAGGGTGAGGAGGTTCTGGGTTAGTTGGGACAGGTGTGGGTGAGGGGAGGTCTGAGTCTGTCTAGGACAGGGGAGGGTGCGGGGGGTTCTGAGTCAGTCTGGGACAGGGGAGTGTGAGGGGGTTTCTGAGTCAATCTGGGACAGGGGAGGGTGAGGGGTTTCTGGGTCAGTCTAGGACAGGGGAGGGTGAGGGGAGTTTTGGGTCAGTCTTGGACAGGGGAAGGTGAGGAGTTTCCGGGTCAGTCTGGGACAGGGGTGGGTGAGGGGGGTTCTGGTTCAGTCCGAGACAGGGGAGGGTGAGGGGGTTCTGGGTCAGTCTGGGACAGGGGAGGGTGAGGGGAGGTCTGGGTCAGTCTGGGATAGGGGAGGTTGAGGGGGGTTCTGGGTCAGTCTGGGACAGGGGAGGGTGAGTGGAGGTCTGGGTTAGTCTGGGACACTGGAGGGTGAGGAGTGGGGTCTGGGACAGGGGAGGGTGAGGGGATCTGGGTCAGTCTGGGACAGGGGAGGGTGAGACGTGGGGTCTGGGACAGGGGAGGGTGAGGGGGTCCTGGGTCAGTCGGGGACAGGGGAGGGTGAGGGGTGCGGTCTGGGATAGGGGAGGGTGAGGGTGTTCTGGGTCAGTCTTTAACAGGGGAGTGTGAGGGGAGTTCTGGGACAGGGGGGATTGAGGGGAGGTCTCGGTCAGTCTGGGACAGGGGAGGGTGAGGAGGGTTCTGGGTCAGTCTGGTACAGGGGAGGGGGATTGGAGGTCTGGGACAGGGGAGGGTGAGGAGTGTTCTGGGTCAGCCTGGTACAGGGGAGGGTGAGGGAGGGGGTCTGAGACAGGGCAGGGTGAGGGGGGTTCTGGGACAGGGGAGTGTGAGGGGAGTCTGGTTCAGTCTGGGACAGGGAATGGTTAGCGGAGGTCTTGGACAGGGGAGGGTGAGGGGGTTCTGGGTCAATCTGGGACCGGGGAGCGTGAGGGGGTTCTAGGTCAGTCTGGGACAGGGGAGGGTGAGGGGGGTATCGGTCAGTCTGGGACAGGGGAGGGTGAGGGGGTTCTGGGTTAGCCTGGGACAGGGGAGGGTGAGGGGTTCTGGGTCATCCTGGGACAGGGGAGGGCGAGAGGTTCTGTGTCAGTCTGGGACACGGGAGGGTGAGGGGGAACTGGGGCAGTCTGGGACAGGGGAGGATGAGGGGAGGTCTGGGTCAGTCTGGGACAGGGGAGGGTGAGGAAGGTTCTGTGTCAGCCTGGGATAGGGGAGGGTGAGGGGGGTCTGTGTCAGCCTGGGATAGGGGAGGGTGATGGGAGGTCTGGGACAGGGAAGGGTGAGGGGTTTCTGGGTCAGTCTGGGACAGGGAAGGGTGAGGGGGGTCTGGGTCAGTCTGGGACAGGGGAGGGTGAGGTGGTTCTGGGTTAGCCTGGACACGGGAGGGTGAGTGGTTCTGGGTCATTCTGGGACAGGGGAGGGTGAGGGGGTTCTGGGTCAGTCTGGGACAGGGGAGAGTGAGGGGGTTCTAGATCAGTCAGAGACAGGGGAGGGTGTGGGATGTCTGGGTCAGCCTGGGGCAGGGGAGGGTGAGGGGTACTGGGTAAGTCTGGGACACGGGAGTGTGAGGGGGTTCTGGGGCAGTCTGGGACAGGGGAGGCTGAGGGGAGGTCTGGGTCAGTCTGGGACAGGGGAGAGTGAGGAAGTTTCTGGGTCAGTCTGGGACAGGGGAGAGTGATGGGAGGTCTGGGACAGGGGATGGTGAGCGGGTTCTGGGTCAGTCTAGGACAGGGGAGGGTGAAGGGAGGTCTGGGTCAGTCAGAGATGGGGGAGGGTGAGGGGATTCTGGGTCAGTCTGGGACAGATCAGGGTGAGCGGAGGTCTGGTACAGGGGAGGGTGAGGGGTTTCTGGGTCAGTCTGGGACAGGGGAATGTGAGGGGAAGTTTGGGTCAGTCTGGGACAGGGGAGGGTGAGGTGTTCTGAGTCAGTCTGGGACAGTGGAGGGTGAGGGGTTCTGGTCAGTCTGGGACAGGGGAGGGTGAGGGGGTTCTGGGTCAGTCTGGGAGAGCGGAGGGTGAGGGGGTTCAGGGTCAGTCTGGGACAGGGGAGGGGGAGGGTAGGTCTCAGTCAGTCTGGGACAGGGGAGGGTGAGGGGATTCTGAAACAGTCTGGGACAAGGGAGGGTGAGGGGTGTTCTGAGTCAGTCTGGGACAGGGCAGGGTGAGGGAAGGTCTGTGACAGGGGAGGATGAGAGGAGGCCTGAGTCAGTCTGGGACAGGGGAGGATGAGGGGATTCTTGGTCAGTCTGGGTCAGGTTAGGGTGAGGGGGTTCTAGGTCAGTCAGGGACAGGGGAGGGCGAGGGGAGTCTGGGTCAACCTGGGACAGGGGAGGTTAAGGGCTTCTGAGTCAGTCTGGGACAGGAGCGTGTGAGGGGGTTCTTGGGCAGTCTGGGACAGGGGTGGGTGAGGGGAGGTCTGTGTCAGTCTGGGACAGGGGAGGATGAGGAGGTATCTGGGTCAGTCTGGGACAGGGGAGGGTGAGGGGAGGTCTGGGACAGGGGAGGGTGAGGGGGTTCTGGGTCAGTCTGGGACAGGGGAGGGTGAGGGGGTTCTGGGTCAGTCTGGGACAGGGGAGGGTGAGGGGGTTCTGGATCAGTCTGGGACAGGGGAGGGTGAGCGGAGGTCTGGGACAGGGGAGGGTGAGGGGGTTCTGGGTCAGTCTGGGACAGAGGAGGATGAGGGGGGTCTGGGTCAGTCTGGGACCGGGGAACGTGAGGGGGTTCTAGGTCAGTCTGGGCCGGGGGATGGTGAGGGGGTCTGGGTCAGTCTGGGACAGGGGAGGGTGAGTGGGTTCTGGGTTAGCCTGGGACAGGGGAGGGTGAGGGGTTCTGGGTCAGTCTGGGACCGGGGAGGATGAGTGGGTTCTGGGTCAGTCTGGGACAGGGGAGTGTGAGGTGGTTCTAGGTCAGTCAGGGATAGGGGAGTGTGCGGGAGGTCTGGGTCAGTCTGGGACAGGGGAGGGTGAGGAAGGTTATGGGTCAGCCTGGGACAGGGGAGGGTGAGAGGAGGTCTGGGTCAGTCTGATACATGGGAGGGTGAGGGTTTCTGGGTCAGTCTGGGACAGGGGAGGGTGAGCGGAGGTCTGGTACAGGGGAGGGTGAGGGGGTTCTGGGTCAGTCAGGGAGAGGGGAGGGTGAGGGGAGGTCTGGGTCAATCTGGGACAGGGAAGTGTGAGGGGTTCTGGTCAGTCTGGGACAGGGGAGGGTGAGGGGGTTCTGGGTCAGTCTGGGACAGGGGAGGGTGAGGGGAGGTCTGAGTCAGTCTGGGACAGGGGAGGGTGAGGGAATTCTGAGTCAGTCTGGGACAGGGTTGGGTGAGGGCAGGTCTGGGTCAGTCTAGTACAGGGGAGAGTGAGGGGGGTTCTGAGTCAGTCTGGGACAGGGCAGGGTGAGGGAAGGTCTGGGACAGGGGAGGGTGAGGGGAGGCCTGAGTCAGTCTGGGACAGGGGAGGGTGAGGGAGTCCTGGTCAGTCTGGGACAGGGGAGGGTGAGGGTGTTCTAGGTCAGTCAGGGACAGGGGAGGGCGAGGGGTGTCTGGGTCAACCTAGGTCAGGGGAGGGTGAGGGCTTCTGGGTCAGTCTGGGACAGGGGAGAGTGAGGGGAGATCTGGGACAGGGGAGGGTGAGGGGGTTCGGGGTTAGTCTGTGACAGGGGAGCGTGTGGGGGTTCTGGATCAGTCTGGGACAGGGGAGCGTGAACGGAGGTCTGGGACAGGGAAGGGTGTGGGGCTTCTGGGTCAGTCTGAGACAGGGGAGGGTGAGGGGAAGTCTAGGTCAGTCTGGGACAGGGAAGGGTGAGGTGTTCTGAGTCAGCCTAGGAGAGTGGAGGGTGAGGGAGGTTCTGAGTCAGTCTGGGAGGGGGAGGGTGAGGGGGTTCTTGGTCAGTCTGGGACAGTGGAGTGTGAGGGGGTTCTGAGTGAGTCTGGGACAGGGGAGGGTGAGGGGGTTCTGGGTCAGTCTTGGACAGGTGAGGGTGAGGCGGTTATGGATCAGTCTGGGACAGGGGAGGGTGAGGGTGTTCTGGGTTATCCTGGGACAGGGGAGGTTAAGGGGTTCTTGGTCATTCTGGGACAGGGTAAGGTGAGGGGTGTTCTGGGTCAGTCTGGGGCAGGGGAGGATGAGGGTGTTCTGGGTTAGTCTGGGGCAGGGGTGGGTGAGGGGAGGTCTGAGTCAGTCTAGGACAGGGGAGGGTGAGTGGGGTTCTGAGTCAGTCTGGGACAGGGGAGTGTGAGGGGGTTTCTGCGTCAGTCTGGGACAGGGGAGGGTGAGCGGAGGTCTGGTACAGGGGAGGGTGAGGGGGTTCTGGGTTAGTTTGGGACAGGGGAGGGTGTTGGGTTCTGGGTCAGTCTGGGACAGGGGAGGGTGAGGGGAGGTCTGAGTCAGTCTGGGACAGGGGAGGGTGAGGGGATTCTGAGTCAGTCTGGGACAGGGGAGGGTGAGGGGAGGTCTGGGTCAGTCTGGTAGAGGGGAGAGTAAGGGGGGTTCTGAGTCAGTCTGGGACAGGGCAGGGTGAGGGAAGGTCTGGGACAGGGGAGGATGAGGGGAGGTCTGAGTCAGTCTGGGACAGGGGAGGGTGAGGGAGTCCTGGTCAGTCTGGGACAGGGGAGGGTGAGGGTGTTCTAGGTCAGTCAGGGACAGGGGAGGACGAGGGGGATCTGGGTCAACCGAGGATAGGGATGGGTGTGGGCTTCTGGGTCAGTCTGGGACAGGGGAGGGTGAGGGTAGGTCTGCGTCAGTTTGGGACAGGGGAGGGTGAGGAGGGTTCTGGGTCAGTCTGGGACAGGGGAGGGTGAGGGTAGATCTGGGACAGGGGAGGGTGAGGGGGTTCGGGGTTAGTCTGGGACAGGGGAGGGTCTGGGGGTTCTGGATCAGTCTGGGACAGGGCAGGGTGAGCGGAGGTCTGGGACAGGGGAGGATGAGGGGGTTCTGGGTCAGTCTGGGACAGGGGAGGGTGAGGGGAAGTCTAGGTCAGTCTGGGACAGGGAAGGGTGAGGGGTTCTGTGTCAGCCTTGGACAGTGGAGGGTGAGGGGGGTTCTGAGTCAGTCTGGGAGGGGGAGGGTGAGGGGTTTCTTGGTCAGTCTGGGACAGTGGAGGGTGAGGGGTTTCTGAGTGAGTCTGGGACAGGGGAGGGTGAGGGGGTTCTGGGTCAGTCATGGAAAGGGGAGGGTGTGGGGGATCTGGATCAGTCTGGGACAGGGGAGGTTGTGGGGATTCTGGGTTAGCCTGGGACAGGGGAGGTTAAGGGGTTCTGGGTCATTCTGGGACAGGGTAAGGTGAGGGGGGTTCTGGGTCAGTCTGGGACATGGGAGGGTGAGGGTGTTCTAGGTCAGTCTGGGGTCGGGGTGGGTGAGGGGGTTCTGGCTTAGTTGGGACAGGTGTGGGTGAGGGGTGGTCTGAGTCTGTCTAGGACAGGGGAGGGTGAGGGGGGTTCTGAGTCAGTCTGGGACAGGGGAGTGTGAGGGGGTTTCTGAGTCAATCTGGGACAGGGGAGGGTGAGGGGTTTCTGGGTCAGTCTAGGACAGGGGAGGGTGAGGGGAGTTCTGGGTCAGTCTTGGACAGGGGAAGGTGAGGAGTTTCCTGGTCAGTCCGAGACAGGGGAGGGTGAGGGGGTTCTGGGTCAGTCTGGGACAGGGGAGGGTGAGGGGAGGTCTGGGTCAGTCTGGGATAGGGGAGGGTGAGGGGGGTTCTGGGTCAGTCTGGGACAGGGGAGGGTGAGTGGAGGTCTGGGTTAGTCTGGGACACTGGAGGGTGAGGAGTGGGGTCTGGGACAGGGGAGGGTGAGGGGGTCCTGGGTCAGTCGGGGACAGGGGAGGGTGAGGGGTGGGGTCTGGGATAGGGGAGGGTGAGGGTGTTCTGTGTCAGTCTTTAACAGGGGAGTGTGAGGGGAGGTCTGGGACAGGGGAGATTGAGGGGAGGTCTCGGTCAGTCTGGGACAGGGAAGGGTGAGGGGGTTCTGGGTCAGTCTGGGACAGGGGAGGGTGAGGGGAAGTCTAGGTCAGTCTGGGACAGGGAAGAGTGAGGGGTTCTGAGTCAGCCTAGGACAGTGGAGGGTGAGGGGGGTTCTGAGTCAGTCTGGGAGGGGGAGGGTGAGGGGGTTCTTGGTTAGTCTGGGACAGTGGAGGGTGAGTGGTTTCTGAGTGAGTCTGGGACAGGGGAGGGTGAGGGGGTTCTGGGTCAGTCTTGGAAAGGGGAGGGTGAGGGGGATCTGGATCAGTCTGGGACAGGGGAGGGTGAGGGGATTCTGGGTTAGCCTGGGACAGGGGAGGTTAAGGGGTTCTGGGTCATTCTGGGACAGGGTAAGGTGAGGGGGGTTCTGGGTCAGTCTGGGACATGGGAGGGTGAGGGTGTTCTAGGTCAGTCTGGGGTAGGGGAGGGTGAGGGGGTTCTGGGTCAGTCTGGGACAGGGGAGGGTGAGTGGAGGTCTGGGTTAGTCTGGGACAGGGGTGGGTGAGGGGGGTTCTGGTTCAGTCCGAGACAGGGGAGGGTGAGGGGGTTCTGGGTCAGTCTGGGACAGGGGAGGGTGAGGGGAGGTCTGGGTCAGTCTGGGATAGGGGAGGGTGAGGGGGGTTCTGGGTCAGTCTGGGACAGGGGAGGGTGAGTGGAGGTCTGGGTTAGTCTGGGACACTGGAGGGTGAGGAGTGGGGTCTGGGACAGGGGAGGGTGAGGGGATCTGGGTCAGTCTGGGACAGGGGAGGGTGAGACGTGGGGACTGGGACAGGGGAGGGTGAGGGGGTCCTGGGTCAGTCGGGGACAGGGGAGGGTGAGGGGTGCGGTCTGGGATAGGGGAGGGTGAGGGTGTTCTGGGTCAGTCTTTAACAGGGGATTGTGAGGGGAGGTCTGGGACAGGGGAGATTGATGGGAAGTCTCGGTCAGTCTGGGACAGGGGAGGGTGAGGAGGGTTCTGGGTCAGTCTGGTACAGGGGAGGGTGATTGGAGGTCTGGGACAGGGGAGGGTGAGGATTGTTCTGGGTCAGCCTGGTACAGGGGAGGGTGAGGGAGGGGGTCTGAGACAGGGCAGGGTGAGGGGGGGTCTGGGACAGGGGAGTGTGAGGGGAGTCTGGTTCAGTCTGGGACAGGGGAGGGTGAGCGGAGGTCTGGGTCAGTCATGGAAAGGGGAGGGTGAGGGGGTTCTGGGACAGTCTGGGACAGGGCAGGGTGAGGGGGGATCTGGTTCTGGGTCAGTCTGGGACCAGGATAATTGAGGGAGGTGTTATCTGCGCCAGTCCTGTACAGTGCCCAGTGAGTGGCGCACATTTCCTGAATGTGTGCTGGGAATTGAAGATGTTTGGTTTGTATTTCTGCACCGAGCCAGAGTCAGCGTCTTCAGGGGATGAGAGCGGCTGTGGATAAATGTAACTCCATGCAGCTCACAGTGAGAGTGGAGCTAACATTCGGAGGGGGGAGTCTGTGGGTGGGGGGTGAGGCCGAGGGATCACTGCCACCATGTGGTGACGCAGTATCACAGATCTGTGGGGCAGAGCTCTGAGGTCTTTTAGCTTCTCCAGGGTCCGTGAGGTTCCATGGTCTCTGTGACTTCTCAGGAGGAGCGCAGAATGTGTGGATTCGACATCAATCTGACACACGATTCATGACCAGAAGGTTTGAAGAAGTTCCCCTTCTGTCTGCGGATCCTCAGCTGCGACTCCGCCAGAAACAGGGCAGATCGTGCAGCCCCTGTAGTGTGCAGTATGTTCAGTGTCTGACCCTCAGCTGCCCCAGGGAGGGGGCAGTGTGTGCTGTCCCTGTCGAGTGCAGTATGTTCAGTGTCTGCCTCTGAGCTGCCCCAGGGAGGGGGTAGTGTGTGATGTCCCTGTGGGGTGCAGTGTCTGACCCTGAGCTGCCCCAGGGAGGGGGCAGTGTGTGTGATCCCTGTAGTGTGCAGTATGATCACTGTCTGATCCTAAGCTGCCCCAGGGAGGGGGCAGTGTGTGATGTCCCTGTGGGGTGCAGTGTCTGATCCTGAGCTACCCCAGGGAGGGGGCAGTGTGTGATGTCCCTGTGGGGTGCAGTTTGTTCAGTGTCTGACTCTGAGCTGCCCCAGGGAGTGGGTAATGTGTGATGTCCCTGTGGGGTGCAGTGTCTGAACCTGATCTGCCCCAGGGAGGGGGTAGTGTGTGATGTCCCTGTAGTGTGCAGTATGTTCACTTTCTGATCCTAAGCTGCCCCAGGGAGGGGGCAGTGTGTGATGTCCCTGTGGGGTGCAGTGTCTGACCCTGAGCTACGCCAGGGAGGGGGCAGTGTGTGATATCCCTGTGGGGTGCAGTGTCTGACACTGAGCTACACGAGGGAGGGAGCAGTGTGTGATGTCCCTGTAGTGTGCAATATGTTCAGTGTCTGACCCTGTACTGCCCCAGGGAGGGGGCAGTGTGTGATGTCCCTGTGGTGTGCATTCTGTTCAGTGTCTGACCCTGAGCTGCCCCAGGGAGGGGGCAGTGTGTGATGTCACTGTGGGTTGCAGTTTGTTCAGTGTCTGACCCTGAGCTGCCCCATGGAGGGGGCAGCGTGTGATGTCCCCGTGGGATGCAGTATGTTCAGTGTCTGACTCTGAGCTACGCCAGGGCGGGGGCAGTGTGTGATGTCTCTGTGGCGTGCAGTATGTTCAGTGTCTGACTCTGAGCTGCCCCAGGGAGGGGAAAGTGTGTGATGTCCCTGTGGGGTGCAGTACGTTCTGTATCTGACTCTGAGCTGCCCCAGGGAGGGGAAAGTGTGTGATGTCCCTGTGGGGTGCAGTGCGTTCTGTATCTGACGCTGAACTGCCCCAGGGAAGGGACAGTGTGCGATGTCCCTGTGGGGTGCTGTATAAAAACATAGAAAATAGGTACAGGAGTAGGCCATTCGGCCCTTCGAGCCTGCACCACCAAACATTGAGTTCATGGCTGAACATGCAACTTCAGTCCGCCATTCCTCTTTCTCGCCATACCCCTTGATCCCCCGAGTAGTAAGGACGACATCTAACTCCTTTTTGAATATATTTAGTGAAGATACGAAATACATCCCAATAATAATCAAGGGGGAGAGGGAAGTGGGTACTTAAAACTATCACTGACACTAAAGAAAAAGTAAGCTGTAAAATAATGGGACTAAAGGTGGAGAAATCCGCTGGACATCATGGCCTGCATCCAAGGGTCTTAAAGGCGTGGCTGCAGAGATCCCGTCTCATTCTTCTGAACTCCAGCGAATACAAACCCAGTTGATCCAGTCTTTCTTGATCTGTCAGTCCCGCCATCCCGGGAATCAGTCTGGTGAACCTTCGCTGCACTCCCTCAATCGTAACAATGTCCTTCCAAAAGTTAGGAGACCAAAACTGTACACAATACTCGAGGTGTGGCCTCACCAAGGCCCTGTACAACTGTAGTAACACCTCCCTGCCTCTCTACTCAAATCCCCTCGCTATGAAGGCCAACATGCCATTTGCTTTCTTAACCGCCTGCTGTATCTGCATGCCAACCTTCAACGACAGATGCACGATGACAACCAGGTCTCGTTGCACCTCCCCTTTTCCTAATCTGTCACCATTCAGATAATAGTGGATGCGTTGGCTGAAATATGCCAGAACTGTCTGGATTGTGGAGAGATCCCAGCGATTTGGAAAACCACAAATGTATCACCGCTATTTAAAAAATGACGGAGGCAAAAAACAGGAAACTATAGACTAGTTAGCCTAACATCTGTTGTTGGGAAAACCTGGAGTCCATTATTAAGGAACGAGTAGCAGGACAAGCAGAGTCAGCATGGTTTTATGAAAGAGAACTCATGTTTGACAAATTTGCTGGAGTTCTTTGAGGATGTAATGAGCAGGTTGGATAAGGGGGAACCAGTGGATGTGGTGTATTTGGATTTCCAGAAGACTTTCGATAAGGGGCCATATAAAAGGCTACTGCACAAGATAAAAGTTCATGGGATTGGGGGTAATATATTAGTATGGATAGAGAGTGGGCTAACTAACTTAAGACAGAGAGTTGGGATAAATGGGTCATTTTCTGTTTGGCAAACGGTGACTAATGGGGTGCCGCAGGGATCGGCCTCAATTATTTACAATCTGTATTAGTGACTTGGATAAAGGGACAGAGTGTAATGTAACCAAATTTTCTGATGATACAAAGATGGAAGGGAAAGTAAATTGGAGGAGGACTCAAATAATCTGCAAAGGGATGTAGTCCGGCTAAGTAAGTGGGCTAATATTTGGCAGATGGAGTATAATGTGGGAAAGTGTGAGGTTATCCACTATGGCAGGAAAAATAAAAATACAAAGTATTATTTAATTGGAGAGGTATTACAAAGTCTGCAGTACAGAGGGACGGTGTTGTCCTTGTGTTCAAAAGACAAAAATTTAATGTTAAGATAGAGCAAGTACTTATAAAGCCAATAGAAATTTTGCCCTTTATTGCAAAGGGGATGGAGTATAAAAGCAGGGAAGTCCTGCTACAACTGTACAGGGTTTTGGTGAGACCACACCTGGAGTACTGCGTACAGTTTTCATCTCCTTATTTAAGGAGGGATATACTTGCATTGGAGACTGTTCAGAGAAGCTTCACTAGTTTAATTTCTGAGATGAAGGGGTTGACATATGGTTTTGGGTCTATACTTATTGGAGTTTAGAAGTATGAGATGTGAACTTATTGAAACATATGATACTGAGGGGAATCGACAAGGTCGATACACAAAGGATGTTTCCACTCGTGGGGGAATCTAGGACGAGGGGCCATAGTTTAAGTATAAGGGGTCGCCGATTTAGAACTGAGATGAGGAGAAATTCCTTCTCTCAGAGGGTCATAAATCTTTGGAATTTTCTACCCCGGAGAGCTGTGAAGACTCGGTCATTGAATGTATTTACGGTGGAGGTAGGCAGATTTTTGAGTGATAATGGAGCGAGGGTTATGGGGAGTGGGCAGGGAAGTGGAGCTATGGCCAAGATCAGATCAACCATGAACTTATTAAATGGCAGAGCAGGTTTGAGTGGCCAATGGCCTACTCCTGCTCCTATTTCTTATGTTTTTTAAAGGATGAATTATAGATGCAAACAAAATCAGCGTTATTTTTTATCTGATCCTTTTCCCGTTGATTAATTGGTCAACTATCCAGAATATTAAGCTCCAGCCTAGTTTCAGGGGTATCAATATCAGCAGAAAGAAAGCCCAACTGTCAGAATGGATCTGATTCAGTCTGTGAGAATAGCAGAATCTAAACCCTGCAGTCACTTGTGAACTTGCTGGTGGGTCAGCAGGCTAGATGATTGAGTGAATCCCTTCCCACACACAGTGCAGCTGAATGGCCTCTTCCCAGTGTGAACTCGCTGGTGTGTCAGCAGGCTTAAATACAGAGAACAAAACTGCACGTAGTATCCCAGGTGTGGCCTCACCAATACCCTGTACAGTTGGAGCAGGACTTCTCTGCTTTTATACTCTATTCCCCTTGCAATAAAAAGGCAACATTCCATTTGCCTACCTGATTACTTCTGAACCAGCATACTGAAACGTTGTGTTTCATGCACAAGTACCCCCAGGTCTCTCTGTACTGCAGCATTTTGCAATTTTTCTCCATTTAAATTATAATTTGCTTTCTATTACTTCTGCCAAAGTGGATAACCTCACATTTTCCCACATTATACTCCATCTGCAAAATTTTTGCCCACTCACTCAGCCTGTCTATATTCCATTGCAGATTTTTTGTGTCCTCCTCACATTTGTTTTCCTACCCATCCTTGAATCATCAGCAAACTTGGCTACATTTCACTCGGTCCCTTCATCCAAGTCATTAATATAGATTGTAAAGACCAAGCACCGATCCATGTAGCACCCCACTAGTCACTTTTTGCCAACTGGAAAATGTCCCATTTATACCGACTTTCTGTTTTCTGTTAGTTAGCCAATCCTCTATCCATGGTAATATATTACCCCCAAATCCTGTGAACTTTTATCTCATGCAGTCACCTCTTACGTGGCACCTTATCACATGCCTTCTGCAAATCAAAATACACTACAGCTACTGGTTCCCCCTTATCCACCATGCTCATTACATCCTCAAAGAACTCCAGCAAATTTGTCAAACATAATTTCCTTTTCATAAAACCATGCTGACTTTGCTTGATTGAATTATGCTACTCCACATATACTGCTACTGCTTCCTTAATAATAGAAGTTGGATAGATACTGCCTTTCTCATTCTCTGACACTATGTGACAGGTGAGTGTTGGACAGATACTGCCTCTCTCATTCTCTGACACTATGTGACAGGTGAATGTTGGGTAGATACTGCCTTTCTCATGCTCTGACACTATATGACAGGTGAGTGTTGGATAGATACTGGCTCTCTCATTCTCTGACACTATGTGGCAGGTGAATGTTGGATAGATACTGCCTTTCTCATGCTCTGACACTATATGACAGGTGAGTGTTGGATAGATACTGACTCTCTCATTCTCTGACACTATGTGACAGGTGAGTGTTGGATAGATACTGCATTTCTCATTCTCTGATACTATATGAGGTTCTGATTGACAGATGAATGTAGGGTAGACCCTGCCACTTTCAATCTCTGGTGCAGTGTCAGTGTGGGATTAAATGCCGATTATAGGATAGATACTGATACTTTCACTCTCTGATCCATTGACAGGTAAATATAGAATTAATGTTGTGGGTGTCTGTTATGGGAGCGTGGGTTTGACCCTGTATCTGTCCATCTCTGGCATGTGAATGAGGGTATTACTCTATTTCAGTTTCTGATAGGAGAGTCAGGGTTTTATCCTGTACCTCTCAATTTCTGGTAATTGCCAGTGGGTTTCAATCTGTATCTTTCCATTCATGGTGTGTGAGTGTTTGTTTTGTGCTGTTTCTGTTATGTGAGCTCTATCCATACGCATCATTCTCCAGTATGTTAGCAATGTTTTACTCGGTACCACCAATTCCTGATAGAATATTTACTTTCTAATTGTAAATTTTTTGTTATGGAGGTGAGTGTTTATGCTGAATCTGTCGGTCTCCAGTATGTGAGTCTGAATTTTACTCTGTATCTATCTGCCTCTGGTATGTGAGTGCGGGCCTTTCTCTGTTATGGGAGTCTGGGTTTTATTCTGTACCTGCCACGTTCTGATAAGTGAGTATGAGGTATAATCATTTAATTTTATCGATTACGTTACGTGGTTGTATGTTTTATATTGTATTTGTCAGTTTCTGATTTGTGAGTGTGGGGTATAATCTGTATCTGTCAGTGTCTGGTATGTGAGCGTGGGGTATAATCTGTACCTGTCAGTGTCTGGTATGTGAGTGTGGGGTATAATCTGTACCTGTCAGTTTCTGGTATGTGAGTGTGGGGTATAATCTGTACCTGTCAGTCTCTGATATGTGAGTGTGGGGTAGAATCTGTACCTGTCAGTCTCTGGTATGTGAGTGTGGGAATAATCTGTATCTGTCAGTTTCTGTTATGTGAGTGTGAGTATAATCTGTACCTGTCAGTTCCTGGCATGTGAGTGTGATATAATCTGTACCTGTCAGTCTCTGGTATGTGAGTGTGGGTATAATCTGTACCTGTCAGTCCCTGGTATGTGAGTGTGAGTATAATCTGTACATGTCAGTGTCTGGTATGTGAGTGTGAGTATAATCTGTACCTGTCAGTTCCTGGTATGTGAGTTTGATATAATCTGTACCTGTCAGTCTCTGGTATGTAAGTGTGGGTATAAGCTGTGCCTGTCAGTTTCTGGTATGTGAGTGTGGGTATAAACTGTACCTGTCAGTTTCTGGTATGTGAGTATGTGTAGAATCTGTACCTGTCAGTCTCTGGTGTGTGAGTGTGAGTATAATCTGTACCTGTCAGTGTCTGGTATGTGAGTGTGGGTATAATCTGTACCTGTCAGTCTCTGGTATGTGAGTGTGGGTATAATCTGTACCTGTCAGTCTCTGGTATGTGATTGTAAGTGTAATCTGTACCTGTCAGTCTCTGGTATGTGAGTGTGGGTATAATCTGCATCTGTCAGTGTCTGGTATGTGAGTGTGGGTATAATCTGTATCTGTCAGTCTATGGTATGTCAGTGTGGGGTATAATCTCTACCTGTCAGTTTCTGGTATGTGAGTTCGGGGTATAATCTGTACCTCTCAGTTTCTGGTATGTGAGTGTGGGGTATAATCTGTACCTCTCAGTTTCTTGATGTGAGTGTGGATATAATCTGTACCTCTCAGTTTCTGTTATGTTAGTCTGGGTTAAAACTGTACCTAATTGTTCTGCTAGTTGATTGTGTGATTTAGACTTTACCTGTCAGTCCCTGGTATGTGAGTGTGGAACTTACTCTGTATCTGTCAGAATCTGGTATGTGAACGTGAGAATCAATGTTACTTTTTACCTGTATTTCTCTGATATGTGCGTGAAGATATTCCCTTCCACGTGTCATTTGTCTGATGTGTGTGTGAGGGTTTTACTCTGCCCCTATCAGTTTCTGCGATGCAAGTAACAATTTTACTTACTGCCTTTCAGTTTTCCGATATGTGCACATGGGATTTGCACATTACCTATCACTCTCTGGTATGCAAGTGGGGATTTTATTTTGTTACTGTCACTTTCGTATATGTGGGTGTGTGTTGTATACTGTATCTCTCAGTCTGTGGTACGGGAATGTGGGTTTTATTCTGCACCTGTCATCTTCTGGTGTGTTCGGGTGGTTAACACTGAATCTGTCAGATTCTGAAACATGAATATGGCTTTTGCTCTGTACCCATCAGCTTCTGATACGCGAGTGTGATTCATACTATCTGTTTGACATTTTTTTCCGACAGGTGATTGTCTGTTTTATGCTCTACCTACCAAGTGAGTGTGGGTGTTTAATGTACCTGTCAGTGTGATCTGTTTCAATGGTGAAACAGCATCTGCTTCTACTGCTCCATGTGGCTGTAAGATTCACAATATAACTCTGCCACTTCGGATCACTGTGGGACTGACAGCTTCTGCTGTCTGTGACAATAGGATTGAGGCCAGTTCTGGGACTCTGTGCTCTGCGAGTGATAATCTACTTACTGTTTGTGAGAAGGAGCTGCCTGCACTGTACCTTTTGTTCCGGGTTGAGGAAAGATCACATTTGTTCTGGCTGGTTGAAGAATTTTGTTCTGAGAATAATAATACAAGAATATTAGAAGTTCTAAGATGTGGATGCGGGGGAAAATATGGTGTATCTGAGGGAGTGACAATGTATCTCTCGATCATCAGCAACACGGTTCTGGGGAACTCAACTCACCGAAACAATATAACTGTTTTTTAAAAATATTTTCCCCCACACTCCCCTCCTGATGCCTGCAATAGATGCACTTTGTGAAACTCCCCACATCCTCACTCTCAAGCTGTGGTTCCACTGTTCACTGCCCAAGAACAACAGACACGATGAGATTGGAACTGAATCAGGAACACTCACTACTGATTTGGGGAAAGAAAGCAGCAATGATTTGAAAGAGCGAGGTGATTTAATTTCTCTGTTACCTTACAATGTCGACACACAGCCCGAGAATGGCCCCTCCCTTCCCCCATTCACACCATGTTCCGGAACTAGTTCCTGCTCCACTCTGCCTCTTACACACAGACCCTGACGGATCTAAACCAGGAACGTTCACTGCTGGTGTGGAGAGAGAAAGCAGCAGATTGTAAATAGCAGATTATGACCATTCTGTCTCCCTTACCCTGGCCACACACTGTCCACACACAGCCTGAGAATGGCCTCTCCCTTCCCCCACTCACACGACGCACTGAGACTGGTACTTGGTCCACTCAGCCTCTTACACACAGCCCCCAACTCCCCCTGAGCTCCCCCCGGATTCAGTGCCGATCTCTGAGCCTATCTGCGGACATGCTCCCAAAGCGCTGCGCTCCTGCAAGGAGGCTGCTGCTCGCTGCCTTACCCCGGGGCCGCGGTGTCTCCATTCCCAACTGTTTTAAACCATCTTCTTCTGCTCACTGAGTGAATGGTGATCACAGGCAGGGCTGGGGGAGGGGAAGACGCATGCGCTCTTCGACACACTGGAAATCAACACGGAGCAGGGCTTATCCGCGCATGCGCAGCTCTCTGCAATAATTCAGCCTGTAAAAACCAAAGAGCACTTTTTCCCAATTTACTCTTATCCGAATCAGAGCACAGGAACGGGGCCTGGGCGGAAAGGACTGAGAATGATTAAAGCTGGGAGCCTTGTCCCTTGGAGAGGCACAATTTGGAATCATTCCGTGCAGGGTGTTTCTCTCCATGAGCCCGTCTTCACAAAGCAATCCTGCAGAAATATCGGCAGGACGAGGGAGTGGTCGTGTTTGCTGGGACCGTGCAGGAGTTAGAATCTGACATTAAAAAGTCCGAGATTAATTTAATTACAGTAAAACACTCGGTCAGTGAGAGTAATACCGAAGTGGACAATCAAGTGGATATGTGGAGGGAGGAACTTAATACAATCACGATCACTAATGAAGTAGTACTCAGTAAAATAATGGGACTTAAGGCAGGCAAGTCCCCTCGACCTGAGGGTTTTAAGAGAAGTAGCTGTAGAGATAGAAGATGCTTTGGTTGTAATCTACCAAATCACTGGGATCTGGGTCCCAGGAGATTGGAAAACCACAAATGTAACGCCTCTATTTAAAAAAGGAGGCAGACAAAAAGCAGGAATCTATAGACCAGTTAGCCTAACATCTATCATTGGGAAAATGCTGGAGTCCAATATGAAGGAAGCAGTAGTGTTACATTTAGCAAAGCATGATTCAATCAAGCAGAGTCAGCATGGCTTTATGAAAGGGAAATCACATTTGACAAATTTGCTGGAGTTCTTTGAGGATGTAATGAGTAGGGTGGATAAGGTGGAACTAGTGGAGGTGGTGTATTTGGATTTCCAGAAGGCTTTCGATAAGGTGCCATATAAAAGGCTACTGCACAAGATAACAGTTCAGGGGTTGGGATAATATATTAGTACGGATAGAGGGTGGGCTAACTAACAGAAAGCAGAAAGTTGGGATAAATTAGTCATTTTCCGGTTGTCAAACAGTGACTAGTGGGGTGCCGCAGGGATCGGCCTCAACTATTTACAATCTATATTAATGACTTGGATGAAAGGACCAAGTTTAATGTAGCCAAGTTTGCTGATGATAGAAAAATGGGAGGAAAGCAAATTACGAACAGGACACAAAAACATCTGCAAAGGGATATAGACAAGCTATATGAGTGGACAAAAATTTATCAGATGTAGTATTGAGGTTATCCACTTTGGCAGAAATAGTAGAAAAATATATTATAATTTTAATGGAGAAAAATTGTAAATTGCTACAGGACAGAGAGACCTGAGGGTGTTTGTGCATAAAACACAAAATGTTAGTATGCCGGTACAACAAGTAATCAGGAAGGCAAATGGAATGTTGGCCTTTATTGCAAGGGGGATAGAGTATAAAAGCAGAGAAGTCGTGCTACAACTGTACAGGGTATTGTTGAGACCACAACTGGAATACTGTATGCAGTTCTTGTCTCTGCATTTAAGGAAGGATATATTTGCATTGGAGGGTGTTCAGAGGTTGATTCCGAAGATGAGGGTGTTGTTTTATGAGGATAAGTTGAGAAGGTTGGGCCGACAAACATAGGAATTTAGAAAAAGGAAAGGTAATTTTATTGAAACATGTGAGATCACGAGGCGGCTTGAAAAGTTGAATGCAGAGAGGATATTGCCACTCATAGGGGAAACTGAAACTAGGGAGCATAGTCTCAGAATAAGGGGTTGCCCATTTAATAGAATTCTCTGCCCCGGAGAGCTGTGGAGGCTGGGTCGTTGAATACATTTAAGGCAGAAGTAGTCAGATTTTTGAGCGAAAAGGGAATAAAGGGTTATGGGGAGCGGCCAGAGAAGTGGAGCCCAGTCCATGATCAGATCAGCCATGATCTTATTGAATGGCAGAGCAGGATCCAAGGGCCAACTGACCCACTCCTACTTCTATTTTTGTGATGTTAGTATGTTGTTATGAGATAATAACCCTGGGATTGTTCATTGGGATTCCAACACGTTGACTGCACATGGGGATTCTCACACTGGGAGTGAACAGCTCTGGGGTTTTCCTCTTACAATTGACTAGGACGCAAACTGTAAGCTGAGCACTGAGCAGCGCCTTTATGAGAGATGGTGAAAAATGCGAGGTGCGAAGAGCGAGAATAAAATAACTAAGTTGTTACTTTACCAAATTGGCCACGCATGCGCTTCGCTGCTCACTCAGTGAAGAAGGCGGAGTACTGAACTTGCCTTCCTGTACAAAGCTGGCCGCCGTTACCCTGGGACTTTGACCGGGAGAAAGCCTCGAGGTTGCAGTCGCCGATATTCAGGTTAATATTGCGGGCTTCCGGCGGGCACCAGTAACTTATGAAACCTCCGCAGCTCCCCGCTGCTCCATTCCTCCCCTCCGTCCAGCTGAAAATTGTCACTTTTACGGAGCACACACTCACGATTCCCACTCCGCCATTACGGGCACCGCGCATGCTCTACACACAGCCTGGTCCTACGCCTGCGCACTGGGCCCCTGTAGTCTGAGTTCGGCACATTGCCTGTTGCGGGGAATGCTGGGTAACTATGACAGGCCACTTTCGTGACTGGATGAGGTATTACTGGGATTGCATTGGGCACTGAACCATGTTCATTCTGGATCTTCGACTGCTGCTCTTAGTAACCCTGAGCTGGAGATTCGAGTTCTGTATAAATATTGACTAAATCAGCTTGTTTCAAACACCGTGTGTCGAACATTTGATTTCTCCATAATAAGAGGAGACAAATTAATGTTCCCTTCCCTTCTATTTTGTGCCTTTTCTTACTCTAGATTATTTCACTTCTCACGCAGTTCATCTTTTGCCACATCAAATCCCAAGCTTGTTTCGTTTGAGTATATGGCTTGTGGGTGTCATGGACTGAATCGGCGTGGATCACTTTATACTCATTTGAAGTTCCTTTCAAATAGCCCCTGAAAGAACTAAAGGCTTAAGACTGGAAATCTGTTATTTTCTGTATTGTTTAACGATTGTTGGATGCGGTTAATAGATCTCCACACATACTGCATGTGATCAACATTGAAATGTTCTGATCTTTGTAATTGTCTTTGCTAAGTTTGATGTGTTAGTTGATTATAATTACTTGTTACTAATATACCTTGCAGTAATTTTTGCATCAACATAATTGTTTAAATACTTCCTTTATAAGGTCTTTAGCTTCCCCACTGATCTTTGTTACCTCTTGTGGGGAATATAGAACGAGGTGGCATAGCCTGAGAATAAGAAGTTGCTGATTTAAAACGGAAAAGAGGAGGAATATCTTTTCTCAGAGGGTCGTGAATCTTTGACATTATCTGCCCCAGAGAGCAACGGAGGCTGGATATTGAATATATCTCATTTTGAGGGACCGCATATGAGGGATATTTAAGTTGCAGATGGACTAATTTTTGAAAGATAGGGGAGTCAAGGTTTAAGGGGAGAGAGCAGGGAAGTGGAATTGAGGCCTAGATCATATCAGCCATGATCTTATTGAATGGCGGAGTGGGCTCAAGGGGCCAGATGGCCTACTTCTGCAACTATTTCTTAAGTTCTTTGCTTTGTTTGGGGAATGGGTTTAGATGTAGGTTTAACGGTCAGTGGCTGTGGTTTATGGTTATTTTTTAGGAATGGGATTAGTGATTGGGATAGTCAGTCGGATATTCGGCTTAGGATATAGTGATTAACTTAGAAAGCACTTTTGGCAATATAAGTGTCACTGGACGTGCCCGTTTCCATTTCATGTTTTTACCCTCACCAAATGTGTTCACTCAAGGAATCTTCTTTCCTGTGCAAGCCTCATTTCCTCTGTTCTTTCACATCTCTACATTTCTCACAGAAAAATAAATTAGTGACATTAGATTGGGGATTTTGATCAAGAACAGATGGATATAGTTGTTGTGCTGGTTATATCTAATCATCAATCTGCCTGATAAGGGCTTCCAACAATCTGTCACCAGGCCCCACTGGTCACCGTCTGATGCCACCATCATATCTTCATTCATTACCCACCTTTCACCCTAACTAGAGCTGTTTTCACCGGCATGGCCACACCCCATACTGATGCTCTCTAATTCCCGAGCCGAGCATAAACACCGGCATGGATTGGTTAGTGCGAATGGTCCATTTCTGTGCCGGATATCCGATGTAATGTTGTAGTCTCAGTGTAAGTGCTCCCTGGATTTGTTGTCTCAGTTCTGCTGGTCCCTGGATTTGTTGTCACGGTATTAGTAATCTCTCAATTTGGTGTCACGATGTAATTCATCCTGGATTTGATGTCTCATTGTAACTGGTCGATCAGTGTAAGAAGTCCCTGGATTTGCTGCATCAGTGTAAGAATTCCATGGATTTTTAGTCACAATGTATGTAGTCCCTGGATTTGAAGTCACAATGTATATCGTCCCTGGATTTAGAGTCACAATGTGTGTGGTCCCTGGATTTGGAGTCACAATGTGTGTGGTCTCTGGATTTGGAGTCACAATATATGTGGTCCCTGGATTTGGAGTCACAATGTATGTGGTCCCTGGATTTGGATCACAATGTATGTGTTCCCTGGATTTGGAGTCACAGTGTATGTGGTCCCTGGATTTGGTGTCAACAGCATCTCGTCACTGGGACTGAGGGTAAACCCGCAACCCAGCATCTCATTCAGCGCAGAATGATCCCACTCAAATCTATTCCCAATTAACACTACCCACATTAATTCACCAGAAACAGTTCAGTGCCTGCAAGGAACTGCAGCCCCACGTCTAACTTCAGTGAAACACACCATGCAAGACATTTTAAAGGCAAGATAAACCTCATCATATTACAACAGAGGCAAGCAATGGGCAGTAAATCCCAATCACTCATACACCTTCTTCACCCCTACACTCCAAATCCCCTCACCCAACTCCTCTTTTGCCCCTACAATTTAATTTTTAACATCACTTACGCAAGTCATCCACACTGGTGGTAAATCTAGGAGCTTCTGTGTGATGGTGAAGTGTTCAATGGACAATAAAGTGCAGAGACTGGTGCGTGGCTGCTCATTATCCTCGGTGAGATTTAATCCCCTTTCCCACTGAATACTGTGGACAGACATGGTCACCTTGGTAATGGAATGGTCAGTGTGACATCATTTTCTAAACAAGAGCACACAGGTCATCAATTAATGGTAAAGGAATTAAACACTCTGCAATTACATTGTAAATAATAGGAAATAAAACGCTGGAAATACCTGGCGAAGATAACAGCTTTTCTCTGTGCAAGTCACTAGTAAACATTAGGAATAATGTGTTTTGTTTACACACACACACACACACACACACATATATATAGAGCAAAGACTTTGTGTGTGCACTTCTCAGTTGTTGTGGTTAACTTGATGCGATACGTTTTCTTTGGATTTTAGGACCCTGTGAGAGCTCATCCGGCGGTGCTTGCTGTGTGAGGATATAAAGAGACCGTGCGCTGTTCCTCCTCCCACTGCCTGGGGAATGGGGCAGATATTTAAGGGACAGGGACTCCCTTTTCTCTGCTTATTTATACTTCAAGGAACAGTCCAGTTTATGTGTCGGAGGACTTCACGAACCGAGCTCCCATTGACAGTCGCTCCCTTGTGTACTGTGCAGTGATTGTAAAGCTGTCTATTTCAGTCACTTGCGCCTTTCTAAAATGTCTCACTCTTTTTGATGATCCGTTTGACGAATTTGGAAAGACTTGAAAATTATGCAGTGTGATGAAGGTTTTGTTTAAAGCTGGAGTAAAATGTGTTTCTAACCCTCCCCCAACACGCCCCTCCCCCCAAAAATTTTAGAACACTCTCCAATACTGACTGAGAAGGTCCCATGTTCGATCCTTGATCTGGGTTGTCAGTTGATCTCAGCCAAGACAGTAGTTCAAGGGTTATAATTATCCTCAGTACCATTGGACTAAATATGAGCAAATATTAGGAAGTGCCCCTGCTCTTGATACCGATGCAATGACCTCAACTGGGAAAAGACTTCAACTGGGAGGTGTGTGGATGTCATTTGAGGGCAGGTTTTGACCCGACTCTGATATCTACCACAGTGAAATTTCTACCCTGTACTTAAAAGTAACAACTTTTGTAAGCTCCCTTTGCAGTGTCTTAGAAGGAGAGGATCTGCAGCTGAGAAACTGAAACCAAACATCACGCCAGGATTTGAGAGATTCACCGGATTCATCGGCATCACCTTATCATCAGCCTTTGGAAAAACACCAATTACAGCGGGGAGATACAAGCCACATGTTGTTTGTATGGCTGCACCACCAACCAATCGTCTAGCCTGTGAGAAGTGTGTGCCCAGCTGACTCAACACTGTAAATGTGGGACAGTGTGAATGGATGCGATTGTGCCTCTGGTGGAAACACATCGGGTGGAGAGGCCGTTTACCAGCTGAGTGTGGAAAGAGTTTCAGTCCCTCATCTCACCAACTGACATTCGAGGATTTAGATAACAGACTTTCTCCTGTGCAGAAAAAGCTGGGTTATTGGCCCATGATGCTTTTACTTGTTCATCTTGTTGACTGTAAATCTTTGCCAATTACTTGATGTAATCGGTTTACCTGTACTTTTTTAAAAATACATTTACTAAGTGGATTCAAATATTAATTGAAACCAGATTTGCAGGTTGCTCTATACACATATCGAAGGTGAGAGAGATGCTGCCAGCAACACGCAAAGTCCTGTAGCTGAAAGAGATTAACAGACTGGGGTTTGTGTTTCGTGATCCCGAGCGTGTTGCCTATTCCTACCCTGGACGCCAACGCAAAGAGAGGCAATCTGGAAGGTATGAGGAACTGGGACTTGTCCCTGAGAGTGACCGAAGGCATGAGAACTGAAACAATCCAGAGTTGGAAAGGAGAAAAGGCGCAAAATGTAACAGGACATCAATAGTCTACTCTTATCATGGAGAAATCAAATATCGACACATTGTATTATTTGAAACATCAAAATATTAAACTCCATCCCAGTTCTCGGGGTTATTAACATCAGCAAAAACAAATCCCAATTGACAGAATGAATACGATTCAGTCAGGATGTGATTAACAGCAGTAATAACAGTCGAACCCAACCGCTGCTGTCACTTGTGAACTCGCAATTCAGATGACTGTGTGAATCCCTTCCCACACTTCCCGAGTATTAACTCGCTGGAGTTTCAGCAGATCCGATGACTGAGTGAAACTCTGCCCGCACACAGAGCAGGTGAACAGCCTCTCCCCAGTGTGACTGCGACAATAAATTTCGAGATTAGAAGGGGAACTGTTTCCCTTCCAACAGTCTCCACATTTCGATGCTTTCTCCATGGTGTGGGTGTCCGTGTATCTCTCCTTGGTTGGATGATTAGTTGACGTTTTGTCCACACACAGAACACGTGTATTTCTCCCCGATGTGAAAGTTGCGACGTTTTTCAGGCTGTGTAACTGGTTGAAACTTTTTCCACAGGCAGTGCACTAGGACACTCTCACTCGGATGTGTGTGTATCTCGGTGCTTCTCTAGTCACACTGATGTTTGAAATTTGTTCCCACAGACAGAAGAGAAAAATACTTCTCGATTCTCCATTCAAAGGCTGATGATGTGCATTAATTCCAGCTTACATGGTTGGGTTCAGTTCTGCACCCGCTGTGTAAAGAGTGAGAAAAAATCAATGAGCTGCTGATTTACTCTGCTGCTTACTGGGTCTTTTGTGCTAGCCCAAAATGGTGAGCCCGGGCTGGCCCAATAGGTTGAGCCGGTGCTGGCCCAATAGGGTGAGACCGGCTGGCCCAATCGGGTGCACGTGGGCTGGCCCAATAGGGTGAACCTAGGCTGGTTCAATCGGGTCAGCCTGGACTGGCCCAATAGGGTGAGACCGGCTGGCCCAATCGCGTGCCCGTGGGCTGGCGCAATCCGGTGAACCTTGGCTGGTTCAATCGGGTCAGCCTGGGCTGGCCCAATTTGGTGAATCTGTACTGGCCAGATAAGGTGAACCTGGGCTGGCCCAATAGTGTGAGCCTGTGCTGGTCCGATAGGGTAAGCCTGGGCTGGCCCAATAGGAGGAGCCCGGGCCCAGGGTCACCAGAAAATAATCAGAACAACAAGGCTCCTTTTCAGGGGTCACTCACCCGGGCATAAACGTCGGTCCAATTAAACTGACATATACCCTGAAGCCCCGCCCACACTTTGTCCCTGCACAAAGGTCTGCTCATGCGCAGTGAGACCCACCCTGACCAAGATGGCGGACATTGAGCCTGCTTCCATCGGCGGGTGAACAGTTTTCACCAAGGAAGGCACGAAGCAAGACGTCACCAAAGTGCCAGCGAAGTGGCGCAAGAACGCAGAAAGTCGAGGAAGGAGAGTTACTCGAACTACATCTACAAAGTGATGAAGCAGTTTCACCCCGACACTGGCATCTCCTCCAAGGCCATGGGCATCATGAACTCGGTTGTGAACGATATTTTCGAGCGCATCGCGGGTTAGGGTTCCCGCCTGGTCCATTACAACAAGCACCGCACCATCAGTTCCCGGGAGATCCAGACCACCGTGCGCCTGCTGCTGCCCGGGGAGCTGGCCAAGCACGCCGTGTCGGAAGGGATACAGGCAGTCACCAAGTTCACCAGCTCCAAGTAAAACTGCGCGCTGTTCTGAGAGAACAAACGCAAACACAACTGCTCTTTCAACAGTCACTCACAAGCTGTCTGAAAGAGCTGCACAAACCCATCAACCTTTAAAAAATAGGAGCAGAATTAGGCCATTTGGCTTCAGGAACATGCTCCGCCATTCAATAAGATCACAACTGATCTGTCAATGCGTTATTGCCTAAGTGCTTTGCTTTTGCGTTTCAGCTTTTCACCATCCACAGTTACACACAAGGTATATAACCTCCCACGTTTGCAGAGTATGCAGATGTGTAGTTTGCTCTGTGCTGAAAACTACTTTTTGAGTCTGCAAGCGATTTGCCGAATTTCCAAGCAGTGCACTGCAGCGTGCCCATGACCAGGATGGACGAGATGTTAATGCGTTGGAATTAAAATCCAACTGATGTGTCTCTGCTCCTGGTAAATATTCAAACAACTGGTTTGACAATTAAACTTAATGCTTGTTTGTTATTAAAGCGTGGAAGCGGTCCATAATCTCTGCAAATAATATATTTTAATTCACCCTTCAAGACAACGTTTCTTTATTTATAATAGGTGTTCTGCCAATTGACTGAACATAGGAACAGGATTAGGCCATTCCGATCCTTGTGCCTATTCGCCATTCTATTAATTCTGGGCTGAGCTCCATCGTAACTCCATCCACCTACATTTGCTCCTATCATTTCAACCTGTGTCTCGCAAAAAATATCAACCTAAAATTAACGTTTTGAATTAAGCTAGTATATCTTGCCTTTTGTAGAAGATATATCCATCACCCTTTGCGTGAACAAGATTTTCCTAACTACTCTGTCGAATGTCGAATTTTAACATTATGTCTCCTTGTCAAAACTCCCCCACGAATGGTGAAAAAATATTTATCTCTATCTATCTTATCAGTTCGTTTCAAAACCTTAAAAACCTCAATCAAATCGACACGTAACCTTCTATATTCCAGAGAGTACAGGCCTAGTTTATGTAATCTCTCCTCATAATTTAACCCGTGGCATCCTGGTAACATTCTGGTGAATATGAATAGTACACATTCCAATCCAGCCTATCATTTTGAAGGGGCCGTTCCCATAAGGGAACGAGATATGATGGATAGAAACGGCTTATTTCCCTTAGCAGAGTGCTCAACAACCAGCGGGCATACGTTTATAGTAATTGGAGAAGGTTTACAGGAGATGTGATGGTAAATTTCCACACGCAGATAGTTGTGGTATTCTAAAACGATCTGCCTGAAAGAGTGGTGGAGGCAGAAATCTGTAGCACCTTTAAAACGTATTTGGATGTGCACCTGAAGGGCCGTAATGTGCAGGGTTATCGACCGAGAGCTGGAAAGTTGGATAGGCTGGATAACCGTGGCACAGACAGGATGGGCCGAAATTGCCTCCTTCCGTGCTGTAAACTTGTATGAATCTATTATATTCAATAAGTTAGAGTACTCCAGATATAGTCTAATTACATCTCTGTACAGTTGAAGAAAAACTTCAGTTGCTTTATAGTCCAACCCCTTGTTATAAAGCCTATCATGCCATTAGTTGTTTCGAATATATTTGTAACTTGCTACTGCATTTTAGCGGGATGTGCACTTGGACTCCAAACCACTTTGAAACTCCATCCCTCCGAGCTGTGCTCCATTTAATTAGTACTCGGATCTAAACTTTGTGATCTATAATGGATGACCACACAATTACCTGTTTAGAATCTATCTGCCACTGAATTTTCCGTTCATTTAATCTATCAATATATCTTTATAAGTATACGCTAACTTCTGCACTAATTACTATATCACCAATATTTGCATCATCGGCAAACTAGGATATATGGCTGCCTGTTGTGCCTTCTTAATCTTTAAGAAATATAGAATGAAACAATTTTTTTAACACTGACACTTTAAAACGTGCCATGCTTTGAAGCCCTGGTAGGGTCCGTCGGAAGAGGAAGGTAGGAGTAAGATTTGAGGTCGATGACCCATGTGATCCTACAAATATACATCATGCAACTGTGTGCTGTTTTCAAACAGTAACAGCACGAGCTTGCATACCTGTAGCATCTTTCACGAACATAGAATGACACAATTGCCCGCCGTTGCTCAGTTTGAGTTCCGACAGGACCCCCAGCCTCCAGACATCATTACAGCCTTGGTCCAAATATGGCCAAAAGTGACTAATTCTAAAATGAGGCGAGAGTGATTGTACTTGACATCAAAGCAATATTTGACCGAATGTTTCATCAAGGAGTTTTCTAAAGTTGAAGTCATTGCTGGGTTAATCTCCACTGCTGGAGACATACTTAGCCTAAAAGAAGATGATTGTGGTTTTTCGACGACAATCATCTCAGCCCAGGATATCGCTGCAGGAGTTCCTCATCACCTGTTTCATTAATGACCTGCCCACCATCATAAGGTCAGAAGTGGGCATGATCGCTGAAGATTGATTTTTCCAACTCGAGTATCAACTCCGCAGATAATGAAACAGGAAATATATCACATTTCCATTATTGTACTGGGTGAAAATCTTGGAACTCCTTCTACAACAGCACATTGGTACTACCATTACCTCACTGAATCATAGAACTATAGATATTTCCAGCACAGAAGGAAACCATTTAGCCCATCGCGTTCTTGCGGATGGAAAAGTACTCTCCTGCCAAATCCAATTTCTAGCTCTTGGACCATAGCCTCAAATGCATATCCAAGTACTGCAGTGGTTCACGAAGTTTGTTCATCACTACCTTCTCAAACCCAATTAGGGTTGGGCAATAAATGTCAGCCTTGCTAGCTACGCACACATCCACTCAATTAATATTTTACTAAAACGTGCTTTACAGAAGATGAAATCGTTCTTGAAGTGTAGTCACTGGATGTACTGTTGCGCAATACGGCAGCCAATTACCACACAGCAAGATCCCATCGATGGTGGGATACAGATACGATCAGGACACAAAAGAGCATTCCCCACCTCTTAGACTCATAGAATAGTAGAAGTTTTCCGCAGAGAAGGAGGGCATTCGGCCGATCCTGTCTCCGCCAATCTGAAGAAATATTCAGCCTATTCCCACGTCCCAGCTCTTGATCTGTAACGTTGCAGATTAGGGCAATTCAATCCCTATATAAGTACTGCTTATGATTGTGTCTCCACCAACTTTTCAGTCAATGAGCTCAAGACCCAAATTCACTCTGGGTGAAAAAATTTATCTCGACTCTCGTGTAATCCTTTTATCAATTACTTTAAATATATGCCCCCTGGTTATTGACCTCTCTGCTCAGGGGTATAGATGTTTCTTATGCATACTATCTGGGCCCCGCATAAAGTTAAACACCTCAATTATGTCACCCATTATTCTCATCTGTTCCGACGAAAACAACTCCAATCTTTCCCCATAACCGAATCTATCCAGTCTTGGGAACATCCAGAGCACAACAAAGGAAACAGATGTAAGTGGAGGAGAATTGTTTGTTTTTAAGCTGTGAGTTGTTGTGATCTGCAATGCACTGCCTGAAATGGTGGTGAACCATAGAGTCATCGATTCATAGAATTGTTACAGCACAATAGAAGACAATTCGGCCCGTCGAGCCCGTGCTGACTCTCAGCGAGTCTCACCACCCTGTCATTTCCCCGTTGCAATACAGATTCAATTGTAAACCTTAAGATGGAATTGGATAAATGCTTGAAGAGGCACATTTTGCAGGGCGTTGTGGAAAGTGCTGGGACCAATTGGATAGCTCGTTCAAGAGTACGATGGACCAAGTACTCTCCATCGGTAATGTATGATTTTATGAAATGTTTTATGTTAGTTTCATATAAATTACGCTGATCATTTGCCCGTTGCACTATCCCACTTTATGTTTTTGTATATGCGTCTGTGCTCAGAAATGGAATTTAAATGAATTGGGATTCGGTAGCAATGCGACGAAAATCACGCAGTTTGTTATTGTGCGCTGGCCCAGTGGCAAGGTGTTGGCATTATAAATTAAAGATCATGGGTTCGACCCCCATCTGCACTTGTTTTTTTTTTTGTGTAATGCTTTGTTATTTATAATTAATTTGGATGTCCGTGCGGGAAATTTAAACGATATCTGTTTATCTATCTGTGACATGTAAATAAAATTGTGTGGAACCTTGATAATCAAATTATTTGTGCTCATCTCTGCGTTATTATAAATATATTTGTCTTTATCTGTGTTTTCTTTCTGAATTTTTCTCTAATATCTCTGTGCTGCAATTGTCTTTACGTTTACTTGCGAGGTGTTTACAAGTAACATAGATACAAAGATAGACACAGAATATACATTAATATCGCAAACAGATGATCCATAATTCAATTATAATTAATTTTGTTGCATTCAAATATATAAACACTAATACAGATATACAAAATATATTTATATCCCACAGAACAAATTGCAACTTAACACAGAGACATTAACATATATTTAGAACTATCACTAATCAAAGAACATTTTACTCTCTGCGGTCCTCAGCAAATTCTGCTGTGCCTGTTTTGCCTATGCTTGTGCTCGATGTAAGGGAAGGTTTGTTCGGGCCGTGGTTCATCGTTTCCCATGGATGGGTTGCAATGCCCTGTCTGAGTCCACGTTCACTGCTATATTTGATATATAATAATCATCTGGACTTGGGTATACAAAGCAAACTTACAACATCTACAGATGTTTCATCCTGATAAACATATCCACTGCCAAATTAGTTCAACCTCTCACCCAACCCACCAGTTAATCTTCCCGCAAGTACTTGGGTCCAAGCTCTGTTGATGTCCAACCCGACCTACTGTAACAGGTCCGTCCTGCGCCAGAACTGATCCCAATGTGCCAGGTTTCTGTAGCCCAATCTCGTGCACCGTTTATTCTAAACTCAATTGCGCGGGGCACTGGGAATAATCCATGGAATGCCTTTGTGGTCCTGCTCATTAATTTCCTCAAGTACACCTGAAACTCTGACTGAAGGAATTCATCCCCTTATCTCCTTATGTCTTGGTGAGCTCATAGATCACGGCTTATGCTGATCACCTTCACCCCTCAAAATGTTCCTCACCACTCAGTGATGTTCTTTACCTGACAGCAGGGAGGATACCCAGCACGCACGTCTCACGTTTGCCGTTGAATAAACGCCCTGACGTTCGAATCCTCAATGACGTCAAATTACATAACTTTTAGTTTCAAAAGCAAAGTACTGCGAAGCCTGTAAATCTGAAATGACATCAGAAAATGTTGGATATACTCAGCCAGCAACTCTGGAAAGATTTATGATGACGAGGTTGTGATTAAATGTCATTGACGGGAAGCGTCAATAATACAATCCAGATAATGTCTGAGGTAATCCCAGTGCACCAGTTTGCGGGTATTGAAACCAATCCGGATGCCGCACATCAGTCTGGGAGCTAAATTGATGTTGTTGTTCTTGTAAAGTCGCAACAGCAGAGGACTGCAATAAAATATCCAATCTTTAAGATAAATCATATGTTTTGCAGTTAACAAAACGAGCAGTTCCAAAAGACATTAAATCTTCAAATCGGTTAACTTGCACCGTTTAATTTCCGCCATTGTGCCAGGGCAAACCACAGGCTTTAGCTTTTTTTTAAAATTGCAGTTCAATGCTGTTGCGACTCGTTTACTTTGAATATTCTCCCTTTGAAGATTCTCACAGAGGCCGTCTGACTGGCTCACGAGTTCTCGGCCTCTCACGTTTATTTAACCCTGTGACCGCCATCGAGTGGTTAGGATGCAGCACTCTATCCTCGTCGGCACAGATTCGATGCCCGTTCCGGGATTTATTAAATTAAAATGAAGCTTATTAAATTAATTACATAACTCTCTGTGAAAGCTTAATAATTATTGCAATCGTCATTGACAACTTGTCAGTCGCACCCGTCGAGTCCCCTCAAGTGCACTTCTCAGAGCGCGATGTGCATGCGCTGAAAACCGGCACTGGAAAAGTCAAAATGGCTTTTGACAGATCCAACGGATCCCTGAGAGAAGGGTCTTTGTGGTCGGAGATTTGCGCTATTTTACAAACTCTTGCTTGGAAGATCTCCTTCAAAATCTTACGCCTGGTAAAGGTGACAGAGAGATGGACAGGCAGGGGGAGACATTTATGTGCATGTCACAGAAAGAGAGAGACAGACAGGTGGTTGTGGTGGAGAGGAGACATTCCTGAGAGACAGAAAGCGAGACAGGCATATTTTGAAAGAGAGAGAGCGACATATTAGGGGGAGGGGAGAAAGAGTGAGTTAGTTATGGTGGAGGATATAGAGAGTGACAATACTGAGGGGAGGGGGTGGCAAGACAGACCGACAGGGTGAGAAACGGATGGAGGCAAACTGGGGGGGCTGGGCGGTGGGAGATATGGTGGGAGACAAAGAGAGAGATAGACTTGGAAGGCAGAAGGGAGTAGTCAGATGTGGGAGAATAATTGAAGGCGGCAGTGTGTGACAGACAGGGGAGGCAGACAGGAAAAACTGACGGAACGCAGACATAGATCGACAGACAGGTTCAGATGGGGGTGAATGGTGGAAGGGGACAGTAATTGGCAGACAGGGGAGGCAGAAGTGTGTTAGCTAGAAAGATAACAGAGTGGGCTGAGATAGAGAGAGACAGAGGGTGGGGTGACGCAGTGAGTGAGAGAGAGAGGGTGAGACAGACTTGTAAGAGACAGAAAAATAGAGAATTGGTTGAAACAATCGGGGCAAACAGGGCGAGACGGCGAGAGATACAGATGGGGCAGACAGCAACGGCAGACAGATGAGCAGACAGAGACAGAGACAGAGGCATACAGGAAAGGCAGGACCAGAAAGACATAAGAGGAGGCAGAATGAGAGGGACATACGGGGGATCAGATTTGGAGACAGATACGGGTAGGAGCTTGGGGAGAGAGAGAGACTGACGGAGACAGGCGGTGGAAAAAGACAGATGGCAAGACAGAGAGAGGCAGGTGGGGGAGAAGGAAGGAGGAGACAGACCGGGAATAAACCGATTGAGAGAACGAGAGAAACATTACGGTAGCAGAATGGGAATATTGCTGAACTAATCCAGTGGCCTGTACTAAAGATCCCGAGATGTAAGTTCAAATCCTGCCACCACAGCTGAGAAATTTAGGTTCAGTTAATTACATCAATCTGGATTTAAAAAGCTCGTATCAAAAATGACCATGATACTACTGGATCGTCGTAACAATCCATCTGGTTCACTAATGTCTTTAAAGGATGAATTATGCCGTCCTTTCCTGGTCTAGGTTACACATGACTCCAAATGCATAGCAATGTGGTTGACACTTCAATGCCCTCTACAATGGCCCAGCGAGACACTCAGTTGAATCAAACCGCTGCGACAATGTCAGCATTGTAGGAGTACCTTCACCACACAGACTTCAGCGGTTCAAACAGTCAGCTCACCACCACCTTCTCCGGGGCAGTTTCAGAAGGGCAACAAAGGAAGGAAGGCCGTAGTAGCGCCGCCCAAATTTCTGAATTAATGAAAAAAAACACGTTGGAGACAGGAAAAGAGAGAGATATATAGAAGGTGGGGTAATGGATGGGTCAAACAGAGTGAGAAAGATAGGGCGACAGACGTGGGGAGAAAGAGGGAGAGAACTAGAAGGCGGAGGCACAGAGAGAGACAGATAGACAGATCGGCGGGGCAAAGAGATATAAACATTTGGGGGTGACAGAGAGAGTGCGAGATGGGGAGACAGCTGTGGATAGACAGGGCAGATGGGTTTGATATAAAAGTGAGTACACGTGAGGTGGGTTAGAATGGGACAGACGTAGGAGAGAAATCGGCAGAAATCAGACCCAGGGAGAAACCGACGTGATAGACAAAGAAAAAGAGCTGGGGGAGCGAGAGACAGAGAGAGAGCAATATATTGGTGTGTTGGGATAGAGTTTAACTGGAAGAATAGTGGATTGCGACAGGCTGCGGTAGATAGATGATATGTTACAAAGACAAAGGCAGACGGGAACATTCAAACTGGTGAGCCAGAGGGCCAACAGAGAGAGTGAGAGAAAGACAGGCGAGATATAGGAAGGAGATAGAGAGGAGATGTGGTGGGGGACAGAGAGAGAGCGACACACACAGAAGGTGATAGAGAGAGAGCGACAGACCGTGTGGTGGAAATAGTCCGACTGGAAATGTAAAAGAAGGAGACAGAGTGGGCGAGACTGATGATGGTAGACAGACGGGAGAATGTAGAAGGGGAGAGAGATACAGCAGAAAGAAACGGGGAAGACAGAAATAGAGCGGAGGGATCAGGCAGACACAGGAAAGCAGGAAAGTTAGGGACAGAGAGAGCCAGACTGGGGAGAGAGAGAGGGTGCAAATGAGGAAGTTAAACAGGAGGGAGACAGGGAGGTCACGACAGACATAGACAATGAGAGAGATAGGTAGACAGACTGCGGGCTAAACGGAGTGAGAAATGCAAGGGACAGACATAGAAACATAGAAACATAGAAAATAGGTGCAGGAGTAGGCCATTCGGCCCTTTTAGCCTGCACCGCCATTCATTGAGTTCATGGCTGAACATGCAACTTCAGTACCCCATTCCTGCTTTCTCACCATACCCCTTGATTCCCCTAGTAGTAAGGACTTCATCTAACTCCTTTTTGAATATACTTAGTGAATTGGCCTCAACAACTTTATGTGGTAGAGAATTCCACAGGTTCACCACTCTCTGGGTGAAGAAATTCCTCCTCATCTCGGTCCTAAATGGCTTCCCCCTTATCCTTAGACTGTGTCCCCTGGTTCTGGACTTCACCAACATTGGGAACATTGTTCCTGCATCTAACCTGTCTAACCCCGTCAGAATTTTAAACGTTTCTATGAGGTCCCCTCTCATTCTTCTGTACTCCAGTGAATACAAGCCAGTTGATCCAGTCTTTCTTGATAGGTCAGTCCCGCCATCCCGGGAATCAGTCTGGTGAACCTTCGCTGCACTCCCTCAATAGCAAGAATGTCCTTCCTCAGGTTAGGAGACCAAAACTGTACACAATACTCCAGGT
Organism: Pristiophorus japonicus; assembly: GCF_044704955.1. Classification (NCBI taxonomy): domain Eukaryota; kingdom Metazoa; phylum Chordata; class Chondrichthyes; family Pristiophoridae; genus Pristiophorus; species Pristiophorus japonicus. The sequence continues at coordinate 6,354,363 of NC_092009.1, forward strand.
GTGGCCTCACCAAGGCCCTGTACAATTGTAGCAACACCTCCCTGCCCTTGTACTCAAATCCCCTCGCTATGAAGGCCAACATGCCATTTGCTTTCTTAACCTCCTGCTGTACCACCATACCAACCTTCAATGACTGACGTACCATGACACCCAGGTCTCTTTGCACCTGCCCTTTTCCTAATCTGTCATCACTCGAGAGACAGACGGCAGAGGGATGGAGGCGGAGCGACTTATGGGCACAGACGGGGAGACAGAAATAGAGATAACAGCAGAGGAAAGAAAAAGACAGTGGCAGTCAGATGGAGAGACAGGCGAGAGGGGCACAGAGAAAGACAGACAGGGGTTAAACAAGTGGCGAGAAAGACGATGGATTGAAACGTTGGCCGAGAGAGTGTTGGAAACAGATGGGGAGACAAAAAGAAAAAAGACGTGAGAAGACAGAGAAAGAAAAACAAACGGGGAGACTATTTACAGTCCCGTTCTCTCATCCAATTTTAGTGAATAACAATGTAACTGGCACTGCAAATATTGTCGTAGAACATGAAGTTGCAAAGAGACGTTTATTAAGTGTTTGCGAAAATAACTGTGTCGATAATGATCCCTGTGGCGAAGTTTAAATTCTTCTACATTGAACCTAAGAAAGATGGATCAAAGTACATTATATTTAGAAACTATACCTGACAATGCTATTTAGGGGTGCGAGTACTGACATCTCTTCTAATCGCCCTGTTTTTGGTGGTCATAATTCACATGTCTTTTCAAAACCAAATGTCCCTGTTTGTGAAACTCCGGAAATCCCTGTAGCCGGTGCTCTGAATTCCCCATGTTTCAGGATCTCCTTTTCCCTCTGTTTCTGGAGCTCCTTATCCCTCTGTTTCTGGAGTTCCTTCTCCCTCTGTTTCAAGAGCTCCTTATCCCTCTGTTTCAGGAGCTTCCAATCCCTCTGTTTCAGGAGCTCCTTATCCCTATGTTTCAGGAGCTCCCTATCCATCTGTTTCAGGAGCTCCAAATTCACCTGTTTCTGGAGCTCCTTATCCCTCTGTTTCTTGAGCTCCTTATCCCTCTGTTTCAGGAGCTCCTTTTCCCTCTGTTTCAGGAGCTCCTTATCCCTTTGTTTCAGGAGCTCCTTATCCCTCTGTTTCAGCAGCTCCTTATCCCTCTGTTTCAGGAGCTCCTTATCCCTCTGTTTCAGGAGCTCCTTATCCCTCTGTTTCATGAGCTCCTTATCCCTCTGTTTCAGGAGCTCCTTATCCCTCTGTTTCAGGAGCTCCATATCCCTCTGTTTCAGGAGCTCCTTATCCCTCTGTTTCAGATGCTCCTTATCCCTCTGTTTCAGTAGCTCCTTATACCTCTGTTTCAGGAGCTCCTTGTCCCTCTGTTGCAGGAGCTCCTAATTCCTCTGTTTCAGGAGCTCCTTATCCCCCTGTTTCAGGAGCTCCATATCCCTCTGTTTCAGGAGCTCCAAATTCACCTGTTTCTGGAGCTCCTTATCCCTCTCTTTCTTGAGCTCCTTATCCCTCTGTTTCAGGAGCTCCTTTTCCCTCTGTTTCAGGAGCTCCTTATCCCTTTGTTTCAGGAGCTCCGTATCCCTCTGTTTCAGCAGCTCCTTATCCCTCTGTTTCAGGAGCTCCTTATCCCTCTGTTTCAGGAGCTCCTTATCCCTCTGTTTCATGAGCTCCTTATCCCTCTGTTTCAGGAGCTCCTTATCCCTCTGTTTCAGGAGCTCCTTATCCCTCTGTTTCAGGAGCTCCTTATACCTCTGTTTCAGGAGCTCCTTGTCCCTCTGTTGCAGGAGCTCCTAATTCCTCTGTTTCAGGAGCTCCTTATCCCCCTGTTTCAGGAGCTCCTTATTCCTCTGTTTCAGGAGCTCCTAATTCCTCTGTTTCAGGAGCTCCTTATTCCTCTGTTTCAGGAGCTCCTTATCCCTTTTTTGCAGGAGCTCCTAATTCTTCTCTTCAGGTGCTCCTTATCACTCTGTTTCAAGAGCTCCATATCCCTCTGTTTCTTGAGCTCCTTATCCCTCTGTTTCAAGAGCTCCTTTTCCCTCTGTTTCAGGAGCTCCTTATCCCTTTGTTTCAGGAGCTCCTTATCCCTCTGTTTCAGCAGCTCCTTATCCCTCTGTTCCAGGAGCTCCATATCCCTCTGTTTCAGGAGCTCCTTATCCCTCTGTTTCATGAGCTCCTTATCCCTCTGTTTCAGGAGCTCCTTATCCCTCTGTTTCAGAAGCTCCATATCCCTCTGTTTCAGGAGCTCCTTATCCCTCTGTTTCAGGAGCTCCTTATCCCTCTGTTTCAGGAGCTCCTTGTCCCTCTGTTTCAGAAGCTCCATATCCCTCTGTTTCAGGAGCTCCTTATCCCTCTGTTTCAGGAGCTCCTTGTCCCTCTGTTGCAGGAGCTCCTAATTCCTCTGTTTCAGGAGCTCCTTATCCCCCTGTTTCAGGAGCTCCTTATTCCTCTGTTTCATAAGATCCTTATCCCTCTGTTTCAGGAGCTCCTTATCCCTCTGTTTCAGGAGCTCCTTATCCCTCAGCTTCTGGAGCTCCTTACATCTCTGTTTCAGGAGCTTCTTATCCCTGTGTTGCAGGAGCTCCTAAATCCTCTGTTGCAGGAGCTCCTTCTCCCTCTGTATCAGGAGCTCCTTATCCCGCTGTTTCTGGAGCTCCTTATCCCGCTGTTTCTGGAGCTCCTTATCCCTCTGTTCTTGGAGCTCCTTATCCCTCTTTTTCAGGAGCTCCAAATTCCTCTGTTTCAGGAGCTCCTAATCCTTCTGTTTAAGAAGCTCCTTATCAGTCTGATTCAGGAGCTCCTTATCCCACTGTTTTTGGAGCTCCTTCTCATTCTGTTTCAGGAACTCCTTATTGCTCTATTTCAGGAGCTTCTAATTTCTCTGTTTCTGCTGCCCTATTCCAATTCCTCCTTTTTATGAATATCCTAACTCCGCTATTTTCGCAGCTCCTCCTTCTGCTGTATCTGGTGCACTTAATTCCACGTGTGTACAGCCACTCACCTGAAGTAATGGAAAGCTGATGGCACATGTTCAACATTGTACATCTGGTTGCATTGTCAGGACAAGTGGTGAAGTGGACATTCTTGCAATATATTTCTGTTTGGATGCAAAAAGCAGTAAATTGAATGCCTAACGTTGCTGCAAACTGGAGAGTTGGTGGTGCAGATTTTAAAGCGAATAACTGCTAAATCATTGTGATCTGCATGAGTGGGTCCGGATCCAATAAGTATCCTTAATGTGTTAAATGTAGGAATCCTCTTGTTGTTTTGTAAATGAGCTTAAACCTAATGGCCAAATTTGCCTTTTACTGTTAAGGATGCTGCACTTTGATCATGTAATGTCTCAAATTAATATCGGGCCTGGATTTCTGGCTTCACTGGGTCTGTACGGAATACGTAGACGACTGGCAAGGAACCACAAAAGCCCTTCTTTGGCGTACAGGATGCATGCACTGAAAATCAGCTTTTACAATGTCAAATTATTGCTTGACAGATCCAACGCTTCTTCAGGAAAAGGATATTCGCATGGGTGAGTATGCACTATCTGCCCATCTATTGCCCAGCAAATGTCCTTCAATTTCTTGCGCCTGGGAAAAGCAGGTATATCGCTTCTTTTATCAGCGTAAAAGTTTCAAAACATAAAAAATATAAAAACAAATACAAATAAAATGTAAGAACATTTTTCTTTTAAAAACCCTGTCCGCTATGGTAGGTTTATTTTAAACTCTAAATACCAAACTTTTAAAAAAATCCGAAAAATATATTTTTTTCTAATACATTTAAAAACTTTAATTTAAATTAATATTAAATACGCGAGATGTTGTTTTTTTAAATTTTTATGTGTATTTGAGTGATGGAACGTTCTTATAATGAGAACCCCTGCTTATGGAGATGCTATTATTATGAATGATAATACTGTACCTTCATTGGCTGTCCAGCGCCACGTGAATCCAGCGTCTCTCTCCGCATCTCCAAGACCTGAATGCGCTGCGAAGGGCGGGAAGAGAAGGCCTCAGAAGCGGACGGCTGGAGGGAGCAGGAGCAAAAGGTAGTTGTGGAACATTATTCCTGTTTTCAGCCGAGCGCCTGGGGGAAGCCTACCACAGTGACTTCAGGCCCAATATATACATCAAAGGAAAAATCTATGTTTTTATTCGCAGGACTATGGAGAGGGGGACTAATTTGATCGCTCTCTCAGAGACAAAGCACAGCCACGTTGGGCCGAATAGCTTTCTTCACTGCCGTCAGAATATGCCGTTTTAATATAGAATGGGTTACGCACTTTACTGTCGGTGGCTCGTTAGTCTTGGTGCATGGTTCTCTCTTTGGGAATTTAACAGTGGAAATGCGAGAGGTCGCGGATCATTCGATGTCGGTCTAAACCGATTTGCTGTCATGCCAGGATCATTCTGTGTCTGTTTCCAAAGGGATTTTCTCTCAGTCCCGGGTCATTCTGGGCCTGTTTAAAATTAAAGAACTCTCAGTCCAAGATCATTCTATATCTGCTAAAGAGGGATTTGCATTCAGTCTCGGAAATGTATGAGTCTGTTTAAAAGGGATAGGCTATCAGTTCCAGATCATTCTGTGTAATTTTAAAAGTGATGTGCTGTCATTGCCAGATTTCAAATTTCAAATTTCAAAAACTGCCTTTGGAGTGTATAGAATTGTAAGCTTGTTGCTGAGTTTGTGTAAGGGAGGGAGAGAGTGCAAACGTGTTGTGCGATCTTGCTGGACAATTAATATCACGTGTGAAAAAAGGCAATACGTGGTATTGAAGCCATGCCGATTTGATTGAATACAGCTTCGAGGAATATCTTACAGAAGAACAATCTGCTGTGGGATCTTGCCATTCCAATTCCGAAAAATTGCAAAATTCCCAAGTTAGAAACATACTGATTTCAGCCAGGGCTTGCGTGTGGGCTGTGAGACATGATGACCTTAACCACCTTATTTTCAAATTCAAATCAAAACAGGACAAAACAAGACAGGACTCACTGACTGACTATGTTTATATATATATGTGTGTGTGTGTGTGTGAGTGTATAGCTATATGCAATGTATACATCCCCGCTTTTAAATTTCACAATAAATGTGCTTTTTCTGTTCCGCCTGCACTGGAATCTATTGCTTTTGTCCACTTTCACAGCACAAGCAGCTGCTGTCGGATCCTGACAGTCCACAACTGAAAAACAGCAGTCAGACACACGTCACTTCAAAAGATCACCATTGCATCCCACATCTTCCCTCGTGGCTTGTCTTCCACCATGGGCTGACTGTGTCTGACGGTATTTACTGCATGCACAACCTTATTTGCAATGCTAGTCATCCAGACACACAGCCTTCGTTCAATCAAAAAATAAATAGATTATTAATTAATTATATATTTATTTAAAACAAATCAAATTCAATTTTTGTTAATAAAATTCATATGTATTCATTTTTTTTAAATTATGTATATATAGTTTAATAAATTAGCTTTTCGTCTGGGTTGCAATTACGTCCCTGCCTCCTACCTGCTTGTCTATCACCTGTGTCTTCAATCAGCGTCCCAGCCCCGCGTGGTCCTGAGGACCACGCTCACTCACGCACTGCACAATTGTCTTCAGCGATGACAGAAATCTCACTTAATTCTTTTAAAAGGAAACTGCTGTCAATAAGGGTCATTCTGCATCTGGGTAAAAGGGACTTGCTTGCAGTCGCTGATCATTCTGTGTCTGTTTAAACGGAATGGTTGTCCGCTGCGGTTAATAATCTCTCCCTTTAAGACGGATTTTCTCATAATCCCGGATCATGTTGTATAGTTTAGAACGAGTGTGATTTCAGCTGCAATGACCGAATTGTTAAATTGTTGTGTTCAAACTGGGGTTGCCTGCGCCGGTGCGCACCCAGATCGCAGTGCATCTGTTCATTTACTCGAAATATGCTCACCTTTTTCAAAATCCACTCAATAATTTAAGAGTTGGACCGAATTTGCTCCCAATGTACACAACAACACATTTGGCGCAAATGGCCTAATCGCGAAATTATCAGAAGATTGCAGGTTTGAATCCTACCGCGGTCAATTAGACCGCTCTGTGAAATTTGATATTGTTTGCTGTGATTCTGCCGAAAAACCAAGCATCTCGGACAGTCACTCACCAGAATTAAAGGAAGGCTGTTTGCTTTAAGAATCTAATCGCACGTTTTCATCATTGTCGATCCGGTTTCACGGGCAGAACAAGCTTTGAAGTGGAATTTCTTGCAGTTTATTTCTGTTTGCATGCAATAAGCGGAAAATTGTATGTCTGAAACTTCGGTAAGTAAAAGATGAGGTTACCGAGAGGTTAATGTGATCGACTGCTAATCCGTTGTGTTCTGCACGCATGAGTTCGTAATCCCATCCTCGTCGTTATTGTGTTACAAATTTAAGCCCCCGGTCGTTTGTCAATCACATTTAAACTCATCTCTAAATTCCCCTTTCGCTAACAAGAATGCTGCACGTTGCTAATGTCATGTCTCAAATTAATAATATATTCGTGAAAGGGATGACAGTTGTAGGACGATGGAGAGTGGGACTAATTAGATAGATCTCGAGGGACAGCACATGCACGGCGCGCCGAATATCTTTTCTCTCTACCGTCAGAAGCTGAGAGCGACGCTCTTCACTCTCAGCGGCTCGTTGATCTAGGGGTACGATGCTCGCTCAGCGATGATCACATTTGAAATGCGAGAGGTACCGGGTCCAAATCCTGGACCATCCCCGCCAGTTTTTACTCAAAGTTCCGCTTCTCACAGCCGGTCGACATATGAAAAAACAGAAATAATTCACATTAAAACATGTGATTTTGCGCCGATGACCCCACAGTGTCCAGATCCCAGAGCAAAGTAAAACTCACCCAACTGAGTACAGTTAAAATATCTCAGAGGTACTCGGCTCTGTATCTCGTTGGATAACCGAAACGCGTGTTTGATTCCGCCCAATACTTGATCAGTATACATTGCTGTCTGTTCGCATAACCTCACCTCAATTGGCATAAGCATACATTCAGCGTCAATCTCCAACTCTGCCCTGAATATGAGTGCGTCCTGTTTCTCTAGAGCTGAAAAGATGTGAGAAGCTGGCTTTTGAATTAATCACTTGGCTACCGAATTCAAACCGGACAGGAAATCAATCTGGGCTGGCCAAGCTGCCTGGTCTCATTAAATGGCGTTGAACCCTATATTGTAGGCATATTATAGTGTTCTGGCCTCAACATTCGGTTCAACGTATCGGATCATAAGCACCGCTCCCATTGTCTGGTAATGGTTCTGCTATTCCCACTAACACCTCCTCTGGACAATCCTTTGTTACGTTATTGCCCGATTACCACCCACTTTGCCTTTCTCCATTGTGCCATTTATTAATTAATCACTCATGCGTTCCACTGTATCACAGACCTTTCCTTTTGACCTTTCTCGCTGTGTTTTTTTTCCAGGCGCTATTTTTGTTGAAAAAATCTGTAATCTTTAAATTTTCCTAAAATATTGGAATGATTATCCGGGTTCTTCATCCACAGAACCTGCACGACCTGCTGCGTTTTACACAATTATCTGTTTTTATTCATTCTGTTTCCGTATCCCATTTAAGAGGATGTGCTGTCCGTCTGGGATCATTCTCTGTCTATTTAAAATGGTGTGCTGTCTGTCCCGGATTTCAAATTTCAAATTTCAAAAACTGCCTTTGAAGGGTGCTGGAATTTTAATTTGTTTGTTTGTGTAAGCAAGAGTGTGTGCAAACATGTGTGCGTTCTTACTGTGCATTTCATGTCATGTGAGAAAAAAGCAGTACATGCAACTTGAAGCCATACTGATTTGATTGAACACTCCTTCGTGGACGCTCTGACGGTAGAAGAATTTGCTGTGGGATTTTGCTATTCCACATCTGAAAGAAGGGAAAATACACAAGTTAGAAATATAGCGATTTTAGCCAGTGCTTGCGTGTTGGCTGTGTGACATAATGACATCCTCCACCCGTATTTTGAAATTCAAATCAAATCAAATCAAGACAAAACAAAACATGACTCATTGACTGACTTTGTATAGATATATATATATATATATATATATGTATACATGAATTCAATTTTAAATTTTTAACTTTCACAATAAATGTGCTTTTTCTGTTCTGCCTGCACTGGGCTCTATTACATTTGACCTCTTTCACAGCGCAAGCAGCTACTGTCAGATCCAGAAGAAAGCCATACGCGACTTTAAAGTATCGTCTTTGTAGCCCACATCGTCCCTCGTGGCTTGTCTTGCACCTTGGGCTTACTGTGTTTGGGTATTTACTGACTGCACCCCCTCTTTTCCAATGGAATTTTTCCAGTCACAAAGCCTTCGTTCAATCCAAAAATTTCTAGAAAATGAATCAATTATTTATTTATTTAAAACAAATCAATGAAATTTATTTTTAAATAAAATTTAAATACATTTATTTTCTTAAAATGTTAAATATGTACATATTTGTATATTGGCTTTTTGTCTGGGTTGGTTTTACGTCCCTCCCTCCTTCCTGCCTGTCTGTCACATGTGGTTTCAATCACCGACCCAGCCCCTCGTGATCCTGCTGCCCACACTCACTCACGCACCAAACAATTGCCTTCAGGGATGATAGAAATCTCACTTTATTCTTTTAAAAGGGAACTGCTGTCAGTCAAGGGTCATTCTACATCTGTCTAAAAGGGATGTGCTTGCAGTCGCGGATCATTCTGTCTCTGTTTGAACGGGATGGTTGTCAGTTCCGGTGCATAATTTTCCCTTTAAAACGGATGATCTCGTAATCCCGCATCATCCTGCAGAGTTTGAGAAGGAGTATGATTTCAGCTGCAATGACTGATTTGTTAAACTGTTGTGTTCCAAGTTACATTGGGGCTGGCTGCGCTGGTGCGCACCCAGATCACAGTGCATCTGTTCATTTTCTAGAAAAATGCTCATCTTTTCCAAAGCCCAATCCTTGATATAGCAGTGGCACCGAATTTGCTCCCAATGTATACAACAACAAATTTTTAATTGATGGCAGAAACCGCGTAGCCAAATGAATAAGACATCAGACTTCGATTGAAACCATGCTGTTATCAGAAGATTGCAGGCTCAATTCTTGGCGTGGTCACTTAGTTCGTTGCGTGCAATCTTATATTCGTTCATGTAATTCTGCCGAAAAATCAATCATCTATTGCAGTCACTCATCTGAAGTAAAGGAAGGCTGTTTGCTCTAACAATCTAATGGCACATTTTCATCATTATCCATCTGGTTGCACGGGCAGAGCAAGCTGTGTCGTGCACTTTCTTGCACATTATTTCTCTTTGTGCACAAGAAGCAGGAGATTTTATGACTGACAGAGGAATTAGGAACAGGTGTAAGCCATCTAGCCCCGCGAGCCTGCTCCGCCACTCAACAAGATCATGGCTGATCTGGCTATGGACTCAGCTCCACTTTCCCGCCCGCTCCCTTTCACCCTTAATTCCCTTATTGGTTAAAAATGTATCTATCTGTGATTTGAATACATTCAATGAGCTAGCCTCAACTGCTTCCCTGGGCAGAGAATTCCATAGATTCACAACCCTCTGGGAGAAGCAATTCCTTCTCAACTCGGTTTTAAATTGGCTCCCCCGTATTTTGAAGCTGTGCCCGCTAGTTCTAGTCTTCCCGACCAGTGGAAACAACTTCTCTGCCTTTATCTTGTCTATCCTTTTCATTATTTCAAATGTTTCTATAAGATCACCACTCATCCTTCTGAACTCCAACGAGTAAAGTCCCAGTCTACTAAATTTATCATCATAAGGTAACCCCCTCATCTCCGGAATTAGCCAAGTGAATCGTCTCTGTACCCGCTCCAAAGCTAGTATATCCTTCTTAAGTAAGGTGACCAAAACTGCACGCAGTACTCCAGGTGCGGCCTCACCAATACCCTATCCAGTTGTAGCAGGACCTCCCTGCTTTTGTATTCCATCCCTCTCTCAATGAAGGCCAACATTCCATTCGCCTTCCTGATTACCTGCTGCACCTGAAAACTAAATTTTGGGATTCATGCACAAGGACCCCCAGTTCCCTCTGCACCGCAGCATGTTGTAATTTCTCCCCATCCAAATAATATTACTTTTTACTGTTTTTCTTTCCAAGGTGGATAACCTCACATTTTCCGACATTTTATTCCATCTGCCAAACATTAGTCCATTCGCTTAACCTATCTAAATCTCTTTGAAGCCTCTCTGTATCCTCTACACAACCCGCTTTCCCACTAGTCTTTGAGTCATCTGCAAATTTTGTGACATTACACTCTGTCCCCTCTTCCAGGTCAGCTGTGTATATTGTAAACAGTTGTGGTCCCAGCACTGATCCCTGTGGCACACAACTATCCACGGATTTCCAACCCGGATGCTGCAGTAACTTCGAGACGAAGTGTCCGAGAGGTTAAAAAGATGGCCTGCTAATCCATTGTGCTTTGCCTACATGAGTTCGAATCTCATCCTCGCCCTGGTTGTGTTACAGCTATGACCCACCGTGGTCGTTTTATCAATCACATTAAACCTCATCGCCAACTTCCTCTTGCACTCACAAGGATGCTGCCCTTTGCACGTCTCAAATTAATAATATATTCGTCAAAGGGATAACATTTTAGGAATATGGAGAGGGAGGCTAATTAGATAGGTCTCTGAGGGACAGCACAAGCACTATGCGCCGAATATTCTTTCTCACTGCCGTCAATATCTGAGAGCTGCGCTCTTCACTGTCGGCGGCTCGTTGGTCTCAGTGTCTGATTGGCGCTGAGGGATGATTACATTTGTAAATGCAAGAGGTCGCGGGTCCAAATCCCGGACATGCCCGGCATTTTTTACTCAAGGTTCCTCTTCTCACAGCCGGTCGATATTTGAGAAATCAGACATATTTCACATTAAAACGTGTGATTTTGCGCCGATGTTCCCAGATCCCAGAGCAAAGTGAAACTCACTCAACTGATTAAAGTTAAAGTATCTCAGAGACAATCGGCTCTGAGTCGAGTTGCATAACCTAAACCCGTGTTTGGTTCTGGCCAATGCTTAATCAGTATGTCTTCCTGTCTGCAATCATAAGCTCACCTCAATTGGGATAAGCATACATTCAGCGGCAATCTCACTCTGCCCTGAATATGAGTGCGTCCTGTTTCTCTAGAGCTGAAAAGATGTGTGAAGCTGGCTTTTGAATTAGTCCCTTGCCTGCCGAATTCAAACCGGACTGGAAATCAATCCGGGGTGGCCAAGCTGCCTGGTCTGATTAAAAGGCATTATTAGAGACCCTCGGAGACCTATCTAATTAGCACCCTATATTGTAGGCATGTTATAGTCTTCTGACCTCAACATTAGATTCAACTTATCGCATCATCAGCACCGCTCCCATTTTCTGTGAGTGGTCTGCTGTTCCCACTAACACCTCCTCTGGACAATCTTTTGTTACCTTATTGCCCGATTACCACCCACTTTGCCGTTCCCCATTGTCCCATGTATTATTTAATCACTCCTGCGTTCCATTGTACCACAGACGTTTCCTTTTGCCCTTTCTCGCTGCTTATTTTTTCCAGGCTCTATTTTTTTTGAAAAAATCTGTAATCTTTAACTTTATTCTAAAATATCGGAATTATTATCCGACAGAACGTGGAACCGGGTTCTTCATTCACAGAATCTGCACGACCTGCTGAGTTTTACGTAATTATCTGCTTTATTCATTCTGTTTCCATATCCCTTTTAAGGGGATGGGCTGTCTGTCCGGGATCATTCTCTGTCTGATTAAAATGGTGTGCTATCACTGCAGGATGATTCTCTGCCTGTTTAAAATGGATGTGCTGTCTGTCCTGGATTTCAAATTTCAAATTTCCAAAAATTGCAGGAATTTTAGTTTGTTTGTTTGTTTGTGTAAACCAGAGTGTGTGCAAACGTGCTGTGCGATCTTACCGTGAATTTCATGTCATGAGAGTAAAATGCATTAAATGCAACTTGAAGACATACTGATTTGACTGAACATTCCTTCGTGCACTCTCTGACGGTAGAAGAATCTGCCGTGGGACTTTGCTATTCCACATCTGAACGAAAGGAAAATAAACAAGTTTGAAATATAACGATTTTAGCCAGGGCTTGCGTGTGGGCTGTGTGACATGATGACATCATCCAAACTTATTTTGAAATTCAAATCAAATCAAATCATGACAAGACAAGACTGACTGACTGACTTTGTTAACACACATATATAAATATATATGTATATTTATATGCAATCCCAACTTTTTTACTTTCACAATAAATGTGCTTTTTCTGTTCTGCCTGCACTTGGCTCTATTACATTTGACCTCTTTCACAGCACAAGGAGCTGCTGTCAGAGCCAGTAGAAAGACATGCGCCACTTTAAAAGATCGCCTTTGTTGTGCACATCTTCCCTTTTGGATTGTCTTCCTCAAAGGGCTTACTGTGTTTGAGTATTTGCTGACTGCATCCCCTCATTTCCAATGGGATTCATCCAGTCACGCAGCCTTCGTTCAATCAGAAAATATATAGATTAGGAATCAATTATTTATTCATTTAAAAGAAATCAATTTTTTTTTTAAATGAAACTTAAATTTTAGGTATTTTCTTAAAATGTTTTATGTACATATATATATATTTTTAAATTGGCTTTTTGTCTGGGTTAATTTTATGTGCGTCCCTCCTTCCTGCCTGTCTATAACCTGTGGGTCCAACAACCGTCCCAGCCCCGCGTGGTCCTGAGCCCCACGCTCACTCATTCACTGAACAATTTCCTTCAGGGATGATAGAAATCTCACTTTATTCTTTTAAAAGTTAACTGCTGTCTGTCAAGGGACTATCTGCAAGTGGCTAAAAGGGCTGTGCTTGTACTCCTGGATCATTCGGTGTCTGTTTAAACGAAATCTTTGTCAGTTCCAGTTCATAATCTGCCCCTTGAAGACGGATTTTCTCATAAACCCAGATCATCCTGTATATTTTTAAAAGGAGTGTGATTTCAACTGCGATGACCGAATTGTTAAACTGTTGTCTTCCAAGCTACATTGTGTTTGCTGAGCCGCTGCTGACCCAGGTCGCAGCGCATCTGTTAAATTACTCAAGACATGCTCATCTATTCCTAAATCCAATCATTGTTTTCGCAGTTGCCCCGAATTACTCCCAATATAAGCAAAAACAAATAGCCCTTTGGCGGCAGCAGCGCGTGGCCTAATACATAAAATGTCTGTCTTCGATTGTAAGCGTGATGTTATCAGACGATTGCAGATTCGTATCCTGCCGCTGTCAATTATCTCGCTGCGTGAAATTTTAACGTCTTTGTTGTTATTCTGCTGCAAAACGAGCCATCTCGCTCAGTCACTCACCTGAAGTAAAGGGAGGCTGTTTGCTTTAAGAAACCAATGGCAAATTTTCATCATTGTCGATCTGGTTGCACGGGCACAACAAGCGATGAAGTAGACCTTCTTGCAGATTATGTCTGTTTGGTTGCAAAAATTAGAGGACTGTATGGCTGACGTTGTAGTAAATAGGAGATAAATTGGCAGAGAGGTTCAGGTGATGGACTGCTAATCAATTTTGCTCCCAACCTCGTCGTTATTGTGTTAAACGTTTGACCGCTCTGTTTGTTTTGTCAATCATATTTAACCTCATGGCCAAATTCACCTGTTACTGACAAAGATGCTGCACTTTGGTCATGTCATGTCTCACATTAATAATATGTTCATCAAAGAGAAAACATTAGCAGGACAATGGATATGGTGACTAATTACATAGGCCACTGAGAGACACCACAGACACGATGGGCCGAATAGTAAACTACCGTCAGAATCTGAGAGCTTCGCTTCTCAACGTTCGCGGCTCGTTGATCGATTTGTTTAGAGATTGTCGCAATTTAAATGCGAGAAATCACAGGTTGAAATCCCGCACGAGCTTCGACATCTTTTATTCAAAGATCCACTTCTCTCAGCAGGTCGACATGTGAGAAAACAACAATATTTCAAATTAAGCGTGTCATTTCACGCCGTCGTTCCGACAGCGTCCAAATCCCAGAGTTTCACAGGAGCAAAGTGAAATTACCCAACTGAGTAAAGTTAAAATATCTCAGATGTACTCGGGTCTGTGTCTCATTGGACAACCTAAACCCGTGTTTGGTTCCAGACAATACTTGATCAGTATATCTTCCTTTGTGCCGCATCAGCTCACCTCAATTAGGATAAGCAGACATTCAGCGTCAATATCCACCTCTTCCCTGAATATGAGTGCGTCCTGTTTCTCTAGAGCTGAAAAGATGTGCGAAGCTTGCTTTTGAATTAGACACTTGGCTGCCGAATTGAAACCGGACAGGAAATCAATCCCGGGTGGCCAAGCTGCCTGGTCTGATTAAAAGGCGTTGACATCCTATATTTCGATTAGGCATTTGACAGTCGTTCGGCCTCAAAATTACGTTCAACAAATCGGATCATAATCACCGCTCCCATTGTCTGGTAATGGTTCTGCTATTCCCACTAACACCTCCTCTGGACCATCCTTTGTTACTTTATTGCCCGATTACCACCCACTTTGCTATTTCCCATTGTGCCATTTATTATTCAATCACTCATGCGCTCCAATGTATCACAGAACTTCTCTTTTGTCCTTTCTCTTTGCCTATTTTTTCCAGCTGCTCGATTTGTTGAACAAATCTGTAATCTTTAACATTTTCCTAAAATATTGGAATGATTATCCGACAGAACGTGAAACCGGGTTCTTCATCCACAGAATCTGCACGACCTGCTGAGTTTTACATAATTATCTGTCCTTTATGCATTCTGTTTCCTTTACCCTTTTAAGCCACTGTGCTGTCTGTCCAAGATCATTCTCTGTCTGTGTAAAATGGTTTGCTCTCAGTCCCGGATCATTCTATGCCTGTTTAAAAGGGATGTGCTGTCTGTCCCAGATTTCATATTTCAAATTTCAAAAACTGCCTTTGGACGGTGCAGGTATTTTAGTTTGTTTGTGTGTTTGTGTAAGCCAGGGTGTGTGCAAACGCGCTGTTCGATCTTACTGTGCATTGCATGTCATGTGAGAAAAATGAATTACGTGCAACTTGAAGCCATACTGATTAGATTGAACACTCCTTCGTGGACTCTCTGATGGTACAATAATCTGCTGTTGAAATTTGATATTCCACATCTGAAAGAAGGGAAATTAAACAAGTTAGAAATATAGCGATTTTAGCCAGGACTAGCGTGTGGGCTGTGTGACAAGATGCCATCCTCCACGCTTATTTTCCAATGCTAATCAAATCAAATCAAGACATGACAAGACATGACTGACTGACTGACTTTGTGTATACATGTATATATATGTGTATATTTATACACAATCCCAACTTTTTAATTTTCAAAATAAATATGCTTTTTCTGTTCTGCCTGCACTGAGCTTCATGACATTGGTTCTCTTTCACAGCACAAGCAGCTGCTGTCAGATGTAGCAGAAGGACACTCGCGAGTTTAAAAGATCGCCTTTATAGCCCACATCTTCCCTCTTGGCTTGCCTTCCACCAAGGGCTTACGGTGTTTGGATATTTGCTGACAGCACCCCATCATTTCCAATGGAATTCTTCCAGTCACGCAGCCTTCGTTCAATCAAAACATATCGAGATAATGAATCAATTATTTATTTATTTAAAATAAATCTAATTCAATTTTTTTCAATAAAATATATATTTTATCTTTTCTGAAAATGTTAAATGTATATATATTTGTAAATTGGCTTTTTGACTGGCTTGGTTTTACGTCCCTCACCCTTTCCTGACTGTCCATCACCTGTGGTTTCAATCACCGTCCCAGTCCTGCGAGTTCCTGACCCCCACGCACACTCACTGCACAATTGCATTCAGGGATAATAGAAATGTCAATTTATTCTTTTAAAAGGGAACTGCTGTCAGTCAAGGGTCATTCTGCATCTGTGAAAAATGGTTGTGTTTGCAGTCGCGGATCATTCTGTGTCTGTTTAAACGGGATGGTTGTCAGGTCCGGCTCATAATCTGTCCATTTAAAACGAATTTTCTCCTAATCCCAGATCATCCTGTGCAGTTTGAGAAGGTGTATGATTTCAAATGCAATGACCGAATTGTTAAACTGTTGTGTTCAAAGTTACATTGGGGATGTCTGCGCCGATGCGCACCCAGATCGCAGTGCATTTGTTACTTTACTCGAAATATGCTCATCTTTACCAAAATCCACTCCTTCATATCGCAGTTTCCCCGAATTTGCTCCCAATATAAACAACAACAAACGTTGCGCTGATGCAGAGGTCGCGTGGCCTAACGGATAAGGTGTCTGACTTTGATTTCCAGCGTGACGTTATTAGAAACTTATAAGTTCGAGTCCTGCTGTGGTCAATTAGTTCGCCACATGAAAATTTATATTCTTTGTTGTGATGCTGCCGAAAAACCAACCATCTCTTAAAGTCACTCACCTGAAGTGAAGGAAAGCTGTTTGCTTTAAGAATCCAATGGCACATTTGCATCATTGTCGATCTGTTTGCACAGGCAGAACAAGCTGTGAAGTGGACTTTCTTGCACATTATTTCTCTTTGGATACAAAAAGCAGCAGGTTGAATGGGTGACTTGTCGCTAAATAAGACACGAGGTGGCCGAGTGGTTAAGGCGATGGACTGATAATCTATTGTGCTCTGCAAACATGGGTTCAAATCCCATCCTCGTCGTTATTGTGCTACAGTTTTGATCCCCCTGGTCGTTTGTCAATCACATTTACACTCATCGCCATATTTCCCTTTTGCGAACAAGAATGCTGCACTTTACAACTGTCATGCTTCAAATTAATAATATATTCGTCAAAGGGATAACATTTGTAGGAGTATGGAGAGGAATACTAATCAGCTAGGTCTGGAGGGACAGCACACGCACGATGCGCCGAATATCTTTTCTCACTACCGTCAGAATCTGAGAGCTACGTTCTTCACTGTTGGTGGCTCGATGGTCTATGGGTGCGATTCTCGCTTCGCGATGATCACATTTAAAATGCGAACAATCCCGTACGACCCCCGCCAGTTTTTACTCAAATTTCTGCTTCTCCCAGCCGGTCGACGTAAGAGAAAATAAAAATATTTCACGTTAAAACATGTGTTTTTGCGCAAATGATCCCACAGCTTCCAAATTCCATAGCAAAGTGAAACTCACCCAACTGTGTAAAGTTAAGGTATCTGAGAGGTACTCGGCTCTGTGTCTCGTTTGATAACCGAAACCCATGTTTGGTTCCGGCCAATTCTTGATCAGTATATATTCCTGTCTCAACGCATAACCGCACCTGAACTGGGATAAGCATACATTCAGCTTCAATCTCCAACTCTGACCTGAATATGAGTGTGTCCTGTTTCTCTAGAGCTGAAAAGATGTGAGACGCTGGATTTGAATTAGTCCCTTGGCTGCCGAATTCAAAACGGACAGGAAATGAACAAGGGGTGGCCCAGCTGCCTGGTTTGATGAAAAGGCGTTGAAGGCATATCTTTTAGTCATGTTATAGTCTTCTGGACTCAACATTAGGTTCAACGTATCGGATCATAAGCATCGTTCCCATTGCCTGAGATTGGTTCTGCTATTCGCACGAACACTGGACCATCCTTTGTTACGTTATTGTCCAAATACCACACACTTTGCCGTTTCCCATTGTGCCATCAATTACTTAATCACTCCTGCGTTCCAGTGTATCACAGACGTTCCCTTTTGACCTTTCTCGCTACGTATCTTTGCCAGGCGCTATTATTGTTGAAAAAAATTGTAAAATTTAACTTTTTCCTAAAATATCGGTATGATTATCTGACAGAACGTGAAACCGGGTTCTTCATCTACAGAATCTGCACGACCTGCTGAGTTTTATACATTCATCTGTTTTTATTAATTATGTTTCCATGTCCCTTTTAAGAGGATGGGCTGCCTATCCGAGATCAATCTCTGTCTGTTTAAAATGGTGTGCTTTCAGTGTTGGATCATTCTGTGCCTAAAAAAAGGGAAGTGTTGACTGCCCCGGATTTCAAATTTCAAATTTCAAAAACTGCCTTTGAACGGTGCTAGAATTTAATTTGTTTGTTTGTTTGTTTGTGTAAGCCAGAGTGTTTGCAAGCGTGCAGTGCGATCTTACTGTGCATTTCATGTCATGTGAGACAAATGCATTACATGCAACTTGAAGCCATACTGATTTGATTGAACACTCCTTCGTGGACTCTCTGACAGTAGAAGAATCTGCTGTGGGATTTTGCTATTCTACATCTGAAAGAAGGGAAAATACACAAGTTAGAAATATACCGATTTTAGCCAGGGCTTGCGAGTGGGCTGTGTGACATGATGACATCCTCCACCTGTTTTTTTAAATTCAAATCAAATCAATTCAAGACAAGACAAGAAATGACTAACTGACTGGCTTTGTGTTTACATGTATATATATATATATATATATATGTATAAATATTTACAATCCCAACATTTTAACTTTCACGATAAATATGCTTTTTTCTGTTCTGCCTGCACTGGGCTCTATTACATTTGACCTCTTTCACAGCACAATCAGCTGCTCTCAGGTGCAGTAGAATGACACATGTGAATTTAAAAGAGCGCCTTTGTAGCCCACATCTTCCGTCCGGCTTTTCTTCCGCCATGGGCTTACAGTGTTTTGGTATTTACTGACTGCACCCCGTGATTTCCAATTGAATTTTTCCAGTCGCACAGCCTTCGTTCAATCAAAAAACATCCAGATAATGAATTAATTATTTATTTATTTCAAACAAATCAAATTCAATTATTTTTAAATAACATTTAAGTGTATTACTTTTCTTAAAATATTAAATATATATATATTTCTTAATTGGCTTTTAGTGCTTTTACGTCCCTCCCTCCTTCCTGCCTGTCTATCACATGTGGTTTCAATCACTATCCCAGCCCCGCGTGGGCCTGACCCCCAAGCTCACTCACGCACTGCACAATCGCCTTCAGGGATGATATAAATCTCACTTTATTCTTTTAAAGTGAACTGATGTCTTTCAAGGGTCATTCTGCATCTGTGTAAAATGGATGTGCTTGCATTCGCGGATCATTTTGCACCTGTTTAAATGGGATGCTTGTCAGTTACGGTTCATAACTGTCCCTTTAAAACTGATTTTCTCGTAATCCCGCATTATCCTGCATAGTTTGAGAAGGAGTATGATTTGTGTAAGCTAGAGTGTGATTTCTGGTGCAAAGACCGAATTGTTAAACTGTTCTGTTCCAAGTTACATTGGGGCTGGCTGCTTCGCTGCGCACCCAGATCGCAGTGCATTTGTTCATTTACTCGAAATATGCTCATCTTTTCCTAAACCCACTCCTTGGCATAGCATTTGACCCGAGTTTGCTTCCTGTGATGTATCTCACATTACTGTATATAACTGTATCTTACCATGCTATACATTAATTTAACTGGATATAACCTGTAACAATACGCATACCTTACCACCAGGGGTGCACTTGCAGGATACACTCCATACCTGTCCCACTGAGGTACATAAAGGGAGGTCTCAGGCAAGTGCAGCACTGGAGAGCTGTGAATTAAAGGTGCAGGTCCTGAGTGACCTTGAGTTCAGCATGTGTCTTGTGGAAGTCAGTACATTAGACTCAGGACTTTACAGTGGCGACGAGGATGGGATCACAGAATCGACAGAATGGCTACCAATAGCTCAGATGAGAACTACAATGCTGGAGAGAATTGGGATGACTTTATAGAAAGGCTCCAGCAAAGCTTTGTGACGAAATACTGGCTGGGCGACAAAAAGGCTGACAAGACAAGAGCCCATCTCTTGACCAGATGTGGATCGAAAACATACGCTTCAATGAAAGATCTGCTGGCAACAAGAAACCAGCAAGCAAGTCGTTTGAGGAGTTGAGCGCACTGGTGAGAGACCACCTGAAGCCAGCAAACAGCCTACACATGGCCAGACACAGGTTCTACAACTACCGCCGCTGTGTGGAACAAAGCATACCCAACTTCAATGTGGAACTTCGGAGGCTGGCTAGTTCATGTGATTTCACCGATGAACTAAGGAGAGAATTATTGAGAGACTTTTTTTATTGAAGGAATAGGCCACGCAGGCATATTCCGAAAGCTTATAGAGACTAAGAACTTACCTTGAAAGGCAGCAGCACTGGTCACACAGATGTTCTTGACAGGCGAAGAAGAAACGAGGCTGATCTTTACTTCGGGTATGACAACCAACAAGGCATCGGAACAAGGGATTCACATTGTGAAACAAACCGCTACCCCCACACCCAGACAAAGGCCGGAGAGCAGGCCTTTAACAGCAGACAGTGGCGCCAGAATCCATCAAAATCAAGGGCCACATGAACGGTAGTTCAGACCTCATCAACCCCAATGCGAGCAATCAACAACAGATCGAGAGAAGCTCAAGGGAGATCAGCCAGACGCAGCTCATCCTTCGCAAATAATGGAAACGGTCTGTGTTGGAGATGTGGGGGAAGGCACTCTATCAGGGTGTGTCGATTTCAGCATGCCGTTTGCAGAAACTGCAACTACACATTGCATCTGGCTCGTATGTGCAGAAAAACAGCAGCTCGACTGGTATACAAATCAGTAGGGTGGGAATGCGAACCAGTACCTGGCTGGAACAGTGCACGGGACGCCGGGGTCCAGCGGGTTAACAGGATCAATGTCTACTGTTCTTACACCAAGACGCCTCCAATTATGATGAGGGTTCTACTCAACGGGATGCCCGTCAACATGGAACTGGACACAGGGGCCAGTCAATCACTCATGAGCGTTCAACAATTTGAACAACTGTGGCCGCACAAAAGCAACAGACCAAAACTCACAAAGATCGACACCAAACTGAGGATCTATATGTGATGAGGGAATAGAGAGAAAACGAACTGGACCGGCTTCTGCGGGAAGGCATAATTTCTCCCGTGGAATTTAGCGACTGGGCAAGCACCATCATCCCCGTCAAGAAGCCTGATGGATCCATGTGAATCTGTGGGGATTATAAGTCTGCGATAAACAGAGTCTCCCGACAGGA
The DNA here is from genome assembly GCF_044704955.1 of Pristiophorus japonicus. Lineage (NCBI taxonomy): Eukaryota > Metazoa > Chordata > Chondrichthyes > Pristiophoridae > Pristiophorus > Pristiophorus japonicus. The sequence goes on from NC_092009.1 coordinate 6,375,431, forward strand.
CCAATACCTGCTGCCCAGAGCGGAGGACCTATTTGCCACGTTCGCCGGAGGTAAACGTTTCTCGAAACTTTACGCACATCTGCATATATGACGCAAGAACTGACTGAAGAGTCGAAGCTACTCACCACCATCAACACACATCGAGGCCTTTTTGGGTACAATCGATGCCCATTCGGCATCAGGTCGGCGGCGGCTATATTCCAGCGCTACATGGAGAGTCTGCTCAAGTCCATCCCGGGGACTGTTGTGTTTAAAGATGACATACTCGTCATGGGCAGGTACACCGACTCTCATCTCCGCAAACTTGAGGAAATACTCAGTCGATTGGATTGGGTAGGCCAAAGAGTTAAGAAATCCACGTGTCTGTTTCTCGCGCCTGAGGTTGAATTTTTGGCAGATGGATTGCCACCGATGGAATCCGCTCAACCGAATCCAAAACCAAAGCGATTCACCTGGCACCCAGTCTCTGGAATGTCTCAGAACTGTGTGCGTTTCTCGGGCTACTCAATTACTTTGGGAACTTTATGCAGAACCTGAGCACGATGCTGGAGCCTCTCCAAGTGCTACTCAGAAATGGGTGCGATTGGTTTTAGGGGGACGCCCAAGAACGCACCTTCAATAAGGCACGAAACCTCCTATGTTCCAAGTGTGTTTTAGCCTTTTTTGAGCTAGGTAAAAAGTTAATGCTTATGTGTGCTGCGTCAGCGTATGGGTTCAGTTGCGTTTTACAGCACGTCAATGATGCAGGTAAATTGCAGCCCGTTGCTTTTGCCACCAGGTCACTTTCGCGGGCAGAGCGCGGGAATGGTTGAGAAGGACGCACTCGTGTACGTGTATGGTGTCAAAAAGATGCAGCAATACCTTTCCGGGGCCAAGTTTGCGTTAGAATCTGACCACAAATCCCTCACGTCTCTCCTACCCAAGTGCAAGGCAATCAACGCCAACGCCTCAGCGCGCATTCAGCGGTGGCCACTCATGCTGGTGGCTTACGATAAGTCACAAACCAGGCAGAGACTACTGTGCCAACGCACTTAGCAGGCTACCCCTGGCGACCACAGAAGTGTCCGACGAACAGGACTGTGAGATGGTCATGGCAATCAATGCCTTTGAATCGACAGGTTCGCCCATGACGGCTCGCCAAATCAGAGGCTGGACGACCAGCGACCCCACGGTATCTCTAGTTAAAAGATGCGTTTTAACTGGTGACTGGGCAGAGGCAGCGATGCCTGTCCCAAGGAGGTCAAGCCCTTCCATAGGTGCATGCATGAACTCTCACTACAGGCAGACTGCCTGCTGTGGGGCAGCCAAGTAGTTATGCCCTTACGAGGCAGGCAGGCATTTTTCCGGGAGCTCCATTGCGAGCACCTGGGGATTGTCCTTATGAAGGCCATAGCCAGATCTCAAGTCTGGTGGCCTGGCATTGACGCGGACTTGGAGCTCTGCGTCCGTCGGTGCACCTTTTGTGCCCAACTCAGTAATGCCCCCAGGGAGGCCCCTTAAGACCCTGGCGCTGGCCCACCAAACCGTGGTCGTGGGTGCATGTCGACTGTGCAAGCCCATTCATGGGCAAAATGTTCCTCGTAGTCATTGATGCATTTTCAAAATGGATCGAGTGCACCATTTTAAACTCCAGCACAACCTCCACCACTTGGAGAACCTTAGAACCATGTTTGCAATGTAAGGCATTCCTGACATATTGTTCAGTGATAATGGTCCATGTTTCACCAGCGCAGAATTTCACGATTTTATAGTTGACCACGACATCAATCACTTTAAAACAGCAACTTTCAACCCGGCCTCCAATGGCCAGGTGGAGCGAGCAGTGCAGGTCATTAAACAAGGCATGTTCAGAATCCAAGGTCCCTTGCTGCAGAGGCGCCTGTCGTGACTGCTGCTGGCATACAGATCTCGTCCACATTCGTTGACTGGGGTTTCCCCCGCGCAACTATTGATGAAACGAACCTTAAAGACCATGCTCTCGTTAATCCTCCCAGACATGCATGAAATTGTTGACGCTAAGCGTCGAAAGCTAACTGAGCACCATGGCCGAAATTCAAAGGGGAGGTGAAATGAGATCGGGGACAAAGTGTTTGTGCTAACCTATTGCTGGGGTCCCAAAAGGTTTGCAGGGACAGTAAAAGACAAAGAGGTAAACAGTTTACTCGTGAAACAAATGGACAATGGCCTAACCTGCCGGAGGCATGTAGACCAAGTAAAAAGTAGATTCACTGATTACACTGAAGAACCAGAGGCAGACGACACTGTGAAATTCACACCACATCTGGTGGACAGATAGGTGGAACAATCTGAGGAAAGGGCAGTCTCAACAGACAGCGCAGACGAGACACCAGCAATCACACCGAACGAAACAGACAGCCCAGGTGAGATACCAGCAATCACACCAAATGAAACAGACAGCCCAGGCGAGATACCAGCAATCACACCGAACGAAACAGACAGCCCAGGCGAGATACCAGCAATCACACCGAACGAAACCGACAGCCCAGGCGAGATACCAGCAATCACACCGAACGAACCACAGGCACCAAGCAAACAACGGAACCACAACTAAGACGCTCCACGCGAGAGCGCAGACCACCTCCGAGACTGAATCTATAAAGGCAATAAGAACTTGGGGGAGGTTGATGTCATGTATCTCACATTACTGTATATTACTGTATCTTACCATGCTATACATGACTGTAACTGGATATGACCTGAAACAATAAGCATACCTTACCACAAGCGGTGCACTTGCAGGAGACACTCCATACCTTTCCCACTGAGGTGTATAAAGGCATGTCTCAGGCAAGTGTAGCAGTGGAGAGCTGTGAATTAAAGGTGCAGGTCCTGATTGACCTTGACTTCAGCATGTGTCTCGTGGAAGTCAGTACATTTGAATCAGGACTCAACTCTCCCAATATACACAATACCAAATGTTGCGCTGATGGTGAAGCCCATGCGCCCTAATGGATGAGGCGTCTGACTTCGATTACAACCTCGACGTTAACAGAATGATAACAGGTTCAAGTCCTACTGCGGTCAATTTGTTCGCTGCGTGAAATATTATATTCTTTGTTGTGATTCTGCCGAAAAACCAACCATCTCTTCCAGTCACTCACATGAAGTAAAGGAAGGCTGTTTGCTTTAAGAATCTAATTGCACCTTTTCATCATTGTCGATCTGGTTGCGGAGGCAGAGCAGCTGCAAAGTGTACTATCTTGCACATTATTTCTCTTTGGATACAAAACATAGGAGATTGAATGATTGACAAGGTGGCCAAGACGTTAAGTCGATCGATTGCTAATCCATTGTGCTTTGCACACATGGGTTCGAAACCCATCCTCGTCGTTATTGTGTTACAGCTTTGCCCACCGTGGTCGTTTTGTCAATCAGATTTCACCTCATTGCCAAATTCCCCTTTCACTGACAATGCTGCACTTTGCTCAAGTCATGTCATGTCTCAAATTAATAATATATTCGTCAAAGGGATAATACTTGTAGAATTGTGGCGAGAGAGACTGGTTAGATCGGGTCTCTGAGCGAGAGCACAAGCACGATGGGCCTAATATCTTTTCTCAATACCGTCAGAATCTGAGAGATCTCCTCTATTCTGTCGGCGGCTCTTTGGTCTAGGGTTATGAATCTCGCTTTGGGTTAACCACATTTGAAATGTGAGAGGACCTGGGTCCAAATCCCGGAACAGCCCTGCCATTTATTATTCAATATTCCACTTCTCACAGCCGGTCGACGTGAGTAAACAGAAATATTTCAAGTTAAAACGTGTGATTTTGCGCCGATATTCCCAAAGCGTCCAAATCCCAGAGCAAAGTGAAACTCACCCAACTGAGTAAAGTTAAAGTATCTCAAAGGTACTCGACTCTGTGTCTCGTTGGATAACCTAAACCCGTTTTTGGTTCCGGCCAATACTTGATCAGTATATCTTCCTGTCTGGACGCATGAGCTCACCTCAATTGGAATAAGCATACATTTAGCGTCATTGTCCACCTCTGCTCTGAATATGAGTGCATCCTCTTTCTCTCGAGCTAAAAAGATGTGAGAAGCTGTCTTTTGAATTAGTCTCTTGACTGCCGAATACAAACTGGACAGAAAATCAATCCGGGCTGGCCATGTTGCGTGGTCTGATTAAAAGACGTTGACACCCAATATTTTCGGCATGTTATAGTCTTCTGGCCTTAACATTAGGTTCAACGTATTGTATCATAAGCATTGTCTGGTAATGGTTCTGGTGTTGCCACTAACACCTCCTCTAGACCATCGTTTGTTACCTTATTAGACGATTCCCACACACTTTGCCAATTCCCCATTATGCCATTCATTATTTAATCGATCCTGCATTCCACTGTATCAAAGACGTTCACTTTTGTCCTTTCTCGCTGCTTATTTTGTACAGGTGCTAATTTTGTTGAATAAATCTGTAATCTGTAAATTTTTCCTAAAATATCGGAATGGTTATCCGACAGAACGTGAAACCGAGTTTTTCATCCACAAAATCTGCACAATCTGCAGAGTTTTACCTAATTATCTGTTTTTTATTCATTCTGTTTCCCCTCTTAAGGGGATGAGCCGTCTCTCCGGGTTCATTCTCTGTTTGTTTAAAATGGTTGCTATAATGGTGTGTCATAATCTCGTTCGCACAGAATTTAATCTAACTCGTTCCAGATGGAATATTGTATTTTCTGGATCACAATAAACAGTATCTTGTTATAAATGTTGGCTTTTTATGGCCCTAGTATCAGAGGAGGAATTGTCTGAGTCCTTCATTTATTTCATGTTAGAGGCAAACAAGGTATCCATTCAGAATCAATGCACAGATTGTCATCGAGATAAATGCAGTGAGAGATACAGGCAGCATTGGCACACATGGAGAATAGATAAGGCAGAAGCTTAAATAAAAAAGGGACTTAAACTCCAAATGGAAGTGAGAGGTAGCTGATAGATATGTGTGAGTGGAGGCGATAGTTCAAAGGCGTGGTTTCACTCCGTGGCTTAACTAGTCAAACTTACTGTCGAGCAAACAAAGATTCTCGGTTTGCCTCACAGCGGGGCTGGCAATTACTGTTTTCATGGTTCACAAAGGGTGAGTTTCTTGCCATGTGATATTGCTGCAATCACTTTAAACGAAACTGGGGTTGCACTTGTTCCCATTCTGGAGTAAGGCCCGAGATGGTGCGGGGCCTTGGTCGCATATCAACGCTGCTATAATTTCTGGCGGGGTTGAATTTGGCTTAATCACAAAAACTACATATTTCCTGACCACCGCCGTTTGTAACTTTGCTGCAGTCAGAAGAAATCTGTGGCAGCTGGTGTGTGGCGCCGTGATCGAAAAGTGATTAGTATGCTGTGTTGTGCCGTAGCAACCTCGGTTTGAATCCGATTCACGACACATCTCGCTTTATATCTTTTGTTCACTCCGATACTTGCTGATAGAACACAGCGAAACATTTATCCTTACTTAATGAAACAGATATTACGTTTTTAGCAGTTGAACTTATTTACTCCTTCAAACCAACCTCTTCTCCCACCTTTTCTCCCTTCCATAATCAATAACCCTCCTTTATTTTGCTCATAATTCTCCCCGCAACAGTTTTTCTGGTGATAGCACTGGCGCGAGGCCGAATGAATAAGGTGATTTACTTCAATAGTAAAGAAGTCCTGTCATGGTCATGTAACTCAGCGGGCGAAACATGTCTTTCTCCGTTCTGAATCTGTCTCAAAACCGACCATTTCTGACATTCCCTCACCTGAAGTAACGGAAGGCCCTTTGCTTACAGAAGCTGATTGTAGATTTTTGGAACATTGTCGATTCGTGTGCACGGGCAGGACAAGCGGCGAAGGCTTGTTTTAGCAAGGGAGTTCTGTTCGGATGCAAAAATCAGTAAACGAGATGGCTGATCGTGTTGCGGCACTCGGTGGCCGACTTGATAACGCGAGGGACTATGACTCCATTGTGTTCTGCACGCGGGGGTCCAGTCCCATCTTCGTCGGTATTTTGTTAAATATTTGATGCATGTGGCTCTTTGTCAATCAACTGAAAATTCATTTCTAATTTACCTTTTTTACCTAGCTTGCTACATTCAGCTCATGACATGTCACAAATTAGTAATATATACTTCAAGAGAAAATACGGCAAGGGAATACACAATAAATTGTAGGACACTAAGAAATGCAGCGGAACAAATGGACCTTGGAGTTCAGGTCCACAGCTCCCCGAACGTTGCAGGCCAGGTTGATAATGTGGTTGATAAGACATATGGAATACTTGCTTTTATCAGCCGATGCACATTATTTAAGAGCAGGGGGGTTATGCCTCATCTCTATACAACACTAGTTAGTCTATCGGTAGAGTACTGTGTCAGCACATTACACGAAATTTGTAATTGCATTGGAGAGGATACAAAGGAGATTTACGAGAATGTTGCCTGTACCTCAGAATTTGAACTATGAGGAAAGATTAGACAGGGTGAGTTTGTTTTCTTTGGTACAGAGGAGGCTGAGGGGAGACGGTAATCATGGAAGTACAATTATTAGGGGCCTAGACAGAGGTGTTAGTTCGGACCTATTTCCATTAGCAGTGTGGTCAACAAAGATGAGGCAAAGATTTATTGTAATTGGTCGGAGGTTTAGAGGTGATTTGTGCAGAAAATCTTTCACCCAGAGGGATCTGTAACACACCGCTGATAGGATGGTCGAGGCAGATACCCTGCCCAGGTTTCAAAAAGTACCTGGATTTGCACTTAAAGTGCCGTTACCTTCAAGAGTACGGAACAAGAGCTGGAAATTGGGATGAGGCTGGATAGCTCCTGTTCGGCAAATGTGGACACGATGGGCCGGAATGGCCTCCTTCGATACGATGAAATGCAATGACGTAATGATATGCATTTGTGTGAAGAGAATTGTGAACTTTTTCAGGGCCACTATTATGATAAAAAGTGTTTCACGTAAAGATAAACATATATTGAATTACAGAACAGTAGAATTGCAAAGTGGGTCCGCACACACGCAGATAATCCAAATGCGCTTTCGATCACATCATCTTAAATATTCGGTAATCAGAACTGTAATCACGCTCCTTTGAAACAGACAAAAACACATAATGGTCCAGGTCAGATAGCACATTCCTTTTACACACACACAGATTGATCCTGGACTAAGTGCACATCCCTTTTACACAAACACAGAATGAACCAGGACTGAGAGCACGTCCCTTTTACACAGACACAGAATGATCCTGGACTGAGAGAAGATCCCTTTTACACACACACAGCATGACCCAGTCCAAAGAGTATATCCCTGTTACACACACACAGAATGATCCTGGACGAAGAGAATATCCCTTTTACACAGGCACAGAATGATCCCGGACTAAGAGCACGTCCCTTTTACACACACACAGAATGATCCAGGACTGATAGCACGTCCCATTTACAAAGACAAAGAAAGGTTCAGGACTGACAGTAGATCCCTTTTAAACAGACACAGCGTGATCCGGGATTGACAGCACACAGCTTTTTAAATTCTCAAAACTCCCTTATGCTCAGGCTTACTACTATTTTTGGCAATATTATAAATCTCTTCCTTGAATCTAATTATATCTTTCATTTCTTTTGTTAACCACGGCTTGAACATTTTTAGTTTGGTGTTGTTATTCCTTCAATTAATGTACATTGTAGCGAATTATGACATTTTCTTGAAATGCTTGCCATCAAACGTGAATTGGGTAACATTTGCTGGGAATCAATTGCAGGGCTATGTGGAAAGTGGGTCCGATTGGATAGCATTTTCACAAAGCCGGCTCAATCATGATGGGCCGAAAAGTCTCCTTCAGTACTCTGTCATTCTCGGATAATCATCCTCTACCTCGGTGTGGTTCTTTTAATCCTGTGGGAAACGGGTAATAATGTTCTGCACGTGACTTCAGATAAATACATTTAGCAAAAGATTGGGAACATTAACGGACTCAGAAACATTCAATGGCTTTTCAAACTCCCGGGTCAGTGAACCTGTTGATCGATTACCATTTGAGATAATTATGGGCTGCTCGTAACAACAGGAGATCGACGGGAACTTATTTGAAAGCGCAGACAGAGGTTGAACCCGTTCTTTCCGGTTTGACAGGATCGCCTCATCACCACTTGATAAGGAAACCTCTTATCCATAGCACTAATGTTACTTTTTCTGAAGCAACATACTGGGGATGCTGGGAATAGGAAATGCAAATAGAAATTGCTGAACATATACAACAAGACACGCAGCATTAGTGAAATGAGAAACAGAGATAATGTTTCACATCGATGATATTTCATGAAAACTGTCAGAAGTTGGAGATGTTACAGATTTTAAGCAGTTACTTAAGCAGGGAGAGGTGGAGGGCAGGAAAGAACGAAAAGGAAATCCTGTCACATGGTGGAAAGAAGAAATGATGTCATGACAAAACCGAAAGGGCATGATAAAGGGACACTTCAAGAAAAAAAATATGCTTCTAGAGAAAGGTTAAGAGAGAATAGCAAAATCATTACTAACAGCTACTGTCCGAAAAAATGGGAGCAGTGGTTAGAATTATGAAATTGTTGAAATCAACGTTGAGCCCGGAAGGCTGTAAAGTGCCGAATGGAAAGATGAGCTGCTGTTCCTCGAACTTACGTTGAGCTTCATGGGAACAGTGTAGGAGGACGAGACAGCCGACCGAAAGCTTGGGGTTCTTGTTGCGGACTGAAATGAGCTGCTCGGTAAAGTGCTCACATAATATGTGCCTGGTCGCCCCAATGTCGAGGAGATTTCAGTCGATACACAATACTATGTTGAAAGAAGTGCAAGTAAGTGGTTGTTTCACCAATACTGGCCTGGACTGTGGACCGGGAGGAAAAAATGGCCACGTTTTGCTTCTCCTGCGCTTGCACTGGAAGGCTCTGTGGGAAGGAAAGCATTGTTGGTGGTGATTGGATAGTGGACCATGGCGTGCCGGATAGACTGGTCCCTTTGCACTGCTGAAGAGAGAGGGGAGGGTAAGATTTATTTGATGGTGGGACCACGTTGGATGTGTCAGAAATGGGGCAGGATGATCCGTTGAATGTGGCGGTTAGTGGGGTGAATATTAAGCACAAGTGGAACTCTATCGTGGTTCTGCGAGGAAGGAGAAGGGATGAGAGCAGAAGTGCGGGAAATGGGCAGGAGAAGTTCAAGGGTCATGTGTACTCGGGTCGTGGGTTTTTCTTGCTGGAGAAAAATTTAGCTACATATCGATAGCACTGGTATTGACTTTGCCAGCGTCAGGACAGATACGATGGAGATGGAGAAACTGGGAGAATGGAAAGAAGTCCTTATAGAAAGCGAGTGGGGAAAAGTGTAGTTAAGGTAGATGTGGGAATCAGTGGGGTTATAGTAGATATTGGTCGGCCGACTATCCTCAGCAATGGAGATAGCGAAATCGAGGAAAGGAAGGGAAGAATCGGAGATGGGCCATGTTTAGGACAGGGAAGGGTGGAAATTTCAAGCAAAGTTGACTTAATTTCGAGTTTGCTGCGAAAGCTGAAAATGGCACAGATAAACTCATCAATGTATCAGAAAACGAGGTGATGGATCGGACATGAGTAGGACTAGAACAAACAATGTTGCACATATACCATTGAAATACAGGCATATCTAGGCCACTTGCGGGATACCCTAGCAACACATTTAATTTGCAGTAAGCGTGTGGAGTCAAAGGAGAAGTTGTCCAATGCCAGTTTAAATCAAGTTCCGCCAGGCGGATGAATTGACGGTAGATGGGAACTGGTTGAGCATACGTTCAATGAAGAAGTGGAGGGGCCTCAAGCCTTCCTGGTGGGGAATGGATGATCAGAGGGATTGGACGACTATAGTGATAGGGAGAATGAGGGCCAGGAATCTGAAAAGTAATTGATGTTATTTTTTTTTACAGCAGCTTTCAAATCACTGGCATTATCAATGGATTGGTATTTGGTGTGGAATGAATTTCTTCAATTGTCGAAAATTGCACTTTTTTCTTCAATCGTCAGGATGGCTGAGTGATTAAGGTTTTGGACTGAAAATCAACTGTGCGAATGTTGGCTTGGGTTTGAGCTTCAGTACTAGCAGATGTTGTCTGTTATGATAACTTGGTAAATTGTTATAATCATTGGAAAGGAAGGTTTAGTATTTATATTTTACAATTCCAGGAAGCGTTCCTACGTTTACAACAGGTGCTCTGCTGATTGACGGAAAATAAGAGCAGGGGTCGTCGAACCCTCGAGCCGGTTCCACCATTTAGTGAGATAATGTTTGACCAATATCTTAACTTCATCCATCTGCTTTGACACCAAATCAATTCCTACCATTATCGAGCAAAAATCTATCAATCTCAGATTTAAATTACCAATTTAGCTGACAAATGAACCGGAGTTGAGATGAGGAGATTACTGACTTATTCTCAAATTAATTAAGGTTTTGAATGAATTGTCTGAACAGTTGGTTGCTACAGATGCGATCAGAATTTTCTTAAGTACATAAGAACATAAGAATTCTGGGTAGGAGTATTTGACTCCTTGACCCTGCTCCGTCATTGAATAAATCATGGAAGATCTAATCAAGGACGCAGCTCCACTTCCCCCGCTGCCTCCCCATAAGCCTTTACTCCCTTATCACTGAAGAATATGTCTATCTCCGACTTTAATTTATTCATTGACCCAGCCTCTACAGCTCTCTGAGGAAGAGAATTCCATCGATTTTCAACGATTGAGAAAAGAAGTTTCTCCTCATCTCAGTTTTAAATCTACATTAACGACTGGGAAGAAAGGACCGAGTGTAACGTAACGAAGTTTGCTGACGATATAAAGGTGGGATTTAAACCAATGTATGAGTATAATGTTGGAAAGTGTGAGGTCATGCACTTTGACAGAAAAAACTTTGACAGCAAAGAGCAAGCTATTATTTAAATGGAGAAAAGTTCCAACGTGCTGCAGTACAGCTGGAATTGTGAGTACTTGTGCATGAAACACAAAAGGTTATTCTGCAGGCACAGCAAATGATCAGGAAGGCCAGTGGAATCATGGCGTTTTTGCAAAGGAGATGGAGTATAACAGCAGTGAAGTCTTGCTACAGTTCTATCGGGTATTGTGAGGCCACACCTGGAATACTGTGTGTAGTTTTGTTTTCCAAATTTACGAAAGGATAATTGCTTTGGAGGAAGTTCAAAGAAGGTTCACTCGGTTGATTCCGGAGATGAGGGGGTTGACTTATGAGGAAAGATTGAGGAGGCTGGTCCTCTACTCATTGGAATTCAGAAGAATGAGAGGGGATCTTATCAAAGCCTATATGTAAAAGAGGGTGCTTGGCAAGGTGGATGCAGAGAGGAGCTTTCCATTGATAGGGGAGACTCGAACAAGGGTCATCATCTCAGAAAGAGGGGCTGTCTATTATAACTGAGATGAGGAGGAATCTCTTCTCTCAGAGGGTTGTAAATCTGTGGACTTCGCTGCCTTAGAGAGCTCTGCAAGCCGGGATATTGAATAAATTTAAGTCAGAGACACTTTCTTAACCAATAAGGGATTACGGGGTTGCAGGGAGCGGGCAGGGAAGTGGACCTGAATCCATGATCCGATCAGCAATTTTCGGATTAAATGGTGGTGCAGATTCGAGGGGCCGTATGGCCTATTCCTGCTCATATTTCGGACGTTCTTATGTTCTTATAAATGGGCGGTCCCTTATTCTAAGTCGATGACCCCTAGTTTTACTTTCCCCTATGACTGCAAATATGCTCTCTGCACCTAACGTGTCGAGCCCTCTCATTATCTTATTAGTTTCGATAAGATTACCTCTCATGCTTTTGAACTCCACTGCGGATGGTCCCAACGTACTTAACCTATCTTCATAAGTCAACTCTCCTCATCTCCGAAATCAACTGTGTGAACTTTCTCTGAACAGTTTCCATTGCAAGTATATCCTTCCTTAAATACGGAGAATAAACTGCACACAGTACTCCAGGTGTGGCCTCACTAATACCTGGTACAATTGTAGCAGGACTAATCTGGTTTATACTCTATCTCACTTGCAATAAACGCACATTCCATTCGCCCTCCTGATTAATTGCTGTACCTGCATACTAATTTTTGTGTTTCATGCACAAGGACTCTCATCTGTCCCTGTATTGCATCACTTTGCTACGTTTCTCCATTTAAATTATAATTTGCTTTTCTATTATTTCTGTCAAAGTAGGTAACCTCTTATATTGCAACTGCCAACTTGTTGCCCATTCACTTAACGTAACTATATCTCTCTGCAGATTTTTTGTGTCCTCCTCAGAATTTGCTTTCCGACCCTATTTGTATCATCAGACAACTTAGCTACATTACACTCGGTTCCTTCATCCAAGTCATTAATATAGTTTGTAATTAGTTGAGGACCCAGTACCGATACCTGCGTCACTCCACTAGTCACTGTTTGCCAACTGGAAAATGACGCATTTATCCAGACGCTGTGTTTTCTCTTATATAGCAAAGCCTCTATCTTTGATTTAATCCCAACCCCGTGAGCTGTTATCTGGTGCATTAACCTCTTATGTGTCACCTTATCAAATGCCTTCTGGAAATCCAAATACACCACATACATTGGTTCCGCCTTATCCACTCGTTACATCCTCAAAAACTCCAGCAATTTGTTAAACATGATTTCCTTTTCATAAAACCAGGCTGATTCTGCTTGATTGAATGTCCCGCTACTGCTTCCTTAATAATGGACTCCAGCATTTTCGCAAAGTCAGATGTTAGGCTAACTGGTCTATAATTTCCAGTTTTAAGCTTGCCTTAATTTTTAAATAGGGGCGTTACATTTGTGGTTTTCCAATCCGCCCCGAATCCAGGAAATTTTGAGAAAATATAACGAATACATCCACTATCTCTGCAGCCACTTCACTTAAGATCCTGGGATGAAAGCCATCAGGTCCAGGGGACTTGTCCGCCTTTAGTCCAATTATTTTGCTAGCAGTACTTCCTTCTTGATAGTGATAGTCATCCCTGCCTACATTCGCTTGATTATCCACTCTTGGATTGTTTTTAGTATCATCTACTGCAAAGGCCAATACAAAATATTTGTTTAATGTCTCTGCCATTTCCCTGACCTCCAATATTAACCCCCAATCTCATCCTCCAGGGGACCAACATTCATATTAGCCAAACCTTTCCTTTTTATGTATCTGTAGAAACTCTTACTATCTGTTGTTATATTTCGTTCGAGTTTACTTTCATAATCTATCTTCCCTCTTCAATCATGTTTTTAATCGTTCTCTGCTGCTCTAGTCTCCCACTCGTCTTCGCCACATTGTGTGCCTTTGATTTCAATTTCAAACCCTCCGGTATTTCCTTAGTTAGACACGGATGGTTATCTCTTCTCTTACAGTCTTTCCTACTCATTGGATACATTTTTGTTCCGAGTTATAAAATATGTCCTTAAATGTCTGCGACTGCTCTACAACCGTCCCACACTTTAGTCTATTTTGCGATCTACTTTAGCCAACCTTTGTTGTCCCCCTTATTTATGCTTCGGACATTGGTTGGAGAACCAAATTTCTTTCCCTCCAACTGAGTTTGAAATTCAACCATATTATGGCCACTCATTCCTATACGATCTTTTACTCCGAGATCATTTATTAATCCTGTCTCATTACACAGTACTCGATCTAAGATAGCCTGCTCCCTGGCTGGGGTAGCATGTACTGTCGAAGTAAACTATCCCGGATACACTCTATGAACGTCTCCTCAAGGCTACCCTGACCAATTAAGTGTTTCCAGTAAATATGAAGGTTAAATCACCTATGATTATTGCTGTTCCTTTTTTACAAGTCTCCATTATTTCTTGATTTATACTCTGTCCAACCATGTAGCTACGGTTAGGGGGCCGAAATCTATGCCCACCAGCGACTTTTTCCTGTTATTGTTCCTTTTACTCCACTCAAACTGATTCAACCTCTTGATCCTCTGAGCCGATATTGTTTCTCATTAATGCACTGATCCCATTTTTATTAACAGTGTGACCACACCTCTTAACATAACAACATAAGAATTAGGAACAGGAGTAGGCCATTTAGACCCTCGCACTTGCTCCGCCATTCAACAAGATCATGGCTGATCTGGCCATGGACTCAGCGCCACTTACTCGCCCGCACCCCGTAACCCTTAATTCCCTTTTTGGTTAAAAAGCTATCTACCTGTGACTTGAATACATTCAATGAGCTAGCCTCAACTGCTTCATTGGGCAGAGAATTCCAAACATTCACAAACCTCTGGGAGAAGAAATTCCTTCTCAACTCGGTTTTAAATTGGCTCCCCCGTATTTTGAGGTTGTGCCTCCTAGTTCTAGTCTCTCCGACCAGAACAACCTCTCTGCCTCTACCTTGCCTATCCCTTTCATTATTTTAAATGTTTCTATAAGATCATCCCTCATCTTTTTCCTTTATGTCTGTCCTTCCAAAATATCAAATACTCCTGAATATTTAGTTTCCAGTCATGGTTGCCTTGCAACCACGTCTCTGTAATGAATATCAGATCATACTCATTTGTATCTATTTGTGCCGTCAACTCATCTGTTTTGTTACGAATGTTACGTGCATTTAGAGAAAAAGCTTTAAAATTTATATTTTACCCTTTTTTCCTCCTTGTTTCTTCTGTCCTACAGGTCACTTTCTACATTTTTGCTTTTTAATTCAAACTCTACTCGCCTCCCTATTGAATCGATTCTCAGGTTCCTATCCCCCTGCCAAACTAGTTTAAACCCTCTCCCACAGCACGAGCAACCGACACCTCCAGCCCTCCCACCCCCCACCACGCGAGGTTAGTGGTCCCGGATCTGTTGAGGTGCAACCCATTCGGTACACGTCGCAACTCCGCCAGAAGTGGACCCAATTTCTCAGGAAACTAAAGCCCTCCCTCCTGCACCATCTCTCCTGCCATGCATTCATTTAATCTATCCTCCTATTTCTGTACTCACTCGTTCGTGGCACCTGGAGTATTCTTGAGATTACTACCTTTCAGGTCCTGCTTTTTAATCTCTCTCGTAGCTCCTTAAACTCTTCCTGCAAGACCTCATCTCTCTTTCTAGCTATGTCATTGGTAACAGTATGGAAAATGAACTCTGACTGATCACATTCCTCCATCAAAATGCCCTGCAGCCGCTCGGTGACATCCTTGACCCTGGCTCCAGGGAGTCATCATATCATTCTGGTGTCACGGCTGCGGCTGCAGAAACGCCTGTCTGCTCCCCTGACTATTGAATCACCTACCATTATAGCTCTGCCATTCTTCTCCCTCCTCCCCTGTGCAGCTGAGCCACCTGCGGTGCCGTGTATTTGGATCTGGCTGCACTCCCCAGAGACACTATCTCCACACCGGTACTCAGAAGCTAATGTCTGTTGACGAGTGGGATGGACTCGGGACCTCATGCACTACCTGCCGAGTACTGCTATTCTGTCTGCTAGTCACCCACTCCCTCTCTACCTGCACACTCTTAAGCTGAGGGGTGACAACCTCTCGAAGCAAATTGAGTAAATAGTTGATGGCGAACAGTTTGCCGTGCTCTGGGGAAAGTATCTCTAGCCATGCTTCTGTGATGCTACAATCCTCTCTCAGTTATCTTGTGTTTACACCTGTAAACCTCAGATTACGGATTTAATTTCCGGCCGTGCCAGCAGGGATTTTCTAACCTTTAATGTTCTGGTTCTCTTCTTCTCTCTCTATGTTTCATTATATTTCTCTCTGAATCTGACTTTCTTTCCGCGTGTCAGTTTCGCTGTATATCTATTTCAGTTGCAGTTAATTTCTGTAAGTTTTTCTCATTGGGGATCTGTTTATCCGTCCAAATATGACTTTATCTCTGTCACTCTCCATCGCTACCCACATCAGTTTACTCCATACCTTATGAGTTATCTCTTGATGCGCTGGTTCAATCTGAGCTTGCTGATACTGGGTGGTTGACGCGCATTTTAACATTATTCATTCAAAGATGTTCAGTGTTGACGGGAAGATTACATGTTCTGTGGGTTAAAGCACGGGGATTTGTTGTCAAGTTACGGACGATCAGTTCAGTGCGTTGTTTGCCTAGTGCTGTGCTATTGTGGTACAGCTTTTCACCGCCCACAGTTAAACACAAGGTATATATCCTCCCACGTTTGCATAGTATGCAGACGTGAAGTTTGCTCTGCGCTGAAAACTAAATTTTGAGTCTCCAATCAATTTGCCGAATTTCCAAGCACTGCACTGCAGCGTGCCCATGACCAGGATGGCCGAGATGTTAATGGGTTGGAATTAAAATCCAACTGATGTGTCTCTGTTCCTGATAAATGCTCAACCAACTGGTTTGACAATTAGACTTAATGCTTGTTTGTTATGAAAGCGTGTAAGCGATCCATAATTTCTGCAAAGAATATATTTTAATTAACCCTTCAAGACAACATTTCTATATTTTTAATAGGAGTTCTGCCAATTGACTGAACACAGGAACAGGATTAGGCCATTCCGCCCCTTGTGCCTATTCGCCATTCTGTTAATTCTTGGCTAAGCTCTATCGTAACTCCATCTATCTGCATTGGCTCTACATCATTTTAATCAATGTCTAGCAAAAACTATCAATCTAAAATTAACATTTTTAATTGAGCTAGTATATCCTGCTTTTTATAGAAGATAAATCCATCACCCTTTACGTGAAGAAGATTTTCCTAACTTCTCTGCCGAATGGCCTTCCTCTGATTTTAACATTATGTCCTCTTGTCGTAAACTCCCCCACGAACGGTAAAAAAAGCTTTCTCTCTATCTATCTTATCAATTCGTTTTAAAATTTTAAAAAGCTCAATCAAATCACCACTTAACCTTCTATATTCCAGGGAGCACAGGCCCAGTTTATGTAATCTCTCCACATAATTTAACCCGTCGCAACCTGGTAACATTCTGGTGATAAAGAACTGTACACATTCCAATCCAGCCTATAATTTCTATGGGGCCGTGCCCACAAACGGACTGAATATAATGGATAGAAACGGCTTATTTCCCGTAGCAGAGGGCTCAACAACCAGCGGGCATACATTTATAGTATTTGGAGAAGGTTTACAGGAGATGTGATGTGAAATTTCCACATGCAGTTAGTTGTGGTTGTCTAAAATGCACTGCCTACAGAGTGGTAGAGGCAGAAACCTTAAACCTTAAAAAGTATTTGGATGTGCACCTGAAGTGTCGTAACGTGCAGGGTTATGGACCTAGAGCTGGAAAGTGGGATTAGGCTGAGTAACCGTGGCAAGAACAGGATGGGCCGAAATTGCCTCCTTCTGTGCTGTAAACTTCTATAAATCTATTATATTCTATAACTTAGAGTACTCCAGATATAGTATAACTACATCTCTGTTCAGTTGAAGAAAAACTTCCATTGCATTATAGTCCAACGCCTAGTTATAAAGCCTAACATGCCATTAGTTGTTTCGAATATATTTGTAACTTGCTACTGCAGGTTAGCGGGATGGGCACTTGGACTGCAAACCACTTTGGAAATCAATCCCTCCGAGCTGTGCTCCATTTAATTAGGACTCGGATCTAAACTTTGTGATCTAAAATGGGTGACCACACAATTACCTGTTTGGAATCTATCTGCCACTGAATCGTCCATTCGTTTAATCTATCAATATTTGTTTATAAGTATACGCTAACGACTGCCCTCCTTACCACACCACGAATATTTGCATCATCGGCAAACTGGGATATCTGTCTTCCTGTTGTGCCTTCTTAATCTTTAAGAAATATAGAATGAAACAATTTTTAAAAAACTGGCGTTTTAAAACGTGCCACGCTTTGAAACTCTGGTTAGGGGCTGTGGGAAGAGGAAGGTTGGAGTAAGATTTCTGGTCGATGACACATGTGATCCTACATCATGCAGTGTGCGCTGTTTTCAAACAGTAAATGCACCAGCTTGCATTCCTGCAGCATCTTTCACGAACATAGGATGACCCAATTGCCCGCCGTTGCTCAGTTTGAGTTCCGACAGGATCCCCAGCCTCCAGACGTCATTACAGCCTTGGTCCAAATATGGCCAAAAGTTATTAATTCTAAAAGGATGCGAGACTTATTGTCCTTGACATCAAAACAGTATTTGGTCGAATGTTTCATCAAGGAGGCTACTAACATTGAAATGATTGCGGGGTTAATCTCCACTGCTGGAGACATACCTAGCCAAAAAGAAGATGGTTGTGGTTCGACGCCAATCATCTTAGCCCAGGATATCGCTGCAGGTGTTCATCATCACCTGCTTCATCAATGACCTGCACTTCATCATAAGATCAGAAGTGGGCATGATCGTTGAAGATTGATTTTTCCAACTCGAGTATCAACTCTGCAGATAATGAACCAGGAAATATATCGCCTTTCCATTATCGTGCGGTGAAAATCTTGGAACTCCTTCTACAACAGTACATTGGTAGTACCATCAGTCAGTGACTGAACCACAGAGCCATAGAAATTTACAGCACAGAAGGAAAGCTTTTAGCCCATCGCGTCCTTGCTGGTGGACTGTGTAGTATGCTGTCGAATCTAATTTCTAGCTCCATGACCGTAGCCATCAAGTGCATATCCAAGTACTGCAGTGGTCCACGAAGTTTGTTCATCACTATCTTCTCAAACGCAATTAGGGTTGGGCAATACATATCAGCCTTGCTAGCTACGCCCACATGCACTGAATTAATATTTTTATTAAAACGTGCTTTACCAAAAATGAAGTACTTCTTGAAGTGTAGTCACTGGATGTGCTGTTGGGCAATACGGCAGCCAATTATCACACAGCAAGATCCCATCGATGGTGGGATAGAGATATGTACAGAAAACAAAAGAGCATTCCCCACCTCATAGAATCATAGAATCGGAGAAGTTTGCGTCAGGGAAGGAGAGGATTCGGCACATCCTATTTCCGCCAATCAAAAGAGCTATCAAGCCGAATCGCACTTCCCAGCTTTTGATCTGTAGCGTTGCAGATTAGGGCGATTCAATCCATATACAAGTACGACTTAAATGTGATGAGGATTGTGTCTTCACCAACTTTTCAGTCAATGAGTTCCAGACCCAAATTCATTCTGGGCGAAAACATTTCTCCTCGACTCTCGTGTAATCCTTTTAACAATTAATTTAAATCTATACCCCCTGGTTATTGACGTCTCAGCTCATGGGTACAGGTGTTTCTTATGCACACTATCTCGGCCCCGCATAATGTTATACACGTCAATTATGTCACCCTTTATCCTCATCTGTTCCGAAGAAAACAACCCCAATCTTTCTCCATACCCAAAACTATCCAGTCCTGTCAACATCCAGAGGACAACAGAGGAAACAGATAAAAGTGAAGGAGAAATGTTTTTTTTTAAGCTTTGATCTGTAATGCACTGCTGAAAAGTTGGTGAATCATGGAGTCATCGATTCATAGAATTGTTTCAGCATGGATGAAGGCAGTTCGGCCCGTTGAGCCCGTGCTGACTCTCAGCTCGTGTTTCCACCCTGTTATTTCCCCGTAGCACTGCAGATTCAATATTAACCCTCAAAATGGAATTGGATAAATGCTTGAAGAGGCACATTTTGAAGGGCGTTGTGGAAAGATCTGGGAATAATTGGATAGCTCGTTCAAGAGTACGATGGACCAAGTACTCTCCATCGGTATGTATGATTTTATGAAATTTTTTATGATAGTTTCAAATAAATGGCGCTGGTCATTTGCCCGTTCCATTATCCCACTTTATGTCTTTGCATATGCGTCTGTGTTTGTACAACCGAATTGAAATGATGTTGGATTCGGTAACAATACGACGCCAGTCACACCGTTCATCAGGGCGCGGTGGCCAAGTGGTAAGGCGTCGGTCTCGTAAACCGAAGATCATGGGTTCGACCCCCATCTGTGCCTATCGATATTTTATCACTTTAAATGTCATATTTTGAAGCTTTTTCATTTTTCACTATCAAAACACTTCATAATTTTGAACTAGCGCCATATATCGCCTCTTAACATTTTCTATGCTAAGGAGAAAAATCCCAGCTTCTCCAGTCTCTTCGTATAAATGAGGTCCCCAACTCTGGCAGTATTCCAGTAAATCTATTCTGCACCCTCTCCAAGGGCTTGACTTCTTCCCTGAAGCGTGTTCCCCACTCAACATTCCAGCTAAGACCTCATAAGTGTTTTATAATTGTTTGGCATAACTTCCTTGTATTTAGACTCTATTCGTCTATTAACAAAGGAAACGTCCCCATGTCTTCCAGATCCTGCCCCCTCTTTAAAATTGTACGTTTTAGAGTTGGTTAATACAATACAGGGAGCATTATGGCTGGTTTCAGGATCATTGATCTCCACAGGCAGATGCTTAAATGGGGATTTAAATTTTCATATATAAATCTGGCCCCGTTAAAATTGTATCATTAATTCACATTGCATCTCCTCATCCTACCAAAATGTTTCACTTCATAATTCTCAGCGTTAACTTACATCTGCTATGTGTCTGTTCATTTCACCAATCGGTTATTTTCAATCTCCCTCTTTGTACCACTTACTATCTGCTTTGTGTCCCTTTGCTCTTCTTTGTACCTTTCCCATTCACCAGGATCTGTGCTATTTTTCGCATTTGTGTCCGTTTTTACTCTTAGTTTACAGTGGTCCGTTACCTCTTTCGTCGTCCATGCCTGTTTTCTTTGGCCCCTCAGGGGGATAAATTGATTTTTTATTACTTTTAATTATTTTTAACACCTCCTGTCGTTTTACCAATAACAGATTTTTCCCAGTGTATTCTGGAAAGTCTCTCTCTCAGCCCCTTGAAGTCGGTCTTACAGAAATCTAGAATGGTAGTAGCTGTTTCATGTATCTCCCTGTCAAACGTTACGTTGAAGTCGATCATGTTTTGATCGCTATTAAATACATTTTCTCTTACCCTTTGGCTGTTGAATAAATCCGGCTCGTTGCTCATTACTAAATGTAAATTGGCATGCCCCTTGATCGTTCTGGAACATATTGTTATAGAACTAGCCCGGACACACTCATGAAATTCACAATTTTTTTACAGGTGCTAGTCCGATTATCCCAATATATATGAAAGTTTAAATCACATATTAAAACCACACTGTCTTGAATACACGCTTGTCTAATCTCTACATATATACATTCTATTGCTTCACAGCTGCGACTAGGGGGTATATATACAACTTCCACTATTGTCTTAAATCCTTTCCTATCTCTTAATTCTACTCATAAAGTCTCCACGTCCGGCATACTTGTAGTTAGATCCTCGCTTAGAACTGAATCATAGAATGATGATTAGTTACAGCAGGGAAGAAGGATATTTCGGCCCATTCGGTCAACGCCGGCCAACAAAGAGCTACCCAGAGAAATCCCATGTTCCAGCTTTTGGTCCGTAGCCCTGTAGGTTATTGCATTTCAAGTGCATATCCAAGCGCGTTTTAAATGCGGTGAGGGTTTCTGCCTCTCCCATCCTTTCAGGCAGTGAGTTCCAGACTCCCAACTTGCTCTGGGTGAAGCCACTACCCGTCAATTCCCCTCTCAACTTGCGACCAATGACTTTAAATCTATCTCCCCTATTTGTTGACCATTGTGATCAAAAATATAGTTCCTTCCCATCCACTCTCTTTCGGCCCCTCAGAATTTTGAACACATCAATAATGTTTCCCCTCAGCTCCCAATGTTCCAATGAAAACAAACCCAGCCTATCGAATCATTACACATAGCTAAAATTCTCCAGTCCATGCAACATCCTCGTAAATCTCTTTTGCACCCTCTCTCGTTCAATTACATCTTTCCTATACTGATGTGTACGCAGTACTCTAGCTGTGGCCCAAATAATGTTTTACATAGTTCAAGCATAACTTCACTTGTATTGTTCAATATACCTCGGCTAATAAAGGCAAGTATGCTGCATGCCTCCTCAACGAGCACGTTTTCTTTGCATCCTGAAACAGGGAGACAATGATGAAATATTACAACAACAACAACAACTTGCATTTATGTAGCGCCTGTAACATAGTTAGACGTCAGAGGGTGCTCCACAACAGCTTAAATAAAATTAAATAACGCTGACACCGAGCCACATAAAAGAGAAATTATGGCAGTTGCCCAAAACTTGGTCAAAGAGGTCGGTTTTAAGCAGCATAAATCTTGACATCTTTTTGAAAGACTGTCAGCCCAGAATATTAATCAGTGTTATTTCCTCTAGGTCTGATAGTTGCGAGATGTTGGTTTTGAAATGGACTCATAGGTGCCGAATTCATGATATCATATCGGATATTCAGTGCAAAAACCGGCTTTTCGGCCCAACCTGTCAATATCGATGTTGTTGTCCACTGGAGCATCCTCCCCTCTTTCCGCATCGAGCACTATCAGCATAGCCCTCCATTCAGTTGTCCCTCATTTATTTATCTAACGGCTCCTTACATGCATGTACATATTTGATTCCACCTGTCTGGTGGTAGTAAGTTCTACATTCTTACCACTCTCTGGCCAAAGAAGATTCTTCTTAATTCCAAATTTGATTTGTTGCTGATTTTTCTTATAATGATGGTCTCTCGTAATACTCTTCCCCACAAGTGAAAACACTCTGTATCTACTCTGTCAAAGCCTTTCAGGATATTAAAGCGCTCTATTAGGTCACCCCTCAGACTTCTCGTTTCACTACAAAATAAATTAAGCCTGTCGATTCTTTCCTGATAGTATACGATCTTCTCCGCTCCCTATCCAGAGCCTCGCTATCTTCTTTTTAATATGGCGACCAGCATTGTACACAGTACGCCTAATGTGGTCTAACTGTAGAGAGTTCTGCATTTGGTCTGTTTTGAAAACGGCGTGTCCAGCTGCCTGGTCTATTTAAAAGGGGCCCGCACCTCATTTTTTGAGGAGACATTTCACAGCCATCCTGTAGTAACTAAACGCCGTTTGCTTACAGAAGCTGATAGTACATTTTCAACATTGTCGATCTGGGTGCACGGAGAGGACACGTCGTGAAGGGGACATTTTGCAGCGTAGTTCTGTACGGATGCAAAAAGAAATGGAATAGCCGAGTTGTGCTAGATGGCAGAGGAGAGTTTAAGGCAATGGACTGCTAATCGATTATGCTCATCTACGTTGTTAAGCGTTTGTTGCTGATAAAGCTTCCAAGCATTTGACTGAATATTACAAAAATTGGCTTTGAATCTAAATCTCATCAAAACTGTAATTTCCTGATAACATACCTTATCCATTAAGCTGCGCGCTCTGTGACTAAGTCACGGTGATTTCTTATATTTTCTTGATATGCCAACTGTATTTACTGACTGTAGGAATAGTATTAACTCCACGTGATCGGCTCGGCTCATCCTTGGGGCGAATTGCGAGTGGTGCGAGCAAATTCTGCAACTGTGTCATTACTGTTCTTTAAGGAAGGGGAAATGACCCCTACAGGTCCTGCTATGCAAGTGGGCACAGTTCCATTCAACTCCCATGATGCTTAATCCCCTCTGAGCGGGACTGGAAAACCATTTTCAAGAAGGAGACTCATGGTCTGCTCAGAAGAAAGTCAATGTTCTGCATGTTATTTCAGGCAGCTTTCCAACTGGACACACGCGTCCAACTGCCGTGCGAGAATTGATGACTATTACAAGTCAACAATATTGGAATATGTTTACAAAACTAATCTTAAATATGTGACCTGTATTATCAAATAAGAATTTGCAGCATGACTAGCTCTTTATTGTCGTCTGTCTCGGCCTTCTCATAATGTACACTCTACCTTAAACAACTATAATCGGTGCTGCTTTCTTTCACTGCGAGCGCAAAGGGACATATCTGTGAACATTTTTGCCCCAAATTTACACCATTCCTTTCCGATTGTGCGCATCTTTCTTTAGCCATTTCTGCCCTTGTTGCAGGTTAGATCAGCCCAGGACGTCCATTGACGCCTGAGAAATTAATCAGCGAAAAGCAGAGAAATACAGGAGGCAGAGACAGGGAGAGACAGAAAGATGCATGCGAAGCCAATGTCAGAAAAGGTCATTGCATCAAGAGGGGAAATTATTTTGCTCACTTGAAATGTTGTAAAAGCATAAAACATAATTGGGCGATGGTTTAAACGTGCTTCGCTCCCTGGCGATCTCTCAGGCTCTGAGCTAGGGAAATGCAGTCCGCAACTGGAGCTCTTATTTATTCGAGCAATGAATGGAGCTTTACACAGTGTCGTCGCGAGCAGGTAAACCTGAGTGGATTTCAGGGCCAAAATATTAAACCTTTTGGTTATCGCAGACAGTTGTGGTTTGCTGCAAACAATTTCTTTCCAGCCTCAGAACCAGCCAACCCTGTCCTGCAGGGCTATGGGGAAAGGACAGGGGAGTGGGACTAGCTGAGAGCTGGCACGCTCTCGATGGGACGAATGGCCTCCTGCTGTGCGGTAACCATTCTATTAAATTACAATTGGACTTTGATGGGACTCGAACAGAATCAGCGAGAAGTCCAATGCACGAGCCATTGCAACACTAAGCACAACATTTTCAGCGAAATCTTCAGGAAAATCCTTGTTTCTATTGGATGTGGTGCAGGAAATATGTGGACATAACCAATGCCTTTATATATCTTCCCTTTGAAATCGAGTGTGTTTCTGGTACATTAGTCTTTACATCAGAGTTATTGATTAAATGTCAAAACGCCTCCACTCCATCCAATATCTAATTTCAACTCTCATCCTCCGTTACAATATTGTGTGCAAAAGGAAACTAAGTGCTAGAATAAAACAGTGAAACGTCGATTATGTTGGGGGATACATCAATTGTACTTTCGATTATTGTGGAAATGTCACAATCATAACCATCAGCTTTTCTCGGTAAAGCTCGAACTCACAACCTCGGCTTTTCCGGGGCTTGTATTACCATATAGGTACTGCGCCCGATCCGATTCCACCTCTATAAGTACATGCAGATGCGGTGTGGTGTTGATGCTCCCCTTATGCAGCTGCCTGTTCCACCTGTCTTATAAATCCTCGCCTAAAAATCTATTGAGGCTGGGGTCAATTGAAATTTTGAAGTTTCACACTGATCGATTTTTGTTTGGAAAGGATACAAAAATTTATGGAATCATCGCAGGCAAATGGAATTAAGAATTAGTCAGTTAAAAGTGACCGAAACAGAAACAGCTGCAAGCAAACGTTGCATTTTATTCATATTTAACAGCAACAATATCCGTGCCGTGCGCAACTATGTTGTGGTCAAAGAAAAACTCCCGAAGCTTCCAAAACTCCCGTGGCTTTTCTGTGGTTCGCTTTCCCCTCCTCCCTTCCTCCTGCACGCTGTCAGTTTTTAAACCTTGTTTGAATGTTGCTCTGCGCGAGGACATTCTGCAGTCTCAAAACCATCTCTGCCGTTTCATTGCTTGATTTCTATGTTTATTAATTGTGAAACTCCTTCAGCTACAATGGTAGCGCATGCGACAATACATTAAAAAGCGATTTATTGGAAACACGTTGAGATCATAGTTTGGGTTTGGTCAGAATTGAACCTATATAACTAAAGATGGACTGTTATATTGACAATAAACTATATCTTGTTATAAATGTTGGCTCATTAGTTCCGCAGTGTCAGATGAGGAATTGTTTGATTCTCAATTATTACATGTCAGGAACAGGCACGGGTTTTCATTTAGAAATAGCCCACAGATTGCCACTGAGATAACCGTAGTGAGAGAGACAGACAGCACCGTGGTACTTGGCGGAAGAGACAAAACTAAATGGATAAATAGAAAACGGCCTCTGACTCTGAAAAGGACAATCATCACATGCAAAAGCTCGAATTCACAAACTCGGCATTTCCCAGGCCTACACTGTCATATAATCACCGCGCGCTAACCGATTGCGCCACAGCCTATGCTATCAGAGCACCCATCATACAGCTACCTGTTCCACCTATCTTACAAGCAAGAAGACTAGGAAGACAAGGAATCATCGAATCAGTCAACACAGAAGGAAGCTGTTCATCCCACCGTGTCTGTGCCGGCTCTCTGCAAGAAGCCTTCAGTTATTGAGACTCCATAGATTTTCGCCATAGACGTGTATTATTTTTGTTTGTAATGTTTTGTTATTTGCCATGAATTTTGATGTCCTTGGCTGAAATATATAAATATATTTGTGCATCTATATGTGAGTTGTAAATTAAATTGTGTGGAACCTTGATAATCAAATTGTTTGCGTTCATATCTGTTTTATTATAAATGTATTTGTTTTTATGTCTGTTTTTTTACTGAATTTATCTCTAAGTATCGCTGTGCTACAATTGTATTTACGTTTATTTGCGAGGTGTTTACAAGTAACATAGATACAAAGGAACACACAGAAAATACAGAAAATACAAAATACAGATGCTGAACAATACTATTATAAATAACTTTGTTGCATTCAAATATATAAACATAAAACAGATATACAAACTTTATTTATATCCCACAGAACAAATTGCAACTTGACACAGAGACACCAGAATATATTTAGTGCTATCACTGATCAAAGAACATTTTACTCTCTACAGTCCTCAGCAAATTCTGCTGTGCCTGTGTTTCCTCTGCTTGTGCTCGGTGTAAGGGAAGGTTTGGGCGGGCCGTGGTATATCGTTTCCCAAGGCTGGCCTGAAATGTGCTGTCTGAGGCCACATTCAGTGCAAAAGTTGATATGTAATAGTCATCTGGATTATATGAATAAAGGCATAATAACAACATCTACAGATGTTTCATCCTGGTACACAAATCCACTGCCAAATTAGTTCAAATGCTCACCCGCCCCAGTAGTTACCCTTAGCGCGAGCTCTATTGATGTACAACCCGACAACCCAACCCGGTAACAGGTCCCTCCTGCGCCAGATCTGGTCCCAAAGCCCCACGATAATGTAGCCCGACCTCGTGCACCGTTTATCCAGACACACGATGCAATTTCTAAATTCAATAGCGCGAGGCACTGGGAATAATACATAGAATACCTTTGTTGTCCTGCTCAGTAATTTTCTCAATTGCACTTGAAACTCTGACTGAAGGAACTCATCCCCTTGTTTCCTTCTGTCATTGGTTAGCACATAGATCACGGCTGCTCCCCTTCACCTCTCAGACTGTTCTGCACCCACTCAGTGATGTTCTTTACCTGGCAGCAGGGAAGATATACAGCACGCATGACTCACGGTTGCAGTTACAGAAACGTACTGACTTTTGAATCCCCAATGACGTCAACTTATGTTACTTTTTAGTTTCAAAAGCAAAGTACTGCGAATCCTGTAAATCTGAAATTAAATCGGAAAATGTTGGATATACTCAGCCAGTCAGGCAGCATCTCTGGAAAGATTTCTGATGACGGGGTTGCGATTAAATTTGATTAACGTGAAGCGTCAACAATGCAATCCAGATTCGGTCCGATATTTTAATCCCAAAGCACCAGTTTGTGGGTTTTGAAACCAATGCGGATACCACGCATTAATCTGGGAGCTAAATTGTTGTTGTTCTGGTAAAGCCGCAACTCCACAGGACTGCAATAAAATATCCAAGTCTTTAAGAATAACATATCTTTTACAATTAATAAAATGAGCCAGTTCCAAAAGACATTCAATCTTCAAACGGTTAACTTCCGCAGTTTAATTTCCGCAATGTCTGCCGGGGAAAAATACAGGCTTTGGCTGTATTTTTTTATTGCAGTTCAGTGCTGTTGCGACTAGTTTACTTTGAACATTCTCCCTTTAATTATTATCACAGAGGCCGTCTGACTGGTTCACGAGTTCTCGGCATCAACGTTCACTCACCCCTGTAACCGCCAACTAGTGGTTAGGATGCAGCGCTCTATCCTCGTCAGCACAGGTTCGATGCCCGTTCTGGGATTGAATCAATTAAAATAAAGCTAATAACATTAATTTCATAACACTCTGTGAATGAGTAATAATTATTGCAATCACCATGGACAACTTGGCACATTCTGTTTCAAACTGAGGGAAATACATAGCAACAGAGAGCCTGCCAAAATTGAATCAGATTTTGTGCTTTGCGTGTGATGAAATTTCAGCATTTCTCGTTTCACAGAGTGTATTTTAAGACTGCGTAATAAATGCTCAGTGTTTATTACAGCAAGATTCTGGTGCAATTGTGATTGGATATTTACTGACTGCACCCGCTCATTTGCAATGGAATTCTGCCAGTCACACAGCCTTCATTCAATCGAAAAAAATCTAGATAATGAATCAATTATTTATTTATTTCAAACAAATCAAATTCAATCTTTCAAAAATAAAATTTAAATGTATTTATTTTTTTAAATGTTAAGTATATATATATATATATTTGTAAATTGGCTTTTTGTCTGGGTTGGTTTTCTGACCCTCAGTCCTTCCTGCCTGTCTATCACCTCTGGTTTCAATGATCGTTTCAGCCCCGCGTGTTCCTGACCCCCATTCTCATTCACACACTGCACAATTGCAATCAGGGATGATAGAAATCTCACTTTATTCTTTTAGAAGGGAAATGCTGTCAGTCAAGGGTCATTCTGCATCTGTGTAAAAGGGATGTGCTTGTAGTCGCGGATCATTCTGTGTCTGTTTAAGAGGGATGGTTGTCATTTCCTGTTCATAATCTGTCCCTTTAAAACGAATTTTCTCATAATCCTGCATCATCCGGTATAGTTTAAAAGGTGTGTGATTTGAACTACGTTGGATGAATTGTTAAACTGTAGTGTTCCAAGTTACATGGGGTTTGCCTGCGCCGGTGCGCACCCAAATTGCAGTGCATCTGTTCAGTTACTCGAAATATGCTCATCTTTTCCTAATCCAATTCTTGATATCGCATTTGCCCCGAATTTGCTCCCAATAGACACAACAGCATTTTTTGCGCTGATGATCGAGGCTGCGTGACGTAATGGATAGAGCATCTAACTTCGATTGCAATGGGGACGTTATCAGAGGATTGCAGATTTGAGTCATACCGTGGTCAATTAGTTTGCTGCGTGAAATTTGATATGCTTTGTTGTGATTCTGCGGAAAAACCAACCATCTCTTCCAGTCACTCATCTGTAATAAATCAAGTCTGCTTGCTTTGAAAATCGACGGGCACGTTTTCATCATTGTCGATCTGGTTGTGTGGGCAGAGCAAGCTGTGAAGTGGACTTTCTTGCTCGTTCTTTCTGCTTGCATACAAAAAGCAGGAAATTGAATGGCTGACGCTGTGGTGAATCGGCGACGAGGTGATCGAGAAATGAAAGCGATGGACTGCTGATCAATTGTACTCTGCACGTATGTGTTCGAATCTCATTCTCGACGTTATTTTGTTACAGCTTTGACAACCCCCTGATGGTTTTGTTAACCACATCGCCAAATTCCCCTTTTTCTGACAAGGATGCTGCACTTTGCTCATGTCATGTCTCAAATTAATGATATTTTCGTCAAAGGGATAACATTTGTCGGACTGTGGAGAGGGGGTCTAATTGGATAGGTCTCTGAGGGACAGCGCAAGCACGATGGGTCGAATATCTTTTCTCACTACCGTAAGAATCTGAGAGCTACGCTCTCCGCTATTGGCGGCTCGTTGGGCTAGGAGTATGATTCTTGCTTTGGGATGGTCACATTTAAATTGCGAGAGGTCCAGGTTCCCAATCCCGGCCGAGAATCGCCATCTTTTACTCAAAGTTCCGCTTCTCACAGCCGCCCGACATGTGAGAAAAAAGACATATTTCACATTAAATATTGGTATTATGGGGTTACGGGGAGCGGGCAGGGACGTGGTCCCGAGTCCATGATCCGATCAGCAATTATCGTATTAAATAGTCGTGCAGACTCGAGGGGCCGTATGGTCTATTGCTGCTCATATTTCATATGTTCTTATGTGCTTATAAATGGGCGGTCCCTTATTCTAAGGCTATGTCCCCTAGTTTTCGTTTCCCCTATGAGTGCAAATATGCTCTCTGCATCCACCTTGTCAAGCGTCCTCATTATCTTATAAGTTTCGATAAGATTACCTCTCATTATTCTGAACTCCAGACTGGATAGCCCCAACCAACTTAACCTATCTTCAAAAGTCAATCCCCCTCATCTCCGAAATCAACTGAGTGAACCTTTTCTGAACAGTCTCCAAGTATATCCTTCCTTAAATAAGGAGACTAAAATTGTACGCAGTACTCCAGGTGTGGCCTCAGTAATACCCGGAACAATAGTAGCAGGTCTAATTTGCTTTTATAAACCATCTCACTTGCAATAAACGCACATTCCATTTGCCTTCCTGATCAATTGCTGTACCTGCATACTCATTTTTATGTTTCAAGTACAACGACCCCCAGGTGTCCTGTACTGCCGCACTTTGCAACTTTTCTCCATTTAAATTTAATTTGCTTTTCTATTCTTTCTGCCACAGTTGGTAACGTCACATTGTCACACATTATATTGGAACTGACAAACTGTTGCCCACTCACTTCGCCTGTCTATATCCCTTTGCAGTTTTTTGTTTTTGTGCTGCTCAGAATTTGCTTTCCCACCCATCTTTGTATCATCAGCAAACTTAGCTCCTTTACACTCGGTTCTGTCTTGCAAATCCTTAATATATAGTGTAAATAATTGAGGTCCGAGCACTGATACCTGCTTGATCCCACTAGTCACAATTTGCCAAATGGAAAATTACGCATTTATCCCGATGCTCTGTTTTCTGTTTTTTAGCAAAGCCTCTGTCGATGCGAATATTTTACTCGCAACCCCGTGAGCTGTTATCTGGTGCAGTAACCTATTATGTGGCACATTATCATATGCCTTCTGGAAATCTAAATGCACCATATCGACTGGTGTCCGCTTATCCTCACCTTACATCCTCAAAAACTCCAGAAAATTTGTTAAACATGATTTCTTTTTCATGAATCCATGCTGATTCTGCTTGATTGAATCATGCTTTTCAAAATGTCCCGCTACTGCTTCCTTAATAATGGATTCCAGCATTTTTGCAACGGCAGATGTAAGGATAACTGATCTATAGTTTCCTGTTTTTTGCTTGTCTCGTTTTTAAGGGGCGTAACATTTGCCGTTTCCCAATTCGCTCTAACCGCCTCCGAATCCAGGGATTTTGAGAAATTATAACAAATGCATCCATTACCTCTGCAGCTACTTCTCTTAAGACCCTCGGATGAAAACCATCAGGACCAGGGGACTTGTCTGCCTTTAATGCAATTATTTTACTAGCATTACTTCGTTCGTGATAGTGATAGTATTAAGTTCATCCCTGCCTATATCCGCTTGATTATCCACTATTGGGATGTTTTTAGTGTCATCTACTGTAAAGACCAATACAAAATATTGGTTCAACGTCTCTGCCATTTCCCTTTTCTCCAATATTAATTCCCCAGTGTCATCCACCAGGGGACCAACATTTAAATTAGCCATTCCTTTCATTTTTATGAATTTGTAGAAACTCTTACCATCTGTTTTTATATTTCCTACTGGTTTACTTTCATTATCTATCTTCCCTCTTTAATCATTTTTTTAATCATTCTCTGCTGGCTTAAAAAAAATCCCAAATCCGCTGCTCTCGTCGCCCACTTGTCTTGGCCGCATGTATACCTTTGATTTCAATTTGATACCCTCCATTATTTCGTTAGTTAGACACGGATGGTTTCCCTTCTCTTACAGCATTTCCTTCTTATTCGGTAAATTTTTGTTCCGAGTTATAAAATATCTCCTTAAATGTCTGCACTGCTCATTAACCATCCCACACCTTAGGCTAATTTCACAGTATACTTTATCCACCTCTGCCATCATACCTTTGTAGTCCCCTTCATTTAAGCTGAGGACACTGGTTGGAGAACCAAATTTATCTCCCTCCAACTGAATTTGAAATTCAACCATATTGTGGTGACTCAATCCTATACGATCTTTTACTACGAGATCATTTATTAATCCTGTCTCATTATACAGTACTAGAGCTAAGATAGCCTGCTCCCGAGTTGCGGTAGCATGTACAGTAGAAATAAACTATCCCGGATACACTCTCTGAACGCCTCCTCAAGTCTACCTTGATCAATTAATTTTGTCCAGTAAATATAAAGATTAAATGCCCCGATGATTATTGCCGTTCTTTTTTTACAAGGCTCCATTATTTCTTGATTTATACTCCGTCCAACCGTGTAGCTACTGGTTGGGGGCCTATGCACTACGCCCAACAGCGGCTTTTTCCCGTTATTGTTTCTTATCTCCACCAAAACTGATTCAACCACTTGATCCTCTCGTTTCTCACCAACACTGATCCCATCTTTTATTAACAGTGTTACCCCACCTGCTTTTCTTTTTTGTCTGTCCTTCCGAAATGTCAAATACCACTGAATATTTATTTCCAGTCCTGATCACCTTCCAACCACGTCTCTGTAATGTCTTTCAGATCATACTCATTTTTATCTATTTGTTCCGTCACTCATCTGTTTTGTTACGAATGCTATGTGCATTTAGAAAAAATGATTTTTAAATTTGTTTTTTACCCTTTTTTCCTGCTTGTTTCCTCTGTCCTACAAACTCACTTTCAACGTTTTTGCTTTTTAATTCCAACTCTACTCCCCTCCCTATTGAATCTATTCTAAGGTTCCCATCCCCCTGCCAAACTAGTTTAAACATTCCCCAACAGCACGAGCAACCACCGCCTCCTGCCGGCCCGCCACAATGATAGGTTACTAGTCCCGGCTCTGTTGAGGGGCAACCCGTCCGACTTGTACAGGCCCCAACTCCGCGACAATCAGTCAGAATGTCTCAGGAAACTAAAGCCCATCCTCCTGCACCATCTCTCCAGCCATGCATTCACGTGCTCTATCCTCCTATTCCTCTACTCACTAGTTCTTGGCATCTGGAGTATTCTGGAGATTACTACATTTCAGTTCCTGCTTTCTGGGTTCTCGCGTAGCTCCCCAAACTCTGCCTACACGACCTCACCCCTCTTTCCACCTATGTCATTGGTAACAATATGGACAATGACCGCTGACTGATCACCCTTCTCCATCAGAATGTCCTGCAGCCGCTCGGTGACATCCTTGCCCCCAGGAAGGCAACATATTATTCTGGTGTCACGTCTGCGGTGGCAGAAACGCCTATCTGCTCCCCTGATTATTGAAGCACATATCATTAAGCTATTCCGTTCTTCTCCCTCCTCCCCTGTGCAGGATTTGGATCTGGCTGCACTTGCCAGAGGCACTATCTCCACACCGGTACTCAGAAGATAATATCTGTTGTCGAACGAGATGGACTCCAGGGCTCGTGCACTACCTGCCTAGTCCTCCTATTCTGTGTGCTGATCACCCTCTCCCTCTCTACCTGCACGCTCTTAAGCAACGGGGTGACCATCTCTAGAAGGGAATTGGATAAATAGTTGATGGCGAACAGTTTGCCGAGCTCTGGGGAAAGAGTCTCATTCCATGCTTCTGTGATGATACAATCCTTTCTCTCAGTGAGCTTGTGTTTTCACCTTTAATCGTAAGTTCATGGATTTAATTGCCGGCCGTGCCGGCAGGGATTTTCTCACATTTAGTGTGCTGGTTCTCTTTTTCTCTCTCTATCATTCATTCTATTTCTCTCTGAATCTAACTTTCTTTCCGTGTGTCAGTCTCGCTTTATGTCTACTTCAGTTGCAGTCAATTTATGTGCGCCAATCTCATTGTGGATCTGTTTATCTGTCCAAATACGGTTTTTCTCTCTGTCACTCTCTCCATCGCTCCCCACATCAGTTTATTCCATACCTTATGAGTTATCCCTTAAGCGCTGGTTCAGTCTGAACTTGCTGATACTGATTGGTTGACGTGCATTTTAACATTATTCATTCAAAGATGTTCAGTGTTGACGGGAAGATTACATGTTCTGTGCGTTAAAGCAAGAGGCTTTCTTTTCTAGTTACGGACGAACAGTTCATTGCGTTATTTGCCTAAGTGCTGTGCTTTTGCGATTCAGCTTTTCACCATCCATCGTTAAAGACAATGTATATATCCTCTCACGTTTGCAGAGTATGGAGGCGTGTAGTTTGCTCTGCGCTGAAAACTAAATTTTGAGTCTGCAAGCGACTTGCCGAATTTCCTAGCACTGCATTGCAGCGTGCCCATGACCAAGATGGCCGAAATGTTAATGCGATGGAATTAAAATCCAACTGCTTCTGGTTGATGTTCAAACAACTGGTTTGACAATTAGACTTAATGCGTGCTTGTTATTAAAGCGTGGAAGCAGTCCATAATCTCTGCAAATAATATATTTTTAATTCACCCATCAAGACAACATTTTTTTATTTATAATAGGCGTTCTGCCAATTGACTGAACATAGGAACAGGATTAGGCCATTTCGCTCTTTGTGCCTATTCGCCATTCTCTTAATTCTTAGCTGAGCTCGATCTTAAATCCATCTATCTGCATTGGGTTCACATCATTTTAACGAGTGTCTAGCAAAAGGTATTCATCAAAAATTAACATTTTTAATTGAGCAAGTATATCCTGCCTTTTGTAGATGATAAATCCATCACCCTTTGCGTGAAGACAATTTTCATAACTTCTCTGTCGAATATACTGCCTCTGATTTTAACATTGTCGTAAATTCCCCCACGAACAGTGAAAAAAAGGTTTATCTATCTCTATCTTATTAATTCGTTTCAAAACATTAAAAATCTCAATCAAATCACCACTAAACCTTCTATATTCCAGGGAGTACAGGCCTAGTCCATGTAATCTCACCTCATAATTTAACCCGTGGCATCCTGTTAATATTCTGGTGATTATGAACTATACACATTCCAATCCAGCCTATCATTTCTAAGGGGCCGTGCCCAAAAGTGGACTAGATATAATGGCAATCTAGATATAGCAGAGGGCTCAACAACCAGCGGACACATATTTATAGTAATTGGAGAAGGCTTACAGGAGATGAGATGGGAAATTTCCACAGACAGATAATTGTGGTTGTCTAAAACGCACTGCCTGAAAGACTGGTAGAGGCAGAAAACTTTAGCACATTTAAAAAGTATTTGGATGTGAGTCTGATGGGCCGTAACGTGCAGGGTTATGGACCTAGAGCTCGAAAGTGGGATTAGGCTGGAAAACGGTGGTGCGGACAGGATTGGCCGAAATTGCCTCCTTCCGTGCTGTAAACTTCTATGAATCTATTATATACTTTAACTTAGTTTACTCCAGATATAGTCTTACAACATCTCTGTACAGTTGAAGAAAAACTTCCATTGCTTTATAGTCTAACCCCTAGTTATAAAGCCTAACATGCCATACGTTGTTTCGAATATATTTGAAACTTGCTACTGCATTTTAGCGGTATGCGCACTTTGGAACTCCATCCCTCCGAGCTGTGCTCCATTTAATTAGTACTCGGACCTAATCGATGTGATCTAAAATGGATGACCACACAATTACCTATCAGGAAGCTGTCTGCCACTGAGTCGTCCATTCATTTAATCCATCAATATATCTTTATAAATACACGCTAACATCTGCACTAATTACTATATCACCAATATGTGCATCATCGGCAAACCAGGATATATGGCTGGCTGTTGTGCCTTCTTAATCTTTAAGAAATAAAGAATGAAACAATTTTTTTAACACTGACATTGTAAAACGTGCCATACTTTGAAGCCCTTGTAGGGTCTGTCGGAAGAGGAAGGTAGGAGTAAGATTTAGGGTCGATGGCCCATCTGATATAACAAATATACATCATGCAACTGTGCGCTGTTTTCAAACAGTAAAAGCATGGGCTTGCATTCCCGTTGCATCTTACAGGAACATTGGATGACCCAATTGCTCGCCGTTGCTCAGTTTGAGCTCCGACAGGACGACCAGCCTCCAGACATCATTACAGCCTTAGTCCAAATATGGACAAAAGTGATTAATTTTAAAATGAGGCGAGAGTGATTGTCGTGGACATCAAAGCAGCATTTGACCGAATGTTTTTTCAAGGAGGCTTCTAACGTTGAAGTTATTGCGGGCTTACTCTCCACTGCTGGAGACAGAACGAGCCGAAAAGAAGATGGTTGTTGTCGTTCGACGCCAATTATCTCAGCCCAGGATATCGCTGCAGGAGTTCATCATCACCTGCTTCATCAATGACGTGCCCACCACCATAAGTTCAGAAGTGGGCACGATCGTTGAAGATTGATTTTTCCAACTCGAGTCTCAACTCCGCAGATAATGAAACAGGAAACATATCGCCTTTCCTTTATTTTCGCTTGGAAATACTTCTGCAACAGCACATTGGTCGTACCATCAGCTCGATGACTGAACCATAGAGCCATAGAAATTTACAGCACAGAAGGAAACCATTTAGCCCATCGCGTCCTTGCTGGTGGACAAAGCAGTATCCTGCCAAAACCAATTTCGAGTTCTTGGACCATAGCCATCAAGTGCATATCCAAGTACTGCAGTGGTTCACGAAGTTTGTTCATCACTACCTTCTCAAACGCAATTAGGGATGAGCAATAACTGTCAGCCTTGCTAGCTACGCCCACATCCACTGAATTAATATTTTATTAAAACGTGCTTTACAATAAATGAAGTAGTTCTTCAATTATAGTCGCTGGATGTACGGTAGGGCAATATTGCAGCCAATTACCACACAGCAAGATCCCATCGATGGTGGGATACAGATATGTGCAGGACACAAAAGAGCATCCCCCACCTCTTAGAATCATAGAATGGTAGACGTTTGCATCGGAGAAGGAGCGCATTCGGCCCATCCTGTCTCCGCCAATCGAAAGAGCTATCCAGCCTAATCGCACTTCCCAGCTCCTGATCTGTTTCGTTGCAGACTAGGGCAATTCAATCCATATACATGCACTGATTAAATGTGATGAGGGATTATGTCTCCGCCAACTTTTCAGTCAGTGAGTTTCAGACCCAAATTAATTCTGGGCGAAAAGGTTTCTCCTCGACTCTCGTGTAATCCTTTTATCAATTACTTTAAATCTCGTCCCCTAATTATTGACCTCCCTATGAGGGGCATATGTGTTTCTTATGCAAACTATCTCGGCCCCTCATAATGTTATACACCTCAATTATATCACCCAATATTCACATCTTTTCCGAAGAAAACTACCCCAATCTTTCCCCATAAACAAATCTATCCAGTCCTGACAACATCCAGCGGACAATCGAGGAAACAGATGGAAGTGGAGGAGAATTGTTTGTTTTTAAGCTGTGAGTGTTGTAATCTGTAATGAACTACCTGAATGGGTGGTGATTTATAGAATCATCAATGCATAGAATTGTTACAGCACGGATGAAGGCAATTTGGCCCTTCGAGCCCATGCTGACACTCAGCAAGTCTCACCCCCATGTCTTTTCCCCGTAGCTCTGCAGATTCAATTGTAATCCTCAAAATGGAATTAGATAAATGCTTGAAGAGGCACATTTTGCAGGGCGCTGTGGAAAGATCTGGGACTAATTTGATAGCTCGTTCAAGAGTACGATGGTCCAAGTACTCTCCATTGGTAATGTATGATTTTATTAAATGTTTTATAATAGTTTCATGTAAATGACGCTCGTCATTTGCCCGTTCCACTATCCCAATTCATTTATTTGTACATGCGTATGTGCTTATACAACCGAGTTAAAATGACGTGGGATCCGTTAGCAATGCGATGCACGTCACATAGTTTATCAGGGCGCGGTGGCCAAGTGGTAAAGCGTCGATCTCGTAAACTGAAAAAAATGGGTTTGACCTCCACCTGCGCATATCGAGATTTTATCACATCAAATGTGATATTATAAAACATTTTCCTTTTTAACGAACAAAACACTTCACACTTTTGAACTTATGTAATAAATCGCCTCTTAACGTGTTCTATTCTAAAGAGAACAATCCCAGCTTCTCCAGTCTCTTCCGATAAATGAGGTCCCCAACTCTGGCAGTATTCTAGTAAATCTATTCTGCACCCTCTCCAAGGGCTTGACTTCTTCCATGAAGCGTGTTGCCCAGAACTGAACGCAATATTCCAGCTAACACCTCATAACTGTTTTAAAATTGTTTGGCACAACTTCCTTGTTTTTATATTCTATTCATCTGTGAACAAAGGAAAAGTCCCCATGTCTTCCAGATCCTGCCCCATCTTTTAAACTCTACGATTTAGAGCTGGTTAATGCAATACAGGGAGAGCATTATGACCGGTTTCAGGATCATTGATCTCCAGAGGCAGATGCTTAAATGGGGATTTAAATTGTAATGTATAAATCTGGCCCCGTTAAAATTGTATCATTTATTCATATTGCCTCTCCTCATCCTCCCAAAATGTATCACTTCACAATTCTCTGCGTTACCTTACATCTGCTTTGTGTATGTTCATTTCACCAGTCGGTTATTTTCATCCTCCCTCTTTGTAGCACTTACTATCTGCTTTGTGCCCCTTTGATTTTCTTTGTAGCTTTCCCATTCACCAGGACCTCTGCTATTTTCTGCATTTGTGTACGCTTTTATTTTTAGTTTAATGTGGTCCCTTACCTCTTTAGTCGTCCATGCCTGTGTTTTTGGCCCCTCAGGGGTATGCACTGATTCTGTACCACTTTTTATTATTTTTAACACCTCCTGTCGTTTTACCAATTAACAGATTTTCACAGTTTATTCTGGACAGTCTCTGCTTCAGCCCCTTGAAGTTGGTCTTACCGAATTCTAGAATGGTAGTCGCTGTTTCGCGTTTCTCCCTGTCAAACGTTACGTTGAATTCGATCGTGTTTTGTTCGCTCTTAAATACATTTTCACCTACCCTTAGGCTGTTAAATAAATCCTGCTCGTTACTCATTACTAAATGTAAATGGGCATGCCTCTTGTTCGTTCTGGAATATATTGTTGTAGAACTAGCCCGGACACAATCAAGAAATTCACAATTTTCTGACAGGTGCTAGTCCGATTGTCCCAATATATATGAAAATTTAAATCCCCTATTAAAATCACACTTTCTTGATTACACGCTTGTCTAATGTCTACATTTATATATTCTAGTACTTCACAGCTGCGATTAGGGGGCCTATACACAACTCCCACTATTGTGTTAAATCCTTTCCTATCTCTTAATTCTACCCATAAAGTCTCCACGTCCGGCTGACTTGGTAGTAGATCCTCGCTTAGAACTGAATCATAGAATCATAGTTATTTACAGCATGGTAGAAGGATATTTCGCCCCATTCGGTCAACGCTGGCCAACAAAGAGCTATCCAGAAGAATCCCATGTTCCAGCTTTTGGTCCGTAGCCCTGTGGGTTATTGCACTTCAAGTGCATATCCAAGCGCATTTTAAATGCGGTGAGGGTTTCTGCCTCTGCCATCCTTTCAGGCAGTGAGTTCCAGACTCCCAACTTGCTCTGGGTGAAGACATTACCCGTCAATTCCCGTCTAAACTTGCTGCAATGACTTTAAATCTATCTCCCCTGGTTGTTGACCATTCTGCTCTGAAAAATAGGTCCTTCCTATCCACTCTCTCTCGGCTCCTCATAATATTGAACACATCAGTAATGTTTCCCCTCAGCTCCTATGTTCCTATGAAAACAAACCAATCCTGTCAAATCATTACTCATAGCTAAAATTCTCCAGTCCAGACAACATCCTCGTAAATCTCTTTTGCACCCTCTCTAGTGCAATTGCATCTTTCCTGTAATGATGTGTACGCAGTATTCTTGATGTGGCCCAAATAATGTTTTATATAGCTCAAGCATAACTTCACTGCTATTGTACAATATACCTCGGCTAATAAAGGTAAGTATACCGCATGCCTTCTCAACTACCACTTTTTCTTTGCATTCTGAAACAGGGAGAGCATGATGAAATATTACAACAACAACAACTTGCATTTATGTAGCGCCTGTAACATAGTTACACGTCACAGGATGCTCCACAACAGCTTAAACCAAATCAAATAACGCTGACACGGAGCCACATAAAATAGAAATTACGGCAGATGCCCAATAACTTAGTCAAAGAGGTAGTTTTTAAGGAGCTTCATCTTGACATCTTTTTGAAAAACCGTAAGCCCGGAATATTAATCAGTGTTATTTCGTCTAGGTCTGAAAGTTGCGAGAAGTTGGCTTTTGAAATGGACTCATGGGTGTCGAATTCATTATATCATATCGGATATTCATTCGAAAAACAGGCTTTTCGGCCCTACCTGTCACAATCGGCATTTGTGGTCCACTGGAACATCCTCCCCTCTTTCTGCAACTAGCACTATCAGCATAGCCCTCCATTCAGTTCTCCCTCATATATTTATCTAACCGCCCCTTATATGAATCTATAATATTTGATTCAACCTCTCTGGTGGTAGCGAGTTCTACATTCGTACCACTCTCTGGCCAAAGAAGATTCTTCTTAATTCCCAATTTGATTTGTTGCTGATTTTTCTTATATTGATGGTCTCTAATAATACTCTTCCCCACAAGTGAAAACACTCTGTATCTACTCTGTCAAAAAACCTTTCAAGATATTAAAGGGCTCTATTCGGTCACCCCTCAGACTTCTCTTTTCACGACAAAATAAATTGAGCCTGTCGATTCTTTGCTGACAGTATACCATCTTCTCCGCACCCTATCCAGTGCCTCGCTACCTTTTTAATATGGCGACCAGCATTGCACACAGTACGCCTAATGTAGTCTAACTGTAGAGAGTTCTGCATTTGGTCTGTTTTGAAAACGGCGTGTCCAGCTGCCTGGTCTATTTAAAAGAGGCCCGCACCTCATCTTTTGAGGAGACATTTCACAGCCATCCTGTAGCAACTAAAGGCCGTTTGCTTAAATAAGCTGATTGTACATTTTCAACATTGTCCATCTGGGTCCACTTGCAGGACAGGTTGAGAAGGGAACATTTTTCAGTGTATTTCTGTACGGATGCAAAAAGCCTGAAATGGAATAGCCGAGTTGTGCTCGATGACAGACGAGAGGTTAAGGCGATGGACTGCCAATCGATTGTGCTCATTTACTTTGTTAAGCGTTTGTTGTTGATAAACCTTCCAAGCATTTGATTGAATATTATATAAATTAAGGTTTTAATCCAAATCTCATCAAAACTGCAATTTCCTGAGAACATAGCTTATCCATTAAGCTCTGTGCTCACTCACTAAGTCACAGTGATTTCTTAGATTTTCTTGATATGCCAATTGAATTTACTGACTGGAGGAATTCTATTAACTCCACGTGATTGGCTCGGCTCATCCTTGGGCCGAATTGCAAGTGGTGCGAGCAAATTCTGCAGCAAAAACTGCAACTGAATCATTTTGTTCTTCAAGGAAGGGGAAATGCCCCCTATACGTCCGGCTATACAAGTGGGCACAGTTCCATTCAAATCCCATGATGCTTAATCACCTCTGAGCGGGACTGGAGAACCATTTTCAAGAAGGAGGCTCATGGTCTGCTCAGCAGAAAGTCAATGTTCTGCATTTTCTTTCTGACAGCTTTCCAACTGGACACAGGCATCCAATTGCCGTGCGAGCATTGTTGACTATTCCAAGTCAACAATATTGGAATGTGTTTCCAAAACTAATTTGCAATATGTGACCTGTATTATCAAATAAGAATTTGCAGCACGAATAGCTCTTCATTGTCGTCTGTCTCGGCATCCTCATAATGTACACTCGACCTGAAGCCAACTGTAATCGGTGCTGCTTTATTTCACTGTGAGCGCGAAGGGACATATCTGTGAAGATATTTGCCCCTAATTTACACCATTCCTGTCCTATTGTCCCCATCTTTTCTTATCCATGTCTGCCTTGTTGCAGGTTAGATCAGCCCAGGCCGTCCATTGAAGCCTGAGAACTCAATCAGCGAAAAGCAGAGAAATACAAGAGGCAAAGACAGGGAGAGACAGAAAGATGCATGCGAAGACAATATCAGAAAAGGTCATTGCATCTTGAGGGGAAATCCTTTTACTCTCTTGAAATGTTGCAAAGCGTAAAAGATAATTGGGCGACAGTTTAAACGAGCTTCGCTCCCTGGCGGATCTCTCAGGCTGTGAGTAGGGAAATACAGCCCGCAACGAGAGCTCTTATTTATTCGAGCACTGAATGGAGCTTTAACCAGTGTAGCGGCGAGCAGGTAAACCTGAGTGGATTTCTGGCCCAAAACAATAAACCTTCTGGCTATCGCAGACAGTTGTGGTTTGATGCAAGCAATTACTTTTCAGCCTCGGAACCAGCCAACCCTGTCCTGCAGGGCTATG
Source organism: Pristiophorus japonicus (assembly GCF_044704955.1). NCBI lineage: Eukaryota > Metazoa > Chordata > Chondrichthyes > Pristiophoridae > Pristiophorus > Pristiophorus japonicus. The sequence goes on from NC_092009.1 coordinate 6,417,622, forward strand.
GGGAAAGGACACGGGAGTGGGACTAGCTGAGAGCTGGCACGCTGTCGATGGGACGAATGGCCTCCTGCTGTGCGTTAATCATTCTATTAATTTACAATTGGACTTTGATGGGACTGGAATCGACAAGTTTGAATGTTTCTAGAGACCAGAATCAGCAAGAAGTCCAATGCACGAGCCAATGCAACACTGAGCACAACAGTTTTAGCGAAACGTTCAGGAAAATCCTTGTTTCTGTTGGAAGTGGTGCAGGAATTATTTGGCGATAACCAATGCGTTTACATATCTTCTCTTTGAAATCAAGTGTGTTTCCGGCACATTATTCTTTACATCAGAGTTACCGATTAAATGTCAAAACGCCTCCACTCCATCCCAAAATAATTTCAACTCTCATCCTCCGTTACAATGTTGTGTGCAAAATGAATCTAATTGCTGGAATAAAACAGTGAAATGTCGATTATATTGGGGGATACATCAATTGTACCTTTGATTCCTGTAGAAATCTCACAAGCAAAACCAACAACTTTTCTAGGCGAAGCTCGAACTCACAACCACAGCCTTTCTAGAGCTTGTGCTACCATACAAGTACTGCACACTATCCAATTCCGCCGCTATAATTGCGTGCGGATGCTGTGTGATATTAATGCTCCCATAATGCAGCTGCCTGTTCCACCTGTCTTATAAATCCTCGCCGAAAAATCTAACGAGGCTGGGGTCAATTGACATTTTGAAGTTAAATATTGCTCGATTTTTGTTCGGCAAGGATATGAAGATTTATGGAATCATTGCAGGCAAATGGAATTAAGAATTAGTTAAAATAGACAGATACGGAAACAGCTGCAAACAAACGTTGTATTTTATTCATATTTAACAGCAACAATATCCGTGCCTTGAGCAACTATGCTGTGGTCAGAGAAAAACTCCCGAAGCTTTCGAAACTCTCGTGGCTTTTCTGTGGCTCTCTTTCCTCTTCTCCCTTCCTCCTGCACGGTGCCAGTTTTTAAACCTTGTTTTAAATGTTGCTCTGTGCGAGGGCATTCTACAGTCTCAGAATCCTACCGTTTCATTGCTTGATTTCCATGTTTATTGATCATGAAACTTCTTGAGCTACAATGGTAGCGCTTGCGACAATACATTAAAAAGCTGCTTATTTGAACGAGGTTGCTGACATAGTTTGGTTTTGTACATAATTGACCCTATATTACTCAAGATGGACTGTTATATTTACAATTAACTATATCTTGTTAAAAATATTGGCTCATTAGTTCCGTAGTGTCAGATGAGGAATTGTTTGATCCACTCATTTATTACATGTGGGGAACAGACACGGGTATTCAATTAGAAATAGGCCACGGTTTGACACTAATATCACCGCAGTGAGAGAAACAGATAGCACCGCGGTACATGGCAGAGTCGACAAGACAGATGGAAAAGTAGAAAACGGCCTCAGACTCTGAAAAGTACAAAGGTCACATGCAAAAACATCAGCTGCGTTTGGTGAGGCTCGAACTCACAACCTCGGCATTTCCCGGGCCTGTACTGTGATATTAAGTACCGTGCACTAACCTATTGCGCCACTAGAGCTGCACATCTGGCGGTTTTAGTGCTCCCGTCACACAGCTGCCTTTTCCACCTGTCTTACAAGCAAGAAGACAAAGAATCATCGAATCATTAATCACAGAAGGAAGCTCTTCATCCCACCGTGTCTGTGCCGGCTCTCTGCAAGAAGCCTTCAGTTATTGAGACTCCATAGATTTTCGCCATAGACGTGTTTTATTTTTGGGTGTAATGTTTTGTAATGAATTTGGATGTCCTTGCGGGACATTTATAAATATATTTGTGCATCTATCTGTGAGTTGTAAATTAAATTATGTGGAACCTTGATAATCAAATTATTTGTGTTCATATCTGTGTTATTATTAATGTATTTGTTTTTATGTCTGCTTTCTTTATGAATTTATCTCTAAGTATCGCTGTGCCATAATTGTATTTACTTTTATTTGCGAGGTGTTTACAAGTAACATAGATACAAAGGTATACACAGAAAATACATTTATAACAAATACAGATGCTCCACAAAAATATTATAAATAACTTTGTTGCACTCAAATACATAAACACTAACACAGATATACAAAATATATTTCTACCTAACAGAACAAATTGCAACTTAACACAGAGACACCAAAATATATTTTGAGCTATCACTGATTAAAGAACATTTTACTCTCTACGGTCCTCAGCAAATTCTGCTGCGCCTGTGTTTCCTGTGTTTGTGTTCGGTGTAAGGGAAGGTTTGGGCGAGCCGTGGTATATCGTTTCCCAAGGATGGGCTGAAATGTACTGTCTGAGGCCACGTTCACTGCTATAGTTGATATATAATAATCATTTGGACTTGTGTACAAAGGCATAATTACAACATCTACAAATGTTTCATCCTGGTACACAAATCCACTGCCAAATTAGTTCAACTCCTCACCTGCCCCAGTAGTTAACCTTCCCGCGAGGACATTGGTCCAAGCTCTATTGCTGTCCAACCCGACCTAGTGTAACAGGTCCCTCCTGCGCCAGGACTGGTGCCAATGCCCCCGGATTTTGGTGCCCGAACTCGTGCACCGTTTATCCAGATACACGTTGCTATTTCTAAATTCAATAGCGCGGGCACTGGGAATAATCCATAGAATCTCTTTGTGATCCTGCTCAATAATTTCCTCAATTGCACTTGGAACTCATCCCCTTGTTTCCTCTGTCATTGGTTAGCACATAGATCACGGCTGCTCCCCTTCACATCTCAGAATGTACTGCACCCACTCAGTGATGGTCTTTACCTGGGAGAAGGGAGGATACACACGACGCATGACTCACGTTTGCTGTTGCAGAAAGGTAATGACTTTTGAATCCCTAATGACGTCAACTTATAAAACGTTTTAGTTTCAAAAGCAAAGTACTGCGAATCCTGTAAATCTGAAATGAAATCAGAAAGTGTTGGATATACTCAGCCAGTTAGGCAGCATCTCTGGAAAGATTTCTGATGACGGATTTGTGATTAAATGTCATTGACGTTAAATGTCAACAATGCAATCCAGATACGGTCCGATAATGTAATCCCAAAGCGCCAGTTTGTGGATTGCAATATAACAATAATCTGGGAGCTAAATTGTTGTTGTTGTTCAGGAAAAGCCGCAACAGCATAGGACTACAATAAAATATCCAAGTCTTTAAGATTAATCATATGCTTTACAATTAATAAAACGAGCCATTTCCAGAAGACATTCAATCTTCAAAATGGTTAACTTCCGCCGTTTAATTTCCGCCATGTCTGCCGAGGAAAAGCACTGGCTTTGGCTGGGTTTTTTTATTACAGTTTACTGCTGTTGCGAATAGTTTACTTTGAACATTCTCCCTTTAATTATTCTCACAGAGGCCGTCTGACTGGTTCACGAGTTCTCGGCATCAACGTTTACTCACCCCTGTGACCGCCACCTAGTGGTTACGATGCAGCGCTCTATCCTCGTCGGCACAAATGAGATGCCCGTTCTGGGATTTAATAAACTAAAATAAAGCTTATTGAATTAATTTCATAACACTCTGTGAATGAGTAATAATTATTCCAATCCCCATGGACAACTTGGCACATTCTGTTTCAAACTTAGGGAAATATATGGCAACAGAGATCCTGCCAAACTTGAAGCAGATTTTGTGCTTTGCGTTTGATGAAATTTCAGCCGTTCTCATTTCACAGAGTGTATTTTAAGACTCTGCTTAATAAATGCTCTGTGTTTATTACAGCAAGAATCTGGTGCAACCATTTTCAAATTTAATAGGAACGGCCGAGTGTCGCTCACTTTTCACGGTAGGAAAGAAACTAATCCCTCGAGCTTCCTCTGGGGCAAGTTCTAAATAATGGGCCAACAATAACGGTCTCGAAGGGCACGTATGATGTCAGCACGCACCCGTTCTCTGAGCGCGAGGCGCATGCGCCGAATACCGGTACTTGAACAGTCAAAATGGCTTTTGATCTACACAATGCATCTCCGAGAGAAGGGTCTTTGCGGTCGGAGATTTGCCATTTTTTCCCAAATATTGCCTAGAAAATCTCCTTCAAAATCTTACGCCTGGTAAAGTGACAGAGAGATAGATAGGCAGGGGGAGACAGTTGTGTGCATGTGAGAGAGAGAGACAGACAGACAGGTGGTTGTGATAAGAACATAAGAATTAGGAACAGGAGTAGGCCATCTCGCCCCTCGAGCCTGCTCCGCCATTCAACAAGATTATGGCTGATTTGGCCGTGGACTCAGCTCCACTTACCCGCCCGCTCCCCATATCCCTTATGGATGGAGAGGAGACAGTCCAGAGAGACAGAAAACGAGACAGACAGATTTTCACAGAGAGAGAGAGAGCGCGACAGCCTTGGGGGACGGGAGACAGATTGAGTTAATTATGGTGGGGGATATAGAGAGCGACAATACTGAGGGGAGTGGGCGGCAAGACTGACCGACAGGGTGAGAAATGGATGGAGACAAACTGGGAGATGGGGGAGATATGATGGGTGACAAAGTGGGAGATATACGTGGAAGGCAGAAGGGAGGAGGCAGACAGGGGAGAATGATGGAAGAGGGGCAGTACGTGACAAACAGGGAAGGCAGATGGAGAAAACTGATGGAAAGCAGACAGAGAGCGACAGACAGGGACAGACCGGGGTGAATGGTGGAAGGGGACAGTAATTGACAGACAGCGGAGGCAGACGGAGGTTAGCCAGAAAGAAAACCGATTGGGATGAGATAGAGATAGATAGAGAGAGAGAGAGAGAGAGAGAGAGAGAGAGACGGAGGCGTGAGGTAGTGAGAGTGAGACAGACGTGCAAGAGACAGAAAAATAGAGAACTGGTGAAAAATCGAGGCAGACAGGGGAGACGGCGAGAGATACAGATGGGGGAGACAGCAGCGGCTGACAGGTGAGGAGACAGAGACAGAGAGAGAGGCATACAGGAGAGACAGGAGCAGAAAGAATGATGGAGGCATACTGGGGAATCAGAGAGAGAGACAGACATGGGTAGGAGAGTGGGGAGAAAGATAGACTGATGGGGACAGGCGGTGGAAAAAGACACAGAGAGATAGAGTGTTCCGCTCTATCGTCCAATTTTAGTGAATAACAATATAACTGGCAACATAAATACTGTCGTGGAACATAAAGTTGCAAAGAGATGTTCATTAAGTGTTTGTGAAAATAGCTATGCAGATATAGGTCACAGTGGCGAAGTGTAAATTATGTCATATTGAACCAAAGGAAGATGGATCAGATCAGAGTTAGTTACACTTAGAAACTGAGTCTGACAATGATATTTATGGGTGCAAGTACTGAAATCTCTCCTAATCCCCCACTTTTGCTGGTCAGAATTCACCTGTCTTTTGAACACCAAATGCCCCTGTTTCTGAAACCTCTATTTTCCCTGTACCCGGGACTCTGAATTCCCCATGTTTCAGGAGCTCCTAATTGCTGTTTCAGGAGCTCATTATCCCTCTGTTTCTGAAGCTCTTTATCCCTCTGTTTCAGGAGCTCCAGTCCCTCTGTTTCAGGAGCTCCTAATTCCACCGTTTCAACCTCCTTATCACTGTGTTTCAGGAGCTCCTTATCCCTCTGTTTCAGGAGCTCCTAATTCCACCGTTTCAACCTCCTTATCCCTCTGTTTCAGGAGCTCCTTATCCCTCTGTTTCAGGACCTCCTTATCCCTCTGTTTCTGGAGCTCCTTATACCTCTGTTTCTGGAGCTCCTTATCCCTCTGTTTCAGGAGCTCGTTATCCCTCTGTTTCAGGAGCTCGTTATACCTCTGTTTCTGCAGCTCCTTATCCCTCTGTTTCAGGAACTCCTAATTCCACTCTTTCGAGCTCCTTATTCCCCTATGTTTGCCGCTCCTAATTCTCAATTTTCTTCGAGTCTTCATTGCTCTGATTCAGCTGCTTCTAATTCCCCAGTTTCAGGTGCTCATCATTTCCCTGGGTCAGGAACTCTAGTTTACCCTCTTTCTGGTGCTCCAATTCTACTATTTCTGCAGCTCCTCGTTCTATTGTTTCAGTAGCTTCTTTGTCCCCCGTGTCGGAATAACTGATGCCCCTGTCACTGGAGCTCATAATTCCACTGTATCAGGTGATCCTAATTCACCTCTTTCTTGAACTGCTAACTCTCCTTTTCTGGTGCTCCTAAGTCCCCTGCTTTACAAAGGTAAAGTGCTGGAGCTCTTAATTTTACACTTCCTAATTACCCTATTTCTGACGCTCCGACTTTCCCTGATTATGATGCCCTCTCCTAAATCCCCAGTAATTGGAGCTAAGAATTCCCTGTAACTGGACCTGCCTCGTAATTTCCCAGTTGATGGAGCTCTCTATACTTAATTTCAGGTTTCTTAACATTCTCCGAATTCGCCTGTTTCTGGTGGTCCTTCATAATTTCCCCGTACGTGGAGGTCCTAATTGCACTGTTTCTGTTGATCCTAATTCTCAGTGTTTCTGGAGAACTTAATTCAACTGTTTCGTAATCCTATTTCCTGTCATTCTCGGGCACTCTCATTCTGTTGTTCCTGGAGATCAGCCAATGCTGATGTTTCTGGAGCTCCTAATTTGGGTGTTTTCGGAGCTCCTAATTCTCCTGTTTCTGGAGCTCCAAGTTCCCCTTTTTTTGCTGCCCCATCCCAATTCATTCTTTTTATGAATATGCTAACCCCGCTGTTTTAGCAGCTCCTTCATCTGCTGTATCTGGTGCATTTAATTCCACGCGTGTACAGCCACTCACCTGAAGTAATGGAAAGCAGTTTGCATTCAGAAGCTGATGGCATATTTTCAACATTGTCGATCTGATTGCATCGGCAGGACAAGCGGTGAAGTGGACCTTTTTGCAAAATATTTCTGTTTGGATGCAAAAAGCAGGAAATTGAATGCCTAGCGTTGCTGAAAACGGGAGAGGAGGTGGCCCAGAGTTTAAGGCGAATATCTGCTAATCCATTGTGATCTGCATTCGTTGGTCCGAAAGCCATACTCATGTTAAACGTTCGAAGCCTCTTGTTGTTTTGTCAATCACATAAAACCTCATTGCCAAATTTGCCTTTTACTGTCAAGGATACTGCACTTTTGTCATATCATGTCTCAAATTAATATAGGGCCTGTAATTCTGGCCGCACTTGGTATATACGGAATATGTATGCAGCCGGCAAGGACACACAAAAGCCCTCCATTGGCGTGCGAGGTGCATGCACTGAAAACCAGCTTTGCCAAAGTCAATTTCTTGCTTGGCAGATCCAACGCTTCTTCAGGAAAAGGACATTCGCATGGGTGAGTATGCGCTATTTGCCCATCTATTTCCCAGCAAATGTCCTTAAATTACTTGTGCCTGGGAAAAGCAGGTGCATAGCCTATTTTTAGCAGCGTAAGAGTTTTAAAATATGTAAAAAATATAAAAACATTTCCAAATTAAACATAATAACATGTATATGTTAAAAACCCTGCCCACTAAGGAAGGTTTATTTTAAACCCTAAATACCACACTTTATTTAAAATCCGAAAATATATTTTTTCTCACACATTTGTTAACTTATTTTAAATTAATATTAAATAAGTGACGTGTTTTTTAAAAAAACTTTTGATGTGTGTTTGGGTGATGGGGGCGTTTTCATTCGTAATAATGAGAACCCCTACTTACGGTAATGCTATTATTACGAATGATAATACCTTCATTGGCTATCCAGAGCAATTTGAATCCAGCTTCTCCCTCCACAGCTCCAAGTCGTGAATGCGCTGCGAAGCATGGGAAGAGAAGGCCTGAGTTGACGAGGGCGCAGGAGCACAAGGTAGGTGTGGAATGTTATCCCTATTTTCAGCCAAGCGCCTGGGGGAAGCCTAGCACAGTGACATCAGGCCCAATATATTCATCAAAAGGAAAATCTATGATCTTATGTTCTTATTCGCAGGACGATGGAGAGAGGGACTAATTTGATTGCTCTCTAAGAGACACAGCACAGCCACGTTAGGCCGAATAGCTTTCTTCAGGACGATTTAATATAGAATGGATTGCGCACTTTAATGTCGGAGGCTCGTTCATCCAGGAATATGGTTCTATCTTTGGGATTTTCACATTGCAAATGCGAGAGGTACCGTGTCATTTTGTGTCTGTCTAAACGAATTTGCTTTCAGTCCCGCAAATTTTTGTGTCTGTTTAAAGGGATACGCGATCAGTCCCGGATCATTCTGTGTCTGTTTAAAAGGGACGTGCTGTCTGTGTCAGATTTCAAATTTCAAATTTCAAAAACTGGCTTTGGAGCGTGTAGGAATTTAAGTTTGTTTGAGAGTTTGTTTAAGAGAGAGAGGGAGAGAGTGCAAACGTGTTGATCGATCTTGCTGGGAATTTCATATCATGTGTGAAAAAAACATGACATGGAACTTGAACTCATGCCGATTTGTTTGAACACTCTTTCGAGAAATATCTTACAGGAGAATAATCTGCTGTGGGATCTTGCCATTCCACATCTGAAAAAATGCAAAAAACACATGGTAGAGACATACGAATTTTAGCCAGGGCTTGCGTGTGGCCTTTGTGGCATGATGACGATAAGCGCCTTATTTTAAAATTTAAATCAAATCAAAACAGGACAAGACAAGAGATGACCGACTGACTGACTTTGTTTACATATAGACATATATTTATGTGTGTGTGTGTGTGTGTAAGTGTATACTTATATACAATATATACATCCACGCTTTTTAACTTTCACAATAAATGTGCTTTTTCAGTTCTGCCTGTACTGGAATCTATTGCTTTTATCCCCTTTCACAGCACAAGCAGCTGCTGTCGGATCCTGACATTGCATATCTGAAAAATAGCAGACAGACACACGTCACTTTAAAAGATTGTTCTTGTGCCCCACATCGTCCCTCGTGGCTTGTCTTCCACCATGGGCTGACTGTGTCTGTCGGTATATACTGCGTGTACACAATTATCTCAAATGGTAAACATCCAGACACACAGACTTCTTTCGAACAAAAAATAGATTATTACTGATGATATATGTATTTAAAACAAATTAAATTCAATTTTTGTTCAATAAATTTCATATGTATTCATTATTTTAAAAATGTATATAAATGGTATTAAATTGGTTTTTTGTCTGGGTTGGTTTAACTTCCCTCCCTCCTTCCTGCCTGTCTATCACATGTGGCTTTAATCACCATCCCAGCCCCGCATGTTCCTGAGCGCCAAGCTCGCTCACTCACTGCACAATTGCCTTCAGGGGTGATAGAAAACTCACTTTATTCTTTTAATGGGGAGCTGCGGTCAGTCAAGGGCCATTCTGCGTCTGTGTAAAAAGGGATGTTCTTGCAGTCCCGGATCATTGTGTGTCTGTTTAAACGGGATTGTGTCAGTTCCAGTTCATAATCGTCCCCTTGAAGAGGGATTTCTTATAACCCCGGATCATCCTGTATAGTTTTCAAAGGAGTGTGATTTCAACTGTGATGACCGAATTGTTAAACTTTTGACTTCCAAGCTACATTGTGGTTTCCTGAGCCGCTGCTGACCCAGGTCGCAACGCATCTATTAAATTACTCAAAGCATGCTCAGCTTTTCCTAAATCCACTCATTTTTATAGCAGTTGCCCCGCATTTGCTCCCAATATAAACAAAAACAAATAGCCCGTTGGCGGCAGCGGCGCGTGGCCTAATGGATAAGGCGTATTTCTTCGATTGTAACCGCGATGTTATCAGAAGATTCGTGACCTGCCGCGGTCAATTATTTCGCTGCGTGAAGTCTTATATTCTTTGTTGTTATTCTGCCGCAAAACCAGCCATCTCGTTCAGTCACTCGCCTGAATTTAAGGAAGGCTATTTGCTTTCAGAAGATAAGGGCACATTTTCTTCATTGTCGATCTTGTTGCACGGGCAGAACAAACGGTGAAGTAGACTTTCTTGCACGTTATTTCTGTTTTTATGCAAAAAGTAAGGGATTGTATGGCTGACGATGCTTTAAATAGGAGACGAGTTGACAGAGAGTTTCAGGCGATGGACGGCCAATCCATTGTGCTGCCAACCTCATTATCGTGTTAAAAAATTGAAGTTTCTTCTTTGCAAATCACATTTAACCTCATGGCCAAATTCACCTTTTACTGACAAGGATGCTGCACTTTGGTCATGTCATATCTCAAATTAAAAATATATTCATCAAAGGGAAAACATTAGCAGGACTATGGATAGGGGACAAATTAGATCGGTCTCTGAGAGACACTACTGACACGATGGGCCGATTAGTCAACTATTGTCAGAATCTTAGTGCTTCGCTCGTCAACGTTCGTGGCTCATTGGTCTGGGGCTGTGAGTCTTGCTTTGGGATTTTCGCCATTGAAATGGTCAAATCCGCGAGGAACCTTGCCATGTTGTATTCAAAGATCCGCTTCTCACAGCCGGTCGACATGTGAGAAAACAGCAATATTTCAAATTAAAACTTGTCATTTCATGCAGTTGTTCCCACTGCATCCATATCCCAGAGTTTCACAGGAGCAAAGTGAAATTTACCCAACTGAGCAAAGTTAAAATATCTCAGATATACTCTGATCTCTGTCTCATTGGACAACCTAAATCAATGTTTTGTCCGGCCAATACTTTATCAGTATATCTTCCTTTCTGCACGCATGAGCTCACCTCCATTGAGATAAGCATACATTCAGCGTCAATATCCACCTCTGCCCTGAATATGTGTGCGTCGTGTTTCTGTGGAGCTGAAAAGATGTGAGAAGCTGGCTTTTGAATGAGTCCCTTGGCTGCCGAATACAAACCGGACAGGAAGTCAATCCGGGATGGCCGAGCTGCCTGGTCGGATTACAAGGTATTGACACCCTATATTGTAGGCATGTTATAGTCTTCTGGCCTCAACACTATGTTGAATGTATCGGATCTTAAGCACCACTCCTATTGACTGGCAATGGTTCTGCAATTCCCACTAACACCTCCTCTGGACCATCCTTTCTTACCTTATTGCCCGATTACCAGCCACTTTGCCGTTTCCCATTGTGCCTTTTATTATTTAATCATTCCTGCATTCCACTGTATCACAGACGTTCCCTTTGACCTTTCTCGCTGCGTATTTTTTCCAGGCGCTATTTTGTTGAAAAAATCTGTAATCTTTAACTTTTTCCTGAAATATCGGAATGATTATCCGACAGAACGTGATACCGGGTTCTTCATCCACAGAATCTGCACGACCGGCTGAGTTTTACTTAATATCTGTTTTTATTCGTTCTGTTTCCATATCCCTTTTAAGGGGATGTGCTATCTGTCCGGGATCGTCCTCTGCCTGTTTAAAATGGTGTGCTATCAGTCTCCGATCATTCTCTGTCTGTTTAAAAGGGATGTGCTGATGTCCCGAATTTCAAATTTCAAAGTTGAAAAACTGCTTTGGAGTGTGCAGGAATTTATTTTGTCTATGTGTTTGTGTAAGCCAGAGTGTGTGCAAACGTGCTGTGCGATCTTACTGTCATGTGAGAAAAATGCATTACATGCAACGTGATGCCATACTGATTTGTTTGAACACTCCCTCGTCGACTCGCTGACGGTAGAAGAATCTGCTGTGCGATATTGCTATTCCACATCTGAAAGAAGGGTAAAATACTCTAGTTCGAAATATATCGATTTTAGCCAGGGCTTGCGTGTGGGCTGTGTGACATGATGACATCCTCCACCCTTATGTTCAAATTCAAATCAAATCAAATCAAGACAAGACAAGACATGACTGACTGACTGACTTTGTTTATACATATTTTTATATATGTATATATATATATATATATATGTATGTTTATATACAATCCTAACTTTTTAACTTTCAAAATAAACGTGCTATTTCTGTTCTGCCTGCACTAGGCTCCATTACATTTGACCTCTTTCACAGCACAAGCATCTGTTGCCAGATCCAGCAGAACGACTTTAAATGATTGGCTTTTGTGGCCCATATCGTCCCTCTTGGCTTGTCTTCCACTGTGGGCTAACTGTGTTTGTGTATTTACAGACTGTACCCCCTCATTTCGAATGGAATTCTTCCAGTCACAAAGCCTTCGTTCAAGCAAAAAATATCTAGATAATGAATCAATTATTTATTTATTTAAAACAAATCAAATACAATTTTTTTTAAATACAATTTAAATTTATTTTTTTTATAAAAATGTTAAATATATATATATTTGTAAATTGGCTTTGTGTCTGAGTTGGTTTTAAGTCCCTTCCTCCTTCCTGCCTGTCGATCACCTGTGGTTTCAATTGCCGTTCCAGCCCGTCGTGGTCCAGAGCCCCACGCTCACTCACGCATTGCATAATTGCCTTCAGGGATTTTAGAAATCTCACTTTATTTTTTTAAAGCGAACTGCTGTCAGGCAAGTGTCATTCTGCATCGATGTAAAAGGGATGTACTTTCAGTCGCGGATCATTCTGTGAAAAGGATGGGTGTCAGTTCCGGTTCATAATCTGTCCCTTTAAAATGAATTTTCTCATAATCCCGGATCACCCTGTATAGTTTGAGAAGGAATATGAATTCAGCTACAGTGACCGAATTGTTAAACTGTTGTGTTCCAATTTACATTGGGGTTGCCTGCGCCGTTGCGCACCCAGATCGCAGTGCATCTGTTCATTCACTCGAAATGTGCTCATATTCATCTCATCCACCCCCTGATTTAGCAGTTGCGCCGAATCTGCTCCCAATATACCCGACAACAAATTTAACGTTCATGGTAGAGACTGCCTGGCCGAATGGATAAGGCGTCTGACTTCGATTACAATTGCGATATTATCAGAAGATTGCAAGTTTGTTTCCAGCTGCAGTCAATTAGTTTGCTGCGTGAAATGTTATATTCTTTGTTGTGATTCTGCCGAAAAAGCAGCCATCTCTTCCAGTCACTCACCTGAAGTAAAGGAAGGCTGTTTGCTTTAAGAATCTCATGCCACGTTTTCATCCTTGTCGATCTGGTTGCACGGGCAGAGCAAGCTGTGAAGTGGACTTTGTTGCACTTTTTAATCTTTGGATACAAAAAGCAGGAGATTGAATAGCTGACGCTGTGGTGAATAGGCGACGAGGTGGATGAGAAGTTAAGTCGATGGACTACGGATCCATTGTGCTCTATATGCATGAGTTCCAATCCCATCCTTGTCGTTATTGTATTACAGCTTTTACCCCGCTGGTCGTTTTGTCAATCACATTTAACCTCATCGCCAAATTCCCCTTTTAGTGACAAGGATGCTGCACTTTGCTCAAGTCATGTCTCAATTAATAATATATTCGTCAAAGTGATAACATTTGTAAGACTGCGGAGAGGGTGACTAATTAGACAGGTCTCTGAGGGACAGCACAAACACGATGGGCCTAATATCTTTTCTCACTACCGTCAGAATTTGAGAGCTATGCTCTTCACTGACGGCGGCTCGTTGGTCTAGATGTATGATTTCCGCTACGAGATGATCATATTTTAAATGTGAGAGGTCCTGGTTCCAAATCCCGGACGAGCCACGCCATCTTTTACTCAAAGTTCCGCTTCTCACAGCCGCTCGACATGAGAGTAAAAATAAATATTTCACATTAAAAGATGTGATTTTGCGCCGAATGTTCCCACAGCGTACAAACCCCAGGGCAAAGGGAAACTCATCCAACTGCGTAAAGTTAATGTGTCTCTGAGGTACTCGGCTCTGTGACTCGTTGGATAATCTAACCCCGTGTTTGGTTCCGGCCGATACTTGATCAGTTTATCTGCCGGTCTATACGCATAAGCTCACCTCAATTGAGATTAGCCTACATCCAGCGTCAATGTCCACCTCTGCCCTGAATATGAGTGCGCCCTGTTTCTCTGGAGTTGAAAAGATGTGAGAAGCCGGCTTTAGTATTAGGCCCTTGGCTGCCGAATTCAAACCGGACAGGAAATCCATCCGGTTTGGCCAAGCTGCCTGGTCTGATTCAAAGGCGGTGGCACCTTACATTCCAGGCATGTTTTACTCTTCTGACCTCAATTTTAAGTTCAACGTATCAGATCATAAGCACCGCTCGCATTGTCTGGTAATGGTTCTGCTGTTCCCTCTGACACCTCCTCTGGACCATCCTTTGTTACCTTATTGCCCGATTACCACCCACTTTGCCGTTTCCCATTGGGCCATTTATTATTTAATCACTCCTGCGTTACCATGTATCACAGACGTTCCCTTTTGTCCTTTCTCGATGCGTATTTCTTCCAGGTGCTATTTTATTTGAAATATCTGTAATCTTTAACTTTTTCCTAAAACATTGGAATGATTATCCGACAGAACTTGAATCCGGATTCCTCTTCCACAGAATCTGCACGACCTGCTGAGTTTAACACTATTATCTGTTTTTCTTCATTTTATTTCCGTATCCCTTTTAAGGGGATGTGCTGTCTGACCGGGATCATTCTGCGTTGTTTAAAATGGTGTGTTATCAGTCCCGGATCATTCTGTGTCTGTTTAAAAGGGATGTGCTCTCTGTACCGGATTTCAAGTTTCAAATTTCATCAACTGCCTTTGGACGTGCAGGAATTTTAGTTTGTTTGTTTGTTAGTTTGGCAACAATGTGTGCAAACTTGCTGTGCGATCTTACTGTGCATTACATGTCATGTGAGGAAAATGCATTACATGCAACTTGATGCCAAACTGATTTATTTGAACACTCCTTCATGGACTCGCTGACTGTAGAAGAATCTGCTGTGGGATTTTGCTATGCCACATCTGAAAGAAGGGAAAATACACAGTTAGAAATGTAGCGATTTTAGGCAGGCATTGCGTGTGGGCTGTGTGACATGATGACATTCTCCACCCTTATGTTCAAATTCAAATCAAATCAAATCAAATCAAGACAAGACATGACTGACTGACTGACTTTGTTCATAAATATATATGTATATGTGTATATTTATATACAATCCCAACTTTATAACTTTCAAAATAAACGTGCTTTTCCTGTTCTGGCTGCACTGAGCGCCATTACATTTGACCTCTTTCACAGCACAAGCAGCTGCTGTCAGATCCAGCAGAAGGACACACGCGACCTTAAAAGATTAGCTTTTGTAGCCCAGATCTTTCCTCGTGGCATGACGGGCTTACTGTCTTTAGGTATTTACTGACTGCACCCGCTCATTTCGAATGGCATTCTTCCAGTCACACCGCCTTTGTTCAGTCAAAAAATATATAGATTATGAATCAATCATTTATTTATTAAAAACAAATGACATTCAATTTTTTTAAAATAAAATTTAAATGTTTTTCATGTTTATCATATATATGTATATATATGTATATACATATATATATATATATATATTTGTAAATTGGCTTTTTGTCTGGGTTGGTATTACGACCCTCCCTCCTGCCTGCCTGTCTATCACCTCTGGTTTCAATTGCCGTTTCAGCCCCGCCTGTTCCTGACCCCCCATGCTCACTCATGCATTGCACAATTGCAATCAGTGATGATAGATATCTCACTTTATTCTTTTAAAAGGGAACTGCTGTCAGTCAAGGGTCATTCTGCATCTGTGTACAAAGGATGTACTTGCAGTCGCGGATCATGCTCTGTCTGTTTAAAAGGGATGGTTGTCATGTCCGATTCATAATCTGTCCCTTTAATACGAATTTTCTCATAATCCCGCATCATCCTGTTTAGTTTAAAATGAGTGTGATTTGAACTACGATGAATGATTTATTAAACTGTTGTGTTCCAAGTTACATGGGGTTTGCCTGCGCCAGTGCACACCCAGATCGCAGTGCATCTGTTCAGTTACTCGAAATATGCTCATCTTTTCCTAATCCACTCCTTGATATCGCAGTTTCCCCTAATTTGCTACCAATAGACACAACAAAATTTTTTACGCTGATGACAGAGGCTGCGTGACCTTATGTAGAGAGCGTCTAACTTCGATTGCAACGGCGACGTCATCAGAGGATTGAAAATTTGAGTCCTGCCGCGGACAATTAGTTCGCTGCGTGAAATTTTATATGCTTTGTTGTGATTTTTCCGAAAAATCAACCATCTCTTCCAGTCACTCACCTGAAATAAAGAACGGCTGCTTGCTTTGACAATCGAAGGGCACGTTTTCATCATTGTCGATCTGGTTGTACAGGCACAGCAATCTGTGAAGTGGACTTTCTTGCACGTTCTTTCTGTTTGCATACAAAAAGCAGGAGATTCAACGGCTGAAGCTGTGCCGGGTAGGTGACGAGGTGGCCGAGAGATTAAGGTGATGGATTGCTAATCCATTGTCCTCTGCACGCATGTGTTCGAATTCCATCCTCGTTGTTATTGTTTTACAGCCTTGACTCCTCCCTGCTTGTTTTGTTAACCACATCGCCAAATTCCCCTTTTGCTCACAAGGATGCTGCACTTTGCTTATGTCATGTCTCAAATTAAAAATATATTCCTCAAAAGGATAAAATTTTCGGACTGTTAAGAGGGGGACTTTTTCGATCGGTCTCAAAGTGACAGCGCAAGCACGATAGGTCGAATATCTTTTCTAACTACCATCAGAAGCTGAGAGCTATGCTCTTCGCTGTCGGCGGCTCGTTGGGCTTGTGGTATGATTCTCGCTTAGGAATGATTACATGTGAATTGTGAGAGGTGTCGTGTTCAAATCCAGGGCGAGCCCCCCCCCTATTTTACTCAAAATTCCGCTTCTTCCAGCTGCACGACATGTGAAAAAACAGACATAATTCACATTAAATGATGGTATTACGGTGTTATGGGGAGCGGGCAGGGAAGTGGACCTGAGTCCATGATCCGCTCAGCAATTATCGTATTAAATGATGGTGCAGACTCGAACGGCCATATGATCTATTGCTGCTCATATTTGATAAGTTCTTATGTTCTTATAAATGGGCGGTCCCTTATACTAAATCTATGTCCCCGAGTTTTCCTTTCCCCGAAGAGTGCAAATGTGCACTCTGCATCCACCTTGTCGAGCGTCCTCATTATCATATAAGTTCCGATAAGATAACCTCTCATTCTTCTGAACTCCAGTGTGGATCGCCCCAACCTACTTAACCTATCTTCATAAGTAAATCCCCCTCATCTCCGAAATCAACTTAGTGAACCTTCTCTGAACAGTCTCCAAGTATATCCTTCCTTAAATACGGAGACTAAAACTGTACGCAGTACTCCAGGTGTGGCCTCACTAAAACCCGATACAATTGTAGCAGGACTAATATGCTTTTATAATCCATCTCATTTGCAATAAACGCACATTCCATTGCCTTCCTGATCAATTGCTTTACCTGCATACTCATTTTTATGTTTCATGCACAAGGACCCCCAGGTGTCCCTGTACTGCAGCACTTTGCTACTTTTCTCCATTTAAATTTAATTTGCTTTTCTATTCTTTCTGCCACAGTTGGTAAGGTCACATTTTCACAAATTATATTGGAACTGCCAAACTGTTGCCCACTCACTTAGCCTGTCTATATCCCTTTGCAAATTTTTTGTGTGCTCTTCAGAATTTGCTTTCCTACCCATCTTTGTATCATCAGCAAACTTAGCTCCATTACACTCGGTCCTTTCAAGCAAGTCGTTAATATTGATTGTAAATATTTGAAGACCCAGCACCGATACCTGCGTCACCCCACTAGTCACTGTTTGCCAACGGGAAAATTACGCATTTATCCTGATGCTCTGTTTTCTGTTATTTAGCAAAGCCTCTATTCATGCTAATATTTTAATCCCAATCCCGTGAGCTGTTACCTTGTGCAATAACCTCTTATGTGGCACATTATCGAATGCCTTCTGGAAATCCAAATACAACACATCGACTGGTTTCCTCTTATCCACTCCTTACATCGTCAGAAACCCCAGCAAATTTGTTAAACATGTTTTCCTTTTCATGAATCCATGCTGATTCTGCTTGATTGAATCATGCTTTTCCAAATGTCCCGCTACTGCTTCATTAATAATGGACTCTAGCATTTTCGCAACGGCAGATGTTAGGCTAACTGGTCTATATTTTCCTTTTTTTGCTTGGCTCGTTTTTATGGGGCGTTACATTTGCGGTTTTCCAATCCGTTCTAACCGCCGCCGAATCGAGGGAATTTTGAGAAATTGTAACGAATGCATCCACTATTTCTGCAGCCACTTCTTTTTAGACCCGAGGATTTAAGCCATCAGGTCGAGGGGACTTGTCTGCCTTTAGTGCAATTATTTTACTAGTACTACTTCGCTCGTGATAGTGATAGTATTACATTCATCCCTGCCTATACCCGCTTGATTATCCACTATTGGGTTGTTTTTAGTGTCATCTACTGTAAAGACCAAGACAAAATATTTGTTCAACGTCTCTGCCATTTCCCTGTTCTCCAATATTAATTCCCCAGTGTCATCCTCCAGGGGACCAACATTCACATTAGCCATTCCTTTCCTTTTAATGTATTTGTAGAAACTCTTACTATCTGTTTTTATATTTCCTGTTAGTTTACTTTCATTATCTATCTTCCGTCTTTAATCATGATTTTAATTGTTCTCTGCTGGCTTAAAAAAATCCCCAATCCGCTGCTCTCATCTCCCACTAGTCTTGGCCACATTGTATATCTTTGATTTCAATTTGATACCCTCCGTTATTTCGTTAGTTAGACAAGGATGGTTATGCCTTCTCTTACAGCCTTTCCTTCTCATATGGTAAATTTATGTTTCGAGTAATAAAATATCTCCTTAAATGTCTGCACTGCTCATCAACCATCCCACACCTCAGGCTACTTTCATAGTCTAATTTATCTACCTCTGCCATCATACCTTTGTAGTCCCCTTTTTTTAAGCTGAGGGCACTGGAGAACCAAATTTCCCTCCCTCCAACTGAATTTGAAATTCAACCATATTGTGGTCACTCAATCCTATATTTTCTTTTACTCCGAGATCATTTATTAATCCTGTCTCTTTACATAGTACTAGACCTAAGATAGCCTGCTCCCTGATTGTGGGAGCATGTATTGTAGACATAAACTATCCCGGATACACTCTATGAGCGTCTCCTCAAGTCTACACTGACAAATTAATTTTATCCAGTAGATATGAATGTTAAAAGCCCCTATGATTATTGCCGTGCCTTTTTTACAAGCCTCCATTGTTTCTTGATTTATACTCCGTGCAATCGTGCAGCTACTGTTTGGGGACCTATGGACTACGCCCAACAGAGTCTTTATCCCGTTATTCTTTCTTATCTCCGCCCAAATTATTTAAATCTCTTGATCCTCTGAGCCAATATCTTTTCACACTAACGCACTGTTCCAATATTTTATGAACAGTGTTGCCCCAACTCCTTTTCCTTATTGTCTATCCTTCCGAAATGTCAAATTCCCCTGAATATTTCGTTTCCAGTCCAGGTCACCTTACAACCACGTCTCTGTAATGACTATCAGATCATACGCATTTGTATCTATTTGTGCTGTCAACTCATCTGCTTTGTTACGAATGCTACGTGCATTTAGAAAAATGCTTTTTAAATTTGTTTTTACCCTTTTTTCATGCATGCTTCCTCTGTCCGACAAACTCACTTTCTACATTTTTGCTTTTTAATTCAAACTCTACTTCCCTCCCTATTGAATCTATTCTAAGGTTCCCATCCCCCTGCCAAACTAGTTTAAACCCTCCCCAACAGCACAAGCAACCACCGCCTCCACCACCCCCCCGCCCCCCCCGCCACGCGAACTTATTGGTCCCGGCTCTGCTGTGGTGCAACCCGTCCAGCTTGTACAGGTCCCAACTCCGCCAAAAGCAGTCCAAATGTCTCAGGAAACGAAATCCCTCCATCCTGCACCATCTCTCCAGCCATCCATTCACGTGCTCAATCCTCCTATTTCTGTACTCACTCGTTCGTGGCACCTGGAGTATTCCGGAGATTACTACCTTTCTGGTCCAACTTTGTAACCTCTCTCGTAGCTCCCCAAACTCTGCCTGCAGGACCTCGCCCCTCTTTCTACCTATGCCATTGGTAACTGTATGGACAATGACCTCTGGTTGATCACCCTCCTCCATCAGAATGTCGTGCAGCCACTCGGTGACATCCTTGCCTCCAGGAAGGCAAAATATTATTCTGGTGTCACGTCTCCTGTGGCAGAAACGCCTGTCTGCTCCCCTGATTATTGAAACCCCTACCATTATAGCTCTTCCATTCTTTTCTCTCCTCCCCTGTGCAGCTGAACCACCTTCTGTGACGTGGATTTGGATCTGGCTGCATTCGTCAGAGGCACTATCTCCACACAGTACTCAGAAGACAATATCTGTTGGCGAGCGAGATGGACTCGGGGGCTCGTGCACTATCTGCCTAGTCCTCCTATTCTCTCTGCTGATCACCCTCTCCCGATCGACCTGCACGCCCTGAAGCTGCGGGGTGACCACCTCTCGTAGGGAATTGGGTCAATAGTTGATGGTGAACAGTTTGACACGCTCTGGGGAAAGTGTCTCATTCCATGCTTCTGTGATGCTACAATCCTCTCTCTCAGTGAACTTGTATTTTTACCTGTAAACGTCAGTTAATGGATTTAATTCCCAGCCGTGCCGGCAGGGATTTTCTCACATTTAGTGTGCTGATCTCTTTTTCTCTCTCTATCATTCATTCTATTTCTCTCTGACTCTAACTTTCTTTCCGTGTGTCAGTGTCGCTTTATGTCCATCTCAGTTGCAGTCAATTTCTGTCGGCTTTTCTCATTGGGGATCTGTTTATCTGTCCAAATATGACTTTCTCTGTCACTCTCTCCATCGCCCCCCATATCAGTTTACTCCATACCTTATGATTTATCCCTTAAGCGCTGCTTCAGTCTGAGATTGCTGATACTGATTGGTTGACGTGCATTTTACCATTATTCATTCAAAGATGTTCAGTGTTGACGGGAAGATTACATGTTCTGTGGTCAAACCAAGGGTGTTTGTTGTCTCGTTACGGACGACCAGTTCATTGCGTTATTTGCCGAAGTGCTGTGTTTTGCAGTTCAGCTTTTAACCATCCACAGTTTTTACAAGATATATATCCTCCCATGTTTGCAGAGTATGCAGACGCATAGTTTGCTCTGGGCTGAAAACTAAATTTTGAGTCTCCAAGCGATTTGCCGAATTTTCAAGCACTGCACTGCAGCGCGCCCATGACAGGGATGGCCGAGTTGTTAAGGCGTTGGATTTAAAATCCATTTGATGTATGTCTGCGTGGGTTCCAACCCACTCTAAGTGAATGTTCAATCAACTGCTTTGACAATTAGACTTAATGCTTTTTTGTTATGAAAGCGTGGAAGCGTTTCATAATCTCTGCAAATGATATATTTGTAATTCTCCCTTCAAGACAACGTTTCTTTGTTTATAATAGGTGTTCTGCCAATTGACTGAACATAGGAACAGGATTAGGCTATTTCGCCCCTCGTGCCTATTCGCCATACTGTTCATTCTTGGCTGAGCTCTATCGTAACTCCATCCATCTGCATTGGCTCCACATGATTTTAACCAATGACTAGCTAAAACAATTAATCTAAAATTAACATTTTTAATCGAGCTAGTATATCCTGATTTTTTTAGTAGATAAATCCATCAACCTTTGCGTGAAGAAGATTTTCCTAACTTCTCTGCCGAATGGCCTGCCTCTGATTTTAACATTATGTCCTCTTGTCGTAAACTCCCCCACGAACGGTTAAAAAAAGCTTTAACTCTATCTATCTTATCAATTCGTTTCAAAACCTTAAAAATCTCAATAAAATCACCACGTAACCTTCTATATTCCAGGGAGTACACGCCTAGTTTATGTAATCTCTCCTCTTAATTTAACCGGTGGCACTCTGCTAACCTTCTGGTGAGTATGAACTGTACACATTCCAATCCAGCCTATCATTTCTAAGGGACCGTGCCCTTAAGGGGACTAGACATAACGGATAGAAACGGCTTATTTCCCTTATCAGAGGGCTCAACAACCAGCGGGCATATATTTATCGTAATTGGAGAAGGTTTACAGGAGATGTGGTGGGAAATTTCCACACGTAGATAGTTGTGGTTGTGTAAAACGCACTGCCGAAAGAGTGGTAGAGGCAGAAACCTTTAGGACATTTAAAAATTATTTGGATGTGCAACTGAAGTGCCGTAATGCGCAGGGTTATGGAGCTTGAGGTGGAAAGTGTGATTAGGCTGGATAACCGTGGCGCAGACAGGATGGGCCGAAATTG
The DNA here is from genome assembly GCF_044704955.1 of Pristiophorus japonicus. Taxonomy (NCBI): domain Eukaryota; kingdom Metazoa; phylum Chordata; class Chondrichthyes; family Pristiophoridae; genus Pristiophorus; species Pristiophorus japonicus. The sequence goes on from NC_092009.1 coordinate 6,439,812, forward strand.
CCTCCTTCCGTGCTGTAAACATTTATGAATCTCTTATATTCTATAACTTAATGTGCTCCAGATATAGTCTAACGACATCTCTGTGCAGTTGAAGAAAAACTTCAGTTGCTTTATAGTCTAACTCCTTGTTATAAAGCCTAACATGCCATTAGTTGTTTCGAATATATTTGTAACTTGCTACTGCATTTTAGCGGTATGCGCACTTTGGAACTCCATCCCTCCGAGCTGTGCTCCATTTAATTAAGACTCAGATCTAAACTTTGTGATCTAAAATGGGTGACCACACAATTACCTGTTTGGAATATATCTGCCACTGAATCGTCCATTCATTTAATCTGTCAGTATATATTTATAAGTATACGCTAACGTCTGCACTAATTACTATATCACCAATATTTGCATCATTGGCAAACTGGAATATATGGCTGCCTGTTCTGCCTTCTTAATCTTTAAGAAATATAGAATGAAACAATTTTCTTAACACTGATATTTTGAAACGTACAAAGCTTTGAAGCCCTGGTTGGGTCTGTGCGAAGAGTAAGGTAGGAGTAAGATTTCAGCTCGATGACCCATTTGATCCTACAAATACACATCATGCAAGTGTGCGCTGTTTTCAAACAGTAAAGGCACGAGCTTGCATTCCCGTAGCATCTTTCACGAACATAGCATGACCCAACTGCTCGCCGTTGCTCAGTTTGAGTTCCGACAGGACCGCCAGCCTCCAGACATCATTACAGCCTTGGTCTAAATATGGCCAAAAGTAATTAATTCTAAAATGAGGCGAGAGTGATTGTACTTGACATCAAAGTAGCATTTGGCCGAATGTTTCATCAAGGAGGCTTCTAACGTTAAAGTCATGGCGGGGTTAATCTCCACTGCTGGAGACATACCTAGCCTAAAAGATGTTGGTTGTGGTTGTTCGACGCCAATCATCTCAGCCCAGGATATCCCTGCAGGAGTTCATCTTCACCTGCTTCATCAAAGACCTGCCCTTCATCATAAGGTCAGAAGTGGGCATGATCGTTGAAGATTGATTTTTCCAACTCGAGTATCAAATCTGCAGATAATGAAACAGGAAATATATCGCCTTTCCATTATTGTGGTGTGGTGAAAATCTTGGAACTCCTTCTATAACTGCACATTGGTAGTAACATCACCTCAGTGACTGAACCATACAAACATAGAAATTTATAGCACAGAAGGAAACAATTTAGACCATCATGTCCTTGCTAGTGGACAAAGCACTAGGTTTTTAGGGGGTGCAGTGGCCAAGTAATAAGGCGTCGGTATCATAAACCAAAGATAATGGGCTGGACCACCATCTGCGCCTATCGAGACTTTAACACATTAAATGTGACATTTTAAAGCTTTTTCCTTTTTAACCATCAAAACACTTCATAATTTTGAACTTATGCCATAAATCGCCTCTAAACGTTTTCTATTCGAATGAGAAAAATCTTTCTGACATGTTCTCGCCCGATTATCCCAATATATAGGAAAATGTAAATCCCCTATTAAAACCACACTGTCTTGACTACACGCTTGTCGAATTTCTCCATTTATATATTCTAGTACTTCACAGCTGCGACTAGCGGGCCTATGCACAACTCCCACTATTGTCTTAAATCCTTTCCTATCTCTTAATTCTACCCATAAAGTCTCCACGTCCGGCTTATCTGTAGTTAGATCCTCGGTTAGAACTGAATCATAGAATCACAGTTATTTACAGCACGGAAGAAGGAGATTTCGGCCCATCCGGTCAACGCCGGCCAACAAAGAGCTATCCAGCGGAATCCCATGTTCCAGCTTTTGGTCCGTAGCTCTGTACGTTATTGCACTTCAAGTGCATATCAAGCGCGTTTTAAATGTGGTGAGGGTTTCTGTCTCAACCATATTTCAGGCACTGTGTCCCAGACTCCCAACTTGCTCTGGGTGAAGAAATTTCACGTCAAATCCCCTCTAAACTTGCTACCAATGACTTTAAATATATGCCCCCTGTTTGTTGACCATTCTGCTCAGAAAAATAGGTCCATCCTGTCCACTCCCTCGATACCCCTCATAATTTTGAACACATCAATTATGTTTCCTCTCAACTTCCTATGTTCCAATGAAAACAAACCTAGCCTACCAAATCTTTACTCATAGCTAAAATACCCCAGTCCAGGCACATCCTCGTAAATCTCTTTTGCACACTCTCTAGTGCAATTACGTCTTTCCTGTAATGACGTCTACGCAGTACTCTAGCTGTAGCCCAAGTAATGTTTTATATAGCTCAAGCATAACTTCACTGCTCTTGAACAATATCCCTCGGCTAATAAAGGTAAGTATGCCGCATGCCTTCTCAACTAGCACGTTTTCTTTGCAACCTGAAACAGGGAGACAATGATGTAAATACTACAACAACATCAGCTTGCCTTTATGTAGATCCTTTAACAGAGTAAGACGTCACACGGCGCTCCACAAAAGCTTCAGACAAATGAAATAACGCTGACACGGAGCCACATAAAAGAGCAATTACGGCAGATGCCCCAAAGCTTGGTTTTAAGGAGCATCAATTTAGACATCATTTTGAAACACCCTAGGCCAGGAATATCAATCAGTGTTATTCCCTCTAGGTCTGAAAGTTGTGAGAAGTTGACTTTTGAATTGGACCCATGGTGTCGATTTCATACGATTACATAGGATATTCAATGCAAAAACAGGCTATTCGGCCCAACCTGTCAATATCGATGTTTGTGGTCCACTGGAGCATCCTCCCCTCTTTCCACATCCAGCACTATCAGCTTGGCCCTCCATTCAGTTCTCCCTCAAGTATTTATCTAACCGCTACTTACATGCATCTGTAATATTTGATTCAATCACTCTGGTGGTAGCGAGTTCGACATCCTTACCACTCTCTGGCAAAAGAAGATTCTTCATTATTCCCATTTTGATTTGTTGCTGATTTTTCTTATATTGATGGTCCCTAGTAATAAGAACATAGAACAGAAAAAATTAGGAACAGGAGTAGGTCATCGAGCCCCTCGAGCCTGCTCCGCCACTCAACAAGATCATGGCTGATCTGGCCGTGGACTCGGCTCCACTTACCCGCCCGCTCCCAATAACACTGAATTCCCTTATTGGTTAAAAATCAATATCTCTGTGATTTGAATACATTCAATTAGCTAGGCTCAGCTACTTCCCGAGGTAGAGAATTCCACAGATTCACAACCCTCTGGGAGAAGAAATTCCTTCTCAACTCGGTTTTGAATTGGCTCCCCCGTATTTTGGGGCTGTGCTCCCTAGTTCTAGTCTCTCCGATCTCTGCCTCTATCTTGTCTATCCTTTTCATTATTTTAAATGTTTCTATAAGATCACCACTCATCCTACTGAACTCCAACGAGTAAAGACCCAGTATACTCAATCTATCATCATAAGGTAACCCCCTCCTCTCCGGAATCAGCCTAGTGAATCGTCTCTGTACCCCCTCCAAAGCTAGTATATCCTTCTTTAAGTAACGTGAGCACAACTGCACGCAGTACTCCAGGTGCGGCCTCACTGATACCCTGTAAAGTTACAGCAGGACCTCCCTGCTTTTGTACTCCATCCCTCTCGCAATGAAGGCCAACATTCCCTTCACCTTCCTGATTAACTGCTGCACCTGCAAACTAACTTTTTGGGATTCAAGCACAAGGACCCCCAGGTCCCTCTGCACCGTAGCATGTTGTCATTTCTCCCCATTCAAATAATATTCCCTTTTACTGTTTTTTTTTCCAAGGTGGATGACCTCACATTTTCTGACTTTGTATTCCATCTGCCAAACAATAGCCCATTCGCTTAACATTTCTAAATCTCGTTGCAGTCTCTCTGTGCCATCGACACAACCCGCTTTCCCACTAATTTTTGTGTCATACTTTCCCCACAAGGGGAAACACTCTGTATCGACTCTATCAAAAGCGTTCACGCTATTATAGAGATCTATTAGTTCACCTCTCATACTTCTCGTTTCGCGACACAATAAATTGAGCTTGACGATTCTTTCCTGATAGTATACCATCTTCTCTGCACCCTATCCAGTGCCTCGCTAGTTTATTGTCTAAAAAAGCGACCAGAATTGCACATAGTACGCCTAATGTGGTCTAACTTTAGAGAGTTCTATATTGGTCGGTTTTTAAACCGGCTTGGTCAGGCTGCCTGGTCTATTTAAAAGGGGCCCGCACCTCAACTTTTCAGGAGACAGTTCACAGGCATCATGTAGTAACTGAAGGCAGTTTGCTTACAGAAGCTGATTGTACATTTTCAACATTGTCGATCTGGTTGCACGGCAGGACACGACGTGATGGGGATTTTTTGCAGCGTATTTCTATACGGATGCAAAAAGCCTGAAATGGAATAGCTGAGTTGTGCTAGTTGGCAGACGAGAGGTTAAGTCGATGGACTGCAGATCGATTGTGTTAATTTACTTTGTTAAGCGTTTGTTGCTGATAAACCTTCCAAGCATTTGACTGAATATGACATAAATTAAGCTTTGAATCCAAATCTCATCAAAACTGTAAATTCCTGGTAACATTATGGAACATACATAAATAAACACCTTATTCTTTATGCTGCGCGCTCACCGAGTAAGTCACGGTGATTTCTTACATTTTTCTTGATATGCCAACTGAATTTACTGACTGGAGGAATTGTATTAACGCCACGTGATCGGCTCGGCTCATCCTTGGGCCGAATTGCGAGTGGTGCGAGTAAATTCTGCAACTGAATCATTACTGTTCTTTAAGGAATGGAAAAAGCACTTACACATCCTGCTATACAAGTGGGCACAGTCCCATTCAACTCTCATGATACTTTATCCCCTCTTAGCGGGACTGGAGAACCATTTTCAAGAAGGAGGCTCATGGTCTGCTCAGCAGAAATACAATGTTCTGCATGTTCTTTCAGACAGCTTTCCAACTGGCATCCAACTGCCGTGCGAGCTTGCTGATACTCCATGTCAATAATATTGGAATGTCTTTACAAAACTAATTTTGAATATGTGACCTGTATTATCAAAAAGATTTGGCAGCATTAATAGCTCTATATTGTCGTTTGTGTCAGTATCCACATAAGGTACACACTACCTTAAGACAACTGTAATCGGTGCTGCTTTATTGCACTGCGAGCGCGAAGGAACATATCTGTGAAGATATTTGCCCCGAATTTACACCATTCCTGTCCTATAGTCCAAGTCTTTCTTTGCCGATTGCTGTCCTTGTTGCAGGTTAGATCAACCCAGGCCGTCCATTTAAACCTGAGAAGTCAATCAGCGAAAACCAGAGAAATACAAGAGGCAGAGACAGGGAGAGATAGAAAGATGCATGCGAAGACAATAGCAGAAAACATCATTGCAGCTTGAAATCCTTTTGCTCTCATGAAATGTTGTAAAAGCGTAAAAGATAATTGGGCGACAGTTTAAACGTGCATCCCGCCCTTGCGGATCTCTCAGGCTCTGAGAGAGGGAAATGCAGCCCATCAGCAACAGCTCTTAGTTATTCAAGCACTGAACGGAGCTTTAAACAGTGTAGCGGCGAACAGGTAAACCTGAGTAGATTGCAGGCCCAAAACATTAAACCTTCCGGCTATCACAGACAGTTGCGGTTTACTGCAAACAATTACTTTCCAGCCACGGAACCAGCCAACCCTGTCCTGCAGGGCGATGGGGAAAGGACGGGGGAGTGGGACTAGCTAAGAGCTAGCACACTCTCGATTGGACGAATGGCCTCCTGCTGTGCGGTAACCATTCTATTAATTTACATTTGGTCTTTGATGGGACTCGAATCGATAAGTTTGAATGTTTCCATAGAATAGAATTAGCGACAACTCCAATGCACCAACATTGCAACATGGAGCACAACATTTTTAGCGAAATGTTCAGGAACATTCTTGTTTCTGTTGAATGTGGTGTAGGAATTATGTCGAGATAAACAATGTGTTTACATATCTTCTCTTTGAAATCGAGTGTGTTTCCGGCACATTATTCTTTACATCAGAGTTACTGATTAAATGTCAAAACGCCTCCACTCCACCTCACAAATACGTACAATTTTCATCCTCCGTTGCAATATTTTATGCTTGAATAAAACATTGAATATGTTGGGAAGGTTTGGGAATACATCAATTGCACCTTCGATTAATGTCGAAATGTCACAAGCAAAGCCATCAGCTGCACTAGGGGAGGCTCGAGCTCACAACCTCGGCCTGCCTGGGTGCTGACACTGTCATATAAGTACTGCGCGCTATCCGATTCCATCGCTGCAAGGGATGCGAATGCTGAGTGGTATTTGTGCTCCCATCATACAGCTGCCTATTCCACCTTTCTTATAATTCCTCCCCTAAAAATCTATCGAGATTGGGGCAATTGACATTTTCAAGTTTCACATTGATCGCTTTTTTTAGGCAAGGATACAAAGATTTATGGAATCATCGCAGGCAAATGGAATTATGAATTCGATAAAAGGGACAGAAACGGAAACAGCTGCAAACAAACGTTGCATTTTATGCAAATTTAATAGCAACAATATCCATGCCGTGCGCAACTGTGCTGTGGTCAGAGACAAACGCCCTCAGCTTCCGAAACTCCCGTGGCTTTTCTGTGGCTCTCTTTTCTCTCTTTACCTTCCTCCTGCAAGCTGCCAATTTTTAAAACTTGTTTTAAATGTTGCTCTGGGAGAGGGCGTTCCACATTCTCAGAACCATCTCTACCGTTTCATTGCTTGATTTCTATGTTTATTAATTATGAAACTTCTTGAGCCACAATGGTAGTGCTTCCGACAATACATTAAAAGGCGGCTAATGGAAACAGTTGTGATCAATGTTTCGTTTTGTACAGAATTGAACCTATATCACTCAAGAAGGAATGTTATATATAGAATCAGCTATATCTTCTTTTAAATGTTGGTTCATTCGCTCTCTCGTGCCAGATGAGGAATTGTTTGATCACCTCATTTATTTCATGTGGGGAACAGGCACGGGTATTCATTCAGAAATAACCCACAGATTCACATGGAGATAACTGCAACGAGAGAGGCAGACAGCAGCGTGGTACATTGCGGAATGGACAAGAGAAATGGAAAATAGAAAACAGCCTCAGACTCTGAAAAGTACAATCATCAAGTGCAGAAGCATTGGCTGCATCAGGTGAGACTCGAACTCACAACATCGGCATTTCCCAAGCAGTGTACTGTCATATAAGTACCACGTGCTAACCGATAGCGCCACCGTAGTTGCATATCCTGCAATTTTATTGCTCCCGTCATACAGAAAAGCCACGGGAGTTTCGAAAGCTAAGGGTGTCTGTCTCTGACGACAGCATTGTTGCACACGGCACGGATATTGTTGCTGTTGCAAGAAAGAAGACAAAGAATCATCGAATCGTTCAACACAGAAGGAAGCTTTTCATCCCATCGTGTCAATGCCGGCTCTCTGCATGAAGCCTTCAGTTATTGAGACTCCATAGATTCTCGCCATAGACGTGTTTTATTTTTTGTGTAATGTTTTGTTATTTGTAATGAATTTGTTAGTCCGTGCAGGAAATTTATAATATATATTTTTGCATCCATCTGTGAGTTGTAAATTAAATTGTGTGGAACATTGATAATCAAATTATTTGTGTTCATATATGTGTTATTATGAATTTATCTCTAAGTATCTCGGTGCTATAATTGTATTTACGTTTATTTGCGAGGTGTTTACAAGTAACATAGATTCAAAGATGTACAAAGAAAATACATTTATAACAAACACAGATGCTCCACAATACTATTGTAAATAACTATGTTGCATTCAAATACATAAACACTAACACAGATATACAAAATATATTTATAACCCACAGAACAAATTGCAACTTAACACAGAGACACCAAAATATATTTAGAGCTATCACTGATCAAAGAACATTTTACTCTCTACGGTCCTCAGCAAAGTCTGCTGTGCCTGTGTTTCCCCTGCTTGTGCTCGGTGTAAGGGAAGGTTTGGCCGAGCCGTGGTATATCGTTTCCCAAGGATGGGCTGAAATGAGCTGTCTGAGGCCACGTTCACTGCTATCGTTGATATATAATAATCGTCTGGAATTGTGTATAATGCATAATTACAAAATTTACAGATGTTTCATCCTGGTACACAAATCCACTGCCAAATTAGTTCAACCCCTCACGCGCCCCCGTTGTTAAACTTCCCGCGTGGACATTGGTCCAAGCTCTATTGATGGACAACCCGACCTGCTGCAACAGGTCCCTGCTGCGCCAGAACTGGTCCCAATGCCCCGGATTCTGTAGCCCAACCTCGTGCACCGTTTATTCAGACATACGTTGCTTTTTCCAACCTCAATAGCGCGGGGCACTGGGACTACTCCATGGAATACCTTTGTGGTCCTGCTCATTATTTTCCTCAATTGCACCTGAAACTCTGACTGAAGGAACTCATCCCCTTGTTTCCTTCTATCATTAGTTAGCACATAGTTCACGGCTTATGCAGCTCCCCTTCGCCTCTCAAAATGTTCTGCACCCACTCAGTGATGTCCTTTACCTGGCAGAAGGGAGGATACACACCACCCATGACTCACGTTTACCGTCGCAGAAAGGTACTGACTTTCGAATTGCCAATGACGTCAACTTATGTTACTTTTTACTTTCAAAAGCAAAGTACTGCGAATCCTGTAAGCCTGAAATGAAATCAGGAAATGTTGGATATACTCAGCCAGTCATACAGCATCTCTGGAAAGATTTCTGATGACGGGGTTGTGATTCAATGTCATTGTCATGAAGCATCAACAATGCAATCCAGATACGGTCCGACATTGTAATCCCAAAGCGCCAGTTTGTGGGTATTGAAACCAATCCGGATACCACGCATTAATCTGGTAGCTCAATTTTTGTTGTTGTTCTGGTAAAGTCGCAACAGCAGAGGACTGCAACGAAATATCCAAATCTTTAAGATAAATCATATGTTTTACAATTAATAAAACGAGCCAGTTCCAAAAGACATTCAATTTTCAAAACGGTTAACTTCCGCCGTTTAATTTCCGCCATGTCTGTTGGGGAAAAACACAGGTTTTCGTTGTTTTTTTTGATTGCAGTTCATTGCTGTTGCGACTAGTTTACTTTGAACATTCTCCCTTTAAACATTCTCACAGAGGCCGCCCAACTGTTTCACGAGTTCTTGACATCAACGTTTACTCATGCCTGTGACCGCCACCTAGTGGTTAGGATGCAGCGCTCTCTCCCCGTCGGCACAGGTTCGATACCCATTCTGGGATTTATTAAATTAAAATGAAGCTTATTCAATTAATTTCATAACGTTCTGTGAAAGATTAATAATTATTGCAATCGCCATTGACAATTTGTCACGTTTGTTTCAGACTGAGGGAAATACATGGCAACAGAGAGCCTGCCAAATTTCCAACAATTGCGGTCTCTCAGGGCACGTATGATGTCAGCAAACACCCGTCGAGGCCTCTCAAGTGCGCTTCTCAGAGCGCGATGTGTGTGCGCTGAAAACCAGCACTGGGACAGTCAAAATGGCTTTTGACAGATCCAACGCATCCCCGAGAGAAGGGTCATTGCGGTCGGAGATTTGCGCTATTTTACCAAATCTTGCCGAAACGATCTCCTTTAAAATCTAACGCCTGGTAAAGGTGACAGAGATAGATAGGCAGTGGGAGAGAGTTATGTGCATGTCAGAGAAAGAAAGCGAAAGACAGGTGGTTTTGATGGAGAAGAGACTGTCCGGAGAGACAGAAATCGAGGCAGACAGATTTTGAAAGAAAGAGAGAATGAGCGACGGACGAGGGGGTGGGGAGACAGACTGAGTTAATTATGGTGGGGGATATAGAGAGCGACAATACTGAGGCAAGGGGGCGGCAAGACCGACCGACAGGGTGAGAAACGGATAGAGACAAATTGGGTGGAAGGGAGATATGATGGGTGACAAAGAGAGAGTAAGAGGTGGAAGGCTGAAGGGCGGAGGCAGTCGGCTGAGAATGATGGAAGGGGGAATTGCGTGACAGACAGGCGAGGCAGAAAGGGAAGACTGATGGAAGGCAGATAGAGAGCGACAGTCAGGGGCAGACAAGGTTGAATAGTGGAAGGGGACAGTAATTGACAGACAGGGGAGACAGACGAGGGTTAGCCAGAAAGATAACACACTGGGCTGAGATAGAGATGAAGAGAGAGAGACAGACGGTGGGTGAGGCAGTGAGAGTGAGAGAGAGGGGGTGAGACAGACGTGTAAGAGACAGATAAATAAAGAGTTTGGTGAAACAATCGGGGCAAGCAGAGCAAAACGGCGAAGATACAGATGGGGCAGACAGCAACGGCAGACGGATGAGGAGACAGAGACAGAGAGAGAGGCATACAGAAGAGACAGGAACAGAAAGACATATGAGGAGGCAGAATGAGAGAGAGATACGGCGGATCAGAGCGAGAGACAGACACGGGTAGGTGGGTGGGAAGAGAGATAGAGTGATGGAGACAGGCGGTGGAAAAAGACAGATGGCAAGACAGAGAGAGGCAGGTGGGGGAGAAAGAAGGAGAAGACAGACCGGGAAAACACAAAGAAAGAGAGTGAGAGAAACCATACCGTAGCAGAGTGGGAATGTTACTGAACTACTAATCCAGAGGCCTGGTCTAAAGATCGCCGAGATGTAAGTTCAAATCCTGCCACGGCAGCTGAAGAATTTAAATTGAGTTAATTACATGAATCTGGATTTAAAGAGCTAGTATCAGAGATGACCATGATAGTACTGGATTGTCATAATTATCCATCTTGTTCACTAATGACCTTTTTTGGGGATGAAATATGCCGTCCTTTCCTGGTCTGGGCTATACATGATTCCAGTCGCAGAACAATGTGGTTGACACTTCAATGCCCTCTACAATGGCCCAGCGAAACACTCAGTTGAATCAAACTGCAGCGACAAAGTCGGCACTGTGGGAGTTCCTTCACCACACGGACTGAAGCGGTTAAAAATAGTCTGCTCACCACCACCTTCTCCGGGGCAGTTTCAGAAGGGCAATAAAGGAAGGAAGGCCTTGGTAGCGACGCCCACATTTCTGATTTCATTTTTTAAAAAAATTTTGGAGACAGGGGAAGAGGCCGACAGAGAGAGATATCGAGACAGAGGCAGACGGCGGGGTAATCGATGGGTCAAACAGAGTGAGAGTGAAGAAGAGACAGCAGGGAGATAGACGTGGGGGGAAAGAGGGAAAGAACCAGATGGCGGAGTCTGATAGACAGATCGGCAACGTAAAGAGAGATAAACATTTGGCGGTGACAGAGAGAATGAGAGATGGGGAGACAGAAGTGAGTACACGTGCGGAGGGTCAGAGTGGGACAGACGTGGGAGAGAAATGGGCAGAAAACAGACCGGAAAGACAGGGAGAAAACGACGTGGTTGACGAAGCAAAAGAGCTGGGGGAGCGAGAGACAGCGAGCGAGAGCAACAAATTGGGTGTGGTGGGATAGAGATTGACTGGAAGAATGGTGCATTGCGACAGGCTGCGGTAGATAGATGATATGTTACAAAGACAAAGGCTGAGATGGTGCTAGGCGGGAGCAGGCAAACTGGTGAGCCAGAGGGGCAAAAGAGAGAGTGAGAGAAAGACAGGTGAGATATAGGAAGGAGATAGAGAGGAGCGGTGGGGTGGGCGGTGCACAGAGAGAGAGAGAGAGACCTACAGGAGGTGATAGATAGAGAGAGACAGACCGTGTGGTGGAGATAACCGACTGGAAATGTAAAAGGAGCATACAGAGTGGGTGAGGTTGATGGTGGTAGACAGACGGGAGGATGTAGAAGGGGAGAGAGATAAAGCAGAGGGAAACGGGCAAGACAGAAATAGAACAGACGTATCAGACAGACACAGAAAAGTTAAGGAGAGAGAGAGCAAGACTGGGGAGACAGAGAGGGTGAAAAACGGGGAATTAAACAGGAGGGAGACAGGGAGGTAACGACAGAGACAGACAGTGAGAGAGAAAGGTCGACAGACGGCGGGGCCAGACGGACGGAGAACTGCAAGGGAGAGACTCGAGAGACAGACGGGAGAGGAACGGAGGGGAAGAGACTGATGGGCACAGACGGCAGACAGAAATAGAGATAACAGCAGAGGAAAGAAAAATACAGTGGGAGTCAGACGGAGAGACAGGCGGGAGGGGCACAGAGAAAGAGAGACGGGGGTTACACAAGTGGCGAGAAAGACGGAGGAGTGATAGGTTGGGCAAGAGAGTGTTGGAAACAGATGGGGAGACAGAAAGAAAGACAGACATGAGGAGACAGAGCACGAAAAACAAACGGGGAGGCACTTTCCAGTTCCGCTCTCTCGTCCAATTTTACTGAAGAAAAATGTAATTGGCACTTTAAATAGTGTCGTGGAACATAATGTTGCAAAGAGACGATTATTAAGTGTTGTGACAATAACTATGCAGATATAGGTCCCAGTGACGAAGTGTAAATTATTTCATATTGAACCTAAGAAAGATGGATCAGAGTATATTATACTTAGAAACTGTGCCTGACAATGATATTTAGGGGTGCAAGTACTGCAATCTCTCCTAATCCCCCTGTTTTTGCTGGTCATCATTCTCGTATTTTGAACACCAAATGCACCAGTTTCTGAAACTCCTAATTTCCATGTATCCGAGCTCTGAATTCCCCATGTTTAAAGAGCTCCTAATTCCTCTTTTTCAGGAGCTCCTTATCCCACTGTTTCAAGAGCTCCTAATTCCTCTGTTTCAGGCGCTCCTTATCCCTCTGTTTCTGGAGCTCCTAATTCCTCGTTTCAGGAGCTCCTTATCCCTCTGTTTCAGGAGCTCCTTATCCCTCCGTTTCAGGAACACCTAATTCCTCCGTTTCTGGAGCTCCTTATCCCTCTGTTTCAGGAGCTCCTAATTCCTCTGTTTCAGGAGCTCCTTATCCCTCTGTTTCAGAAACTCTTGATTCCCCTATTTCACGAGCTCCTTATCCCACTGCATCTGGAGCTCCAAATCCAGCTGTTTTTGGAGCTCCTTATCCCTCTGTTTCAGGAGCTCCTTATCCCTATGTTTCTGGAGCTCCGAATTCTCCATTTTCTTGCACTCCTCATTTCTCTATTTCAGCAGCTTCTAATTCTCCAGTTTAAGGTGCTCCTCATTTCCCTGTGTCAGGAACTCCAGATTACCCTCTTTCTTGCGCTCCAATTACACTGCTTCTGTAGCTCTTCCTTCTAATGTTTCAGTAGCATCTTTGTCCCATGTTTTGGACTAAATAATGCCCCTGTCACTGGAGCTCATACTTCCCCTGTATCAGGTGAACCTCGTTCACCTCTTTCTTCAACTGCTAACTCTCATTTTCTGCTGCTCATTATCCCCCTGCATAATAAGGTAAAGTGCTGGAGCTCATAATTTTCCTCTTCCTAATTACCCTATTTCTGGCTCTCCTACTTTCCCTGATTATGATGCCCCCTCCTAAGGTCGCAGTATTTGGAGTTAAGAATTCCATTGTAACTGTAGCTCTCTCGTAATCTCCCTGTTTATTTAGCTCTCTACTAATTTTCAGGTTTCTGTTACGGTCTCCTAATTCACCCATACCTGGAGGTCCTAATTCCCCTGTTTCTGTTGATCCTAATTCTCCGCTTTTCTGGAGATCCTAATTCAACTGTTTCTTGATCCAATTTCCCGTCATTCTAGGGCACTCTCATTCCGTTGTTTCTGCAGATCAACCAATGCTGATGTTTCAGAGCTCCTAATTTCTTTGTTTCCAGAGCTCCTAATTCCCCTGTTTCCGGAGGTGCTAGTTCCCCTGTTTCTGCTGCCCCATCCCAATTCATTCTTTTTATGAATAACCTAACTCCGCTGTTTCAGCAGCTCCAACTTCTGCTGTATCTGGTGCATTTAATTCCACGTGTGTACACCACCTGAAGTAATGAAAGACGTTTGCTTTAAGAAGCTGATGGCACATTTTCAACATTGTCGATCTGCTTGCAAAGGCAGGACAAGTGGTGAAGTGGACATTCTTGCACAATATTTCTGTTTGGATGCAAAAAGCAGGAAATTGAATGCCTAGCGTTGCTTCAAACCTGAGAGGAGGTGGCCCAGAGTTTAAGGCGAATACCTGCTAATCCATTGTGATCTGCATGCGTGGCTCCGAATCGCATACTCGCCCTTATTGTGTAAAGCGTTTGAAGCCTCTTGTTGTTTTGTCAATCACGTAAATACCTTTTACTTTCAAGGATGCTGTACTTTGGTCATGTCATGTCTCAAATTAAGATAGGGCCTGTAATTCCGGCCTCACTGTGTCTGTACGGAGTACGTACGCAACCGGCAAGCACCCACAAAAGCCCTTCTTTGATGTGCGAGGCGCATGCACTGAAAACCAGGTTTTCCAATGTCAAATTCTTGCTTGACAGACCCAAAGCTTCTTCAGGAGAAGGACATTCGCATGTGTATGCGCTATTCGCCCATCAATTGCCCAGCGAATGTCCTTAAATTGCTTGCGCCTGGGAAAAGCAGGTGCATAGCCTGCTTTTTTCAGCGTAAGAGTTTTTAAACATGTAAAAAATATAAAAACATATAGAAAGAAAATGTAATAACATTTTTATGTTTAAAAACTCTGTCCACTAAGAAAGGTTTATTTAAACCCTAAATATCAAACTTTAAAAAAAAATCCGAATAATATATTTCTTTTAACACATTTGTTAACTTTAATTTAAATTAATATTACATATGTGAGGTGTTTTTTTTAACTTTTTATATGTGTTTGGGTGATGGGGCTGTTTTCATTCGTAATACTGAGAATCCCTACTTCCGGAGATGCTATTATTACGAATGATAATACTGTACATTCTTTGGCTGTCCAGAGCCACGTGAATCAAGCTTCTCCCTCCACAGCTCCAAGACGTGAATGCACTGCGAAGCGCGGGAAGAGAAGGCCTCAGATGCGGAGTATGCAGGAGCAAAACGTAGGTGTGGAACGTTATCACTATTTGCAGCCGAGCGCCTGGGGGAAGCCTAGCACAATGACTTCAGGCCCAATATAGTCAACAAAGATAAAATTTACCTTCTTATGTTGTTATCCGCAGGACTATGGAGAGGGGGACTAATTTGTTCGCTCTCTCAGAGACACAGCACAGCCACGTTGGGCCGAATAGCTTTCTTCACGACCGTCAGAATAATCCGTTTTAATATAAAATGGGTTACACACTTTACTGTCGGCTGCTCATTGGTCTCCGGCCTTGAATCTCTCTTTGTGATTTTCACAGTGGAAATGCGAGAGGTCATGGATCATTTTGTGTCTGTCTAAACCGATATGCTGTCAGTCCAGGATCAATCTGTGTCTGTTTTCAAAGGGATTTGCTCTCAGTCCCGGGTCATTCTGGGCCAGTTTAAAATAAAAGAACTCTCAGTCCAAGATCATTCTATATCTGCTTCACAGGGATTTGCTTTCAGTCCCGCAAATTTCTGTGTCTGTTTAAAAGGGATATGCTATCAGTCCCGGATCATTATGTGTCTGTTTAAAAGGGATGTGCTGTCTATTCCGGATTTCAAATTTCAAATTTCAACAACTGCCTTTGGAGGATGTAGGAATTTAAGCTTGTTTGTGAGTTTGTGTAAGAGAGAGAGGGAGAGAGTGCAAACGTGTTGTGCGATGGTGCTTGGCATTTCATATCATGTATGAAAAAAGGCATCACATGGAATTTGAAGCCATGCCGATTTTTTTGAACACTCCTTCGCGGAATATCTTACAGGAGAAGAATCTGCTGTGGGATCTTGCAATTCCACATCTGAAAAAATGCAAAAAAACACAAGTTAGAAACATACGGATTCCAGCGACGGCTTGCGTGTGGGCTTTGTGACATGATGACCTTAACCACCTTATTTTCAAATTCAAATCAAATCAAAACAGGACAAGACAAGACTTGACTGACTGACTGACAGACTTTGTTAATATATTTATATTTATATATATATTTATAAGTATATAAGCGTGTGTGTGTGAGTGAATACGTATATACTGTGTATAACTCCCCGATTTTTAACTTTCACAATAAATGTGCTTTTTCTGATCTGCCTGCACTGGACTCTATTGCTTTTGTCCGCTTTCGCAGCACAAGCAGCTGCTGTCGGATCCTGACATTGCACATCTGAAAAACAGCAGAGAGACACATGTCACTTTAAAAGATGGCCGTTGCCTCCCACATCTTCTCTCGTGGCTTGTCTTCCACAATGGGCTGACGGTGCCTGTTGGTATTGACTGGTTGCACACCCTTATCTCCAATGGTAAACATCTAGACACACAAAGCCTTCGTTCGATCTAAAAATAATTACATTATTAATTGATTATATATTTAAAGAAATCAAATCAATTTCAAATTTTGTTAACTAAACTTATTATCAATACATTTCTTTAAAAATTAAGTAGATAAATTGGTTTTTTTCTGGAGGGTTTTACTTCCCTCCGTCCTTCCTGCCTGTCTATCACCTTGGGCTTCAATCACCTTCCCAGTCCCACGTGTTTCAGAGTCCCACGCTCACTCACGCACAGCACAATTGCGTTCTGGGATGATAGAAATCCCACTTTATTCTTTTAAAAGAGAACTGCTGTCAGTGAAGGGTCATTCGACACCTGTGTTAAAGGGATGTGCTTGCGGTCCCTGATCATTCTGTGTCTGTTTAAACGGGATGGTTGTAAGTTTCGGTTCACAATCTTTCTCTTTGAGACAGATTTTCGCATAGTACCGGATCACTATGTATATTTTGAAAAGGAGTCTGATTTCAGCTGTGATGACCGAATTGTTAAGCTGTTGTGTTCCAAGTTAGAAGCCCAGCTAAAGTGCGCACCCAGATCGCAGCGCTTCTGTTCATTTACTTGAAATATGCTCATCTTTTCCAAAACCCACTACTTTGTACAGTTATTGCCCCGAATTTGCTCCTAATATAAAAAACAACATTTTTTTTCCTCGTGGCAGGAGCCGCGTGGCGTAATGGATAAGGCATCTGACTTCAATTGTAACCGCGACATTATCGGAAATTTGCAGATTTGAGTCGAGCCACGGTAAATTAAATCGCTGCGTGAAATGTTATATTCTTTGTTGTCATTCTGCTGCAAAACCAGCCATCTCGTACAGTCACTGACCTGAACGAAAGGAAGGCTGTTTGCTTTAAGAAGGTAATGGCACATTTTCAATATCGATCCTGTTGCACGGACAGAACAAGCGGTGAAGTAGACTTTCTTTAACATTATTTCTGTTTGAATGCAAAAAAGCAGCAAATTCAATTGCTGACGTAGCTGTTAATAGGAGACGAGGTGGCTGCCAACGACAGGCGATGGACGTCTAATCCCGTGTGCTTTGCAGGTTAAACAATTGATTCCTTCGGTTACTTTTTCAATCATATTTAATGTCATGGCCAAATTCAACATTTCATGACAAGGATGCTGCACTTCGGTCATGTAATGTTCAAATTAATAATATATTGATCAAAGGGAAAACATTAGTTGTGCTATGGTCATTTGGGACTAATTAGATAGGTCTCTGAGAGACAGCACATGCAGGATGGGCCGAATAGTGAACTACCGTCAGAGTCTGAGACCTACGCTTCTCGCTGTCGGCGGCTTGTTGGTCTTGGGGTAGGATTGTTTTGGGATTTTCAAATTGAAATGCGAGAGATCCCGGGTTCAAAGCACGAACGAGCTCCGCCAGCTTTTAGTCAAAGATCCGCTTCTCACAGCCGGTCGACATGTGAGAAAAATTAAGAATGAAAACGTGTGATTTCGCGGAGTTGTTCCCACTGCGTTAAAATCGCAGAGTTTCACAGGAACAAGGTGAAAGTTAATAACTGAGTAAAATTAAACTCTCTCGGATATACTCGGCTCGGTGCCTCGTTGGACAACCTAAACCAGTATTTAATTTCGGTCAATACTTAATCAGGAAATCTTCCTTTCTGCACGCATGAGCTCATCTCAATTGGGATAAGCATTCATTCAGCGTCAATCTTAACTTCAACGTGATACACACTCTGCCCTGAATATGAGTGCGTCCTGTTTATCTCGCGCTGAAATGTTTTGAGAAGATGGCTTTTGAATTAGTCCCTTGGCTGCCGAATTCAAACGTACAAGAAATCAATCCGGAGTGATCAAGCTGCCTGGTCTGATTAAAAGGCGTTGACAACCAATATTTTAGGAATTTTATAGACTTCTGGCCTCAACATTAGCTTCAAAGTATCGGATCATAAGCACCGCTCCCATTGTCTGGTAATGGTTCTGCTGTTCCCACTAACACCTCCTCTGTACATCCTTTGTTACGTTATTGCCCGATTACCACTCACTTTGGCGTTTCCCATTGTGCCATTTATTAATTAATCACTGCTGCGTTTCACTGGACACAGGCGCTCGCTTTTGTCCTTTCTCGCTGCCTATATTTTCCAGGCTCTTTTTTTGTTGAAAAAAATCAGTAATCTTTAACTTTATCCTTAAAGATCGGCGTGATTATCCGACTGAACGTGAAAACGTGTAAATTGGATTTGTCGGGTTGGTTTTAATTCCCTCCCTCCTTCCTGCCTTCTATCACCTGGAGCATCAACAACCGTGCCAGCCCCACGTGGGCCTGAGCCCCACGCTCATTCACGCACAACCCAATTGTCTTTAGGAATTGTTGGTAAATGATCAGCAATGCATCCATTAATTCCGGACCACTCCCTTAAGTACTCTGGGATGCAGACTATCAGGCCCCGGGGATTTATCGGCCTTTAATCCCATCAATTTCCCTAACACAATTTCCCACCTAATAAGGATATCCTTCAGTTCCTCCTTCTCACCAGACCCTCGGTCCCTGAGTACTTCCGGAAGGTTATTTGTGTCTTCCTTCATGAAGACTGAACCAAAGCTTTTGTTCAATTGGTCTGCGATTTCTTTGTTCCCCATTACGAATTGACATGAATCCGACTGCAAGGGACCAACATTTGTCTTCACAAATCTTTTCCTCTTCACATATATATCGAAGTTTTGCAGTCAGTTTTTATGTTCCCGGCAAGGTTCCTCTCGTACTCTATTTTCCCAGTCTTAATTAAGCCCTTTGGCCTCCTCTGCAAAATTCTAAATTTCTGCAAGTCCTCAGGTTTGATGATTGTTCTGGCTAATTTATATGCCTCGTCCTTGGATTTAACACTATCCTTAATTTCCCGTGTTAGTCACGTTTGAGCCACATTCCTCATTTTATTTTTACTCCAGGTAGATATGTACAATTGGTGAAGTTCATCCATGTGATGTTTATATGTTTGCCATTGCCTTTCCAACGTCAGCCCTTTAAGTGTCATTTGCCAGTCTATTCTAGCCAGTTCACGCCTCAAACCATGGAAGTTACCTTTCCTTAATTTAGGACCCTAGTTTCTGAATTAACTGTGTCACTCTCCATCTGATTGGTTCCCTGGCTGTGAGAATTCTGCATTGTGATTGGCTGCTAGACAGCTTTTTAACGTCACAACATCTCATGCTTGGAATTCCCAATAAACTCTACTGATTTTAACTGCACATCGAAAAGGTCAGACTTCTCGCTACTGAGATCATGAGATATTTACCTGCACCACTGACGTTGTTAGGGCACTGTAATGGCAAATAAAACTGCCGCTTTCAAGTCAGAACTTCAGCCAGTGTGCTGTGCGGAACTGTTACAGTCAATGTGACCTGCGATGTAGGATCCTCATCACTCTATTTAAATACGCCGCAAATACTGCCTGCTGCACCCTGCGAATGTCTGGTTTTTCAGGCGTTTCCTGGGGAGGGCGTATAATGAGGCGTTAGGGCCTAATTTTCCATCCGGGATGCTGGCAGAGCACTGCATGACGATTGACATCACAATTTCAGTGAAACTAGAAGGCGGGCCGGTAAGCTTTTGCACCGCCGCAAATCATGAGCTGAATTTTCCAGCCTCGTGGTAAAAGCTGGATAAAACATAGTGATTTTAGCGAGAGCTTGCGTGTGACATGTTGAACTCCTTCCACCTTATTTTCAAATACAAATCAAATCAAGACAAGACAAGACATGACTGACTGACTGAATTTGTTTATGTATATACATATGTAAATATTTATATATGAGCAAATTTACATACATTCCCTACTTTTTAACTTTGACTACAAATGTGCTTTTTCTGTTCTGCCTGCACTGGGCTCTATTACATTTGACATCTTTCACAGCACACGCAGCTGCTGTCAGATCCAGCAGAAAGGCACTCGCGACATTAAAAGATCGCCTTTGTTGCCCATATCTTCTCTCGTGGTTTGTCTTCCACCATGGGCTTACTGTGTTTGGATATTTACTGACTGCACCCCCTGATTTCCAATTGAATTCATCCAGTCACCCAGCCTTCGTCCAACCAAAAGTATACAGATTATGGAACAATTATTTATTTATTTAAATCAAATCAAATTAAATTTTTTGCAATAAAATTGTAATTTTTTATTTTTATTATGATAAATATATATATAGTTTAAATTGGCTTTTTGTCTTGTTTGGTTTTACTTCACTCCCTCCTTCCTGCCTATCTATCACCTGTGGCTTCAACAACCGTCCCAGCCCCGACTGGTCCTGAGCCCCACACTCACTCACTCACAGCCTTCAGGAATGATAGAAATTCCGTTTTATTCATTGAAAAGGGAACTGCTGTCCGTTCAGGGTCATTATGCATCTGTGTAAAAGGGATGTGCTTGCAGTCTCAGATCATTCGATGTCTGTTTAAATGCGAAGGTTGACAGTTCCCATTCATAATTTGCCCCTTTAAGACGTATTTCCTAATAATCCGGTTCATCCTGTATAGATTTAAAAGGAGTTGATTTCAGCTGCGATGACCGAATTGTTAAACTGTTATGTGTCAAGCTACATTGACGTTGCCTGTGCCCGTGCGCATCCATATCGCAGCGCATCTATTCATTACTCGAAATATGCTCATGTTTTCCGAAATCCACAACTTGATTTCACCTTTGTCCCAAATTTGCTCTCTATATAACCATCAACAAATTTTCTGTAGCCAGCAGCGGCCGCGTGGCCTAATGGATAAGCGTCTGATTTCAATTGTAACCGCCATGTTATCAAAAGGTTGCAGGCTCGAGTCCTGCCGCGGTCAACTAACTCGCCTTGTCGACTTTTATATTCTTTGTTTTATTCTGCCTCAAAACCAACCATCTCGGACTGACATTCACCTGAAGTTAAGGAAGGCTGTCTGCTTTCAGAAGCTGATGGCACATTTTAATCACTGTCGATCTGGTTGCACGGGCATAACAAGCGGTGAAGTAGATTTTCATGCACATTATTTCTGTTTGGATGCAAAAAGTAAGGGATGGATATCTGACGTCGTTGTAAATAGGAAAGGAGGTGACCGAGAGGTTCAGGCGATGGACTGCTGATCCAGTGTGCTCCTACCTTCGTCGTTATTGTGTTAAGTATTTGACCCCTCTGTTTTTTTTATCAATCAATCTCATGGCAAAATTCAACATTTACTGACAAGGATACAGCAGAGTGTTTATGCAATGTAATAATACATTCATCAAAGGGAAAACCTAAGCAGGACTATGAAGAGGGGGACCTCCTCTGGCCAATTCTTTGTTACTTTATTTCCCGCTTACCACTCACTTTGCCTTTTCGCATTGTGACATTTATTATTCAATCACTCCTATGCTCCACTGTATCACAGATATTGCCTTTTGTGCTTCCTCGCTGATTATTTTATCAGGCGTTATTTTTGTTGAAAAATCTGTAAACTTTACATGTTTTCCTAAAATATTGGAATGATCATCTGACTGAATGTGAACCCGGGATCTTCATCCACAGAATCTGCACGACCTGCTGAGTTTTACAGAATTTTCTGATTTTGTTCATTCTGTTTCAGTATCCCTTTTCAGGTGATGTGCTGATGGTCGGGGTCATTCTCTGTCTCTCGAAAATGGTGTGCGATCAGTCCCGGTTCGTTCTGTGTCTGTTTAAAAGGGATGTGCTGTCTGTCCCGGATTTCAATTTCAAATTTCAAAAACTGCCTTTGGAGGGTGTAGGAATTTTAATTTGTTTGTGTATTTGTGTAAGCGAGAGAGTGCATGCAAACGTGCTGCGCGATCTTACTGTGCATTTCATGTCATGTAAGAAAAAAGGCATTATTTGCAACTTGAAGCCACACTGATTTGATTGAACACGCATTGGAGGACTGTCTGACAGAAGAAGAATCTGCTGTGGGATATCTGAAAGAAGGCAAATTTCATAAGTTAGAACCATAGCGATTTTAGCGAGAGCTTGTGTGTGGGCTGTGTTACATGATGAAATCCTTCCCCTACATTTTCATACACAAAACAAATCAAGACAAGACAAGACATGACTGACTGACTAACTTTGTTTTTATATATATATATGCATATAAATATTTGTATATACGTATATTTACATACATTGCCGACTTTTTAACTTTCACAATAATTGTACTTTTTTCTGTTCTGCCTGCACTGGGCTCTATTACATTTGACCTCTTTCACAGCACACGCAGCTGCTGTCAGATCCAACAGAAAGGCACTCGTGACTTTAAAAGATCGCATTTATTCCCCAATCTTCCATCGTGCCTTGTCTTCCACCATGGTCTGACTGTGTTTCCGTATTGACTGACTGCACCACCTGATTCCCAGTGGAATTCACCCAGTCACACAGCCTTCATTCAATCAAAAATATATAGATTATGAAACATTACTTATTTATTGAAATCAAATCAAATTCAATTTTATACAAAAAATATTGTAGAATTATTTATTTTCTTATTATGATAATATATAGATATTTTAAATTGTCTTTTTTTCTGGGTTGGTTTTCTTCCCTCCCTCCTTCCTGCCTGTCTATTACCTGTGGCTTCAATAACCGTCCCAGCCCCGACTTGTCCTGAGCCCCACGCTCACTCACGCACAGCACAATTGCCTTCAAGAATGATAGAAATCCCACATTATTCCATTAAAAGCGAACTGCTGTCAGTCAAGGGACATTCTACATCTTTGTAATAGGGATGTGCTTGCTGTTCAGGATCATTCGGTGTCTGCTTAAACGATATGGTTGTCAGTTCCGGTTCATAATTTGCCCATTTATGACGTATTTTCTCATAATCTGGATCATCCTGTATAGTTTTAAAAGGAGTGTGATTTCACTGCGATGACCGAATTGTTAAATAGTTGTGTTTCAAGCTACATTGACATTGCCTGTGCCGGTGCGCATCCATACCGCAGCGCATATATTCATTACTCGAAATATGCTCAAGTTGTCCAACATTAATTCCTTGAAATAACCCTTGTCCCAAATTTGCTCTAAATATAAAAAACAACACATTTTGTACTGATGGCAGCGGCCGCGTGGCCTAATGGATAAGGCGTCTGAATTCGATTGTCACAGCGATGTTATCAGAAAATTGCAGGTTCTAGTCATACCATGGTCAACTAACTCGCTGCTGGAATTTTATATTCTTTGTTATGATTCTGCCTCAAAATCAACTATTTCGGACAGTCACTCACATGAAGTCAAGGAAGGCTGCTAGCTTTAAGAAGCTAATGGCTCATTTTCATCACTGTCGATCTGGTTGCACGGGCAGAACAGGCGGTGAAGGTGATTTCCTTGCACATTATTTCTGTTTGGATGTAAAAAGTAGGGGATGGATGTCTGACGTTGCTGTAAATAGGAGACGAGGTGGCCGAGAGGTTGAGGCGATGGAGTGATGATCCAGTGTGCTCCCACCTCGTCGTTATTGTGTTAAAAAATTGAGCCATCTCTTTTTTTTGTCAATCAAATTTAACCTCATTGCCAAATTCATCTTTTACTGACAAGGATGCAGCTCTTTGGTAATGTAATGTCTGAAATTAATAATATATTCATCAAAGGTTAAACATTAGCAAGACTTTGGATCGGGGGACTCATTAGATAGGACTCTGCGAGTCAGATGGGCCGAATAGTAAACTACCGTCAGAATCTGAGAGCTACGCTCCTCGTTGTCGGTGGCTCGTTGGTCTACGTTTATCTTTTTCGTTTTGGGATTTTCAAAATTGAAATGCGAGAGGTCTCAGGTTCAAATCCCAGACGAGCCCTGCCAACTTTTAGTCAAAGAATGGCTTCTGAGCCGGTAAACATTTGAGAAAACGGACATATTTCAAATAAAAACGTGTGATTTCGCTTCGTTGATCCCACAGCGTCCAAATCCTGGAGTTTCCCAGGAGCAAAGTGAAACTCACCTAACTGAGTAAAGTTAAAGTATTTCAGATGTACTCGGCTTTGTGTCTCATTGGACAACCTAATGCCATGCTTGGTACCGGCCAATATTGATCAGTATATCTTCATTTCTGCATGCATGAGCTCACCTCCATTGGGATAAGCATACATTCGGCGTCAATCTTCAATTCAAACTGAAAGATACTCTGCCCGTAATATGATTGTGTCCTGTTTCTCTAGCACCGAAAAGATGTGAGAAGCTGGCTTTTGAATTAGACCCTTGGCTGCCGAATTCAAACCGTACAGGAAATCAATCCGGGGTGGCCAAGTTGCCTGGTCTGATTAAAAGGCGTCCACACACTATATTTCAGGATGTTATAGTCTTCTGGCCTCAACATTACGTTCAGTGTATCGGATCATAAGCGCCGATCCCATTGTCTGGTAATGGTTCTGCTGTTCCCACTAACACCTCGTCTGGACCATTCTTTCTTACTTTATTGCAAGCTTACCACCCACTTTGCCCTTTCTCATTGTGCTATTTATTATTCAATCACTCCTCCGTATCACACAGATCCCCATTTGTCCTTCTTCGCTGCCTATTTTTTTCCAGGCGCTATTTTAGTTGAAAAAATCTGTAAACTTTACATTTTTCCTAAAATATCGGAATGATCATCTGACTGAACGTAAACCCGGGATCTTCATCCACAGAATCTGCACGACCTGCTGAGTTTTACAGAATTCTCTGTTTTTGTTCATTCTGTTTCCGTATCCCTTTTAAGGTGATGTGCTGATGGTCGGGGTCATTCCCTGTCTCTCGAAAATGGTGTGCGATCAGTCCCGGTTCGTTCTCTGTCTGTTTAAAAGGGATGTGCTGTCTGTCCCGGATTTCAAATTTCTAATTTCAAAAACTGCCTTTGGAGGGTGCTGGAATTTTAGTTTGTTTGTTTGTGTAAGTGAGAGATTGCGTGCAAACGTGATTCGTGATCTTACTGTGCATTTCATGTCGCCTGAGTAAAAAGGCATTACATGCAACTTGAAGTCATACTGATTTGATTGAACACGCATTCGAGGACTGCCTGACTGGAGCAGAATCTGCGGTGGGATTTTGTTATTCCATATCTGAAAGATGGCAAATGACATAAGTTAGAAACATAGCAATTTTAGCGAGAGGCTGCGTATGGGCTGTGTGACATGATGATCTCCTTCCCCCTTTTTTTCAAATACAAATCAAATCAAGACAAGGCAAGACAAGACATGACTGACTGACTGACTAACTTTGTTTATATATATATATAGATATATAAGTATTTATATATACGTATAATTACATACATTCCCTACATTTTAACTTTCACAATAAATGTACTTTTTCTGTTCTGCCTGCACTGGGCTCTATTACATTTGAGCTCTTTACTATCACACGCAGCTGCTGTCAGATCCAGCAGAAAGGCACTCGCGACTTTAAATGATCGCCTTTGTTGCCCAGGATTGCTTCTCTTCCACCATGGGCTTACTGTGTTTCGAAAAAGGTGGTGTCTGCTGTGGGTTGTTCAGGGCAGTCTGTGAACCGCAGCCTCATTTGGTCCAGGTGCTTTCTGCAAATTTGTCCATTGTCTAGTTTGACGACAAACAACCTACTCCCTTCTTTAGCTATCACCGTGCCCGCGATCCACTTGGGACCATGTCCATAGTTTAGCACATACATGGTCATTCAGATAAATTTTCCATGACACAGTAGCGCGACCATCATTTACATTTTGTTGCTGACGCCTGCTCTCTACCTGATCATGATGTTTGGGGTGGACCAGCGAGATCTGCTTTTAAGTGTCCTTTTCATGAGTCGCTCAGCCGGGGGCACCCCTGTGAGCGAGTGGGGTCTCGTGCTATAGCTGAGCAGTATTCGGGACAGGCGGGTTTGGAGTGAGCCTTCTGTGACTCGTTTAAGGCTCTGTTTGATGGATTGTACTGCCCACTCTGCCTGCCCATTGGAGGCTGGTTTAACTGGGGTCGAGGTGACATGTTTGATCCCATTGCGGGTCATGAATTCTTTAAATTTGGCACTGGTTAAACATGACCCGTTGTCACTGACCAGTATGTCAGGCAGGCCGTGGCTGGTAAATATGGTACTCAGGCTTTCAATGGTAGTGGTAGCGGTACTTCCCGACATTATTTCACGTTCAATCCATTTTGAAAAAGCATCCACCACCACCAGGAATATTTTACCTAGAAATGGGCCCGCATAGTTGACATGGATCCTCGACCATGGTCTGGAGGGCCAGGACCACAAACTTAGTGGTGCCTCTCTTGGCGCGTTGGTCAACTGAGCACATACGCTGCATTGCCATACACAGGAATCTAAGTCAGAGTCGATAGCGGGCCACCACACGTGGGATCTGGCTGTCGCTTTCATCATTACGATACTCGGGTGTTTGCTGTGGAGATCCGAGATGAACGTCTCCCTGCCCTTTTTTGTTAGCACGATGCGGTTGCCCAACAACAGGCAGTCTGCCTGACTGGACAGCTCGTCCTTTCGCCGCTCGAACGGCTTGATTGGCTCATGCATTTCAACGGGGATGCTGGCCCAGCTCCCATGCAGTACATAGTTTTTTACTAGAGACAGCAGAGGATCTTGGCTGGTCCAAGTCCTAATCTGGTGGGCCGTGACAGGTGATATATCATTTTCAAACGCTTCCCTAACCATCAACAAGTCAGCGGACTGCGCCACCATCAACAAGTTTGCAGGCTGCGCCATTTCCATCCCCGTGGTGGGCAATGGTAGCCGACTGAGAGCATCTGCACAGTTCTCAGTGCCTGGCCTGTGGCGGATGGTATAGTTATACGCTGAGAACTTGAGTGCCCACCTTTGTATGCGGGCTGAGGCATTAGTATTTAACCCCTTGTTTTCAGCGAACAGGGATGTGAGGGGTATGTGATCGTTTCCAGCTCAAATTTGAGGCCAAACAGGTACTGATGCATTTTCTTTACCCCGAACACACATGCTAGTGCCTCTTTCTCAATCATGCTGTAGGCCCTCTCGGCCTCAGACAGCTCCTGGAAGCTTAGGCGACAGTTTGCAACTTGCCCGCAATGTCGGCTTGTTGTAATATACACCCGACACCGTACTACGACGCATCACATGCTAGCACAAGTCTTTTACATGGGTTATACAATACAAGCAGATTGTTGGAGCATAAAAGGTTTCTGGCTTTCTCAAAAGCAATTACTTGTTTTTTTTTCCCCCATACCCAGTTCTCACCTTTGTGCAATAACACATGTATGGGCTCTAAAAGGTGCTTAACCCCGGTAGGAAGTTACCAAAATAGTTGAGGAGTCCCAGGAACGACCGCAGATCCGTGACGTTCTGTGGCCTGGGCGCATTCCTGATAGCCTCTGTCTTGGCGTCTGTAGGCCGAATGCCGTCCGCCGTGATCTTTCTCCCCAAAAACTCCACTTCTGTTGCCATGAAGATGCATTTCGACCTCGTCAGCCGCAGCCCTACACGATCCCGTCGCTGGAGGACCTCCTCCAAGTTTTGACTGTGTTCCGTGGTGTCCCGACCCATAACCAATATGTCGTCCTAAAAGACCACCGTGTGTGGTACTGACTGGAGTAGGATCTCCATGTTTCTCTGGAAGATCGCTGCAGCCGACCGAATTCCAAACGGGCATCTGTTGTAGATGAATAGTCCCTTGTGCGTGTTGATGCAGGTGAGGCCCTTCGAAGACTCCTGCAGCTCCTGCGTCATGTAGGCCAAAGTCAGGTCAAGCTTGGTGAACGCCTGTCCTCCTGACAACGCGCCAAATAGGGCGTCTGTCTTAGGTTGCGGGTATTGGTCCTGTAGCGAGAAACGATTTATAGTTACTTTATAATCGCCGCAAACCCTGACCGTGCCATCACTTTTTTGTACTGGAACAATCGGGCTGGCCACTCGCTGAATTCCACTAGGGAGATGATGCCCTCGTGTTGCAGCCTGTCCAGCTCGATTTCCACTCTCTCCTCATGATGTGTGGTACCGCTCGCGCCTTGTGGTGAATGGGTCGTGCCTCTGGGACCAAGTGAATCCGCACCTTCGCCCCGGAAAAGCTTCCAATGCCTGGCTCAGAAATGGAAGGAAATTTGTTCAAAACCTGGGTACATAAGGCCTCATCGTCATGTGATAGCACTCGGATGGTATCCCAGTTCTAGCCGATTTTGCCCAGCCAGCTCCTTCCAAGCACTGTGGGGCCATCGCCCGCGACAATCCAGAGTGGCAGTTTGAGCACCGTGCCCTCGTAGGTGACCTTGACCATGGCACTGCCCAGGATAGTGATAAGCTCTTTGGTGTACATTCTCAGTTTCGTGTGGATGGGGCTTCGGGCTGGTCTGAATGCCTTGTTGCACCACAGTCTCTCAAACATATTTTTACTCACGATGGATTGGCTAGCGCCAGTGTCTAGTTCCATGGTTATGGGTAAGCCATTCAATTTTACATTTAGCATTATAGGAGGACATTTCGTCGATAAAGTATGCACCCCGTGTACTTCAGCATTTGCCTCCTCTCTCTGAGACTCTAAATTGCTTTGATCCACCATGGACCGATCTTCCTCTGCCTCATGTGGTTAGCAGGTATTGCAGAGCTTGCAGCTCATTCGCAAGGCCGTTGGAGATGCCCCATTCTTCCACAGCTCTTGCAAACATACCCTTTGAAGCGGCATGAATAGGCTGAATGGAAGCCTCCACAACGCCAACAAGGTGTGAATTGCCTTGCATTCATCCTTTGTTGGGGACTCTGAGTCATCTGGGTCACCTGAGGCCTGCTGCCAGTTGCAGACTCGTGGTTTCTGCCCTGTACATGTCTGCTGACAAAAACAGTTCCACTTAATTTATGAAGATTGCTAGCACTTGTGTGCTGAGAGGTTTGTTTGGTGTTATCACTGGTGGACATAAATACCTGTGTTATTGCAATGACCTTACTGAGGGCCGGTTTCTCTACAGCCAAAAGCTTTCGTAGGATGGTCTCGTGGCCAATGCCCAGTACAAGAAAGTCTCTGAGCATTTGCTCCAGGTAGCCATCAAAGTCACATTATCCTGCAAGTCGCCTAAGCTCGGCGACGTAGCTCGCCACTTCCTGATCTTCAGATCGCTGGCACGTGTAAAACCGATACCTCACCAAAGCACGCTCTCCCTCGGGTTATGATGCTCCCGAACCAGTGCACACAGCTCCTCATACGACCTATCTGTGGGTTTCACTGGAGCCAGAAGATTCTTCATGAGGCTGTAGGTCGGTGCCCCACAGAATGTGAGGAGGACCGCTCTTCTTTTTGCAGCACTTCATTCTCCGTCCAGCTCATTGGCTACAAAGTACTGGTCTAGCCATTCGACATAGGATTCCCAGTCCTCACCCTCCGAGAACTTCTTCAGGATGCCAACAGTTTGCTGCAAGTTTGTGTTGGATTCGTATTCTCATCGCCAGTTATTGTGGTCCTAACACAGATGATGCTGCACACAGGGAGATTAAAGTAAGAGTGACCTCAGTCTTTCATAAGACACTCCAGAGTGAGAAGCTCGCCTTAGGGGCCGGCTTACATACAGTGCTCCCAAGTAGTGCTGGAATCCCTTGGGACTTCAGGGGATGAGCTCCCTGGTGGCAGAACATGGGAGTGCATGCTTTACAGATACACAACACATACATTGCCTCAACTTTGATTTCTGCCAACATCCCTTGTGTTTAACCTTCGCCGCACCTCCGCTACGATCTCTCACCGTTCCCCCACCACGACTTCTCACCGCTCCTCCACCACGACCTCTCACCGTTCCAACACCATGATCTCTCACCGCTCCTCCACCACGACCTCTCACCACTCCTCCACCACGACCTCTCACCGCTCCTCCACCACGATCTCTCACCGTTCCTCCACCACGATCTCTCACCATTCCTCCACCAAGATGTCTCACCGTTCCTCCACCACGATCTCTCACCGTTCCTCCACCACGATCTCTCACCGTTCCTCCACCACGATCTCTCACCGTTCCTCCACACTGACCTTCGAGTTCCTCCGCTGTACCTGGATCCCGCCGATGTTCCTGCCCATGCACCAAACGGCGACATGGGTTTTTATGACGTGCAGCAGAGCAGATCTCCAGCCGTCCTCCTTAACCCTTGCCACTGGAACAAGACCTCGCTCTGTCAAGCCCGTGTAGTGGCTGGTGTGCAATGGTCACACCACATTAAAACCATCCACCCACAGGCATCTTCCACCCTTTGATTGGAGTTCAGGACTGCAACATCGGGTCCTTCATTGAAACTCCTGTTAACCCATGTGGAAGTAAGCCTTCCTCGTTCGAGGATCCACCTATGATGATGATGATGATGATGTGTGGGACCTTTCCAAATGCCTGCTGGAAACAATCAGATTAAATCAAGTAAGACCCGTCCCTTGATTCAGTTTTCACTGACCTTGCCTTAGGAAGGCTACATTGGCTTTGGAGGGAGCACTATGTCGGTTCCCATAATGATACCTGGATTCCAAGGTTTAAATTAAGATATGAGATTACACCCACTGGAAATTACAGGGTCGAGCAGTGATTTGATCAAAAGTTTCAAGATAATAAGGGAGCAGATAGATTAGGTGGAGAGAAATGATTCCCGCTGGTTGGGGAGTACCAGACTAGGGGCCATAGTCTAAACATTAGAGCCAGACGTTTCAGGAGTGAAATTCGGAAACATTCCTACACACACATGGTGGGAGAGGAATGGAACTTCCTTCTGCAAAGGGCAGTTGGTGCGGCGTCAGTTGTTCATTTTACATCGCATTTTGACCAAAATTATTAAGGAATATGGGCCAAAGGTGGGTATATGGAGTTCCGTCACAGATCAGCCATGATCACATTGAATGGCGGAACCAGCTCGAGGGGCTGAATGGCATCCTCCTGTTCCTGTGTAACAGGCTCGAGGGGCTGAATGGCCTCCTCCTGTTCCTGTGTAACAGGCTCGAGGGGCTAAATGGCCGCCTCCTTTTCCTGTGTCACAGGCACTAGGGGCTGAATGGCCTTCTCCTGTTCCTGTGTAACAGGCTCGAGGGCCTTAATGGCCTCCTCCTGTTCCTGTGTAACAGGCTCTAGAGGCTGAATGGGCCTCATCCTTTTCCTGTGTAACAGGCTCGAGGGGCTGAATGGGCCTCCTCCTGTTCCTGTGTAACAGACTCGAGGAGCTGAATGGGCCTCCTCCTGCTCCTGTGTAACAGACTCGAGGGGCTGAATGGGCCTCCTCCTGTTCCTGTGTAACAGGCTGAAGGGGCTTAATGGGCCTCCTACTGTTCCTGTGTAACAGGCTCGTGGGGCTGAATGGCCTCCTCCTGTTCCTGTGTAACAGGCTCGAGGTGCTGAATGGGCCTCCTCCTGTTCCTGTGCAACAGGGTCGAGGGGCTGAATGGGCCTGCTCCTGTTCCTGTGTAACAGGCTCAAGGAGCTTAATGGGCCTCCTCCTGTACCTGTGTGTAAGGTCTGGAAAACAAAGGGAGGTGATATGAGAAAACATAAACTAAATGGTATTATGTTAAAAGGGAAGTTGAAGGATTGAGTGATTTACACACATAAATCTTTGAAGCTGGGTAGATAAGTTGCTAAGTTGTTTAAAAAGAACACAGGGCCCTTGGCTTTATATGTCGTGAAATGGAGGACACCAGCGAGGAACTTATACCATACCTTTTCAATCCCGGTTTAGGTCTCAGTTGGAGAACTGTTTACAGTTCTGAGCACCACAATTTTGGAAGGATATCAAGGCATTGGAGAGAACGTAAGAAATATATAAGAAACATTTTCTGTTGTTGTTGAAGACACAAACACAGGCATCAATCGAGAATCAAACTGCAGGTGACCACACATAACGAAAGAGAGCCAGAGAGACTGACAGAATCGGGAAACACCGGCAAATAGACAAGAGATATTGACAAGGACTGAAAGCACTTTGTGATCAGAAAATTGACGGCCCAGCTGTGGTTAATGACACGGCTTTTCATGATTGATCTCCTTACAAGCCTTTAAATTCAGGAGAACCGGTTTCGTGGTATGAAGCTCGAGATAAACCCACGGGGCGATGCCAACAGGCGCCAGGTAGCAACCAGCGACAGGAAGATGCAACTTTAGCAGGCCCGGCTCATTCAGTCGGCATAGTATTAGACTTTTAATCTCCGGGTCGTAGAATCGAGCCCCATGTTGGGTGAATTATTTTCCTTAAACTTTTATGGTGCTTTCACATGAAAACATCATTAATGAACCCACAATCTTCTTTTGCACAATGAAAGAAATGCGAACTGAGGGAGAGTTGTCATTTGTTCTGTATAAGAACACAAGAACCAGGCACAGGAGTAGGCCATTTGTCCCTTCGAGCCTGCCTTCTTTTGCACTGAAACAAATTATAACCGTGTTGTCAAATTAGCAGTGCGAGATATTTAGAGGGCACATTTCAATGTTTCACAAAACCATTCCTTTCGCTACAGCCACCCAGGATCGATTCCCGGTTTGAGAAGTAACTTTGATATCGTTGTTTGTCATTGAAGTGGGGTCATTTTATAAAGTTCGATGGATCTCCCAAAGCACTTGAGAGTGGTGTCCAAACAAATGAGTTTGTAATTAAATACACTGAATGTCAGGAGCTGGATTTGAACCCACACCACCAGAAGAGACTGTGAACTGAACACAGCACCTTAGACCGGTTGGCCATCCTGACTGTTCGATGCTCCAGTTGCAAGTTATTACTCTGGAATGTTTCAGACCGGACACTTGTTCAGTGTTACTGGAAGGACCAATGACCGGGATATTCTCTCCCCGGGGGTTCTCCTGAGCATGTGCTCGGTGTGTGGGGCGTTGGTCCGGGTCCGAGGTCGCTTGCATCATGTGACAATGCACACCGGACTGCTCTTGTTCCATTTTATCGCACGTTAGTTTTTGGTTCAAAAAATATATCAGAAAGGGGACATGAACCCACATCTTCAGAGGAGACAGTGACCTGAACACAGAACCTTAGACCGCTAGGCCATCCTGATTATTTAGTGCTGTGTGTGGCCACCTGCAGGTTGATTTTGAACTTTTATGTCCTCTCACATGAAATAATTGAGGGCAGCAGGCTTGTCTCTGCCTGACACCGGGGAAACAGTGAGACAGACATTGCATTGTGTTCAGGTTTAATCACAGCAATATCCGCAGTCAGGAGCTGAAAAGGACGAAGAGCTGAAAAAACACAAGAAGAAAGCTAAGAAATGTCAGCAATTGTGGTAAACTCTTTAATGTGTTTCCTGCTCGTTTCGTGATGCGGTGCTCACAGAGGGAGCCCGGATGCAGAAAGTAAATCTTTCATTCAAAATCTTTAAAATAATGACATGCAACAAATTAAACTGTGTGTCGGGGGATGGGGATGGGGATGGGTGAAGATTATTTGTTTTGTTCCCCATTCATTAACCGACAGCGTTGTTTTGTAGAATTGCTAATGAGGGACAGTCGAAACTTCAATAACTGACCTTTAACTATTTAAGGATTTTGAATCATTGATGAAGTTTTCTCCCCTTACTGACTTTACTCACTCTGTATGTTGGAGACTGGTTTAAAATGTTCAGTGCTCATGCGAAAAGGAACCGGGGGCGACTTTTGTTCAATTTATTTCACAGCAAAAATAGTCTCCAAAATAATGTTTCCACCCGTGCTCGTACGGGGTACCTTTCGCATGTGAGGCAAAACTGACAACCGCTACACTACAGGTAAAGTAATCTTAGGAATTTAACCAGAGCTTTAACCGACACAGCTGGCCGAAACGTCAGGAGCTGGTTTTACGAGAATAGAATGAAGGTGCTCTATTGAAGAAGGCTGTGAGTGTGGCAGGAATTGATCTCGTGTTTCCCAGACTTCACCCACAGGAACAGGAGATGGCCATTTATCACCGAGTGGTTAGGATTTGGGATGCACGTCTTGAAAGGGCGGTGGAGGCAAATTCAATCTTATCTTTCAGACGGGAGTTGGATACGTTTCTGAAGGAAAAACAATTGCAGGGCTACGGGGAAAGGGTGGGGGAGTGGAACTCGCTGAGAGTCGGCACGGGCTCGTTGGGCCGAATGGCCTTCCGTGCTGTAACCATTCCATGATTCGATAAGTTATTGGCACATTTCATAGTGTGGGTGGGAGCACAACATTTGCAAAGGGACATGGATTGAGTCAGCAAAACTAGAGGCATCTGATTCAGGAGATTCGCGGGGCGTGCAAATTTCGGAGTTTAATGACTTTGAAAGGAACATTTTTGTTTTGTGCCGTTTCGGTCAGAGGTTTTCCATGAAAGCAACATGAAATGAAAAGAAATCGCCCAACGTGGGGCTCGAACCTACGACGCTGAGATTAAGAGTCTCATGCTCTTCCGACTGAGCTAGCCAGGCTTCTAACCAACACGCGTTTTTATCACTCATTGCAGCCAGGCGCCGGTTGGCTCTGCCCCAGATGCTAAAACTTGCTGTTGAAGAACTGACAGGGTCTTCTTCATGGTGGACCAGGCTCGAGGGGCCGAATGACAACCTCTGGCCCCCAATCCGTATGTGTTTAGGTTTCGTCTTTATGCGGAGCTCCTTCAGGGTGAACGAGCCAAATGAGGACAGCGGAAAAGTTACAAGGACACCCTCAAAGCCTCCCTGGTAAAGTGCAACATCACCACTGACACCTGGGAGACACTGGCCGCAGACAGCCCGAGCTGGAGAAAGTCCATCCGGGAGGGCGTTGAGCTCTTTGAGGCTCGATGCAACGATAATGAAGAGAGGAAGAGCAGGCAGCGGAAGGAGCACGCGGCAAACCAGTCCCAACGACCCCTTCCCTCGACGTATGTCTGTCCCACCTGTAACAGGATCTGTGGCTCTCATATCGGACTGTTGAGCCATCAAAGGACTCACTATGGGAGTGGAAGCAAGTCCTCCTCGATCCCGAAGGACTGCCTCTGATGGTGTCGATGATTTGCGTGTGAGGCGAACGTGTTAACCGCTACACTGCGGAAACATTTCCACTTTCGGCACCAGATTACCAGAATAAAACCCAATGTTATCGGGAGAAAATTTCCTCATATGCTCAGACCAAAATATATCATATGACAATAGAATTTTATGAATTAACAAATGATGTTTAAATCAATGCTTCTATTTCTTTCACACAGTAGATGCATAAAGATGTGTAAAATAGATGAACTATTTTTTTTATAAGGTTTTGAATTAAGAGTACAATTTCCCTGACCGGGAATCGAACCCGGGTCGCAGCCGTGAGAAAGCAGCTCCGTAACACAGAACTCTGTGCTCTACGGGCTGTTCCCAGGGACACACACCGAGATAGACATCACCTGCTGCTGGAGGGCCATCAACTCAGTCAAAGATGCTCTTTGGTCTTGCCGAAACTTGCTGGTCTTCCAGAGCAAGGAGATGTCCACCTCTGCGTGTTGCAGACTGGCGCAATCCAACATGCAGGATTACGTGCTGAGGGACGCACTTAAAAGTGGTGCAGTTGCCGCAAAGGCAGGGTGGGGAAGGTCCACAGTTTAAAGCCCTTCTGATACAGTAAACCCCGGGGCAGGAATCAATATAAAACTCCCCTCGGGCCGTACTTGTAACTTCCTTATTGTGTACAAGGAGCACCATGATCTGTAAACACATCTGTAGTGCCATGTACAATGTAAGGTCTGTTTCGTGATGCACGTTGAAAAAAAGTGTAAATGTACCGTTACCCATTCCATGTACTGTACAGTGACACGTGTGATGTAATTTGTTGAATGTACTACAAGGTATCCCGTATTGTACCGAATTGTACTGGAACTGAAAAGCAAGGGAATATATCGACAGAAACTGCCGTCAGAACCCAAATGTAGTGTATGGGATTACTGACCGCAGCGAAATGTACTGAACTGCTTTTGAATGTACTGCACAAATTTTTATATGAATAAAGTATTTTTTTAAATAAAAAAATATTCTCTGCCTGACACCGGGGAAACAGTGAGACAGACCTTGAAGCAAGGGTCTGGTTATTGCCAAACAGCAAAGAAATATTAATTCTGGAAGAACAATATCCAAACGAACAGTGACCCCCACGTGATTTAAACACGTAACCTTCGGATCTAAAGTCAGAGACACTACCGTTGCACCATGAGACCTACATAGCGTGCTGGAGATGTTCCTATATATCAAGGTTCTGTAATACAAGGGTCTTTAAAATCTCCGTCCATTCCCACCAGGTATCACAAGTAGCGCTCACCTGACAGGCACCGTATGGTTTCTTCTTAAAGTTTTCTCTTGCTTTCAGGGGAAACCATCATTAATTAACCCCTCACCTTCTTTTCCACAATCAAACAAATGCTAACTCAGGAACAGTCCGTACTTCAATCATTTGTCCTGGTATTTGCATCTTAACTCGAAAACGATATCTCATTTTACTCACTGTGTTATAGCTTTCCGGTTCAAAATCTTGATTGCCGATGACACCACGAATCTGGCGCAACTTTTTTCAAATTTAACAGCACCGGTTATTCCTACCATGCACACAAAATACAATCAGTAGTGAAGATAAAATCCCAACATGCGTATTTTCAGATTCAACGCAGTAGCATTTCAAATAAAGTAAAGAATTTTACACTGAAAAGATTTGCAAGTCTTGCTTGTATTTGTGTCTTTAATTCAACTTTGTGGCGTCTGACTCCCGTTCATGCCACTGCTGAATAAGAAAGGAGGTTTTGACATTGACCAGACTGCACTGCCCCTTATATTTGTGAGCTCATCCTTTATATTCAGTGGTTTCTCGCCATTTGATGGGCTGCAGTGTAGCGGATATCACGTTGGCCTCACATTGAGTAATGTTGAGAGGGAAGACTCATCAGGGGAGGGCAGCAGCAGCCAAGTTCATGGCACCGTGGCTGGCTTTGCTACACAGGAGGGCAGCAAATGAGTGGGACAGCGATAGTGATAGGGGATTCGATTGTAAGAGGAATAGATAGGCGTTTCTGAGGCCGCAACCGAGACTCCAGCTGGTATGTTGCCTCCCTGGTGCAAGGGTGAAGGATGTCTCGGAACGTTTGCAGGACATTCAGAAAATGGAGGGTGAACAGCCAGTTGTAGTGGTGCACATTGGTACCAAAGATTTAGGTAAAAAAAGGGATGAGGTCCTACGAGATGAATTTAAGGAGCTAGGAGCTAAATTAAAAAGTAGGACCTCAAAAGTAGTAATCTCGGGATTGCTACCAGTGCCACGTGTTAGTCAGAGTAGGAATCACAGGATAGCTCAGATGAATACGTGGCTTGAGCAGTGGTGCAGCAGGGAGGGATTCAAATTCCTGGGGCATTGGAACCGGTTCTGGGGGAGGTGGGACCAGTGCAAACCAGACGGGCTGCACCTGGGCAGTTCCGGAACCAATGTCCTAGGGGGAGTGTTTGCTAGTGCTGTTGGGGAGGAGTTAAACTAATATGGCATGGGGATGGGAAGCAATGCAGGGAGACAGAGGGAAACAAAATGGAGACAGAAACAAAAGACAGGAAGGAGATGAGTATAAGTGGAGGGCAGAGAAACCCAAGGCAAAAAACAAAAAGGGCCACTGTACAGCAAAATTCTAAAGGGTCAAAGTGTAATAAAAAGGCAAGCCTGAAAGCTCGGTGCCTCAATGCGAGGAGTGTTCAGAACGCAGGAGAGGGCTCTGAGCTAGTTAGAGTGGGTGAGAGCACAGATAAACAGGACCTCAAGAAAGAATGCAAAAGGCAGGAGGCAACAGAGCAGAGTAGCACTGGGGTTAGTGTAAACCACAAGGTGATAGGAAGGGACAATATGTATGAATATAAAGGGGCTGCAGGAGGGGTCAATACAAAAAATCATGGTTTAAAAACTAGTATTAAACACTCTACCTAAACGCACGCAGCATTCAAAATAAAGTAAATGAGTTGACGGCACAAATCATGACAAATGGGTATGATTTGGTGGCCATTACAGAAACGTGGTTGCACGGTGGTGAAGACTGGGAATTAAACATACAGGGGTAGCTGACAATTCGGAAAGATAGACAAGAAGGGAAAGGAGGTGGGGTAGCTCTGTTAATAAAGGATGATATTAGGGCAGTTGTGAGAGATGATATTGGCTCTAATGAATAAAATGTTGAAACATTGTGGGTGGAGATTACAGATAATAAAGGGAAAAAGTCACTGGTGGGCGTAGTTTATAGGCCCCCAATTAATAACTTGACGGTGGGGTGGGCAATAATCAAGGGAATAATGGAGGCATGTGAAAAAGGAACGGCAGTAATCATGGGGGATTTTAACCTACATATTAATTGGTCAAATCAAATCGCACGGGGTAGCCTGGAGGAATAATTCATAGAATGCATACGGGATTGTTTCTTAGAACAATATGTTACAGAACCGACAAGGGATCAAGCTATCTTAGATCTGGTCCTGTGCAATGAGACAGGAATAATAAACGATCTCCCAGTAAAAGATCCTCTCGGAATGAGTGATCACAGTATGGTTGAATTTGTAATATAGATTGAGGGTGAGGAAGCAGTGTCACAAACGAGCGTACTATGCTTAAACAAAGGGGACTACAGTGGAATGAGGGCAGAGTTGGCTAAAGTAGTTGGGAACACAGACTAAACGGTGCCACAATTGAGGAACAGCAGAGGACTTTTAAGGAGCTCTTTCACAATGCACAACAAAAATATATTTCAGTGAAAAAGAAGGGCAGTAAGAGAAGGGATAACCTGCCGTGGATAACCAAGGAAATAAAGGAGAGTATCAAATTAAAAACCAATGCGTATAAGGTGGCCATGGTTAGTGGGAAACTAGAAGATTGGGAAATTTTAAACGACAGCAAACAATGGCTAAGAAAGCAATAAAGAAAGGAAAGATAGATTACGAATTTAAACTTGTGCAAAACATAAAAACAGATAGTAAAAGCGTTTACCAATATATAAAACGGCAAAGATTGACTAAAGTAAATGTTGGTCCCTCAGAAGATGAGAAGGGGGATTTAAAAATGGGAAATGTGGAAATGGCTGAGATCGTAAACAATTATTTTGCTTTGGTCTTCACAGTGGAAGACACAAAAACCATGCCAGAAATTGCTGGTCACAGGAATGTGGGAAGGGAGGACCTTGAGACAATCACTATCACTAGGCGGGTAGTGCTGGACAGGCTGAGGAGACTCAAGGTAGACAAGTTCGCTGGTCCGGATGAAATGCATCCCAGGTTATTAAAAGAGATGGCGGAAGTTATAGCAGATGCATTGGCTATAATCTTCCAAAATTCTCTGGAATCTGGGGAGGTACCAGCGGATCGGAAAGCAGCTAATGTAACGCCTCTGTTTATAAAAGGGGGCAGACAAAAGGCAGGTAACTATAGGCCGGTTAGTTTAACATCTCTCGTGAGGAAAATGTTTGAAACTATCATTAAGGAAGAAATAGCGGGACATCTAGATAGGCTTAGTGCAATCGAGCAGTCACAGCATGGATTCATGAAGGGGAAATCATGTTGAACTAATTTACTGGAATTCTTTGAGGATATAACGAGCATGGTGGATAGAGGTGTACCGATGGATGTGGTGTATTTAGATTTCCAAAAGATATTCGATAAGGTACTGCACAAAAGGTTACTTCCGAAGATAGAGGTACGCGGAGTCAGAGGATATGTATTAGCATGGATCGAGAATTGGCTGGCGAACAGAAAGCAGAGAGTCGGGATAAATGGGTGCTTTTCATGTTGGAAATCGGTGGTTAGTGGTGTGCCACAGGGATCGGTGCTGGGACCACAACTGTTTGCAATATACATAGATGACCTGGAAGAGGGGACAGAGTGTAGTGTAACAAAATTTGCAGATGACACAAAGATTTGTTGGAAAGCGGGTTGTGCAGAGGACAGAGAGAGGCTGCAAAGAGATTTGGATAGGTTAAGCGAATGGGCTAAGATTTTGCAGCTGGAATACAATGTCGGAAAGTGTGAGGTCATCCACCTTCGGAAAAAATACAGTAAAAGGGAATATTATTTGAATAGGGAGAAATTACAACATGCTGCGGTGCAGAGGGACCTGGGGATTTGTGCATGAATCCCAAAAATTTAGTTTGCAGGTGCAGCAGGTAATCAGGAAGGTGAATGGAATGTTCGCTTTCATTGCGAGAGGGATGGAGTACAAAAGCAGGGAGGTCCTGCTGCAAATGTACAGTGTATTGGTGAGGCCGCACCTGGAGTACAGCGTGCAGTTTTGGTTACCTTACTTAAGGAAGGATATAGTGGCTTTGGAGGGGATACAGAGATGATTCACTCGGCTGATTCCGCAGATGAGGGGGTTACCTTATGATGATAGATTGAGGAGACTGGGTCTTTACTCGGTGGAGTTCAGAAGGATGAGGGGTGATCTCATAGAAACATTTAAAATAATGAAAGGGATAGACAAGATAGAGGCAGAGAGGTTGTTTCCACTGGTAGGGGAGACGATAACTAGGAGGCACAGCATCAAAATACGGGGGAGCCAATTTAAAACCGAGTTGAGAAGGAATTTCTTCTCCCAGAGGGTTGTGAATCTCTGGAATTATCTGCCCAGGAAGCAGTTGAGGCGAGCTCATTGAATGTATTCAAGTCACAGATAGATAGATTTTTAACCACTAAGGGAATTAAGCGTTTCGGGGAGCGGGCGGGTAAGTGGAGCTGAGTCCACGGCCAGATCAGCCATGATCTTGTTGAATGGCGGAGCAGGCTCGAGGGGCTAGATGGCCTACTCCTGTTCCTAATTCTTATGTTTCTTATGTTCCTTATGGAGTAGGCGTCGACTAAAACCAAAAACATTTTTGAAAACACCTGCGTAGTCCTCATGGATGCGTGCCCAAGGCTTGGTGCGCCAGGACCAGGGGCTAAGGGGGGCTTCCCTGGGCGCATTACCCAGTTGGGCAAACGTGTTGCACCTGCGAACACAAAGTTCCAGATCTGCGTCTATGCCTGGACACCAAATGTGTGACTTGGCAATTGCCTTCCTCATGACAATGCCCGGATGCTCATTGTGGAGTTCTCTGATGAACACCTCTCTGCCCATCTGGTTGTTACGCGGTTTCCCCACAGTAGGCAATCGGCCTGAATCGAGAGTTCATCCCTGCGCCTGTGGAATAGTTTAACTTCCTCAGGGCATGCCCTGTACGTGGCTGCCCAGTCCCCATTCAGGACACATTTATTGACTAGAGACAATAGCGGGTCTCTATTTGTCCAGACTTTAATCTGACGGGCTGTCACGGGTGAGCCTTCGCTTTCGAAAGCTTCAACAGCCATGACCATCTCAGAACCATGCTCGGTAGCCCCCTTCGTGGTGGGTAGTGGGAGCCTGCTGATTGCATCGGCACAGTTTTCGGTGCCCGGTCTGTGCCGAATTGTGTAGTCATAGGCGGCTAACGTGAGTGCCCACCTCTGTATGCGGGCCGATGCGTTTGCATTTATGGCCTTGTTGTCGGCCAAAAGGGACGTTAGGGGTTTGTGATCGATCTCCAGCTCAAATTTCCTGCCAAACAGGTACTGGTGCATTTTCTTTACCGCATATGCACATGCGAGCGCCTCCTTTTCTACCATCCCATAGCCCCTTTCTGCCTGGAACAGACTTCTGGAGGCCGAAGCTACCGGCTCTAACTGACCCTTGGCATTGACATGCTGCAACACACACCCGACACCAAAGGACGACGCATCGTTACACAAGCTTCTTACATGGGTCATATAGCGTTAACAGAGTGTTGGAACATAACAAATTGCGTGCTCTATTAAAAGCCCTTTCCTGGCTGTCCCCTCAGACACATGCACGACCTTTGCGTAGGAGCATGTGTAGCGGCTCTCGCAGCGTGCTCAATTTGGAAGAAAGTTAACAAAATAGTTCAGGAGCCCCAGGAACGAACGCAGCTCCGTCGTGTTACGGGGTCTGGGTGCTCTCTGGATCACTTCCGTTTTGGAGGCAGTGGGGCTGATCCCGTCTGCTGCTACCCTCCTCCCCAGCAATTCTACCTCTGGAGCTAGGAAGACGCACTTCGCATTTTCCAGTCGCAGCCCTATCCGGTCCAGTCTGCGTAGCACCTCCTACAGATTGTGGAGGTTTTCTTCAGTATCGTAATCCGTGATGAGGATGTCGTCCTGAAAAACCACCATCCCTGGAATCGACTTGAGGAGGCTTTCCATAATTCATTGGAAGATCGTGGCAACCGAGCGAATCCCGAACGGACATCTGTTGTACTCAAACAACCCCTTGTGTGTCGTGACGGTGGTCAGCTTCTTCGACTCACTCGCCAGCTCCTGGGTCATGTAAGCTGAGGCCAGGTCTAATTTTGAAAAAAGTTTGCCACCGGATAGCGTCGCAAAGAGGTCCTCCGCTATCAGCAGCGGGTGCTGGTCTTGGAGTGACACCCAATTGATGGTGGCCTTGTAATCACCACATATCCTGACCGACCCATCCGCCTTGAGCACCGGCACAATCGGGCTCGCTCAGTCACTGAATTCGACTGGAGATATGATGCCTTCCCTTAGCAGGCAGTCCAATTCGCCTTCTATCTTTTCCCGCATCACGTACGGCTCCGCCCTGGTCTTCAGCTGTACTGTCCTGGCGTCCGTGTTTATGTGAATCACTACCTTGGCCCCCATGAACGTGCCAATGCCGGGTTGAAATAATGAGTCAAATTTGTCCAGGATCTGTGAGCATGATACTCGCTCCACAGAGGAAATTGCATTGACATCGTCCCATTTCCAGTTCATGACAGCAAGCCAACTTTGTGGGTCACGACTACCATGGCGCTGCCTAGCACCGGAATGATGTCCTTTGTGTATGTTCGCAGCTGTGCGTCAATCGCCCAGTGTCCATTTCTGCAATTTCTGCAGGTATTTTGCTCATCTCTGCAAACTCCGGCTGAGTGTGTGCATGCACGCCTCCAACATGAGCTGCTGTTGGAAACAAAATGTCTCTTGCCAGTCGATCGTCACTGACTGCCCCGTGATTGTCCTTGAGTGCACCATTAACAGGTGTTGATGGCCCCATTACTGGCCGCATTGTCCCTTGAATGACGTGAATCGCCGTTCAGCTTGCCATTGTCTCTGTCGAACTCCCCCTCTGGGTTCGGCTACTTATTGGGGCATGCCTGACTGCCCTTGGCTGCCTGGAGAAGTGTGTGATGCTTTAACAATGTTGAATCTCTGTCCCAACCATTGCTTAACACAGTACATCTCGTCCGTTCTGCTCGTGGCCATGCTCGCGTGGTTTAAATCCCAGTTTCTCGTCGCCATTGATACGTCCTTACTATACAGTGTAAATGCACACGAGGCCCATGCTTCAGAGAAGGTCAGTCTGTGACCTGTCCTTTATTCCTTAGCACTCAAGTGATGGAAGTGGGTGGAGCTTCCCCTTTTTCACCTAAAGATCCAGGTTAGGATTGTCTCCCACAAGTTCACAACCTAGTGGTCAATGTTCTCGCAGTGTACAACTTAGGTCAGATTATACATGGGTTACAATGCTGGTTGAATACATGACAGTCCCGGCCTCACTCCCTCTGGAGCTGGGGACGAGCGATTAGTCGATGATATGTTTTCGGCTTCAATCTGCTGTTGGTCAGCTAGGCGGAGATGCAGGATCCTTTAATAATCTCTCACAACTCAACTGAAAGCAGCCGGAACGTGCAGCTTTGAGAGGGGCTTTCTGCACCGTCAGGGCTGGAAACGGGAGGGAGTGAGAGACACTGTGTCGAGTTTTAAGTGTGTAGAGAACTGTACAGAGAAACCAGCCAGTGTAACAGGGCTGTGAAACACTGCATTTTTGTTCATAGTATAGTATTCGGCAGTCCCTCGTATCGAGGATGACTTGTTTCCACACGAAAAAGGGATGAGTTTACAGGTTTTCGATGAGGGATCTGACAATCTAGGTACCGAACTGCATACTGAAGGGTGGAAGATGCTTGTGGGTGGATTGTTTTAACGTGGGGTGACCGTTGCACATCAGCCACCACACGGGGGCGAGGTCTTGGTTCATGGGCGAGGTCTTGGTTTCAGTGCCAAGGATTACCCAAGACGACCATGGACCAAGCTCTGTTGCATGGACCTAGTGTGTACACATGCGCCAACTATGCATAGATCGCAGTGTGGGCTGGCCCGTGCTGTCGCTGGGCCCTCGCCTCTCCAGGGCCCCGATCACCACGCTCCTGGGATCGGATCTCTCATCGCTCCTGCGCTCCGATCAAAAAAGGAGCAGTCAGAAACAGGACATCAATTAGCCTCTCTTATCTTGGAGACATCAAATATCAACACTGTTATTTGAAATATCAAAATATTAAACTCCAGCCTAGTTGAAGGGTTATTAACATCAGCAGAAGCAAACTCCAGCTTTGTTAATATTGAACCATTAATGTCAATTATTCCATTTGTTCTAATATTTAATTGAAGAATGTTCAAAATGTTTCCACCCGGTTTCAAACCAGGGAATTTTCGCCTGTTCGGCGAACGTGATAACCACTACACTACAGAAACACTGCGATTGACATGGTGCTAGGAACATAACGAGAGCTTTAACCGACACAGCTGGCTGATAATTCAGGAGCTGGTTTTACGAGAATAGAATAATGGTGCTCTATTCAGGA
The DNA here is from genome assembly GCF_044704955.1 of Pristiophorus japonicus. Taxonomy (NCBI): domain Eukaryota; kingdom Metazoa; phylum Chordata; class Chondrichthyes; family Pristiophoridae; genus Pristiophorus; species Pristiophorus japonicus. The sequence goes on from NC_092009.1 coordinate 6,484,613, forward strand.
AGGCTGTGAGTGTAGCAGGAATTGATCTCGCGTTTCCCAGACTTTAAACATAGGAACAGGAGCGAGTGGTTAGGATCTGGGATGCACGGCTTGAAAGGGCGGTGGAGACAGACTGAATCTTTTCTCTTAGATGGGAGTTGGATAAGTGTCTGAAGGAAAAACAATTGCAGGGCTCCGGGGAAAGGGCGGGGGAGTGGGACTCGCTGAGGCTCGGTACGGTCTCGACGGGCCGAATGGCCTTCCGTGCTGTAACCATACCATGATTCGATAAGTTAGTGGCACATTTCATAGTGTGGGTGGGAGCACCACATTGCAAAGGGACATGGATTGAGTCGGCAAAAGTAGAGGCATCTGATTCAGGAGATTCGCGGGGCATGGAAATTCGGGAGTTTAATGAATTTGAAAGGAACATTTTTGTTTTGTGCCGTTTCTGTCAGAGAAATGTTTGGGAAAGGAATTTTTTGCAGAAAGGGATGCAGCATTTCACCTTCTGCCTTAACACTTCTTTCTGGGTGTCAGGTCACATTTCGTTTCAATGTTATTCTTCCAGAATTGCGATAAGAACATAAGAATTAGGAACAGTAGTGGGCCATCTAGCCCTTCGAGCCTGCTCCAACTTCCCCAACATCGGGAAAAATCTGCCCGCATCTAACCAGTCCTGTGCCATCAGAATCTTGTATGTTTCGATGAGATCCCCTCTCATCCTTCCAAACTCCAATGTATAAAGTCCCAGTTGATCCAGTCTCTCCTCATATGTCAGTCCAGTCATCCCGGGAATCAGTCTGGTGAACCTTCGCAGCACTCCCTCAATAGCAAGAACGTCCTTCCTCAGATTAGGAGATCAAAATTGAAAACAATATTCCAGGTGATGCCTCACCAAGTCCCTGTACAACGCTAGTAAGACCTCCCTGCTCCTATAATCAAATCCCCTAGCTATGAAGGCCAAAATACCATTTAACTTTTTCCTGCCTGCTGTACCTGTATGCCAACTTTCAGTGACTGATGAACTATGACACCCAGGTATCGTTGCACCTCCCCTTTTCCTAATCTGCCACCATGCATAAAATATTCTGTCTTCACGTTTTTGCCCTCAAAGTGGATAACCTCACATTTATCCACATTATACTGCATCTGCCATGAATTTGCCCACTCACCTAACAAGTCTAAGTGACCCTGCAGTCTCTTAGCGTACCCCTCACAGCTCATACCGTCACCCAGTTTAGTGTCATCTGCAAACATGCAGATATTACTCTCAATTCCTTCATCCAAATCATTGATGTACATTGTAAACAGCTGGGGTCCCAGCACTGAGCCCTGCGGAACTCCACTAGACACTGCCTGACATTTTAAAAAGGACCCTTTATTCCCGACTCTCTGCTTCCTGTCTGCCAACCAGTTCTCGATCCACGTCAGCATATTACGCCCAATACCATATGCTTTGATTTTGCACGCCAATCTCTTGTGTGGACCCTTGTCAAAAGCCTTTTGAAAAAGTCCAAATACACCACATCCACTGGTTCTCCCTTGTCCACTCTACTAGTTACATCCTCAAAAATTCCAGAAGATTTGTCAAGCATAAATCCATCCCTTTCATAAATCCATGCTGACTTGGACCGATCCTGTCACTGCTTTCCAAATGCGCTGCTGTTTCATCCTTAATAATTGATTCCAACATTTCCCCATGACTGATGTCAGGCTAACCGGTCTATAATTACTCGCTTTCTCTCTCCCTCCCTTCTTAAAAAGTGGTTTTACATTAGCTAACCTCCAGTCCATAGGAACTGATCCCGAGTCAATCGAATGTTGGAAAATGGGCACCAATGCATCCACCATTTCTAGGCCGACTACCTTAAGTACTCTTGGATGTAGACTATCAGGCCCCCAGGGATGTATCATGCTTCAATCCCATCAATGTCCCACCTCATAAGGATATCCTTCAGTTCCTACTTCTCACTAGACCCTCGGTCCCCTCGTACTTTTGGAAGGTTATTCGTGTCTTCATGCGTGAAGACAGAACTGAAGTATTTGTTTAATTGATCTTCGATTGCTTTGTTCCCCATTATAAATTCACCTGAATGCGACTGCAAAGGACCTACAGTTGTCTTCACTAATCTTTTATTCTTCATATTTACAGAAGTTTTTGCAGTCAGTTTGTATGTTCCAAGCAAGCTTCTTCTCATAATCCATTTTCCCCCTCCTAATGAAAACCTTAGTCCTCCTCCATTGAATTCAAATTTCTCCCAGTCCTCAGGTTTGTTACTTTTTCTGGCCAATTTATCTGTCTCTTCCTTGGTTTTAACACTATCCTTAATTTCCCTTGTTAGCCACGGTTGAGCAACGTTCGCCGTTCTATTTTTACTCCAGACAGGGATGTGCAATTGCTGAAGTCACCCGTGTGATCTTTAAATATTTGCCATTGCCTATCCACCGTCAACCCTTTAAGTATCCTTGGCCAGTCTATTCTAGCCAATTCAAACCTCATACCGTCAAAATTACCTTTCCTTAAGTTCAGGACCCAAGTTTCTGAATTAACTGTGACACTCTCCATCTTAATGAAGAATTCTACCATATTATGTTACTCTTCCCAAAGGGGTCTCGCACAACAAGATCGCTAATTAGTCCCTTCTCATTACACATCACCCAGTCAAGGATGGCCAGCTCCCTTCTTGGTTGAGAAAACCATCCATAACACACTCCATGAAATCCTCCTTCACCACATCACTGCCATGTGGTCAGCCCAATCACTGTGCAGATTAAAGTCATACATGAAAACTGCTGTACCACCACTGCACACATCCCTTCTTTCTTGTTTGATGCTGTCACCAACCTCACCACCACAAACCAGTGAGACAGACATTGCAGCAAGTGTCTGGTTATTTTGAAACAGCAATTTCTAAAAGAACAGTGACCCCGACATGATTTGAACACGCAACCCTTTAACCCAAAGTCAGGCACACTACCGTTGCACCACAAGGTCTACACAGTAGTTAAGGGATGTTCGTCTATATGACGTTTCTGCAATACAAGGGGCTTTAAAATCCTCGCCCATTCCCACCACGTATCACAAGCAGCGCTCACCTGACTGTCACCGGATGGTTTGTTCGAAAACTTTTCTCTTGCTTTCACAGGAAAGCATCATTAATTAACACCTCACCTTCTTTTACACATTCAAACAAATGCTAACTCAGGGACACTCCATACTTCAATCATTTGTGCTGTGCTTTGCATCTTAACTCGAAAACCATATCCCATTTTACTCACTGTATTTTAGCTTTGTGGTTCAAACTCTTCATTGCCGATGACACCACGAATCTGGGGCAACTTTTATCAAATTTAACAGCACCGGTTATTCCTACCGTGCACACAAAATACAATCAGTAGTGAAGATAAAATCCCACTATGCGTATTTTCAGATTCAACGCAGCAGGATTTCAAATAAAGTGAAAGAATTTTACACTGAAAAGATTTGGATGTGTTCCTTGTATTTGTGTCTTTAATTAAACTTTGTGACGTCTGACTCCCGTTCATGCCACTGCTGAATAAGAAAGGAGAGTTTGACATTGACCAGACTGCACTGCCCCTGATATTTGTGAGCTCATCCTTTATATTCAGTGGTTTCTCGCCCTTTGATGGGCTGCATTGCAGCGGATATCACGTTGGCCTCACACGCGAAAGGTCCTCGGTGGATGCGTTTTCTGTCACTCATAGTTATCTATTTATTAAAGTGAAATAAAAAGCAATTAAGGAATAAGGGAGCCCTTTTGCCAGGAGAATAAATAGCAAATAAAAACAGCAAATGCTGGAAATCTCAGCAGGTCAGGCAGCATTTGCAGGGAGACTAAACTCGCCTCCGATTGTTCATCCACAGCAAGTTTAAACATAATATTTCCACCCATGATCGAACCAGGGACCTTTTGCGTGTAAAGCAAACGTGATAACCACTGCACTACAGAAACCTCTGGTAGAGCCGCCCCAACACAGGGGAGCTGACCAGTGAGCTCCGTCTGTGCTGATCGGGAATGTGTTGGCTCACCTTCAACAACTTCTGTCCCACACTGAAAGTTCTCAATCCTTCTCCTCCGCTGCCTTTTACAGAAATGTCACGGATCACCCAGCCTCCGTGTTCACTTCCACATCCTCCCAGTGGGGCCGCAGAGGATCCTACCGTCTCCCCGCGATCAGCTAACTCAACCACTTTACAAAATTAAACCCCGAACACGTGCCCGGCAAAGGGCAGGCGAAGCCAGATAGTCTGTAAGCTCAGTCTATCACAGAAAGTATAGGTATTCATGGTGATTACAGCAATTATTAATCGTCTCACAGACCTCAATTATTTTTATGCGATGAATTGAACGAGGATGGAAACCACGTTAGTGCGCCAGGTCTTAACCCCTTGACCTCCAGAGAACAGATACGATACATATCATTATATTTATATATATTTATATATGAACCTGAATGTCAATGGCTAGCTACCTAGACCTCGTGGTGCCCACGGTAGTGTGTCTAAACTTGAGTGAGAGAAATTGTTCCACAGTGACAACTGTCATGTGTTCTACATGGTTACTGCTTGTACTATTACAAGGTGTGCACCAGAGGGCACTGCAGTGGGAGACTTTTAGCTTACCTGTGCAGGTGTGCCTGGCCTAGTGCAAAAGGCAGGCCACCAGTTGTGCTCCTCACTCTGGGTATCAATAAAGGACACATTGTCTCGTAGAGTCATCATCAGAGCATCTGAAGGTATAACAATTGGCGACGAGATTCCAGATCTTCTCACGAAAATGGCTAACCTTGGTACGTTGCAGCATTTTGCTGATGGTGATGTATGGGAAGCCTTTGTGGAGAGGCTTGTCCATTTCTTCACAGCAAACGACCCGGCCACACTGGCTGATAAGTACACAGCTATCCCGCGAACCAGTTGTGGGCCCACGGTCTGTGGCCTCGTCAGGGACTTGCTGGCACCAATGAAGACAACGACCAAGGCGTACGAGGAGCTTGTAATACTGATCCAAGAACAACCCAAGCCCAAAGAGAGCATCCTCACAGCCAGACAGCGGTTTTATACACACCGACGGCCCGAAGGCGAGGAGATCACGAAATATGCTGCAGACCTCAGGAGGCATTCGACACCGTGGGATTTTGGTGCCCACCTCACTGAAGCACTGCGGGATATCTTTGTCATCGGAATCGGCAACGAGGGCCTTCTTCATAAGCTACTGTCAGCAGATACCACAGTCACACTGCAGAAGGCCATCTCCATGAGCCAAGCATTCATGACATCGACCTGTGTCTCTAGGCAGATGACTCATCCTCAGGACTCAAACCCGGCAAGTACTGTGCACAGAGTGGAGCCTTTTAGAGGCTGGACTCCAGAACGTGAACCTTCTCAGGGGAGAGAGAACATGCCCCCGAGTCACTTAACTCAATATCCATGGACAGATCAGCCATGACCTTATTGAATGTCAGAGCAGGATCGAGGGGCCGAATGGCCGTCTCCTGTTCCTATTTCTTATGTTCTTTTGTTAATCATTTAAGGAGCTTGAATCATTGATGAAGTTTTCTCCCCTATCTGACATTACACACTCTGTATTTCGGAGACTGGTTTAAAATGTTCAGTGCTCATGCGACAAGGAACCTGGGGCGAATTTTGTTCAATTTATTTCACAGCAAATATAGTCTCCAAAATAATGTTTCTACACGGGTTCAAACCGGGGACATTTCACGTGTGGTTCTCCAAAGTGGTGGAGGTTTTGCTCGAGTTTAAAATGGTGCATTCGATCCACTTTGAAAATGCATCTACTACTACGAGGAACATTTTGCCCATGAATGGGCCCGCATAGTCTATGTGCACCCGTGACCACGGTTTGGTAGGCCAGGGCATGGGGTTCAGTGGAGCCTCCCTGGGGGCATTGCTGAGCTGGGCACAAATAGTGCACCTTCGGACGCAGAGCTCCAAGTCCGCGTCAATACCACGCCACCAGACATGGGATCAGGCTCTGGCCTTCATGAGAACGATCCCCGGGTGCTCGCGGTGGAGCTACCGGACAAGTGCCTCTCTGCCTCGCAGAGGCATGACTACTCGGCTGCCTCACATCAGGCAGTCTGCTTGTAGTGATAGCTCATGCATGCTCCTGTGAAAGGGTTTTAATTGCTCGGGGCAGGCATCACGAGCCTCTGCCCAGTCTCCGGTTAGGACACATCTTTTTTATAAGGATAACGTGGGGTTGCTGGCCGTCCAGGTTCTGATTTGTTGAGCTGTTAGGAGTGAACCTGTGGACTCAAAGGCATTGATTGCATAGACTATCTCACAGTCCTGTTCGTCAGACCCTTCCGTGGTCGCCAGGGGTAGCATGCTGAGCGCGTCCGCACATTTGTCTGTGCGTGGTCTCTGCATTATGGTATAGTCGTAGGACGCCAGCATGATTGCCCACCGTTGAATTCGCGCCGAGGCGTTGCCGTTTATTGCCTTACAGAAACATCTGGTACAACAGCCCCAACAGAGGGGAGCTGACCAGTTAGCTCCCTCTGTGCTGATCGGGAATGTGTTGGCACACCTTAAACAACTTCTGTCCCACACTGAGGGCCCAAGTTTCGGGTGGAGTTGCTCCTAGTTTTTTGGAGCAACTCGTTTACTTTGGAGAATGTTAGAAATTGCAATTCTCGGATATTAGTTTGCTCCAGTTCTACTGAGTTAGTTGAGGTTGGCTTCAGGTAAGGTATTTTTTTTCAAAAAGGGGCGTGTCCAGCTACTCAGGCCTGTTTTGCAAGTTTTGGCAGTGAAAACTTAATACAAACTAACGTCGGCTGGAGTAAGTGCCCACTTTTGTAAGTTCAGAACAACCTTACCTAGAGGTAAGCTCAATGCAGGCACAGCCAGATAGGGGGTGGGAATTAAACACAAAAAGGACTGAAGCATTAAACACATCACTTAAAATGTCCAAAAACCTCTTTTGATGATATCTTGCCTTATATCTGCTGAATGAGGATAGTTGCTTCTCTTTTTATAAATAAACATGTGTAACCTCACGGCTGAGGCAGGCACATTCCGGCTGCTTTCAGATGAGCTGTGAGAGATTATTTAAGGGTACGACGGCCCTGTAGCCCCCCACACCAGGATATCCTCTCCCCCGGGGTTTTCCTCAGCTTGTGCTCGGTGTACGGGGAGCTTTGGCCCGGGTCCGAGGTAACTTGCATCCCAGGGATGGACAATAACCCTCTGAGCTCTGGAACTGGGAAGAGCGAATAACTAATGAGTTTTTTGTGGGTTTGAAATGCGGCTCAGATCTGCTGGTATTAACCGAGGCAGGGGCTGTGAGACATTGCATTGTGTTCAGGTTTAATCACAGCAATATCCGCAGTCAGGAGCTGAAACGGACGAAGAGCTGAAAAAACACAAGACAAAAGCTTAAGAAATGTCAGCAATTGTGGTAAACTCTTTAATGTGTTTCCTGCTGGTTCAGTGGTGCGGCGCTCACAGAGGGACCCCGGATTCAGAAAGTAACTATTACATTCAAAATCTTTAAGATAATGACATGCAACGAATTAAACTGTGTGTCGGGGGATGGGGATGGGGATGGGTGAAGATTATTTGTTTTATTCCCCATTCATTAACCGACAGCGTTGTTTTGTAGAATTGTTACTGAGGGTCAGTGGAAACTTCAATAACTGAACTTTAATCATTCAAGGATTTTGAATCATTGATGAAGTTTTCTCCCTTTTCTGACTTTACACACTCTGCATTTAGGAGACTGGTTTAAAATGTTCACTGCTCATGCGACAAGGAACCTGGGGCGACTTTTGTTCAATTTATTTCACGGCAAAAATAGTCTCCAAAATAATGTTTCTGCCCGGGCTCGAACCGGGGACCTTTCGTGTGTGAGGCGAACGTGATAACTGCTACACTACAGAAACGCTGCGGTTCAGGTAATCTCAGGAATATAACCAGAGCTTTAACCTACACAGCTGGCCGATACTTCAGGAGTTTGTTTTACGAGAATAGAATGACGGTGCTATATTTTGGAAGGCTGTGAGTGTGGCAGGAATTGATCTCATGTTTCCCAGACTTTACACATAGGAAAAGGAGATGGCCATTTAGCAGCGCGTGGTTCGGATCTGGAATGCACGGCTTGAAAGGGCGGTGGAGGAAGACTCAACCTTATCTTTCAGACGGGAGTTGTATAAGTGTCTGAAGGAAAAACAATTGCAGGGCTATGGGGGAAGGGCGGGGGAGTGGGACTCTCTGAGAGTCGGCACGGGCTCGATTGGCCGAATGGCCTTCCTTGCTGTAACCATTCCATGATTCGATAAGTTAGTGGCACATTTCATAGTGTGGGTGGGAGCACAACATTGCAAAGGGACATGGATTGAGTCGGCAAAACTAGAGGCATCTGATTCAGGAGATTCGCGGGGTGCGGAAATTCAGGTGTTTATTGACTTTAAAAGGAACATTTTTGCTTTGTGCCGTTTCGGACATTGAAATATTTGTGAAAGGAATTTTTTGCAGAAAGGGCTGCAGCATTTAACCTTCTGCCTTAACACTTCTTTCAGGATGTCAGCTCACATTTCGTTTCGATGTTTTTCTTCCAGAATTGCTATTTTCTTTGGTGTTTCACAATTACCGGACCCTTGCTCTAAAGTCAGTCTCACTGTTTCCCCAGTCTCCTGTTGATGTTATCAGCAATGAACATTTTGACCCAGACCCCGAAAGCACAGTGTGTAAAATGGTTTATGGTTTCAGAGTTCACTTGCAGAGCACAGAAGAAATGATTCAATTATGGAGTTCCTTCAGTTAGCATTTCTTTAATTGTGCAAAAGAAGATTGTGGGTTAATGAATGATGATTTTCCATGAAAGCAACATAAAATTAAAAGAAATGCAATCGCCCAACATGGGGCTCAAACCCAGGACCTTGTAATTAAGAGTCTCATGTTCTACCGACTGAGCACGCCGGGCTTCTGGCTCATGCACGATTTTATCGCTCATTCCGGCCAGGCGCCTGTTGGCCACCCGCAGCCTGGATACAGTAACGTCCCAACAGCTCATTGACTGTCGGAGTGGGACTGTGCGGTGCTTCAGAAGACAGGTCGAAAAAGCAAATTCACTGATTCTGTCCCATGTGCTCCTCCGATCAAGAATAGCAACACACTAAACATGCTTCAATAATGGTTACACCTGAGCTCCACAGTTGTGCAGTAGTTGGCTCGTTGGTTTAGGGGTATGATTCTCGCTTTGGGGTTATTACTTGAAATTTGGTGAGAGGTCCCGGGTTCAAATCCTGGACGAGCCCTCAATTTACCCACGAATTTGGAACTTGCATCGAATTTTTGCAAAGAAGGACTTGCATTTCGACAGCACCTTTCAGGAACTCATGACGCCCCAAAGCGCTTTACAGCCGTTGAGTTGTGTTTGAAGTGTTGGAGTGTGGGGAAAGATGTGCCCGAATCAACCCACACGAACTGCAACTCTTTGCGAAGGAGTTCGGTGCAAAGAATCAGGTATCTCAGCGAATTGGCCTTTCTATGAATGAGTTCTGCTTGGACCTGCATTCAAGCTTGAAACAGCAACTGGGCTTCATCTCACGGGAGCAGCGTGTAGCGGATAGTGAGTAGGTGACCAGGTTGATATGCGCCACTTTCAATCTTTGAAATTTCACCAAACAAAGATACGGCGAATCCAACTGTCCCTGTCAAGCGACAGATTGAAGGGATCGGTGCTCCAAACAGAGCTGGAACACGCACAGTGCAGTCATATGGTCCGCAATATTAAATGTCAGAGTTATTAAACAGACAATAATATAACAAACACTTCAAAACAGTACTTACACCCAAACCTTGCGAATGTTCGCCGAAGAACTCAAACCCGTTACAGTTCCCAGCTCGGTGTACAAATTGATCAAAAATTAATCGGATTCTAAACTATCTGTTCCAAATGCCACATTTTATATCTTTTCCTTACCCCTGCTACGTGACAATTTAAATTTTTAAAAGTATTACCGAACACAAGTGCCCAACTTCTGATGGAAGGTCATTAACCTGAAACGTTAACTCTGTTTCTCTCTCCACAGATGCTGCCTGACCTGCTCACTGTTACCAGCATTTACTCTTTGTATTCTCCTAACTTTTAATCAGAAAATCACTTCCCTTGTCATCTGACTACACTCCTTCCTGATATGTAGCCTTGTCCTACAAACCAAGCTCCTTTCGGATGATTCAGGCATTCATTGGAATTATAACTTCTGAACGATAACAATTATGTGAATTATGTAACTATGTAATACTTGCCACCAGAGTGCGCGACTGTTGGAGTCCTAATGGTTACCTGCCCACACGTGCAGGGCCAGAATAAAAGGTCGGCTGCCAAGTTGGTCAGGCACTATGGAGTTGTAATAAAGCAGACTAAGGTCACACTAAGTTTAGCTCACAGTACTCAGCCTCGGGGAGTTCTTCTCTACAGAACAATTGGCGACGAGTAACAGAATACGAACCTTCACACAACCATGGCTGCCGTTGGAATATTGGAGAGATCCGTAGAGGGTGATGATTGGGAAGCCTTCGTCGAGCAGCTCGACCAGTACTTTGTGGCCAACGAGGTGGAAGGAGACACTAACGTGGCCAAGCAAAGGGTGGTTCTCCTCACCGTCTGTGGGCCTAAAATATACAGCCTCATCAAGATTCTGCTCACACCGACAAAACCAACGGAAAAGGAATATTCAGAGTTGTGCACACTGGTTTGGGACTACCTCAAGCCGAAGGAGAGTATCCTCATGACCAGATATCGTTTTTACACGCACCATCGCTCCGGGGACCAGGATCTGGCGGATTATGTCACCGACCTGAGACACCTCGCGGGACCTTGCTGCGTTGGGGCAAATGCTGTGGGAGTTTTACGTGCTGGGCATCAGCCACGACGTCATTCTTTGAAAGCTGTTGGCTGCTGAAAACCGAGACCTGAGCAGGGCCATCGCGATCGCCCAGGCATGCATGGCCACGGACGATAACACCAAACAGATATCTTCTCAACATCGAAGCTCACCGGCAAGTACTGTGCATAAAATGATGTCGCTAGCCGGCCGAACTGCATATGGCAGGGTCGATACGTCTGTGGGTGCAAGACCTGTGATGACTCAGAGTGCGCCATCGGGGGTAAATGTGAATCTAATAGCACCGTGTTGGTGCTGCGGGGGTAATCCTCGGGCCCATCAATGTCGATTAAAGCACTACGTGTGCAAAGGCTGCACAACGATGGGGTACCTCCAGTGAATGTGCAAACGTGCTGTGACATACCACGTGGCTGAGGATGATCGATCCGGCACGGATCACGCAGCACAGGCAACTCAACCCAAGGAACAAGGACTCCCAGGTGCAGGTGGGGATGTAGCATTTTATCAGGGAGGCTTTGAGGGTGTGCCCGAAACGTTTCCTTTGGCAACCTGTGACTCGCTTACCATGTCGGAGTTCTGAGTAGAGCGCTAGCTTAGGGAGTCTCATGTTGGGCATGTGGAAAATGTGGCCCGCCCAGCGGAGCTTGTCGAGTGTGGTCAGTGCTTCAATGCTGGTGATGTTGGCCTGAGCGAGAACACTAATGTTGGTGCGTCTGTCCTCCCAGGGGATTTGCAGGATCTTGCGTAGAGAGCCCTGGTGGTATTTGTCCAGTGATTTGAGATGTCTGATGTATATAGTCCATGTCTCGGAGCCATATCGCGGTGCAGGTATCACCACCGCGCTGTAGACCATAAGCATGATGCCAGATTTGAGGTCCTGGTCTTTAAACACTCTCCTCCTCAGGTGATCGAAGGCTGTGCTGGCACACTGGAGGCGGTGTTGGACCTCGTCATCGATGCCTGCCATTGCTGATAGTCGGTTCCCGAGGCGTGGAAAAGTTTCCCGAGGCGTGGAAAAGGCACTTACAGCCTTCCTAAATATAGCACACTTATTCTATTCTCTTAAAACAAGCTCCTGAATTCTCGGCTAGCTGTGTAGATTAGAGCTGTGGTTTTATCCTCAGATAGATTCAATCACAGTGTTTCCGTAGTGTAGTAGTTATCACATTCGCCTCACACACGAAAGGTCCCCGTTCCGAAACCGGGCGGAAAGATCTTGAATATCTGACTCCTGTTCCTAACTCTTACGTTCTTCTGATCTCTTGACCTTTCACAGGAGAACAAACTCTCCTCTGAACATGCATGAGAAAGCTCCAGAAAATATTTCCGCCCGAGGTGCTTTCGCGTGTGAGGTGAACGTGTTAACCGTTACACTGCGGAAACATCTCCACTTTCAGCACCAGATTACCAAAGTTAAACCCAATGAGATCGGGATAAAAGTTCCTCACATGCTCAGAGCAAAATATATGATTGATGGTCGACAGAAGAATGAACAAACTTCAGCACCAGGTCAGACGGAAATGTTAAGCGAGCAGGTGGACTGCTGAATCGCACATTTAAGGAGTTGGTGGTGACAAAACAAATTGGTTTCGCTTAATGATTAAATGGGACATGAACCCACATTTCCAGAGAAGAACAGTGATGTAAACACAGCACCTTACACTGCTCGGCCAACCTGACTATTCAGTGCTGTGCGTGGCCACCTGCACGTTGATTTTGAACTATTGTGTCATTTCACATGAAATAAACGAGTGCAGCAGGCGTATCTCTGCCTGACACCGGGGAAACAGTGAGACAGACCTTGGAGCAAGGGTTTGGTTATTTCGACACAGCAAAGGAAATATTAATTCTGGAAGAACAATATCCAAAAGAACAATGACCAGTGAGCTCCCTCTGTGCTGAATGGGAATGTGTTGGCTCACCTTAAACAACTTCTGTCCCACACTGAAAGTTCTCATTCCTTCTCCTCCGCTGACCTTTACAGAAATGTCACCAATCACCCAGCCACCGTGTTCACTTCCTCACAGTGGGGCCACAGAGTCTCCTACCATCTCCCCGCAATCAGCGAACTCACCCTGTTTACAAAATTATACCTCGAACACGTGCCTGGCAAAGGGCAGGAGAAGCCAGTTAGTCTGTAAGGTCGGTCTATCACAGAACGTATTGGTATTCATGGTGATTACAGCAATTATTAATCGTCTCACAGACCTCAATTATTTTTATGCGATGAATTGATCGAGGATTGAAACCAGGTTAGCGCACTGGATCTTAACCCAATGACCACCAGGGAACAGTTGTGATAAATGTCGGTATATTTATATATATTTAGATATGAACCTGAATGTCAATGGCTACCTACCTAGACCTCGTGGTGCCCACGGTAGTGTGTCTAACTTTGAGTGAGAGAAACGGTTCCACAGTGACACGTGTCATGTGTCCGACATGGTTATTGCTTGAACTATTGCAAGTTGTGCACCAGAGGGCACTGCAGTGGGAGGCTTGTAGCTTACCTGTTCAGGTATGCCTGGCCTCGTATAAAAGGCAAGACATCAGGTGTGATGCTCACTCTGTGGTTATCAATAAAGGACGAAGATCACTACAGTTCAAGCACTACACATTGTGTCGTGGAGTCATTATCAGAGCATCTGAAGTTATAACAATTGGCGACGCGATTACGGACCTTCACACGAAAATGGCTAAACTTGGTACGTTGCAGCAGTTCGCCGATGGTGATGATTGGGAAGCCTTTGTGGAGTGGCTTGTCCATTTCTTCACAGCAAACTATCTGGCAGGTGACAACCCGGTCACACTGGCTGATAAGTGCAGAGCTATCCTGTTAACCAGTTGTGGGCCCACCTTCTACGGCCTCGTCAGGGACTTTCTGGCACCAGCTAAGACAATGACCAAGATGTACGAGGAGCTTGTAACACTGATCCAAGAACAACTCAAGCCCAAAGAGAGCACCTTCACAGCCAGACAGCGGTTTTATACACACCGACGGCCCGAAGGCCAGGAGATATAAATATGCTGCAGACCTCAGGTGGCTGGCGGCACCGTGGGATTTTGGTGACCACCTCACCGAAGCACTGCGGGATATCTTTGTCATCGGAATCGGCCACGAGGGCCTTCTTCATAAGCTAATGTCAGATGATACCACAGTCACACTGCAGAAGGCCATCTCCGTGAGCCAAGCATTCATGACCTCGACCTGTGGCTCTAGGCGGATGACTCATCCTCAGGACTCAAACCCGGCAAGTACTGTGCCTTTTAGAGGCTGGACTGTAGAAAGTGAACCTTCTCAGGGGAGAGAGAAAAGGCCCCCGAGTGCCTTAACTCAGAATCCATGGTCAGATCAGCCATGATCTTATTGAATGGCAGAGCAGGATCGAGAGGCCGAATGACCGACTCCTGTTCGTATTTCTTCTGTTCTTATGTTAATCATTTAAAGAGCTTAATCATTGATGTAGTTTTCTCCCCTCTCTGACTTTATCCACTCTGTGTGTGGGAGACTGGTTTAAAATATTCACTGCTCATGCGACAAGGAACCTTGGGCGACTTTTGTTCAATTTATTTACAACAAAATAGCCTCCAAAATAACGTTTCCGCTTGGGCTTGAACCAGGAACTTTTCGCGTGTGAGGCGAGTGTGATAACCGCTACACTACAGAAACGGAGTGGTTAAAGTGATCTTAGGAATATAATCAGAGCTTTAACCTACACAGCGGGCCGATACTTCAGCAGCTGGTTTTCCGAGAACAGAATGACGATGTTGGAGTGGATTTTCAGACAAAGCAAAGCATGATGGGGTAAGCCACCACGAAATGAACTTTGTACCAAGAAGCCTATCTACTGTCCCTGATATGAACTCTGCAGCAACAAATGACTCCTGGCCAGATGCAGGCCACTGTTTCATCGAAAGCTTTGCAACAGAATAACTAACCACAAAAGAAGATAAAGAGGAAGGGCCCGCAAACTCGCACCATGCTATCAGGTTTTACGAGGACTAAAATGTTGAATGTAAATGAATTGCGTTGCCATATGGATCGATTGGTTGTTTGTAAATTAATTTAAGTGATTGTATTCCGCCCCCTGTAAACTGCTTAGAACCCTGCGGCACAAGGCACTCGGGGAGATCGCTAGATCTCAACTCTTCTCCCAGAGCTCTGTTAGCTATAAAGTTGTTTCTCTTACCTTACCAGAGTCTATGTGAATTTATTTTCACCAACAGTGGATGCAGAG
Source organism: Pristiophorus japonicus (assembly GCF_044704955.1). Taxonomy (NCBI): domain Eukaryota; kingdom Metazoa; phylum Chordata; class Chondrichthyes; family Pristiophoridae; genus Pristiophorus; species Pristiophorus japonicus. The sequence goes on from NC_092009.1 coordinate 6,499,729, forward strand.
AGGATGTTTCCACCGATGGGGGAGTCTGGAACTAGGGGCATGATCTTAGAATAAGGGGCCGCCCATTTAAAACTGAGATGAGGAGGAATTTCTTCTCTCAGAGGGCTGTAAATCTGTGGAATTCACTGTTCCAGAGAGCTGTGGAAGCTGCGAAATTCAATATATTTCGGAAAGAAATAGACAGTTTCTTAAACAATAAGGGGTTAAGGGGTTATGGTCAGCGGGCGGGGAAGTGGAGCTGAGTCCATGATCGGATCAGCCATGATCTTATTAAATGGTGGAGCAGGCTCGAGGGGCCGGATGGCCGACTCTTGCTCCTATTTCTTATGTTCCTTTGACTAATACACATCAACATCCTGGGAGTCACCATTGACAAAGTCGATGTGGGCAAGCGTGGCGAGCTCAGTCTGTAGAGCATGAGATTTTTAATTTTAAGGTCATGTGTTCGAGCCCCACCTTGCGTGAATTATTTTCCTTAAACTTTTATGTTACTTTCACGCGAATTAACCCACACATTCAAAAAGTAGTTAGATTTGTCCCTTATGTCTAAAAGGATCAAGGGGTATGGAGAGAAAGCAGGAAAGGGGTACTGAGGGAATGATCAGCTCTGATCATAGTGAATGGTGGTGCAGGCTCCAATGGCCGAATGGCCTACTACTACACCTATTTTCTATGTTTCTATGTTTCCCCTTGTGGGGGAATCTAGAACTTGGGGGCACAGTTTCAGAATAAGGGGTCATAAGAACATAAGAAGTCCGAGAAGGAGTAGGCCACATGTTTCCTCGATCCTGCTCCACCATTCAATACGATCATGGCTGATCCCCATAACCCCTTATTCCCTGAAGGTTTAAGGGTCGCCCATTTAAAACGGAGATGAGGAGGAATTTCTTCTCTCAGAGGGTGGTGAATCTTTGGAGCTCTCTGCGCCAGAGAGCTGTGGAGGCTGGGTCATTGAATATATTTCAGGTGGAGATGGACAGATTTTTGGACGAGACCATATGGATTGAATTGGAGAACAGAAAAGGGGCAATCACACGACTGGGAATGTACGGGACACCCCCGAACATCCAGAGGGAGATATAGGGTCTGGTTATTGTGATTCAGCAAAGAAACTATCGATCCTGGAGGACAAATACTCTGTTCCAAAGGAAACGGACCCAGCCTCTCTAATTGATCAGTTAATTAATGATGTTTTCGCGTGAAAGCAACAGAAAAGTTTAACAAAACTTATTCGCCCAACCCTGAACTCACGACCCTGAGATTAAAAGTCTCAAGCTTTACCGACTGAGCTAGCCTGGCTGGACAAAAGTGGCATCCTTGACGTATGTCAAATATTGTGGGTGGATTAATGATGATTGAAATCATGATTGAGTATTTCACAAACTTGAATTATGGAGTTCATTCAGTTAGCATTTCTTTAATTGTGCAAAAGAAGATTGTGGGTTAATTAATGATGTTTTTCCATGAAAGCTGCATTAAATTAAAATAAATGTAATCCCCTGACGTGGGGCTCGGACCCACGACCCTGAAATTAAAAGTCTCATACTCTACCGACTGAGGTAGCCGGGCTGCCGCCCAACGGAAGTTTTTATCGCTCATTGCAGCCAGGCGCCTGTTGACTCCGCCCCAGATGTTGAAGCTTGCTGTTGAAACTTGTGTAGTGTTTATCACGTTTGCTTTACACGCAAAAGGTCCCTGGTTCAATCCCGAGCAGAAACATTATGTGGATGAACAATCGGAGGCGAGTTTAGTCTCCCGGAAAATGCTGCCTGACCTGCTGAGAATTCCAGCATTTGCTGTTTTTATTTGCTATTTATTCTCCTGGCAAAAGGGCTCCCTTATTCATTAATTGCTCTTTATTTCACTTCAATAAATGGAAAACATTGACTGAGAGAAAACGGATCCACCGGGGACCTTTTGCGTGTGAGGCCAACGTGATATCCGCGACACTGCAGCCCATCAAAGGGCGAGAAACCACTGAATATAAAGGATGAGCTGACAAATATCAGGGGCAGTGCAGTCTGGTCAACGTCAAACTCTCCTTTCTTATTCAGCAGAGGCATGAACGGGAGTCAGACGCCACAAAGTTTCATTGAAGACACAAATACAAGTAACTCTTGCAAATCTTTTCAGTGTAAAATTCTTTCACTTTATTTGAAATCCTATTGCGTTGAATCTGCAAATACGCACGGTGGGATATTATCTTCACTACTGATTGTATTTTGTGTGCACGATAGGAATAACCGGTGCTGTTAAATTTGATAATAAATTTGCCCCAGATGCCTGAAGACTTTGAACCAGAAAGCTAAAATACAGTGAGTAAAATGGGATATGGTTATCGAGTTAAGATGCAAAGCACAGGACAAATGATTGAAGTATGGACTGTTCCTGCGTTAGCATTTGTTTGATTGTGCAACAGAAGGTGAGGGGTTAATTATTGATTGTTTCCCGTGAAAGCAAGAGAAAAGTTTAAGAAGAAATCAGATGTTGCCTGTCAGGTGAGCGCAGCCTGTGATACCTGGTGGGATTGTGAAGGGATTTTAAAGCCCCTTGTATGCAGAACCTTCATATAGCAAAACATCTCCAGCTCACTGTGTAGGTCTCATGGTGCAACGGTAGTGTGTCTGAATCCAGATCCGAAGGTTGTGTGTTCACATCACTTCGGGGTCACTGTCCTCTTGGATATTTTTCTTCCAGAATTATTATTTCCTTGGCTGTTTGGCAATAACCAGAACCTTGCTCCAAGGTCTGTCTCACTGTTTCCCCGGTGTCAGGCAGAGATACGATTTCTACCCTCATTTATTTAATGTGACAGGACACAAAAGTTCAAAATCAACCTGCAGGTGGCCATAGGCAGCACTGAATATTCAGGATGGCCGAGTGGTGTAAGGTGCTGTGTTCAAGTCACTGTTTCCTCTGGAAATGTCGGTTTATGTCCCACTTCTGACATTTCTTATATTTAATCATTAAGCGGAATCCATTTGTTTTGTCACCACCAACTTCTTTAAAGTACGATTCAGCGGTCCACCTGCTCGCTTAACATTTCCGTCTGACCTGGTACTGAAGTTTGTTCATTCTTTTGTAGACCGGCAATCATATATTTTGCCTTGAGCATGTGAGGAACTTTTATCCCGATCTCATTGGGTTTAATTTTGGTAATCTGGTGCTAAAAGTGGAGATGTTTCTGCAGTGTAATGGTTAACACGTTCGCCTCACAAACGAAAGCACCTCGGGGGGAAATATTTTCTGGAGCTTTCTCATGCATGTTCAGAGGAGAGTTTGTTCTTCTGTGAAAGGTCAAGAAATCATACGAACGTAAGCGTTAGGAACAGGAGTCAGCCAATCGTCTCATTTTCAAGTTTTCAAGATCTTTCCGCCCGGTTTCGCACCGGGGACCTTTCGTGTGTGAGGCGAATGTGATATCTACTTCACTACGGAAACACTGTGATAGAATCTATCTGAGGATAAAACCACAGCTCTAACCTACACAGCTAGCCGAGAATTCAGGAACTTGTTTTAAGAGAATAGAATGAGGGTGCTATATTTAGGAAGGCTGTAAGTGTGGCCTTCGACAGCGTGGACAATTTTCCACGTCGCGGCAACCTACTATCAGCAATGGCAGACATCGATGACGAGGTCCAACACCTCCTGCAGTGTGACAGCACAGCCTTCGATCACCTGAGGAGGAGAGTGTTTGAAGATCAGGACGTCAAATCTGGCACCAGGCTTATGGTGTGCAGGACGTTGGTGATACCTTCCCCGCAGTATGGCTCCGAGACATGGATTATATACAGCAAACATCTCAAATCACTGGAGAAATACCACCAGGGCTGTCTCCGCAAGATCCTGCAAATCCCCTGGGAGGACAGACGCACCAACATCAGTGTTCTCGCTCAGGCCAACATACCCAGCACTGAAGCACTGACCACACTCGACCAGCTCCGCTGGGCGGGCCACATTGTCCACATGCCCGACACGAGACTCCCTAAGCAAGCGCTCTACTCAAATTTCCGACACGGTAAGCGAGCCCCAGGTGAGCAGTGTAATTTATTTCACACGACTGTATATAACTGTACCTTACCATGCTATTCATGACTGTAACTAGATATGACCTGTAACCACAAGCATACTTTACCACCAGGGATGTACTTGCAGGAGACACTGCATACCTGTGCCACACAGGTATATAAAGGCAGGTCTCAGGCAAGCGTGGCACTCAAGAGCTGTGAAATAAAGGTGCAGGTCAAGAGTGAGCTTGACTTCAGCATGTGCCTCGTGTAAGTCTGTACTGCAGGGCCAGGACTTTAAAGTGGCGACGAGTTACGGGATCACAGAATCCACAGAATGGCGACCAACGGCTCAGATGAGAAATATAATGCTGGAGACAATTGGGAGGACTTTATAGAAAGGCTCCAGCAAAGCTTTGTAACCAAAGACTGGTTAGGCGACGATAAGGCAGACAAGAGAAGAGCCCATCTCTTGACCAGCTGTGGCTCGAAAACATACGCCTCAATGAAGGACCTGCTGGCACCCGAGAAACCAGCAAGCAAGTCGTTTGAGAGACCACCTGAAGCAAGCGAGCAGCCTACATATGGCCAGGCACAGGTTCCACAACTACAGACGCTGTGTGGGCCAGAGCATACCCGACTTTGTGGCGGAACTTCGGACGTTGGCTAGTTTATGTGTGTTCTCCAATGAACTAAGGAGAGAAGTACTGAGAGACTTTTTTATTGAAGGAATAGGCCACGCAGGCATATTCCGAAAGCTTATAGAGACCAGGAACTTGACCCTAGAGGCAGCAGCACTGATTGCACAGACATTCTTGGCAGGAGAAGAAGAAACAAGGTTGATCTACACTGCGGGTACGACAACTAACGAAACATCGCAACAAGGGGTTCACAGCTTGAAACAAGCCGCTACCCCCAGGCACAGATAAAGGCAGGAGAGCAGGGGTTCACAGCAGGCAGTGGCGCCAGAAGCAGATAAAGGGCCAAATGAACGGCCATTCACACCTCATCAACACACAATGTGAGCAATCAACTTCAGAATGAGAGAAGCTCAAGAGAGATCAGCCAGGCGCAGCTCATCCTTCGCAAACAAAGGAAGCGGTCTGTGCTAGAGATGTGGGGGAAGGCACTCAACAAGGGGGTGTCGATTTCAGCATGCTGTTTGCAGAAACTGCAACTTTCCAGGACATCTGGCTCACGTGCAAAAAAAGAGCAGCTCGGCTGGTATATGAATCAGAAGGGTCGGAAAGCGGACCAGAAGAAGTTGGGGACAGTGCCCGGGACACCGAGGTACAGCGGGTCAACACGATAAATGTCCACTGTTCTTACAACAAGACGCCTCCAATAATGATGAGGGTCCTACTCAACGGGATACCCGTCAACATGGAACTGGACACGGGAGCTAGTCAATCTCTCATGAGCGTTCAACAATTTGAACATCTGTGGCCGCACAAAAGGAACAGACCAAAACTCACAAGGATCGACACCAAACTAAGGACCTATACCAAAGAAATCATCCCAGTCCTTGGCAGCGCCATGCTCTCTGTCACATACAAAGGGACAGTGAACCGATTTCCATGTGGATTGTCCTCGGAGATCTCCCAACATTGTTGGAAAGAAGCTGTCAGGCAAAACTAAATTGGAAATGGGATGATGTTCACACCATGTCGTCAGAGGAACGGAGCTCCTGCTCAACAGTTCCAAGTCGTTTTGAACATCTCTTTCAGCCTTCAAAGGGGCGAAAGTTAAAATCTACGTCACACAGGATGCCAGACCGGTCCATCACAAGGCTAGAGCTGTGCCTTATGTGATGAGGGAAAAGATTGAACACGAACTGGACAGGCTTCTGCAGGAAGGCATTATCTCACTCGTGGAATTAAGCGACTGGGCAAGTCCCATCGTCCCCGTCATGAAGCCTGATGAATCCGTAAAAATCTGTGGGGATTATAAGTCTACCATAAACAGAGTCTCCCTACAGGACCAGTACCCTCTGACCAGAGCGGAGGATCTATTTGCCACATTGGCTGGAGGAAAACTTTTCTCGAAACAAGATCTCACATCTGCGTATATGACGCAAGAACTGAACAAAGAGACTAAGCTACTCACCACCATCAACACACATCGAGGCCTTTTCATGTACAATCGATGTCCATTCGGCATCAAGTCGGCATCTGCTATATTCGAGCACAAAATGGAGAGTCTGCTCAAGTCCATCCCGGGGACGGTTATATTTCAAGACAACATACTTATCACGGGCAGGGACACCGACTCCCATCTCTGCAATTTGGAGGAAGTACTAAGTCGATGGGATCGGGTAGGCCTAAGAGTTAAGAAATCCAAGTGTCTGTTTCTCGCGCCCGAGGTTGAATTTTTGTGCAGAAGGATTGCCGCTGATGGAATCTGCCCAACAGAATCCAAAACAGAAGCAATTCGCCTGGCACCCAGGCCCCGGAATGTCTCAGAACTGCGCTGCTTTCTCGGGCTACTGAATTACTTTGGGAACTTTATGCAGACATTAAGCACGCTGCTGGAGCCTCTCCATGTGCTACTCAGGAAGGGGTGCGATTGGTTTTGGGGGGAGACCCAGGAACGCGCCTTCAATAAGGCATGCAACCTTCTACGTTCGAACAGTGTTGTGGTTTTCTTTGATCGAGGTAAAAAGCTAGTTCTCACATGTGAAGCGTCAGCGTATGGGGTCGGGTGCATTTTACAACATGTCAATGATGCGGGTAAATTACAACCCATAGCTTCCGCCTCCAGGTCACTTTCGCGGTTTGAGAAGGTGGCGCTCGTGTGTGTGTACGGTGTCAAAAAGATGCACCAATACCTTTTTGGGGCCAAGTTCGCGTGAGAAACTGACCACAAACCCCTCACGTCCCTGCTATCCGAGTGCAAGGCAATAAACGCCAACGCCTCGGCGCGCATTCAGCAGTTGGCACTCATGCTAGCGTCTTACGACTGTACAATAAGGCACAGACTTGGCACAGACACCTGTGCCGACGCGCTTAGCAGGCTATCCCTGGCGACCACGGAAGGGTCCGACGAACAGGACTGTGAGATGGTCATTGCAATCAATGCCTTTGAATCCACAGGTTCACCCATGACGGCTCGCCAAATCAGAGCTTGGACGACCAGCGACCCCACGTTATCCTTCGTCAAAAGATGTGTTTTAACTCGTGACTGGGCAGAGACTCGTGATGCCTGCTCCGAGGAGATCAAACCTTTCCATAGGCGCATGCATGAACTATCACTACAGGCAGACTGCCTGACATGGGGCAACCGAGTAGTTATGCCCTTGCGAGGTAGACAGCGTTTGTCCCGGAGCTCCACTGCGAGCAGCCAGGGATCATCCTGATGAAGGCCATAGCCAGATCCCACGTCTGCTGGCCTGGCATTGACGCAGACTTGGAGCTCTGCGTCCGTCGATGCACCATTTGTGCCCAACGCAGTAATACCCCCAGTGAGGCCCCCCTAAGCCCGTGGCCCTCGCACACCAAACCGTGGTCGATGGTGCATGTAGACTATGCGGGCGCATTCATGGGCAAAATGTTCCTCGTAGTCGTTGATGCATTTTCAAAGTGGATCGAATGCACCATTTTAAACTCGAGCACCATCTCCACCATTGTGGAGAGCCTCAGAACCATGTTTGCTACGTCCGGAATCCCTGACCTATTGCTCAGTGATAATGGTCCGTGCTTCAACAGCGCAGAATTTCAAGATTTCATAGTTGACCACGGCATAAATCACGTTCAGACGGCACCATTCAAGCCGGCCTCCAATGGCCAGGTGGAGCGAGCAGTGCAAATCGTGAAGCAAGAATGCTAAAAATCCAAGGTCCCACGCTGCAGAGCCGCGACTGCTGCTGACATACAGACCTCGTCCGCATTCGTTGACTGGGGTTCCCCCCGCGCAACTATTGATGAATCGAACCTTAAAGACGAGACTCCCTTTAATCCTCCCAGATATGCATGAAATTGTTGAGGCAAAGCGCCGGAAGCTAACTGAGTACGATGACCGAAATTCGAGGGGGAGGTGGAATATGATAGAGGACAAAGTGTTTGTGCTCAACTATGGCCGGGGTCCCAAATGGTTTGCAGGGACAGTGACAGATAAGGAAGTAAACAGGCTACTGTGGTACAAATGGACAATGGCCAAACCTGCCGGAGGCATGTATGCCAAGTAAAAAGTAGATTCACTGATAACACTGCAGAACCAGAGGCAGAGTACAAATTGGAACTCGCACCACACCTGGTGGACAGACAGAGGGAACAACCTGAGAAAAGGGCAGTCTCAAAAGACAGCCCAGGCGAGATACCAGCAATCACACCGACAGAAAAACAGGCACCAAGGCAAACAACTGAACCACAACTAAGACGCTCCACACGAGAGCGGAGACCACCTGAGAGACTGAACCTATAAAGAAAATAATACCTTGGGGGAGGGTTATGTCATGTATCTCACACTATTATATATAACTGTACCTTACCATGCTATACATGACTGTAACTAGATATGACCTCTAACCGAAGCGTACTTTACCACCAGGGTGCATTTGCAGGAGACACTGCATATCTGTTCCACAAAGGTATATAAAGGCAGGTCTCAGGCAAGACTGGCACTTGAGATCTGTGAAATAAAGGTGCAGGTCCAGAGTGACCTTGACTTCAGCATGTGCCTCGTGCATGTCTGCACTGCAAGGATCAGGATTTTACAGGCAGAGGAAACGTTTCGGGCACACACTCAAAGCCTCCCTGATAAAATGCAACATCCCCAGCGGCACCTGGGAGTCCTTGTTCCTCGGGTTGAGTTGCATGTGCTGCGTGATCCATGCCGGATCGATCATCCTCTGCGACGTGGTTTGTCACAGCACGTTTGCACATTCACTGGAGGTGCCCCATCGTTGTGCAGCCTTTGCTCACGTAGTGCTTGAATCGACATTGATGGGCACGATGATTACCCCCGCAGCACCAACACGGTGCTCATAGATTCACATTCACCCCCAATGGCGCACTCTGAGTCATCACAGGTCTTGCAACCGCAGAGGTATAGGCCCTGCCATATGCAGTTCGGCCTGCTAGCGACATCATTTTATGCACAGTACTTGCCGGTGAGCTTCGATGTTGAGAAGGTATCTGTTTCGTGTTATCGTCCGTGGCCATGTAAGCCTGGGCGATCGCGATGGCCCTGCTCAGGTCTAGGGTTTCAGCAGCCAGCAGCTTTCGAAGAATGACCTCGTGGCTGATGCCCAGCACGGAAAAGTCCCACAGCATTTGACCCAACGCAGCTGCAAAATCGCAAGTTCCCGTGAGGTGTCTGAGGTCGGAGACATAATCCGCCAGGTCCTGGTCCCTGGAGCGATGGTGCGTGTAAAAACGATATCTGAACATGAGGATACTCTCCTTCGGCTTGAGGTAGTCGCAAACCAGTGTGCACAAATTTGAATATTCCTTCTCCGTTGGTTTTATCGGTGTGAGCAAATTTTTGATGAGGCTGTATATTTTAGGTCCACAGACGGTGAGGAGAACCGACCTGTGCTTCGCCATGTTAGTGTCTCCTTCCAGCTCGTTGACCACAAAGTACTGGTCGAGCTGCTCGACGAAGGCTTCCCAATCATCACCCTCTAGGAATTTCTCTAATATTCCAACAACAGCCATGGTTGCGTGAAGGTTCGTATTCTGTTACTCGTCGCCGATTGTTGTGGAAAGAAGAACTCCCCGAGGCTGAGTACTGTGACCTAAACTTAGTGTGACCTTAGTCTTCTTTATTACAACTCCAGAGTGTCTGAACAACATGGCAGCCTTCCTTTTATATTGGCCCTGTGTGGGCAGGTGACCATTAGGACTCCAACAGTCGCGCCCTCTGGTGGCAAGTATTACAGAGTTACATACATCACATAATTGTTATCGTTAAGAAGTTATAATTCCAATGAATGCCAATATCGTGCGAAAGGAGTCTGTTTGTAGGACAAGGCTACATATCAGGAAGGAGTGTAGTTAGATGACAAGGGAAGTGATACTCTGATTATAAGTTTGATGAATTAAAGAGTAAATGATGGAATCAATGAGCACGCCAGGCAGCATCTGTGGAGAGAGAAACAGAGTTAACGTTTCAGGTTAATAACCTTCCATCAGAAGTTGGGCAGTTGTGTTCGGTAATACTTTTAAAAGTTTCAATTGTCACGTAGCAGGGGTAAGGAAAAGATATAAAATGTGGCATTTGGAACAGATAATTTAGAATCCGATTAATGTTTGATCAATTTGTACACCGACCTCGGAAATGTAACGTGTTTGAGTTCTTCGGCTAACATTCGCAAGGTTTGGGTGTAAGTACTGTTGTTAAGTGTATGTTTAATTATTGTCTGCTTAATAACTCTGACATTTAATGTTGCGGACCCGATGACTGCACTGCGCGTGTTCCAGCTCTGTTTGGAGCACCGACCACTTCAATCCGTTGCTTACAGTGACAGTTGGATTAACCGTTTCTTTGTTTGGTGAAATTTCAAAGATTGTAAGCGGCGCACCTCAAACTGGTCACCGACTCACTAACCGCTGCTCCCGTGAGATGGAAGCCCAGTTATTGTTTCCAGCTTGAACGCAGGTACAAACAGAACTCATTCATAGAAAGTCCAAGTCCCTGAGGCACCTGATTATTTGCACCGAACTCCTTCGCAAAGAGTTGCAGTTCGTGTGGGGTGATTTGGGCACATCTTTCCCCACACGACAACACTTCAAACATAACTCAACGACTGTAAAGCGCTTTGGGGCGTCATGAGTTCCTGAAAGGTGTTGTAGAAATGCAAGTCCTTCTTTGCAAAAGTTCGATGCAATTTCAAAATTCTTGGCGAAACTGAGGGCTCGTCCAGGATTTGAACCCGGGACCTCTCGCAAAATTTAAGTAACAACCCCAAAGCAAGAATCATATCCCTAGACCAATGAGCCAACGGTTTAACAAATGTGTAGATAAGGTGTAACCATTATTGAAGCATTTTTCGTTTGTTGCTGTTCTTGATCGGAGGAGCACATGAAACGGAATCAGTGACTTTGCTTTTTCGACCTGTCTTCAGAAGCACCGCACGGTCCCACTCCGACAGTCAATGAGCTGTTGTGACATTAATGTATCCAGGCTGCAAGTGGTCACCCCGAGCGCAGCAGAGGGGTTTCTGCATTAGTTCTGGGTGGGGACAGTATATTGCCCCTTCTCTCTTCCTCTTGTCAATATCCCTGTGCTTTGGTTTCTCTATTTATTCCCCTGTCTCAGTTTCTCATGTTTAAAAGGGAACAAAAGATGAAATGGTTGTCATTGTGGAACAATTTCTCTCACTCAAAGTTAGACACCCTACCATTGCACCATGAGGTCCAGGTAGGTAGCCGTTGATAATCAGGTTCATATATAAATATATATAAATATATCGACATGTATCGTAACTGTTCCCTGGTGGTCGAGGGGTTCAGATCTGGCGCACTAACCTGGTTTCAATCCTCGATCAATTCATCGCATAAAAATAATTGAGGTCTGTGAGACGATTAATAATTGCTGTAATCACCATAAATACCAATACTGTCATGTATCTCACACTACTGTACATAACTGTACCTTACCATGCCATACATGACTGTAAGCAGAGATGACCTGTAACCACAAGCTGACCTTACCACCAGGGGTGCATTTGCAGGAGACACTGGATACCGTTCCCAGACAGGTAGAAAAGGACAGGTCTTAGGCAAGTGTGGCATTCGAGAGCTGTGCAATAAAGGTGCAGGTCCTGAGTGACCTTGACGTCAGTATGTGCCTCGTGTGAGTCTGTACGACAAGGTCAGGCCTTTTCAGTGGCGACGAGTTACGGGATTACAGAATCCGCAGAATGGCGAACAACGGCTCAGATGTAAAATACAATGCTGGAGATAATTGGGAGGACTTTATAGAAAGGCTCCAGCAAAGATTTGTAACCAAAGACTGGTTCGCAACAATAAGGCAGACAAGAGAAGAGCCCATCTCTTGACCAGCTGTGGCTCGAAAATATACGCTTCAATGAAGGATCTGCTGGCACCCGAGAAACCAGCAAGCAAGTCGTTTGAAGAATTGATCACACTGGTAAGAGATCACCTGAAGCCTACACATGTAAGCTACCTCGGACCCGTGCCAATAGTCCCCGCACACAGAGCACAGGCTCAGGAAAACCCCGGGGGAGAGGATATCCCGTTCACTGGGCCTGCCAGCAACACTGAACAAGTGCCCGGTCTGAAACTTTCCAGTGTAATAACTTGCAACTGGACCATCCAACAGTCAGGTTGGCCGAGCGGTCGAAGGCGCTGCGTTCGGGTCGCAGTCTGCTCTGGAGGCGTGTGTTCAAATCCCACTCCTGACTTTCAGTGTTTTTAATTACAAACTCATTTGTTTGGACACCACTCTCAAGTGCTTTGGGACATCCATCGAACTTGATAAAATGACCCCACTTCAATTGCAAACAGTGATATCCAAGTTGCTTCCCAAACCTGGAATCGATTGCGGGTGGCTGTAACGAAAGGAATGGTTTTGTGAAGCATTGAAAGGTGCCCTTGAAATGGCTCGCACTGCTCATTTCAAAACACGGTTATGATTTGTTTCAGTGCAAAAGAAGGCAGGCTCAAATGGCCGACTCCTGCTCCTGGTTCTTCTGTTCTTATACAGAGCACAGAACAAATTATTAAATGATCAACTCTCCATCAGTCGCATTTCTTTCATTGTGCAAAATAATTTATGGGTTAATTAATGATGTTTTCCTGTGAAAGCAACATAAAAATTTAAGGAAAATAAATCGGCCAACGTGGGGCTTGAACTCACAACCCTGAGATTAAGAGTCTCATACACGACGAACTGAGCTAACCCTGACTGCTTAAGTTGCGTCTTCCTGTCGCTGATGGCTGCCAGGGGTCTGTTGGCTCCGCACCATGGGTTTATCTCGAACTTCAAACCTCGAAACTGGTTCTCCTGATTTCCAAGCCACTTGCATTGCGGAACCTTCATTTCGACGAACATCTCCAGCTTAATGTGTAGGCCTCGTGGCGGAACGGTAGTGTGTCTTACTTTAGTTCCGAAAGTTGTGTGTTCAAATCAGGTCGGAGTCACTGTTCTGTCAGACATTTTTTTTCCAGAATTAATATTTTTTTTTCTGTTTGGCAATAACCAGACCCTTGCTCCAAGGTCTCTCTCACTATTTCCCCGGTGTCAGGCAGAGATACGCCTGCTGTCCTCATTTATTTCATGTGACAGGAGACAAAAGTTCAAAATCAACCTGCAGGTGGCCACACACAGCACTGAATAGTCAGGATGGCCTGACTATTATCCCTACCAGAGTGGATAACCTCATATTTCATACATTATACTCCATCTGACAAATTACTGCCCAGCCACTGAGCCTATCGATATCGCTTTGCAGATTGTTTGTGTCCTCCTCACAACTTGCTTTCCCACCGATCTTTGGATCACCTTGGCTACATTACCAACATGCAGAGCACAGAACCAATTATTGACCGACTGACTTTCCGTCAGTTAGCATTTCTTTCATTGTGCAAAAGCAGATTATCGATTCATTAACGATGTTATCCCATGAAAGCAAAATAAAAGTTAAACGAAAATAATTTGCACACTTGAAAGGAATATTTTTAGTTGGTGCAATTCCGGTCAGAGAAATGTGGTGAAAGGAACTTTTTGTGGAGAGAGGGATTGAGTATTTCAGCTTAACGCTGAACACTTCTCTCTGGGCAGAGAACGAGGCACCAGTTTCTTCTAGTGTTGCAGTTATCACATCCGCCTCACACGCGAAAGTTCCCCGGTTCAAGCCTGGGCGGAAACATTATTTCTGAAACAAAAACTGGTTTTAAATGTTCATTGTTCATGTGACAATGGCCTCCTTCCGTGCTGCAAACTTCTCTGATTCCATGATGAGCAAGGAACATTTAAAACCAATCTCCGAAAATACAGAGTGTGTAAAATCAGAAAAGGAATAAAACTTCTCAATGATTCAAGTTTCACAAATTATTAAAATTAAGTTGTTGAAGTTTCGACTGTCCCTCAGTGATCATGTTAGCATTTCTTGCAATCTGCTAAACAATGCTATCGGTTAATATCAGCAGATACAAGCCGCATTTCAAACCCGGAATCAACTTATTCATTATTCTCCCTTCCCAGTTCAACTGCACAGATGGTTATTTATACTCCATACCAGAAACTCAAATCCAACTTCTGACATTCCTTATTTCGAATTACCAACTCATTTGTTTTGACACCACTCTGAAGTGCTTTGGGTCATCTGTGTAATTTAATTAAATTACTTCACATTAATTAAAAACGGTGGTCGCAAAATTACTTCTCCAACTGTGAATCGAACCCCGGTAGCTGTCGTGATCAGAATGTTTTTGTGAAGCATTTAAATATGCTCTCTAAAAATCTCGCATTCCTAATTTACAAATAGGGTGAACATTTGTTTCAGTGTGAAAGAAGGAGATTGAAAATGACAACAAAAACACCAGGCAGCGACTACATTAAGAAAAATTCAAACTTTTCACAAAGTTGGTTTTACGAAGTAACGGCTGAGCTCAAGTTGGCACTAACCAGTCCCATCAGAATTTTAAATGTTTCTATGAGATCCCCGCTCATCCTTCTAAATCCAATGTATAAAGGCCCAGTTGATCCAGTCTCTACTCATATGTCAGTCCGGATTGCCCCTTATGCTCAGACTGTGTCCCCTGGTTCTGGACTTCCCCAACATCGGGAACATTCTTCCTGCATCTAACCTGTCCCGTCCCGTCCAAATTTTAAATGTTTCTATGAGATCCCCTCTCATCCTTCTAAACTCCAGTGAATACAGGCCCAGTTGATCCAGTCTCTCCTCATATGTCAGTCCTGCCATCCCGGGAATCAGTCTGATGAACCTTCGTTGCACTCCCTCAATAGCAAGAAGGGTCCTTCCTCAGATTAGGAGAAAAAAACTGAACACAATATTCCAGGTGGTGCCTCATCAAGGCCCTGTACAACTGCAGTAAAACCTCCCTGCTCCTATACTCAAATCCCCTCGCTATGAAGGCCAACATACCATTTGCCTTCTTCATCGCCTGCTGTACCTGCATGCCAACTTTCAATGACTGATGAACCATGACACCCAGGTCTCGTTGCACCGCCCCTTTTACAAATCTGCCGCCATTCAGATAATATTCTGCCCTAGTGTTTTTGCCCCCAAAGTGGATAACCTCACATTTATCCACAGTATACTGCATCTGCCATGCATTTGCCCACTCGCCTAACCTGTCCAAGTCACCCTGAAGCCTCCGAGCGTCCCCCTCACAGCTCACACCGCCACACAGTTTAGTGTCATCTGCAAACATGGAGATATTACACTGTTACATGTTCATTACATGTTACAATGAACATTCTGAATTAGACACCTCAAGTAAAGTGCGTGCAATAGGCAATGATTCAACAATTAACATAAGTACGCAAGTAGCAGGAGTCGGTCATTCGGCCCCTCGAGCCTGCTCCACCATCCAATAATATCGTGGCTTTTCTGATCCTGCACCGCTGCTCTTTTTATACTCCTCTCGAGTTTCTGCAGTGTCGAGTTCTCGCTTTCTGTCCTAAGCTCCCCTTTTTCCTTTATCTTACCCTGTGTGTCCCTTGAGGAATTTTTATCCCCCATCTGACTTTACTCACTCTGTGTTTTAGGAGACTGGTTTAAAATGTTAATTGCTCATCATGGAATCAGAGAAATTTACAGCACGGAAGGAGGCCATTCGGCCCATCGTGTCCGTGCCAGCCGACAAACAGCTCCCCAGCCCAGTCCCACTTTCCAGCTCTCGGTCCATAGCCCTGTAGGTTACGGCGCTTCAGGTGCACATCCAAGTACTTTTTTAAATGTGCAGAGTGTTTCTGCATCGATCACCCTTTCAGGCAGTGAGTTCCAGTGATTTCCCCTCAAATCCCCTCTAAACCTTCGACCAATTACTTTAAATCTGTGCCCCCTGGTTGTTGACCCCTCTTCTAAGGGAAACAGGTCCTTCCTGTCCACTCTATCCAGGCCCTTCATAATTTTATACACCTCAATCCTCTCCCCTCAGCATCTTCTGTTCCAAGGAAACAAACCCAGCCTATCCAATCTCTGCTCAGAGCTACAATTCTCCAGTCCCGGCAACATCCTCATAAACCTACTCTGTACCCTCTCCAGTGCAATCACGTCCTTGCTGTAATGTGGTGACCAGAACTGCATGCAGTACTCTAGCTGTGGCCTAACAGTTCAAGAATAACCTCACTGCTCTTGTATTCCAAGCCTCTGTATAATCGATCTGGACAGCAGCCTGCCCTGTCGAGAGGTGATCGTGGGACTGAGCCTTAGTGGAATCGGAGAGGAGGAAGTTCTCTGCTGATCAACATGCAGTCAGCCACAATTCCTCATTCTTTAGGCGGGACTGTGTTAATGTAAGATGGGGTGGATTAGTAAGAGAGTCCATGCCATTACTGGCTTGCAACAAAAGCTATTTACCCAACGTGGGGCTCAAACCCCCAACCCTGAGATTAAGAGTTTTATATTTGACCAAGTGAGCTGGCTGGTCTTGGCAAAGCTATGGATCCTTGTTGTATCTTAAATCTTGTGGGTGGATTAATTATTTAAATAATGGTTGAGTATCTCACAGACTTTAATTATTTTTGCCAACTTGTCATCGGGAACATTCTTCCTGCATCCTCGTGAACCTTGTCTGAACTGCCTACAATGTAAGTATATCGCTCCTTAAATAAGGAGACCAAAACAGGTAGCATTTCTTTCATTGTGCAAAAGAAGATTAAATCCCGTGAAAGCAACATAAAAGTTTAAGGAAAATAATTCACCCGACGTGGGGCTCGAACCCAGGACCGTGAGATTAAGAGCCTCCTGTCCTACCGACTGAGCTAGCCGGGCTTCTCAACATCGCTCCTGTCAATCCCCTTCAGTTACTGGTCAATGGTGATCCCAGGCTGTTGATGGCGGGGGATTCGGCGATGGTAATGCCGGTGATAGCCGGGCCTGCTTCAGTTGCATCTTCCTGTCGCTGATTGCTGCCAGGCGCCTGTTGGCTCCGCCCCGTGGGTTGATCTAGAACTTCAAACCACGAAACAGGTTCTCCTGAATTCCAAGGTGTGTACGGAGATCAACCATCAAAAGCTCTGTCATTAACCACAGGGGGTCCGGCAATTTTCTGATCGCAATGCGCTTTCAGTCCTTGTACTTAAAATTGTGGATGTGTAAATTGGGGAGTTTCATGACTTTGAAAGGAACATTGTTGTTTGGTGCAGTTCCAATCAGAGAAATGTTTGTGAAAGGAACGTTTTGCAGAGAGAGGGATTGAGCGCCTGTTGGCGGAAACATTTTTGAAATGAAATCTTGTGGACGATAAAATGGAAAAAGAGCAGTCCGGGGTACATTGTCACATGATGCAAGCTATCTCGGATCCGGACCAAAGCTCCCCGTACACCGAGCAGAGGCTCAGGAAAACCCCGGGTAGAGGATATCCCGGTCACTGGGCCTTCCAGCAACACTGAACAAGTGCCCGGTCTGAAACTTTCCAGAGTAATAACTTGGAACGAGAGCATCCAACAGTCTCTTGGGATCTCTTGGAACTTCAGGGGATGCGCTCCCTGGTGTTGGAACATGGGAGTGCATGCTTTACAGAGACACAACATCACTCCCCCGCCAAAGTCAAAGTGAAAACTATTTACAAGGTGAGGCGGTCGGGAGCATTTCTTTCCCTGGTGGACCGCCTCGGTACAAATGTCTGTTCTGGTGTTTTGACTGTGCCCTCGCTGAGCAGGCGTGTTGTTGGCCCTGCAGGGCTGCTGGGTGAGTCTGGCCTTGCTGGGCTGTTGGGTGTGATGGGTTCGATTTCCAATCCGTGGTGGTGTCGTTGATCCTTTGGGTGTGTGTTGCGGGTTCGAAAAATGTGGTGTCTGCTGTGGGTTGTTCAGGGCAGTCTGAGAACCGCAGCCTCGTTTGGTCCTGGTGCTTTCTGCAAACTTGTCCATTGTCTAGTTTGAAGACAAACACCCGACTCCCTTCTTTCGCGATCACCGTGCCCGCGATCCACTTGGGACCATGTCCATAGTTTAGCACATACACAGGGTTATTCAGATCAATTTCCCGTGACACAGTGGCGCGACCATCATTTACATTTTGTTGCTGACGCCTGCTCTCTACCTGATCATGCAGGTTGTGGTGGACCAGCAAGAGTCTATATTTAAGTGTCCTTTTCATGAGTAGCTCAGCCGGGGGCACCACTGTGAGCGAGTGGGGTCTCGTGCTATAGCTGAGCAGTACTCGGGACAGGCGGGTCAGGAGTGAGCCTTCTGTGACTCGTTTGAGGCTCTGTTTGATTGTTTGTACTGCCCGCTCTGCCTGCCCATTGGAGGCTGGTTTAAACGGGGTCGAGGTGATATGTTTGATTCCATTGCGGGTCATGAATTCTTTAAATTTGGCACTGGTGAAACAAGGCCGGTTGTCACTGACCAGTATGTCAGGCAGGCCGTGGGTGGCAAACATGGCCCTCAGGCTTTCAATGGTGGCGGTGGCGGTGCTTCCCGACATTATTTCTCATTCAATCAATTTTGAAAAAGCATCCACCACCACCAGGAACATTTTACCAAGAAATGGGCCTGCATAGTTGACATGGATCCTCGACCCTGGTCTGGAGGGCCAGGACCACAAACTTAGTGGTGCCTCTCTGGACGCGTTGCTCAACTGAGCACATACACTGCATTGCCTTACACAGGACTCTAAGTCAGAGTCGATACTGGGCTAGCACATGTGGTATCTCGCTATCGCTTTCATCATTACTATACCCGGGTGTGTGCTGTGGAGATCCGAGATGAACGTCTCCCTGCCCTTTTTTCGTAGCACTACGCGGTTACCCCACAACAGGCAGTCTGCCTGACTGGACAGCTCGTCCTTTCGCCGCTGGAACGGCTTGATTGGCTCTTCTATTTCAACGGGAATGCTGGCCCAGCTCCCATGCAATACACAGTTTGTTATTAGGGACAGCAGAGGAACTTGGCTGGTCCAAGTCCTAATCTGGCGGGCCGTGACAGGTGATTTATCATTTTCAAATGCTTCCATGACCATCAACAAGTCAGCGGGCTGCGCCACCATCAACAAGTTTGCAGGTTGCGCCATTTCCACCCCCGTGGTGGGCAATGGTAGCCGACAGAGCATCCGCACAGTTCTCAGTGCTTGTCCTGTGGCGGATGGTCTAGTTATACGCTGAGAACGTGAGTGCCCAGCTTTGTATGCGGGCTGAGGCATTAGTATTTATCCCCTTGTTTTCAGCGAACAGGCATGTGAGGGGCATGTGATCGGTTCCCAGCTCAAATTTGAGGCCAAACAGGAACTGATGCATTTTCTTTACCCCGAACACACACGCTAATGACTCTTTCTCAATCATGCTGTAGGCCCTCTCGGCCTTAGACAAGCTCCTGGAAGCATCGGCTACAGGTTGCAACTTCCCGACAATGTTAGCTTGTTGTAATACACACCCGATTCCGTACGACGACGCGTCACATGCTAGCACAAGTCTTTTACACGGGTTATACAATACAAGCAGCTTGTTGGAGCATAAAAGGTTGCTGGCTTTGTCAAAAGCAATTACTTGTTTTTTTTTCCCCATACCCAGTTCTCACCTTTGTGCAATAACACATGTAGGGGCTCTAAAAGGTGCTTAACTCCTGTAGGAAGTTACCAAAATAGTTGGGGAGTCCCAGGAATGACCGCAGCTCCGTGACGTTCTGTGGCCTGGGCGCGTTCATGATAGCCTCTGTCTTGGCGTCTGTGGGCCGAATGCCACCGCCGTGATCTTTCTCCCGAAAATCTCCACTTCTGTTGCCATGAAGATGCATTTCGACCTCTTCAGCCGCAGCCCTACGCGATCTAGTCGCTGGAGGATCTCCTCCAGGTTTTGTATGTGTTCGACGGTGTCCAGACCCATAACCAATATGTCCTCCTGAAAGACCACCGTGTGTGGTACCGACTTGAGTAGGTTCTCCATGTTTCTCTGGAAGATCGCTGCAGACGACCGAATTCCAAACGGGCATCTGTTGTCGCTGAACAGTCCCTTTTGCATGTTGATGCAGGTGAGGCCCTTCAAAGACTCCTCCAGCTCCTGCGTCATGTAGGCCGAAGTCAGCTCAAGCTTGGTGAACGCCTTGCCTCCTGCCAGCGCGCCAAATTGGTCGTCTGTCTTAGGTAGCGGGTATTGGTCCTGTAGCGAGAAACGATTAATAGTTACTTTATAATCGCCGCAAACCCTGACCGTGCCTTCACTTTTGAGTACTGGAACAATCGGGCTGGCCCATTCGCTGAATTCCACTGGGGAGATGATGTCCTCGCGTTTCCGCCTGTCCAGCTCGATTTCCACTCTCTCCTCATCATATGAGGTACCGCTCGCGCCTTGTGGTGAATGGGTCGTGCCTCTGGGACCAAGTGGGAACGCACCATCGCACCGGAAAATTTCCAATGCCTGGCTCAGAAAGGGAAGGAAATTTGTTCAGAAACTGGGTACATAAGGCCTCATCGACATGTGATAGCGTTCGGATGGTATCCCAGTTCCAGCGGATTTTGCCCAGCCAGCTCCTTCCAAGCAGTGTGGGGCCATCGCCCGGGACAATCCAGAGTGGCAGTTCGTGCACCGTGCCCTCGTAGGTGACCTTGACCATGGCGCTGCCCAGGACAGTGATAAGCTCTTTGGTGTACACTCTCAGCTTTGTGTGGATGGGGCTTCGGGCTGGTCTGAATGCGTTGTTGCACCACAGTCTCTCAAACATTTTTTACTCACGATGGACTGGCTAGCGCCAGTGTCCAGTTCCATGGTTACGGGTAAGCCATTCAATTTTACATTTAGCATTATAGTGGACATTTCGTCGAAAATGTGTGCACCCCGTGTACTTCAGCATCTGCCTCCTCTCTCTGAGGCTCGAAATTGCTTTGATCCACCATGGACCGATCTTCCTCTGCCACATGGTGGTTAGCAGGTTTTGCAGAGCTTTCAGCTCATTCGCAAGCTCGTTGGAGATGCCCCATTGTTCCACAGCTCTTGCAAACATACCGTTTGAAGCGGCATGAATAGGCTGAATGGAAGCTTGCACATCACCAACAACGTGTGAATTGCCTTGCACTCATCCTTTGTTGGAGACTCTGAGTCATCTGGGTCACCTGAGGCCTGTTAGCATTTGCAGATTCGTGGGTTCTGCCCTGTACATTTCTGCTCACAAACACAGTTCCAGTTAATTTATGAACATCGCTAGCACTTGAGTGCTGAGAGATTTGTGTTGTTTTATCACTAGTGGAAATAAATACCTCTGTTATCGCAATGGCCTTACTGACGGTCGGTTTCTCTACAGCCAAACGTTTTCGTAGGATGGTCTCGTGGCCAATGCCCAGTACAAAAAAGTCTCTGAGCATTTGCTTCAGGTAGCCATCGAACTCACATTATCCTACAAGTCGCCTTAGCTTGGCGATGTAGCTCGCCACTTCCTGATCTTCAGTTCACTGGCACGTATAAAACCGATACCTCGCCATAGCACGCTCTCCCTCGGGTTAAGATGGTCCAGAACCAGTGTACACAGCTCCTCATACGACTTATCTGTGGGTTTCACCAGAGCCAGAAGATTCTTCATGAGGCTGTAGGTCTGAGCCCTACAGACTGTGAGGAGTACCCCTCTCCTTTTTTGCAGCACTTCCTTCTCCGTCCAGCTCGTTGGCTACAAAGTACTGGTCTAGCCGTTCGACATAGAATTCCCAGTCCTCACCGTCCGAGAACTTCTCCAGGATGCCCACAGTTTGCTGCATCTTTGTGTTGGATTCGTATCCTCGACGCCAGTTATTTGTTCCTAACACAGATGAGGCTGCACACAGGGACGTTAAAGTAACAGTGACCTCAGTCTTTAATAAGACACTCCAGAGTGAGAAACTGGCCTTAGGGGCCGGCTTAAATGCAGCGCTCCCAAGGGGTGTTGGGATCCCTTGGGACTTCAGGGAATGAGCTCCCTGATGGTGGAACATGGGAGTGCATGCTTTGCAAATACACAACACATTCGTTGCCTCAACTTTGATTTCTGCCAACATCCCTTGTGTTTCACCTTCGCCGCAACTCCGCCACAATCTCTCACCACTCCTCCACCACGATCTCTCACAGTTCGTCCACCACGATCTCTCGGCACTCCTCCGCCACGATCTCTCACCGTTCCACCACCACGATCTCTCGCCGTTCCTCCACCACGACATCTCACCGTTCCTCCACCACGATCTCTCACCGCTCCTCCACCACGACCTCTCACCGTTCCTCCACACTGATCTTCCCGCTCCTCCGCTGTACCTGGGTCACGCCGATGTTCCTGCCTGCCCACGCACAAAACAGCGACCTGTGTTTTGATGACGTGCAGCACAGCAGGACTCCAGATGTCCTGGTTAACCTTGCCACTGGACCAAGACCTCGCTCTGTCAAGCCCGTGCGGTGGCTGGTGTCCAACGGTCACACCACGTTAAAAGAATCCACCCACAGGCATCTTCCACCCTTTGATTGGAGTTCAGAACTCGAACATCGGGTCCTTCATTGAAACACCTGTGAACACATGTGGAAGTAAGCCTTCCTCGTTCGAGGACACGCCAATGATGATGATGATGATGATGTGTGGGACCTTACCAAATGTCTGCTGGAAACCATCAGATTAAATCTAGTAAGACCCGTCCCTTTATTCAGTTTTCACTGACCTTGCCTTAGGAAGGCTATATTGGCGTTGGAGGGAGCACTGTATCGGTTTCCCAGAATGATACCTGGATTCCAAGGTTTAAATTAA
This sequence comes from Pristiophorus japonicus, assembly GCF_044704955.1. Lineage (NCBI taxonomy): Eukaryota > Metazoa > Chordata > Chondrichthyes > Pristiophoridae > Pristiophorus > Pristiophorus japonicus. The sequence goes on from NC_092009.1 coordinate 6,522,579, forward strand.
AATATGAGATTACACCCACTGGAAATTAGAGGGTCGAGCATTGATTTGATCAAAATTTTCAAAGATAATAAGGGAAGAGATAGAGTAGATAGAGAGAAATGATTCCCGCTGGTTGCGGAGTCCCAGGCTAGGGGCCATAGTCGAAACATTAGAGACAGACGTTTCAGGAGTGAAATTCGGAAACATTCCAACACACACATGGTGGGAGAGGTTTGGAACTCCATTCTGCAAAGGGCAGTTCGTGCTGGGTCAGTTGTTCATTTTACATCGCATTTTGATCAAAGGTATTAAGGAAGATTGTCCAAAGGCGGGAATATGGAGTTTGCTCACAGATCAGCCATGATCTCATTGAATGGCGGAACCGGCTCGAGTGGCTGAATGGCCTCCTCCTGTTCCTGTGTAACAGGCTTGAGCGGCTGAATGGCCTCCTCCTGTTCCTGTGTAACAGGCTCGAGGGCCTGAATGGACCTCCTCCTGTTCCTGTGTAACAGGCTCGAGAGGCTGTATGGGCCTCCACCTGTTCATGTGTAACAGGCACGAGCGGCTGAATAGCCTCCTCCTGTTCCTGTGTAACAGGCTCGAGGTGCTAAATGGGCCTCCTCCTGTTACTGTGTATCATGCTCGAGGGGCTGAATGGGCCTCCTCCTGTTCCTGTGCAACAGGCTCGAGGGGCTGAATGGGCCTCCTCCTGTAAATGTGTGTAAGGTCTGGGAAACAAAGGGAGGTGATATGAGAAAACATAAACTAAATGGTATTGTGTTAAAAGAGACGCAGAAGGATTGAGTGATTTACACACAGAAATTTTTGAAGCTGGGTAGATAACTTACTCAGTTGTTTAAAAAGAATACAGGGCCCTTGGCTTTATATGAAGTGAAATAGAGGACACCAGCGAGGAAGTTGTACCATACCTTTTCAAACCCGGTTTAGGCCTCAGTTGGAGAACTATTTACAGTTCTGAGCACCACAATTTAGGAAGGATATCAAGGCATTGGAGAGAACGTAAGAAATATATAAGAAACATTTTCTATTGGTGTTGAAGACACAAACACAGGCATTCATCGAGAATCAACCTGCAGGTGACCACACACAGATTAAAGAGCCAGAGAGACCGACAGAATCGGGAAACACCGGCACATAGACAAGAGATATTGACAAGGACTGAAAGCACTTTGCGATCAGAAAAATGACGGCCCAGCTGTGGTTAATGACACGGCTTTTGATGATTGATCTCCGTACAAGCCTTGAAATTCAGGAGAACCGGTTTCGTGGTTTGAAGCTCGACATAAAGCTCGAGATAAAGCCACGGGGCGATAGCAACAGGCGCCTGGCAGCAATCAGCGACAGGAAGATGCACCTTATGCAGGCCCGGCTAGTTCAGTCGGTAGAGTATTAGACTTTTAATCTCCGGGTCGTGGGTTTGAGCCCCATGTTGGGTGAATTATTGTCCTTAAACATTTATGGCGCTTTCACAGGAAAACATCATTAATGAACCCATAATCTTCTTTTGCACAATGAACGAAATGCGAACTGAGGGAGAGTTGATCATTTGATCATATGTTCTGTGCTCTGTATAAGAACTCAAGAACCAGGAGCAGGAGTCGGCCATTTGGCCCTTCGAGCCTGCCTTCTTTTGCACTGAAACAAATTATAACCGTGTTTTTAAATGAGCAGTGCGAGATATTTATAGGGCACATTTCAATGCTTCACAAAACCATTCTTTTCGTTACAGCCACCCAGGATCGATTCCTGGTTTGAGAAGTAACTTTGATATCATTGTTTGCAATTGAAGTGGGGTCATTTTATGAAGTTCGATGGATGTCCCAAAGCACTAGAGTGTGGTGTCCAAACAAATGAGTTTGTAATTAAAAACACTGAATGTCAGGAGTGTGATTTGAACCCATACCTCAAGAGGAGACTGTGACCTGAACACAGCACCTTGGCCATCCGGACTGTTAGAAGCTCCCGTTACAAGTTATTACTCTGGAAAGTTTCAGATTAGCACTTGTTCAGTGTTACTGGAAGGCCCAGTGGCCGGGATATCCTCTCCCCCGTTATTTTCCTGAGCCTGTGCACGGTGTCCGGGGAACTTTGGTCCGGGTCCGAGGTAGCTTGCATCAAGTGACAATGCACCCCGGACTGCTCTTTTTCCATTTTATCGCACGTTAGTTTTTGGTGCAAAAATAATATCTCCAGAGGAGACAGTGATCTAAACACAGCACCGCGTACTGCTCGGCCATCCTGACTATTCACTGCTGTGTGTGGCCACCTGCAGGTTGATTTTGAACTTTTGAGTCCTGTCACATGCAATAAATGACGGCAGCAGGCGGATCTCTGCCTGACACCGGGGAAACAGTGAACAGACATTGCATTGTGTTCAGGTTTAATCACAGCAATATCCGCAGTCAGGAGCTGAAAAAGACGAAGAGCTGAAAAAACACAAGAAAAAAGCAAAGAAATGTCAGCAATTGTGGTAAACTCTTTAATGTGTTTCCTGCTCGTTTCGTGATGCGGCGCTCACAGAGGGAGCACGGATTCAGAAAATAATTCTTCCATTCAAAATCTTTAAAATAATGACATGCAACTAATTAAACTGTGTGCCGGGGGATGGGGATGAGTGAAGATTATTAGTTTTATTCCCCATTCATTAACCGACAGCGTTGTTTTGTAGAATTCTTACTGAGGGACAGTGGAAACTTCAATAACTGAACTTTAATTATTTAAGGATTTTGAATCATTGATGAAGTTTTCTCCCCTATCTTATTTTACTCACTCTGTATGTTGGAGACTGGTTTAAAATGTTCAGTGCTCATGCGACAAGGAACCTGGGCGACTTTTGTTCAATTTATTTCACAGCAAAAGTGTTCTCCAAAATACAATTTCCACCCGGGCTCGAACCGGGGACCTTTCACGTGTGAGGTGAATATGATAACAAGAACACGACAAAAACACTGTGTCTGAAGCAATCTTCGGAAAAAAGCCAGAGCTTTAACCTACACAGCTGGCCGATACTTCAGGAGCTGGTTTTACGAGAAGAGAATGACGGTGCTATGTTTCGGAAGGCTGTGAGTGTGCCAGGAATTGATCTCGTGTTTCCCAGACTTCATGCATAGGAACAGGAGATGGCCATTTAGCAGCGAGTGGTTAGGATCTGGAATGCACGGCTTGAAAGGGCGGTGGAGGCAGACTCAATCTTATCTTTCAGACGGGAGTTGGATAAGTGTCTGAAGGAAAAACAATTGCAGGGCTACGGGGAAAGGGCGGGGAGTGGGACTCGCTGAGGGTCGGCACGGGCTCGATGGGCCGAATGGTCTTCCGTGCTGGAACCATTCCATGATTCGATACGTTCGTGGCACATTTCGTAGTGTGGCTGGAAGCACAACATTGCAAAGGGACATGGATTGAGTCGCCAAAACTAGTGGCATCTGATTCAGGAGATTCGCGGGCTTGGAAATTTCGGAGTTTAATGACTTTGAAAGCAACATTTTTGTTTTGTGCCGTTTCGGTCAGAGTTTTTCCATTAAAGCAACATTAAATGAAAAGAGATCGCCCAACGTGGGTCTCGAACCCACGACTCTGAGATTAAGAGTCTCATGCTCTACCGACTGAGCTAGCCAGGCTTTCACTCAAAGCAGGTTTTTTATCACTTTTTGCAGCCAGCCGCCTGTTGGCTCCGCCCCAGATGTTTAAACTTGCTGTTGAAGAACTGCCAGGATCTTCTTGAATGGTGGACCAGGCTCGTGGGGGCCGAATGGCCAACTCCGGCCCCTAATCCTTACGTGTTTATGTTTACGTCTTTATGCGGAGCTCCTTTAGGGTAAACGAGCCAAAGGAGGACAGCGGAAACGTTATAAGGACACCCTCAAAGCCTCCCTGGTAAAGTGCGACATCACCACTGACACCTGGGAGACCCTGGCCGCAGACCGCCCGATGTGGAGAAAAACCTTCTAAGAGAGCGTTGAGCTCTTTGACTCTAGACGCAAGGAGCATGAATAGACCAAGCACAGGCAGCGGAAGGAGCACGCGGCAAACCAGTCCCACCGACCCCTTCCCTCGACGTATGTCTGTCCCACCTGTAACAGGGTCTGTGGCTCTCGTATTGGAATGTTCAGCCATCAAAGGACTCACTTGGGGATGGAAGCAAGTCCTGCTCGATCCCGAGAGACTGCCTCTTATGGTGTCTATGATTTGCGGTACACTGCGGAAACATCTCCACTTTCAGCACCAGATTACCAGAATTAAACCCAATGGGATCGGGAGAAAAGTTCCTCATATGCTCAGAGCAAAATATATCATTTGACAATAGAATTCTATATATTAATTAATGATGTTTAAATCAATGCTACTTTTTTTTTTACACAGGAGATGAATAAAGATGATCTATTTTATTATAAGGTTTTGAATTAAAAGTACAATTTCCCTGACCGGGAATCGAACCCGTGCCGTGGTGTTGAAAGCACTAAATCCTAACCACTAGACCATCAGGGAACCTGGTTTGGATAGAGTTGCAGTGTTTGTGTCGAGGTTCACATCGAGCAGATCCGTAACACAGGACTCTGTGCTCTCCGGGCTGTTCCCAGCGACACACACCGAGACAGACATCACCTGCTGCTGGAGTGCCATCAACTCAGTCAAAGATGCTCTTTGGTCTTGCCGAAACTTTCTGGTCTTCCAGAGCAAGGAGATGTCCACGTCTGCGTGTTGCAGACTGGCGCAATCCAAGATCCAGGATTACGTGCTGAGGGACACACTTAAAATTGGTGTAGTTGCCGCAAAGGCAGGGTGGGGAAGGGCCACAGTTTAAAGCCCTTCTGACACGGTAAACCCCGGGGCAGGAATCAGAATAAAACTCCGCTCGGGCCGTACTTGTAACTTCTCTATTGTGTACATGGAGCACCATGATCTGTAAACACCGATGTAGTGCCATGTACAATGTAAGGTCTGTTTCGTGATGCACGTTGAAAAAATGTTTAATGTTCCGTCACCCATTCCATGTACTGTATAGTGACACGAGTGATGTAATTTGTTGAATGTACTACAAGGTATCCCGTATTGTACCGAATTGTACTGGAACTGAAAAGCAAGGGAATACATCGACCAGAAATGCCGTCAGCACCCAAATGTAGTGCATGGGATTACTGACCGCAGCTAAATGTACTGAAATGCTTTTGAATGTACTGCACAAATTTTTATATGAATAAAGTACTTTTTTAAATAAAAAAAAAATCTCTGCCTGACACCTTGGAAACAGTGAGACAGACCTTGGAGCAAGAGTCTGGTTATTGCCAAACAGCAAAGGAAATATTAATTCTGGAAGAACAATATCCAACAGAACAGTGACCACGACGTGATTTGAACACGCAATCTTCGCAGCTGGAGTTAGACACACTACCGTTGCACCATGAGACCTACATAGTGAGCAGGAGATGTTCGTCTATATGAAGGTTCTGTAATACAAAGGGCTTTAAAATCTCCGCCCATTCCCACCAGGTATCACAAGGTGCGCTCACCTGACAGGCACCGTATGGTTTCTTCTTAAACTTTTCTTTTGCTTTCACGGGAAACCATCATTAATTAACCGCTCACCTTCTTTTGCACAATCAAACAAATGCTAACTCAGGAACAGTTCATACTTCAATCATTTGTCCTGTGCTTTGCATCTTAACTCGAAAACCATATCCCATTTTACTCACTGTGTTATAGCTTTCTGGTTCAAAATCTACATTGCCGATGACACCACGAATCTGGGGCAACTTTTATCAAATTTAACAGCACCGGTTATTCGTACCGTGCACACAAAATACAATCAGTCGTGAAGATAAAATCCCACCGTGCGTATTTTCAGATTCAACGCAGTAGCATTTCAAATAAAGTGAAAGAATTTTACACTGAAAAGTATTGCAAGTGTTGCTTGTATTTGTGTCTTTAATTAATCTTTGTGGCGTCTGACTCCCCTTCATGCCACTGCTGAATAAGAAAGGAGGGTTTGACATTGACCAGACTGCACTGCCCCTGATATTTGTCAGCTCATCCTTTATATTCAGTGGTTTCTCGCCCTTTGATGGGCTGCAGTGTAGCGGATATCACGTTGTCCTCACATTGAGTACTGTTGACGGGGATGACTCATCAGGGGAGTGCAGCAGCAGCCAAGTTCATGGCCCCGTGGCTGGCTCTGCTGCACAGAAGGGCAGGAAAAAGAATGGACAGCCATAGTGATAGGGAATTCGATTGTAAGGGGAATAGATAGGCGTTTCTGCGGCCGCAACCGAGACTCCAGGATGGTAAGTTGCCTCCCTGGTGCAAGGGTCAAGGATGTCTCGGAGCGGGTGCAGGACATTCTGAAAAGGGAGGGAGAACTGCCAGTTGTCGTGGTGCACATTGTTACCAAAGATTTAGGTAAAAAAAGGGATGAGGTCCTACGAGACGAATTTAAGGAGCTAGATGCTGAATTAAAAAGTCGGACCTCAAAAATAGTAATATCGGGATTGCTACCAATGCCACGTGCTAGTCAGAGTCGGAATCGCAGGATAGCTCAGATGAATACGTCGCTGGAGCAGTGGTGCAGCAGGGAGGGATTCAAATTCCTGGGGCATTGGAACCGGTTCTGAGGGAGGTGGGACCAGTACAAACCAGACGGTCTGCACCTGTGCAGGTCCGGAACCAAAGTCCTTCGTGGGGAGTGTTTGGTAGTGCTGTTGGGGAGGAGTTAAACTAATATGGCAGGGGGATGGGAACCAATGCAGGGAGAAAGAGGGAAACAAAATGGAGACAGATACAAAAGACAGAAAGGAGATGAGTAAATGTGGAGGGCAGAGAAACCCAAGGCAAAAACCAAAAATAGCCACTGTACATCAAAATTCTAAAGGGTCAAAGTGTAATAAAAAGGCAAGACTGAAAGCTCGGTGCCTCAATGCGAGGAGTACTCAGAACGCAGGAGAGGGCTCTGAGCTAGTTAGAGTGGGTGAGAGCGCAGATAAACAGAATCCCAAGAAAGAATGCAAAAGGCAGGAGGCAACAGAGCAGAGTAGCACTGGGGTAAGTGTAAAACACAAGGTAATAGGAAGGGACAATATGTATGAATATAAAGGGGCTGCAGGAGGGGTCAAAACTAAAAATCATGGATTAAAACTAGTATTAAATACTTTACCTAAACGCACGCAGCATTCAAAATAAAGTAAATGAGTTGACGGCACAAATCATGACAAATGGGTATGATTTGGTGGCCATTACAGAAACGTGGTTGCAGGGTGGCGAAGACTGGGAATTAAACATACAGGGATAGCTGACAATTCGGAAAGATAGACAAGAAGGGAAAGGAGGTGGCGTAGCTCTGTTAATAAAGGATGATATCAGGGCAGTTGTGAGAAATGATATTGGCTCTAATGAACAAAATGTTGAATCATTGTGGGTGGAGATTAGAGATAGTAAGGGGAAAAAGTCACTCGTGCGTGTAGTTTATAGGCGCCCAAATAATAACTTGACGGTGGGGTGGGCAATAATCAGGGGAATAATGGAGGCATGTGAATAAGGAACGGCAGTAACCATGGGGGATTTTAACCTACATTGGTCAAATCAAATCGCACGGGGTAGCCTGGAGGAGGAATTCATAGAATGCATACAGGATTGTTTCTGAGAACAATATGTTACAGAACCTACAAGGGAGCAAGCTATCTTAGATCTGGTCCTGTGCAATGAGACAGGAATAATAAACGATCTCCTCGTAAAATATCTCTCGGAATGAGTGATCACAGTATGGTTGAATTTGTAATATAGATTGAGAGTGAGGAAGTAGAGTCGCAAACGAGCATACAATGCTTAAACAAAGGGGACTATAGTGGGATGAGGGCAGAGTTGGCTAAAGTAGACTGCGAACACAGACTAAACGGTGGCACAATTGAGTTACAGCAGAGGACTTTTAAGGAGCTCTTTCATAGTGCACAACAAAAATATATTCCAGTGAAAAAGAAGGGCAGTAAGAGAAGGGATAACTTGCCGTGGATAACGAAGGAAATAAAGGAGAGTATCAAATTAAAAACCAATGCGTATAAGGTGGCCAAGGTTAGTGGCAAACTAGAAGATTGGGCAGTGAGTTCCAGTGATTTCCCCTCGAATCTCCTCTAAACCGTCGACCAATTACTTTAAATCTGTGCCCCCTGGTTGTTGACCCCTTTTCTAAGGGAAACAGGTCCTTCCTGTCCACTCTATCCAGCCCTTCATAATGTTATACACCTCAATCAGGTCTCCCCTCAGCATCCTCTGTTCCAAGGAAAACAAACCCAGCCGATCCAATCTCTGCTCAGAGCTAAAATTCTCCAGTCCGGCAACATCCTCATAAACTTCCTCTGTATCCTCTCCAGTGCAATCACGTCCTTGCTGTAATGTGGCGAACAGAACTGCATGCAGTACTCTAGCTGTGGCCTAACAGTTCAAGAATAACATCCCTGCTCTTGTATTCCAAGCCTCTGTATAATCGATCTGGACAGCAGCCTGTACTGCCGAGAGGTGATCATGGGAGGCTGAGCCTTCGTTGAATCGGAGAGGAGGAAGCTCTCTGCTGATCAACATGCAGTCACCCACAATTCCTCATTCTTTAGGCGGGACTGTGTTACTGTAAGTTGGGGTGGATTAGTGAAAGAGTCCATGTCATTACTGGCTTGCAACAAAAGCTATTTCCCCAACGTGGGGCTCAAACCCCCAATTCTGAGATTAAGAGTTTTATGTTTGACCAATTGAGCTAGCTGGGCTTGGCAAAGCTATGGATCCTTGTTGTATCTCAAACGTTGTGGGTGGATTAATGATTGAAATAATGATTGAGTATCTCACAGACTTGAATTATTGTTGCCAACTTGTCATCGGGAACATTCTTCCTGCATCCTCGTGAACCTTGTCTGAACTGCCTACAATGTAAGTATATCCCTCCTTAAATATGGAGACTAAAACTGTTAGCATTTCTTTCATTGTGCAAAAGAAGATTAATTGTCGTGAAACCAACATAAAAGTTTAAGGAAAATAATTCAACCGACGTGGGGCTCGAAGCCATGATCCTGAGAATAAGAACCTCATGTTCTCGCCGGGCTTCTCAACATCACCCAGTCAATCCCCTTCAGTTAGTGGTCAATGGTGATCCCAGGCTGTTGATGGCGGGGGATTCGACGATGGTAATGCCGTTGAGAGCCGGGCCTGCTTAAGTTGCATCTTCCTCTCGCTGATTGCTGCCAGGCGCCTGTTAGCTCCGCCCCGTGGGTTTATCTCGAACTTCAAACCACGAAACAGGTTCTCCTGAATTCCAAGGTGTGTACGGAGATCAACCATCAAAAGCTCTGTCATTAACCACTGGGGGTCCGCCAATTTTCTGATCGCAATGCGCTTTCAGTCCTTGTCCTTAAAATTGCGGACGTGTAAATTGGGGAGTTTAATGACTTTGAAAGGAACATTGTTATTTGGTGCAGTTCCGGTCAGAGAAATGTTTGTGAAAGGAACGTTTTGCAGAGAGAGGGATTGAGCGCCTGTTGGCGGAAACATTTTTGAAATGAAAACTTGTGGACGATAAAATGGAACAAGAGCAGTCCGGGGTACATTGTCACATGATGCAAGCTATCTCTGACCCGGACCAAAGCTCCCCGTACACCGAGCACAGGCTCAGGAAAACCCCGGGTAGAGGATATCCCGGTCACTGTGCCTTCCAGCAACACTGAACAAGTGCCCGGTCTGAAACTTTCCAGAGTAATAACTTGCAACTAGAGCATCCAACAGTCTCTTGCGATCCCTTGGAACTTCAGATGATGCGCTCCCTGGTGGTGGAACGTGGGAGTGCATGCTTTACAGAGACACAACATCACTCCCCCGGCAAAGTCAAAGTAAAACGTTTTTACATGTTGAGGCGGTCGGGAGCTTTTCTTTCCCTGGTGGACCACCTCGGTACAAATGTCTGTTCTGCTGTGTTGGCTGTGCCCTCGCTGGGCTGGTGTGTTGTTGGCCCTGCAGGGCTGCTGGGTGTGTCTGGCCTTGCTGGGCTGTTGGGTGTGATGGGTTCGATTTCCTGGTCCGTGGTGGTGTCGTTGATCCTTTGGGTATGTGTTGCGGGTTCGAAAAAGGTGGTGTCTGCTGTGGGTTGTTCAGGGCAGCCTGTGAACCACAGCCTCGTTTGGTCCAGGTGCTTTCTGCAAATTTATCCATTGTCCAGTTTGACGACAAACACCCTACTCCCTTCTTAAGCGATCACCGTGCACGCGATCCTCTTGGGACCATGTCCATAGTTTAGCACATACACAGGGTCATTCAGATCAATTTCCCGTGACACATTGGCGCGACCATCATTTACATTTTGTTGCTGACGCCTGCACTCTATCTGATCATGCAATTTGGGGTAGACCAGCGAGAGTCTGCTTTTAAGTGTCCTTTTCATGAGTAGCTCAGCCGGGGGCACCCCTGTGAGCGAGTGGGGTCTCGTGCTATAGCTGAGCAGTACTCGGGACAGGCGGGTTAGGAGTGAGCCTTCTGTGACTCGTTTGAGTCTCTGTTTGATTGTTTGTGCTGCACGCTCTGCCTGCCCATTGGAGGCTGGTTTAAACGGGGTCGAGGTGATATGTTTGATCCCATTGCGGGTCATGAATTCTTTAAATTTGGCACTGGTGACACATGGCCCGTTGGCACTGACCAGTATGGAACGCATGCCGTGTGTGGCAAACATGGCCCTCAGGCTTTCAATGGTGGCGGTGGCGGTGCTTCCCGACATTATTTCACATTCAATACATTTTGAAAAATCATCCACCACCACCAGGAACATTTTACCATGAAATGGGCCTGCATAGTTGACATGGATCCTCGACACTGGTCTGGAGGCCAGGACCACAAACTTGGTGGTGCCTCTGTGGTCGCGTTGCTCAACTGAGCACATACACTGCATTGCCGTACACAGGGCTCTAAGTCAGAATCGATACCGGGCCAGCAAATGTGGTATCTCGCTATCGCTTTCATCATTACTAAACCCGGGTGTGTGCTGTGGAGATCCGAGATGAACGTCTCCCTGCCCTTTTTTGGCAGCACTACGCGGTTACCCCACAACAGGCAGTCTGCCTGACTGGACAGCTCGTCCTTTCGCCGCTGGAACGGCTTGATTGGCTCTTGTATTTCAACGGGGATGCTGGCCCAGCTCCCATACAATACACAGTTTTTTACGAGAGACAGCAGAGGATCTTGGCTGGTCCAAGTCCCAATCTGGCGGGCCGTAAAAGGTGATTTATCATTTTCAAACTCTTCCATGACCATCAACAAGTCAGCGGGCTGCGCCCCCATCAACAAGTTTGCAGGCTGCGCCATGTCTACCCCTGTGGTGGGCAATGGTAGCCGACAGAGCATCCGCACCATTCTCAGTGCCTGGCCTGTGGTGGATTGTCTAGTTATAGCTGAGAACGTGAGTGCCCACCTTTGTATGCGGGCTGAGGCATTCGTATTTATCCCCTTGTTTTCAGCGAAAAGGGATGTGAGGGGCATGTGATCGGTTTCCAGCCCAAATTTGAGGCCAAACAGAAACTGATGCATTTTCTTTACCCCGAACACACACGCTAATGCCTCTTTCTCAATCATGCTGTAGGCCCTCTCGGCCTTAGACAAGCTCCTGGAAGCATGGGCGAAAGGTTGCAACTTCCCCGCAATGTTAGCTTGTTGTAATACACACCCGACTCCGTACGACGACACGTCACATGTTAGCACAAGTCTTTTACACGGGTTATACAATACAAGCAGCTTGATGGAGCATAAAAGGATGCTGGCTTTGTCAAAAGCAAACACTTGTTTTTTTTCCCCATACTCAGTTCTCACCTTTGTGCAATAACACATGTAGAGGCTCTAAAAGGTGCTTAACCCCGATAGGAAGTTACCAAAATAGTTGAGGAGTCCAAGGAACGACCGCAGCTCCGTGACGTTCTGTTGCCTGGGCGCGTTCATGATAGCTTCTTTATTGGCGTCTGTGGGCCGAATGCCGTCCGCCGTGAACTTTCTCCCCAAAATCTCCACTTCTGTTGCCATGAAGACGCATTTCGACCTCTTCAGCCGCAGCCCTACGCGATCCAGTCGCTGGAGGACCTCCTCCAGGTTTTGTATGTGTTCGGCGGTGTCCAGACCCATAACCAATATGTCCTCCTGAAAGACCACCGTGTGTGGTACCGACTTGAGTAGGCTCTCCATGTTTCTCTGGAAGATCGCTGCAGCCGACCGAATTCCAAACGGGCATCTGTTGTCGCTGAACAGTCCCTTTTGCGTGTTGATGCAGGTGAGGCACTTCAAAGACTCCTCCAGCTCCTGCGTCATGTAGACCGAAGTCAGGTCAAGCTTGGTGAACGCCTTGCCTCCTGCCAGCGCGCAAAATAGGTCATCTGTCTTAGGTAGCGTGTGTTGGTCCTGTAGCGAGAAACGATTAATAATTACTTTATAATCGCCGCAAACCCTGACAGTGCCATCACTATTGAGTACTGGAACAATCGGGCTGGCCCATCGCTGAATTCCACTGGGGAGATGATGCCCTCGTGTTGCAGCCTGTCCAGCTCGATTTCCTCTCTCTCCTCATCATGTGAGGTACCGCTCGCGCGTTGTGGTGAATGGATCGTGCCTCTGGGACCAAGTGGATCCGCACCTTCGCCCTGGAAAAGTTTCCAATGCCTGGCTCAGAAAGGGAAGGAAATTTGTTCAGAACCTGGGTACATAAGGCTTCATCGACATGTGATAGCGTTCGGATGGTATCCCAGTTCCAGCGGATTTTCCCCGCCAGCTCCTTTTAAGCAGTGTGGGGCCAGCGCCCGGGACAATCCAGAGTGGCAGTTCGTGCACCGTGCCCTCGTAGGTGACCTTGACCATGGCGCTGCCCAGGACAGTTAAATGCTCTTTGGTGTACATTCTCATTTTCATGTGGATGGGGCTTCGGGCTGCTCTGAATGCCTTGTTGCACCACAGTCTCTCAAACATCTTTTTACTCAGGATGGATTGGCTAGCGTCAGAGTCCAGTTCCATGGTTCGGGGTAAGCCATTCAATTTTACATTTAGCATTATAGGTGGACATTTCGCCGAAAATGTGTGCACCCCGTGTACTTCAGCATCTGCCTCCTCTCTCTGAGGCTCGAAATTGCTTGATCCACCATGGACCGATCTTCCTCTGCAACATGGTGGTTAGCAGCTTTTGCAGAGCTTGCAGCTCATTCGCAAGCTTTTGGAGATGCCCCATTGTTCCACAGCTCTTGCAAACATACCCTTTGAAGCGGCATGAGTAGGCTGAATGGAAGCCTGCACAACGCCAACAATTTGTGAATTGCCTTTCACTCATCCTTTGTTGGGGACACTGAGTCATCTGGGTCACCTGAGGCCTGCTGGCAGTTGCAGACTCGTGGGTTCTGCCCTGTACATTTCTGCTCACAAACGCAGTTCCAGTTAATTTATGAACATTGCTAGAACTTGTGTGCTGAGAGATTTGTTTTGTGTTATCACTGGTGGACATAAATACCTGTGTTATCGCAATGGCCTTACTGAGGGTCGGTGTCTGTACAGCTAAAGTTTTTCGTAGGATGGTCTCGTGGCCAATGCCCAGTACAAAACAGTCTCTGAGCATTTGCTCCAGGTAGCCATAAAACTCACATTATCCTGCAAGTCGCCTTAGCTCCGCGATGTAACTCGCCACTTCCTGACCTTCAGATCGCTGGCACGTGTAGAACCGATACCTCGCCATAGCGCGCTCTCCCTCGGGTTAAGATGCTCCCGAACCAGTGTACACAGCTCCTCATACGATTTGTCTGTGGGTTTCACCGGAACCAGAAGATTCTTCATGAGACTGTATGTCTGAGCCCCACAGACTGTGAGGAGGACAAATCTCCTTTTTGCAGCACTTCCTTCTCCGTCCAGCTCGTTGGCTACAAAGTACTGGTTTAGCCATTCGACATAGGCTTCCCAGTCCTCACCTTCCGAGAACTTCTCCAGGATGCCCACAGTTTGCTGCAAGTTTGTGCTGGATTCATATACTCGGCGCCAGTTATTATGTTCCTAACACAGATGATGCTGCACATGGGAGGTTAAAGTAACAGTGACCTCAGTCTTTCATAAGACACTCCAGAGTGAGGAACTGGCCTTAGGGGCCGGCTTATATGCAGTGCTCCCAAATGGTGCTGGGATCCCTTGGGACTTCAGGGGATGAGCTCCCTGGTGGCGGAACATGGGAGTGCATGCTTTACAGATTCACAACACATACGTTGCCTCAACTTTGATTTCTGCCATCATCCCTTGTGTTTAACCTTCGCCGCACCTCCGCCACGATCTCTCACCGTTCCTCCACCACGATCTCTCACCGTTCCTCCACCACGATCTCTCACCGTTCCTCCAGCACGAACTCTCACCGTTCCTGCACCACGATTTCTCACCGTTCCTCCGCCACGATCTCTCACAGTTCCTCCACCACGATCTCTCACAGTTCCTCCATCACGACCTATCACCGCTCCTCCACCACAATCTCTCACCATTCCTCCGCCATGATCTCGCACCGTTCCTCCACCACGACCTCTCACCGTTCCTCCACCACGATCTCTCACCGTTCCTCCACCACGATCTCTCTTCACTCCTCCACCACGACCTCTCATCGTTCCACCACCACGATCTCTCATCGTTCCTCCCCCACGACCTATCACCGCTCCTCCACCACGATCTCTCGTCACTCCTCCAACACGATCTCTCACCGTTCCTCCACCACGATCTCTAGCCGTTCCTCGACCACGACCTCTCACCGTTCCTCCACCACGATCTCTCACCGCTCCTCCACCACGATCTCTCACTGTTCCTCCACGCTGACCTTCCTGCTCCTCCGCTGTACCTGGGTCCCGCCGATGTTCCTGCCCACGCACCAAACGGCGACCTGGGTTTTGATGACGTGCAGCAGAGCAGGTCTCCAGCCGTCCTGTTTAACCCTTGCCACTGGACCAAGGCCTCGCTCTGTCAATCCCGTGTGGTGGCTGGTGTGCAATGGTCACACCACGTTAAAACAATCCACCCACAGGCATCTTCCACCCTTTGATTGGAGTTCAGGACTGGAACATCGGGTCCTTCATTGAAACACCTGTGAACCCATGTGGAATTAAGCCTTCCTCGGTCGAGGACCCGCCTATGATGATGATGATGATGATGTGTGGGTCCTTACCAAATGCCTGCTGGAAACCATCAGATTAAATCTAGTAAGACCCGTCCCTAGATTCAGTTTTCACTGACCATGCCTTAGGAATGCTATATTGGCTTTGGAGGGAGCACTGTGTCGGTTTCCCAGAATGATACCTGGATTCCAAGGTTTAAATTAAGATATGAGATTACACCCACTGAAAATTAGAGGGTCGAGCAGTGATTTGATCAAAATTTTCAAGAAATTAAGGGAACAGATAGAGTAGATAGAGATAAATGATTCCCGCTGGTTGGAGAGTCCCAGACTAGAGGCGATAGTCTAAATATTAGAGCCAGATGTTTCAGGAGTGAAATTCGGAAACATTCCAACACACACAGGGTGGGAGAGCTTTGGAACTCCCTGCTGCAAAGGGCAGTTGGTGCTGGGTCAGTTGTTCATTTTACATCGCATTTTGACCAAAGGTATTAAGGAATATGGGACAAAGGCGGGTATATGGAGTTTGCTCACAGACCAGCCATGATCTCATTGAACGGCGGAACCGGCTCAAGGGGCTGAATGGGCCTCCTCCTGTTCCTGTGTAACAGGATTGAGGGGCTGAATGGCCTCCTCCTGTTCCTGTGCAACAGGCTCGATGGGCTGAATGGGCCTCCTCCTGTTCCTGTGTATCAGGCTCGAGGGGCTGAATGGGCCTCCTCCTGTTCCTGTGCAACAGGCTCGAGGGGCTGAATGGGCCTACTCCTGTTCCTGTGTAACAGTATCAAGGGGTTGAATGGGCCTCCTCCTGTTCCTGTGCAACAGGCTCGAGGGACTGAATGGGCCTACTCCTGTTCCTGTGTAACAGACTCAAGGGGCTGAATGGGCCTACTCCTGTTCCTGTGTAACAGGCTCAAGGGTCTGAATGGGCCTACTCCTCTTCCTGTGCAACAGGCTCGTGGGGCTGAGTGGGCCTACTCCTGTTCCTGTGTAACAGGCTCGAGAGGCTGAATGGGCCTACTCCTCTTCCTGTGTAACAGGCTCTAGGGGCTGAATGGGCCTCCTCCTGTTCCTGTGTAACAGGCTCAAGGGGCTGAATGGGTCGCATCCTGTACCTGTGTGCAAGGTCTGGGAAACAAAGGGAGGTGATATGAAAAAACATAAACGAAATGGTATTGTGTTAAAAGGGAAGCAGAAGGATTGAGTGATTTACACACAGAAATCTTTGAAGCTGGATAGATAAGTTGCTAAGTTGTTTAAAAAGAATACAGGGCCCTTGGCTTGAAATGTAGTGAAATAGAGGACACCAGCGAGGAAGTTATACCATATCTTTTCAATCCCGGTTTAGGCCTCAGTTGGAGAACTGTTTACAGTTCTGAGCACCACAATTTAGGAAGGATATCAAGGCATTGGAGAGAACGTAAGAAATATATAAGAAACATTTTCTATTGGTGTTGAAGACACAAACACAGGCATTCATCGAGAATCAACCTGCAGGTGACCACACACAGATTAAAGAGCCAGAGAGACTGACAAAATCGGGAAACACCGGCAAATAGACAAGAGATATTGACAAGGACTGAAAGCACATTGCGATCAGAAAATTGACGGCCCAGCTGTGGTTAATGACACGGCTTTTGATGATTGATCTCCGTAAAAGCCTTGAAATTCAGGAGAACCGGTTTTGTGGTTTGAAGCTTGAGATAAACCCACGGGGCGATGCCAACAGGCGCCTGGCAGCAATCAGCGACAGGAAGATGCAATTTATGCAGGCCCGGCTAGCTCAGTATGTAGAGTATAAGACTCTTAATCTCCGGGTCGTGGGATAGAGCCCCATGTTGGGTGAATTATTTTCCGTAAACTTTTATGGTGCTTTCCCAGGAAAACATCATAAATGAACCCATAATCTTCTTTTGCACAATGAAAGAAATGCGAACTTAGGGAGAGTTGATCATTTAATCATTTATTCTGTGCTCTGTATAAGAACACAAAAACCAGGAGCAGGAGTCGGCCATTTGGCCCTTCGAGCCTGCCTTCTTTTGCACTGAAACAAATTATAACCGTGTTTTTAAATGAGCAGTGCGAGATATTTAGAGGGCACATGTCAATGCTTCACAAAACCATTCCTTTCGCTACAGCCAACCAGGATCGGTTCCCAGTTTGAGAAGTAACTTTGATATCATTGTTTGAACTTGAAGTGGGGTCATTTTATTAAGTTCGATGGATGTCCCAAAGCACTTCAGAGTGGTGTCAAACAAATGAGTTTGCAATTAAAAACACTGAATGTCAGGAGTGGGATTTGAGCCCAAATTTCCAGAGGAGACGGTGAACTGAACACAGCGCCTGAGACCGCTTGGCCATCCTGACTGGGAAAAGTTTCTGTTAAAAGTTATTGCTCTGGAAATTTTCAGACCGGGCACTTGTTCAGTGTGACTGGAAGGCCCAGTGACCGGGATATCCTCTCCCCCGGGGTTTTCCTGAGCCTGTGCTCGGTGTGTGGGGAGCTTTGGTCCGGATCCGAGATCGCTTGCATCATGTGACAATGCACCTCGGACTGCTCTTGTTCCATTTTATCGCACATTAGTTTTTGGTTGAAAAATAATATCAGAAGGGGGACATGAACCCACATCTCCAGAGGAGACAATGACCTGAACACAGAACGGCCATCTTGCCTATTCAGTGCTATTTGTGGCAACCTGCAGGTTTATTTTGAACTTTTGTGTCGTGTCACATGAAATAAATGAGGGCAGCAGGCGTATCGCTGCCTGACAGCGGGGAAACAGTGAGACAGACATTGCATTGTGATCAGGTTTAATCACAGCAATATCTGCTGTCAGGAGCTGAAAAGGAGGAAGAGCTGAAAAAACACAAGAAAAAAGCTAAGAAATGTCAGCAATTGTGGTAAACTCTTTAATGTGTTTCCTGCTCGTTTCGTGGTGCGGTGCTCACAGAGGGAGCCCAGATTCAGAAAGTAACTCTTTCATTCAAAATCTTTAAAATAATGACATGCAACTAATTAAACTGTGTGTCGGGGGATGGGGATGGATGAAGATTATTTCTTTTATTCCCCACTCATTAACCGACAGCGTTGTTTTGTTGAATTGCTACTGAGGGACAGTGGAAACTTCAATAACTGAACTTTAATTATTTAAGGATTTTGAATAATTGATGAAGTTTTCTCCCCTATCTTATTTTACTCACTCTGTATGTTGGAGACTGGTTTAAAATGTTCAGTGCTCATGCGACAAGGAACCTGGGGCGACTTTTGTTCAACTTATTTCACAGCAAAAAAAGTCTCCAAAATAATGTTTCCACCCGTGCTCGAACCAGAAACCTTTCGCGTGTCAGGCAAACGTGATAACCACTACACTACAGTTAAAGTAATCTTAGGTATAAAACCAGAGCTTTAACCTACAGAGCTGGCGGATACTTCAGGAGCTGGCTTTCCGAGAATAGAATGATGGTGCTATATTTCGGAAGGCTGTGACTTTGGCAGGAATTGATCTCGTTTTTCACACACTTTACACATCGGAACAGGAGATGGCCATTTAGCAGCGAGTGGTTAGGATCTGGAATGCACGGCGTGGATTGAGAACTGGTTGTCAGACAGGAAGCAAAGAGTAGGAGTAAACGGGTACTTTTCAGAATGGCAGGCAGTGACTAGTGGAGTGCCGCAAAGTTCTGTGCTGGGGCCCCAGCTGTTTACATTGTACATTAATGATTTAGACGAGGGGATTAAATGCAGTATCTCCAAATTTGCGGATGATACTAAGTTGGGTGGCAGTGTGAGCTGCGAGGAGGATGCTATTAGGCTGCAGAGTGACTTGGATAGGTTAGGTGAGTGGGCAAATGCATGGCAGATGAAGTATAATGTGGATAAATGTGAGGTTATCCACTTTGGTGGTAAAAACAGAGAGACATACTATTATCTGAATGGTGACAGATTAGGAAAAGGGAAGGTGCAACGAGACCTGGGTGTCATGGTAAATCAGTCATTGAAGGTTGGCATGCAGGTACAGCAGGCGGTTAAGAAAGCAAATGGCATGTTGGCCTTCATAGCGAGGGGATTTGAATACAGGGGCAGGGAAGTGTTGCTACAGTTGTACAGGGCCTTGGTGAGGCCACACCTGGAGTATTGTGTACAGTTTTGGTCTCCTAACTTGAGGAAGGACATTCTTGCTATTGAGGGAGTGCAGCGAAGGTTCACCAGACTGATTCCCGGGATGGCGGGACTGACCTATCAAGAAAGATTGGATCAATTGGGCTTGTATTCACTGGAGTTCAGAAGAATGAGAGGGGACCTCATAGAAACGTTTAAAATTCTGACGGGTTTAGACAGGTTAGATGCAGAAAGAATGTTCCCAATGTTGGGGAAGTCCAGAACCAGGGGTCACAGTCTGAGGATAAGGGGTAAGCCATTTAGGACCGAGATGAGGAGAAACTTCTTCACCCAGAGAGTGGTCAACCTGTGGAATTCTCTACTACAGAAAGTAGTTGAGGCCAATTCACTAAATATATTCAAAAGGGAGTTAGATGAAGTCCTTACTACTCGGGGGATCAAGGGTTATGGCGAGAAAGCAGGAAGGGGGTACTGAAGTTTCATGTTCAGCCATGAACTCATTGAATGGCGGTGCAGGCTAGAAGGGCTGAATGGCCTGCTCCTGCACCTATTTTCTATGTTTCTATGTTTCTATGAAATGGCGGTGGAGGCAGACTCAATCTTATCTTTCAGACGGGAGTTGGATAAGGGTCTGAAGGAAAATCAATTGCAGAGCTACAGAGAAAGAGCGGGGGAGTGGGACTCGCTGAGAGTCGGCACGGGCTCGATTGGCCGAATGGCCTTCCGTGCTGTAACCATGACATGATTCGATAAGTTAGTGGCACATTTCATAGTGTGGGTGGGAGCACAACATTGCAAAGGGACTTGGATTGAGTCGGCAAAACTAGAGGCATCTGATTCAGGAGATTCGTGGCGCGCTGAAATTTCGGAGTTCAATGACTTTGAAAGGAACATTTTTGTTTTGTGCCGTTTCGGTCAGAGGTTTTCCAAGAAAGCAACATTAAATGAAAAGAAATACAATCGCCCAACGTGGGGCTCGAACCCACGACCCTGAGATTAAGAGTCTCATGCTCTACCGACTGAGCTAGCCAGGCTTCTGACCAACGCAGGTTTTTATCACTCATTGCAGCCAGGCGCCTGTTGGCTCCGCCCCAGATGTTGAATCTTGCTGTTGAAGAACTGCCAGGGTCTTCTTGAATGGTGGACCAGGCTCGCGGGGACGAATAGCCAACTCCGGCCCCGAATCCTTACCTGTTTATGATTAGCTCCTTCAGGGTAAACGAGCCAAAGAAGTACAGCAGAAACGTTACAAGGACACCCTCAAAGTCTCCCTGGTAAAGTGCGACATCACCACTGACACCTGGGAGACCCTGGCCGCAGACCGCGCGAGGTGGAGAAAGTCCATCCGGTAGGGCGTTGAGCTCTTTGAGTCTTGACGCAAGGAGCATGAAGAGACCAAGCGCAGGCAGCGGAAGGAGCACGCGGCAAACCAGTCCCACCGACCCCTTCGCTCGACGTATGTCTGTCCCACCTGTAACAGGGTCTGTGGCTCTCCTATCGGACTGTTCAGCCATCAAAGGACTCACTTTTGGATGGAAGCAAGTCCTCCTCGATCCCGAGAGACTTCCTCTGATGGTGTCTATGATTTGCGGTACACTGCGGAAACATCTCCACTTTCAGCACCAGATTACCAGAATTAAACCCAATGGCATCGGCACAAAAGCTCCTCATCTGCTCAGAGCAAAATATATCACATGACAATAGAATTTTATGAATTAATTAATGATGTTTAAATCAATGGTTCTTTTTTTTTTGCACAGGAGATGCATAAAGATGTGTAAAATAGATGAACTATTTTTTTATAAGGTTTTGAATTAAAAATACAATTTCCCTGACCGCGAATCGAACCGGGGCCGCGGCGGTGAGAGCGTGAAATTCTAACCACCAGACCATCAGGAAACCCAGTTTGGACACAGAAGCAGTGGTTTTGTCGAGGTTCACATCGAGCAGCTCCATAACACAGGACTCTGTGCTCTACGGGCTGTTACGAGGGCCACACACATCACCTGTATCTGGAGGACTATCAACACAATCAAAGTGACCACGACGTGATTTGAACACGTAACCTTCGGATCTGAAGTCAGACACACTACCGTTGCTCCCTCAGACCTACACAGTGAACTGGAGATGTTTGTCTATATGAAGATTCTGTAATACAAGGGGCTTTAAAATCTCCGCCCATTCCCACCAGGTATCACAAGCAGCGCTCACCTGACAGGCACCGTATAGTTTCTTTTTCAACTTTTCTTTTGCTTTCACGGGAAACCATCATAAATTAACCCCTCACCTTCTTTTGCACAATCAAACAAATGCTAACTCAGGAACAGTCCATAATTCAATCATTTGTCTTGTGCTTTGCATCTTAACTCGAAAACCATATCCCATTTTACTCACTGTATTGTAGCTTTCTGGTTCAATATCTTTATTGCCGATGACACCACGAATCTGGGGCAACTTTTATCAAATTTAACAGCACCGGTTATTCCTACCGTGCACACAAAATATAATCAATAGTGAAGATAAAATCCCACCGTGCGTATTTTCAGATTCAACGCAGCAGCATTTCAAATAAATTTTACACTGAAAAGATGTGCAAGTGTTGCTTGTATTTGTGTCTTTAATTAAACTTTGTGGCGTCTGACTCCCATTCATGCCACTGCTGAATAAGAAAGGAGTGTTTACATTGACTAGACTGCACTGCCCCTGATATTTGTGAGCTCATCCTTTATATTCAGTGGTTTCTCGCCCTTTGATGGGCTGCAGTGTAGCGGATATCACGTTGGCCTCACATCGAGTACTGTTTTGCGGGATGACTCATCAGGGGAGGGCAGCAGCAGCCATGTTCATGGCACCATGGCTGGCTCTGCTGCACAGAAGCGCAGGAAAAAGAGTGGGACAGCGATAGTGAAAGGGGATTCGATTGTAAGGGGAATAGATAGGCGTTTCTGCGGCCGCAACCGAGACTCCAGGATGGTATGTTGCCTCCCTGGTGCAAGGGTCAAGGATGTCTTGGAGCGGGTGCAGGACATTCTGAAAAGGGAGGGTGAACAGCCAGTTGGAGTGGTGCACATTGGTACCAAAGATTTAGGTAAAAAAAAGGGATGAGGTCCTACGAGATGAATTTAAAGAGCTAGAAGCTAAATTAAAAAGTAGGACCTCAAAAGTAGTAATCTCGGGATTGCTACCAATGCCACGTGCTAGTCAGAGGAGAAATCGCAAGATAGCTCAGATGAATACGTGGCTTGAGCAGTGGTGCAGCAGGGAGGGATTCAAATTCCTGGAGCATTGGAATTGGTTCTGGGGGAGGTGGGACCAGTACAAACCAGACGGTCTGCACCTGGGAAGGTCCGGAACCAAAGTGCTAGGGGGGAGTGTTTGCTATTGCTGTTGGGGAGGAGTTAAATTAATATGGCAGGGGGATGGGAACCAATGCAGTGAGACAGAGGGAAACAAAATGGAGACAGATACAAAAGACAGAAAGGAGATGAGTAAAAGTGGAGGGCAGAGAAAACCAAGGCAAAAACCAAAAAGGGCCATTGTACATCAAAATTCTAAAGGGTCAAAGTGTAATAAAAAGGCAAGCCTCAAAGCTCGGTGCCTCAATGCGAGGAGTATTCGAAACGCAGGAGAGGGCTCTGAGCTAGAGTGGTTGAGAGTGCAGATAAACAGGACCCCAAGAAAGAATGCAAAAGGCAGGAGGCAACAGAGCAGAGTAGCACTGGGGTAAGTGTAAACCACAAGGTGATAGGAAGGGACAATATGTATGAATATAAAGGGGCTGCAGGAGGGGTCAAAACTAAAAATCATGGATTAAAAACTAGTATTAAATACTTTACCTAAATGCACGCAGCATTCAAAATAAAGTAAATGCGTTGACGCCACAAATCATGACAAATGGGTATGATTTGGTGGCCATTACAGAAACGTGGTTGCAGGGTGGCGAAGACTGGGAATTAAACATACAGGGGTAGCTGGCAATTCGGAAAGATAGACAAGAAGGGAAAGGATGTAGGGTAGCTCTGTTAATAAAGGATGATATCAGGGCAGTTGTGAGAGATGATATTGGCTCTAATGAACAAAATGTTGAATCATTGTGGGTGGAGATTAGAGACAGTAAGGGGAAAAAGTCACTGGTGGGCGTAGTTTATCGGCGCCGAAATAATAACTTGACGGTGGGGCGGGCAATAATCAAGGGAATAATGGAGGCATGTGAAAAAGGAACGGCAGTAATCATGGGGGATTTTAACCTACATATTAATTGGTCAATTCAAATCGCACGGGGTAGCCTGGAGGAGGAATTCATAGAATGCATACAGGATTGTTTCTGAGAACAATATGTTACAGAACCTACAAGGGAGCAAGCTATCTTCGATCTGGTCCTGTGCAATGAGACAGGAATAATAAACGATCTCCTAGTAAAAGAGCCTCTCGGAATGAGTGATCACAGTTTGGTTGAATTTGTAATATAGAATGAGGGTGAGGAAGTAATGTCTCAAACGAGCATACAATGCGAAAACAAAGGGGACTACAGTGGGATGAGGGCAGAGTTGGCTAAAGTAGACTGGGAACACAGACTAAACGGTGGCACAATTGAGGTACAGCAGAGGACTTTGAAGGAGCTCTTTCATAGTGCACAACAAAAATATATTCCAGTGAAAAAGAAGGGCAATAAGAGAAGGGATAACCTGCCGTGGATAACCAAGGGAATAAAGGAGAGTATCAAATTAAAAACCAATGCGTATAAGGTGGCCAAGGTTAGTGGGAAACTAGAAGATTGGGAAAATGTTAAACGACAGCAAACAATGACTAAGAAAGGAATAAAGAAAGGAAAGATAGATTACGAAATTAAACTTGCGCAAAACATAAAAACAGATAGTAAAAGCTTTTACCGATATATAAAATGGCAAAGAGTGACTAAAGTAAATGTTGGTCCCTCAGAAGATGAGAAGGGGGATTTAATAATGGGAAATGTGGAAATGGCTGAGATCTTAAACAATTATTTTGCTTCGGTCTTCACAGTGGAAGACACAAAAACCATGCCAGAAATTGCTGGTCACAGGAATGTGGGAAGGGAGGACCTTGAGACAATCACTATCACTAGGCGGGTAGTGCTTGACAGGTTAATGGGACTCAAGGTAGACAAGTTCCCTGGTCCTGATGAAATGCATCCCAGGGTATTAAAAGAGATGGCGGAAGTGATAGCAGATGCATTCGTTATAATCTTCCAAACTTCTCTGGGCTCTGGGGAGGTACCAGCGGATTGGAAAGCAGCTAATGTTACGCCTCTGTTTAAAAGAGGGGGCAGACAAAAGGCAGGTAACAATAGGCCGGGTAGTTTAACATCTGTCGTGGGGAAAATGTTTGAAACTATCATTAAGGAAGAAATAGCGGGACATCGAGATAGGCTTAGTGCACTCAAGCAGACACAGCATGGATTCATGAAGGGGAAATCATGTTTAACTAATTTACTGGAATTCTTTGAGGATATAACGAGCATGGTGGATAGAGGTGTACCGATGGATGTGGTGTATTTATATTTCCAAAAGGCTTTCGATAAGGTACCACACAAAAGGTTACGTCCGAAGATAGAGGTACGCGGAGTCAGAGGACATGTATTAGCATGGATCGAGATTTGGCTGGCGAACAGAAAGCAGAGAGTCGGGATAAATAGGTGCTTTTCAGGTTGGAAATCGGCAATTTTTGGTGCCCGGTCTGTGTCGAATTGTGTTGTCATAGGCGGCTAACGTTAGTGCCCACCTCTGTATTCGGGCCGATGCGTTTGCATTTATGGCTTTGTTGTCGGCCAAAAGGGACGTTAGGGGTTTGTGATCTGTCTCCAGCTCAAATTTCCTGCCAAACAGGTATTGGTGCATTTTCTTTACTGCATTTACACATGCGAGCGCTTCCTTTTCTACCATCCCGTATCCCCTTTCTGCCTGGGACAGACTTCCGGAGGCCTAAGCTACCGGCTGTAACTGACCCTTGGCATTGACATGCTGCAAGACATCCGACACCATGGGACGACGCATCGTTACACAAGCTTCTTACATGGGTCATATAGCGTTAACAGAGTGTTGCAACATAACAAATTGCGAGCTCTATTAAAAGTCCTTTCCTGGCTGTCCCCGCAGACACATTCGCGACCTTTGCGTAGGAGCACGTGTAGCAGCTCTAGCAGTTTGCTCAATTTGGGAAGAAAGTTACCAAAATAGTTCAGGAGCCCCAGGAACGAATGCAGCTCCGTCGTGTTACGGGGTCTGGGTGCTCTCTGGATCGCTTCCGTTTTGGAGGCAGTAGGGCTGATCCCGTCTGCTGCTACCCTCCTCCCCAGGAATTATCCCTCTGGAGCTGTGAAGATGCACTTCGCCATTTTCAGTCGCAGCCCTATCCGGTCCAGTATGCGTAGCACCTCCTCCAGGTTATGGAGATGTTCTTCAGTATCGTAACCCGTGATGAGGATGTCGTCGTAAAAAACCACCGTCCCTGGAATCGACTTGAGGAGGCTTTCCATATTTCATTGTAAGATCGCAGCAACCTAGCGAATCCCGAACCGACATCTGTTGTACTCAAACAATCCCTTGTATGTCGTGATGGTGGTCAGCTTCTTCGGCTCACTCGGCAGCTCCTGGGTCATGTCAGCTGAGGTCAGGCCTAATTTTGAAAAATGTTTGCCACCGGATAGCGTCGCAAAGAGGTCCTCCGCTTTCAGTAGCGGATACTGGTCTTGGGGTGACACCCGATTGATGGTGGCCTTGTAATCACCACATATCCTGACCGACCCATCCGCCTTGAGCACCGGCACAATCTGGCTCGCCCAGTCACTGAATTCGACTGGGGAGATGATGCCTTCCCTTAGCAGACGGTCCAATTCGCCTTCTGTCGTTTCCCGCATCACATCCGGTTCTGCCCTGGTCTTGTGGTGTACTGGCCTGGCGTCCGGGTTTATGTGAATCACTACCTTGGCCCCAATGAAAGTGCCGGGTTGAAATAATGAGTCAAATTTGTCCAGGATCTGTGAGCATGATACTCGCTCCACAGAGGAAATTGCATTGACATCGCCAAATTTCCAGTTCATGACAGCAAGCGAACTTTGTGGGTCACGACTTCCGTGGCGCTGCCTAGCAGCGGCATGATCTCCTTTGTGTATGTTCTTAGCTGTGCGTCAATCGGCGATAATTTTGGCCTCCTAGCCTTGGACGCCCACAACTTTCCGAACTATTTGATACCCATCAGGGACTGGCTGGCCCACGTGTCTAGCTCCACTGATACTGGGATGCCATTGAGGAGCACGTTCATCATTATCGGTGGCGTCCTGGTGTATGAACTGTATCCGTGCTCCACATGAACTTGCTGAACGTCAGCTTTCAGCGATTTCCCCCAGTGTTCATTTCTGCAATTTCTGCAGGTATTTTGCTCAGCTCTGCAAAGTCCGGCAGAGTGCGTGCCTCCACGCTGTTGGAAACAAAAGGTCTCTTGCCAGTCGATCGTCACTGACTGCCCCGTGATTGTCCTTGAGTGCACCATATACAGGTGTTGATGGACCCATTACTGGCCGCATTGTCCCTTGCAATGACGTGAATCTCCGTTGCCATTGTCTCTGTCGAACTTCCCCTCTGGGTATGGCTTCATATTGGGGCATGCCTGACTGCCCTTGGCTGCCTGGAGAAGTGTGTGATGCTTTAACAATGTTGAATCTCTGTCCCAACCATTGCTTAATACAGTACCTCTTGTCGGTTCAGCTCGTGGCCATGCTCGTGTGGTTTAAATCCCAGTTTCCCATCGCCATTGATACGTCCTTACTATACAGTGTAAATGCACACGAGGCCCATGCTTCAGAGAAGGTCAGTCTGTGACCTGTCCTTTATTTCTTAGCACTCAAGTGATGGAAGTGAGTGGAGCTTCCCCTTTTATACCTGAAGGTCCAGGTTAGGAGTGTCTCCCACAAGTTCACCACATAGTGGTCATTGTTCTCACAGTGTACAACTTAGGTCAGATTATACATGGGCTACAATGCTGATTGAATACATGACAGTCCCGGCCTCACTCACGCTGGAGCTGGGGACGAGCGATCAGTCGATGGGTTGTTTGCGGCTTCGATCTGCTGTTGTGAAGCGAGGCGGAGATGCAGGATCCTTTAATAATCTCTCACAACTCAACTGAAAGCAGCCGGAACGTGCAGCTTTGAGAGGGGCTTTCTGCACCGTCAGGGCTGGAAATGGGAGGGAGTGAGAGACACTGTGTAGAGTTTGAGTTGTACAGAACTGTAAAGAGAAACCAGCCAATGTAACAGGGCTGTGAGACACTGTTGATAGTATAGAATTAGGCAGTCCCTGGTATCGAGGATGATTTGTTTCCACTCTAAAAAGGGATGAGTTCACAGGTGTTTCGATGAGGGACCTGACAATCTAGGTCCCGAACTACATCCTGAAGGGAGGAAGATGCCTGTGGGTGGATTGTTTTAACGTGGGGTGACCGTTGCACACCAGCCACCACACGGGCTTGCCAGAGCTTGGTCTTGGTCCAGAGGCAAGGATTACCCAAGACGACCATTGACAAGCTCTGCTGCATGGACCAATTGTGCACACATGCGCCGACTATCCATCGAACGCAGAATGGGCTGGCCCGTGCTGTCCCTGGGCCCTCGCCTCTGTTGAGCCCCGATCACGACGCTCCTGGGCCCCGATCTCTCACCACTCCTCCGCCCCGATCAAAAATGGAGCAGTCAGAAACAGGACATCAATTAGTCTCTCTTATCTTGGAGACATCAAATATCAACAATGTTATTTGAAATATCAAAATATTAAACTCCAGCCTAGTTGAAGGGTTATTAACATCAGCAGAAACAAATATCAACTTTGTTAATATTGAACCATTAATGTCAATTATTCCATTTTTTCTAATATTTATTTGAACAATGTTGAAAATGTTTCCACCAGGTTTCGATTCGGGGATTTTTCGCGTGTTCGGCGAAAGTGATAACCACTACACTACAGAAACATTGCGATTGACACACTGCTAGGAACATAACCAGAGCTTTAACCTACACAGCTGGCCGATACTTCAGGAGCTGGTTTTACGAGAATAGAATGACGGTGCTATATTTTGGAAGGCTGTGAGTGTGGCAGGAATTGATCTCGTGTTTCCCAGAATTTACACATAGGAACAGGAGCGAGTGGTTAGGATCTGGGATGCAGGCTTGAAAGGGCGGTGGAGGCAGATGCAATCTTATCTTTCTGATGGGAGTTGGATAAGTGTCTGAAGGAAAAACAATTGCAGGGTTCCGGGGAAAGGGCGGGGGAGTGGGACTCGCTTAGAGTCGGTATGGTCTCGACGGGCCTAATGGCCTTCCGTGCTGTAACCATTCCATGATTCGATAAGTTAGTAGCGCGTTTCATAGTGTGGGTGGAAGCAGAACATTGCAAAGGGACATGGATTGAGTCGGCAAAACTAGAGGCATCTAATTCAGGAGATTCAGCGGGTACGGAAATTCGGGAGTTTAATGACTTTGAAAGGAACATATTTGTTTTGTGCCGTTTCGGTCACAGAAATGTTTGTGAAAGGAATTTTTTGCAGAAAGGGATGCAGCATTTAACCTTCTGCCTCAACACTTCTTTCTGGGTGTCAGGTCACATTTCGTTTCAATGTTAATCAATTGCTATAACAAAATAGGAATTAGGAACAGGAGTGGGCCATCTCGCCCCTCGAGCCTGCTCCAACTTCCCCAGCATCGGGAACAATCTACCCACATCTAACCAGTCCTGTCCCATCAGAATCTGATATGTTTCGATGAGATCCCCTCTCATCCTTCTGAACTCCAATGTATAAAGGCCCAGTTGATCCAGTCTCTCCTCATATGTCAGTCCAGGCATCCCGGCAATTAGTCTGGTGAACCTTCGCTCCACTCCCTCAATAGCAAGAACGTCCTTCCTCAGATTAGGAGACCAAAATTGAAAACAATATTCCAGTTGAGGCCTCACCAAGGCCCTGTACAAATGCAATAAGAAATCCTTGCTCCTATACTCAAATCACCTAGCTATAAATGCCAACATACGATTTACCTTTTTCCTGCCTGCTGTACCTGTATGCCAACTTTCAGTGACTGATGAACCATGACACCCAGGTCTCATTACACCTCCCCTTTTCCTAATCTGCCACTATTCAGATAATATTCTGTCTTCACGTTTCTGCCCTCAAAGTGGATAACCTCACATTTATCCACATTATACTGCATCTGTCATGAATTTGCCCACTCACCTAACCTGTCTAAGTCACCCTGCAGTCTATTAGCGTCCCCCTCACAGCTCACACCGCCACCCAGTTTTGTTTCATCTGCAAATCTACACTCAATTCCTTCATCCAAATCATTGATGTATATTGTAAAGAGCTGGGGTCCCAGCACTGAGCCCTGCGGCACTCCACTAGTCACTGCCTGCCATTTTGAAAAGGACCCTTTTATCCCGACTCTCTGCTTTCTGTCTGCCAACCAGTTCTCTATCCACGTTAGTATATTACCCCCAATACCATGTGCTTTGATTTTGCACAGCAATATCTTGTGTGGACCCTTGTCAACAACATTTTGAAAGTCCAAATATACCACATCCACTGGTTCTCCCTTGTCCACTCTACTCGTTACAGCCTCAAAAATTCCAGAAGATTTGTCAAGCATGATTTCCCTTTCATAAATCCATGCTGACTTGGACCGATCCTGTCACTGCTTTCCAAATGCGTTGCTATTTCATCCTTAATAATTGATTCCAACATTTTCCCCACGACTGATTCAGGCTAACCGGTGTATAATTACCCGCTTTCTCTCTCCCTCCCTTCTTAAAAAGTATTTTTACATTAGCTACCCTATTGTCCATAGGAACTGATCCCGAGTCAATAGACTGTTGGAAAATGATCACCAATGCATCCACTATTTCTAGGGCGACTTCCTTTAGTACTCTTGGATGCAGACTATCAGGCCCCGGGGATTTATCATCCTTCAATCCCATCAATTTCCCACCTCATAAGGATATCCTTCAGTTCCTCCTTCTCACTCGACCCTCGGTCCCCGAGTACTTTTGGAAGGTTATTCATGTCTTCCTTCGTGAAGACGGAACTGAAGTATTTGGTCAATTGGTCTGCCATTTCTTTGTTCCCCAATATAAATTCACCTGAATCCGACTGCCAGGGACCTACAGTTGTCTTCACTAATCAATTTCTCTTCACATGTTTACAGAAGCTTTTGCAGTCAGTTGTTATGATCCAAGCAAGCTTCCTCTCAAAATCCATTTTCCCCCTCCTCATGAAACCCTTAGTCCTCCTCTGTTGAATTCAAAATTTCTCCCAGTTCTCAGGTTTGTTCCTTTTTCTGGCCAATTTATTTTCCTCTTCCTTGGTTTTAACACTATCCTTAATTTCCCTTGTTAGCCACGGTTGAACAACGTTCTCCGTTCTATTTTTTGCTCCAGACAGGGATGGGCAATTGCTGAAGTCACCCGTGTGATCTTTAAATGTTTGACATTGCCTATCCACCATCAACCCTTTAAGTATCCTTTGGCCAGTCTATTCTAGCCAATTCACACCTCAGACCGTCAACGTTACCTTTCCTTAAGTTCAGGACCCAAGTTTCTGAAATAACTGCGACACTCTCCATCTTAATGAAGAATTCTACCATATTATGTTACTCGTCCCCAAGGGGCCTCGCACAACAAGATTGATAATTAGTCCCTTCTCATTACACATCACCCAGTCAAGAATGGCCAGATCTCTTCTGGGTTGAGAAAACCATCCATAATACACTCCATGAAGTCCTCCTCCAACACATCACTACCATGTGTTTAGCTCAATCACGATGTAGATAAAATTACCCATGATAACTGCTGTACCAGCACTGCACACATCCCTTCTTTCTTCTTTGATGCTGACCCCAACCCGATCACGACTAACCAGTGAGACAGACATTGCAGCAAGTGACTGGTTATTGTGAAACAGCAATTGCTAAAAGAATAGTGACAACGACATGATTTAAACACCCAACTCGTTGATCCAGAGTCAAGCGCACTAACGTTGCACCACAAGGTCTACACAGTCGTTAAGGAATGTTCGTCTATATGAGGGTTCTGCAATACAAGGGACTTTAAAATCCCAGCCCATTCCCACCAGGTATCACAAGCAGCGCTCACCTGACAGTTACTGGATGGCTTGTTCGAAAACTTTTATCTTGCTTTCACAGGAAAGCATCATTAATTAAGCCTTCATCTTCTTTTGCACAATCAAACAAATGCTAACTCAGGGACACTCCATACTTCAATCATTTGGCCTGTGCTTTGGGGAGCGGCCAGGGAAGTGGAACTGAGTCCATGATCAGATCAGCCATGATCGTATCAAATGGCGGAGCAGGATCGAGGGGCCGTTTGGCCCACTCCTGCTCCTATTTCATATGTTCTTATGTATGTTAACCCATTTTACTCACTATATTTTAGCTTTCTGGTTCAAAGTGTTCATTGCCGAAGACACCAGGAATCTGGTGCAAATTTTATCAAATTTATCAGCACCGAATATTCCTACCGTGCACACAAAATACAATCATAGTGAATATAAAATCCCACCGTGTGTATTTTCAGATTTAAAGCAGTAGCATTTCAATTAAGTGAAATAATTTTACACTAAATAATTTGCAAGTGTTACTTGTATTTGTGTCTTTAATTAAACTTTGTGGCGTCTGACTCCCGTTCATGCCACTGCTGAATAAGAGAGGAGGGTTTGACATTGACCAGACTGCACTGCCCCTGATATTTGTCAGATCATCCTTTGTATTCAGTGGTTTCTCGCCCTTTGATGGGCTGCAGTGTAGCGGATATCACTTTGGCCTCACACGCAAAAGGTCCCCGTGGAACCGTTTTCTCTCACTCAAAGTTATCTATTTATTGGTGAAATAAAGAGCAATTAATGAATAATGGAGCCCTTTTGCCAGGAGAATAAATAGCAAATAAAAACAGCAAATGCTGGAAATCTCAGCAGGTCAGGCAGCATTTGCAGGGAGACTAAACTCGCCTCCGATTGTTCATCCACAGCAAGTTTAAAAATAATGTTTCGGCCTGGGATTGAACTTGGGACCTATTGCGTGTAAAGCAAACGTGATAACCACTACACTACAGAAACCTCTGGCACAACAGCCCCCTCAGCGAGGAGCTGACCAGTGAGCTCCCTCTGTGCTGATCGGGAATGTGTTGGCTCTCCTGAAACAAATTCTGTCCCACACTGAGAATTCTCAATCCTTCTCCACCGCTGCCCTTTACAGAAATGTCCCGGATCACCAAGCCACCGTGTTCATTTCCACATCCTCACAGTGGGGCCACAGAGTCTCCTACCGTCTCCCCGCGATCAGCGAACTCACCCAGTTTACAAAATTAAACCCCAAACACGTGCCCGGCAAAGTGCAGGAGAAGCCAGGTAGTCTGTAATCTCGGTTTTTCACAGAGAGTATTGGTATTCATGGTGATTACAGAAATTATTAAGCGTCTCACAGACCTCAATTATTTTTCTGCGATGAATTGATCGAGGATTGAAACCAGGTTAGTGCGCCGGATCTTCACCCCTCGACCACCAGGGAACAGTTACGATACATGTCGAATCAGGTTAGTGCACCGGATCTTAACCCCTCGACCACCAGGGAACAGTTACGATGCATGTCGATATATTTATATATATTTATATATGAACCTGAATGTCAATGGCTACCTACCTAGACCTCGTGGCGCCCACGGTAGTGCGTCTAACTTTGAGTGAGAGAAACGGTTCCACAGTGACACCTGTCATGTGTTCGACATGGTTACTGCTTGTACTATTACAAGGTGTGCCACCAGAGGGCACTGCAGTGGGAGACTTGTAGCTTACCTGCACAGGTGTGCCTGGCCTAGTATAAAGGGCAGGCCACCAGATATGATCCTCACTCTGTGGTTATCAATAAAGGACTCAGGTCACTACAGTTAAATAACGACACATTGTCTCGTGGAGTCATTATCAGAGCATTTGAAGGTATAACAAGGGAGCCAAAAGCCTCAGAAACTGGAAATTCTACCAAAGCGTCGAAGTCATGCTGTAGGTGCCTGGAACAACACATTGCTCAAAGTTCTCCACACGTGAAGGCAGAGTTTTTCTTCGACAGAAAGACTGGGCATCTTGCGAAGTCATGCCGACTGAAGGGTAAACCTATTTTTAAAGCTATGAGTCCAGCGTTCAAAGCTATGAGTAGAAATCCCAAGAGACTACACAGTATGGAAGACCAACAACAGGACGATGAGATGTTAGAGTTACACATCATCAGGAGCACTAGTTTAACGGACAGTGATTCGGAAAGCATCAAATCCACATAGATGCGTGATTTCCAACTGGAGAAACCCAAGATAGAGCAGCGAGGCTACTCGGGAGAGTAAATTCCTGTGGTTGGTCATATCACTGTACCGATCGGTGAAATATAAAGATTAATTTCAGAAGTTGCCTCGAATAGTAGTGAAAAGAGACAAGTCTGCCTTACAAGGAAGAAATTGATTAAGCTCACTGAAGCTGGATTGTAGTCAGATTTGCTGTGTGGAAGCGAGATTTTCATCAAAGGAAGAGGTTATCAAGAAGTATCCAAAGGTGTTCTGCGAAACGGACAGTCCGATCCAAGGCTTCAAGGCGAGTGTCAGGGTACAGAAGGACGCTAGATTGGTTTACTACAAGCCCCGTTCCGTACCATATGCATTCAAGGAGAAAGTTGAGCATGAACTCAAAAAACTAGAAGGTGTTAACCGTTACACTGCGGAGACATCTCCACTTTCAGCACCAGATTAACAAAAATAAACCCAATGAGATCGGGAGAAAAGTTCCTCACATGTTCAGGGCAAAATAAATAATTGTCGTTCTACAAAAGAATGAACAAATTTCAGCACCAGGTCAGACGGAAATGTTAAGCGAGCAGGTGGACTGCTGAATAGCACTTTTAAGGAGTTGGTGGTGACAAAGCAAATGGGTTCTGCCGAATGATTCAATATAAGAAATGTCTGCAATAGGATTCGAACACTATCTATAGTGACCTGAACACATCACCTTAGACCACTCGTCCATCATTACTATTCAGTGCTGTGTGTGGCCACCTGCAGGTTGATTTTGAACTTTTGTGTCCTGTCACATGAAATAAATCAGGGCAGCAGGCAGATCTCTGCCTGACACCGGGGAAAGAGTGAGACAGACCTTGGAGCAAGGGTCTGGTTATTGTCAAACAGCAAATGAAATATTAATTCTGGAAGAATAACATTGAAACGAAATGTGATCCTGACACCCAGAAACAAGTGCTAAGGCAAAAGGATAAATGCTGCATCCCTTCCTGCAAAAAATTCCTTTCACAAACATTTCTCTGAACAAAACGTCACAAAACAAAAATGTTCCTTTCAAAGTCATTAAACTCCCGAATTTCCACGCCCCGCGACTCTCCTGAATCAGATGCCTCAGGTTTTGCCGACTCCATCCATATCCCTTTGCTCCAAGGTCTGTCTCCCTGTTTCCCCGGTGTCAGGCAGAGAACCGCCTGCGGCCCTCATTTATTTCACTCTCAATGAATCTCTCTAATATTCCAACAGCAGCCATGGTTGTGTGAAGGTTTGTATTCTCTTAATCATCGCCAATTGTTGTGAAAAGTAGAACACCAGGAGGCTGAGTACTGTGAGCTAAACTTAGTGTGATCTTAGTCTTCTTTATTGCAACTCCAGAGTGCCTGAACAACATGGCAGCCAACCTTTTATACTGACCCTGCAAGTGTGGGCAGGTGACCATTAGGACTAGACATTCACGCCCTCTGGTGGCAAGTATGACATAGTTACATACTTCACATAATTGATATCGTGAAGAAGTTATAATTCCAATGAATGCCTGAGTCATCAGAAAGGAGCCAGGTTTGTAGGACAAGGCTACATATCAGGAAGAAGCGTAATAACTCTGACATTTAATGTTGCGGACCCTATTCCTGCACTGCGTGTGTTCCAGCTCTGTTTGGAGCACCGATCCCTTCAATCCGTCGCTTAAGGGACAGTTGGATTCACCGTTTCTTTGTTTGGTGAAATTTAAAAGATTGAATGCGGCGCACATCTACCAGGTCACCTACTCACTAACCGCTACACGCTGCTCCCGTGAGATGGATGCACAGTTACTGTTACAAGCTTGAACGCAGGTACAAGCAGAACTCATTCATAGAAAGTCCAAGTCCCTGAGGCACCTGATTTTTTGCACCAAACTCCTTCGCAACGAGTTGCGGTTCGTGTGAGGTGATTTGGGCACATCTTTCCCCACACGACAACACTTCAAACACAACTCAACGGATGCAAAGCGCTTTCGTGCGTCATGAGTTCCTGAAAGGTGTTGTTGAAATGCAAGTCCTTCTTTGCAAAAGTTTGATGCAATTTCAAAATTTTTGGGCAAACTGAGAACTCGTCTGGGATTTGAACCCGGGACCTCTCGCAAATTTCAAGCAATAACCCCAAAGCGAGAATCATACCCCTAGACCAACGAGCCAACTGCTCGATAAACGTGGAGATAAGGTGTAACCATTATTGAAACATTTTTAGTGTGTTGCTATTCTTGATCGGAGGAGCAAATGAGATGGAATCAGTGACTTTGCTTTTTCGACCTGTCTTCTGAAGCACCGCACGGTCCCACTCCGACAGTCAATGAGCTGTTGGGACGTTAGTTTATCCAGGCTGTGTGTGGTCACCCCGAGCACAGCAGAGGGGTTTCTGCATTAGTTCAGGGTGGGGACAGTATCTTTCCCCTTCTCTCTTCCTCTTGTCTATAACCCTGTGCTTTGGTTTCTCTATTTATTCCCCTGTCTCAGTTTCTAGTGTTTAAAAGGGAACAAAAGATGAAATGGGTCTCACTGTGGAACAATTTCTCTCACTCAAAGTTAGACACACTACCGTGGGCAGCACGAGGTCTAGATAGGTAGCTGTTGATATTCAGGGTCATATATAAATATATATAAATATATCGACATGTATCGTAACATTTCCCTGGTGGTCGAGCGATTAAGACCTGGCGGACTAACCTGGTTTCAATCCTCGATCAATTCATCGCATAAAAATAATTGAGGTCTGTGAGACGATTAATAATTGCTGTAACCACCATGAATGCCAATACTTTCTGTGATAGACCGAGCTTACAGACTATCTGACTTTTCTGGGCATGTATTCCGGGTTTAATTTTGTAAACTGGGTGAGTTCGCTGATCGCGGAGAGAAAGGTAGGAGCCTCTGTGGCCCCACTTTGAGGATGTGGAAGTGAACACGGTGGCTGGGTGATCCTTGACATTTCTGTAAAGGGCAGTGGTAAGAAGAATTGAGAACATTGAGTGCAGGACAGAAGTTGTTTTAGGTGAGCCAACACACAATGCCGATCAGCACAGACGGAGCTCACTGGTCACCTCCCCTCTGTTGGGGTTATTGTACCAGAGGTTTCTGTAGTGTAGTGGTTATCACGTTTGCTTTACACGGGGAAGGTCCCTGGTTCAATCCCGAGTTTAGTCTCCTGGCTAAATGCTGCCTGACCTGCTGAGATTTCCAGCATTTGCTATTTTTTCTCCTGGTAAAAGGGCTCCCTTATTCCTTAATTGCTCTTTATTTCACTTCAATAAATAGATAACTTTGACTGAGAGAAAACGGATCCACCGGGGACCTTTTGCGTGTGAGGCCAACGTGATATCCGCTGCACTGCAGCCCATCAAAGGGTGAGAAACCACTGAATATAAAGGATGAGCTGGTCAACGTCAAACCCTCCTTTCTTATTCAGCAGTGGCATGAACGGGAGTCAGACGCCACAAAGTTTAATTAAAGACACAAATACAAGTAACACTTGTAAATCTTTTCACTGTAAAATTATTTCACTTTATTTGAAATCCGACAGCATTGAATCTGAAAATACACACGGTGGGATTTTATCTTCACGAGTGATATTATTTTGTGTGCACGATAGGAAAAACCGGTGCTGCTAAATTTGATAAAAGTTGCCCCAGATCCCTGAAGTTTTGAACCAGAAAGCTAAAATACAGTGAGTAAAATGGGATATGGCTTTCGAGTTAAGATGTAAAGCACAGGCCAAATGATTGAAGTATGGAATGTCCCTGAGTTAGCATTTGTTTGATTGTGCAAAAGAAGGTGAGGGGTTAATTAATGATGGTTTCCCGTGAAAGCAAGAGAAAAGTTTTCGAGCAAACCATTCGTTGACTGTCCGGTGAGTGCTGTTTGTAATACCTGGTGGGAATGGGCGGGGATTTTAAAGCCCCTTGTATTGCAGAACCTTCATATAGACGAACATCTCCAGCTCACTGTGTAGGACTCATGGTGCAACGTTTGTGTGTTTGATTCCAAATTAGAAGGTTGCGTGTTCAAATCATGTTAGGGTCAGTGTTTTTTTGGATATTTTTCTTCCAGAATTAATATTTCATTTGGTGTTTGACAATAACCAGACCCTTGCTGCAATGTCTGTCTCACTGTTTCCCCGGTGTCAGGCAGAGATACGGCTGCTGCCCTTATTTATTTCATGTGACAGGACACAAAAGTTCAAAATCAACCTGCAGGTGGCCACATAAAGCACTGCATAGTCAGGATGGGCGAGCGGTCTAAGGTGCTGTGTTCAAATTGCAGTTTGCTCTGAAGGTGAGGGTTCGAATCCCCCTTGTGACTTTTCTGATCTTGAAGCGGAATCCATTTGTTTTGTCATCACCAACTCCTTAAAAGTGCAATTCAGCAGTCCACGTGCTCGCTTAACATTTCCGTCTGACCTCGTGCTAAAGTTTGTTCATTCTTTTGTGGACCATCAATCAGATATTTTGCCCTGAACATGTGAGGAACTTTTATCCCGATGTCATTGGGTTTAATTTTGGTAATCTGGTGCTGAAAGTGGAGATGTTTCCGCAGTGTAACGGTTAACACGTTCGCCTCACACGCGAAAGCATCTCGGACGGAAATATTTTCTGGAGCTTTCTCATGCATGTTCAGAGGAGAGTTGTTCTCCTGTGAAAGTTCAAGAGATCATAAGAACGTAAGAGTTAGGAACAGGAGTCAGCCATTCGGCCCATTTTCAAATTTTCAAGATCTTTCCGCCCGGTTTCGGACCGGGGACCTTTCGTGTGTGAGGCGAATGTGATAACTACTACACTTCGGAAACACTATGATAGAATCTATCACAGGATAAAACCACAGCTCTAACCGACACAGCTAGCCGAGAATTCAGGAACTTGTTTCAAGAGAATAGAATGAGGGTGCTATATTTAAGAAGGCTGTAAGTGTGGCCTTCGACAGCGCGGACCATTTTCCACGCCTCGGGAACCTACTATCAGCAAGGGCAGACATCGAAGACGAGGTCCAACACCGCCTCCACTGTGCCAGCACAGCCTTCGATCACCTGAGGAGGAGAGTGTTTGAAGACCAGGACCTCAAATCTGGCACCAAGCTTATGGTGTGCAGGGCGGTGTTGATAACTGCCCCGCGGTATGGATCCGAGACATGGACTATATACAGCAGACATCTCAAATCACTGGAGAAATACGTCTAGGGATGTCTCCGCAAGATCCTGCAAATCCCCTGGGAGGACAGACGCACCAACATCAGTGTTCTCGATCAGGCCAACATCCCCAGCATTGAAGCACTGACCACACTCGGCCAGCTCCGTTGGGCTTGCCACATTGTCCACATGCCCAAAACGAGACTCTCTGAGCAAACGCTCTACTCAGAACTCCGACACGGTAAGCGAGCCCCAGGTCGGCAGAGGAAACGTTTCGGCCACACCCTCAAAGCCTCCCTGATAAAATGCAACATCCCCACCGGCACCTGGGAGTCCTTGTTCCTCGGGTTGAGTTGCCTGTGCTGCATAATCCGTGCCGGATCGATCATCCTCTGCCACGTGGTATGTCACAGCACGTTTGCACATTCACTGGAGGTACCACATCGTTGTGCAGCCTTTGCACACGTAGTGCT
Source organism: Pristiophorus japonicus (assembly GCF_044704955.1). Classification (NCBI taxonomy): domain Eukaryota; kingdom Metazoa; phylum Chordata; class Chondrichthyes; family Pristiophoridae; genus Pristiophorus; species Pristiophorus japonicus. The sequence goes on from NC_092009.1 coordinate 6,561,801, forward strand.
TGAATCGATATTGATGGGCCCGAGGATTATCCCCGCAGCATCAACACGGTGCTAATAGATTCACATCGATCCCCGATGGCGGACTCTGAGTCATCACAGGTCTTGCAGCCACAGACGTATAGACCCTGCCATATGCAGTTCGGCCTGCTAGCGACATCATTTTATGCACAGTACTTGCCGATGAGCTTCGATGTTGAGAAGATATCTGTTTGGTGTTATCGTCCGTGGCCATGCATGCCTGGGCGATCGCGATGGCCCTGCTCTGGTCTCGGGTTTCAGCAGGCAGCACCTTTCGAAGAATGACCTCGTGGCTGATGCCCAGCACGTAAAAGTCCCACAGCATTTGCCCCAACGCAGCTCCAAAATAGCAAAGTCCCGCGAGGTGTCTCAGGTCAGTGACACAATCCGCCAGGTCCTGGTCCCCGGAGCGATGGTGCGTGTTAAAACGATATCTGGCCATGAGGATACTCTCCTTCGGCTTTAGGTCGTCCCAAACCAGTGTGCACAACGCTGAATATTCCTTCTCCTTTGGCTTTGTTGGTGTGAGCAGATTCGTGATGAGGCTGTATATTTTAGGCCCACAGATGGTGAGGAGAACCGCCCTGTGATCGGCCACGTTAGTGTCTCCTTCCAGCTCGTTGGCCACAAAGTACAGGTCGAGCTGCTCGACGAAGGCTTCCCAATCATCATCCTCTTTGGATCTCTCTAATATTCCAACAGCAGCCATGGTTGCGTGAAAATTCGAATTCTGTTACTCGTCGCCAATTGTTGTGCATAGAAGGACTCCCCGAGGCTGAGTTCTGTGAGCTAAATTTAGTGTGATCTTAGTCTTCTTTATTACAACTGCAGTGTGCCTGAACTACATGGCAGCCAACCTTTTATACTGGCCCTGTTCGTGTGGGCAGGTGACCATTAGGACTCCAACAGTCGCGCGCTCTGGTGGCAAGTATTACCTCGTTACATACTTCACATAATTGTTATCATTAAGAAGTTATAATTCCAATGAATGCCTGAATCATCCGAAAGGAGCCTGGTTTGTAGGACAAGGCTACATATCAGGAAGGAGTGTAGTTAGATGACAAGCGAAGTGATATTCTGATTATAAGTTTGGAGAATAAAAAGAGTAAATGCTGGAAACACTGAGCAGGTCAGGCAGCATCTGTGGAGAGAGAAACAGAGTTAACGTTTCAGGTTAATGACCTTCCATCAGAAGTTGGGCACTTGTGTTCGGTAATACTATTAAAAGTTTAAATTGTCACGTAGCAGGGCTAAGGAAAAGATATAAAATGTGCCATTTGGAACAGATAGTTTAGAATCCGATTAATGTTTGATCAATTTGTACACCGAGCTGGGAACTGTAACGTGTTTGAGTTCTTCGGCTAACATTCACATGGTTTGGCTGTAAATACTGTTAAGTGTATGTTTAATTATTGCCTGCTTAATAACTTTGACCTTTAATGTTGCGGACCCTATTCCTGCAATGTGCGTTTTCCAGCTCTGTTTGGAGCAGCGATCCCTTCAATCCGTCGCTTACAGGGACAGTTGGATTCACCGTTTATTTGATTGGTGAAATTTCAAAGATTGAAAGCGGCGCACATCAACCTGGTCACCTACTCACTAACCGCTACACACTGCTCCCATGAGATGGAAGCCCAGTTACTGTTTCAAGCTTGAACGCAGGTACAAGTCCCTGAGGCACCTGATTATTTGCACCGAACTCCTTCGCAAAGAGTTGCAGTTCATGAGGGGTGATTTTGGCACATCTTTCCCCACAATACAACACTTCAACACTTCAAACATAACTCAATGGCTATAAAGCGCTTCGGGGCGTCATGAGTTCCTGAAAAGTGTTGAAGAAATGCAAGACCTTCTTTGCAAAAGTTCGATGCAATTTCAAAATTCTTGGGTAAATTGAGGGCTCGTCCAGGATTTGAACCCGGGACCTCTCGCAAATTTCAAGTATCAACCCCGAAAGAAGAATCATACCCCTAGACCAACGAGCCAACTGTTTAACAAATCTGAAGATAAGGTGTAACCATTATTGGAGCATTTTTAGTGTGTTGCTCTTCTTGATTGGAGGAGCACATGAGACGGAATCAGTGACTTTGCTTTTTCGAGCTGTCCTCTGAAGCACCGCACAGTCCCACTCCGACAGTCAATGAGCTGTTGGGACGTTAGTGCATCCAGGCTGTGGGTGGTCACCCCGAGCGCAGCAGAGGGGTTTCTGCATTCGTTCTGGGTGGGGACAGTATTTTTCCCCTTCTCTCTTCCTCTTGTCGATAACCCTGTGCTTTGGTTTCTCTATTTATTCCCCTGTCTCAGTTTCTAGTGTTTAAAAGTGAACAAAAGATGAGATGGGTGCCACTGTGGAACAATTTCTCTCACTCAAAGTTAGACACACTACCGTTGCAACACGAGGTCTAGGTAGGTAGCCGTTGATATTCAGGGTCATATATAAATATATATAAGTATATCGACATGTATCGTAACTGTTCCCTGGTGGTCGAGGGGTTAAGATCTGGCGCACTAACCTGGTTTCAATCCTCGATCAATTCATCGCATAAAAATAATTGAGGTCTGTGAGACGATTAATAATTGCTGTAATCACCATAAATACCAATACTGTCATGTATCTCACACTACTGTACATAACTGTATCTTACCATGCCATACATGACTGTAACCAGAGATGAACTGTAACCACAAACTTACCTTACCACCAGGGGTGCATTTGCAGGAGACACTGGATACCTTTCCCAATCAGGTATATACGGATAGGTCTCAGGCAAGTGTGGCATTCGAGAGCTGTGTAATAAAGGTGCAGGTCCAGAGTGAACTTGACTTCAGTATGTGCCTCGTGTGAGTCTGTATTACAGGGTCAGGACTTTTCAGTGGCGACGAGTTACGGGATTACAGAATCCACAGAATGGCGACCAACGGCTCAGATGAAAAATACAATGCTGGAAATAATTGGGAGGACTTTATAGAAAGGCTCCAGCAAAGCTTTGTAACCTTAGACTGGTTAGGCGACAATAAGGCAGACAAGAGAAGAGCCCATCTCTTGAACAGCTGCGGCTCGAAAACATACGCTTCAATGAAGGACCTGCTGGCACACGAGAGACCAGCAAGCAAGCCGTTTGAAGAATTGATCACACTGGTAAGAGACCACCTGAAGCCAGCAAGCAGCCTACACATGCAAGCTACCTCGGACCCGTGCCAAAGCTCCCCCTACATCGAGCACAGGCTCAGGGAAACCCCGGGGGAGAGGATATCCCGGTAACTGGGCCTTCCAGCTACACTGAACAAGTGCCCGTTTTGAAACTTTCCAGTGTAATAACTTGCAACTGGAACATCCAATAGTCAGGATGGCCGAGCGGTCTAAGGCGTTGGTTCAGGTCACTGTCTCCTCTGGAGGCGTGGGTTCAAATCCCAATCCTGACATTCAGTGTTTTTAATTACAAACTCATTTGTTTGGACACCACTCTGAAGTGCTTTGGGACATCCATCGAACTGAATAAAATGACGCCATTTCAATGACAAACAGTGATATCAAAGTTACTTCTCAAACCGTGAATCGATCCTGGGTGGCTGCAGCGAAAGGAATGATTTTGTGAAGCATTGAAATGTGCCCTCTAAATATCTCGCACTGCTCATTTAAAAACACGGCTATAATTTGTTTCAGTGCATCAGAAGGCAGGCTCCATGGGCCAAATGGCCGACTCCTGCTCCTGGTTTTTGTGTTCTAATACAGAGCACAGAATAAATGATTAAATGATCAACTCTCCCTCAGTTCACATTTCTTTCATTGTGCAAAAGAAGATTATGGGGTCATTAATGATGTTTTCCTGTGAAAGCAACAAAAAAGTGTAAGGAAAATAATTCGTCCAACGTGGGGCTTGAACTCACAACGCTGAGATTAACACTTTCAGACTCTACCGACTGAGCTAGTCAGGATTGCTTAAGTTGCATCTTCCTGTCACTGATCGCTGCCAGGGATCTGTTGGCTCTGCACCATGGGTTTATCTCGAAATTCAAACCTCGAAACTGGTTCTCCTGATTTCCAAGCCCCTTGTATTGCAGAACCTTCATTTCGACGAACATCTCCACCGCACTATGTAGGCCTCGTGGCGCAACGGTAGTGTGTCTGACGGTAAATCTGAAGGTTTTGTGTTCCAATCAGGTCGGGGTCACTGTTCTTTCAGACATTTGTTTTCCAGAATTAATATTTCCATTGCTTTTTGGCAATAACCAGACGCTTGTTCCAAGGTCTGTCTCACTATTTTCCTGGTGTCAGGCAGAGATACGCCTGCTGCCCTCATTTATTTCACAGAACAGGACACAAAAGTTCAAAATCAACCTTCAGGTGGCCACACACAGCACTCAATAGTCAGGATGGCCTGACTACTATCCCTACCACAGTGTATAACCTCATATTTCCCACATTATACTCCATCTGAGAAATTACTGCCCACTCACTGAGCCTATCGATATCGCTTTGTAGATTGTTTGTGTCTTCCTCATAAATTGCTTTCCCACAGATCTTTGGATCATCTTGGCTAAATTACCAACATGCAGAGCACAGAACCAATTATTGACCGATTGACTTTCCGTCAGTTAGCATTTCTTTCATTGTGCAAAAGAAGATTATCGATTCCTTAACGATGTTACACCATGAAAGCAAAATAAAAGTTAAACGAAAATAATTTGCACACTTGAAAGGAATATTTTTTTGGTGCAGTTCCGGTCAGAGAGATGTTGTGAAAGGAACTTTTTGCTGAGAGGGATTGAGTATTTCAGCTTGTTGCTGAACATTTCTCTCTGGGCACAGAACTAGGCACCAGTTTCTGTAGTGTGGCGGTTATCACATTCGCCTCACACACGAAAGGTTCCCGGTTCAAGCCCGAGTGGAAACATTATTTCTGAAACAAAAACTGGTTTTAAATGTTCATTGTTCATGTGACAATGGCCTCCTTCCCTGCTGTAAACTTCTCTGATTCCATGATGAGCATTGAACATTTAAAACCAGTCTCCTAAAATACAGAGTGTGTAAAATCAGAAAAGGAATAAAACTTCCTCAATGATTCAAGTTTCACAACTTATTAAAATTGAGTTGTTGAAGTTTCGACTGTCACTCAGTGATCATGTTAGCATTTCTTTCATTCTGCTAAACAATGCTATCGGTTAATACCAGCAGATAAAAGCCGGATTTCAAACCCGGATACAATTCATTCATTTTTCACCCTTCCCAGTTCCAGTGCACCGAGGGTTATTCATACTCCATCCCAGAAACTCAAATCCAACTTCTGACATTCCTTATTTCTAATTACCAACTCATTTGTTTTGACACCACTCTGAAGTGCTTTGGGTCATCTGTGTAATTTAATTAAATTACTTCACTTTAATTAAAAACGGTGGTAGCAAAATTACTTCTCTTACTGGGAATCGAACCCCGGTAGCTGTCGTGATCAGAATGTTTTTGTGAAGCATTTAAAAATGCTCTCTAAAAATCTCGCATTCCTAATTTACAAATAGGGTTACCATTTATTTCAGTGTGAAAGAAGGAGATTGAAAATGACAACAAAAACACCAGGCAGCGACTACATTAAGACAAATTCAAACATTTTCACAAAGTTGGTTTTACGAAGTAACGGCTGAGCTAAAGTTGGCACTAGCCAGTCCCATCAGAATTTTAAATGTTTCTATGAGATCGCCGCTCATCCTTCTAAATTTCAATGTATAAAGACCCAGTTGATCCAGTCTCTCCTCATATGTCAGTCCGGCTTGCCCCTTATCCTTAGACTGTGTCCCCAGGTTCTGGACTTCACCAACATCGGGAACATTCTTCCTGCATCGAACCTATCCCGTCCCATCGAAATTTTAAATGTTTCTATGAGATCCCCTTTCATCCTTCTATACTACAGTGAATACAGGCCGAGTTGATCCAGTCTCTCCTCATATGTCAGTCCTGCCATCCCGAGAATCAGTCTGGTGAACCTTTGTTGCACTCCCTCAATAGCAAGAACGTCCTTCCTCAGATAAGAAGACCAAAACTGAACACAATATTCCAGGTGGGGCCTCAACAAGGGCCTGCACAACTGCAGTAAGACCTCCCTGCTCCGATACTCAAATCCCTTCGCTATGAATGCCAACATACCATTTGCCTTCTTCATCGCCTGCTGTACCTGCATGCCAACTTTCAATGACTGATGAACCATGACAACCATGTCTCGTTGCACTGCCCCTTTTCCTAATCTGCTGCCATTCAGATAATATTCTGCCCTAGTGTTTTTGCCCCCAAACTGGATAACCTCACATTTATCCACATTATACTGCATCTGCCATGCATTTGCCCACTCGCCTAACCTGTCCAAGTCCCCCTGCAGCCTCTTAGCGTCCCCCTCACAGCTCACACCGCCACCCAGTTTAGTGACATCTGCCAACTTGGAGATATTACACTGTTACATGTTCATTACATGTTACAATGAACATTCTGAATCAAGTAAAGTGCGTGCAATGGGCAATGATTCAACAATTAACATAAGTACGTAAGGAGCAGGAGTCGGCCATTCGGCCGCTCGAGCCTGCTCCACCATCCAATAATATCGTGGCTGTTCTGATCCTGCACCCCTGCTCTTTTTATACTCCTCTCGAGTTTCTGCAGTGTCGAGTTCTCGCTATCTGTCCTCAGCTTCCCTTTTTCCTTTATCTTACCCTGTGTGTCCCTTGAGGGATTTTTAGCCCCTATCTGACTTTACTCACTCTGTGTTTTAGGAGACTGGTTTAAAATGTTAATTGCTCGTCATGGAATCAGAGAAATTTACAGCACGGAAGGAGGCCATTCGGTGCATCGTGTCCGTGCCAGCCGACAAACAGCTCCCCAGCCCAGTCCCACTTTCCAGCTCTCGGTCCGTAGCCCTGTAGGTCACGGCACTTCAGGTGCACATCCAAGTACTTTTTAAATGTGCTGTGTGTTTCTGACTCGATCACACTTTCAGGCAGTGAGTTCCAGTGATTTCCCCTCAAATTCCCTCTAAACCTTCGACCAATTACTTTAAATCTGTGCCCCCTGGTTGTTGACCCCTATTCTAAAGGAAACAGGTCCTTCCTGTCCACTCTATCCAGGCCCTTCATAATTTTATGCACCTCAATCCTCTCCCCTCAGCATCTCCCGTTCCAAGGAAAACAAACCCAGCCTATCCAATCTCTGCTCAGAGCTAAAATTCTCCAGTCCCGGCAACATCCTCATAAACCTACTCTGTACCCTCTCCAGTGCAATCACGTCCTTGCTGTAATGTGGTGACCAGAACTGCATGCAGTACTCTAGCTGTGGCCTAACAGTTCAAGAATAACCTCCCTGCTCTTGTATTCCACGCCTCTGTATAATCGATCTGGACAGCAGCCTGTCCTGTCGAGAGGTGATCGTGGGAGGGTGAGCCTTATTGGAATCGGAGAGGAGGAAGTTCTCTTCTGATCAACATGCAGTCACCCACAATTCCTCATTCTTTAGGCGGGACTGTGTTACTGTAAGTTGGGTGGATTAGTGAAAGAGTCCATGTCATTACTGGCTTGCAACAAAAGTAATTTGCCAACGTGGGGCTCAAACCCCCAACCCTGAGATTAAGAGTTATATGTTTGACCAAGTGAGCTGGCTGGTCTTGGCAAAGCTATGGATCCTTGTTGTATCTCAAATCTTGTGGGTGGATTAATTATTGAAATAATGGTTGAGTATCTCACAGACTTTAATTATTTTTGCCAACTTGTCATCGGGAACATTCTTCCTGCATCCTCGTGAACCTTTTCTGAACTGCCTCAAATGTAAGTATATCGCTCCTTAAATAAGGAGACCAAAACAGTTAGCATTTCTTTCATTGTGCAAAAGAAGATTAATTCCCGTGAAAGCAACATAAAAGTTTAAGAAAAATAATTCACGCGATGTGGGCTCGAACCCAGGACCCTGCGATTAAGAGCTTCATGTTCTACGGACTGAGCTAGCCGGGCTTCTCAACATTACTCCTGTGAATCCCCTTCAGTTACTGGTCAATGGTGATCCCAGGCTGTTGATGGCGGGGGATTCGGCGATGGTAATGCCGGTGATAGCCGGGCCTGCTTCAGTTGCATCTTCCTGTCGCTGATTGCTGCCAGGCGCCTCATGGCTACGCCCCGTGGGTTTATCTCGAACTTCAAACCACGAAACAGGTTCTCCTGAATTCCAAGCTGTGTACGAAGATCAACCATCAAAAGCTCTGTTATTAACGACAGGGGGTCCGGCAATTTTCTGATCGCAATGCGCTTTCAGTCCTTGTCCTTAAAATTACGGACGTGTAAATTGGGGAGTTTAATGACTTTGAAAGGAACATTGTTTTTTGGTGCAGTTCCAGTCAGAGAAATGTTTGTGAAAGGAACGTTTTGCAGAGAAGGGATTGAGCGCCTGTGGCGGAAACATTTCTGAAAAAAAAACTTGTGGACGATAAAATGGAACAAGAGCAGTCCGGGGTACATTGTCACATGATGCAAGCTATCTCGGACCCGGACCAAAGCTCCCCGTACACCGAGAACAGGCTCAGGAAAATCCCGGGTAGAGGATATCCCGGTCACTGGGCCTTCCAGCAACACTGAACAAGTGCCCGGTCTGAAACTTTCCAGAGTAATAACTTGTAACGAGTCTCTTGGGATCCCTTGGAACTTCAGGGGATGCGCTCCCTGGTGGTGAAACATGGGAGTGCATGCTTTACAAAGACACAACATCACTCCCCAACCAAAGTCAAAGTGAAAACTATTTACAAGTGAGGCGGTCGGGAGCCTTTCTTTCCCTGGTGGACCGCCTCGGTACAAATGTCTGTTCTGGTGTTTTGGCTGTGCCCTCGCTGAGCAGGCGTGTTGTTGGCCCTACAGGGCTGCTGGGTGAGTCTGGCCTTGCTGGTCTGTTGGGTGTGATGGGTTCGATTTCCGATCCGTGGTGATGTCGTTGATCCTTTGGGTGTGTGTTGCGGGTTCGAAAAAGGTGGTGTCTGCTGTGGGTTGTTCAGGGCAGTCTGAGAACCGCAGCCTGGTTTGGTCCAGGTGCTTTCTGCAAATTTGTCCATTGTGTAGTTTGACGACAAACACCCGACTCCCTTCTTTAGCTATCACCGTGCCCGCGATCCACTTGGGAACATTTCCATAGTTTAGCACATACACAGGGCTATTCAGATCAATTTCCCGTGACACAGTGGCGCGACCATCATTTACATTTTGTTGCTGACGCCTGCTCTCTACCTGATCATGCAGTTTGGGGAGGACCAGCGAGAGTCTGCTTTTAAGTGTCCTTTTCATGAGTAGCTCAGCCGGGGGCACCCCTGTGAGCGAGTGGGGTCTCGTGCTATAGCTGAGCAGTACTCGGGACAGGCGGGTTAGGAGTGAGCCTTCTGTGACTCGTTTGAGGCTGTGTTTGATTGTTTGTATTGCCCGCTCTGCCTGCCCATTGGAGGCTGGTTTAAACGGGGTCGAGGTGATATGTTTGATCTCATTGCGGGTCATGAATTCTTTAAATTTGGCACTGGTGAAACAAGGCCCGTTGTCACTGAGCAGTATGTCAGGCAGGCCGTGGGTGGCAAACATGGCCCTCAGGCTTTCAATGGTGGAGGTGGCGGTGCTTACCGACATTATTTCTCATTCAATCAATTTTGAAAAAGAATCCACCACCACCAGGAACATTTTACCAAGAAATGGGCCTGCATAGTTGACATGGATCCTCGACCCTGGTCTGGAGGGCCAGGACCACAAACTTAGTGGTGCCTCTCTGGACGCGTTGCTCAACTGAGCACATACACTGCATTGCCGTATACAGGACTCTAAGTCAGAGTCGATACTGGGCCAGCACATGTGGTATCTCGCTAACGCTTTCATCATTACTATACCCGGGTGTGTGCTGTGGAGATCCGAGATGAACGTCTCCCTGCCCTTTTTTCGAAGCACTACGCGGTTACCCCACAACAGGCAGTCTGCCTGACTGGACAGCTCGTCCTTTCGCCGCTGGAACGGCTTGATTGGCTCTTGTATTTCAACGGGGATGCTGGCCCAGCTTCCATGCAATACACAGTTTGTTATTCGGGACAGCAGAGGATCTTGGCTGGTCCATGTCCTAATCTGGCGGGCCGTGACAGGTGATTCATCATTTTCAAATGCTTCCATGACCATCAACAAGTCAGAGGGCTGCGCCACCATCAACAAGTTTGCAGGTTGCGCCCTTTCCTCCCCCGTGGTGGGCAATGGTAGCCGACAGAGCATCCGCACAGTTCTCAGTGCCTGGCCTGTGGCGGATGGTGTAGTTTCCGCTGAGAACGTGAGTGCCCAGCTTTGTATGCGGACTGAGGCATTAGTATTTATCCCCTTGTTTTCAGCGAACAGGCATGTGAGGGGCATGTGATCGGTTTCCAGCTCAAATTTGAGGCCAAACAGGAACTGATGCATTTTCTTTACCCCGAACACACACGCTAATGCCTCTTTCTCAATCATGCTGTAGGCCCTCTCGGCCTTCGACAAGCTCCTGGAAGCATAGGCTACAGGTTGCAACTTCCCTACAATGTTACCTTGTTGTAATACACACCCGAATCCGTACGACGACGCGTCACACGCTAGCACAAGTCTTTTACACGGGTTGTACAATACAAGCAGCTTGTTGGTGCATAAATGGTTGCTGGCTTTGTCAAAAGCAATTACTTGCTTTTTTTCCCCATACCCAGTTCTAACCTTTGTGCAATAACACACGTAGGGGCTCTAAAAGGTGCTTAACTCTGGTAGGAAGTTACCAAAATAGTTGAGGAGTCCCAGGAATGACCGCAGCTCCGTGACGTTCTGTGGCCTGGGCGCGTACATGATAGCGTCTGTCTTGGCGTCTGTGGCCGAATGCCGTCCGCCGTGATCTTTCTCCCGAAAATCTCCACTTCTGTTGCCATGAAGAGGCATTTCGACCTCTTCAGCCGCAGCCCTACGCGATCCAGTCGCTGGAGGACCTCCTCCAGGTTTTGTATGTGTTCGACGGTGTCCAGAGCCATAACCAATATGTCATCCTGAAAGACCATCGTGTGTGGTACCGACTTGAGTAGGCTCTCCATGTTTCTCTGGAAGATCGCTGCAGACGACCGAATTCCAAACGGGCATCTGTTGTCGCTGAACAGTCACTTTTGCACGTTGATGCAGGTGAGGCCCTTCAAAGACTCCTCCAGCTCCCGCGTCATGTAGGCCGAAGTCAGATCAAGCTTGGTGAACGCCTTGCCTCCTGCCAGCGCGCCAAATAGGTCGTCTGTCTCAGGTAGCGTGTATTGGTCCTGCAGCGAGAAACGATTAATAGTTACTTTATAATCGCCGCAAAACTGACCGTGCCATCACTTTTGAGTACTGGAACAAGCGGGCTGGCCCACTCGCTGAATTCCACTGGGGAGATGATGTCCTCGCGTTTCAGCCTGTCCAGCTCGATTTCCACTCTCTCCTCATCATATGAGGTACCGCTCGCGCCTTGTGGTGAATGGGTCGTGCCTCTGGGACAAAGTGGATCCGCACATTCGCACCGGAAAGGTTTCCAATGCCTGGCTCAGAAAGGGAAGGAAATTTGTTCAGAACCTGGGTACATAATGCCTCATCGACATGTGATAGCGTTCGGATGGTATCCCAGTTGCAGCAGATTTTACCCTGCCAGCTCCTTCCAAGCAGTGTTGGGCCATCTCCCGGGACAATCCAGAGTGGCAGTTCGTGCACCGTGCCCTCGTAGGTGACATTGACCATGGCGCTGCCCAGGACAGTGATCAGCTCTTTGGTGTACACTCTCAGTTTCGTGTGGATGGGTCTTCGGGCTGGTCTGAATGCGTTGTTGCACCAAAGTCTCTCAAACATCTTTTTACTCACGATGGACTGGCTAGCGGCAGTGTCCAGTTCCATGGTTACGGGTAAGCCATTCAATTTTACATTTAGCGTTATAGGTGGACATTTCGTCGAAAATGTGTGCACCCCGTGTACTTCAGCATCTGCCTCCTCTCTCTGAGGCTCGAAATTGCTTTGATCCACCATGGACCGATCTTCCTCTGCCACATGGTGGTTAGCAGGTGTTGCAGAGCTTTCTGCTCATTCGCAAGCTCGTTGGAGATGCCCAATTGTTCCACAGCTCTTGCAAACATACCCTTTGAAGCGGCATGAATAGGCTGAATGGAATCCTGCACAACACCAACAAGGTGTGAATTGCCTTGCACTCATCCTTTGTTGGGGACTCTGAGTCATCTGGGTCACCTGAGGCCTGCTGGCAGTTGCAGATTCGTGGGTTCTGCCCTGTACATTTCTGCTCACAAACACAGTTCCAGTTAATTTATGAACATTGCAAGCACTTGTGTGCTGAGAGATTTGTTTGGTGTTTTCACTAGTGGAAATAAATACCTCTGTTATCGCAATGGCCTTACTGACGATCGGTGTCTCTACAGCCAAAAGTTTTCGTAGGATGGTCTCGTGGCCAATGCCCAGTGCAAAAAATTCTCTGAGCATTTGCTCCAGGTAGTCATCAAACTCACATTATCCTGCAAGTCGCCTTAGCTCGGCGAGGTAGCTCGCCACTTCCTGATCGTCAGTTCGCTGGCACGTATAGAACCGATACCTCGCCATTGCACGCTCTCTCTCAGGTAAAGATGGTCCCGAACCAGTGTACTCACCTCCTCATACGACTTACCTGTGGGTTTCCCCAGAGCCAGAACATTCTTCATGAGGCTGTAGGTCTGAGCCCCACAGACTGTGAGGAGGATCACTCTCCTTTTTTGCAGCACTTCCTTCTCCGTCCAGCTCGTTGGCTACAAAGTACTGGTCTAGCCGTTCGACATAGACTTCCCAGTCCTCACCGTCCGAGAACTTCTCCAGGATGCCTACAGTTTGCTGCATCTTTTTGTTGGATTCGTATTCTCGACGCCAGTTATTGTGTTCCTAACACAGATGAGGCTGCACACAGGGACGTTAAAGTAACAGTGACCTCAGTCTTTAATTAGACACTCTAGAGTGAGAAACTGGCCTTAGGGGCCGGCTTAAATACAATGCTCCCAAGGGGTGTTGGGAGCCCTTGGGACTTCAGGGGATGAACTCCCTGATGGTGGAACATGGGAGTGCATGCTTTACAGATACACAACACATTCGTTGCCTCAACTTTGATTTCTGCCAACATCCCTTGTATTTAACCTTCGCCGCACCTCCGCCACAATCTCTCACCGCTCCTCCACCACGATCTCTCACAGTTCGTCCACCACGATCTCTCGTCACTCCTCCGCCACGATCTCTCACCGTTCCTCCACCACGATCTCTCGCCGTTCCTCCACCACGACCTCTCACCGTTCCTCCACCACGATCTCTCATCGCTCCTCCACCACGACCTCTCACCGTTCCTCCACACTGACCTTCCCGCTCCTCCGCTGTACCTGGGTCCCGCCGATGTTCCTGCCTGCCCACGCACAAAACAGAGACCTGTGTTTTGATGACGTGCAGCAGAGCAGGACTCCAGCTGTCCTGGTTAACCCTTGCCACTGGACCAAGACCTCGCTCTGTCAAGCCCGTGTGGTGGCTGGTGTCCAACTGTCACACCACGTTAAAACAATCCACCCACAGGCATCTTCCACCCTTTGATTGGAGTTCAGAACTGGAACATCGGGTCCTTCATTGAAACACCTGTGAACCCATGTGGAAGTCAGCCTTCCTCGTTCGAGGACCCGCCTATGATGATGATGATGATGATGTGTGGGACCTTACCAAATGCCTGCTGGAAACCATCAGATTAAATCTAGTAAGACCCATCCCTTGATTCAGTTTTCACTGGCCTTGCCTTAGGAAGGCTATATTGGCGTTGGGGAGAGCACTGTGTCGGTTTCCCAGAATGATACCTGGATTCCAAGGTTTAAATTAAGATATGAGATTACACCCACTGGAAATTAGAGGGTCGAGCATTGATTTGATCAATATTTTCAAAGATATTAAGGGAAGAGATATAGTAGATAGAGATAAATGATTCCCGCTGGTTGGGGAGTCCCAGACTCGGGGCCATAGTCTAAATATTAGAGACAGACGTTTCAGGAGTGAAATTCGGAAACATTCCAACCCACACATGGTGGGAGAGGTTTGGAACTCCCTTCTGCAAAGGGCAGTTCGTGCTAGGTCAGTTGTTCATTTTACATCGCATTTTGATCAAAGGTATTAAGGAAGATTGTCCAAAGGCGGGTATATGGAGTTTGCTCACAGATCAGCCATGATCTCATTAAATGGCGGAACCGGCTCGAGGGGCTGAATGGCCTCCTCCTGTTCCTGTGTAACAGGCTTGAGCGGCTGAATGGCCTCCTCCTGTTCCTGTGTAACAGGCTCGAGGGCCTGAATGGATCTCCTCCTGTTCCTGTGTAACAGGCTCGAGAGGCTGTATGGGCCTCCTCCTGTTCCTGTGTCACAGGCACGATCGGCTGAATAGCCTCCTCCTGTTCCTGTGCAACAGGCTCGAGGGGCTGAATGGGCCTCCTCCTGTACCTGTGTGTAAGGTCTGGGAAACAAAGGGAGGTGATATGAGAAAACAGAAACTAAATGGTATTGTGTTAAAAGAGACGCAGAAGGATTGAGTGATTTACACACAAAAATCTTTGAAGCTGGGTAGATAAGTTACTCAGTTGTTTAAAAAGAATACAGGGCCCTTGGCTTTATATGAAGTGAAATAGAGGACACCAGCGAAGAAGTTGTACCATACCTTTTCAATCCCGGTTTAGGCCTCATTTGGAGAACTGTTTACAGTTCTGAGCACCACAATTTAGGAAGGATATCAAGGCATTGGAGAGAACGTAAGAAATATATAAGAAACATTTTCTATTGTTGTAGAAGACACAAACACAGGCATTCATCGAGAATCAACATGCAGGTGACCACACACAGATTAAAGAGCCAGAGAGACCGACAGAATCGGGTAACATCGGCAAATAGTCAAGAGATATTGACAAGGACTGAAAGCACTTTGCGATCAGAAAATTGACGGCCCAGCTGTGGTTAATGACACGGCTTTTGATGATTGATCTCCGTACAAGCCTTGAAATTCAGGAGTACCGGTATCGTGGTTTGAAGCTCGAGATAAAGCTCGAGATAAAGCCACGGGGCGATGCCAACAGGCGCCTGGCAGCAATCAGCGACAGGAAGATGCACCTTAAGCAGGCCCGGCTAGTTCAGTCGGTAGAGTATTAGACTTTTAATCTCCGGGTCGTGGGTTTGAGCCCCATGTTGGGTGAATTATTGTCCTTAAACTTTTATGGTGCTTTCACAGGAAAACATCATTAATGAACCCATAATCTTCTTTTGCACAATGAACAAAATGGGAACTGAGGGAGAGTTGATCATTTTATCATATGTTCTGTGTTCTGTTTAAGAACACAAGAACCAGGAGCAGGAGTCGGCCATTTGGCCCTTCGAGCCTGCCTTCTTTTGCAACGAAACAAATTATAACCGTGTTTTTAAATGAGCAGTGCGAGATATTTATATGGCACATTTCAATGCTTGACAAAACCATTCCTTTCGTTACTGCCACCCAAGATCGATTCCCGGTTTGAGAAGTAACTTTGATATCATTGTTTGTAATTGAAGTGGGGTCATTTTATGAAGTTCGATGAATGTCCCAAAGCACTTGAGAGTGGTGTCCAAACAAATGAGTTTGCAATTAAAAACACTGAATGTCAGGAGTGGGATTTGACCCCACACCTCCAGAGGAGACTGTGACCTGAACACAGCACCTTAGACCGCTTGGCCATCCGGACTGTTAAAATCTCCAGTTGCAAGTTATTACTCTGGAATGTTTCAGACCGGGCACTTGTTCAGTTTCACTGGAAGACCCAGTGGCCGGGATATCCTCTCCCCCGTTGTTTTCCTGAGCTTGTGCACGGTGTCCGGGGAGCTTTGGTCCGGGTCCGAGGTAGCTTACATCATGTGGCAATGCACCCCGGACTGCTCTTGTTCCATTTTATCGCACATTAGTTTTTGGTGCAAAAATAACATCTCCAGAGGAGACAGTGATCTGAACACAGCACCGCATACTGCTCGGCCATCCTGACTATTCAGTGCTGTGTGTGGCCACCTGCGGGTTGATTTTGAACTTTTGTGTCCTGTCACATGCAATAAATGAGGGCAGCAGGCGTATCTCTACCTGACACCGGGGAAACAGTGAGACAGACATTGCATTGTGTTCAGGTTTAATCACAGCAATATCCGCAGTCAGGAGCTGAAAAGGACGAAGAGCTGAAAAAACACAAGAAAAAAGCAAAGAAATGTCAGCAATTGTGGTAAACTCTTTAATGTGTTTCCTGCTCGTTTCGTGATGCGGCGCTCACAGAGGGAGTACGAATTCAGAAAATAATTCTTCCATCCAAAATCTTTAAAATAATGACATGCAACTAATTAAACTGTGTGCCGTGGGATGGGGATGGGTGAAGATTATTTGTTTTATGCCCCATTCATTAACCGACAGCGTTGTTTTGTAGAATTGTTACTGAGGGACAGTGGAAACTTCAATAACTGAACTTTAATTATTTAAGGATTTTGAATCATTGATGAAGTTTTCTCCCCTATCTGACTTTACTCACTCTGTATGTTGGAGACTGGTTTAAAATGTTCAGTGCTCATGCGACAAATAACCTGGGGCGACTTTTGTTAAACTTATTTCACAGCAAAAGTATTCTCCAAAAAACAATTTCCACCGGGGTTCGAACCGGGGACCTTTCACGTGTGATGTGAATATGATAACCACTACACTACAGAAACACTGTGTCTAAAGCAACCTTAGGAATATAACCAGAGCTTTAACCTATACAGCTGGCCGATACTTCAGGAGCTGGTTTTACGAGAAGAGAATGACGGTGCTATATTTCGGAAGGCTGTGAGCGTGGCAGGAATTGATCTCGTGTTTCCCAGACTTCATACATAGGAACAGGAGATGGCCATTTAGCAGCGAGTGGTTAGGATCTGGAATGCACGGCTTGAAAGGGCGGTGGAGGCAGACTCAATCTTATCTTTCAGACGGGAGTTGGATAAGTGTCTGAAGGAAAAACAATTGCAGGGCTACGGGGAAAGGGCGGGGAGTGGGACTCGCTGAGGGTCGGCACGGGCTCGATGGGCCGAATGGTCTTCCGTGCTGTAACCATTCCATGATTCGATGAGTTAGTGGCACATTTTATGATGTGGCTGGGAGCACAACATTGCAAAGGGACATGGATTGAGTCGCCAAAACTGGAGGCATCTGATTTAGGAGATTCGCGGGGCGTGGAAATTTTGGAGTTTAATGACTTTGAAAGCAACATTGTTGTTTTGTGCCGTTTCGGTCAGAGGTTTTCCATTAAAGCAACATTAAATGAAAAGAAATCGCCCAACGTTGGTCTCGAACCCACGACCCTGAGATTAAGAGTCTCATGCTCTACCGACTGAGCTAGCCAGGCTTCCATGCAAAGCAGGTTTTTATCACTCATTGCAGCCAGGCGCCTGTTGGCTCCGCCCCAGATGTTTAAACTTGCTGTTGAAGAACTGCCAGGATCTTCTTGAATGGTGGACCAGGTTGGAGGGGCCGAATGGCCAACTCCGGCCCCTCTTCCTTACGTGTTTATATTTACGTCTTTATGCGGAGCTCCTTTCAGGGTAAACAAGCCAAAGGAGGACAGGGGAAACGTTATAAGGACACCCTCCACTGACACCTGGGAGGCCCTGGCCGCAGACCGCCGGATGTGGAGAAAGTCCTTCTGGGAGGGCGTTGAGCTCTTTGACTCTAGACGCAAGGAACATGAAGAGACCAAGCGCAGGCAGCGGAAGGAGCACATGGCAAACCAGTCCCACCGACCCCTTCCCTCGAAGTATGTCTGTCCCACCTGTAACAGGGTCTGTGGCTCTCGTATCGGAATGTTCAGCCATCAAAGGACTCACTTTGGGATGGAAGCAAGTCCTCCTCGATCCCGAGAGACTGCCTCTGATGGTGTCTATGATTTACGGTACACTGCGGAAACATCTCCACTTTCAGCACCAGATTACCAGAATTAAACCCAATGGGATCGGGAGAAAAGTTCCTCATATGCTCAGAGCAAATTATATCATATGACAATAGCATTTTATGTATTAATTAATGATGTTTAAATCAATGCTTCATTTTTTTTTACACAGGAGATGCATAAAAATGTGTAAAATAGATGAACTATTTTTTTATAAGGTTTTGAATTAAAAGTACAATTTCCCTGACCGGGAATCGAACCCGTGCCGTGGCGTTGAAAGCACGAAATCCTAACCACGAGACCATCAGGGAACCTGGTTTGGATAAAGTATTTTTTTAAATAAAAATAATTCTCCGCCTGACACCTTGGAAACAATGAGACAGCCCTTGGAGCAAGGGTCTGGTTATTGCCAAACAGCAAAGGAAATATTAATTCTGGAAGAACAATATCCGAAAGAGCAGTGACCACTACGTGATTTGAACACGTAACCTTCGGAACTCGAGTCAGACACGCTACCATTGCACCATGAGACCTACACAGTGAGCTGGAGATGTTCGCCTCTATGAAGGTTCTGTAATACAATGGGCTTTAAAATCTCGGCCCATTCCCACCAGGTATCACAAGCAGCGCTCACCTGACAGGCACCGTATGGTTTCTTCTTAAAGTTTTCCCTTGCTTTCACGGGAAACCATCAGTAATTAACCCCTCACCTTCTTTTGCACAATCAAACAAATGCTAACTCAGGAACAGTCCATACTTCAATCATTTGTCCTGTGCTTTGCATCTTAACTCGAAAACCATATCCCATTTTACTCACTGTATTATAGCTTTCTGGATCAAAATCCTCATTGCCGATGACACCACGAATCTGGGGCAACTTTTATCAAATTTAACAGCACCGGTTATTCCTACCGGGCACACAACATACAATCAGTAGTAAAGATAAAATCCCAACATGCGTATTTTCAGATTCAACGCTGTAGCATTTCAAATAAAGTGAAAGAATTTTACACTGAAAAGATTTGCAAGTGTTGCTTGTATTTGTGTCTTTAATCAAATTTTGTTGCGTCTGACTCCCATTCATGCCACTGCTGAATAAGAAAGGAGGGTTTGACATTGACCAGTCTGCACTGCCCCTGATATTTGTGAGCTCATCCTTTATATTCAGTGGTTTCTCGCCCTTTGATGGGCTGCAGTGTAGCGGATATCACGTTGGCCTCACATTGAGTACTGTTGAGGGGGATGACTCATCAAGGCAGTGCAGCAGCAGGCAAGTTCATGGCACCGTGGCTGGCTCTGCTGCACAGAAGGGCAGGAAAAAGAGTGGGACAGCGATAGTGATAGGGGATTCGATTTAAAGGGGAATAGATAGGCGTTTCTTCGGCCGCAACCGAGACTCCAGGTTGGTATGTTGCCTCCCTGGTGCAAGGGTCAAGGATGTCTCGGAGCGGGTGCAGGACATTCTGAAAAGGGAGGGAGATCAGCCAGTTGTCGTGGTGCACATTGGTAC
The DNA here is from genome assembly GCF_044704955.1 of Pristiophorus japonicus. Classification (NCBI taxonomy): domain Eukaryota; kingdom Metazoa; phylum Chordata; class Chondrichthyes; family Pristiophoridae; genus Pristiophorus; species Pristiophorus japonicus. The sequence continues at coordinate 6,581,298 of NC_092009.1, forward strand.
CAAATATTTAGGTAAAAAAATGGATGAGGTCCTACGAGATGAATTTATGGAGCTAGAAGCTGAATTAAAAAGTAGGACCTCAAAAGTAGTAATCTCGGGATTGCTACCAATGCCACGTGCTAGTCAGAGTCGGAATCGCAGGATAGCTCAGATGAATCCGTGGCTTGAGCAGTGGTGCAGCAGGGAGGGATTCAAATTCCGGGGGCATTGGAACCGGTTCTGGGGGCGGTCGGACCAGTACAAACCAGATGGTCTGTACCTAGGCAGGTCCTGAACCAAAGCCCTCAGGGGGGAGTGTTTGCTAGTGCTGTTGGGGAGGAGTTAAACTAATATGGCAGGGGGATAGGAACCAATGCAGGGAGACAGAGGGAAACAAAATGGAGACAGATACAAAAGACAGAAAGGAGATGAGTAAAAGTGGAGGGCAGAGAAACCCAAGGCAAAAACCAAAAATGGCCACTGCACATCAATATTCTAAAGGGTCAAAGTGGAATAAAAAGGCAAGCCTGAAAGCTCGGTGCCTCAATGCGAGGAGTATTCAGAACGCCGGAGAGGGCTCTGAGCTAGTTAGAGTGGGTGAGAGCGCAGATAAAAAGGACCCCAAGAAAGAATGCAAAAGGCAGGAGGCAACAGAGCAGAGTAGCACTGGGGTAAGTGTAAACCACAAGGTAATAGGAAGGGACAATATGTATGAATATAAAGGGGCTGCAGGAGGGGTCAAAACTAAAAATCATAGATTAAAAACTAGTATTAAATACTTTACCTAAACGCACGCAGCATTCAAAATAAAGTAAAGGAGTTGACGGCACAAATCATGACAAATGGGTATGATTTGGTGGCCATTACAGAAACGTGGTTGCAGGGTGGCGAAGACTGGGAAATAAACATACAGGGGTAGCTGACAATTCGGAAAGATAGACAAGAAGGGAAAGGAGGTGGCGTAGCTCTGTTAATAAAGGATGACATCAGGGCAGCTGTGAGAGATGATATTGGCTATAATGAACAAAATGTTGAATCATTGTGGGTGGAGATTAGAGATAGTAAGGGGAAAAAGTCACTGGTGGGCGTAGTTTATAGGCGCCCAAATAATAACTTGACGGTGGGGTGGGCAATAATCAAGGGAATAATGGAGGCATGTGAAAAAGGAACGGCAGTAATCATGGTGGATTGTAACCTACATATTGATTGGTCAAATCAAATCGCTCGGGGTAGCCTGCAGGAGGAATTCATAGAATGCATACAGGATTGTTTCTGAGAACAATATGTTACCGAACCTACAAGGGAGCAAGCTATCTTAGATCTGGTCCTGTGCAATGAGACAGGAATAATGAACGATCTCCTAGTAAAAGATCCTCTCAGAAGGAGTGATCACAGTATGGTTGAATTTGTAATATAGATTGAGGGTGAGGAAGTAGTGTCTCAAACGAGCATACAATGCTTAAACAAAGGGGACTACAGTGGGATGAGTGCAGAGTTGGGTAATGTAGACTGGGAACACAGAATAAACGGTGGCACAATTGAGGTACAGCAGAGGACTTTTAAGGAGCTCTTTCAAAGTGCACAACAAAAATATATTCCAGTGAAAAAGAAGGGCAGTAAGAGAAGGGATAACTTGCTGTGGATAACCAAGGAAATAAAGGAGAGTATCAAATTAAAAACCAATGCGTATAAGGTGGCCAAGGTTAGTGGGAAACTAGAAGATTGGGAAAATTTTAAACGACAGCAAACAATGACTAAGAAATCAATAAGGAAAGGAAAGATAGATTACGAAATTAAAATTGCGCAAAACATAAAAACAGATAGTAAAAGCTTTTACCGATATATAAAACGGCAAAGAGTGACTAAAGTAAATGTTGGTCCCTCAGAAGATGAGAAGGGGGATTTAATAATGGGAAATGTGGAAATGGCTGAGATCTTAAACAATTATTTTGCTTCGGTCTTCACAGTGGAAGACACAAAAACTATGCCAGAAATTGCTGGTTACAGGAATGTGGGAAGGGAGGAACTTGAGACAATCACTATCACTAGGCGGGTAGTGCTGGACAGGCTAATGGGACTCAAGGTAGACAAGTTCCCTGGTCCTGAGGAAATTTATCCCTAGGGTATTAAATGAGGTGGCGGAAGTTATAGCAGATGCATTCGTTATAATCTTCCAAAATCCTCTGGACTCTGGGGAGGTACCAGCGGATTGGAAAGCAGCTAATGTAACGCCTCTGTTTACAAAAGCGGGCAGACAAAATGCAGGTAACTATAGGCCGGTTAGTTTAACATCTGTAGGTGGGAAAATGTTTGAAACTATCATTAAGGAAGAAATAGCGGGACATCTAGATAGGCTTAGTGCAATCAAGCAGACACAGCATGGATTCATGAAGGTGAAATCATGTTTAACTAATATACTGGAATTCTTTGAGGATATAACGAGCATGGTGGATAGAGGTGTACCGATGGATGTGGTGTATTTAGATTTCCAAAAGGCATTCGATAAGGTACCGCACAAAAGGTTACTTCTGAAGATAGAGCTACGCGGAGTCAGAGGATATGTATTAGCATGGATCGAGATTTGGCTGGCGAACAGAAAGCAGAGAGTCGGGATAAATGGGTGCTTTTCAGTTTGGAAATCCGTGGTTAGTGGTGTGCCACAGGGATCGGTGCTGGGACCACAACTGTTTGCAATATACATAGATGACCTGGAAGAGGGGACAGAGTGTAGTGTAAAAGAATTTGCAGATGACACAAAGATTAGTGGGAAAGCGGGTTGTGTAGAGGACACAGAGAGGCTGCAAAGAGATTTGCAGAGATTAAGCCAATGGGCTAAGGTTTGGCAGATGAAATACAATGTCGGAAAGTGTGAGGTCATCCACCTTGGGAAAAAAAACAGTAAAAGGGAATATTATTTGAATAGAGAGAAATTACAACATGCTGCGGTGCAGAGGGACCTGGGGGTCCTTGTGCATGAATCCCCAAAAGTTAGTTTGCAGGTGCAGCAGGTAATCAGGAAGGTGAATGGAATGTTCGCCTTCATTGCGAGAGGGATGGAGTACAAAAGCAGGGAGGTCCTGCTGCAACTGTATAGGGTATTGGTGAGGTCGCACCTGGAGTACTGCGTGCAGTTTTGGTCACCTTACTTAAGGAAGGATATACTGGCTTTGGAGGGGACAGAGAGACGATTGACTCGGCTGATTCCGCAGATGAGGGGGCTACCTTATGGTGATAGATTGAGGAGACTGGGTCTTTACTCGGTGGAGTTCAGAAGGATGAGGGGTGATCTCATAGACACATTTAAAATAATGAAAGGGTTGGACAAGATAGAGGCAGGGATGTTGTTTCCACTAGTAGGGGAGACTAGAACTAGGGGGCACAGCCTCAAAATACGGGGGAGCCAATTTAAAACCGAGTTGAGAAGCAATTTCTTCTCCCAGAGGTTGGTGAATCTGTGGGATTATCTGCCCAAGGAAGCAGTTGAGGCGAGATCATTGAATGTATTCAAGTCACAGATAGATAGATGTTAAACCACGAAGGGAAATAAGGGTTACGGGGTGCGGGTGGGTAAGTGGAGCTGAGTCCACGGCCAGATCAGCCATGATCTTGTTGAATGGCGGAGCAGACTCGAGGGGGTAGATGGTCTACACCTGTTCCTAATTCTTATGTTTCTTATGTTTCTTATGGAGCAGGCGTCTACTGCAACCAAAAAAACATTTTTTAAAGGACCTGCGTAGTCCTCATGGATGCGTGCCCAAGGCTTGGTGGGCCAGGACCATGGGCTAGTGGGGGGTTCCCTGGGCGCATTACCCAGCTGGGCAAACGTGTTGCACCTGCGAACGCAAAGTTCCAGATCTGCGTCTTTCCCTGTACACCAAATGTGTGACTTGGCAATTGCCTTCCTCATGACAATGCCCGGGTGCTCATTGTGGAGTTCTCTGATGAACACCTCTCTGCCCATCTGGTTTCTACGCGGTTTCCCCACAGTCGGCAATCGGCCTGAATCGAGAGTTCATCCCTGCGCCTGTGAAATAGTTTAACTTCCTCACGACATGCCCTGTACGTGGCTGCCCAGTCCCCATTCAGGACACATTTCTTGACTGGAGACAATAGCGGGTCTCTATTTGTCCAGACTTTAATCTGACGGGCTGTCATGGGTGAGCCTTCACTTCCGAAAGCTTCAACAGCCATGACCATCTCAGCACCATGCTCGGTAGCCCCCTCAGTGGTGGCGAGGGGGAGCCTGCTGAGTGCATCGGCGCAGTTTTCGGTGCCCGGTTTGTGCCGAATTGTGTAGTCATAGGCGGCTAAAGTGAGTGCCCACTTCTGTATGCGGGGCGATGCATTTGCATTTATGGCCTTGTTGTCTGCAAAAAGGGACGTTAGGGGTTTGTGATCTGTCTCCAGCTCAAATTTCCTGCCAAACAGATATTGGTGCATTTTCTTTACTGCATATACACATGCGAGCGCCTCCTTTTCTACCATCCCGTAGCCCCTTTCTGCCGGGGACAGACTTCTGGAGGCATAAGCTACCGGCTGTAACTGACACTTGGCATTGACATGCTGCAACACACACCCGACACAATCGGACGACGCATCGCACGTTAACACAAGTTTCTTACATGGGTCATATAGCGTTAAAAGAGTGTTGGAACATAACAAATTGCGAGCTCTATTAAAAGTCCTTTTCTGGCTGTCCCCCCAGACACATTCATGACCTTTGCGTAGGAGCATGTGTAGCGGCTCTAGCAGCTTGCTCAATTTGGGAAGAAAGTTACCAAAATAGTTCAGGAGCCCCAGGAACGAATGCAGCTCCGTCGTGTTACGGGGTCTGGGTGCTCTCTGGATCGCTTCCGTTTTGGAGGCAGTAGAGCTGATCCCGTCTGCTGCTACCCTTCTCCCCAGGAATTCTACCTCTGGAGCTATGAAGACGCACTTCGCCTTTTTCAGTCGCAGCTCTATCCGGTCCAGTCTGCGTAGCACCTCCTCCAAGTTGTGGAGGTGTTCTTCAGTATCGTAACCCGTGATGAGGATGTCGTCTTGAAAAACCACCGTCCGTCGAATCGACTTGAGGAGGCTTTCCATATTTCATTGTCAGATCGCGGCAACCGACGAATCCCGAACGGACATCTGTTGTACTCAAACAACCCCTTGTGTGTCGTGATGGTGGTCAGCTTCTTCGACTCACTCGCCAGCTCATGGGTCATGTAAGCTGAGTTCAGATCTAATTTTGAAAAAAGTTTGCCACCGTATAGCATCGCAAAGAGGTTCTCCGCTCTCAGTAGCGGGTACTGGTCTTGGAATGAAACCCGATTGATGGTGGCCTTCTAATCACCACATATCCTGACCGACCTATCCGCCTTGGGCACCGGTACAATCGGGCTCGCCCAGTCACTGAATTCGTCTGGCGAGATGATGCCTTTCCTTAGCAGGCGGTCCAATTCGCCTTCTATCGTTTCCCGCATTACGCACGGCTCTGCCCTGACCTTGTGGTGTACTGGCATGGCGTCCGGGTTCATGTGAATCACTACCTTGGCCCCCATGAAAGTGCCAATGCCGGGTTGAAATAATGAGTCAAATTTGTTCAGGATCTGTGAGCATGATACTCGCTCCACAGAGGAAATTGCATTGACATCGCCCCATTTCCAGTTCATGACAGCAAGCGAACTTGTGGGTCACGACGACTGTGGCGCTGCCTAGCACCAGAATGATCTCCTTTGTGTACATTCGTAGCTGTGCGTCAATCGGCAATAATTTTGGCCTCCTGGCCTTGGACGCCCACAACGTTTCGAACTATTTGATACCTATCAGGGACTGGGTGGCCCACGTGTCTAGCTCCACTGATACTGGGATGCCATTGAGGAGCACTTTCATCATTATCGGTGGCGTCCTGGGGTATGAACTTTATACGTGCTCCACATGAACTCGCTGAACTTCAGCATCCAGCGATTTCCCCCAGTGTTCATTTCTGCAATTTCTGCATGTATTTTGCTCATCTCTGCAAACTCTGGCTGAGTGTGTGCCTCCATGCCTCCAACATGAGCTGCCGTTGGAAACAAAAGGTCTCTTGCCAGTCGATCGTCACTGACTGCCCCGTGATTGTCCTTGAGTGCACCATTAACAGGTGTTGATGGCCCCATTACTGGCCGCATTGTCCCTTGCAATGACGTGAATCTCTATTCAGCTTGCCATTTTCTCTGTCGAACTCCCCCTCTGGGTTTGGCTACATATTGGGGCATGCCTGCCTGCCCTTGGCTGCCTGGAGAACTGTGTGATGCATAACAATGTTGAATCTCTGTCCCAACCATTGCTTAACACAGAACCTCTTGTCGGTTCTGCTCGTGGCCATGCTCGTGTGGTTTAAATCCCAGTTTCTCGTCGCCATTGATACGTCCTTACTATACAGTGTAAATGCACACGAGGCCCATGCTTCAGGGAAGGTCAATCTCTGACCAATCTTTTATTTCTTAGCACTCAAGTGATGGAAGTGGGTGGAGCTTCCCCTTTTGTACCTGAAGGTTCAGGTTAGGAATGTCTCGAACAAGTTCACCACCAAATGGTCATTGTTCTCACAGTGTACAACTTAGGTCAGATTATACATGGGTTACAATGCTGGTTGCATACATGACAGTCCCGGCCTCACTCTCTGTGGAGCTGTGGACGAGCGATTAGTCGATGGATTGTTTGCGGCTTCGATCTGCTGTTGTGAAGCGCGGCGGAGATGCAGGATCCTTTAATAATCTCTCACAACTCAACTGAAAGCAGCCGGAACGTGTAGCTTTGAGATGGTCTTTCTGCACCGTCAGGGCTGGAAACGGGACGGAGTGAGAGACACTGTGTAGAGTTTGAGTGTGTACAGAACTGTACAGAGAAACCAGCCAATGTAACAGGGCTGTGAGACACTGCATTTTGTTAATAGTATAGCATTAGGCAGTCCCTCGGATCGAGGATGATTTGTTTCCAGACTAAAAAGGGATGAGTTCACAGGTGTTTCGATGAGGGACCTGACAATCTAGGTCCCGAACTACATCCTGAAAGGTGGAAGATGCCTGTGGGTGGATTGTTTTAACGTGGGGTGACCGTTGCACACCTGCCACCACACGGGATTGACAGAGCTAGGTCTTGGTCCAGAGGCAAGGATTACCCAAGGCGACCACAGACCAAGCTCTGCTGCATGGACCGAGTGTGTACACATGTGCCGACTATCCATAGATCGCAGTGTGGGCTGGCCCGTGCTGTCCCTGGGCCCTCGCCTCTCCTGAGCCCCGATCTCACACCGCTCCTCCGCCCCGATCAAATATGGAGCAGTCAGAAACAGGACATCAATTCGTCCCTCTAATCTTGGAGACATCAAATATCAACATTGTTATTTGAAATATCAAAATATTAAACTCCAGCCTAGTTGAAGGGTTATTAACATCAGCAGAAACAAACACCAACTTTGTTAATATTGAACCATTAATGTCAATTATTCTATTTTTTCTAATATTTAAGTGAACAATGTCGAAAATGTTTCCACGCGGTTTCGAACCGGTGACCTTTCACGTGTTAGGCGAACGTGATAACCACTACACTACAGAAACACTGCGATTGATATGTTGCTAGGAAGATAACCAGAGGCTTATCCTACACAGCTGGCCGATACTTCAGGAGCTGGTTTTACGAGAATAGAATGAATGTGCGATCTTTAGGAAGGCTGTGAGTGTGGCAGGAATTGATCTCGTGTATCCCAGACTTTACACATAGGAACAGGAGCGAGTGGTTAGGATCTGGGATGCACGGCTTGAAAGGGCGGTGGAGACAGACTCAATCTTCTCTTTCAGATGGGAGTTGGAAAAGTGTCTGATGGAAAACCAATTGCAGTGCGATGGGGGAAGGGCGGGAGAGTGGGACTCGCTGAGAGGAGGCACGGGCTCGATGGGCCGAATGGCCTTCCGTGCTGTAACCATTCCATGATTCGATAAGTTAGTGGCACATTTCATAGTGTGGGTGGAAGCAGAACATTGCAAAGGGACATGGATTGAGTCGGCAAAACTAGAGGCATCTGATTCAGGAGATTCGCAGGGCACGGAAATTCGGGAGTTTGATGACTTTGAAAGGAACATTTTTGCTTTGTGCCGTTTCGGTCAGAGAAATGTTTGTGAAAGGAATTTTTTGCAGAAAGAGATGCAACATTTAAGCTTCTACCTTAACACTTCTTTCTGGGTGTCAGGTCACATTTCGTTTCAATGTTATTCTTCCAGAATTGCTATAAGAACATAAGAACATAAGAATTAGGAACAGTAGTGGGCCATCTAGACCCTCGAGCCTGCTCCAACTTCCCCAACATCGGGAACAATCTCCCCGCATCTAACCTGACCAGTCCCATCAGAATATTGTATGTTTCGATGAGATCCCCTCTCATCCTTCTAAACTCCAATGTATAAAGGACCAGTTGATCCAGTCTCTCCTCATATGTCAGTCCAGCCATCCCGGGAATCAGTCTGGTGAACCTTTGCTGCACTCCCTCAATATCAAGAACGTCCTTCCTCAGATTAGGAGACCAAAATTAAAACAATATTCCAGTTGAGGCCTCACCAAGGCCCTGTACAACTGCAATAAGAACTCCCTGCTCCTATACTCAAATCACCAAGCTATGAAGGCCAACATACGATTTACCTTTTTCCTGCCTACTGTAACTGTATGCCAACTTTCAGTGACTGATGAACCATGACACCCAGGTCTCATTGCACCTCCCCTTTTCCTAATCTGCCACCATTCAGATAATATTCTGTCTTCACGTTTTTGCCCTCAAAGTGGATAACCTCACATTTATCCACATTTTACTGCATCTGCCAAGATTTGTCCACTCACCTAACCTGTCAAAGTCACCCTGCAGTCCCTTAGCGTCCCCCTCACAGCTCACACCGCCACCCAGTTTGGTGTCATCTGCAAACATGGAGATATTGCACTCAATTCCTTCATCCAAATCATTGATGTATATTGTAAAGAGCTGGGGTCCCAGCACTGAGCCCTGAGGCACTCCACTAGTCACTGCCTGCCATTCTGAAAAGGACCCTTTTCTCCCAACTCTCTGCTTCCTGTCTGCCAACCAGTTCTCTATCCACGTCAGTATATTACGCCCAATACCATGTGCTTTGATTTTGCACAGCAATCTCTTGTGTGGACCCTTGTCAACAACCTTTTGAAAGTCCAAATATACCACATCCACTGGTTCTCCCTTGTCCACTCGACTAGTTACATCCACAAAAATTCCAGAAGATTTGTCAAGCATGATTTACCTTTCATAAATCCATGCTGACTTGGACCGATCCTGTCACTGCTTTCCAAATGCGCTGCTATTTCATCCTTAATAATTGATTCCAACATTTTCCCCACTACTGATTCAGGCTAAACAGTGTATAATTACCCGCTTTCTCTTTCCCTCCCTTCTTAAAAAGTGGTTGTACATTAACTACCCTCTAGTCGATAGGAACCTACCCGAGTCAATAGCCTGTTGCAAAATGATCACCAATGCATCCACTATTTCTAGGGCTACTTCCTTAAGTACTCTTAGATGCAGACTATCAGGCCCCGGGGATTTATCATCCTTCAATCCCATCAATTTCCCACCTAATAAGTATATCCTTCAGTTCCTCCTTCTCACTTAACCCTCGGTCCCCTAGTACTTTTGGAAGGTTATTCGGGCCTTCCTTCGTGAAGACGGAACTGAAGTATTTGTTCAATTGGTCTGCCATTACTTTTGTTCCCCATTATAAATTCACCTCAATCCGACTGCAAGGGATCTACAGTTGTCTTCACTAATCTTTTTCTCTTCACATATTTAAAGAAGCTTTTGCAGTCAGTTTTTATGTTCCAAGCAAGCTTCCTCTCATAATCCATTTTCCCTCTCCTAATGAAATCCTTACTCCTCCTCTGTTGAATTCTAAATTTCTCCCAGTCCTCAGGTTTGTTCGTTTTTCAGGCCAATTTATCTGCCTCTTCCTTGGTTTTAGCGCTATCTTTAATTTCCCTTGTTAGCCACGGTTGAGCAACGTTCTCCGTTCTATTTTTACTCCAGACAGGGATGTGCAATTGCTGAAGTCACCCATGTGATCTTTAAATGTTTGCCATTGCCTATCCACCGTCAACCCTTTAAGTATCCTTGGCCAGTCTATTCTAGCCAATTCACACCTCATACCGTCAAAGTTACCTTTCCTTAAGTTCAGGACCCAAGTTTCTGAATTAACTGTGACACTCTCCATCTTAATGAAGAATTCTACCATATTATGTTACTCGTCACCAAGAGGCCTCGCACAATAAGATTGCTAATTTGTCCCTTCTCATCACACATCACCCAGTCAAGGATGGCCAGCGCTCTTCTGGGTTGAGAAAACCATCCATAATACACTCCATTAAATCCTCCTCCACCAAATTACTACCATGTGGTTAGCCCAATCACGATGTAGATTAAAGTCACCCATGATAACTGCTGTCCCACCAATGCACACATCGCTTCTTTCTTGTTTGATGCAATACCCAACCTTACCACTACTAACCAGTGAGACAGACATTGCAGCAAGAGTCTGTTTTTGTGAAACAGCAATTGCTAAAAGAACAGTCACCCCGACATGATTTGAATACGCAACCCTTTGATCTAGAGTCAGACGCACTACCGTTGCACCACAAGGTCTACACAGTAGTTAAAGGATGTTCGTCTATATGAAGGTTCTGCAATACAAGGCGCTTTAAAATCCTCGCCCATTCCCACCAGTTTTCACAAGCAGCGTTCACCTGACAGTCACCGGATGGTTTGTTCGAAAACTTTTCTCTAGCTTTCACAGGAAAGCATTATTAATTAACCCCTCACCTTCTTTTGCACAATCAAACAAATGCTAACTCAGGGACACTCCATACTTCAATCACTTGGCCTGTGCTTTGGGGAGCGGGCAGGGAAGTGGACCTGAGTCCATGATCAGATCAGCAATGATCCATATTAAATGGAGGAGCAGGATCTAGAGGCCGTATGGCCCATTCCTGCTCCTATTTCTTATGTTCTTATGTTCGTATGCATGTTAACCCATTTTACTCACTGTATTTTAGCTTTCTGATTCAAAGTGTTCATTGCCGATGACACCAGCAATCTGGGGCAACTTTTATCAAATTTATCAGCACCGATTATTCCTACCGTGCACACAAAATACAATCAGTAGTGAGGATAAAATCCCACAGTATGTATTTTCAGATTCAACACAGTAGCATTTCAAATAAAGTGAAATAATTTTACACTGAAAAGATTTGCAAGTGTTACTTGTATTTGTGTCTTTAATTAAACCTTGTGGCGTCTGACTCCCGTTCATGCCACTGCTGAATAAGAAAGGAGGGTTTGACATTGACCAGACTGCACTGCACGTGATATTTGTGAGCTCATCCTTTATATTCAGTGGTTTCTCGCTCTTTGATGGGCTGCAGTGTAGCGGATATCACGTTGGCCTCACACGTAAAAGGTCCCCGGTGGATCCGTTTTCTCTCACTCAAAGTTATCTATTTATTGATGAAATAAAGAGCAATTAATGAATAAGGGAGCCCTTTTGCCAGGAAAATAAATAGCAAATAAAAACATCAAATGCTGGAAATCTCAGCATGTCAGGCAGCATTTGCAGGAAGACTGATCTCGCCTCCGATTGTTCATTCACAGCAACTTTAAACATAATGTTTCTGCCTGCGATTGAACCAGGGACCTTTCACGTATAAAGCAAACGTGATAACCTCAACACTACAGAAACCTCTTGTACAACAGCCCCCACAGCGAGGAGCTGACCAGTTAGCTCGCTCTGTGCTGATCGGGAATGTGTTGGCTCACCTGAAACAACTTCTGTCCCACACTGAAAGTTCTCAATCCTTCTCCTCCGCTGCCCTTTACAGAAATGTCACGGACCACCCAGCCACAGTGTTCACTTCCACATCCTCACAGTGGGGCCACAGAGGCTCCTACCGTCTCCCCGCGATCAGCGAACTCACCCAGTTTACAAAATTAAATCCCAAACACGTGCCCGGCAAAGTGCAGAAGAAGCCAGATAGTCTGTGAGCTCGATCTATCACAGAACGTATTGGCATTCATGGTGATTACAGAAATCATTAATCGTCTCACAGACCTCAATTATTTTTATGCGATGAATTGATCGCGGATTGAAAGCAGGTTAGTGCGCCGGGTCTTAACTCCTCGACAACCAGGGAACAGTTACGATGCATGTCGAACCAGGTTAGTGCACCGGGTCTTAACCCCTCGACCACCAGGGAACAGTTACGATACATGTCGATATAATTATATATATTTATATATGAACCTGAATGTCAATGGCTACCTGCCGAGACCTCGTGGCGCCCACGGTAGTGCGTCTCACTTTCAGTGAGAGAAACGGTTCCACAGTGACACCTGTCATGTGTTCTGCATGGTGACTGCTTGTACTATTACAAGGTGTCCCACCAGAGGGCACTGCGGGGTGTTGAGACTTGTAGCTCACCTGCACAGGTGTGCCTGGCCTAGTATGAAAGTCAGGCCACCAATAAAGGTTATCAATAAAGGACTCAGGTCACTACATTTAAAGAACGACACATTGTCTCGTGGAGTCATTATCAGAGCTTTTAAAGGTATAATAAGGGAGCCCAAAGCCTCAGAAACTGGAAATTCTACCAGAGCGTCGAAGTCATGCTGTCGGTGCCTGGGACAACACATTGCTCAAAGTTGTGCACACGTGAAGGCAGAGTGTTTCTTCGACAGAAAGACTGGGCATCTTGCGAAGGCATGCCGACTGAAGGGAAAAACCTGTTGTTAAAGCTATGAGTCCAGCGTTCAAAGCTATGAGTAGAAATCCCAAGAGACTACATAGTATGGAAGACCAACAACAGGACGATGAGATTTTAGAGTTACACATCATCAGGAGCACGATTTTAACGGACAGTGATTCGGAAAGAATCAAAATCCACGTCGATGTTGCTGGATTCAAGATACCAATGGAAATTGACACGGGTGCATCCGTGAGTGTAATACCGGAGTCACTGTACCGCGACAAATTGCGTGATTTCTAACTGGAGAAACCCAAGATAGAGCTGCGATGCTACTCGGCAGAGTAAATTCCTGTGGTTGGTCATATCACTGCACCGATCGGTGAAATATAAAGATCAATTTCAGAACTTGCCTCTAATAGTAGTGAAAAGAGACAAGTCTGCCTTACAAGGATGAAATTCATTAAGCTCACTGAAGCTGGATTGTACTCAGATTTTCTGTGTGGAAGCGAGATTTTCATCAACGGATGAGGTTATCAAGAAGTATCCAAAGGTGTTCTGCGAAACGGACATTCCAATCCAAGGCTTCAAGGCGAGTGTCAGGGTACAGAAGGACGCTAGATTGGTTTTCTACAAGCACCGTTCCGCACCATATGCACTGAAGGAGAAAGTTGAGCATGAACTCAAAAATCTAGAAGGTGTGAACCGTTGCACTGCGGAAACATCTCCACTTTCAGCACCAGATTAACAAAATTCAACCCAATGAGATCGGGCGAAAAGTTCCTCACATGCTCAGGGCAAAATAAATAATTGTCGTTCTACAAAAGAATGAACAAATTTCAGCACCAGGTCAGACGGAAATGTTAAGCAAGCAGGTAGACTGCTGAATCACACTTTTACGGTGTTGGTGGTGACAAAGCAAATGGGTTCTGCCCAATGATTCAATATAAAAAATGTCTGAAATAGGATTCGAACACTATCTATAGTGACCAGCGCACCTCATCTTAGACCACGTGGCCATCATTACTATTCAGTGTTGCGTGTGGCAACCTGCAGGTTGATTTTGAACTTTTGTGTCCTGTCACATGAAATAAATCAGGGCAGCAGGCAGATCTCTGCCTGATACCGGGCAAAGAGTGAGACAGACCTTGGAGCAAGGGTCTGGTTATTGTATTACAGCAAATGAAATATTAATTCTGGAAGAATAACATTGAAACGAAATGTGATCCTGTCACCCAGAAACAAGTGCTAAGGCAGAAGGTTAAATGCTGCATCCCTTTCTGCAAAAAATTCCTTTCACAAACATTTCTCTGAACAAAAAGTCACAAAACAAAAATGTTCCTTTCAAAGTCATTAAACTCCCGAATTTCAACGCCCCACGACTCTCCTGAATCAGATGCCTCTAGTTTTGCAGACTCCATCCATATCCCTTTGCTCCAAGGTCTGTCTCCCTGTTTCCCCGGTGTCAGGCAGAGATACGCCTGCTGCCCTCATTAATTTCACTCTCTGTGAATCTCTCTAATATTCCAACAGCAGCCATGGTTCTGTGAAGGTTTGTATTCGGTTAATCGTCGCCAATTGCTGTGAAAAGTAGAACACCAGGAAGCCGAGTCCTGTGAGCTAAACTTAGTGTGATCTTAGTCTTCTTTATTCCAACTCGAGAGTGCCTGAACAACATGGCAGCCAACCTTTTATACTGGCCCTGCACGTGTGGGCAGGTGACCATTAGGACTCCAACAGTCACGCCCTCTGATGGCAAGTATTGCATAGTTACATACTTCACATAATTGTTATCGTTAAGAAGTTATAATTCCAATGAATGCCTGAATCATCCGAAAGGAGCCTGGTTTGTAGGACAAGGCTACATATCAGGAAGGAGCGTAGTTAGATGACAAGGGAAGTGATACTCTGATTATAAGTTTGGAGAATAAAAAGAGTAAATGCTGGAAATACTGAGCAGGCCAGGCAGTATCTGTGGAGAGAGAAACAGAGTTAACGTTTCAGGTTAATGACCTTCCATCAGAAGTTGGGCAGTTGTGTTAGGTAATACTATTAAAAGTTTCAATTGTCACGAAGCAGTGGTAAGGAAAAGATATAAAATGTGGCATTTGGCACAGATAGTTTAGAATCCAATTAATGTTTGATCAATTTGTACACCGAGCTGGGAACTGTAACGTGTTTGAGTTCTTCGGCTAACATTCGCAAGGTTTGGGTGTAATTACTGTTAAGTGTATGTTTAAGTATTGTCTGCTTAATAACTCTGACATTTAATGTTGCGGACCCTATTCCTGCACTGCGTGTGTTCCAGCTCTGTTTCGAGCACCGATCCCTTCAATCCGTCGCTGAAAGGGACAGTTGGATTCACCGGATCTTTGTTTGGTGAAATTTCAAAGATTGAAAGCGGCGCACATCAACCTGGTCACCGACTCACTAACCGCTACACGCTGCTCCCGTGAGATAGAAGCCCAGTTACTGTTACAAGCTTGAACGCAGGTACAAGCAGAACTCATTCATAGAAAGTCCAAGTCCCTGAGGCACCTGATTTTTTGCACCAAACTCCTTCGCAAAGAGTTGCGGTTCGTGTGGGGTGATTTGGGCACATCTTTCCCCACACTACAACACTTCAAACAGAACTCAACGGCTGAAAAGCGCTTTAGGGCGTCATGAGTTCCTGAAAGGTGTTGTAGAAATGCAAGTCATTCTTTGCAAAAGCATGATGCAATTGCAAAATTCTTGAGTAAACTGAGGGCTCGTCCAGAATTTGAACCCGGGACCTCTCGCAAATTTCAATCAATAACTCCCCAGCAAGTATCATACCCCTGGACCAACGAGCCAACTGCTTGATAAATGTGGATGTAATGTGTGACCATTATTGAAACATTTTTAGTGTGTTGCTATTCTTGATCGGAGGAGCACATGAGATGGAAACAGTGACTTTGCTTTTTCGACCTGTCTTCTGAAGCACCGCACGGTCCCATTCCGACAGTCAATGAGCTGTTGGGACGTTAGTGTATCCAGGCTGTGGGTGGTCACCCCGAGCACAGCAGAGGGGTTTCTGCATTAGTTCAGGGAGGGGACAGTATCTTTCCCCTTCTCTCTTCCTCTTGTCTATAACCCTGTGCTATGGTTTCTCTATTTATTCCCCTGAATCAGTTTCTAGTGTTTAAAAGGGAACAAAAGATGAAATGGGTGTCACTGTGGAACAATTTCTCTCACTCAAAGTTAAACGCACTACCGTGGGCAGCACGAGGTCTAGGTTGGTAGCTTTTGATATTCAGGGTCATATATAAATATATATAAATATATCGACATGTATCGTAACAGTTCCCTGGTGGTCGAGCGATTAAGACCTGGCGGACTAACCTGGTTTCAATCCTCGATCAATTCATCGCATAAAAATAATTGAGGTCTGTGAGACGATTAATAATTGCTTTAATCACCATGAATACCAATACTGTCATGTATCTCACACTACTGCACATAACTGTACCTTACCATGCAATACATGACTGTAACCAGAGAAGACTTGTAACCACAAACTTACCTTACCACCAGGGGTGCATTTGCAGGAGACACTGGATACCTTTCCCAGACAGGTATATAATGACAGGTCTCAGGCAAGTGTGGCATTCGAGAGCTGTGTAATAAAGGTGCAGCTCCAGAGTGACCTTCACTTCAGTATGTGCCTCGTGTGAGTCTGTACTACAGGGTCAGGACTTTACAGTGGCGACGAGTTACGGGATTACAGAATCCAAAGAATGGTGACCAACGGCTCAGACGAAAAATACAATGCTGGAGATAATTGGGATGAATTTATAGAAAGGCTCCAGCAAAGCTTTGTAACCAAAGACTGGTTGGGCGAAAATAATGCAGACAAGAGAAGAGCCCATCTCTATACCAGCTGTGGCTCGAAAACATACGCTTTAATGAAGGAGCTGCTGGCACACGAGAAACCAGCAAGCAAGTCGTTTGAAGAATCGATCACACTGGTAAGAGACCACCTGAAGCCAGCAAGCAGCCTACATATGTAAGCTACTTCGGACCCGTGTCAATGCTCGCCGTACACCGAGCACAGGCTCAGGAAAACCCCGGGGGAGAGGATATCCCGGTCACTGGGCCTTCCAGCAACACTGAACAAGTGCCCGTTCTGAAACTTTCCAGTGTAATAACTTGCAACTGGAATATCCATCAGTAAGAATGGACGAGCGGTCGAAGGCGCTGCGTTCAGGTCACTGTCCCCTCGAGAGGCGTGGGTTCAAATCTCAATCCTGACATTCAGTGATTTTAATTACAAACTCATTTGTTTGGACACCACTCTGAAGTGCTTTGGGACATCCATCGAACTGAAGAAAATGACCCCAATTCAATTACAAACAATGATATCAAAGTTGCTTCTCAAACCGGGAATCGATCCTGGTTGGCTGTCGCGAATGGAATGGTTTTGTGAAGCATTGAAATGTGCCCTCCAAATATCTTGCACTGCTCATTTAAAAACACGGTTATAATTTGTTTCAGTGCAAAAGAAGGCAGGCTCGAAGGGCCAAATGGCCGACTCCTGCTCCTGGTTCTTGTGTTCTTCTACAGAGCACAGAATAAATGATTAAATGATCAACTCTCCCTCAGTTCGCATTTCTTTCATTGTGCAAAAGAAGATTATGGGTTCATTAATGATGTTTTCCTGTGAAAGCACCATAAAAGTTTAAGAAAAATAATTCATCCAACTTGGGTGTCGAACCCACGACCCGGAAATGAAGAGTCTTATACTCTACCGACTGAGCTAGCCAGGCACTCTGGAGTTGGAATAAAAAAGACTAAGGTCACACTAAGTTTAGCTCACAGTACTCAGCCTCAGGGAGTTCTTCTTTGCAGAACAATTGGCGACGAGCAACAGAATACGAACCTTCACACAACCATGGCTGCTGTTCGAATATTAGAGAGATCCGTAGAGGGTAATGATTGGGAAGCCTGAGTCGAGCAGCTCGATCAGTACTTTGTGGCCAACGAGCTGGAAGGAGACACTAACGTGGCCAAGCACAGGGCGGTTCTCATCACCATCTGTGGGCCTAAAATATACAGCCTCATCAAGTATGTGCTCACACCGACAAAACCAACGGAGAGGGAATATTTTGAGTTGTGCACACAGGTTTGGGACTACCTCAAGCCGAAGGAGAGTATCCTCATGGCCGGATATCGTTTTTACACGCACCATCGCTCCGGGGACCAGGACCTGGCGGATTATGTCACCGACCTGAGACACCACGCGGGACCTTGCGATTTTGGAGCTGCGTTGGGGCAAATGCTGTAGGACTTTTACGTGCTGGGCATCAGCCACGAGGTCATTCTTCGAAAGCTGCTGGCTGCTGAAACGCTAGACCTGAGCAGAGCCATCGCGATCGCCCAGGCATGCATGGCCACGGACGAGAACACCAAACAGATACCTTCTCAACATCGAAGCTCACCGGCAAGTACTGTGCATAAAATGATGTCGCTAGCAGGCCGAACTGCTTATGGCAGGGCCTATACGTCTGTGGCTGCAATACCTGTGATGACTCAGAGTGCGCCATCGCGGATGAATTCTGAATCTATCAGCACCGTGTTAGTGCTGCGGGGGTGATCATCGTGCCCATCAATGTCGATTCAAGCACTACGTGTGCAAAGGCTGCACAACGATGAGGTACCTCCAGTGAATGTGAAAACGTGCAGTGACATACCACGTGGCAGAGGATGATCGATCCGGCATGGATCATGCAGCACAGGCAACTCAACCCGAGGAACAAGGACTCCCATGTGCCGGCGGGGATGTTGCATTTTATCAGGGAGGCTTTGAGGGTGTGCCCGAATCGTTTCCTCTGCCTGTAAAATCCTGACCCTTGCAGTACAGACTTACACGAGGCACATGCTGAAGTCAAGGTCACTCTGGACCTGCACCTTTATTTCACAGCTCTCAAGTGCCACATTTGCCTGAGACCTGCCTTTATATACCTGTGTGGAACAGATATGCAGTGTCTCCTGCAAGTGCACCCCTGGTGGTAAAGTACGCTTGTGGTTACAGGTCATATCTAGTTACAGTCATGTATAGCATGGTAAGGTACAGTTATATACAGTAGTGTGAGATACATGACATAGCCCTCACCCAAGGTCTTATTTTCTTTATAGGTTCAGTCTCTCAGGTGGCCTACGCTGTCGCGTGGAGCGTCTTAGTTGTGGTTCAGTTGTTTTCCTTGGTGCCTGTTTTTCTTTCGGTGTGATTGCTGGTATCTCGCCTGGGCTGTCTGTTGAGACTGCCCTTTTCTCAGGTTGTTCCCTCTGTCTGTCCACCAGGTTTGGTGTGAGTTCCACATTGTAGTCTGCCTCTGGTTCTGCAGTGTCATCAGTGAATCTACATTTTACTTGGTCTACATGCTTCTGGCAGGCTTGGCCATTGTCCATTTGTACCACAGTGGCCTGTTCCTTCCTTATCTATTACTGTCCCTGCAAACCATTTGGGAACCCGGCCATTGTTTAGCACAAACACTTTGTCCCCTATCTCATTCCACCTCCCCCTCGAATTTCGGTCATGGTACTCAGTTAGCTTCCGGCGCTTTGCCTCAACAATTTCATGCATGTCTGGGAGGATTAAAGGGAGTCTCGTCTTTAAGGTTCGTTTCATCAACAGTTGCGCGGGGGAACCCCAGTCAACGAATGCGGACGAGGTCTGTATGTCAGCAGCAGTCGTGACAGGCGGCTCTGCAGCATGGGACCTTGGATTTTTAGCATCCCTTGTTTCACGATTTGCACTGCTCGCTCCGCCTGTCTATTGGAGGCCGGCTTGAACGGTGCCGGACAAACGCCTCTCTACCTCGCAAGGGCATAACTACTCGGCTGCCCCACATCAGGCAGTCTGCCTGTAGTGATCGTTCATGCATGCGCCGATGGAAAGGTTTGATCTCCTCGGAGCAGGCATCACGAGCCTCTGCCCAGTCACCAGTTAAAACACATCTTTTGACTAAGGATAACGTGGGGTCGCTGCTCGTCCAAGCTCTGATTTGGTGAGCCGTCATCGGTGAACCTGTGGATTCAAAGGCATTGATTGCCATGACCATCTCACAGTCCTGTTCGTCGGACCCTTCCGTGGTCGCCAGGGATAGCCTGCTAAGCGTGTTGGCACAGTTGTCTGTGCCTGGCCTGTGACTTATTGTATAGTCGTAAGATGCTAGCATGAGTGCCCACCGCTGAATGCGCGCCGAGGCATTGGCGTTTATTGCCTTGCACTCGGATAGCAGGGATGTGAGGGGTTTGTGGTCAGTTTCTCACGCGAAACTGGCCCCGAAAAGGTATTGGTGCATCTTTTTGACACCGGACACGCACACGAGCGCCTCCTTCTCAACCAGACAGTACCCGCGCTCCGCCCGCGAAACTGAACTGGAGGCATAAGCTATGGGTTGTAATTTAAGTGCATCATTGACATGTTATAAAACGCACCCGACCCCATACACTGACACATCACATGTGAGAACTAGCTTTTTACCTGGATCAAAGAAAATCAAAACACTGTTGGAACATAGAAAGTTGCATGCCTTATTGAAGGCGCGTTCCTGGGTGTCCCCCCAAAACCAATCGCACCCCTTCCTGAGTAGCACATGGTGAGGCTCCAGCAGCGTGGTTAAGTTCTGCATAAAGTTCCCAAAGTAATTGAGTAGCCCGAGAAAGGCGCACAGTTCTGAGAATTCCGGGGCCTGGGTGCCAGGCGAATTGTTTCTGTTTTGGATTCTGTTGGGCGGATTCCATCAGCGGCAATCTTTCTGCCCAAAAATTCAACCTCGGCCGCGAGAAACAGACACTTGGATTTCTTAACTCTTAGGCCTACCCGAACCAATCGACTTAGTACTTCCTCCCAATTGCAGAGATGGGAGTCGGTGTCCCTGCCCGTGATAAGTATGTCGTCTTGAAATAGAACCGTCCCCGGGATGGACTTGAGCAGACTCTCCATGTTGCGCTGGAATATAGCAGCTGCCGACCTGATGCCGAATGGGCATCGATTGTACGTGAAAAGGCTTCGATGTGTGTTGATGGTGGTGGGCAGCTTAGTCTCTTTGGTCAGTTCTTGCGTCATATACGCAGATGTGAGATCTAGTTTCAAGAAAAGTTTTCCTCCAGCCAATGTGGCAAATAGTTCCTCCGCTCTGGGCAGCGGGTACTGGTCCTGTCGGGAGACTCTGTTTATGGTAGAATTATAATCCCCACCGATTCGTACGGATCCATCAGGCTTCATGACGGGGAAGATGGGACTTGCCCCGTCGCTAACTTCCACGGGTGAGATAATGCCTTCCCGAAGAAGCCGGTCCAGTTCGTGTTCAATCTTTTCCCTCATCACATAAGGCACAGCTCTAGCCTTGTGATGGACCGGTCTGGCATCCTGTGTGACGCAGATTTTAACTTTCGCCCCTTTGAAGGCTGAAAGAGATGTTCAAAACGATTTGGAACTGTTGAGCAGGAGGTCCGTTCCTCTGACGGCATGCTGTGCACATCATCCCATTTCCATTTTAGTTTTGCCAGACAGATTCTTCCCAACAATGCTGGGAGATCTCCGGGGACATTCCACACGGAAATCGGTTCACTGTCTCTTTGTGTGTGGTAGAGTGCATGGCGCTGCCAAGGACTGGGAAGATTTCTTTGGTAAATATCCTTATTTTGGTGTCGACCCTTGTGAGTTTTGGTCTGTCGCTTTTGTGCGGCCACAGCTGTTCAAATTGTTGGATGCTCATGAGGGATTGACTTGCTCCCGTGTCCAGTTCCATGTTGACGGGTATCCCGTTGACTAGGTCCATCATCATTATTGGAGGCGTCTTGTTGTAAGAACAGTGGACATTGATCGTGTTGACCCGCTGTACCTCGGTGTCCCGGGCACTGTCCCCACCTTCTTCTGGTCCGCTTTCAGACCCTTCTGATTCGTATACCAGCCGAGCTGCTGTTTTTTTGCACGTGAGCCAGATGTCCTGTATAGTTGCAGTTTCTGTAAACAGCATGCTGAAATCGACACCCCCTTATTGAGTGCCTTGCCCCACATCTCTAAGACAGACCGCTTCCATTGTTTCCGAAGGATGAGCTGCGTCTGGCTGATCTCTCTTGAGCTTCTCTCAGTCTGTAGTTGATTGCTCGCATTGTGGGTTGATGAGGTGTGAAAGGACGTCCATGTGGCCCTTGATGGCTTCTGGCGCCACTGCCTGCTGTTGAAGGCCTGCTCTCCTGCCTTTGTCTGTGTGTGGGGGTAGCGGCTTGTTTCACGCTGTGAACCCCTTGTTCCGATGTTTCGTTAGTTGTCGTATCCGCATTGTAGATCAACCTTATTTCTTCTTCTCCTTCCAAGAATGTCTGTGCGATCAGTGCTGCTGCCTTTAGGTTCAAGTTCTTGGTCTCTATAAGCTTTCGGAATATGCCTGCGTGGCCTAATCCTTCAATAAAAAAGTCTCGCAGTACTTCTCTCCTTAGTTCATTGGAGAACTCACATAAACTCGCCAACGTCCGAAGTTCCGCCACGAAGTCGGGTATGCTCTGGCCCACACAGCGTCTGTAGTTGTAGAACCTGTGTCTGGCCATGTGTCGGCTGCTCGCTGGCTTCAGGTGGTCTCTCACCAGTGTGCTCAACTCCTCAAACGACTTGCTTCCTGGTTTCTCGGGTGCCAGCAGGTCCTTCGTAAGGCGCATGTTTTCGAGACACAGCTGGTCAAGAGATGGGCTCTTCTCTTGTCTGCCTTATTGTCGCCCAACCAGTCTTTGGTTACAAAGCTTTGCTGGAGCCTTTCTATAAAGTCCTCCCAATTGTCTCCGGCATTATATTTCTCATCTGAGCCGTTGGTAGCTATTCTATGGATTCCGTGATCCCGTAACTCGTCGCCATTGTAAAGTCCTCACCCTGCAGTACAGACTGATACGAGGCACATGCTGAAGTCAAGGTCACTCTGGACCTGCACCTTTATTTCACAGCTCTTGAGTGCCACACTTGCCTGAGACATGACTTTATATACCTGTGTGGAACAGGCATGCAGTGTCTCCTGCAAGTGCACCCCTGATGGTAAAGTATGCTTGTGGTTACAGGTCATATCTATTTACTGTCATGTATAGCATGGTAAGGTACAGTTATATACAGTAGTGTGAAATAAATGACACTGCTCACCTGGCGCTCGCTTACCGTGTCGGAGTTCTGTGTAGAGCGCTTGCTTAGTGAGTCTCGTGTCGGGCATGTGGACAATGTGGCCCGCCCAGCGGAGCTGGTCGAGTGCGGTCAGTGCTTCAATGCTGGGGATGTTGGCCTGAGCGAGAACACTGATGTTGGCGCGTCTGTCCACCCAGGGGATTTGCAGGATCTTGCGGAGACAGCCCTGGTGGTATTTTTCCAGTGATTTGAGATGTCTGCTGTATATAGTCCATGTCTCGGAGCCATACTGCGGAGCAGGTATCACCACCGCCCTGCAGACCATAAGCCTGGTGCCAGATTTGAGGTTCTGGTCTTCAAACACTCTCCTCCTCAGGTGATCGAATGATGTGCTGGCACACTGGAGGCGGTGTTGGACTTCGTCATCGATGTCTGCCCTTGCTGATAGTAGGTTCCCGAGGCGTGGAAAATGATCCACGCTGTCGAAGGCCACACTTACAGCCTTCATAAATGTTGCACCCTCATTCTATTCTCTGAAAACAAGTTCCTGAATTCTCGGCTATCTGTGTAGGTTTAGAGCTGTTGTTTTATCCTAAGATAGATTCTATCACAGTGTTCCGTAGTGTAGTCGTTATCACATTTGCCTCACACACGAAAGGTCCCCGGTCTGAAACCGGGCGGAAAGATCTTGAAAACTTGAAAATGGGACGAATGGCTGACTCCTGTTCCTAACTCTTACGTTCTTCTGATCTCTTGACCTTTCACAGGAGAACAATCTCTCCTCTGAACATGCATGAGAAAGCTCCAGAAAATATTTCCCCCCGAGGTGCTTTCGCGTGTCAGGCGAACTTGTTAACCATTACACTGCGGAAACATCTCCACTTTCAGCACCAGATTACCAAAATTGAACCCAATGAGATCGGGATAAAAGTTCCTCACATGCTCAGGGCAACATATCTGATTGCCGGTCTACAAAAGAATGAACAAACTTCAGTACCAGGTCAGACGGAAATGTTAAGCGAGCAGGTGGACTGCTGAATCGTACTTTTAAGGAGTTGGTGGTGACAAAACAAATGGGTTCCGCTTAATGATTAAACATAAGAAATGTCAGAAGTGGGACCTAAACCGACATTTCCAGAGGAGACAGTGACCTGAACACAGCACCTGAGACCGCACGGCCATCCTGACTATTCAGTGCTGCATGTGACCATCTGCAGGTTGATTTTGACCTTTTGTGTCCTGTCACATGAAATAAATGAGGGGTGCATGCGTGTGTCTGCCTGACACCGGGGAAACAGTGAGACAGAGCTTGGAGCAAGGGTCTGGTTATTGCCAAACAGCAAAGGAAATATTAATTCTGGAAGAAAAATATCCAAGAGAACAGTGACCCCGAAGTGATTTGAATACACAACCTTCGGATCTGGATTCAGACACACTACCGTTGCACCATGAGACCTACACAGTGACTTGGAGATGTTCGGCTATATGAAGATTCTGCAATACAAGGGTCTTTAAAATCCCCGCCCATTCCCACCAGGTGTCACAAGCAGCGCTCACCTGACAGGCACCGTATGATTTCATCTTAAACTTTTCTCTTGCTTTCACGGGAAACCATCATTAATTAACCCCTCACCTTCTGTTGCACAATCAAACAAATGCTAACTCAGGAACAGTCCATACTTCAATCATTTTTCCTGTGCTTTGCATCATACCTCGAAAACCATATCCCATTTTACACACTGTATTTTAGCTTTCTGGTTCAAAGTCTTCAGGTATCTGGGGCAACATTTATCAAATTAACAGCACCGGTTATTCCTATCGTGCACACAAAATGTAATCAGTTGTGAAGATACAATCCCACTGTGCATATTTGCAGATTCAACCCAATAGGATTTTAAATAAAGTGAAAGAATTTTACACTGAAAAGATTTGCAAGTGTTACTTGTATTTGTGTCTTCAATTAAAATTTGTGGCGTCTGACCGCCGTTCATGCCACTGCTGAATAAGAAAGGAGGGTTTGACGTTGACCAGACTACACTGCCCCTGATATCGGTCAACTCATCCTTTGTTTTCAGTGGTTTCTCGTCCTTTGATGGGCTGCAGTATAACGGATATTACGTTGGCCTCACACGCAAAAGGTCCCCGGTGGATCCCTTTTCTCTCAGTCAAAGTTATCCATTTATTGAAGTGAAATGAAGAGCAATTAATAAATAAGGGAGCCCTTTTGCCAGGAGAATAAATAGCAAATAAAAACAGCAAATGCTGGAAATCTCAGCAGGTCAGGCAGCATTTGCCGGGAGACGAAAGTCGCCTCCGATTGTTCATCCACAGAAAGGTTAAGCATAATGGTTCTGCCCGGGATTGAACCAGGCACATTTTGCGTGCAAAGCAAACGTGATAAACACAGCACAAGTTTCAACAGCAAGTTTCAACATCTGGGGCGGAGCGAACAGGCGCCTGGCTACAATGAGCGATAAAAACCTGCGTTGGGCAGAATCCCGTCGAATTCAGTCGGTGGAGTATGAGACTTTTAATCTCAGGTTCGTGGGTCCGAGCCCCACTTTGGGTGATTACATTTCTTTTAATTTAATGCAGCTTTCATGGAAACACATCATTAATGAACCCACAATCTTCTCTTGCACAATTGAAGAAATGCTAACTGAAGGAACTCCAAAATTCAAGTCTGTGAGATACTCAATCATGATTTCAATCATCACTAATCCACCCACAACATTTGACATACGTCAAGGATTCCACATTTGCCAAACCCGGCTAACTCAGTCGATAGAGCATGAGACTCTTAATCTCAGAGTCGTGGGTTCCATCCCCACGTTGCGAGAATAAGATTTGTTAAATTTTTATGTTGCTTTCCCGGGAAAACATCATTAATTAACTGATCAATTGGAGAGGCTGGGTCCGTTTCCTTTGGAACAGAGTATTTGTCCTCCAGGATCGATAGTTTCCTTGCTGAATCACAATAACCAGACCCAATATCTCCCTCTGGATGTTCGGAGGCCTCTCATACTCTCGCAGCCGTGTGATCGCCTCTTTTCTGTTCTCCAATTGAATCCATATGGCCTCGTTCAAAAATCTGTCTCTCTCCACCTTAAATATATTCAATGACCCAGCCTCCACAGCTCTCTGGGGCAGAGAGCTCCAAAGATTCACCACCCTCTGAGAGAAGAAATTCCACCTCATCTCCGTTTTAAATGGGCGACCCTTAAACGGTCAGGGAAGAAGGGGTGATGGGGATCAGCCATGATCGTATTGAATGGTGGAGCAGGCTCGAGGGACCATGTGGCCTACTCCTGCTCCGACTTCTTATATTCTTATGACCCCTTATTCTGAAACTGTGCCCCCAAGTTCTAGATTCCCCCACAAGGGGAAACATAGAAACATAGAAAATAGGTGCAGTAGTAGGCCCTTCGGCCCTTCGAGCCTGCACTGCCATTCACTATGATCATAGCTGATCATTCCCTCAGTACCCCTTTCCTGCTTTCTCTCCATACCCCTTGATCCTTTTAGCCATAAGGGACATATCTAACTCCTTTTTGAATGTGTGGGTTAATTCCCGTGAAAGTAACATAAAAGTTTAAGGAAAATAATTCATGCAAGGTGGGGCTCGAACGCATGGCCTTAAAATTAAAAATCTCATGTTCCACAGACTGAACTAACCAGGCTTGCCGACATCTACTTCATCAATGACAACCCCCAGGATGTTGATGTGTATTAGTCAAAGGAACATAAGAAATAGGAGCAGGAGTCGGCCACACAGCCCTTCGAGCCTGCTCCACAATTTAATAAGATCATGGCTGATCCGATCATGGACTCAGCTCCACTTCCCCGCCCGCTGCCCATAACCCCTTAACCCCTTATTGATTAAGAAACTGTCTAATTCTGTCCTAAATATATTCAATTTCCCAGCTTCCACAGCTCTCTGGGACAGTGAATTCCACAGATTTACAACCCTCTGAGAGGAGAAATTCCTCCTCATCTCAGTTTTAAATGGGCGGCCCCTTATTCTAAGATCATGCCACTAGTTCTAGTCTCCCCCATCGGTGGAAACATCCTCTCTGCATCCACTGTTAGTGAAAATAAATTCACATAGACTCTGGTAAGCGAAGAGAGACAACTTTATTGCTAATAGAGCTCTGGGAGAAGAGTTGAGATCCAGCGATCTCCCCGAGTGCCTTGTGCCGCGGGGTTATAAGCAGTTTAGAAGGGGGCGGAATACAATCATTTAAATTCAGTTACATACAACCAATCGATCCATATGGCAACGCAATTCATTTACATTCAACTTTTTAGTGTTAGTGAAACCTGATAGCATGGTGCGAGTTTGAAACTCTTCCTCTTTATCTTATTTTGTGTTTCGTTATTCTGTTGCAAACCTTTCGATGAAACAGTGGCCTGCACCTGGCCAGGAGTCACTTGTTGCTGCAGAGTTCATATCAGTGACAGCAGATAGGCTTCTTGGTACAAAGTTCATTTCGTGGTGGCTTACCCCATCATGCTTTGCTATGTCTGAAAATCCACTCCAACACCGTCGTTCTATTCTCGTAAAACCAGCTCCTTATGTATCGGCCAGCTGTGTAGGTTAAATCTCTAGATATATTACTAAGACTACTTTAACCACAACGTTTCTGTAGTGTAGCGGTTATCACATTCACCTCACATGCGAAAAGTTCCTGGTTCAAGCCCAGGTGGAAAAATTATTTTGGAGGCTATTTTTGATGCAAATATATTGAACAAAAGTCGCCCAAGGTTTCTTGTCGCATGAGCAGTGAATATTTTAAACCAGTCTCCTAAACACAGAGTGTATAAAGTCAGATAGGGAAGAAAACTTCATCAATGATTCAAGCTCCTTAAATGATTAACATAAGAACATACGAAATAGGGACAGTCGTCGGCCATTCGGCCTCTCGATCTTGCTCTTCCATTCAATAAGATCATGGCTGATCTGACCATGGACTCTGAGTTAAGGGACTCGGGGGCCTGTTCTCTCTCCCCTGAGAAGGTTCACGTTCTGCAGTCCAGCCTCCAAAAGGCACCACTCTATGTACAGTATTTGGCGGGTTTGAGACCTGAGGAGGAGTCATCCGCCGAGGGCCACAGGTAGAGGTCATGAATGTTTGGCTCACGGAGATGGCCTTCTGCATTGTGTCTGTGGTATCCGCTGACAGTAGCTTAAGAAGGAGGCCCTCGTGCCGATTCCGATGACGAAGATATCCCGCAGTGATTCGGTGAGGTGGTCACCAAAATCCCACGGTGCTTCCAGCCTCCTGAGGTCTGCAGCATATTTCGTGATCTTCTGGCCTTCGGGCAGTCGCTGTGTATAAAACCGGTGTTTGGCTGTGAGGATGCTCTCTTTGGGCTTGAGTTGCTCTTGGATCAGTGTTACAAGCTCCTCGTACGTCTTGGTCATTATCATCGCTGGTGCCAGCAAGTCCCTGACGAGGCCATAGACGGTGGGCCCACAACTGGTTAGCAGGATAGCTCTGCAATTATCAGCCAGTGTGGCCGGGTTGTCACCTGCCAGATCGTTTGCTGTGAATTAATGGTCGAGCCTCTCCACAAAGGCTTCCCAATCATCACCATCGGCGAACTGCTGCAACGTACCAAGGTTAGCCATTTTCGTGTGAATGTCCGTATTCTCGTCGCCAATTGTTATACCTTCAGATGCTCTGATGATGACTCCACGAGACAATGTGTCATGCTTGAACTGTAGTGACATTAGTCCTTTATTGATAACCACAGAGTGAGGATCACACCTGGTGGTCTGCCTTTTGTACTCGGCCAGGCACACCTGGACAGGTAAGCTACAAGTCTCCCACTGAAGTGCCCTCTGGTGCACAACTTCTAATAGTACAAGCAATAACCATGTAGAACACATGACAGGAGTCACTGTGGAACCGTTTCTCTCACTCAAATTTAGACACACGACCGTGGGCACCACGAGGTCTAGGTAGGTAGCCATTGACATTCAGGTTCATATATAAATATATACAAATATATCGACATGTATCGTAACTGTTCCCTGGTGGTCAAGGAGTTAAGATCCAGCGCACTAACCTGGTTTCAATCCTCGATTAGTTCATCGCATAAAAATAATTGAGGTCTGTGAGACGATTAATAATTGCTGTAATCACCATGAATACCAATACTTTCTATGATAGGCCGAGCTTACAGACTATCTTGCTTTTCCTGCCCTTTGCCAGGCACGTGTTCGGGGATTAATTTTGTAAACTGAGTGAGTTCGCTGATCGCGGGGAGATGGTCGGAGCCTCTGTGGCCCCACTGTGAGGAATTGAACACGGTGGCTGGGTGATTGGTGACATTTCTCTAACGGGCAGCGGAGGAGAAGGATTGAAAACTTTCAGTGTGGGACAGAAGTTGTTTAAGGTGAGCCAACACATTCCCGATCAGCACAGAGGGAGCTCACTGGTCATTGTTCTTTTGGATATTGTTCTTCCAGAATTAATATTTCCTTTGCTGTGTCGAAATAACCAAACCCTTGCTCTAAGGCCTGTCTAACTGTTTCCCGGTGTCAGCCAGAGATACGCCTGCTGCCCTCATTTATTTCATGTGACAGGACACAAAAGTTCAAAATCAACCTTCAGGTGGCCACACATAGCACTGAATAGTCAGCAGAGCCGAGCGGTCTAAAGTGCTGTGTTCAAGTCACTGTCTCCTCTGCAGATGTGCGTTTTTGTCCCATTTCTTACATTTAATCATTAAGCGAAACCCATTTGTTTTGTCACCACCAACTCCTTAAAAGTGCGATTCAGCAGTCCACCTTTTCCGTCTGACCTGGTACTGAAGTTTGTTCATTCTTTTGTAGACCATCAATCATATATTTTGCTCTGAGCATGTGAGGAACTTTTATCCCGATCTCATTGGGTTTAATTTTGGTAATCTGCTGCTGAAAGTGGAGATGTTTCCGCAGTGTAACGGTTAACAAGTTCGCCTCACACGCGAATGCACCTCGGGGGAAAATATTTTCTGGAGCTTTCTCATGCATGTTCAGAGGAGAGTTTGTTCTTCTGTGAAAGGTCAAGAGATCATAAGAATGTAAGAATTCGGAACAGGAGTCAGGTATTTGGACCATTTTCAAGTTTTCAAGATCTTTCCGCCCGGTTTCGGACCGGGGACCTTTCGTGTGTGAAGCGAATGTGATAACTACTACACTACGGAAACACTGTGTTCGAATCTATCTGAGGATAAAACCACAGTTCGAAAGTACACAGCTAGCGGAGAATTCAGGAACTTGTTTTAAGAGAATGGAATAAGGGTGCTATATTTAGGAAGGTTGTAAGTGCCTTTTGCATGCCTCGGGAACCTTTTCCACGCCTCGCGAACCGACTATCAGCAAGGGCAGACATCGATGACGAGGACCAACACCGCTTCCTGTGTGCCAGCACAGCCTTCGATCCCGTGAGGAGGAGAGTGTTTGAAGACCAGGACCTCAAATCTGGCACCATGCTTATGGTCTGCAGGGCGATGGTGATACCTGCCCCGCGGTATGGCTCCGAGATATGGGCTATATACAGCAGACATCTCAAATCACTGGAGAAATACCACCAGGGCTGTCACCGCAAGATCCTGCAAATCCCCTGGGAGGACAGACGCAACAACATCAGTGTTCTCGCTCAGGCCAACATCCCCAGCATTGAAGCACTGATCAAACTGGTCAAGCTCCGCTGGGCGGGCCACATTGTCCACATGCCCAACATGAGACTCCCTAAGCAAGCGCTCTACTCAGAACTCCGACAGGTAAGCGAGCCACAGGTGGGCAGTGGAAACGTTTCGGGCATACCCTCAAAGCCTCCCTGATAAAATGCAGCAGCCCCACCTGCACCTGGGAGTCCTTGTTCCTTGGGTTGAGTTGCCTGTGCTGCATGATCCGTGCCGAATCGATCATCCTCAGCCACGTGCTATGTCACAGCACGTTTGCACATTCACTGGAGGTACCCCATCGTTGTGCAGCCTTTGCACACGTAGTGCTTGAAACGACATTGATGGGCCCGAGGATTACCCCCGCAGTACCAACACGGTGCTAATACATTCACATTCACCCCCGATGGTGCACTCTGAGTGATCACAGGTGTTGCAGCTACAGACGTATAGACCCTGCCATATGAAGTTCGGCCTGCTAGCGACATCATTTTATGCACAGTACTTGCCGGTGAGCTTCGATGTTGAGAAGATATCTGTTTGGTGTTATCGTCCGTGACCATGCATGCCTGGGCGATCGCGATGGCCCTGCTCAGGTCGAGGGTTTCAGCAGCCAGCAGCTTTCGAAGAATGATCTCGTGGCTGATGCCCAGCACGTAAAAGTCTCACAGCATTTGCCCCAACGCAGCTCCAAAATAGCAAGGTCCCGCGAGGTGTCTCAGGTCGGTGACATAATCCGCCAGGTCCTGGTCCCGGAGCGATGTAAAAACGATATCTGGCCATGAGGATACTCTCTTTCGGCTTGAGGTTGTCCCAAACCAATGTGCACAACTCTGAATATTCCTTCTCCGTTGGTTTTGTCGGTGTGAGCAGATTCTTGATGAGGCTGTATATTTTAGGCGCACAGACAGTGAGGAGAACCGCCCTGTGCTTGGCCACGTTAGTGTCTCTTTCCAGATCGTTGGCCACAAAGTACTGGTCGAGCTGCTCGACAAAGGCTTCCCAATCATCATCTTCTATGGATCTCTCTAATATTCCAACAGCAGCCATGGTTGTGTGAAGGTTCGTATTCTGTTACTCGTCGCCAATTGTTGTGTATCGAAGAACTCCCCGAGACTGAGTACTGTGAGCTAAACTTAGTGTGACCTTAGTCTTCTTTATTACAACTCCAGAGTGCCTGAACAACATGGTAGCCAACCTATCATACTGGCCCTGCACGTGTGGGCAGGTGACCATTAGGACTCCAAAATTCGCGCCCTCTGCTGGCAAGTATTACAGAGTTACATACTTCACATAATTGTTATCGTTGAGAAGTTATAATTCCAATGAATGCCTGAATTATCCGAAAGGAGCCTGGTTTGTAGGACAAGGCTACATATCAGGAAGGAGTGTAGTTAGATGACAAGGGAAGTGGTTTTCTGATTATAAGTTTGGAGAATAAAAAGATTAAAGCTGGAAACACTGAGCAGGTCAGGCAGCATCTGTGGAGAGAGAAACAGAGTTAACATTTCAGGTTAATGACCTTCCATCAGAAGTTGGGCACTTGTGTTAGATCATACTATTAAAAGTTTCAATTCTCACGTAGCAGGGATAAGGAAAATATATAAAATGTGGCATTTGGAACAGATATTTTAGAATCCGATTAATGTTTGATCAATTTGTGCACTGAGCTCGGAACTGGAACGTGTTTAAGTTCTTCGGCGAACATTCGCAAGGTTTGGGTGTAAGTACTGTTGTTAAGTGTATGTTTAATTGTTGTCTGCTTAATAACTCTGGCATTTAATGTTGCGGACCCTATTATTGTCCTGCTCTGTTTGGAGCACCGATCCCTTCAATCTGTCGCTTACAGGGACAGTTGGATTCACCGTTTCTTTGTTTGGTGAAATTTCAAAGATTGAAAGTGGCGCACATCAACCTGGTCACCTACTCATTAACTGCTACACGCTGCTCCCGTGAGATGCAAGCCCAGTTGCTGTTTCAAGTTTGATTGCAGGTACAAGCAGAACTCATTCATAGAAAGTTCAAGTCCCTGAGATATCTGATTCTTTGCACCGAACTTCTTCGCAAAGTGTTGCGGTTCGTGTGGGGTGATTTGTGCACATATTTCCCCGCACGACAACACTTCAAACATAACTCAACGGCTGGAAAGCGCTTTGGGGCGTCATGAGTTCCTGAAAGATGTTGAAGAAATGCAGGACCTTCTTTGCAAAAGTTCGATGCAATTTCAAAATTCGTGGGTAAACTGAAGGCTTGTCCGGGATTTGAACCCGGGACCGCTCGCAAATTTCAAGTAACAACCTACAAAGCGAAAATCATACCCCTAGACCAACGAGCCAGCCACCTGACAAATGTAGAGCTCAGGTATAAATATTATTGAAGCATTTTTCGTGTGTTGCTATTCTTGATCGGAGGAGCAGATGAGACGGAATCAGTGACTTTGCTTTTTCGACCTTTCTTCTGAAGCACCGCACGGTCCCACTCCGACAGTCAATGAGCTGTTGGGACGTTAGTGTATCCAGGCTGCGGGTGGCCAACAGGCGCCTGGCTGCAATGAGCGATAAAATCCAGCGTTATCCAGAAGCCTGGCGTGCTCAGTCGGTAGAACATGAGACTATTAATTACAGGTTCGTGGGATTGAGCCCCATGTTGGGCGATTGCATTTCTTTTAATTTAATGTTCCTTTCATGGAAAATCATCATTAATTAACCCGCAATCTTCTTTTCCACAATTAAAGAAATGCTAACTGAAGGAACTCCATAATTGAATCATTTCTTCTGTGCTCTGCAATTGAACTCTGAAACCATAAACCATTTTACACACTGTGCTTTCGGGGTCTGGGTCAAAATGATCATTGCTGGTAACAACAATCGGAGACTGTGGAAACATTCAGACTGACTTTAGAGAAAGGGTCTGGTTATTGTGAAACACCAAAGAAAATAGCAATTCTGGAAGAATAACATCGAAACGAAATGTGAGCTGACACCCAGAAAGAAGTGTTAAGGCAGAAGGTTAAATGCTGCATCCCTTTCTGCAAAACATTCCTTTCAGAAACATTTCAATGACCGAAACGGCACAAAACAAAAATGTTCCTTTCAAAGTCATTAAACTACCGAATTTCCATGCCCCGCGAATCTCCGGAATCATATGCCTCTAGCTTTGCCGACTCAATCCATGTCCCTTTGCAATGTTGTGCTCGCACCCACACTATGAAATGTGCCACTAACTTATCGAATCATGGAATGGTTACTGCACGGAAGGCCATTCGGCCCATCGAGCCCGTGCCGACTCTCAGCGAGTCCCACAACCCCCGCCCTTCCCCCATAGCCCTGCAATTGTTTTTCCTTCAGACACTTATCCAACTCCCGTCTGAAACATAAGATTCAGTCTTCCTCCACCGCCCTTTCAAGCCGTGCATTCCAGATCCTAACCACTCGCTGCTAAATGGCCAGCTCCTGTTCCTATGTGTAAAGTCTGGGAAACACTAGATCAATTCCTGCCACACTCACAGCCTTCCGAAATATAGCACCGTCAATCTTTTCTCGTAAAACCAGCTCCTGAAGTATCGTCCAGCTGTGTAGGTTAAAGCTCTGGTTATATACCTAAGATTACTTTATCAACACCGTCTGTGTTGTGTAGCGGTTGTTCGGTTTGCCTCACACGCGAAAGGTCCCAGGTTCGAGCCCGTGCAGAAAAATTATTTTGGAGACTATTTTTGCTGTGAAATAAATTGAACAAAAGTCGCCGCAGGTTCCTTGTCGCATGAGAACTGAACATTTTAAACCAGTCTCCTAAATGCAGAGTGTGTAAAGTCATATAGGGGAGAAAACTTCATCAATGATTCAAAATCCTTGAATGATTAAATTTCAGTTATTGAAGTTTCCACTGACCCTCAGTAACAATTCTGCAAAACAACACTGGCGGATAATGTATGGGGAATAAAACAAATAATCTTCACCCATCCATGTCTCACAGCCCCTGCCTCGGTTAATACCAGCAGATCTAAGCCGCATTTCAAACCCACAAACAACCCATTAGTTATTTGCTCTTCCCAGTTCCAGAGCTCAGAGGGTTGTTGTCCATCCCTGGGATGCAAGCTACCTCGGACCCGGGCCAAAGCTCCCCGTACACCGAGCACAAGCTGAGGAAAACAACGGGTGAGAGGATATCCTGGTGTGTGGGGCTACAGGAAACTCGGACCCTTTAATAATCTCTCACAGCTCATCTGAAAGCATCCGGAATGTGCCTGCCTCAACCGGGTGGCTACACTTGTTTCTTTATAAAAAGAGAAGCAACTATCCTCATTCAGCAGATATAAGGCAAGATATCATCAAAAGAGGTTTTTGGACATTTTAAGTGATGTGTTTAATGTTTCAGTCCTTTTTGTGTTTAATTCCCACCTCCTCTCTGGCTGTGCCTGCACTGAGCTTACCTCTAGGTAAGGTTGTTCTGAACTTACAAAAGTGGGCACTTACTCCAGCCTAAGTTAGATTGTAGTAAGTATTCACTGCCGAAACTTGCAAAACAGGCCTGAGTGGCTGGACACACCCCCTTTTGAAAATAAATACCTTACCTGAAGCCAACCTCAACTAACTCAGTTGAACTGAAGCAAACTAATATCCGAGAATTGCAATTTCTAAGATTCTCCAAACTAAACTAGTTGCTTCAAAAAACTAGGAGCAACTCCACCCGAAACTTTGGCCCTCAGTGTGGGACAGAAGTTGTTAAAGGTGAGCCAACACATTCCCGATCAGCACAGAGGGAGCTCAGTGGTCAGCTCCCCTCTGTTGGTGCTGTTGTACCAGATGTTTCTGTAAGGCAATAAACGGCAACGCCTCAGCGCGAATTCAACGGTGGGCACTCATGCTGGCATCCTACGACTATACCATAAGACACAGACCAGGCACAGACAACTTTGCCGACGCGATCAGCAGGCTACCCCTGGCGACCACGGAAGGCTCTGACGAACAGGACTGTGAGATAGTCATGGCAATCAAAGCCTTTGAGTCCACAGGTTCGCCCATAACAGCTCACCAAATCAGAGCTAGGACGGCCAGCGACCCCACGTTATCCTTTGTAAAAAGATGTGTCCTAACCGGTGACTGGGCAGAGGCTCGTGATGCCTACCCCGAGGAATTAAAACCCTTTCACAGGAGCATGCTTGAACTATCACTACAAGCAGACTGCCTGATGAGGGGCAGCCGAGTAGTCATGCCTCTGCGAGGCAGAGAGGCATTTGTCCGGTAGCACCACCGCGAGCACTCGGGGATTGTTCTCTGAAGGCCATAGCCAGATCCCACGTCTGGTGGCCTGGTATCGACGCGGACTTGGAGCTCTGCGTCCGAAGGTGCACGATTTGTGCCCAACTCAGCAATGCCCCCAGGGAGGCTCCACTGAGCACCTGGCCC
Source organism: Pristiophorus japonicus (assembly GCF_044704955.1). NCBI lineage: Eukaryota > Metazoa > Chordata > Chondrichthyes > Pristiophoridae > Pristiophorus > Pristiophorus japonicus. The sequence goes on from NC_092009.1 coordinate 6,617,253, forward strand.
TGGCCTACCAAACCTTGGTCGCGGGTGCACGTAGACTATGCGGGCCCATTCATGGGCAAAATGTTCCTTGTAGTTGTAGATGCATTTTCAAAGTGGAAACAATGCACCATTTTAAACTCGAGCACAACCTCCACCACTGTGGAGAACCACACGTGAAAGGTCCCCGGTTTGTACGTGTAGAAACATTATTTTGGAGACTACTTTTGCTGTGAAATAAATTGAACAAAATTCTCCCCAGGTTCCTTGTCGCATGAGCAGTGAACATTTTAAACCAGTCTCCGAAATATAGACTGTGTAAAGTCAGATAGGGGAGAAAACTTCATCAATGATTCAAGCTTCTTAAATGATTAACATAAGAAAATAAGAAATAGGAACATGAGTCGGCCATTCGGCCTCTCGATCCTGCTCTGCCATTCAATAAGATCATGGCTGATCTGACCATGGACTTTGAGTTAAGGGACTCGGGGGCCTGTTCTCTCTCCCCTGAGAAGGTTCACGTTCTACAGTCCAGCCTCTAAAAGGCGCCACTCTGTGCACATTACTTGCCGCGTTTGAGTCCTGAGGATGAGTCATCTGCCTGGAGCCACAGGTCGAGGTCATGAATGCTTGGCTCACGGAGATGGCCGTCTGCAGTATGACTGTTGTATCCGCTGACAGTAGCTTATGAAGAAGGCCCTCTTGGCCGATTCCGATGACAAAGATATCCCGCAGTGCTTCGGTGAGGTGGTCACCAAAATCCCACGGTGCCGCCAGCCTCCTGAGGTCTGCAGCATATTTCGTGATCTCCTGGCCTTCGGGCCGTCGGTGTGTATAAAACCGCTGTCTGGCTGTGAGGATGCTCTCTTTGGGATTGAGTTGTTCTTGGATCAGTGTTACAAGCTCCTCGTATGTCTTGGTCGTTGTCTTCGCTGGTGCCAGCAAGTCCCTGACGAGTCCATAAACGGTGGGCCCACAACTGGTTAGCAGGATAGCTCTGCACTTATCAGCCAGTGTGGCCAGGTTGTCACCTGCCAGGTCGTTTGCTGTGAAGAAATGGTCGAGCCTCTCCACAAAGGCTTCACAATCATCACCATCAGCGAACTGCTGCAACGTACCAAGGTTCGCCATTTTCGTTTGAAGGTCCGTAATCTCGTCGCCAATTGTTATACCTTCAGATGCTCTGATGATGACTCCACGAGACAATGTGTCATGCTTGAACTGTAGTGACCTAAGTCCTTTATTGATAACCACAGAGTGAGGATCACACCTGGTGGCCTGCCTTTTACACTCGGCCAGGCACACCTGTACAGGTAAGCTGCAAGTCTCCCACTGCAGTGCCCTCTGGTGCACACCTTGTAACCATGTAGAACACATGAAAGGTGTCACTGTGGAACAATTTATCTCACTCAATGTTAGACACACGACCGTGGGCACAACGAGGTCTAGTTAGCTAGCCATTGACATTCATATATAAATATATATAAATATATCAACATGTATCGTACCTGTTCCCTGCTGGTCAAGGGGTTAAGATCTGGCGCACTAACCTGGTTTCAATCCTCGATCAATGCATCGCATAAAAATAATTGAGGTCTGTGAGACGATTAATAATTGCTGTAATCACCATGAATACCAATACTTTCTGTGATAGACCGAGCTTACAGACTAACTGGCTTCTCCTGCCCTTTGCCAGGCACGTGTTCGGGGTTTAATTTTGTAAACTGGGCGAGTTCTCTGATCGCGGGGAGACGGTAGGAGCCTCCGTGGCACAACTGTGAGGATGTGGAAGTGAACACGGTGGCTGGGTGATTGGTGACATTTCTGTAAAGGGCAGCGGAGGAGAAGGATTGAGAACTTTCAGTGTGGCACAGAAGTTGTTTCAGGTGAGACAACACATTCCCGATCAGCACAGAGGGAGCTCACTGGTCAGCTCCCCTCTGTTGGGGGCGTTGTACCTGAGGTTTCTGTAGTGTAGTGGTTATCACGTTTGCTTTATATCTAAAAGGACCATGGTTCAATCCTGGGCAAAAACATTATGTTTAAACTTTCTGTGGATGAACAATCGGATGCAAGTTTCGTCTCGCTGCAAATGCTGCCTGACCTGCTGAGATTTCCAGCGTTTGCTGTTTTTATTTGTTATTTATTCTTCAGGCAAAAGGGCTCCCTTATTCCTTAATTGCTTTTTATTTCACTTCAATAAATAGAAAACTTTGAGTGAGAGAAAACGGATCCACCGAGGACCTTTCGCGTGTGAGACCAACGTGATATCCACTACACTGCAGCCAATCAAAGGGCGAGAAACCACTGAATATAAAGGATGAGCTGACAAATATCAGGGGCAGTGCAGTCTGGTCAATGTCAAAACCTCCTTTCTTATTCAGCAGTGGCATGAATGGGAGTCAGACGTCACAAATTTTAATTAAAGACACAAATACAAGTAACACTTGCAAATCTTTTCAGTGTAAAATTATTTCACTTTATTTGAAATCCTACTGCGTTGAATCTGAAAATACGCACAGTTGGATTTTATCTTCACTACTGATTGTATTTTGTGTTCACGGTAGGAATAACTGGTGCTGTTAAATTTGATAAAAGTTGCCCCAGATTCGTGGTGTCATCGGCAATGAAGACTTTGAACCAGAAAGCTAAAATACAGTTAGTAAAATGGGATATGGTTTAACAGTTAACATGCAAAGCACAGGACAAATGATTGAAGTATGGAGTGTCCTTGAGTTAGCATTTGTTTGATTGTGCAAAAGAAGGTGAGGAGTTAATTAATGATGCTTTCCTGTGAAAGCAAGAGAAAAGTTTTCGAACAAACCATCCGGTGACTGTCAGGTAAGCGCTGCTTGTGATGCCTGTTGGGATTGGGCGGGATTTTAAAGCCCCTTTTATTGCAGAACCTTCATATAGACGAACATCTCTTAACTATTGTGGTGCAATGGCAGTGCGTCTGACTCTCGATCAAAGGGTTGCTAGTTGAAATCATGTCGGGATCACTGTTCTTTTAGCAATTGCTGTTTCACAATAACCAGACCCTTGCTGCAATGTCTGTCTCACTGGTTAGCAATGGTCGGGTTGGGGACAGCATCAAACAAGAAAGAAGGGATGTGTGCAGTGGTTGGACAGCAGTTATCATGGGTGACTTTAATCGACAGAGTGATTGGGCTAACCACATGGTAGTAATTTGGTGGAGGAGGATTTCATGGAGTGTATTATGGATGTTTTTCTCAACCAAGAAGAGAGCTGGCCATCCTTGACTGGGTGATGTGTAATGAGAAGGGACTAATTAGCAATCGATTTGTGCGAGGCCCCTTGGGGAAGAGTAACATAATATGGTAGAATTCTTCATTAAGATGGAGAGTGTCACAGTTAATTCAGAAACTTGGGTCCTGAACTTAAGGAAAGGTAACTTTGATGGTATGAGGTGTGAATTGGCTAGAATAGACTGGCCAAGGATACTTAAAGGGTTGACGGTGGATACGAAATTGCAAACAATTAAAGGTCACACGGGTGACTTCAGCAATTGCACATCCCTGTCTGGAGTAAAAATAGAACGGAGAACGTTGCTCAACCGTGGCTAACAAGGGGAATTAAGGATAGTGTTAAAACCAAGGAAGAGGCAGATAAATTGGCCAGAAAAAGGAACAAACCTGAGGATTGGAAGAAATTTAGAATTCAACAGAGGAGGACTAAGGGTTTCATTAGGAGGGTGAAAATGGATTGTGAGAGGAAGCTTGCTTGGAACATAAAAACTGACTGCAAAGGTTCTGTAGATATGTGAAGAGAAAAAGATTTGTGAAGACAATTGTAGGTCCCTTGCAGTCGGATTCAGGTGAATTTATAATGGGGAACAAAGAAATGGCAGACCAATTGAACAAATACTTCAGTTTTGTCTTCACGAAGGAAGACGCGAATAACGTTCCAAAAGTTCTAGGGGACCGAAGGTGTAGTGAGAATGAGAAACTGAAGGATATCCTTATGAGGTGGGAAATTGATGGTATTGAAGGATGATAAATCCCTGGGGCCTGATAATCTACATCCAAGAGTACTTAAGCAAGTCGCCCTAGAAATGGTGGATGCATTGGTGCTCATTTTCCAACAGTCTATTGACTCGGGATCAGTTCCTATGGACTGGAGGTTAGCTGATGTAAAACCACTTTTTAAGAAGGGAGGAGAGAGAAAGCGAGTAATTATAGACCGGTTAGCCTGACATCAGTCATGGGGAAAATGTTGGAATCAATTATTAAGGATGAAACAGCAGCGCATTTGGAAAGCAGTGACAGGATCGGTCCAAGTCAGCATGGATTTATGAAAGGGATGGATTTATGCTTGACAAATCTTCTGGAATTTTTGAGGTTGTAACTAGGAGAGTGGACAAGGGAGAACCAGTGGATGTGGTGTATTTGGACTTTCAAAAGGCTTTTGACAAGGGTCCACACAAGAGATTGGTGTGCAAAATCAAAGCACATGGTATTGGGGGTAAGATACTGACGTGGATAGAGAACTGGTTGGCAGACAGGAAGCAGAGAGTCGGGAAAAAAGGGTCCTTTTCAAAATGGCAGGCAGTGACTAGTGGAGTGCCGCAGGGATCAGTGCTGGGACCCCAGCTCTTTACAATGTACATCAATGATTTGGATGAAGGAATTGAGTGTAATATCTCCATGTTTGCAGATGACACTAAACTGGGTGGCGGTGTGAGCTGTGAGGGGGACGCTAAGAGACTGCAGGGTGACTTGAACAGGTTAGCTGAGTGGGCAAATTCATGGCAGAAGCAGTATAATGTGGATAAATGTGAGGTTATCCAATTTGGGGGTAAAAACGTGAAGACAGAATATTATCTGAATGGTGGCAGATTAGGAAAAGGGGAGGTGCAATGAGACCTGGGTGTCATGGTTCATCAGTCACTGAAAGTTGGCATACAGGTACAGCAGGCAGGAAAAAGGTAAATGGTGTGGTGGCCTTCATAGCTAGGTGATTTGAGTATAGGAGCAGGGAAGTCTTACTGCAGTTGTACAGGGCCTTGGTGAGGCCTCACCTGGAATATTGTTTTCAATTTTGGTCTACTAATCTGAGGAAGGACGTTCTTGCTTTTGAGGGAGTTCAGCGAAGGTTCAGCAGACTGATTCCCGGGATGGCTGGACTGACATCTGAGGAGAGATTGGATCAATTGGGCCTTTATACATTGGAGTTTAGAAGGATAAGAGGGGATCTCATCGAAACATACAAGATTCTGATGGGACAGGACTGGGTAGATGTGGGTAGGTTGTACCCGATGTTGGAGAAGTTGGAGCAGTCTCGAGGTAAAGATGACCCACTCCTGTTCCTAATTCTTATATTCTTATGTTCTTATAGCAATTCTGGAAGAATAACATTGAATCCAAATGTGACCTGACACCCAGAAAGAAGTGTTAAGGCAGAAGGTTAAATGCTGCATCCCTTTCTGCAAAAAAATCCTTTCACAAACATTTCTCTGACCGAATAGGCACAAAACAAAAATGTTCCTTTCAAAGTCATTAAACTCCCGAACTTCCGTGCCCTGCGAATCTCCTGAATCAGATGCCTCTAGTTTTGCGGACTCAATCCATGTCCATTTGCAATGTTCTGCTTCCACCCACACGATGAAATGTGCCACTAACTTATCGAATCATGGAATGGTTACAGCACGGAAGGCCATTCGGTCCGTCGAGACCGTACCGACTCTCAGCGAGTCCCACTCCCCCGCCCTTTCCCCATAGCCCTGCAATTGTTTTTCCTTCAGACACTTATCCAACTCCCATCTGAAAGATAAGATTGAGTCTGTCTCCACCGCCCTTTCAAGCCGTGCATTCCAGATCCTAACCACACGCTGCTAAATGGCCAGCTCCTGTTCCTATGTGTAAAACCTGGGAAACACGAGATCAATTCCTGCCTCACTCACAGCCTTCCGAAATATCGCACCTTAATTCTATTCTCTTAAAACCAGCTCCTGAAGAATCGGCCAGCTAAGTATGATAAAGCTCTGGTTATGTTCCTAGCATTGTGTCAATCGCAGTGTTTTTGTAGTGTAGTGGTTATCACGTTCGCCTAACACGCGAAAGGTCCCCCGTTCGAAAACGGGTGGGAGCATTTTGAACATTGTTCAATTAAATATTAGAAAAAATAAAATAATTGACATTAATGTTTCAATATTAACAAAGTTGGTGTTTGTTTCTGCTGATGTTAAAAACCCTTCAACTAGGCTGGAGTTTAATATTTTGATATTTCAAATAACAGTGTTGATATTTAATGTCTCCATGATCAGAGAGACTGTTTGATTTTCTGTTTCTGACTGCTCCATTTTTGATCGGGGCGGAGGAGCGGTGAGAGATCGGGGCCCAGGAGCGTCGTGATCGGGGCTCAGGAGAGGCGAGGGCCCAGGAACAGCACGGGCCAGCCCACACTGCGATCTATGGATAGTCGGCGCATGTGTACACACTACGTCCATGCAGCAGAGCTTGGTCTATGGTCGTCTTGTGTAATCCTTGCCACTGGACCAAGACCTAGCTCTGTCAAGCTCGTGTGGTGGTTGGTGTGCAACGGTCACCCCACGTTAAAACAATCCACCCTCAGGCATCTTCCACCCTTCAGCATGTAGTTCTGGATCTAGATTGTCAGGTCTCTCATCGAAACACCTGTAAACTTAACCCTTTTTAGTCTGGAAACAAGTCATCCTCGATACGAGGGACTGCCTAATACTATACTATTAACAAAATGCAGTGTCTCACAGCCCTGTTAAATGGGCTGGTTTCTCTGTACAGTTCTGTACACACTCAAACTCTACACAGTGTCTCTCACTCCCTCCCGTTTACAGCCCTGACGGTGTAGAAAGCCCCTCTCAAATCTGCACGTTCCGGCTGCATTCAGTTGAGTTGGGAGAGATTATTAAAGGATCCTGCATCTCCGACTCGCTTCACAACAGCAGATCGAAGCTGCAAACAACCCATCGACTCATCGCTCGTCCCCAGCTCCAGAGTGAGTGAGGCCGGGACTGTCATGTATTCAACCAGCATTGTAACCCATGTATAATCTGACCGATGTTGTACACTGTGAGAACAATGACCACTAGGTGGTGAACTTGTGGGAGACACTCCTAACCTGGACCTTCAGGTATAAAAGGGGAAGCTCCACCCACTTCCATCACTTGAGTGCTAAGGAATAAAGTACAGGTCACAGACTGACCTTCTCTGAAGCATGGGCCTCGTGTGCATTTACAATGTATAGTAAGGACGTATTAATGGCGACGAGAAACTGGGATTTAAACCACGCGAGCATGGCCACTAGCAGAACAGACGAGAGGTACTGTGTTAAGCAATGGTTGGGACAGAGATTCAACATTGTTAAAGCATCACACAGTTCTCCAGGCAGCCAAGGGCAGTCAGGCATGCCCCAATATGTAGCCGAACCCAGAGTGGGAGTTCGACAGTGACAATGGCAAACTGAACGGCAATTCACGTCATTGCAAGGGACAATGCGGCCAGTAATGGGGCCATCAACACCTGTTAATGGTGCACTCAAGGACAATCACGGGGCAGTCAGTGACGATCGACTGGCAAGAGAACTTTTGTTTCCAGCAGCAGCACATGTTGGAGGCGTGGAGGCACACACTCAGCCGGAGTTTGCAGAGATGAGCAAAATACCTGCAGAAATTGCAGAAATGGACACTGGGGGAAATCGCTTGAAGGTGAAGTTCAGTGAGTTCATGTGGAGCACGTATACAGTTCATACACCAGGACGCCACCGATAATGATGAAAGTGCTCCTCAATGGCATCCCAGTATCAGTGGAGCTAGACACGTGGGCCAGCCAGTTCCTGATGGGTATCAAATAGTTCGAAAAGTTGTGGGCGTCCAAGGCCAGGAGGCCAAAATTATTGCCGATTGACGCACAGCTACGAACGTAGACAAAGGAGATCATTCAGTGCTAGGCAGCGCCACGGTAGTCGTGACCCACAAAGTTGGCTTGCTGTCATGAACTGGAAATGGGGCGATGTCAATGCAATTTCCTCTGTGGAGCAAGTATCATGCTCACAGATCCTCGACAAATTTGACTCATTATTTCAACCCGGCATTGGCACTTTCATGGGGGCCAAGGTAGTGATTCACATAAATCCGGACGCCAGGCCAGTACACCACAAGGCCAGGGCGGAGCCGTATGTGATGCGGGAAAAGATAGAAGGCGAATTGGACCGCCTGCTAAGGGAAGGCATCATCTCGCCAGTTGAATTCAGTGACTGAGCGAGCCCGATTGTGCCGCTGCTCAAGGCTGATGGGTCGGTCAGGATATGTGGTGATTACAAGGCAACCATCAATCGGGTGTCACTCCAAGACCAGAACCCGCTACTGAGAGCGGAGGATCTCTTTGCGACGCTATCCGGTGGCAAACTTTTTTCAAAATTAGACCTGAACTCAGCTTACATGACCCAGGAGCTGGCGAGTGAGTCGAAGAAGCGGACCACCATCACGACACACAAGGGGTTGTTTGAGTACAACAGATGTCCGTTCGGGATTCGCTCGGTTGCCGCGATCTTCCAAAGAAATATGAAAAACCTCCTCAAGTCGATTCCAGGGACGGTTGTTTTTCAGGCCCACATCCTCATTACGGGTTACGATACTGAAGAACACCTCCACAACATGGAGGAGGTGCTACGCAGACTGGACCGGATCGGGCTGCGACTGAAAAAGGCAAAGTGAGTCTTCATAGCTCCAGTGGTAGAAATCCTGGGAAGGAGGGTAGCAGCAGACGGGATCAGCCCTACTGCCTCCAAAACGGAAGCGATCCGGAGAGCACACAGACCCCGTAACACGACGGAGCTGCATTCGTTCCTGGGGCTCGTGAACTATTTTGGTAACTTTCTTCCCAAATTGAGCAAGCTGCTAGTGCCGCTACACGTGCTCCTACGCAAAGGTCGCGAAAGTGTCTGGGGGGACAGCCAGGAAAGGACGTTTAATAGAGCTCACAATTTGTTATGTTCGAACTCTCTGTTAACGCTATATGCCCTATGTAAGAAACTTGTGTAACGATGCGTCGTCCTATGGAGTCGGGTGTGTGTTGCAGCATGTCAATGCCAAGTGTCATTTACAGCCGCTAGCTTCGGCCTCCAGAAGTCTGTCCCAGGCAGAAAGGGGTCACGGGATGGTAGAACAGGAGGCGCTCGCATGTGTATATGCAGTAAAGAAAATGCACCAATACCTGTTTGGCAGGAAATTTGAGCTGGAGCAAGATCACAAACCCCTAACGTCCCTTTTGGCTGACAACAAGGCCATAAATGCAAATGCATCGGCCCGCATACAGAGGTGGGCACTCACGTTAGCCGCCTATGACTACACAATTCGGCACAGACCGGGCACCGAAAACTGCGCCGATGCACTCAGCAGGCTCCCACTAGCCACCACTGAGGGGGCTACCGAGCATGGTGCTGAGATGGTCATGGCTGTTGAAGTTTTCGGAAGTGAAGGCTCACCCGTGACAGCCTGTCAGATTAATGACTGGAGAAATAGAGACCCGCTATTGTCTCCAGTCAAGAAATGTGTCCTGAATGGGGACTGGGCAGCCACGTACAGGGCATGTCGTGAGGAATTTAAACTATTTCACAGGCGCAGGGATGAACTCTCGATTCAGGCCGATTGCCGACTGTGGGGAAGCCGCGTAGAAACCAGATGGGCAGAGAGGTGTTCATCAGAGAACTCCACAATGAGCACCCGGGCATTGTCATGAGGAAGGCAATTGCCAAGTCACACTTTTGGTGTCCAGGGAAAGCCGCAGATCTGGAACTTTGTGTTCGCAGGTGCAACACGTTTGCCCAGCTGGGTAATGCGCCCAGGGAAGCACCCCTTAGCCCCTAGTCCTGGCCCACCAAGCATTGGGCACGCATCCATGAGGACTACGCAGGTCCTTTCAAAAATGTTTTTGGTTGTAGTAGACGCCTACTCCATAAGAAACATAAGAAACTTAAGAATTAGGAACAGTAGTAGACCATCTACCCCCTCGAGCCTGCTCCGCCATTCAACAAGATCATGGCTGATCTGGCCGTGGACTCAGCTCCACTTACCCACCCGCTCCCCGTAACCCTTAATTCCCTTAGTTGTTTAACATCTATCTATCTGTGACTTGAATACATTCAATGATCTCGCCTCAACTGCTTCCTTGGGCAGATAATTCCACAGATTCACAAATCTCTGGGAGAAGAAATTGCTTCTCAACTCGGTTCTTAATTGGCTCCCCCGTATTTTGAGGCTGTGCCCCCAATTCAAGTCTCCCCTACCAGTGGAAGCAACATCTCTGTCTCTATCTTGTCTATCCCTTTCATTATTTTAAATGTTTCTATGAGATCACCCCTCATCCTTCTGAACTCCACCGAGTAAAGACCCAGTCTCCTCAATCTATCATCATAAGGTAACGCCCTCATCTGCGGAATCAGCCGTGAATCGTCTCTGTATCCCCTCCAAAGCCAGTATATCCTTCCTTAAGTAAGGTGACCAAAACTGCACGCAGTACTCCAGGTGCGGCCTCACCAATACCCTATACAGTTGCAGGAGGACATCCCTGCTTTTGTACTCCATCCCTCTCGCAATGAAGGCGAACATTCCATTCACCTTCCTGATTACCTGCTGCACATGCAAACTAACTTTTGGGGATTCATGCACAAGGACCCCCAGGTCCCTCTGCACTGCAGCATGTTGTAATTTCTCCCTATTCAAATAATATTCTCTTTTACAGTTTTTTTTCCCAATGTGGATGACCTCACACTTTCCGGCATTGTATTTCATCTGCCAAACCTTAGCCCATTCGCTTAACCTATCCAAATCTCTTTGCAGCCTCTCTGTGTCCTCTACACAACCCGCTTTCCCACTAATCTTTGTGTCATCTGCAAATTATTTTACACGACACTCTATGTATATTGCAAACAGTTGTGGTCCCAGCACCAATCCCTGTGGCACACCATTAACCACCGATTTCCAACCTGAAAAGCACCCATTTATCCCGACTCTCTGCTTTCTGTTCGCCAGCCAAATCTCGATCCATGCTAATACATATCCTCTGACTTCGCATACCTCTATCTTCGGAAGTAACCTTTTGTGTGGTACCTTATCGAATGCCTTTTGGAAATCTAAATACACCACATCCATCGGTACACCTCTATCCACCATGCTCGTTATATCCTCAAAGAATTCCAGTAAATTAGTTAAACATGATTTCCCGTTCATGAATCCATGCTGTGTCTGCTTGATTGCACTAAGCCTATCCAGATGTCCCGCTATTTCTTCCTCAATGATAGTTTCAAAAATTTTCCCCACTACAGATGTTAAACTAACCGGCCTATTGTTACCTGCCTTTTGTCTGTCCCCTTTTTTAAACAGAGGCGTTACATTAGCTGCTTTCCAATCCGCTGGTACCTCCCCAGAATCCAGAGAAGTTTGGAAGATTATAACGAATGCATCTGCAAAAACTTCCGCCATCTCTTTTAATACCCTGGGATGCATTTCCTCTGGACCAGGGAACTTCTCTACCTTGAGTCCCATTAGCCTGTCCAGCACTACCCGCCTAGTGATAGTGATTGTCTCAAGGTCCTTCCTTCCCACATTCCTGTGACCAGCAATTTCTGGCATAGTTTTTGTGTCTTCCACTGTGAAGACCGAAGCAAAATAATTGTTTAAGATCTCAGCCATTTCCACATTTCCCATTATTAAATCCCCCTTCTCATCTTCTGAGGGACCAACATTTACTTTAGTCACTCTTTGCCGTTTTATATATCGGTAAATGCTTTTACTATCTGTTTTTATGTTTTGCACAATTTTAATTTTGTAATCTATCTTTCCTTTCTTTATTGCTTTCAAGTCATTGTTTGCTGTCGTTTAAAATGTTCCCAATCTTCTAGTTTGCCACTAACCTTGGCCACCTTATACGCATTGGTTTTTAATTTGATACTCTCCTTTATTTCCTTCGTTATCCACGGCAAGTTATCCCTTCTCTTACTGCTATTCTTTTTCATTGGAATATATTTTTGTTGTGCACTATGAAAGAGCTCCTTAAAAGTCCTCTGCTGTAACTCAATTGTGCCACCGTTTAGTCTGTGTTCGCAGTCTACTTTAGCCAACTCTGCCCTCATCCCACTATAGTCCCCTTTGTTTCAGCATTGTATGCTCGTTTGCGACACTACTTCCTCACTCTCAATCTATATTACAAATTCAACCATACTGTGATCACTCATTCCGAGAGATATTTTACGAGGAGATCGTTTATTATTCCTGTCTCATTGCACAGGACCAGATCTAAGATAGCTTGCTCCCTTGTAGGTTCTGTAACATATTGTTCTCAGCAACAATCCTGTATGCATTCTATGAATTCCTCCTCCAGGCTACCCCGTGCGATTTGATTTGACCAATGTAGGTTAAAATCCCCCATGATTACTGCCGTTCCTTATTCACATGCCTCCATTATTCCCTTGATTATTGCCCACCCCACCGTCAAGTTATTATTTGGGCGCCTATAAACTACACGCACCAGTGACTTTTTCCCCTTACTATCTCTAATCTCCACCCACAATGATTCAACATTTTGTTCATTAGAGCCAATATCATTTCTCACAACTGCCCTGATATCATCCTTTATTAACAGAGCTACGCCACCTCCTTTCCCTTCTTGTCTATCTTTCCGAATTGTCAGCTATCCCTGTATGTTTAATTCCCAGTCTTCGCCACCCTGCAACCACGTTTCTGTAATGGCCACCAAATCATACCCATTTCTCATGATTTGTGCCGTCAACTCATTTACTTTATTTTGAATGCTGCGTGCGTTTAGGTAAAGTATTTAATACTAGTTTTAATCCATGATTTTTAGTTTTGACCCCTCCTGCAGCCCCTTTATATTCATACATATTGTCCCTTCCTATTACCTTGTGTTTTACACTTACCCCAGTGCTACTCTGCTCTGTTGCCTCCTGCCTTTTGCATTCTTTCTTGGGATTCTGTTTATCTGCGCTCTCACCCACTCTAACTAGCTCTCCTGCGTTCTGAGTACTCCTCGCATTGAGGCACCGAGCTTTCAGTCTTGCCTTTTTATTACACTTTGACCCTTTAGAATTTTGATGTACAGTGGCTATTTTTGGTTTTTGCCTTGGGTTTCTCTGCCCTCCACATTTACTCATCTCCTTTCTGTCTTTTGTATCTGTCTCCATTTTGTTTCCCTCTTTCTCCCTGCATTGGTTCCCATCCCCCTGCCATATTAGTTTAACTCCTCCCCAACAGCACTACCAAACACTCCCCCCGAAGGACTTTGGTTCCGGACCTGCACAGGTGCAGACCGTCTGGTTTGTACTGGTCCCACCTCCCTCAGAACCGGTTCCAATGCCCCAGGAATTTGAATCCCTCCCTGCTGCACCACTGCTCCAGCGACGTATTCATCTGAGCTATCCTGCGATTCCGACTCTGACTAGCACGTGGCATTGGTAGCAATCCCGATATTACTATTTTTGAGGTCCGACTTTTTAATTCAGCATCTAGCTCCTTAAATTCATCTCGTAGGACCTCATCCCTTTTTTTACCTAAATCTTTGGTAACAATGTGCACCACGACAACTGGCTGTTCTCCCTCCCTTTTCAGAATGTCCTGCACCCGCTCCTAGACATCCTTGACCCTTGCACCAGGGAGGCAACTTACCATCCTGGAGTCTCGGTTGCGGCCGCAGAAACGCCTATCTATTCCCCTTACAATCGAATTCCCGATCACTATGGCTGTCCATTCTTTTTCCTGCCCTTCTGTGCAGCAGAGCCAGCCACGGGGCCATGAACTTGGCTGCTGCTGCACTCCCCTGATGAGTCATCCCCGTCAACAGTAGTCAGTGTGAGGACAACGTGATATCCGCTATACTGCAGCCCATCAAAGGGCGAGAAACCACTGAATATAAAGGATGAGCTGACAAATATCAGGGGCAGTGCAGTCTGGTCAATGTCAAACCCTCCTTTCTTATTCAGCAGTGGCATGAAGGGGAGTCAGACGCCACAAAGATTAATTAAAGACACAAATACAAGCAACACTTGCAATACTTTTCAGTGTAAAATTCTTTCACTTTATTTGAAATGCTACTGCGTTGAATCTGAAAATACGCACGGTGGGATTTTATCTTCACGACTGATTGTATTTTGTGTGCACGGTACGAATAACCGGTGCTGTTAAATTTGATAAAATTTGCCCCAGATTCGTGGTGTCATCGGCAATGTAGATTTTGAACCAGAAAGCTATAACACAGTGAGTAAAATGGGATATGGTTTTCGAATTAAGATGCAAAGCACAGGACAAATGATTGAAGTATGAACTGTTCCTGAGTTAGCATTTGTTTGATTGTGCAAAAGAAGGTGAGCGGTTAATTAATGATGGTTTCCCGTGAAAGCAAAAGAAAAGTTTAAGAAGAAACCATACGGTGCCTGTCAGGTGAGCGCACCTTGTGATACCTGGTGGGAATGGGCGGAGATTTTAAAGCCCTTTGTATTACAGAACCTTCATATAGACGAACATCTCCTGCTCACTATGTAGGTCTCATGGTGCAACGGTAGTGTGGCTAACTCCAGCTGCGAAGATTGCGTGTTCAAATCACGTCGTGGTCACTGTTCTGTTGGATATTGTTCTTCCAGAATTAATATTTCCTTTGCTGTTTGGCAATAACCAGACTCTTGCTCCAAGGTCTGTCTCACTGTTTCCAAGGTGTCAGGCAGAGATTTTTTTTTTATTTAAAAAAATACTTTATTCTGATAAAAATTTGTACAGTACATTCAAAAGCAGTTCAGTACATTTAGCTGCGGTCAGTAATCCCATGCACTACATTTGGGTGCTGACGGCATTTCTGGTCGATGTATTCCCTTGCTTTTCAGTTCCAGTACAATTCGGTACAATACGGGATACCTTGTAGTACATTCAACAAATTACATCACTCGTGTCACTATACAGTACATGGAATGGGTGACGGAACATTAAACATTTTTTCAACGTGCATCACGAAACAGACCTGACATTGTACATGGCACTACATCGGTGTTTACAGATCATGGTGCTCCATGTACACAATAGAGAAGTTACAAGTACGGCCCGAGCGGAGTTTTATTCTGATTCCTGCCCCGGGGTTTACCGTTTCAGAAGGGCTTTAAACTGTGGCCCTTCCCCACCCTGCCTTTGCGGCAACTACACCAATTTTAAGTGTGTCCCTCAGCACGTAATCCTGGATCTTGGATTGCGCCAGTCTGCAACACGCAGACGTGGACATCTCCTTGCTCTGGAAGACCAGAAAGTTTCGGCAAGACCAAAGAGCATCTTTGACTGAGTTGATGGCACTCCAGCAGCAGGTGATGTCTGTCTCGGTGTGTGTCGCTGGGAACAGCCCGGAGAGCACAGAGTCCTGTGTTACGGATCTGCTCGATGTGAACCTCGACACAAACACTGCAACTCTATCCAAACCAGGTTCCCTGATGGTCTAGTGGTTAGGATTTAGTGCTTTCAACACCACGGCACGGGTTCGATTCCCGGTCAGGGAAATTGTACTTTTAATTCAAAACCTTATAATAAAATAGATCATCTATTTTACACATCTTTATTCATCTCCTGTGTAAAAAAAAAAGAAGCATTGATTTAAACATCATTAATTAATATATAGAATTCTATTGTCATATGATATATTTTGCTCTGAGCATATGAGGAACTTTTCTCCCGATCCCATTGGGTTTAATTCTGGTAATCTGGTGCTGAAAGTGGAGATGTTTCCGCAGTGTACCGCAAATCATAGACACCATAAGAGGCAGTCTCTCGGGATCGAGGAGGACTTGCTTCCATCCCAATGTGAGTCCTTTGATGGCTGAACATTCCGATACGAGAGCCACAGACCCTGTTACAGGTGGGACAGACATACGTCGAGGGAAGGGGTCGGTGGGACTGGTTTGCCGCGTGCTCCTTCCGCTGCCTGTGCTTGGTCTATTCATGCTCCTTGCGTCTAGAGTCAAAGAGCTCAACGCTCTCTTAGAAGGTTTTTCTCCACATCGGGCGGTCTGCGGCCAGGGTCTCCCAGGTGTCAGTGGTGATGTCGCACTTTACCAGGGAGGCTTTGAGGGTGTTCTTATAACGTTTCCGCTGTCCTCCTTTGGCTCGTTTACCCTAAAGGAGCTCCGCATAAAGACGTAAACATAAACACGTAAGGATTAGGGGCCGGAGTTGGCCATTCGGCCCCCACGAGCCTGGTCCACCATTCAAGAAGATCCTGGCAGTTCTTCAACAGCAAGTTTCAACATCTGGGGCGGAGCCAACAGGCGGCTGGCTGCAAAGAGTGATAAAAACCTGCTTTGAGTGAAAGCCTGGCTAGATCAGTCGGTAGAGCATGAGACTCTTAATCTCAGAGTCGTGGGTTCGAGACCCACGTTGGGCGATCTCTTTTCATTTAATGTTCCTTTAATGGAAAAACTCTGACCGAAACGGCACAAAACAAAAATGTTGCTTTCAAAGTCATTAAACTCCGAAATTTCCATGCCCCGCGAATCTCCTGAATCAGATGCCACTAGTTTTGGCGACTCAATCCATGTCCCTTTGCAATGTTGTGCTCCCAGCCACACTACGAAATGTGCCACGAACGTATCGAATCATGGAATGGTTCCAGCACGGAAGACCATTCGGCCCATCGATCCCGTGCCGAACCTCAGCGAGTCCCACTCCCCGCCCTTTCCCCGTAGCCCTGCAATTGTTTTTCCTTCAGACACTTATCCAACTCCCGTCTGAAAGATAAGATTCAGTCTGCCTCCACCGCCCTTTCAAGCCGTGCATTCCAGATCCTAACCACTCGCTGCTAAATGGCCATCTCCTGTTCCTATGTATGAAGTCTGGGAAACACGAGATCAATTCCTGGCACACTCACAGCCTTCCGAAACATAGCACCGTCATTCTCTTCTCGTAAAACCAGCTCCTGAAGTATCGGCCAGCTGTATAGATTAAAGCTCTGGTTATATTCCTAAGATTGCTTTAGACACAGTGTTTTTGTCGTGTTCTTGTTATCATATTCACCTCACACGTGAAAGGTCCCCGGTTCGAGCCCGGGTGGAAATTGTATTTTGGAGAACACTTTTGCTGTGAAATAAATTGAACAAAAGTCGCCCAGGTTCCTTGTCGCATGAGCACTGAACATTTTAAACCAGTCTCCAACATACAGAGTGAGTAAAATAAGATAGGGGAGAAAACTTCATCAATGATTCAAAATCCTTAAATAATTAAAGTTCAGTTATTGAAGTTTCCACTGTCCCTCAGTAAGAATTCTACAAAACAACGCTGTCGGTTAATGAATGGGGAATAAAACTAATAATCTTCACTCATCCCCATCCCCCGGCACACAGTTTAATTAGTTGCATGTCATTATTTTAAAGATTTTGAATGGAAGAATTATTTTCTGAATCCGTGCTCCCTCTGTGAGCGCCGCATCACGAAACGAGCAGGAAACACATTAAAGAGTTTACCACAATTGCTGACATTTCTTTGCTTTTTTCTTGTGTTTTTTCAGCTCTTCGTCTTTTTCAGCTCCTGACTGCGGATATTGCTGTGATTAAACCTGAACACAATGCAATGTCTGTTCACTGTTTCCCCGGTGTCAGGCAGAGATCCGCCTGCTGCCGTCATTTATTGCATGTGACAGGACTCAAAAGTTCAAAATCAACCTGCAGGTGGCCACACACAGCAGTGAATAGTCAGGATGGCCGAGCAGTACGCGGTGCTGTGTTTAGATCACTGACTCCTCTGGAGATATTATTTTTGCACCAAAAACTAACGTGCGATAAAATGGAAAAAGAGCAGTCCGGGGTGCATTGTCACTTGATGCAAGCTACCTCGGACCCGGACCAAAGTTCCCCGGACACCGTGCACAGGCTCAGGAAAATAACGGGGGAGAGGATATCCCGGCCACTGGGCCTTCCAGCAACACTGAACAAGTGCCAATCTGAAACTTTCCAGAGTAATAACTTGTAACGGGAGCTTCTAACAGTCCGGATGGCCAAGCGGTCTAAGGTGCTGTGTTCAGGTCACAGTCTCCTCTTGAGGTATGGGTTCAAATCACACTCCTGACATTCAGTGTTTTTAATTACAAACTCATTTGTTTGGACACCACACTCTAGTGCTTTGGGACATCCATCGAACTTCATAAAATGACCCCACTTCAATTGCAAACAATGATATCAAAGTTACTTCTCAAACCAGGAATCGATCCTGGGTGGCTGTAACGATAAGAATGGTTTTGTGAAGCATTGAAATGTGCCCTATAAATATCTCGCACTGCTCATTTAAAAACACGGTAATAATTTGTTTCAGTGCAAAAGAAGGCAGGCTCGAAGGGCCAAATGGCCGACTCCTGCTCCTGGTTCTTGAGTTCTTATACAGAGCACAGAACATATGATCAAATGATCAACTCTCCCTCAGTTCGCATTTCGTTCATTGTGCAAAAGAAGATTATGGGTTCATTAATGATGTTTTCCTGTGAAAGCGCCATAAATGTTTAAGGACAATAATTCACCCAACATGGGGCTCAAACCCACGACCCGGAGATTAAAAGTCTAATACTCTACCGACTGAACTAGCCGGGCCTGCATAAGGTGCATCTTCCTGTCGCTGATTGCTGCCAGGCGCCTGTTGGTATCGCCCCGTGGCTTTATCTCGAGCTTTATCTCGAGCTTCAAACCACGAAACCGGTTCTCCTGAATTTCAAGGCTTGTACGGAGATCAATCATCAAAAGCCGTGTCATTAACCACAGCTGGGCCGTCATTTTTCTGATCGCAAAGTGCTTTCAGTCCTTGTCAATATCTCTTGTCTATGTGCCGGTGTTTCCCGATTCTGTCGGTCTCTCTGGCTCTTTAATCTGTGTGTGGTCACCTGCAGGTTGATTCTCGATGAATGCCTGTGTTTGTGTCTTCAACACCAATAGAAAATGTTTCTTATATATTTCTTACGTTCTCTCCAATGCCTTGATATCCTTCCTAAATTGTGGTGCTCAGAACTGTAAACAGTTCTCCAACTGAGGCCTAAACCGGGTTTGAAAAGGTATGGTACAACTTCCTCGCTGGTGTCCTCTATTTCACTTCATATAAAGCCAAGGGCCCTGTATTCTTTTTAAACAACTGAGTAAGTTATCTACCCAGCTTCAAAGATTTCTGTGTGTAAATCACTCAATCCTTCTGCGTCTCTTTTAACACAATACCATTTAGTTTATGTTTTCTCATATCACCTCCCTTTGTTTCCCAGACCTTACACACATTTACAGGAGGAGGCCCATTCAGCCCCTCGAGCCTGTTGCACAGGAACAGGAGGAGGCCCATTCAGCCCCTCGAGCATGATACACAGGAACAGGAGGAGGCCCATTTAGCACCTCGAGCCTGTTACACAGGAACAGGAGGAGGCTATTCAGCCGCTCGTGCCTGTTACACATGAACAGGTGGAGGCCCATACAGCCTCTCGAGCCTGTTACACAGGAACAGGAGGAGGTCCATTCAGGCCCTCGAGCCTGTTACACAGGAACAGGAGGAGGCCATTCAGCCGCTCAAGCCTGTTACACAGGAACAGGAGGAGGCCATTCAGCCACTCGAGCCGGTTCCGCCATTCAATGAGATCATGGCTGATCTGTGAGCAAACTCCATATTCCCGCCTTTGGACAATCTTCCTTAATACCTTTGATCAAAATGCGATGTAAAATGAACAACTGACCCAGCACGAACTGCCCTTTGCAGAATGGAGTTCCAAACCTCTCCCACCATGTGTGTGTTGGAATGTTTCCGAATTTCACTCCTGAAACGTCTGTCTCTAATGTTTAGACTATGGCCCCTAGCCTGGGACTCCGCAACCAGCGGGAATCATTTCTCTCTATCTACTCTATCTCTTCCCTTATTATCTTTGAAAATTTTGATCAAATCAATGCTCGACCCTCTAATTTCCAGTGGGTGTAATCTCATATCTTAATTTAAACCTTGGAATCCAGGTATCATTCTGGGAAACCGACACAGTGCTCCCTCCAACGCCAATATAGCCTTCCTAAGGCAAGGTCAGTGAAAACTGAATAAAGGGACGGGTCTTACTAGATTTAATCTGATGGTTTCCAGCAGACATTTGGTAAGGTCCCACACATCATCATCATCATCATCATTGGCGTGTCCTCGAACGAGGAAGGCTTACTTCCACATGTGTTCACAGGTGTTTCAATGAAGGACCCGATGTTCGAGTTCTGAACTCCAATCAAAGGGTGGAAGATGCCTGTGGGTGGATTCTTTTAACGTGGTGTGACCGTTGGACACCAGCCACCGCACGGGCTTGACAGAGCGAGGTCTTGGTCCAGTGGCAAGGTTAACCAGGACATCTGGAGTCCTGCTGTGCTGCACGTCATCAAAACACAGGTCGCTGTTTTGTGCGTGGGCAGGCAGGAACATCGGCGGGACCCAGGTACAGCGGAGGAGCGGGAAGATCAGTGTGGAGGAACGGTGAGAGGTCGTGGTGGAGGAGCGGTGAGAGATCGTGGTGGAGGAACGGTGAGAGGTCGTGGTGGAGGAACGGCGAGAGATCGTGGTGGTGGAACGGTGAGAGATCGTGGCGGAGGAGTGCCGAGAGATCGTGGTGGACGAACTGTGAGAGATCGTGGTGGAGGAGTGGTGAGAGATTGTGGCGGAGTTGCGGCGAAGGTGAAACACAAGGGATGTTGGCAGAAATCAAAGTTGAGGCAACGAATGTGTTGTGTATTTGCAAAGCATGCACTCCCATGTTCCACCATCAGGGAGCTCATTCCCTGAAGTCCCAAGGGATCCCAACACCCCTTGGGAGCGCTGCATTTAAGCCGGCCCCTAAGACCAGTTTCTCACTCTGGAGTGTCTTATTAAAGACTGAGGTCACTGTTACTTTAACGTCCCTGTGTGCAGCCTCATCTGTGTTAGGAACAAATAACTGGCGTCGAGGATACGAATCCAACACAAAGATGCAGCAAACTGTGGGCATCCTGGAGAAGTTCTCGGACGGTGAGGACTGGGAATTCTATGTCGAACGGCTAGACCAGTACTTTGTAGCCAACGAGCTGCACGGAGAAGGAAGTGCTGCAAAAAAGGAGAGGGGTCCTCCTCACAGTCTGTAGGGCTCAGACCTACAGCCTCATGAAGAATCTTCTGGCTCTGGTGAAACCCACAGATAAGTCGTATGAGGAGCTGTGTACACTGGTTCTGGACCATCTTAACCCGAGGGAGAGCGTGCTATGGCGAGGTATCGGTTTTATACGTGCCAGTGAACTGAAGATCAGGAAGTGGCGAGCTACATCGCCAAGCTAAGGCGACTTGTAGGATAATGTGAGTTCGATGGCTACCTGAAGCAAATGCTCAGAGACTTTTTTGTACTGGGCATTGGCCACGAGACCATCCTACGAAAACTTTTGGCTGTAGAGAAACCGACCGTCAGTAAGGCCATTGCGATAACAGAGGTATTTATTTCCACTAGTGATAAAACAACACAAATCTCTCAGCACTCAAGTGCTAGCGATGTTCATAAATTAACTGGAACTGTGTTTGTGAGCAGAAATGTACAGGGCAGAACCCACGAATCTGCAAATGCTAACAGGCCTCAGGTGACCCAGATGACTCAGAGTCTCCAACAAAGGATGAGTGCAAGGCAATTCACACGTTGTTGGTGATGTGCAAGCTTCCATTCAGCCTATTCATGCCGCTTCAAACGGTATGTTTGCAAGAGCTGTGGAACAATGGGGCATCTCCAACGAGCTTGCGAATGAGCTGAAAGCTCTGCAAAACCTGCTAACCACCATGTGGCAGAGGAAGATCGGTCCATGGTGGATCAAAGCAATTTCGAGCCTCAGAGAGAGGAGGCAGATGCTGAAGTACACGGGGTGCACACATTTTCGACGAAATGTCCACTATAATGCTAAATGTAAAATTGAATGGCTTACCCGTAACCATGGAACTGGACACTGGCGCTAGCCAGTCCATCGTGAGTAAAAAATGTTTGAGAGACTGTGGTGCAACAACGCATTCAGACCAGCCCGAAGCCCCATCCACACAAAACTGAGAGTGTACACCAAAGAGCTTATCACTGTCCTGGGCAGCGCCATGGTCAAGGTCACCTACGAGGGCACGGTGCACGAACTGCCACTCTGGATTGTCCCGGGCGATGGCCCCACACTGCTTGGAAGGAGCTGGCTGGGCAAAATCCGCTGGAACTGGGATACCATCCGAACGCTATCACATGTCGATGAGGCCTTATGTACCCAGTTTCTGAACAAATTTCCTTCCCTTTCTGAGCCAGGCATTGGAAATTTTCCGGTGCGATGGTGCGTTCCCACTTGGTCCCAGAGGCACGACCCATTCACCACAAGGCGCGAGCGGTACCTCATATGATGAGGAGAGAGTGGAAATCGAGCTGGACAGGCGGAAACGCGACGACATCATCTCCCCAGTGGAATTCAGCGAATGGGCCAGCCCGATTGTTCCAGTACTCAAAAGTGAAGGCACGGTCAGGGTTTGCGGCGATTATAAAGTAACTATTAATCGTTTCTCGCTACAGGACCAATACCCGCTACCTAAGACAGACGACCAATTTGGCGCGCTGGCAGGAGGCAAGGCGTTCACCAAGCTTGAGCTGACTTCGGCCTACATGACGCAGGAGCTGGAGGAGTCTTTGAAGGGCCTCACCTGCATCAACATGCAAAAGGGACTGTTCAGCGACAACAGATGCCCATTTGGAATTCGGTCGTCTGCAGCGATCTTCCAGAGAAACATGGAGAACCTACTCAAGTCGGTACCACACACGGTGGTCTTTCAGGAGGACATATTGGTTATGGGTCTGGACACCGTCGAACACATACAAAACCTGGAGGAGATCCTCCAGCGACTAGATCGCGTAGGGCTGCGGCTGAAGAGGTCGAAATGCATCTTCATGGCAACAGAAGTGGAGATTTTCGGGAGAAAGATCACGGCGGTGGCATTCGGCCCACAGACGCCAAGACAGAGGCTATCATGAACGCGCCCAGGCCACAGAACGTCACGGAGCTGCGGTCATTCCTGGGACTCCCCAACTATTTTGGTAACTTCCTACAGGAGTTAAGCACCTTTTAGAGCCCCTACATGTGTTATTGCACAAAGGTGAGAACTGGGTATGGGGAAAAAAAAACAAGTAATTGCTTTTGACAAAGCCAGCAACCTTTTATGCTCCAACAAGCTGCTTGTATTGTATAACCCGTGTAAAAGACTTGTGCTAGCATGTGACGCGTCGTCGTACGGAATCGGGTGTGTATTACAACAAGCTAACATTGTCGGGAAGTTGCAACCTGTAGCCGATGCTTCCAGGAGCTTGTCTAAGGCCGAGAGGGCCTACAGCATGATTGAGAAAGAGTCATTAGCGTGTGTGTTCGGGGTAAAGAAAATGCATCAGTTCCTGTTTGGCCTCAAATTTGAGCTGGGAACCGATCACATGCCCCTCACATGCCTGTTCGCTGAAAACAAGGGGATAAATACTAATGCCTCAGCCCGCATACAAAGCTGGGCACTCACGTTCTCAGCGTATAACTAGACCATCCGCCACAGGACAAGCACTGAGAACTGTGCGGATGCTCTGTCGGCTACCATTGCCCACCACGGGGGTGGAAATGGCGCAACCTGCAAACTTGTTGATGGTGGCGCAGCCCGCTGACTTGTTGATGGTCATGGAAGCATTTGAAAATGATAAATCACCTGTCACGGCCCGCCAGATTAGGACTTGGACCAGCCAAGTTCCTCTGCTGTCCCTAATAACAAACTGTGTATTGCATGGGAGCTGGGCCAGCATTCCCGTTGAAATAGAAGAGCCAATCAAGCCGTTCCAGCGGCGAAAGGACGAGCTGTCCAGTCAGGCAGACTGCCTGTTGTGGGGTAACCGCGTAGTGCTACGAAAAAAGGGCAGGGAGACGTTCATCTCGGATCTCCACAGCACACACCCGGGTATAGTAATGATGAAAGCGATAGCGAGATACCACATGTGCTAGCCCAGTATCGACTCTGACTAAGAGTCCTGTGTAAGGCAATGCAGTGTATGTGCTCAGTTGAGCAACGCGTCCAGAGAGGCACCACTAAGTTTGTGGTCCTGGCCCTCCAGACCAGGGTCGAGGATCCATGTCAACTATGCAGGCCCATTTCTTGGTAAAATGTTCCTGGTGGTGGTGGATGCTTTTTCAAAATTGATTGAATGAGAAATAATGTCGGGAAGCACCGCCACCGCCACCATTGAAAGCCTGAGGGCCATGTTTGCCACCCACGGCCTGCCTGACATACTGGTCAGTGACAACCGGCCTTGTTTCACCAGTGCCAAATTTAAAGAATTCATGACCCGCAATGGAATCAAACATATCGCCTCGACCCCGTTTAAACCAGCCTCCAATGGGCAGCCAGAGCGGGCAGTACAAACAATCAAACAGAGCCTCAAACGAGTCACAGAAGGCTCACTCCTGACCCGCCTGTCCCGAGTACTGCTCAGCTATAGCACGAGACCCCACTCGCTCACAGGGGTGCCCCCGGCTGAGCTACTCATGAAAAGGACACTTAAATATAGACTCTTGCTGGTCCACCACAACCTGCATGATCAGGTAGAGAGCAGGCGTCAGCAACAAAATGTAAATGATGGTCGCGCCACTGTGTCACGGGAAATTGATCTGAATAACCCTGTGTATGTGCTAAACTATGGACATGGTCCCAAGTGGATCGCGGGCACGGTGATCGCGAAAGAAGGGAGTCGGGTGTTTGTCTTCAAACTAGACAATGGACAAGTTTGCAGAAAGCACCAGGACCAAACGAGGCTGCGGTTCTCAGACTGCCCTGAACAACCCACAGCAGACACCACATTTTTCGAACCCGCAACACACACCCAAAGGATCAACGACACCACCACGGATCGGAAATCGAACCCATCACACCCAACAGCCCAGCAAGGCCAGACTCACCCAGCAGCCCTGCAGGGCCAACAACACGCCTGCTCAGCGAGGGCACAGTCAAAACACCAGAACAGACATTTGTACCGAGGCGGTCCACCAGGGAAAGAAATGCTCCCGACCGCCTCACCTTGTAAATAGTTTTCACTTTGACTTTGGCGGGGGAGTGATGTTGTGTCTCTGTAAAGCATGCACTCCCATGTTCCAACACCAGGGAGCGCATCCCCTGAAGTTCCAAGGGATCCCAAGATACTGTTGGATGCTCTCGTTCCAAGTTATTACTCTGGAAAGTTTCAGACCGGGCACTTGTTCAGTGTTGCTGGAAGGCCCAGTGACCGGGATATCCTCTACCCGGGGTTTTCCTGAGCCTCTGCTCGGTGTACGGGGAGCTTTGGTCCGGATCCGAGATAGCTTGCATCATGTGACAATGTACCCCGGACTGCTCGTGTTCCATTTTATCGTCCACAAGATTTCATTTCAAAAATGTTTCCGCCAACAGGCGCTCAATCCCTCTCTCTGCAAAACGTTCCTTTCACAAACATTTCTCTGATTGGAACTGCACCAAACAACAATGTTCCTTTCAAAGTCATGAAACTCCCCAATTTACACATCCACAATTTTAAGTACAAGGACTGAAAGCGCATTGCGATCAGAAAATTGCCGGACCCCCTGTGGTTAATGACAGAGCTTTTGATGGTTGATCTCCGTACACACCTTGGAATTCAGGAGAACCTGTTTCGTGGTTTGAAGTTCGAGATCAACCCACGGGGCGGAGCCAACAGGCGCCTGGCAGCAATCAGCGACAGGAAGATGCAACTGAAGCAGGCCCGGCTATCACCGGCATTACCATCGCCGAATCCCCCGCCATCAAAAGCCTGGGATCACCATTGACCAGTAACTGAAGGGGATTGACAGGAGTGATTTTGAGAAGCCCGGCTAGCTCAGTCGGTAGGACAGGAGGCTCTTAATCTCACGGTCCTGGGTTCGAGCCCCACGTCGGGTGAATTATTTTCCTTAAACTTTTATGTTGCTTTCACGGGATTTAATCTTCTTTTGCACAATGAAAGAAATGCTACCTGTTTTGGTCTCCTTATTTAAGGAGCGATATACTTACATTGTAGGCAGTTCAGACAAGGTTCACGAGGATGCAGGAAGAATGTTCCCGATGACAAGTTGGCAAAAATAATTAAAGTCTGTGAGATACTCAACCATTATTTAAATAATTAATCCACCCACAAGATTTGAGATACAACAAGGATCCATAGCTTTGCCAAGACCAGCCAGCTCACTTGGTCAAATATAAAACTCTTAATCTCAGGGTTGGGGGTTTGAGCCCCACGTTGGGTAAATAGCTTTTGTTGCAAGCCAGTAATGGCATGGACTCTCTTACTAATCCACCCCATCTTACATTAACACAGTCCCGCCTAAAGAATGAGGAATTGTGGCTGACTGCATGTTGATCAACAGAGAACTTCCTCCTCTCCGATTCCACAAAGGCTCAGTCCCACGATCACCTCTCGACAGGGCAGGCTGCTGTCCAGATCGATTATACAGAGGCTTGGAATACAAGAGCAGTGAGGTTATTCTTGAACTGTTAGGCCACAGCTAGAGTACTGCATGCAGTTCTCGTCACCACATTACAGCAAGGACGTGATTGCACTGGAGAGGGTACAGAGTAGGTTTATGAGGATGTTGCCGGGACTGGAGAATTGTAGCTCTGAGCAGAGATTGGATAGGCTGGGTTTGTTTCCTTGGAACAGAAGATGCTGAGGGGAGAGGATTGA
The DNA here is from genome assembly GCF_044704955.1 of Pristiophorus japonicus. NCBI lineage: Eukaryota > Metazoa > Chordata > Chondrichthyes > Pristiophoridae > Pristiophorus > Pristiophorus japonicus. Next base: position 6,643,979 of record NC_092009.1, read on the forward strand.
GGTGTATAAAATTATGAAGGGCCTGGATAGAGTGGACAGGAAGGACCTGTTTCCCTTAGAAGAGGGGTCAACAACCAGGGGGCACAGATTTAAAGTAATTGGTCGAAGGTTTAGAGGGGATTTGAGGGGAAGTCACTGGAACTCACTGCCTGAAAGGGTGATCGATGCAGAAACACTCTGCACATTTAAAAAAGTACTTGGATGTGCACCTGAAGTGCCGTAACCTACAGGGCTATGGACCGAGAGCTGGAAAGTGGGACTGGGCTGGGGAGCTGTTTGTCGGCTGGCACGGACACGATGGGCCGAATGGCCTCCTT